>NC_060138.1:675975870-677225870 GCF_021461385.2 Schistocerca piceifrons | reverse complement strand
CATGTTGTTGCCGCGTTAGTGGACAGTGATCGACGCCATAAGATTCGTGCGCTCTCCCACGAAACCGGATTAGCGTATACGACTGCGCTTCGCATCCTGAAGGAACACCTGGGCATGCGAAAAATTGCATCACGATGGGTTCTTCATAACTTGACCGAAATGCAGAAATGGATGCGTTACGACGCTGCTCAGACGCACTTGGGAGCGCTATGAGTGCGAAGGAGAGGCTTTCTTACCCTGTATCGTAACAATGAATGAGACATGGGCCGCAACGTATGAGCCAAAACTGAAACGCCAATCCAACGAATGGCGTCATTAATGGGTCGCCGCGAAAGTCGTTAAGTGTGTCAGAGCCCCAGTATGGTGAAAGTTATAGTGATTCTCGTGTACGACTGTGATGGTGTTATTCTAACGCATTACGTTCCTCCACGGCAGACCGTCAATGCACAATATTGCTGTTCGTTTTTGGAGCATCACCTGCAACCAGCTTTGCGAAAGAAGCGGCGACACTTTCTGCGCAACCCACCCATCATTTTGCACGACAATGCGCGGGCGCATACAGCGCAAACTGTGGCTGCTCTGTTCGGTCGATGGGACTGGGAAGTACTGTACCATCCACCATATTCCCCGGACTTAACTCCTTGCGACTCTGATTTGATTCCGAAGATGAAGGAACTACTTCGTGGCATTCGCTTCAGAACTGTTCCAGAGATTCGACAGGCAGTAGACCGCTCCATTCGCACCATCAACAGAACAGGCTCTGCTAACGGTATACTACGCCTTCCACATCGCTGGCAACAGGTTCTACACAACGCTGATGACTACTTTGAAGGACAGTAACAGGTGCAAATATGTAACTCTTTTGTATCAGTTGTGAATAAGTAGTTGCCACTATTTAAGTTCCAACCCTCGTAGTAACATGACATCCTCACGCATTTTCAATTTTCTAAGCGTAAAAGGGGAACTACACCCTATCCACGAAAGATGTCCCCTCATAGTAACATCACATCCTCAGTACTTCACTGTTGGCGCTACACATGATGGCAAGGTAACGTTCTCCAGGCATTTGTCAAATCCAGACCATTCCAGAGGACTGCCGCAGGAAGTAGCGTGATTCCTCATTGTTTCCAGTCATCCACCTTCTAGTAGCATAGCTCTTTACACAATCTCACGAATCACCTATAGCTGACCACAAAAATGTATGCCATATGTGGAGCTGCTCCACCATTGTAGCTTATTCTTTTTAGGTCCCTTTGCACTGCCATTGTGCTAGGTGGACTGCTGGTCGGACTGTGGCACTCACAAGCGATTCCTTGCAATCATTTCATGAGATTTTTTACACTCAGCCTCCACAATGTTCGGCGGTCCCTGTTGGATAGTAAATGAGGTCTACCTGGTCTTGGATTAGCTGTAGTTGTTCCTTCACGTTCCACCTCACCGTCACATCACGAACAGTCTACTTGGGCAGCTATAGAAGGGTTGAAATGTCCCCTGATGGATTTGTTACTCGGCTGACAATCAATGACTAGTGCACATTCGAAGTCACTCAGCCCCATCGACCGACCCATTATGCTATTACTGCTTCTCTATTAACAAGAAAACATTTCCCATTTCATTTAAGATGTGTCCCTCGTAACATCTAGCGGTCAGTTCCGCATTGCATAGGTGTTTCCGAATACTTTTGATCAGACAGTGTAACTGGACTTTTTTGTAAGAACAAGATTTTCCACTGCCCATGTTGTTCAGAATTACGATGTAATTTTCTTTCGGAGACGCACGACCACTTATGACAGGCGAGACTCACTGCCGGATTAATAAACCAGGGGCACTGTGGCAAATTAACTTGCCGCGAGCAGTCGATGGAGACAATGTCGCTTGTAGCGAAAGGAGGAACACTGGGGGGACTACAGCTGTTATGAAACACCTGAAATGACATTCGCAATTTGAATATTGACAACCATCAGCCATATAATGGAATGACAACAATGAAAACTTGTCCCTGTCGGCCCATCATGCCCAGGGGACATCGGCTGGTAAGTACTATTCAATGTCAACAAACTTCACCAGCAGCCGTATACTTTAAATTGTTTTATTTTATTCTGAAAGCAACCAGTTTCGGCAATTCATTTTGCGATCTTCAGGTCCCATACGCTTTTATCCAAATAAACGAACTTATCGAATAGCTCCACAAAACACTTGATATCGTGAATTCCAATCGTTATACAAATGTTTCATACGAAGACGTGACACTTGAATTGCCAAAACTGGTTGCTTTCAGAATAAAATAAAATATCTTAAAGTATACGTCTTTCATAAAATTTCTGAAAACATGATCAGCGATCTTATATAATATAATTAAATATATATAATTAATAAACAGTCTTGATCGCAAATTTCTTTTAATCGGAGTGACAGGTTTCAGTCCTTAAGGATCATCTTCAGAGTCCAGAACGGCAGGTGGACTTCCATGGAGCAAGCAGTCAGTTCAGCGCCGTGGGTTGGCGGAGCTTGCTCCGTGGAAGTCCACCTGCCGTTCTGGAGTCTGAAGTTGATCCTTAAGGACTGAAACCGGTCACTCCAAGTAAAAGAAATTTGCGATCAAGACTGTTTTTTAATTATATATATTTAATTACATACGGCTTTTGGTGAAGTTTATTGACGTTGGAAAATGAAAACTTGTGGCGGACGGACACTCGTACCCGGATTTCCAGCTCAGCGTTAGGCTATACGAGCACGCTATATCATCAACCTTATGTGTACAAGCTGCACTCATACATTCATTATGCTTATTTCCGTACGTGGGAGACATTTTAATTGAAAGTCACTTGCATGTCTGCAGGAAAAATGCATCGTAATTCTGAACAACAAAGGCTCTGCAATGTTGTATTTATTCGCCGACACTGGGCAAGCGAATTTCAATTAAAATGTCTCCCCTGTACAGGAATATACGAATGAATGTCCGAGTACTGGTTGTTGGGTTGGGTTGGGTTGTTTTGGAGGAGGAGACCAGACAGCGAGGTCATCGGTCACATCAGTTTAGGGAGGGACTGGGAAGGAAGTCGGCCGTGCCCTTTCAAAGGAACCATCCCAGCATTTGCCTGGAGCGATTTAGGGAAATCACGGAAAACCTAAATCAGGATGGCCGGACGTGAGATTGAACCGTCGTCAATGCGAGTCCAGTGTGTTAACCACTGCGCCACCTCGCTCGGTGTACTGGTTGTAGGCACATGGTTGATGACATGTTGGAGTTTGGCTCTGGCCACGGAGCGCGCTCGGATAGCCTAACGTTAAGACGACTTCTCACGATAAGCGGGAAATCCGGGTTCGAGTCATGGTCCAGCACGAACCTTTACTGTCGTCATTCCTTCATACAGCTGATGGTTGAACCATATTCGCAACTGCGAATACATTTCATTTCTTTTGTAAGAACGGTTCCTCCTAACCACTCTTTCACTGGTCCGATGCCTAACTCCACAGCAGACAGCACTCACAACACACGCAGTCTTGATATCGACGCGTAAACAAAAATGACCACTCGTGACAGGCGAGTCTCAGTACCGGAATAATACACCAGGGGCGCTGCAGTCGACAAAGTCGCAACGAATAGTCGACCGAGACAAAGTAGGTCGTATCGAGCTCGAGCGACGCCAGGCGGCAGGGCGAGGCTGTGCAGTCTGCTGTACCTGAGCACGGGCTGTCGGCATGGGCGGCGCGTCAGCCAGAGCTCCATTGGCGCGAGGCGACGCGGCGCGACGTGGCGTCGGCGGGTTTCGCGCGGCCACTGGTGCCGCGGCCGGCCAGCTATAAATGCGCGCCCCTGCGTGCCTCACCGCCCACTGCGGTGACGCTACGCTCGCCTGGCCGCATGTTGACGGAACCGCGGCGAGGCGAAGATCGCGCCCACGGCGTCCGCAGCAAGGGGCCACCTACCAGCCCGAGGGGCACCACGCTTTCCCCATTTCTCTCAGGTTTGCGCTCGACGAAACTAGTCGCCTGTCTTTAAGCCGTCCACACACGCGACGAGGCGACTCACACGTTACACGGAACTTGAGTCCACAGCGCCCTCCAACGGCTGTATCAGGCGACCACAATACACGTTGATTCAAAAAGAATACCACAACTTTAGGAATTTAAAACTCTGCAACGACAAAAGGCAGAGCTAAGCACTATCTGTCGGCGAATTAAGGGAGCTATAAAGTTTCATTTAGTTGTCCATTTGTTCGCCATTTCAGCCAATAAAGTTTTTGCTCCCTTTTTCTTCGAAGGTGCTACTGTAACTGGACTACTGTATCTGGAGATGTTAGAGAATTGGCTGTTCCCTCAGCTCGAACAAGAAGCACAACAATTCATATTTCAGCAGGATGGAACGCCACCACATTGGCACTTATCTGTCCGTAACTACCTGAACGTCAACTACCCGAGGCGATGGATCGGCCGCCAGGCAGCCCGTGACAGAGCACTTCATCACTGGCCTCCAAGAAGCCCTGATCTTACCCCCTGCGATTTTTTCTTATGGGGGTATGTTAAGGATATGGTGTTTCGGCCACCTCTCCCAGCCACCATTGATGATTTGAAACGAGAAATAACAGCAGCTATCCAAACTGTTACGCCTGATATGCTACAGAGAGTGTGGAACGAGTTGGAATATCGGGTTGATATTGCTCGTGAGTCTGGAGGGGGCCATATTGAACATCTCTGAACTTGTTTTTGAGTGAAAAAAAAAAACCTTTTTAAATACTCTTTGTAATGATGTATAACAGAAGGTTATATTATGTTTCTTTCATTAAATACACATTTTTAAAGTTGTGGTATTCTTTTTGAATCACCCTGTATTATTACACCTTGTAGTGAGGGCGGTTCGGTCTGTTCTCGTGTTTACCTGTGGGCTTGAAGCTCATCAGAATGTGCTTGCGTTACCACACCTAAGCTACGAGGGTCGCTCCAAAAGAAATGCACACTATTTTTTGTAAAAATATAGTTTTCATTCTGCATGTGTGAAAGTTTTACAGTGTGTAGATACATATCTGGTGAGCAAGATGTATGAAACAGGCGAAATACCCTCAGACTTCAAGAAGAATATAATAATTCCAATCCCAAAGAAAGCAGGTGTTGACAGATGTGAAAATTACCGAACTATCAGTTTAATAAGTCACAGCTGCAAAATACTAACGCGAATTCTTTACAGACGAATGGAAAAACTGGTCGAGGCCGACCTCGGGGAAGATCAGTTTGCAATCCGTAGAAATTTTGGAACACGTGAGGCAATACTGACCTTAAGCCTTATCTTAGAAGAAAGATTAAGGAAAGGCAAACCTACGTTTCTAGCATTTGTAGACTTAGAGAAAGCTTTTGACAATGTTGACTGGAATACTCTCTTTCAAATTCTGAAGGTGGCAGGGGTAAAATAGAGGGAGCGAAAGGCTAATTACAATGTGTACAGAAACCAGATGGCAGTTATAAGAGTCGAGGGGCATGAAAGGGAAGCAGTGGTTGGGAAGGGAGTGAGACAGGGTCGTAGCCTGTCCCCGATGTTATTCAATCTGTATATTGAGCAAGCAATAAAGGAAACAAAAGAAAAGTTCGGAGTAGGTATTAAAATCCATGGAGAAGAAATAAAAACTTTGAGGTTCGCCGATGACATTGTAATTCTGTCAGGGACAGCAAAGGACTTGGAAGAGCAGTTGAACGGAATGGACAGTGTCTTGAAAGGAGGATACAAGATGAACATCAATAAAAGCAAAACGAGGACAATGGAATGTAGTCGAGTTAACTCGAGTGATGCTGAGGTAATCAGATTAGGACACTTAAAGTAGTAAAGGAGTTTTGCTTTTTGGGGAGCAAAATAACTGATGGTGGTCGAAGTAGAGAGGATATAAAATGTATGGCAATGGCAACGAAAGCGTTTCTGAAGAAGAGAAATTTGTTAACATCGAGTATTGATTTAAGTGTCAGGAAGTCGTTTCTGAAAGTATTTGTATGGAATGTAGCCATGTGTGGAAGTGAAACGTGGACGATAAATAGTTTGGACTAGAAGAGAATAGAAACTTTCGAAATGTGGTGCTACAGAAGAATGCTGAAGATTAGATGGGTAGATCACATAACTAATGATGAGGTATTGAATAGAATTGGGGAGAAGAGGAGTTTGTGGCACAACTTGACAAGAAGAAGGGACCAGTTGGTAGGACATGTTGTGAGGCATCAAGGGATCACAAATTTAGCATTGGAGGGCAGCGTGGAGGGTAAAAATCGTAGAGGGAGACCTAGAGATGAATACACTAAGCAGATTCAGAAGGACGTAGGTTGCAGTAAGTACTGGCAGATGAAGAAGCTTGCAAAGGATAGAGTAGCATGGAGAGCTGCATCAAACCAGTCTCAGGACTGAAGACCACAACAACAACAACAACAAGATACATCCTTCCCACTTGTTTTCAAACTTAGTTCTACCTGTTCCCGTGAGTGGCGCTGTCACAGCAAGTCTTCAAGACATTCAAGACGTTCGTCAGAAGCAACGTGCTGTCATAGAATTCCTGTGCTGTGAAACCGAGACAGTGGGAAATATCCACAAGAGGTTGAAAAAGGTGTATGGAGATGCTGCTGTCGATCGCAGTACAGTTAGTCGGTGGGCAAGCAGGTTGCGTGATGAAAGCGGGCACGGCAATATTGAGGATTGTCCTCGCAGCGGCAGGCCTCGTACTGCACACACTCCAGACAATGTGCAGAGAGTTAACGAATTGGTGACTGCTGAATACGCATCACAGTGAACGAATTGTCACGCTACGTTGGGATAGGGGAAGGAAGTGTTTGCTGAATACTGAAAGTGTTTGCGTTAAAAAAGGTTTGTGCCAGGTGGGTTCCCAGGATGTTGACAGTGGCCCACAAAGAAACAAGAAAAAGGGTATGAAGCGAACTTTTGGAACAGTAGGAGGATGATGGAGATGAATTTCTTGGAAGAAATGTGACAGGTGACGAAACATGGCTCCATTATTTTTCACCAGAGACGAGGAGGCAATCAATGGAGTGGCATCATGCAAATTCACCCAAGAAAAAAAACTCAAAACCACCTTCTGCTGGAAAAGTTATGGCTACGGTGTTTTTCGATTCTGAAGGACTCTTGTTTGTGGACATCATACCAAGTGGAACCACCATAAATTCTGATCCATACGTGACGACAGTGAAGAAACTTCAAGCTTGACTGAGTCGTGTTCGACCACATCGGCAAAAGCAGGATGTTTTGCTGTTGCACGGCAATGCATGGCCACATGTCAGTCAAAAAACCATGGAAGCGATCACGAAACTCGGATGGATAACACTGAAACACCCGCCTTACAGTCCTCACCTGGCTCCATGTGATTATCACCTCTTTGGGAGACTGAAAGACCATCTTCGTGGAACAAGGTTTGAAGATGATGACTCCCTTGTGCACGCTGTCAAACAGTGGCTCCAACAGGTTGGTCCAGAATTTTACCATGCGGGTATATATGCGCTGGTTCCAAGATGACGTAAGGCAGCTGAAAGGGATGGAAATTATGTGGAGAAATGAAAATATTGTTCCTAAAGGATGTATCTACACACTGTAAGACTTTCAAGCATGTAGAATAAAAGATGGATTTAAAAAAAATAGTGTGCATTTCTTTTGGAGTGACCCTCGTAGCACAATCTCAAGAATCACCTACAGTTGACCACAGAAACGTATGGCGTATGAAGAGCTTCTCTACCATTGCAGCTTATTCCTTTTAGGTCCATTTGCACTGCCATTGTGCTAGGTGGACTACTGGTAGCACTGTGGCACTCACAAGTGATTCCTTGCAATCATTTCATGCACAGTTTTAGTATCCCAGGCGGTCTGAATGAAAAGAGTTTGTCCTAGCTCGTGGGCGAAATAAATACTGATAGGACATTGGGAGCTCATGTTAGTATTCCACCCAGTATCAGATCGCAGGAAGGCACCGAATGAACCCTATTTGCAAGGAGCCACCGATTTGAATAAATACTGGGGATAGGTGGAAGAACTCACTACACAAAATAAAAGATTTAGAAAGTAGCACAAAGAGATATATTCTGAAATGAGCACAGGACAACGTACTCTTAACTGAGGGCAGCCTCCACAGACATACACATTCACATAGAAACAGGATTCACCTATAGCTAGAAGAGTTTAAATGAGAACTAGGTTTCGGCAAAAAAAGGTTGGTCGCAGAATTCGGTCAACATTACCACATGGCTGGCGCTGGTACTCTCCCATAGTATCGCGGGCCGGCCGTTGTGGCCGAGCAGTTCTAGGCGCGTCAGTCTGGAACCGCTCGACCGCTACGGGCGCAGGTTCGAATCCTGCCTCGGGCATGGATGTATGTGATGTCCTTAGGTTAGTTAGGTTTAAGTAGTTCTAGGGGACTGATGACCTCAGATGTTAAGTCCCATAGTGCTCAGAGCCAATTGAACCACAGTATCGCGAAATACTCGCGATCGTCAAAGACCGAAACGGCGATCGAATCCGAGTATCATTATTAAACTGTGCCCGAAGTCACGATCCGTTAAGCTTTACCGTTGCAGTAGGACAATGGGCCGTCGCGGGCAAGACGGCAGCTAATGAACCTTCCAAGAAGACATTCCAGAATTCGATTGGAGCGGCGACGCTCAGGGGTTTTGTCAGCTGGTCGGCATCTCACACTAGTGTGTTTACGGCTGAAAAAAGTAGTTCCGGTGCCAACCTGCTGCGTGGTCAAGCGGCTACCTGTGGCCTGTTGGGCGGTAGACCAGTCCGCTCCTTTTTTGCCCCAGAAATCTAACGTGGCGCAACATCGGCCGTTGGGACGGCGGGAAGTTCTGTGTTCGTGCGCGCATCAAGGCAAAGAAGACGCTTCGTTTGAACTTTAATCTTTTTAACAGTCTCTACCATTTTGAACGATTTATTGATTGCTCTCAAAATTACGACAACCGACTTCTGTTTACACACTTAGTTTCCTCTGTATGTAGGGAATTAATATTGTAAGGTTTCTGTTATTATTTAGCTGCTTTCATTCGCGGCTGAGCAGCGGTTTGTTCCTCGTCAAAAGGTGCCGAATCTGTCAATTGATTTCATATTCATTAATTACTTCTCGACTCATCCTTTGTTTCCGGGCTTGCGCGGCCACCCAAACCCTCGTCACTGCACGTGGCGTCCGTGGGAGGGTTTGTAACACGATGTGTTACGTGCTGTTCTAACGACCAGGCAAGATGCTCGTTAACTATCCCGACATCAACAGTATATACGACAGTCGAAAAAATGGACATGGTTTTTTGATACTCCAACGTCACCGCGCTTTTCCGATAATGGTCATGGGAGGTCAAGTGGAATAGTATCGTGGTTAGGTAGTATTTACCTCCCAAATCATTAATTTGTTTACTAAACTGGACGCGCGTAAAATACCTACGCTAGCTCTATTAAAGCGCACATTTACGCCCTTGTCCATATGCTAGTCATGTTTTTATGTTTGCAATATAATAAGTGAAAACTTTAATATTCATGAAGACGTTATAACACAAAAAGGAAAGTTCCATGTCCAGTCAGTAAGGACATTAGCTTATAAAAGTTCACAAAATCGAAAAACTTCACTCCTGAGAGAGAGAATGCACTTATATTTACATAACATCGAATACTGCAGGAAATATATTTATTAAATTAGACTGTCTCACAACCTTTTAGAAAATACGAACGTGAATAATGAAATTTTGGCAACTGGAAGACGGGTACCCATAACACATTACTTCGTAGCTCGACACCTCTATCCAATATACTGTGCTGAAATTCAATATTTGACCTCGTTTTATATGTTATTAACAGACATCTAATTATAACAAATACTACCGCCAACAATGCTTTTTCATGAATCATCAATGAGCCTTTGCTTTAAAATGATGTCCTTTCATAGCACGCAAGCTATAATATAAAAATAAACTAAATACAAATGTTCTTTAACCATCGATATGATGTTTCCCTTCATTTTATTGCTACATATCGTACCAATAACGACAGGTTTTCGAGAGACCCGAAATGTGCTGTTGCTTTGAGACAGCAAATATTCATAGGACGTAAATTATCATATAAAAGCCAGAAAATATTGGCTTAGACTGAAAACGGAGAAATTCAATATGGTGTCTTCCAAGTTCTGCTTGTGGCGTGTTCTTGCTTCTTACTGGTTCAATACCACAAAACTTACTTTATGTTTCACAAGCGGTAATGCCTGCTCAACTTGAAATAAGAGATAATGACATTACCAAACTCGTACAGCACTACATAATTGTCAGCTAATGCGTCCCGTGTGAGGACGGCTTTAGCGATTCCCCTTACGTCTGTTACCTGGCAGAGCGATCTGGAGACCTTGCCAGGTTGGCAGCACCGTTTGTTTTACAAGGGGAAGCAGTGAAAGCATGTAATATATCATCTACTCCAGGATTCTTATTATTGGAGCGCTGACACATGCAGTATGTCTATATGCCGGTCCCTTGCAGAGCACAGCTATTAAACAACGATTGGCACTACAGCTTCTCGCACGTTATCACTGTGATAATACTCGTACTTTAAGAGTTGAAATGTCAAATGTTCCAAGTGCAGTTTTTTCACACAATGCATTCTCAGCTCTACTGTGTTCTAGGCACTCTGCTGCGTCTTCCTAGACTTGTTCCAAGTACCAAATGACAGAGAAAATGTTTCATACAGTCATTACTAGGCGGCGTAAGGACTTTCTGCCAAGTAGTGCTTTCGTTTAGAGTTGCAGTGCCATACGCCCAGGTCTCCTCTATTTAGTTGGTGCACAATTTGTGTGGCAAGCAGAATACATTTAAGCTTTTGTTTGTATCAATGAAACGTCCTTGTAATCAAACGATCTAATTTGGGCTTCAAAAATGAAGAAAAAGGGAAAAGCATTATGATCAAAGGGTCTCACAGTGATCCATGTGAAATAACTATTCAAAATTCTTGTTCTGGAACAGAAGAACGCAAAATGTCGATGTATTCTAAAGAGAGAAAACCACGGCTGATGTATGCCATGGCGTAGTTCATCTGTAAGACCAGTCATGTTTATCACTTGCAGAACAGAAAGACCTGTTGACGATGTTGCCATTTCTTCCTGAACAGCACAGGATCATCTACAGCAAACTTTACAACATCTCACCTCAATGACAGAGTTCTGGAAGAAACAAAAGTCAATATTGAAAGATTTTTTTTATTTAATTTTTTTATTCTCCTGCAAAAATTAAAAAGGATATGAGAATCGTTTTTGTTAACTACAGTTTTACTAGTAAAAACATTATTGATTTATTTATGTACCTATATTGTCACAAATAAAACATAGTAGCTCAGTACTAAATGGCACATGAACAAAAAACTTTCTTATTGGCACTTAGAACCAGACAGTTGCCCTATACAGCATCTAGAACGTTCTTAATCAAATATTTATTTTCTAATTTGTATTATTATTTTTTGCAGTATGAAATGAGCAGCATAATTCTGTGGTATCGTAGTAGCTTCTCAACTTTTTGGATCCAAATAAGTTATGTAGAAAAGGAGATACATTGCTTTTTAAATCTTCTGACAAATGTGAGATTTGACATCAGAACGTTTGATATTTCCACGCTTCATTTGTTCATAGTATAATTTGTATGTATCTATATTACGTACGAATAAAACAATTGATCTGTTTAATTCTGATGCTTTCTTTTTTTCTGAATATCCAAAGTAGTATGGCATTCTTGAATGTATGCAGTCTCGTTCGCATTTGACTCGTTTATTTTGGCACCTTTTTAAACCACATCACAAAGAGAGAACAATTTCTCTCACAGTTTCCTTGACAGCCTTGTTCTGTGAGATAAGAGATCTGAAGATTGCGGAAAATTGGTATTTCTCTGAGTTTTTCATAATATCGATGGATTTTGCTGCCTAACAGCACCATTACCCATATCGTCAACGGGATATTTATTTTGTGCACTTGGCTTCTACTTCTTTTGTACAAATCCACAAATCCCATTCCCCTCTCCCTCGTGTCGCTCCTGCCATCATTTGCGCACCATCGACTTACTCGACTTCAACATTTCGCTTGCTCGTTCTGGCACATTCTCCGTCGGCACTGTTGCTCCTTTCTTGTTCTCATCGCCAGTAAATGTCATCACGTTAACAGCAAGCCGTCGCAGCTGTTGGTGAAGGCATTTTCCGCTATCACTTCCTGTGCTTTCTGTGTGGAACGTGGCTATACTTAGTCAGGTGATTCAGTTATGGCAGGACCCATGTTTCGCTTTGCAATGTAATATATAAACAGGGTGGAGAAAAACAATCTGTTCACAATCCCAGAGGGGACATCGAATGAAACAAAATTTTCTAGATAGCCACAGGTCGGAAATGCGCCGTAGTGGAACTGTGCTCATAAAATGTCAGCCAATCGGCAACGAGAGAGCAGAAGGTGAGTGAACGTGTTTAGTTGTATCTAGCAGCGTTGGCTCGACGGGGCTGCTGCTGTGCTAGACTGAGGCTGCTGTTCTTTGCTGCTCTATTTGTCATGTGCAGTTTACAGCAAAAATGTGATTCAAGTAAAATTGAATTCAAAACTGAATTTCTGTGTTCTCTTTGAGCACTGTCTTAGTTCAAACACTTCTAACTCTGCTCCACTTGTCACAACAAATCGCACGGGGTAGCCGCGCGGATTGAGGCGTCATGTCACGGTCGGCGAGGCGCTCACTGGATCCGGGCCTGCTAGGCATCGTAGTGGTATTTTGATTTTTTTTCAGTCCACATAATTCTCTCACTCAAAACTGTTTGCTTCATTTAAGATTCAAAGTACTGCCAAAAACATAGCGTTATAGTTGACAAGTTGGTTACACAGTCTGATAGATTACGTCACAGGTCAAACAGAAAGCGCAATGCTGCAATCTCCACTTTATTTTCGAAAATTCGTCTCCAGTGACTGCAATGTCTACAGGGACCTAGCCGCGCGGAGTGGCCGAGCGGTTATAGGCGCCATGGCACGGATTGCGCAGCCACTCCCACCGGAGGTTCATGTTCTCCCTCGGGCATCGGCGTATGTGATGTTCTTAGCATAAGTTAGATTAAGTTAGCTTAAGTAGTGTGTAAGTCTATGGACCGATGACCTTAGCAGTTTGGTCCCTTAGGAATTCACACATATTTTACAGGACCCTGAGACAGACTAAATTGCAAATTCTACTCAATGGAAGCCAACCAGCCACGTGAAACTCATCGACCGAGAGACTGCAACTAGATCTAGATGGCTTTCCAATGCTGAGGAGCCTGGTATTTATTTTCCTAGTTTCGCGCTATAACCTAACGGCATTTTAGATGATTCAGTGGTGCTGACTTCTGATGCTTTCACCGAACATTATACGGGCACGACGGCGTTAAGGTCTTACTAAGCAGCAGTCGCGGAAGCCGAGTTCAGTTCTCTGTGTGCGTCGGGGGTGGGCTTGGGTCCCGAAATACAATTTTTCATCACTGTTTATGATTATCTTAATAACAACAATATAATATACAAAATGTTTAATGTAATAATAAAAAATTATATAATTACACATACACTGACGAAAAAACCGCAACACCAAATGAGGAATAACAAAATTTTGGGAATACATTTATCTAGGTAACATACACTACTGGCCATTAAAATTGCTACACCAAGAAGAAATGCAGATGATAAACGGGTATTCATTGGACAAATATGTTATACTAGAACTGACATGTGATTACATTTTCACGCAATTTGGGTGCATAGATGCTGAGAAATCAGTACCCAGAACAACCACTTCTGGCCGTAATAACAGCCTTGATACGCCTGGGCATTGAGTCAAACAGAGTTTGGATGGCGTGTACAGCTACAGCTGCCCATGCAGCTTCACCACGATACCATAGTTCATCAAAAGTAGTGACTCGCGTATTGTGACGAGCCAGTTGCTCGGCCACCATTGACCAGACGTTTTCAGTTGGTGAGAGGTCTGGAGAATGTGCTGGCCAGGGCAGCAGTCGAACATTTTCTGTATCCAGAAGGCCCGTACAGGACCTGCAACATGCGGTCGTGCATTATCCTGCTGAAATGTAGGGTTTCGCAGGGATCGAATGAAGGGTTGAGCCACGGGTCGTAACACATCTGAAATGTAACGTGCACTGTTCAAAGTGCCGTCAATGCGAACAAGAGGTGACTGAGACGTGTAACCAATGGCACCCCATACCATCACGCCGCGTGATACGTCAGTATGGCGATGACGAATACACGCTTCCAATATGCATTCACCGCGATTTCGCCAAACACGGGTGCGACCATCGTGATGCTGTAAACAGAACCTGGATTCATCCGCAAAATGACGTTTTGCCATTCGTGCACCCAGGTTCGTCGTTGAGTACACCATCGCAGGCGCTCCTGTCTGTGATGCAGCGTCAAGGGGTCAAGGGTAACCGCAGCCATGGTCTCCGAGCTGACAGACCATGCTGCTGCAAACGTCGTCGAACTGTTCGTGCAGATGGTTGTTGTCTTGCAAACGTCCCCATCTTTTGACTCAGGGATCGAGACGTGGTTGCACCATCCGATACAGCCATGCGGATAAGATGCCTGTCATGTGGACTGCTAGTGATACGAGGCCGTTGGGATCCAGCACGGCGTCCCATATTACCCTCCTGAACCCACCGATTCCATATTCTGCTAACAGTCATTGGATATCGACCAACTCGAGCAGCAATGTCGCGATACGATAAACCGCAATCGCGATAGGCTACAGTCCGACCTTTATGAAAGTCGGAAACGTGGTGGTACGCATTTCTCCTTCTTACACAAGGCATCACAACAACGTTTCACCAGCCAACGCCCGTCAACTGCTGTTTGTGTATGAGAAATCGGTTGGAAACTTTCCTCATGTCAGCACGTTGTAGGTGTCACCACCCGCGCCACCCTTGCGTGAATGCTCTGAAAAGCTAATCATTTTCACATCACAGCATCTTCTTCCTGTCGGTTAAATTTCGCGTCTGTAGCACGTCATCTTTGTGGTGTAGCAATTTTAATGGGCAGTAGTGTACTTAAGTGATTAACATTGCAAGATCACAGGTTCACGTACGCGCGAGGTAAGCCACTGCAAATGTGTAATGCTGGTACACTAACAACCGGTGTAACCGCCAGAATGTTGAATGCAACCATGCAAATGTGCCTGCATTGTGCCGTGCCGCCTGTCAGTTTTTGGAATGGAGTTTCATGCCTTTTGCAACTGGTCCGTTACTACTGGGTCGGTTAATGCTGATTGTGGATGACGCTGGAGTTGTCCTCCAATGATGTCCCATACGTGCTCGAGTGGAGGTAGATTTAGTGATCGAGCAGGCCAAGGCAACAAGTCGACATTCTGTAGAGCATCTTGGGTTACAAAAGGGGTAGGGGCGAGCGTTATCCTGTTGGGAAAAAACCACTGAAATGCTGTTCGTGAATGGAAGCACATCATGTCGAATCATCAGACTGACGCACAATTTTGAACTTAGGGTGCGTGGAATACCCACTAGTGTGCTCCTCCTGGCATACGAAATTGCACCCCATACCGTAACTCCAAGTGTAGGTTCAGTGTGGCTAGCATACAGACAGGCTAGTCGCAGGCCCTCAACTGACGTCCTTCTAACCAACGCACGACCATCACTGGTACCCAGGCAGAAGCAGCTTTCATCAGAAAACACAAACAGACCTCCACAATGCCTACAATGTGTCCTCGATTGACACCATTGAAGTCGCAAATGCCGGCGGTTTGAGGTTAGTGGAATGCACGCCACAGGGCATCTGACTCGGAGCTGTCCTTGAAGTAACCGATTTGTAACAGTTTGCTGTGTCACTATGGTGCCAACCGCTGCTCATATTGCTGCTACAGATGCAGTATGATGCGCCAGAGACATATGCCGAACAACGAAGGTCTTCCCTTTCAATAATGCGGGTGGCCGTCCGGAGATCGGTCATCTTGTGACTACATTCTCGTGGCCACTGCTGGCAGCAGTCATGTAAGGAGGCTACATTCCTGCCAAATCTTTTTGCAGTGTCTCAAAAGGAGCATCCAGCTTCTTGTAGTCCTATTGCATGACCTTTTTCACATTCAGTGACGTGTTGATAATGGCGTCTTTTTCGCCTTTAAGGCCTTCTTGACTAACATTAACTTACCACGTCCAGTCTCAAAGGTATTTAACGCTCACGACTGTTACAGTTTGTATTTAAAGCAAACCTAATTTGCATCCTCATTGTGGCACTACTAGCACCACTCTTATGCGACTGGCGTGAAATCTGAACAGACGTCATCTTTCAGATGTAGAAACACTCCTATCAACTTTCGTTCATGTTGCACAATTTTTTCTTGGTGTTGCAATATTTTTTTCTGTCAGTTTATATTAGCTTTTTTGCTGCAGCTTCGCTTGAATTAGCATTTGACACATATAGTGCAGACGTCTCCTTTCCCTCCCTCCCTGTGTTCACCTCTTCCTCCTTCATATCCATCTGACCACCTCATACTTCCAGTTCTATATGTCCATCTTCTTCTTCCCACTCTGTGTCTCCATCTCGTCCTCCCCTCTCTCTTTGCCCATCTCCTCCACACCTCCCTACAACCACATCTTGTTCCCCTTCACCTGTCGCTACCTGGACAACAACATGCTTGATCCCCTCTCTCTGTCTCTCTGCTCATACCATCCAACCCCTCTCTGTCCATCTCCTCCTCTCCCTTTTCTCTGTCCACCACATCCTCCCACTCTCTCGCTATTCACCTTCTCCCTCCATCTCTTTGCTCAGCAATGTCTGTTTGTACATGTAGCAGCTGGAAAGGAGGTCAGTAAAGCAGGCCTTTACTACTCCCACACAGTACACCTGTTGTGCACAGCAGCCTACATGTTGGGGGCTGGAAAACTGTTTCTTGCCCCTAATATCTTGGGTTGCACTTCAAAGCAGGGCGGTAAGGCTGGTCTACACTGTCTGCCAAAGTCAACTTATTGTGCTGGGCAGTTTATACGTCTATATACCAGGGTTGAAAAAAAAAAAAAACATGTTTTTGCCCGTATCTCTGCTCCTACTGGAACTGGGGGCTACAAACATACAGAACTGATACTTATGAGGCCTGCTGTTTCTGTGTCAAATTTGACAAAAATCGATACAGGGGTTTGCGAGGAGATCCTGGACCTACGCATATACACTCTGCTTTGTATATCATTTCAATACAATGAATGCATTACTTCACATAAATTCCCAGAAATTGCAATTCAGAAAAATACACTATTTCCTCTAAAAATTTGAGAAGTATTTGTGTCATGCTATTTATTTCAGACCTTTAAGAGCCTCAAACTCTTGCATCTTTGACAAAATCTTGCCTTTTCTTAACTTTCTGTAGTTTGCCAGTTGTACCAGCAGACACATGAACCGTTCTAGGTTGGTTGTTAAAAGCATGTACAGTCAGTCTGTGAACACAGACCTTTTCCTGGCTCGAATTTTCTCCGTAGATGTCAGGTCGCAATCCCAGCCACATTTGTATGTCCTTATACGCGCAACTGCAAACTATCATGCGTTAAATACAGCTTGTATGGAAAACTTCTAGAATTCCTGGTCATTTTCGTAATTCTTAGATTTCAAGCCACTTTATTCGCTGAAAGCTATCTGACAAATACGGAAACTGATGTACGTAAAAATACAAGGTGTTTAAAAAAAATGATCTGATTTCAAAACTCCACATTTATTCATAAAAACAATCTACAAGAATGGGAAGAATTATAAAATACTTTAAAAATCTTAAAGTCTTAGCTATGCTATTAAAAATGTTTTATGTGTCCACTAGCAACAGCAGGAACAACTGCAGACGATACCTAAGTTCGTCATAAACTTTACGCGATGTATCTATTTTACAGAAGTTATTGGCGGCTGTTATTCTGTTTTTCACTTGTGTGTCACGAAGTGAAGGGGAGATGAAACGCTTTCCTTCGCTTATCTCCACAAGAAAAAATCGCATGGGATCATATCTGGAGATACTGGAGGACAAGAATGAAGGCCGTGTCTCGGGGTCCCGTGCATCCTATCGAGCGTTGAGACAGTGTGTCATTGAGCAGCTGACGTACGTTGCGCCAGTGTGGTGTAGCCCCATCCTGTTGGCAAATGAAGTTATCGGAATCCTCCTGAAATTGTGAAACAAGCCAGTTCTTCAGCATTTGAAGACAGCTCAATGCTGGATAGGGCGCATGGTTCCCCGAGACACTGCCCTGCATTCTTGCCCTTCAAGATCGCCACGCATAACCCCATGCGATTTTTTTTTTTTTTTTTTTTTTGTGGGGATATGTGAAGGAAAGTGTGTTCATCTCCTCTTTATGTCGTGATACAGAAGAAGTGAAGAGCAGAATAACAGCGGTCACAACTTCTGTAAAAGCAAATGCATTGTGTGAAGTTTATGACGAATTTAGCTAGTCTACATGTCGTCTATGCTGTTGCTGGTAGACACAGAGAACATTTGTAATAGTATACATTAAACTTTAAAATTTTGTGAGTATTTTTCAACTCATTCCATGTTTGTGGTACTTTTTATCAAAAAATACGGAGTTTTGAAATCAGATCATTCTTTCTGAAACACCCTGTATAAACGCTTTTACTACAAGTTTTTCTTCGGTTCAGAACCACGAGATAACTTTGTAACGCAGAAAACTAAAGATCGTAGTGTCGTTCGGAACGGCTACATTTGTCCATTGAATGTAGGTAGAGATATTTCCGCGTCAGAGTCATTGGCGGCAAGGCCAATGCTGCGGGAGCTGCGACCGTTATTTTTGGGTTGGGCGTCACGACGCCGTCGCCTTCACTGAGCACGGATTCCTGACGTCACGAGTTACATGCACCACGCATCATTTCTGTGACTGCAACATCATCTTCTCCCGATTTCAGATCTCTTCCTAAATTAGTTATCTACAGTATTCGTGCAGCATTTCAGCCACATACACCATAAACAAGTGTGAACAGGACTGTCTTTTCTACTGAATTGTACTACATTACACCGGTGACAAAGAAACTCTTGGGAGCGGCATTATTTACCTGCGTTGCACCTGTTGTTATGTAGCACGGTTGCTCTGAATCATACGGCTGAAACGCAACGGTGGTACCAATTAAGAAGTCCCGTAGTTGAGTCTGGGAAGCTGGCTAAAAATAATGACATTGATCTGCATTTTAGAAGCTCCAGTTCTCTCTCAAATCCCAGTTCCCGTTGTTCCCTTCGTGCAGTTTATGAAGGAGACATGTCCCCTTTAACCCTCTTATTTTTATTCAAGCATTTTTTTTTTTTTTCAATTTAGAACAGTGACCAGAAGTAGTGGGCAGTTACCCAGCCTTATTTCGGCAGTATCTATTTTATTTGAATTCAGTAACCGGATTCCCTTCCCGTCGCCGCAGTTGTTAATTATATTGAGAGAGGACAGCCATGTGCAACTTTGTTTAAACTTTGTTCAGCGTATGTTCGTGTTTTACTAGTTGTACACTGTGTTCTGAGACCATGTTGTGAACTTAGAAGATAGGAGTGTGAACTTAGCCTATAGGAGAGTAGACAACCTTATAAAAACCACACTCATGCAGTCCAGTCTACCAGACGAAAAGTCTGGCTTATCTATGCATGCACACGTTGTGCCACATGTTAGAATTTATAGCGTTCCAATCGCGTAATAGATCACGGGAATAATGACTGCTTAAATGTAACTACGTGCAATGTAATTAATATTGTCCTCGTGGCCCGGCAAGGAAGCGATACGTAGATGTCTCAAGTACACTACTGTCCATTAAAATTGCTACACCACGAATATGACGTGCTACAGACGCGAAATTTAAACGACAGGAAGAAGATGCTGTGATATGCAAATGATTAGCTTTTCAGAGCATTCACACAAGGGTGGCGCCGGTGGCGACACCTACAACGTGCTGACAAGAGGAAAGTGTCCAACCGATTTCTCATACACAAACAGCAGTTGACCGGCGTTACCTGGTGACACGTTTTTGTGATGCCTCGTGTAAGGAGGAGAAATGCGTACCATCACGTTTCCGACTTTCATAAAGGTCGGACTGTAGCCTATCGCGATTGCTGTTTATCGTATCGCGACATTGCTGTTCACGTTGATCGAGATCCAATGACTGTTAGCAGAATATGGAATCGGTGGGTTCAGGAGGGTAGTACGGAACGCCGTTCTGGATCCCAACGGCCTCGTATCACTAGCAGTCGAGATGACAGGCATCTTATCCGCATGGCTGTAACGGATCGTGCAGCCACGTCTCGATCCCTGAGTCAACAGATGGGGACGTTTGAACGACAACAACCATCTGCACGAACAGTTCGACGATGTTTGCAGCAACATGGACTATCAGCTCGGAGACCATGGCTGCGGTTACACTTGATGCTGCATCACAGATAGGAGCGCCTGAGATGGGGTATTCAACGACGAACCTGGGTGAACGAATAGCAAAACGTCATTTTTTCGGATGAATCCAGGTTCTGTTTACAGCATCATGATGGTGGCATCTGTGTTTGGCGACATCGCGGTGAACGCACATTGGAAGCGTGTATTCGTCATCGCCATACTGGCGTATCACCCGGCGTGTTGGTATGGGGTACCATTGGTTACACGTCTCGATCACCTCTTGTTCGCATTGACGGCACTTTGAACAGTGTACGTTCCATTTCAGATGTGTTACGACCCGTGGCTCTACCCTTCATTCGATCCCTGCGAAACCCTACATTTCAGCAGGATAATGCACGACCGCATGTTGCAGGTCCTGTACGGGCCTTTCTGGATACAGAAAATGTTCGACTGCTGCCCTGGCCAGCACATTCTCCAGATCTCTCACCAATTGAAAACGTCTGGTCAATGGTGGCCGAGCAACTGGCTCGTCACAATACGCCAGTCACTACTCTCGTGTTGAAGCTGCATGGGCAGCTGTAACTGTACACGCCATCCAAGCTCTGTTTGACTCACTGTCCAGGCGTATCAAGGCCGATATTACGGCCAGAGGTGGGGAGCCCGTGTGATATTTCCATTTCAAATATATGCTAGTTTTTAGACCCAGTTGTTTGTATGAGATGATTGGTGTTACGGCGTAAAGCCAAGCGCCGGCACGCCAGTCGGGAACGATAGAGAAGAGATGGCTGTGAGAAGACGTTAGCCAATCACACGCTGACAGACCCCTCTCCAGGACGACAACGCGACAGTAGCGGCCCCTATGTGAAGCGGGCATAAACGCCGCGACCGACTGCTCACGGGCCAGTTTAAAAGTGGATTCAAGATTAGCGAGATCTATAGTAGCATCGACATTTGTTACTTTGCTTGTACTATCTATATAGCAGCGACTTAGGATTGTTTGTACTGAAGAACATTGCTTATTTTGCATGTCGCCCTTTGCTTGCGACACATCTGTGTAATTGACAAAGTTAAGTATTGTGATCCTATCCTTTTGGAATAAAACTCATTAATAAGATTAGTTTGCATTGTTTGTCTAGCGAACCGAGTACGTAGGATTCCTAGACTCCTCATATTCGACGACGAACACAGAGACACAAAAATTGGTCTCAATCGTGACTAATTATGTAATATTATGGTCATAGGATACAACTTTTCTGCACTTGGTAAAGCGCACAGTGTTACGTCAACCTTCTTATATCGCACGTTTTGCGTCGCACGCTGTGTTATTGGAGTATACCAGTTATAACTTTTTGCAATACGTATCATTCTTTTGCAGAGAAATACCACAAAACAATAAGCTGAAATTACATTCTGAGCATACTTCGACTCAGACCGTTCCAACAGACTAGTGTCTTTCCATACAGACATATCACTTTATCAGGCCATACAATATTTTCATGAAACAACATCATGTGCTTAACTGTTCTGACTTTCACCCGAAAACCTGTAAGAAGACTCACTTTTTTTCTCTAAAATACATCAAACGTCCTGTGAAAAGAAGTCACTTTTATTGTCTTTCTCTTTTTGTATTTGTTTCCCAAAGCTAGTGTGCATCTCCAACACAATATAATTTCTCCTTCAATTTGAATGCTTTCCAAGAGTTTCAATAAAGCTAAACAGTCAGGAACAATATACACTGTGGTCTATGAAAGAAGAAAGATTAGAATTTACATAACCAAAGAAGACGAGGTCGTTGGCGCCCTAGCTCGAACTGGAGGAAGAAATCAGCCGCTTTTACCATCCCGGCATCTTGCTGAAAACATTTAGGGAGCCTATGGAAAACCTGAATCTGACATGAACCGTTTTCTCCTGAATCTGAGTCCAGTGTGCTAAGCACTGTGCCACTCCTTTTGGTTTGTGATCAAAGGATTTCGCTCAGCTGTTTCCAGGTGTCGAGCGACAAGCTAGCAAGACTGATTTTAGTACGGCTCAAGAGTGAGAACTATTCTGCAGTCAGAATAGGAGAAGTGACGCAAAGAAGAAGCTGACATTAGTGTCAACGAAGGTAGGTTTTACATTTTTTATATTTAATTCACGAAAGATACTGACTTCAAGAGCATCACGTTCAATTATTTCATATCCATAAGCGTTGATCAGTTCAAAATTTATTAACAAAAAACTAACCAACGCATTCTTCTCTCCTGGCTACCCAGTAACGTTAGCATTCTTTATATTTTTGGAACCATTCCAGTAATGCGTGTCTGAGAATTACTCACAGCTTTCTTCCAAAATTTTTCTTGTCGCGCGGGATTACCCGAGCGGTCTTAGGCGTTGCAGTCATGGACTGTGCGGCTGATTCCATCGGAGGTTCGAGTCCTCCCTCGGGCATGGGTGTGTGTGTTTGTCCTTAGGATAATTTAGGTTAACTAGTGTGTGAGCTTAGGGACTCATGACCTTAGCAGTTAAGTCCCATAAGATTTCAAACACATTTGAACATTTTTTAAAATTTTTCTTAATTTTGTATTACACTGCCAACACGCTTGTCATAGTAAGGGGTACCTAAACAGTCGCATCAACACACAGCGTATCTCCCCCCCCCCCCCCTCACCACACCTTCCGGCGGCAAACAATGAAGGTGCCGAATGGTATCCAGTGATAGATTGCCCAAGCATCTTGCACCTCTTGCTGCATTTCGGTAATGGTTCTCTCAGACTCTGCGGAAAGAGCAAGTTCCTTCATCATGCCCCATATGCATTCAATTCGTGAGAGCCCTGGTGAAGTTAGTGACCAGGGCAGTTGTACGTTCCACCGTAGCAGTCGTACGTGGACGTGCAGTGTCCTGCTGGAAAAGCCTGTCACCGTCCTGTCGAAGAAATGGCAATAGCTCGGGGATAATGGCGTCTGCAATGTAGCGGGCATCTACATCTACGTGATTCCTTTTGTATTCACAATAAAGTGCCTGGCAGAGGGTTCAATGAACTACCTTCATGCTGTCTCTCTACCATTCCACTCCCAAACGGCACGCGGGAAAAACGAGCACTTAAATTTTTCTGTGCGAGCCTTGATTTCTCTTATTTTATCGTGATGATCATTTCTCCCTATGTAGGTGGGTGTCAACAGAATGTTTTCGCAATCGGAGGAGAAAACTGGTGATCGAAATTTCGCGAGAAGATCCCGTCGCAACGAAAATCGCCTTTGTTTTAATGATTGTCACTCCAATTCACGTATCATGTCTGTGACATAATCTCCCCTATTTCGCGATAATACAAAACGAGCTGCACTTCTTTGTACTTTTTTGATGCCATCCGTCAGTCCCACCTGATGCGGATCCCACACCGCACAGCAATACCCCAGAATAGGGCGGACAAGCGTAGTGTAAGCAGTCTCTTTGGTAGACCTGTTGCACCTTCTAAGTGTTCTGCCAATGAATCGCAGTCTACCCACAATGTTATCTAGTGATCGTTCCAATTTAGGTTATTTGTAGTTGTAATCCTTAAGTATTTAGTTGAATTTACAGCCCTCAGATTTGTGTGACTTACCGCGTAATCGAAATTTAGCCGATTTCTTTTAGTACTCATGTGAATAACTTCACACTTTTCTTTATTCAGGGACAATTGCCACTTTTCGGACAATACAGATATCTTATCTGAATCATTTTGCAAGTCGTTTTGATCATCTGATGACTTTAAAAGACGGTAAATGAAAGTATCATCTGCAACCAATCTAAGACGGCTACTCAGATTGTCTCCTAAGTCGCTAATATAGATCAGGAACAAGAGAGAGCCTATAACACTTCCTTGGGGAACGCCGGATATTACTTCTGTTTTACTCGATGACTTTCCGTCTATTACTACGAACTGTGACCTTTCTGACAGGAAATCACGAATCCTGTCGCACAATTGAGGCGATATTCCATAGGCACGCAGTTAGGTTAGAAGATGCTTGTGAGGAACGGTGTCGAAAGCGTTCTGGAAATCTAAAAATATGGAGTAAATTTGACATCCCCTGTCGATAGCACTGGTTACTTTACCCTGCAAATATACCAAATATTATGGTAAGTTGTAACTGACCGCTCTCTCCCAGCTCCCCTCCTCCCGCCCCCACATACACACACCATGTAGCCTCGGACGGGACTTCTAGTGCACACTACACTCTTCAGTCAACTCCTTCACGATACCAGATAAGCCATGCTCGGCGCTGCCGTGGTGCCAGCGGTAACCTGGCCAGAAGCACACATGTGTGACCTTAATCCTTCTGCAAGCAGATTGTTCCCAGTGCTCTCTGATGACACAGCAAGTGCCACACGTGCCCGGCTTTCGTCGCTGTATGATGTTCAATCGACATGCGCTGCTCGCACAACGCGTCGATCTTCGCGTACGCCTGTGCCACACGGATGTCCAGAACCTGGTCTACCAGTGTGGGAATGTTCCACAGACCGCTGCTGAAAGCAGCGACAAACCGCCCATGCATTGTGACCAAAACGTGCAACAATCCACCGATACGTCCATCGAGCTTCCCGCAGGCCCCAATGCTCCTGTTCGTATGGCTGAAGCTGTTCATCAGTAGTACGTACTCGTCGGTGGGGTACCCCAGAATGAATGTTGCAAACACTGCCTGCAGAGTCAAAACACAGGGTGCACAGGCAGGCATTCTGAGCGCCCTCTGATTGCCAATTTTCGTGACAAACGAATCATTAACACCAAAATCTCTCATTATGCATATGTTGTACCCTGGTGCCACTGACCGCAGTCCTTGAGGTGGCTGCACGTATCCTTTTTTTTTTTTTTCTCTCAGCAGTGTAATTCGCCAACGGCCTTGCCGCAGTTGTAACACCGGTTCCCGTCAGATCACCGAAGTTAAGCGCTGTCGGGCGTGGCCGGCACTTGGGTGGGTGACCATCCGGGTCGCCATGTGCTGTTGCCGTTTTTCGGGGTGCACTCAGCCTCGTGATGCCAACTGAGGAGCTACTCGACCGAATAGTAGCGGCTCTGGTCAAAGGAAACCATCATAACGACCAAGAGAGCGGTGTGCTGAACACACGCTCCTCCTATCCGCATCCTCATCTGAGGATGACACGGCGGTCGGATGGTCCCGATGGGCCACTTGTGGCCTGACGACGGAATGCTGTGCAGTGTAATTCGAAATCAGAGTCATTCTGAGCTTGTCTTCAGAATGAAACAACACTTAAGACCAAGAGGATTGAGTGCCATAACGTGGTAACATCCAATTTCGGTTCTCTTAGAGCGCAAGCCTCTTTATTCGTATAACGCCTCTGGCGAATTCATCACGAGTAGGTTGAGAGTGCCAACAAGTCCCATCACTTCAATGTTTCGCAAGATCAATGATGGCAGCAAGGCAGATTGCCGAAACATTGCAACGCCAATGACCCATTTGCACTAAAAATTCAGATTCAGATGCGAAATCGTGAATCGCAGCCGTTAGCTTTGTGTTTAAACAACTGTCTTTTATTTTGGTTAAATAATATTTTGTAAGCTTCAATGTTACAATCCTAAGTGTCAACTTCTATACGTAAATTGGTTTCACAGCGCCTGTTCTGATAAGAGGTTAATTTTTTACAATGAAATAAGAAAGTGTGATCGTGTACTGAAGTTTACTTTGTTAGGAACCGCACAGACAATTAAACAGCGATCGTCGGCAACCTTAGCACCTTCTACACAGGTATCACTTTTGTTGTTGACGATCATTCACACCGAGGTTCTTCATCGTTGTTTGTAACTTTTCCACGAATGATTTACAAAAGCTGAAGGAAACATTCAAAAATGGTTCAAATGGCTCTGAGCACTATGGGACTTAACTTCTGAGGTCATCAGTCCCCTATAACTTAGAACTACTTAAACCTAACTAACCTAAGGACATCAGACACACCCATGCCCGGCCAGGATTCGAACCTGCGACCGTAGCGGTCGCGCGGTTCCAGACTGTAGCACCTAGAACCGCTCGGCCACTACGGCCAGCTTGAAACATTCAATAAGCAATGTGTTGCAATAAGTAATGAACACATTTGTTCTCGGCTAATTTCAGTTGAAAACATGCGGAATTTGTTGTGTGACATCGTGGTATAGTCCCGCTTCAGCTCCTATAGTTTCATGAAGCGCCGATATGTGTCGGCGCTATACGTAGCCTTCAAAATGGCCCCTGTAACGTAGCATTCCAAGCAGAAAGGTTTCATTAAGTTTCTTTTGGTGGGAAACCAGAGCATCGTAGATATTCATAGGTGCTTGCAAAATGTCTACGGAGACCTGGCAGTGAGTAGAAGAAATACCGTGAGTCGTTGAGCGAGGCGTCCGTCATCTTCGCAACAACGTCACGCAGACCTGTCCGATGGCGCGCGTGCCGGCCGACCGCACACATCTGCAATGTTGAAACGTGTGGACTCTCTCATTCCAGGGGATCGAAGGATCACACTTAAACATCTCGCTGCTCAATTGGACGTTTCTGTTTGACAGTGCTGACTCATTCGTCCACCAGTTAGTGTACTTAAAGGTGTGGTCCCGCTGGACTCCTCGCAGCATAACAGAAGACCATGAAGAGCAACGAAAGACCATATGTGCGGAATTGCTTGCGCTTTACGAGGCTGATCGTGACAGTTTTTTGTCGAACGTCATCACAGGCAATGAAACATGTGTGTATCACTCCGAATCCATCGAGTGGCGCCACATTACATCTCCTCCGAAGAAAAAGTTCAAAGCCTCACCCACAGTCGGTAAAGATATGACGACGGTCTTCTGGGACTTTGAAGGGATTATTCTGTTTGATGTCTTCCCTTATTGTGCAACGATGAACTCTGAAAAGTATTGTGCTACCCTTAGGAAGCCGGTCGCGGTGGTCTAGCGGTTCTAGGCGCGCAGTCTGGAACCGCGCGACTGCTACGGTCGCAGGTTCGAATCCTGCCTCGGGCATGGATGTTTGTGCTGTCCTTAGGTTAGTTAGGTTTAAGTAGTTCTAAGTTCTAGGGGACTGATGACCACAGATGTTAAGTCCCATAGTGCTCAGAGCCATTTGAACCATTTTTTATCCTTAGGAAATTGAAGAAAAGACTTAAGCGTGTTCGTCGCCATAAAAAATGCAAACGAACTTCTCCTTCTCCATGACAACGCAAGGCCCCACACCCGTCTGCGCACCCGAGAGGAGCTCACGGAACTTCAATGGTCTGTTCTTCCTCAGCCACCCTACAGCCAGTATCCCGTAGACTTCCATCTGTTTGGCCCAGTGAAGGATGCACTCCGCGGGAAGCAGTACGTGGGTGATGGGGAGATTATTGATGCAGCAAGACGTTGGCTCCATCGTCGACAGTAGAGTGGTACCATGCGGTCATACAAGTCTCCCAGCGAGGTGGCGTAAGGCCGTCGCATTGAACGGAGATTGTGTTGAAAAATAGGGTTTTGTAGCCAAAAGAGTGGGGAATAATATGTATATCGGAATCCTGAATAAAACCAACCTGCATTCAGAAAAAAAGTGTTATTGAACGCCCTTCATATGTTGCTTCTTAAAGTTCTTCATTTCCATCTCATTAAAGACCGGAAAAGTAGCAAGAACTTCAGCTTACTCCAGTCATTGCAAATAGGGTACTGTCATGACTCTTCAAAAGACATTGCATTACCCAAACTTTCAGTAAAGTAAGGTATACTTAGTGCAAAGAACGGTTTGCTATTCTGGAATTTCGGTTCTTCTAGATGCGGAAAAATACGACTGTCCGTACTCGTCTGTAATTTAGGCACCATGAAGAATGTTCGTTAGCTCTGCTTTGACGTCAGTTCGTATAATTTTCAACGCAAGTTTTGATGGGCACTTGAAGAAAGACGCCTACTACCACAACTATTCTTATTTTAATGCATTCCTGCGAGTCAAGCAACTGAACGAAAGAAAAGAGGGTTCGAGCGTAACATTCTGTAGGCGTCGCAGTTACTGAAGACAGAACACAAGCTCGGGCAGGAGAAGAATGGGGAAGGAAACTTGTTACGGCCTTACTTGAGGGACTTCCTCGCGTTCATCTCAAGTGGTTTGAGGAAAACGTGGAGAAATTAATGAGGATGATAAGAGGACGGGTATTTTAACTTCGCTCCTCCCAGCTCCAAGTTCAGTGTTTTAATCCTTCATTTGCTGGCTGGACTTAGGAGTCCCGGCGGAGTAGAAGTATGTAACTGCCGGCCGCGGTGGTCTCGCGGTTCTAGGCGCGCAGTCCGGAACCGTGCGACTGCTACGGTCGCAGGTTCGAATCCTGCCTCGGTAATGGATGTGTGTGATGTCCTTAGGTTAGTTAGGTTTAAGTAGTTCTAAGTTCTAGGGGACTGATGACCACAGCAGTTGAGTCCCATAGTGCTCAGAGCCATTTGAACCAGTATGTAACTCAACAGCCCGTTAACCCTGTAGGGACCTAAAGATCCCGTTCCATAGAGTTTGTGCTTCCTACGCTGGAAGTCAGTACTGACTGCACGGCATTGCGAAGCCTATGTATCAGCCTGAAATGTGTATAATCGAACTGCAATTGGATGCTTAGTGCATGGTACAACGCTGCATGGTCACCTAAGTAAAAGTAAGATTTTTATGTGAACTAAGGTGAATGATAATTTCTATCTGGTTACCTCTGTACATTTTTTTTTTTTTTTTGGTCATCAGTCTACTGACTGGTTTGATGCGGCCCGCCACGAATTCCTTTCCTGTGCTAACCTCTTCATCTCAGAGTAGCACTTGCAACCTACGTCCTCAATTATTTGCTTGACGTATTCCAATCTCTGTCTTCCTCTACAGTTTTTGCCCTCTACAGCTCCCTCTAGTACCATGAAAGTCATTCCCTCATGTCTTAGCAGATGTCCTATCATCCTGTCCCTTCTCCTTATCAGTGTTTTCCACATATTCCTTTCCTCTCCGATTCTGCGTAGAACCTCCTCATTCCTTACCTTATCAGTCCACCTAATTTTCAACATTCGTCTATAGCACCACATCTCAAATGCTTCGATTCTCTTCTGTTCCGGTTTTCCCACAGTCCATGTTTCACTACCATACAATGCTGTACTCCAGACGTACATCCTCAGAAATTTCTTCCTCAAATTAAGGCCGGTATTTGATATTAGTAGACTTCTCTTGGCCAGAAATGCCTTTTTTGCCATAGCGAGTCTGCTTTTGATGTCCTCCTTGCTCCGTCCGTCATTGGTTATTTTACTCTCAAAGCATACTGTGTACTCATTAGACTGTTCATTCCGTTCAGCAGATCATTTAATTCTTCTTCACTTTCACTCAGGATAGCAATGTCATCAGCGAATCGTATCATTGATATCCTTTCACCTTGTATTATAATTCCACTCCTGAACCTTTCCTTTATTTCCATCATTGCTTTCTCGATGTACAGATTGAAGAGTAGGGGCGAAAGGCTACAGCCTTGTCTTACACCCTTCTTAATACGAGCACTTCGTTCTTGATCGTCCACTCTTATTATTCTCTCTTGGTTGTTGTACATATTGTATATGACCCGTCTCTCCCTATAGCTTACCCCTACTTTTTTCAGACTCTCGAACAGCTTGCACCATTTTATATTGTCGAACGCTTTTTCCAGGTCGACAAATCCTATGAAAGTGTCTTGATTTTTCTTTCGCCTTGCTTCTATTATTAGCTGTAACGTCAGAATTACCTCTCTCGTCCCTTTACTTTTCCTAAAGCCGAACTGATCGTCACCTAGCGCATTCTCAATTTTCTTTTCCATTCTTCTGTATATTATTCTTGTAAGCAGCTTCGATGCATGAGCTGTTAAGCTGATTGTGCGATAATTCTCGCACATGTCAGCTCTTGCCGTCTTCGGAATTGTGTGGATGATGCTTTTCCGAAAGTCAGATGGTATATCGCTAGACTCATATATTCTACACACCAACGTGAATAGTCGTTTTGTTGCCACTTCCCCCAATGATTTTACAAATTCTGATGGAATGTTATCTATCCCTTCTGCCTTATTTGACCATAAGTCCTCCAAAGCTCTTTTAAATTCCGATTCTAATACTGGATCCCCTATCTCTTCTAAATCGACTCCTGTTTCTTCTTCTATCACATCAGACAAATCTTCACCCTCATACAGGCTTTCAATGTATTCTTTCCACCTATCTGCTCTCTCCTCTGCATTTAACAGTGGAATTCCCGTTGCACTCTTAATGTTACCACCGTTGCTTTTAATGTCACCAAAGGTTGTTTTGACTTTCCTGTATGCTGAGTCTGTCCTTCCGACAATCATATCTTTTTCGATGACTTCACATTTTTCCTGGAGCCATTTCGTCTTAGCTTCCCTGCACTTCTATTTATTTCATTCCTCAGCGACTTGTATTTCTGTATTCCTGATTTTCCCGGAACATGTTTGTACTTCCTCCTTTCATCAATCAACTGAAGTATTTCTTCTGTTCTTCTGTTACCCATGGTTTCTTCGCAGCTACCTTCTTTGTACCTATGCTTTCCTTCCCAACTTCTGTGATGGCCCTTTTTAGAGATGTCCATTCCTCTTCAACTGTACTGCCTACTGCGCTATTCCTTATTGCTGTATCTATAGCGTTAGAGAACTTCAAACGTATCTCGTCATTCCTTAGTACTTCCGTATCCCACTTCTTTGCGTATTGATTCTTCCTGACTAATGTCTTGAACTTCAGCCTACTCTTCATCACTACTACCTTTGTACATAACAACATTAATTTAGATGAAATATCAATACAGTGCCCTCGTGAAACCCAGTTACAACATAAAATATGATTGGGACTGAGGAGTCTCGTCACGTCCACGGCTGCGACTTTACAAGTTGAGGTAACATTGACTTTTTTGCAGATTTGCTTTGACGTTTATAGTTTCTTCTGCTTTCAGGACCTTTTTGTAAATTAGAACATATCCTTGTTGAGCACAGTGTAGTATTAATACAACAGAAATAATGCGTAACTTGTGAAACATTACTGAACTACAGAAAGCAATCTTGTGGGCGGCAAAAATGGTAGGGATGTCAGAAATAACAGCTAAATAAATTTCAAAAGAATGTAAGAAAACGAAAGAAAAGGGGGAAGAGATTAAAATGCCAAAAGACAATGGCGTCATAGAAAAGTAGTTTCTGTAGATGACTTCCCTAAAGCACGAACTTGAAGAAAATTTTTGGAGTACTATGAGCAGAAGAAGTAAATCCCAACACTGAAAAAGCTTCTTATATTTTCGAAAACTGAGATACATTTTCAAGAGAGGAGAACAAACAGTGTAGGAAAATTCTGATCCTAACAGGACATTCCGACAATCTTGCAAAGCGTGTAGAATACGTGAAAGCAATTAGAAATAATGAAAAGCGGCCAAATAAACCAGTGGTATACGCGGACCAAGTGTGGGTGCACAAGTGTTGTACCGTGAAAAAGTGCTGATATCATGGAGTTGCGGGTGTAATGACAAACAGCAGTGCAGGCCAAAGAGCTATGGCTCACGCTGGAGGAGCAATGGGTTTCCTAGAAGAAACAGAGTTCATTTCTGATTGTAAATCTAAATCCAAAGGTTATCACGAAGGTAGAAATGAGGCAAACTATCACAAATAGTTAGAAGACAAACTGATTCCTAATATCCAGGCTGGTAGTATTCTTGTTCTTGATAATACGCCAATACGCCGTATCACAGTCTTCACACAAATAAAACCCTAACTTCTCCAACTCGCAAAAATGATATAACTGAATAGCTCATTCAGAGCAAAATCAGCTTTGAACCGAGCTGAACAAGGAATGAGATTTTATGAATTGTGCTTTATAATAAGCCAAAGTCTGTTTTTAAAGCAGATGGAGTTTTAAAACATAAGGAATGTACTGTTTTGATCTTAGCCCTATAGAGCTAATCTGGAATACAACGACACAAAAATTTGGCGAACAAAAACGTTTCTCCCATTAATTACCATAAAGCAAGTAACCAAAGAGTCTTTACCTAGGTGTGCCCGTTATTTTATTATCTACTTACGATCGTTTTCTTTTATTCTGACAATGTCAAATACATTCACTATGTCAGCTTGTTACAATCGTAGCAGCACCTATCAGAATTCTTGCGAATTCTGCTGTCGTGCCTCGTTGATATGTAGTCTAAACGTCGGAGCAGTACTCAAGAACTGGTCCCACTAACGTCTTGCTTACGATTTCCTTAACATATGCACCCATCACTTCCATGCGAAACTAAGTCTTCCAGTCGCTTTCACTACTACTATCGCTTCACAGTGTTACTTCAAATATTTATTCGGTTTGGCGTGCTCCAGTTCATCACTAATCTTGTAACGGAAAACTGTAGGGTTCTTTCTCTTTCTTATAGGCACTATTTTGCATTTACCCACATTTAAAAAGAGCTACCCTTTAATAAGTTAGAAATTTTGTCCAAGTATATCTCTGCATTTTCTGTAGCCAACAGTACGGTCAGTGAACAATGTGGTAGTGCTACTGGCACTGTTTGTTAAATATTTCATGCATATTGAGATCTGAGATCCTACTACGCGTCTTTGGAGTTCACCGTACGTTACTATCGTTTTCGTCGAACATTTCGCTATTTCTGCTTCTCTCCGGCATCTGTTACTAAATGAGTCGCGCTTGGTGTCTTATATAATCCACCCCACTGCTTGCTCGCCCATGGTTCATATCTGAGAAAGTATTGTAATTTTTACTATAAGTAAAGGAGGCCTACACATCGACCGTACATTCCTCGTACCAGTTACATAAACTATTTAACGCACTGAAGGAAGCCAGAGACATATGGATTCGTTGACTAACCGACATGTTTTCTTTCAAATCTGGCATCAGGCTGTGGTTTGTGTGTTTTACATCATTCCACCTAACAACAGCAACAGCTATGAGTCTGACGGAAGTGACTGCCTTCTATAGCGAACGTCGTCTCTTCCGAACAGAGAGTACGAATCACGTCCTGCACTATAGTCCGCTTGAATGCTAAGAAGCGCAATTCTCATCCACAGTCGGATGTTTCATTTATATATCCGTTCGCACACTCTTTTCACGGCAGAAATGGTTCAAATGGCTCTGAGCACTATGGGACTCAACTGCTGTGGTCATCAGTCCCCTAGAACTTAGAACTACTGAAACCTAACTAACCTAAGGACATCACACACATCCATGCCCGAGGCAGGATTCGAACCTGCGACCGTAGCAGTCGCACGGTTCCGGACTGCGCGCCTAGAACCGCGAGACCACCGCGGCCGGCTTTCACGGCAGAATCAGTGGCTGTATTAACGTACTTAACACCAAAGTCTTCCCATTCATTCGCCGCTATAATAGCCAAAGAATAAAGTGAGTCGTATTGAGGTAAATAAAAAATGGAAAAACGCGTCACGCTCTCCATTTTGAAGCGCTTACGTATAACAATTCGGAGACTAGACTGAAGTCAACACTGCCGGGAAAAAATGCAACACGCTCACGGACTGTGTTCAGTGTCGCTAGGATACACGTCCATACTGAGGGATTGTATGTTGCTGATTCATTTATCACGGTCATCGATGATCAGATGGCGCTCTGGAGACCTGTCTGTGTACTGACTCCGCAAGCAGTAGCTGTGCTGAGTTGAGAGGTGAACAGTGTTTGCAACATTCATTCTAAGGTGCAACAATCCCCCCCCCCCCCCCCCGGCCCCCAAGTATGTGCTCCTAGAATGAAATGTTCACTTTACAGCGGAGTGTGCGTTGATATGAAACTTCCTGGCAGATTAAAACTGTGTACCGGACCGAGACTCGAACTCGGGACCTTTCCCTTTCGCGGGCAAGTGCTCTACCGACTGAGCTACCCGAGCACGGCTCACGCCCCGTCCTCACAGCTTTACTTCTGCCAGTACCTCGTCTCCTACCTTCCAAACTTCACAGAAGCTCTCCTGCGAACCTTGCAGAGCCGGCCGGAGTGGCCGAGCGGTTCTAGGCGCTACGTCTGGAACCGCGTGACCGCTATGGTCGCAGGTTCGAATCCTGTCTCGGGCATGGATGTCTGTGACGACCTTAGGTTAGTTAGGTTTAACTAGTTCTAAGTTCTAGGGGACTGATGGCCTCAGAAGTTAAGTCCCATAGTGCTCAGAGCCATTTGAATCCTTTTTTTTTTCTTTTTTTTTTTTAACCTTGCAGAACTAGTATTCCTGGAAGAAAGGATATTGCAGAGACATGGCTTAGCCACAGCCCGCGGTGTTTCTAGAATGAAATTTTCACTCTACAGCGGAGTGTGCGCTGATATGAAACTCCCTGGCAGATTAAAACTGTGTGCCGGACCGAGACTCGAACTCGGGACCTTTGCCTTTCGCGGGCAAGTGCTCTACCGACTGAGCTATCCAAGCACGACTCACGCTCCGTCCTCACAGCCTTAATTCCGCCAGTACTTCGTCTCCTACCTTCCAAACTTCCTTTCTTCCAGGAGTGCTAGTTCTGCAAGGTTCGCAGGAGAGCTTCTGTGAAGTTTGGAAGGTAGGAGACGAGGTACTGGCGGAATTAAAGCTGTGAGGACGGGACGTGAGTCGTGCTTGGGTAGCTCAATCGGTAGATCACTTGCCCACGAAAGGCAAAGGTCCCGAGTTCGAGTCTCGGTCCGGCACACAGTTTTAAACTGCCAGGAAGTTTCATATGTGCACCTGTTGAACGACTTCAGCCATTTGAACAGTGGGCCACTATGGGCCTGCGGCAAGCTGGGTGGACGTACCGAGGGCTCGCTGCACATGTTGGACACAATGTATTGGTGGTGCGTCGCTATTTTCAGCAGTGGTCTATGGAACATTCACCCACCTGCAGACCAGGTTCTGGGCGTCCGCACAGCACGGACGCATATCGAGATCGACGCATTGTGAGAGCAGTAGTGGCCGATCGAACATCAGCCACAGAAAAAATCTGGGAGCACGTTACACCTGATGTGTCACCAAGGAGCGTTGGGAAACGCCTGCTTGCAGCAAGACTACGATAATGCGTACCTCAGACCAGGCTACCACTGACACCACAACACCGTCTAGCAGGGTTACTGTGATGTGGTGAGAGAGGCGACTGGAGAGTGGAATGGCACTGTGCTGTCTTCAGTGAAGAGAATAGGTTCTGTATGTATGCAAGAAATGGACGTAGACTTGTACGGCATAGATCTGCTAAGCGGCCTAATCTGGAGTGTATTCACCCAAAACACACAGGTCCCGCCCCAGGCTTCGTGGTATTGGGGCCACAATTACAAGAAGCTGTCACATATAGTGCTCCTATAGAGTAGAGTAACCAGTGCCCGCTACATCGCACAGGTCGTTATCGCCGTGCTACTGCCAGTTCTTCGACAGGACGGTGACGTGCTTTTTCAGCAGGACAGTGGATGTCATGGCTGCTGCGACCGAACGTGCTCTTCCTAGCGTACAACAACTGCCCTGCCAAGCAAGATCAGCAGATTTTTTTTTACCAAATGAACACGTATGGGACATGATGAAGCAGGAAATTACTCGTTCTCCAAAGCCTTTTGCCGAATTGCGGCAAATGGTGCAAGATTGAAAAGTTCGTGCAAAAATAAAAACTACTTACGTGTTTGGGGTAAACTTTTTTATTTTTCGACATAGTCTCCTTTTAGACTTACACACTTCGTCCAACGCTGTTCTGATTTGTTGATCCCTTCCGAATAATAGGAAATGTCCAAGTCTGCAAAATAGCTATTAGTTGCTGCAATCGCCCCCTCGTTTGAATAAAATCTTTGTCCCACCAGCAATTTCTTCAAATTGGGGAACAAATAGTACTCCAAGGGAGCCAAATCTGGAGAATAGGGGGGATGTGAAACGAGTTGGAATCCTATTTCCATTAATTTTGCGACCACAAGGCTGAGGTGTGTGCTGGTGCATTGTCGTGATGGAAAAGGACTTTTTTGCAGTCCAATCGCCGGCGTTTTCCTTGCAGCTCGGTTTTTCAAACGGTCCAGTAACGATGAATAATATGCACCTGTAATAGTTCTACCCTTTTCCAGATAGTCGATGAGGATTATCCCTTGCGAATCCCAAAAGACAGTCGCCACAAACTTTCCGGTCGAAGGAATGGTCTTCGCCTTTTTTGGTGCAGATTCTCCCTTGGTAACCCATTGTTTAGATTGTTGTTTGGTCTCAGGAGTATAGTAATGTATCCATGTTTCATCCACAGTGACGAAACGACGCTTAAAGTCCTGCAGATTCCTCCTGAACAGCTGTAAACAATCGTTGCAACACTTCACACGATTCCGTTTGTGGTCAAGCGTGAGCAATCGCGGAACCCGTCTTGCAGAGAGCTTTCTCATACCGAAATGTTTATGCAAAATATTATGTAGCCGTTCATTCGAGATGCCCACAGCACTAGCAATCTCAGGCACCTTAACTCTTCTGTCTTCCATCACCATATCATGGATTTTATCAATGATTTATGGAGTCGTAACCTCCACAGGGCGTCCAGAACGTTCAGCATCACTTGTGCCCATATGGCCACTCCGAACATTTTGAAACCACTTATAAACTGTTCTAATCGAAGGTGCAGAGTCACCTTAATGTTTATCAAGCTTCTCTTTAGTCTCCTCAGGCGTTTTGCCTTTCATAAAGTAATGTTTAATCACCACACGAAATTCTTTTTCGTCCATTTTTTGACAATCAACCGACTTCCTTGATTCACACGAATGCCAAATACAAAGAAATAGACCAATATGGCTGAAACTTGGTGTGCGTTCTTTCTAAAGATGCTACTAACTAAACATGACATTGATACGAGCTGATGGTGCCATCTCTCGGACTTTGCACGGACTTTTCAAACGCCCCTCGTATTAATGCGACTGTTTGGGCACACTTTACGGTGACTGGGTGTTTCATTTGGTCTAAATTTGCTATCATTTACACCTATAATGATGAACTACCTGTCATATCACTTGTCAAGACCTTGCCCCTGTTTTCCGGCATTGCAGAAGCAGATATCATCAAGGACAGGTACGGTACCTCCTTTTGCGCTAAAGTGACCATCCAAGACATAATTCTTAAGACGTATCACGCTGCCTTGTCTGTTTCGTTTAATGTAATCGGTCCGCCTTTTATACTGGTCACCCCACCATACTTCTTTGCTTTTGGTTCTTGTAACTTTGTAAATAGACTCTCCCGTGAATCGAACAGTGCTGCACGTTCAGTATCTCCTGCTACTCCTGTTTGGTACGGGTCTCACACATGTGGGTACCACGTTTCGTAAGCAATCTCAGTTGCAGACTGAGTCCATTTTCTCAGTGGCTTACCAATGAACTGATGTCTGCTAACCACTTTACCTACAACAGAGCCCGTGTGATCATTCCATTACGGGTTTCGCAAATGGTTACAACCTTTTATCTGTTAACACTAGGGTTAGAGAAATATGTCGTTTCCTCTTTGCCTATCATCTTCAATTTCAGCATTTACAGTGAATATCTTTAATTCTGCATACCAATGAGCGATCTGACAGTCACAGCAGAAGTACCGGAAACTTCATTAAGCTACTCAATGCTTTTTATTGTTCCGTTTCTTTTTAAATTGTCTGGACTAACATAATCATTTCTCTTGTACTGTAATAAAGAAACTGAAATCTCTTTCAACAAAACTTTTCTAGTTAAGTGGCCTTGCCGTCATGTAGCATTAAAGATCAAACAATTCAGTGGCTGTTGCAGTGGCCTTCGTATAAGTAGTGTTTACGAAAAGAAGGTATGACAGTCTATTTTGTAATCATGGCAACAGAGTCCTTTCTTAAGCGCCAAAAGGTCAATAATATTGACAATATTTTCCGGATGTGCAGTAATATTGACCGTCTCACTCCTAAACTTTCCTAGAGATTCCGCAATAATATCAAGAACATCAAAAACTTTGGATATATATTGCGCTTCATGGAAATATTCTGTAGTCTGTGCGCAGTATTGACACTATCCTTGACAGTCTTTTCGCGTGTTGCACAAGCCAAAAAGATTACGTTAGGTTAGATTCGCTAATGTTATGTGGGAAATGAGCTCGAAACAAGACAAAATAGCATTATTATTAGAGTCCTCGTAATGTAAAAATCGGCATTGCAAGGTTTGGGCAGATGAGTAAAAACTTGGAAGTGATAGAATGATAAAGAGTATGATTTGTTCCTCAGAAAATATAAGGAACGGATGTGCAGGAAGATGCTTCCAAAAAATTTAATTAATGTAAAATTGTGAATAAGAGTATATATAGATATTTTTCTCTGTGCATACATTACCACCCGAATATAATCCTTTAGCGCATGTATTGTTGCACGGTACGTTTCCATAACCATGTCTCAAATAATGTAAGGCCGAACAGCACTTTTAAGTTTCAAGTCTTCGAAAGAACTGCCAGTAGCAAGATATCGTAGCGTAATAAAAGCTGACTTAGTGCAACTGGGCCTCGCAAAGTATTATTTTGTTTTTTGGTGATGAGGACATGGGCGGCTGCAGAAGTTATGACAATGTACAGCGAGAACCATTTCTAGTAATGTATCGATCATTAACACACCTACAGTTACGATAATCTTTTTTTTTTTTCGTACACTCTCAGTTCTCTCAGTAAGTTATCGTGAGTCTACTTTGACATTCCTCGAACTAATTTTCCATCCACCTTTTTTCTCCCTGCTACAAAGTAGAGCAGTCATCGCAGTAGCAGCATATTCATCGTCCAACATTCCGAACCACTTTTTTTGCACAATAGGCTACAATTGACAATAGTGTTTAGCAGCCTAGTGTGAACGTCAATAATATTGCACAATGTTGTGCAGTATTGTTGACAGTCTAGAGGTCGTTTTATGGTATCTAGTCGAACACATCCCGCAACTGCAATGAATGAACGTTTGACCTTAGTTTCCTCATTCAGATTTCGCTGCAACATCAAAATGTGGGAATGCAATTGTTTTACAAAATTTCAATTCCACATAACGTTGTTGTCCAAGTATTCCTCGCATTCTTGAAAAGTTAATTTGCTTCCAATTTCCTGACTGTTTTCAATGTCATTACATTAATCGCTCGTAACGTCGCAACGTTGTAATTCGGAATGTACGTTGTTGCTCTAGGATATCATTACGTTGACATATTTTGATCTGATAATCTATTTAACGTAAAACGCAATACCGTCTAAAGTAGTAATGGTTTTTGTCTCTATACAAGACGGGCTGTAGAAGCCTATGTTGCTAAGTATGGTCGTGTTTGTGTTTTGAGACGGTCTCAACCTAGACAGAAACGTTAGAAACGACAGTGTAACACAGATTCTCTGAAACTCAGGAAATAAAAAAGAAACAGACAATTATAAGCTGTATATACCCTTTGAATAAGGCATGAAAAACAAATACTGTGTTTACGCCACGTAAAATTAACTTAAAAAGTTAAAGATTGAGGAACCATTTCGAGCAGTGATGTGAAGCATCCATTTATACATTATCGTATTAAACAACGATTCTACTTTAAAAGTCACTACAGCTTTCCATCGTATACGCACGATTAGTTGCTCGATACAGAGTTCAAAAGCCTCTAGTTATGAAGATATACTGTTCGACGAACAAAAAGGTTTAAGAATTTCGATTGAAGCAAAAATCTGATGTTACCATCACAGTATTTAAAAGCGAACGGTTTGAAACACACCGACTTCTAAATGTAGGAGAGCACATCAATAATAAATAGAAACTTCAATTGGCCCTAGAGACATGTAATTAAATTTCATATAGCGCCCTCGCTTTTATAGACAGGAACCCCCGCGTTCTTTGTATTTTTTTCTTTTTTCACTGGAATCGGATATTTGTGTTCCGTCAATGACGCTGGAGAGAGCGAGAGGACACCGGTGGCGCTGGATGCTTAAAAAATAAATAAATAAAATTGAATGAATAACTAAAAGCAAAGTGTGATAACTGTAACGGTGTACTTCTAATCTTGAAAAACGATCGACTTTTCACATAACTGTGCTGGAGTAAACCTGGCAGTATTTGTGGTTAAGTACTGTATTACTTTCACCTTAGCACTGGATGAGAAGCTTTCAAACATTTTTATGGGGTGAGGTGCATACTACCTTCAAATTTAAGACAGAAATAAATTACTATTCGTTGTGCCATATCGCCACACTCCTCATTTTGCTTTTATGAATTAAAGAACCCAAATAACAGATCATTATAAATACGAATCTCTTAACACCGAGGATGACAATAAGATTTAGAAATGTAAATAGGAATAAAAATACCTCGTTTCTTTCGTGGCTATAAATTGCCGACTTATGGATGGATTCCACACAGCGTTCTACTTTTCTGTTCCATGCACAATAAGGGAACTCTGCATTTATGTCAGCGACTATGGAAAGCTAACTTTAATTTGACATTCAATGTTCATCAATGGAATTTCCTGCCTGAGAGCTACGAAGATGACCAACGCTTCCAAGTTTAGCCAAACCAGTGGTCCGCGTTAGACGCCACGCGCTGCAAGTAATACGAAACCGCACAAAGAGTTAGCATCTGTTCTAATTTCAACAGCTTGTAAAGCCTGCGAAACTACGCTAAAAGGCTGCTGGAAAAACGAAGCCCGTCTATAGTTAAAGTGATTAGTGCTTACAACGAGTACTTACGAAGTATTGAAAGTGCAGAAAAACTGGTACCGTCGAGCTGCAAAACCTTGTTTGCTACTGATGCCACGGTCGCTGGCTAGCGTTTTCGTTATCTCACTGAAAATGAAAAAGAAACGCCTGGTAAAACAAAATTAATAATCACTTTCTATAACTGGCAGGAATATAGTGCGCACTATTCGGTTTTTAAAGTGTGCGCTACGGCGCTCTTATGGAAAGATGCGTGGAAATATTGTTTAAATATCTCTCCTGACGATACGAAACGTCTTTGTGTACAACAACAATTATGTTAGTTTTTTTCTTTCACTGCGATAAATTTAGAATAGAGGAGTGGAAATAAGTCGCAAGTTATACGGAAGCGCGCACGTCAGTTTAAAATAGCAACTGATATTTTTATAATTGCTGGGGAGAAAAGCGTTTATTGAAATTGTTTATTGCTAATGTTGTCTTACCAGAGGGAATGCAGTGATGCTTCATAAAGTTCGCTGTTCTAAAGAACGTCGTTCTGAAACTTTTAACTACCGCACTTCGCACCCTCCATGTCGTTTCGTCGTCTACTGCCGACAACAGATGGCAGCACTTCATCTCCACAGATAACATAGAAATGAATGTCGGAGATGCTTACTGCATTGTGAAGCAGGTGCAGGAGGTCGTGTTAAAGATTGCGGAAATGCAGTGTGTACAAATTTTGAGACAGAATTTATTTATTATGAAGTAGTTGCGGGAGTATGTTTTTCTGACGTTAACCAAGAGTTGTGTCGAAAAATGGAATAATGACAACTAAATCTGAAATTAACCTCCAAAATTTCTATGTTTACAATTCTTCGTATGGGCAGAAGGAAGGGGAGGTAGGACCCATGACGCTTATTTTTATGAGAATTACAGAAATCTTAATTAGTAAAGAGGAAACTGATATTCTCGTTGCAGGAACTCAAAAATATATTGTATTATTACCCGCCGCAAACAGACGTCGATACTCAGATGAAAAATGTTGGCCTTAGTGAAGCAATAATTAAGTTTACCGAGTAAGTATATCGGATGCAATTCAAGTAACTATTACTTTTGGAGCGGTAGTCAACAGATCATTTTGTTTGTTTGTTTTTCTTTTTATGATTGCAGTACTTTCAGTCCAGACCTACCATGTGACTCACTACATACACAGAAGACGAAGCAACTTTACTATGAACCAGAGAGCGGTTTTTGGATGGTGATGGTAATTAGGATTTTTGCCTGGCATTGTAAAATTTCATTGGCGAAGTGCCGTCAAAACATAGCACAGTTGTTTCGCCATATAACCAACAGAAAAAGACAAAGTTCAAATCAGTTAAAACATGCAGTAGGGAATAACATGTAGAATCCATATTATTACCAGTCGAAATATATTTATTTTTCTGAATGGGTTAGTAACTATTTGATGGTTTCCATTGAGTTTATTTATAGTAGTAACAAAACATTACAATTACACAAGCCTACCAATTTACTGAGAGCAATCTAGCCACATTGGGAGACAGTGGACACACAAATTATTTGTTTGCCAGTAGGAATGCCCCTGCTAGGCAATAGTTTTACTGAATTTAAACACACACACACACAAACACACACACACACACACACACTCTCTCTCTCTCTCTCTCTCTCTCTCTCTCTCTCTCTCTCTCTCTCTCTCTCTGTTCTCAATGTTTTCTTAAGATTATTTCAATTGCTAACTACTTCGTTTGAATCTGATTCTAAAATAAAATTTCTAATTTACAGACTGTGAACATTCCTTGCGTCTCAAAGACGAAAGATGATACAGAGTATTTGGAATATCAGAGTGATGATGTCCAAGACACTGTCTATTTGGCTGTGTTAAAACAGTCATATCAGATGTTTCGCTTGTTCAAGAACTCATTCACAGCCATTCTTGATAGTAAGGATGGAGATGTTGGATACTTGAAACAGAAACTGGAAAATTTCTTTTCAAGAGTAAGATTTTACTGTTGTGTTGTCTGTAGAATTATGTAATGGATACAATCAATGTTCCTAATGTTCTGAGTATTGTCAAATCAACACACATGTAAATTGCACTGGAAAACTTACTGAGGGTATTAATATTCCTGGTATTTAATGTACGTGGGTATCTAAATTATTAATTAGTAAATGTGTGTTTATTGTTCTGTGGTGTTTTTAAGTTTAATCAAATGTGCCCTTTTCCAGCCCACTCTCCCCTTATTGAATTATGTATAATGCAGTGTCTGTCTATCTCTCTTTTTTCTTTAAAATTTTGGATCAAGTGATATATATTATTTTTGTATCTGGGGGGGGGGGGGGGATCTTCTGAAATTTTCCTATCACATTAAATATAGGAATAGCTAGTGGCATTAAATCTGATCTTTGCAGTATCTCCTCACACTGAAGCTCAACCATTGTGACGTACTGGATGTATTTCAAGGAATTCAGTTCCTTCCATTAGATAAACAAACATTCCTCAGAGTGCAGTGTTTTGTTAACCTCATTGAGGCTATGTTCCAACAAGTGAAATATACAGCCTTCCTGTACAATGACCAACTAGTCTGGTAAGTGTTAATTCATATAGAAAATGAATTGTTTCCTTAAGCCCTAACATCTTGGAAATAATTCCCTAATTTTTCAGGAGTGGATTAGAGCCTTGTGATATGCAAGTGGTCTATAGGTATCTAGTAACAAGTCTTCTTCCAGCTCATTTAGAGACAGAGTTGCAAGGTGGATCTATGCCCCGACATCCAACAACACAGTTTTCAACCACTCATTATGGAAGGTTTGTTGCACTTCTTATTTTGTAAATTTCTGTGTGGAAGTACTATACAATTAATGAGCAAACCACACCATGTACAGGGTTATTCTAAATGATGGGCCTATTTTCAAAACTTTTTATTTACTCAAGTACAAATCCAAAATGAACAGGCTTTATGGGCCATTCCATTGGAAATCATCACATGGGGGTTGCATCATGCTTACAGATTTTAATGAAATTTGGTACAGTTAATATCTGCACTAAAGTAAGTTCATATATCACGTATTGCAATTTGAATACCCTGGCGGACTGAGCCAGGCCCTCCCAAAGTTACAATTTTTGGCCAAAAAAAAGGTGCCACCATGTGTGATATACTAGCTCCTGTAGTAAATCAAATACAGCCAAAAGGTTGGTCTCATTTGAAAAGTAACACCTCTCACTTCTAGGAGAAAGCAAGGATGTGTTGCAATGGGCCATGGTTTGGAAGTAATACATGGGCAAACGGCTATACAGGTTACCACATTTTTGCAAGTTTCCAATATTTTTTTATCTCATGTATGAATGATAGTACTGAAACATCATTTGGTGTGTGTAGAGAGGTGATAAGGCTGAATCCATAAAACAAATTTGGTTATGTTACTTGCATGCACACATTGACTTTTTGGATTTTGCAAACTGCGAAATTGTCAAAAGTCAGTATTTGGGACCTCCCCAAATGCAATATGTGCAAGGTTACAGCATGCTGCAAATTGCTTCATTATGTAGCTTCTTTCTAAGTCTAATTACCCCCCAAAATATCTTTGTGTGACTCCCATTTATTGTAAGCCATTTAACAATGGTCTAATACAGATACACCACATATTATACCAGGCATTCCATGAGTGAATGAGCCTATGAGTGGAAGTTAAAAATGTGACAGTCATGACTGTGAATAGTTTCAATCAAATCCTGAGGCACTGAAGTTACATGTAGAGAATAGAATCATTCTGCAACCTTTTTTCCCCCTTTCGTTTATCACCATAATCTTAGAGAAGTTACACTTGTGGGTGGTAGTAGTAAACAGTAGATTGTCAAGTTTCCAATGATTTAACATCATTATTGACAAACAGTTCATTGTTGCAACGATTGCCCAACGTTATTGACAAACAGTTCATTATTAAGCATGTTTTCAGAAGCATACCTAGAAAACTGCTAAACTAGTAGGCATCACCAAGTTCGTTTGAATTAATCTTTTTTTTCCCATCTGTCACTAAAATCGTGCATCAGTTTGTGATAGTAAGGAAAGACTTTCATTTCATTGAGTCATGCTCAAGAACTACTGAATTCTATAAGTTATATTTTAATTAAAGTCGTTTTTTCGTACATAAACAATGTGATGGATGGTACATGCTACTTGTGATGGATGGGACAATTTATATGAGATAATTGGGTTAAAACCTATCCCCCAAAGCATCAAACCATACACTGCTATGTTTCAGGGATGTTTTCTGAAGTGTCCAAATTGAATTAAGTTAAATTCAACATTAAATTTTTAATTTTTCACTCTGTTTTATTTTTATGGTGTTAATCCATAACTACTAGTTAACTGCAGACAAAAATAATGGTGAATCACTGTAATTGCCCATCAGTCTTGTCTATTTAAAGAAATCAAGGATTTAAATTAAACATTTTATTTTGATATCCCTAACTCCAAATGTCCCATCCGTCATTTGTGGAGAGCCTGATGCATGTAATAATAACTCTTCAGGCTTTCCCGGCGAGATCTTGACATGTGGAATAATCGGGTCTACTGCCGGATGTTTGTGTCGCTCTGGCACAATATTTCGGCCACGTAACTCGTTGCCTTCTTCAGGTGCTACCTGAGACTGCCGTGTTGGAGGATCTTGTCTAGTATTTATGCCCAGAGGGCGCTGGGTGCTCTCTTTGCTGTCCGCGCCCACCTGGCGCTGCTTGTAATGTGTTGTCTCTTCCCCGGTGTTCCCTCGGATGTCCGCGCCCGACTTGGGTGCCATCTGTGGCAGCTCTCTGAGGCCTGTCCTGTGTCGGGCATTCCGTTCACGGTCCGCGCCCACCAGGTGCTGCTCCTGAGGTTTATACCCCTCCCTGGTGCTCCCACGGACGTCCGTGCCCAGCTCGTCCACCATCTGTGGTCGTGGCAGTTGTCTGGGGCCGGACCCGCATGTGGCGTTCCGTTCGTGGTCCGCGCCCGCTTGGCACTGCTCCCGAGGTGTTGGCACTTCCCTGGTGCTCCGACAAACGTCCGCGCCCGCCTAGTCCACCATCTGCAGTTGTGGCAGCTGTCTGAGGCCCGTCTCACGTCGGGGGCTCTGATCGCGGTCCGCGCCCTCCTGGCGCTGCTTGTAAGGTGTTGTTTCTTCCCCGGTGCTCCCTCAGACGTCCGCGCTTGACTTGGTCTCCATCTGTGGCAGCTCTCTGAGGCCTGTCCTTTGTTGGGCCCTCCATTCGCGGTCCGCGCTCGCCTGGCGCTAATCCTGCGGTGTTGGCACTTCCCTGGTGCTCTGGCGGTCATCCGTGCTCGGCTCGTCCATCATCTGCGGTCATGGCGGCTGTCAGAGGCCCGTCCTGCGTCGGGAGTTGCGTTCGCGGTCCGCACCTGCCTGGCGCTACTCTTGCAGTGTTACTACTTCTTGAGGAGTTTGTTTGTTCATTTCGTTGAGCCCTGATAAGCTCCAGAGCCGGACTCCAAGCCGAGCTGAGTTGGTAACCGTTGTCTTGGTTTATTAGGTTGTCTGTGGCCTTGATCTCAGAGAGCTACCACAGATGGTGCCGAAGTCGGGTGCGGACGTCCGAGGGAACACCGGGGAAGAGACAACACATTACAAGCAGCGCCAGGCGGGCGCGGACGGCAAAGAGAGCACCCAGCACCCAGCGCCCTCTGGACAAGATCCTCCAACACGGCAGTCTCAGGTAGCACCTGAAGAAGGCAACGAGTTACGTGGCCGAAATATTGTGCCAGAGCGACACAAACATTCGGCAGTAGACCCGATTATTCCACATGTCATGTAATAATAATTTATGGGTCAATGGAAGTGGCCTATTCCACCCGTCTGCTTTGAACTGTAATGGTTGTAGATGTCGTCTTGTTGTTTGATGCTGCCCTCTGGTGGTGGTGATGGTGTGTGTGTGTGTGTGTGTGTGTGTGTGTGTGTGTGTGTGTGTGTGTGTGTGTCCGTCCTTGGTGTTGGATGTGTGAAGTCGCTGGCAGTGCCCCCCCACCTTTTTTTTTTTTTTTTTTTTTTTTTTTTTTTTTTTTTTTTTTGTGTGTGTGTGTGTGTGTGTGTGTGTGTGTGTGTGTGTGTGTGTGTGTGGCTACTGTTGTTGGGTGTGGATATGACGATGAAATGTAACAGTGCTTGCTATGTTGCAGTCAGAGATGTAGTAGGGCATATTGTCCGTGCTTTTAGGTCTGTTCTTCTTGAGTTGTGATGTTTTGTGTATTTATGGTGTATTGAATGTGTTTTAATTTATGTAGCTAAGTTTGATGTTTAGATTTTTGAGATAATGTGCTTTTGGTTTTATTTTTTGTAGGTGTATGTATCGGTTTTTTGGTATCAGTAGTTGTGGCTGACCTATATAAGTAAGGGAAATGACTGATTCCAATTTTCGTTGTTTTAGTTTTAGGTATTGATGTTTTGGTATCGTCAGCTCTGGTTGCCCTGTGTAGGTCAAGGAAAATGTCTGATTCCAATTTTCATAATTTTAGCTGTAGGTGTTGGTGTTTTGGTATTGTCAGCAATGGTTGACCTATATAGGTCAAGAGAAGTGTGATTTTTGTTGGTATAGCAGAATGTTGTATTTTTTTTTTATTTGCATTTTGTGTGTTTTGGGCTAGTGATGTGTTTTTTTTCTGTTCTGTTTAATTTGTCCTCACCCTAAAACCCTCAATTTCCTGCGGTTGTCTCGGTTGTTTGATTATATTTTTGGAGGGAGATGTTATTGTCTTATTTATATGTATTTTCGTGTTTGTTGCTGTGTGTACGTAGTGACGTCATAGGCACCATATTGATGACGCCCTGGATCAAAGCAGATGGGTGGAATTGGACACTTCTGTAATCCCTAATTTATTGTTTTTATGTACAGACAGCAACCTAACACATCACCTTTAATACAGTTCTGCCAGCCCAGGAATTCTAATTGGTTCACCACCACCATTCAACCACAGCTGTGCTCGCATTGTGCACAGTATTGAATCATCTTATGAGGAGTGTGCATGGCACTACAGTTCAGAATGGAAGTGAATCATTAAGTGTAAACATATGTGTGATTATAGAGAGGAGACAAAACACCTATTGGCTGTTTGTACAGGATTACAAATCGATGATGAGGAAACTTTGTGTTACCATCGTGAGAAGGTATACCTGGACAATTTTACACGCATTTCTGGTCACATATGTGACAAGACTGTGGTAAAAAAATCTGAGAGTTATTTCCACAGTGGTGTGTAGGCAGCTTTCCGGTAATGTTAATCTTACACCTGGCAAATCTCTGTGCTCAAAGTGTCATTGCATGATTGACACCAGTATAAGGTGTAACCAAGAGAATGAATGTTTAATAGATACTAGTGACAATTTTTGGCCTACTGAAAAATTTGTATCTGCAGGGAATATGGCAAGTAGTGCTCTCAGTGTGTCACCACTTACAAAACAACATCTAGGTAGTAGTAAAAAAGTCTCACATGGCAAAATGAAGTACAAGAAAATCTCCTCTGCTGTTCATAAGCACTTGGAAAAGTGTATCGAAATTACATTACCTAATGATGAGGATCATATCCCTTCAACTTTCACCCAGACTGACTTTGCTAATCTTATTGAATAGCTAAAAGAAAAATGTAAAACAGCTACCTATGAAATAAAAATCAAGATTATCAGTCTCCTTCTTTCGAAGTGGGCAGTTGCATATTGTGCTAGGGAATTTGGGGTGTCAGAATATTAGGTTTGGAAGGCCAGGGCACTGAAGGAAAATCAAGGAATCTTGCCTGATGTGATGCTCTGTGGTCGTAAGTCTTTATGTGATAATGTACAACATGCTGTTTGTACATTTTATGAAGATGATGAGTATAGTTGTTTGTGTCCAGGGATGCAAGACTTTTTATCTGTCCGATCGGAATGTGGTGTTAAAGAACACAAGCTGAAACGCCTTGTTTTAGTGAATTTGAAGGAGCTGTATGCAGCCTTCAAAGAGAAGCTCCCACTTATAAAAGTGGTTTCTTGAAATTTGCACAGTTGCATCCCAAATAGTGTGTACTCGGGGGTGCTCATGGAGCCAATACTGTGAGTGTTTGTATTTGTCACCAGAACATGAAGCTGATATTATATGTCACCAAGCTTAGTAAGACAACTACAGACTTACTTGAGAAGATTGTCTGCTCCACAGAAAGTGAGGACTGTATGTTACATAAGTGTGATAAATATCCTGGCGTGCAATGTATTTCAGCTCTCCTTGGAGAATCGGAAGCGCTGTGTTTGGCTGAAGATGTCCAGTATGTGCAGTGGATCACAACATATTGGGGTACATTGATATCAGTCGTGGAAACAGTTGATGATTTCATACGCAATTTTTGCAACAAACTGGAATTGCTGACAAGTCATCATTTTATAACAAAAGAGCAATCACGTTATCTAGCTTCACTAAAAGAAACACACAGCCCAACAGAGTGTATTGTGATTGGAGTTTTTTTCTGAGAATTGCTCATTTATTGTACAAGATGCAGCACAAGGATTTCACTGGCAGGTGTCCCAGGCCATTGTGCATTCTTTTGTAGTTAATCTACTGAAATCAGGGTCATCATCATCAACTGTAAAGACGATGTGCATAATGAGTGACTATCTCATTCATTCAACAGCTGCAGTACATTATTATCAGAAAACTATTATTCCCCATATAAAGGATGCAATGCCACTCTTAGGAAAAATTCACATAATTTTAAAAAATCTGACGGCATTCTGAGGACTTCAGAATTGATGCTGAGTGGCATTTCTTTGCCACTAGCCACAGGAAGAGTGCCTGTAATGGAGTGCGGGGGAGGGGGGGGGGGGGGAGACACGACAGTCAAAAGACTGGCTGGCAGAAGGAGTCTTCAAGAACTTCATGACCCAATCCTCACTGCACAAGGACTTTTCGAATTAGCATCACAAGAGATAAAAGATATTCAGTTCTTCTATCTCTCCTCAGAAGACATTGAAAATAACAGTGCAATGCTACTGCCGTCTGCTTCACGTCTGCTGTGCAGCGAGCTACCTTAATTTAACTGTATTTTTCTTACTTGTCACTTCTTCTTCCGTGTGTATTTGCTTTTAGGAAGCTTTAATTGTCTGGTGCTATTAATAGTGTTCCATAGATTTCGTGTTTGTTTTGAATACAGTCAGAGAGTCCCTTTAGTCAGCCATAGTGCCAGTAGAGTCAGTGTCGTCGTAACTGCCGTCTGCTTCACGTCTGCTGTGCAGCGAGCTACCTTAATTTAAGTATTAACTGTATTTTTCTTACTTGTCACTTCTTCTTCCGTGTGTATTTGCTTTTAGGAAGCTTTAATTGTCTGGTGCTATTAATAGTGTTCCATAGATTTCGTGATTGTTTTGAATACAGTCAGAGAGTCCCTTTAGTCAGCCATAGTGCCAGTAGAGTCAGTGTCGTCGTAACTGCCGTCTGCTTCACGTCTGCTGTGCAGCGAGCTACCTTAATTTAAGTATTAACTGTATTTTTCTTACTTGTCACTTCTTCTTCCGTATGTATTTGCTTTTAGGAAGCTTTAATTGTCTGGTGCTATTAATAGTGTTCCATAGATTTCGTGTTTGTTTTGAATACAGTCAGAGAGTCCCTTTAGTCACCCATAGTGCCAGTAGAGTCAGTGTCGTCGTAACTGCCGTCTGCTTCACGTCTGCTGTGCAGCGAGCTACCTTAATTTAAGTATTAACTGTATTTTTCTTACTTGTCACTTCTTCTTCCGTGTGTATTTGCTTTTAGGAAGCTTTAATTGTCTGGTGCTATTAATAGTGTTCCATAGATTTCGTGTTTGTTTTGAATACAGTCAGAGAGAGTCCCTCTAGTCAACCATAGTGCCAGTAGTGCTAGTGTTTGTTTTCAATACAGTCCAGAGACAGGTAGTGCAATTTTCATTGTTTTCTACAAGAAGTGGCTAGCAACCCCAGTTTAGTGAATAAACAGCCGCCTTTAGTGAATTAGCAGTCTAGTTAAAGGTTGAACAACTCTCTTCAGTAAATTGATTCTTAGGATGGATAGGATGTGTGACTGCTGTGTACGGACGCAGGAGGAGCTGGCCACTGTTCGCGAACAGCTGAGCGTGTTGATGGCCGCGGTCAGCCGTCTTCAGGCTGCTGCCTCGGAGTGTAGCGGCAGTGGGGAGTCTGGTGCGTCGCAGGGTACACCCCAGGTGTTACATGCTTCACACACTGTCCCTGCTGTCGAGACATCTTCGCCGGTACCGGGCGCGGTTGGGCCACCCTCTCCCCAAGGGGAGTGGCGGGTTCAGCGGCGTTCGCGGCGCACGAGGCGGAGGGTCAATGTGGAGGCTGGCCGTGTGGCATCGCCCGCTCTGCCTGTGAGTGGACTTGTGGCTGCTCCTTCAGCAAGGTCCGAGCAGGCACAGGGGGGGAGGGGTTTATTAGTTATTGGGAGCTCCAACGTTAGGCGGGTGATGGAGCCCCTTAGGGAAATAGCGGGAAGGTCGGGGAAGAAGGCCAGTGTTCACTCTGTCTGCTTGCCGGGGGGTCTCATCCGAGATGTGGAGGAGGCCCTACCGGCGGCGATAGAGAGCACTGGGTGCACCCGACTGCAAATTGTTGCTCATGTCGGCACCAATGACTCCTGCCGTCTGGGTTCAGAGGTCATCCTCAGTTCGTACAGGCGGTTGGCGGAATTGGTGAAGGCGGAAAGCCTAGCTCGCGGGGTGGAGTCAGAGCTAACTATTTGTAGTATTGTTCCCAGAACCGATCGCGGTCCTCTGGTTTGGAGCCGAGTGGAAGGCTTAAACTAGAGGCTCAGACGATTCTGCGGAGATCTGGGGTGCAAATTTCTCGACCTCCGCTATCGGGTGGAGAAATGTAGGGTCCCCCTGAATAGGTCAGGTGTGCACTACACGCCGGAAGCGGCTACAAGGGTAGCGAAGTACGTGTGGAGTGCACATGGGGGTTTTTTAGGTTAGAGAATCCCCTCCCTAGGCCCGACAAGACGCCTCCTGAGACGCGGCAAGGTAGGAGTAGGCAAAATGCAACAGGGAATAACAATATTAATGTGCTAATAGTAAACTGCAGGAGCGTCTATAGAAAGGTCCCAGAACTGCTCTCATTAATAAACGGTCACAATGCCCATATAGTACTAGGGACAGAAAGTTGGCTGAAACCAGACGTAAACAGTAATGAAATCCTAAACTCAGATTGGAATGTATACCGTAGAGACAGGCTGAACAGTGAAGGGGGAGTCGTGTTTATAGCGATAAGAAGTGCAATAGTATCGAAGGAAATTGACGGAGATCCGAAATGTGAAATGATTTGGGTGAAGGTCACGGTTAAAGAAGGCTCAGACATGGTAATTGGATGTCTCTATAGGCCCCCTGGCTCAACAGCTGTTGTGGCTGAGCACCTGAAGGATAATTTGGAAAATATTTCGAGTAGATTTCCCCACCATGTTATAGTTCTGGGTGGAGATTTTAATTTGCCAGATATAGACTGGGAGACTCAAACGTTCATAACGGGTGGCAGGGACAAAGAATCCTGTGAAATTTTTTTAAGTGCTTTATCTGAAAACTACCTTGAGCAGTTAAACAGAGAACCGACTCGTGGGGATAACATATTAGACCTTCTGGTGACAAACAGACCCGAACTATTTGAAACAGTTAACGCAGAACAGGGAATCAGCGATCATAAAGCGGTTACGGCATCGATGATTTCAGCCGTAAATAGGAATATTAAAAAGGGTAGGAAGATTTTTCTGTTTAGAAAAAGTGACAAAAAGCAGATTTCAGAGTACCTGTTGGCTCAACACAAAAGTTTTGTCTCAAGTACAGATAGTGTTGAGGATCAGTGGACGAAGTTCAAAACCGTCGTACATTATGCGTTAGATGAGTATGTGCCAAGCAAGATCGTAAGAGATGGGAAAGAGCCACCGTGGTACAACAACCGAGCTAGAAAACTGCTGCGGAAGCAAAGGGAACTTCACAGCAAACATAAACATAGCCAAAGCCTTGCAGACAAACAAAAATTACACGAAGCGAAATGTAGTGTGAGGAGGGCTATGCGAGAGGCGTTCAATGAATTCGAAAGTAAAGTTCTATGTACTGACTTGGCAGAAAATCCTAAGAAATTTTGGTCTTATGTCAAAGCGGTAGGTGGATCAAAACAAAATGTCCAGACACTCTGTGACCAAAATGGTACTGAAACAGAGGATGACAGACTAAAGGCCGAAATACTAAATGTCTTTTTCCAAAGTTGTTTCACAGAGGAAGATTGCACTGTAGTTCCTTCTCTAGATTGTCGCACAGATGACAAAATGGTAGATATCGAAATAGACGACAGAGGGATAGAGAAACAATTAAAATTGCTCAAAAGAGGAAAGGCCTCTGGACCTGATGGGATACCAGTTCAATTTTACACAGAGTACGCGAAGGAACTTGCCCCCCTTCTTGCAGCGGTGTACCGTAGGTCTCTAGAAGAGCGTAGCGTTCCAAAGGATTGGAAAAGGGCACAGGTCATCCCCGTTTTCAAGAAGGGACGTCGAACAGATGTGCAGAACTATAGACCTATATCTCTAACGTCGATCAGTTGCAGAATTTTGGAACACGTATTGTGTTCAAGTATAATGACTTTTCTGGAGACTAGAAATCTACTCTGTAGGAATCAGCATGGGTTTCGAAAAAGACGGTCATGTGAAACCCAGCTCGCGCTATTCGTCCACGAGACTCAGAGGGCCATAGACACGGGTTCACAGGTAGATGCCGTGTTTCTTGACTTCCGCAAGGCATTCGATACAGTTCCCCACAGTCGTTTAATAAACAAAGTAAGAGCATATGGACTATCAGACCAATTGTGTGATTGGATTGAGGAGTTCCTAGATAACAGGACGCAGCATGTTATTCTCAATGGAGAGAAGTCTTCCGAAGTAAGAGTGATTTCAGGTGTGCCGCAGGGGAGTGTCATAGGACCGTTGCTATTCACAATATACATAAATGACCTGGTGGATGACATCAGAAGTTCACTGAGGCTTTTTGCAGATGATGCTGTGGTGTACCGAGAGGTTGTAACAATGGAAAATTGTATTGAAATGCAGGAGGATCTGCAGCGAATTGACGCATGGTGCAGGGAATGGCAATTGAATCTCAATGTAGACAAGTGTAATGTGCTGCGAATATACAGAAAGATAGATCCTTTATCATTTAGCTACAAAATAGCAGGTCAGCAACTGGAAGCAGTTAATACCATAAATTATCTGGGAGTACGCATTAGGAGTGATTTAAAATGGAATGATCATATAATGTTGATCGTCTGTAAAGCAGATGCCAGACTGAGATTCATTGGAAGAATCCTAAGGAAATGCAATCCGAAAACAAAGGAAGTAGGTTACAGTACGCTTGTTCGCCCACTGCTTGAATACTGCTCAGCAGTGTGGGATCCGTACCAGATAGGGTTGATAGAAGAGATAGAGAAGATCCAACGGAGAGCAGTGCGCTTCGTTACAGGATCATTTAGTAATCGCGAAAGCGTTACGGAGATGATAGATAAACTCCAGCGGAAGACTCTGCAGGAGAGACGCTCAGTAGCTCGGTACGGGCTTTTATTGAAGTTTCGAGAACATACCTTCACCGAAGAGTCAAGCAGTATATTGCTCCCTCCTACGTATATCTCGCGAAGAGACCATGAGGATAAAACCAGAGAGATTAGAGCCCACACAGAGGCATACCGACAGTCCTTCTTTCCACGAACAATACGAGACTGGAATAGAAGGGAGAACCGATAGAGGTACTGAAGGTACCCTCCGCCACACACCGTCAGGTGGCTTGCGGAGTATGGACGTAGATGTAGATGAATGAAAGATTTGACCAATCCAGGGCAATTCGAAACACAAGACAGTACCACGACTTTATGCCTGCTGGGAAGGGTGTTTGTTGTTAAGATGTATCAAACTTCATGTTCTGTGAGATGTAATGTGGGTTATCTGTCACACAATGCAGAGGCACAACAGTCTCCAGTACAATACGAAGCAGTATCACTGCAGGATATCAGGCTGCCTGCTTACATTATTTGTGTCTACTATTCTAAGTGGTACCTTGCCTTGGACTGTTCTGAAGAGAACCAAGATGTTTTGGTGGATTGCCTGTATCTGCTTGGACCAGCTAAAGCTTACTTTTTAACCAACGAAGTCAGCTGGATGAAACTCGGGGACATTCTAAACACAAATATTCTGCCAAACACTATAACAGGCAGACAGTATGCACTGGACAGGGCAAATGAAATTGAAATACTCCAGTTGTTTAACAACTTTCAGCAGTCCAATTGAGGAAAGGCACCGATCTTCAGTGCATGTGCTTCCTATGTAACTTTCTATTTAGATAATGATTGATGTGTTCAGAGTGTAAAACATGTTATTTCTACTAATTCAGGTTGAATATGTTGCAGAATAATGGGTCTCTTGTGTCAAATTCTGTGGCACTTACGATATTGTCCTTATCGACACGTATCGACACATACACATTGTTAAAGAGTACGATAAAAAAAGTACGCGTTGGAGTAACAGACAGAAATTTTGGGGGTAATTAGACTTACATACAAGCTACATAATGAAGCAATTTGCAGCACACTGTGATTGGCACACATTGTGTTAGGGGAGGTCCCAAATAGTGATTTTCAACAATTTTGGAATTTTCAAAATCCAAAAAGTCAATGTGTGCATGCAAGTAACAAAACCAAATTTGTTTTATGAATTCAGCCTTATCACCTCTCTGTGCATACCAAATGTTGTTTCAGTACTATCATTCACACATGAGATTGAAAATATTGGAAACGCAAAAGTTTGATAACTTGTGTAGCTGTTTGCCCATGTATTACTTCCAAACCATGGCCTATTGCAACACATTCTTGCTTTCTCCTACAAGTGAGAGGTGTTACCTTTCAAATGAGACCTTTTGGCTGTATCTCATTTAGTACAGGAGCTAGGATGTCACACATGGTAACATGTTTTTTTTTTTTTTTTTTTTAAGAGGAAAAAAAAAAAGACCAACATTGTAACTTTGGGAGAGCCTAGCTCAGCCCCCTGGGGGTCTCACATTTCAATACCGGAGATATGAACTTAATTTAGTGCAGATATTAACTGTACCAAATTTAATTGAAATCTGTGACCGTGATGCAACCCACTTTGGCTAATATCTGATGATTTTCAATGGAATGACCTTTATAGCAATGAAAAGAGGAAGTGTCAAAGTTTTTTTCATAATGTTTGATATCAGTTTAATAAATTTAGTAATTTGTAATTAATTAGCTTTTAATAATTTGTAAATATAATTAAAAAGCGAGAAAGCATATCTGCTGTTAATGAGTGCATGGCGGCAGTGATCCAGTTCCGCAGATTGTTCAGAGTGGTTGGTAGATGCAGGATATAAACAGCTTCCTTCACATAACCCCATAAGAAATAGGGTGTGTGAGATCAGGAGATCTTGGTGGCCAGAAATGCGGAGCCAGGTCCTCAAGACCCCTGTGACAGATCCATCGCTGAGGAAGGGAGTCATTCAAAAAGCCTCTTACATCACAGTGCCAATGCGGCGGAGCTCCATCCTGTTGGAAAATGAAGTCCTGGGAGTCTTTCATAACTTGAGGGAACAGCCATTGTTACAACATGTCCAGGTACATGATTCCCGTTACAGTTCTTTCAGCAAAGAAAAAGATCCATAAACCTTTGTACGGGATACGGCACAGAACACCTTGATCTTCGGTGAGTCTCTTTTGTGTTGCATTGGTGAATGTGGATTTTTCAAACCTCATATACGAACATTGTGTCGTCTGACTTTTTCGTTAATGTGGAGCATCCTTCACCGCTAAAAATTACACGCTGTAGAAATGCGACATCCTCCATCTTTGCTAGCACATTACAACAAAATGCGAGACGCTTTTCTTCGTCATTGGGGATGAGAGCCTGCACGAGTTGTAACTGGTAGGGCTAGTACAGCATAGCCACCTCAGAACTTTCCATACAGTTGGTTGGGGTATTTCAAGTTCTTGACTGGCTCTATTGGCAGACTTACTGGGACTGCGCACAAAACTTTCTTGAATCTGTTGGACATCATGCTCAGACACATGCGGTAAGCCTGTGCTTTTCCCTTTGCACACACTCCCAATCTGTTTAAATTGCTTAAACCAGCAGCTAATGCTTTTGCGAGTTGGTGGTTGAATACCGAATTTGGTACGAAATGCCCGCTGCACTCAATTTTTGCGAACTCAAGAATGCAGAAAACTTCGTGCTCCACAGTCACCCTCTGACTCACAATTGACAGTGAAATGGAATGACGGCCCTATTGCCACGCAAACTCTACTGGCCACTTCTGAAACCATCACTGTCCACCTGCCGCCGCCCACCAAAAACTTTGAACTTCCTCTTTTCATTGGTATAAAGCTTGTTCATTTTGAATTTGTACTTGAATACACAGACTTTTTGAAAATGGGCTCATTTTTTAGAATAACCCTGTATAATCACAGAGAAATATCCTTTCTTTGTTTGAATAATAAGTTTCTTAATTTTTAGTCTAATTCATATTTATCTCAAAAAAGATGATTGTTGTAAAGAAAACATTATGACCTTCCTTTGTTAATAATGCTAATGTTTTCATTTTACTTAAGTACCTGTTCGTGTTAGTGCAAGTGCAAGCAACTTTCGACTATTCCATGCCATAAGTGTATTAGAGGTCTTCTGTTTTAAGTTTTTATGTCCATTACTGTCAACTAGTTTGAATGTGTCAAACTAAATCTGCCCTCTAACACAAAATCCTAAGATTAACTGAAGACTTAGATATGGCTTTGTCAACTTTCAATAAAACTTTGAGCATAACCTAGACCTTGCCGTACACTACAGCTTACTCTGTCACCACAACCTACTCTCCTTAAAATAATATAGATGCAAAAGAAATATTATCAGTGTTCTGTTTGCACACCTATGACGTCATAACCCACATCATCACCATGTCACCAGATTAAGCTGACCTGGTAGTTTCAGTGGATCCAAATCGCGTACCTGTAGTACTGTAGAGATTCCATAGTTCGGAAGTGTTTGATTGAGTTGACTTGCAATTGTTAAATCTTTGCCTCATTGGCAGATCTGATGTAGTTATAGCTTCCAATGGACCACAGTGAGTTTGAGTCACGTATTCTTTTGTAACCCATTCAGCAAGTCTTACGAACTGGCATTGTCATGCACATCACATAAGATTGCAGCCCAGTTGTGTAGTGTTCTGCCCATTTCATCTTCATTTACTGTCAGTAACCAGTGAAGTTTACTCTTCATCTGCACACCTTGCCATGAGTAACACTGCGCAGTGCCAACTTCTCTCCATTTTGCACTCTGGTCCAACTTCACTGGGTAAAGATTTCCATTCATTATAACACTTTTCAAGGATTGGCAACGTAACAGCCTCCCTCTATCCCCTCCTTCTGCCACTGTACATAAGCAGACTCTTTCTTGTCCATACTACAACCCCTCCTCCACCATCACCTTCACCATCTCTCTCTCTCTCTCTCTCTCTCTCTCTCTCTCTCTCTCTCTCTCTCTCTCCCCCCCCCCCCCCCCCCCCTCCTCACCCTTGTCTTAACAGATATTGTTGTGTACTACATGCTCGAATGAAACAGTGTTGTATTATGGGGTCCAAACCTCTATCAAACTATCCATATTTTGATTTTTCATGATTTCCTCAATTTCCTTATGGGTGATTCAAATAAAAAAGATATGGTCAGTATTCTTCCCTAACATTATGTATTCCAAGCTCTGTTCCCTCTCTGACCCCTAATATCCCTTCTGTCTTTGTGAAGTCTACACAAAATGGACCCTTTGAATGAGATGACACAATGACATAATCTCAGCAGCAACATAGATTATACACTATATGATAAAAACAGGTGTATATAATGCAGAATTAACCACGCGATTTCACAAGAGGTCCCAAATGAGGGAGGGAGTATTGTGTTGTCAATAGAGAAGCATTACCACCAGAGTAGGCCAGTCACGAGACATACGTGATTTTGAATGTGGACATTTCAGTCCTTCTAAGCTGCCCAAGTAGAATGGTGGTGACTAACTTGTGAAGTGAAAATTTGAAGGGCCAACCCCAGCTAAACCAGGACTAGATAGATCTCATTTACTGACAGATAGGGATGGTCATGCAAAGACTGATAAGGATGATCATGAATTGCAGAAGGCAGTTGTAAAAAATTGCATGAAATCAGGGGAAGGAACCACTAGTCAGTTCTTAAGTGCAGTCCAGCTGGGACGATCTGGGACGATGACTGTGCATAAGGATTGAAAAAGAATGGGATACAATGGCTGAGCAGCTTCTCATAAGACATACATTTCTGTAGTCATTGCTAAGTGATGCTTGAGGTGATGTACAGAACAACGCCACTGGATTGCGGATGACTATGGAAATGCTCTACCATCTGAGCTACCCAAGCATGACTCACACCCTGTCCTCACAGCTTTACTTCCACCAGTACCTTGTCTCTTACTTTTGCACTGCAGAGTGAAAATCTCATTCTGGAAACATCCCCCAGGCTGTGGTTAAGCCATGTCTCCACAATATCCTTTCTTCCGGGAATGCTAGTTCTGCAGGGTTCACAGGAGAGCTTCTGTGAAGTTTGGAAAGTAGGAGATGAGGTACTGGCGGAAATAAAGCTGTGAGGATGGGGCATGAGTCTTGCTTGGGTAGCCCAGAGGGTAGAGCATTTGCCCGCGAAAGGCAAACGTCTCGAGTTCGAGTCTTGGTCCAGCACACAGTTTTAAGCATTACTGCTATCATTTGTAGTGCCAAGAGTGACGTGTAGAAGAAGAGGTTTAATGGTATAGTTATGTTTTCTGTAGTTAAGATGTTAAGATGTGGTGCGCTTATTGCACTTAAGAAAATGCTAAATGTGTGAGGATATGAGCACATTTGACAACATTGTGTACTACTGTCAGTAGAGGAACAGTTCAAACACAATGATTGATTGTATCAGCTTGAAAGTGCACCCTGTCATAAAGTAACATCTGTGAGGCAATAGTGTGTGAACAGTAACATTCCTGAGATAAACTGGCATACCCAGAGACCCAAATTGAATCCAATGGAACACCTTTGGGATAAACAACAACATCAATTCTGCTCCAGATGCCAGTATCCAACATCAATGCGTTCGGCTCTCGGGGTAGAGTGGGCAACCATTCCTCCATAGACATTGACACTTCTTTAAAGTTCTCCCCTGCAGAACTGAAGCAATCATAAAGCCAAAGGATAGACATACCCCAAATTGATTTCCACTGATAGGTGTCTGGGTACTTCAGATCAGATAGTATACACCATCGCTTGTGGTACTGAAAGCTTCCAGAGTGATGACTAGTTGAGAGAGCTACCATGCCAATTTGAATGTCTTCCAAAAATATAATATGCATCTTGTTAAGCTCACAGCCTATTTATTAAAATTTGCTGAGCTTGGTTGCCTCTGCAGCATATTGGCTGTTGCTCAATAAATCTTTCTGCTATAAGTTTGCTTTAGCTGCTTAAAATTTCCCAGAAATGCCATTTGACTGTAACGTATAATTAGTACTAAACATATTAAGATACTTCAGTTACACACAAACTTTTTCTTACTTTTAACGTTTGTAAGCAGCTGGTAATTGCCCTGATTGCTGTCAAATGATTGATGGCTGCTGCAAATCAATGTGTTGAAAGAGCTCCCGAGAGTCGTGTACCTGTGATACCTATACAAGAGGTACCTCAAGTACTATCCTCTCTCCTTTGGATCCTGTCTCCTCTGCAGCAACTACAGGATCAGTCATTACCTGTCCACTTGACTGCAACTTACGTGTCAATGGTAGATCAAGGCACCCTGTACAGGATGGACAAGGACCTAGGAGTACTCAGGGTGTTGTACCAACAAGTTTGAGGTGCTGTCTTTCACTGAAACTGAAACAAACTGAGCCAGTTTTGGGGAAACCTGTTTTGTGCGGTATCAGGAGGAGGCAAACACAAAAGGATAGGGGTCTATTAATCATCGGCAGTTCAAATGTGTGGTGAATGATGGTACCCCTTAAGGAAATGGCAGCAAGGGACAGAAAAGGACTTGAGGTGCACTCAGTGTGCATGCCTGGGGGCTTCATTCAGCATGTTGAAGAGGCTGTTCCAGCAGCCATTGAGGGAATAGGATGCAACCAGCTGCGAATTGTGGCGCGCGTTGTAGCAAATTATGCATGTCATGTAGGCTCAGAGGTCATTCTTTGGTCATTCCAATGACACAGAGGAGGTTGAGAAGACCAGCCTTGCATGTTGAGTTTCAACGAAGCTCACAATTTGCAGCATTGTCTCCAGAACTGATCGTGGTCCTTTGGTTCTGAATTGAGTGGAAGGACAGAACCAGAGACTTCGAAGGTTTTGTGACAAGCTAGGCTGCGAATTCCTGGACTTCTGCTGTAGGGTTCAGAACTGTAGGGTCCCACTAAATAGGTCAGGTGTGCGCTACACAACAGAGGCAACTACTGAGTTAACTGACCATGTGTGGGGTGCACACAAGGGCTTTTTAGATTAGGCAACTCTCCATCCAGTTCAGATAATGATAGCTGGAGGAAACCCAGAAGTATCAATCTAAGATTGAAAGAAATGCCCCCCCCCAGATGGATGTATTAAAATTCTAATGCTAAACTGCCAAAGCATTCACAACACAGTGCCAGAGTTTGAAGCACTCGAGAAAACTAGTGAAGTTCATGTAATACTAGGTACAGAAAACTGGTTGAAATCTGAAATTGATAGCAGTGAGCTTTTTGGGGAAAATTTAAGTGTATATTGAAAGGTTAGGCAAATGGAAAATGGACATTGTGTATTTCTCACAGTAGACAAGAAACTCAAATCCACCGAGGTAGAAATTGAAGCTGCTTGTGAAGCTGTCTGGGCAAGATTCAGTATCATGGGTGAGCATAAAATAATTGGATCCGTATATAGTTCACCAGACTCATCTTCTAATGTAACCGAAAACTTTAGAGAAAACCTAAGTTCACTTGTCGTAATTTCCTCAGTCATACTGTAATAATCGACAGAGACTTTAATCATCCAATAATTAATTGGAAAAAATACAGGTTTGTTAGTGGTGGGCATGATAAGACATTCTGTAAAACTTTACTAAATGCCTTCTCTGAAAACTACCTAGAACAGATAGTTAGGAACCCCACTCATGATGGAAATATATTAGATCTAATGGTAACAAATAGACCTGACCTCTATGAGAATGTCCTCATCGAAACTGGTATCAGTTACCAGCTGTGGTAACAATGATTAACAATGTGCAGAGAACAACTAAAACAAGCAGAAGGATATATATGTTCAGTAAAATAGATAAAAAAAACTCAGTAGTGTCATATCTCAATGAGGAACTTGAAACTTTCTGCACAGGACAGAAATATGTAACTGAGTAAGGTAGCGCAGTGATTAGCACACTGGACTTGCATTCGGGAGGACGACAGTTCAAACCCGCATCTGGCCACCTGATTTAGGTTTTCTGTGATTTCCTTTAAACTGCTTCATGCTGGGATATTTCCTTTGGAAGGGTACAGCCGACTTGCTTCCCCATTCTTCCGTAATCCAAAGGGACCAATAACCTCACTGCTTGGTCCCCTCCTCCAAATCAACCAAAGTACCAAGCAACCAGGAATATGTATAGAAACGATGGCTCAAATTTAAAAGAATAGTTGACCATGCACAGAAACTACGAAAGGAACAGAGATTACTGCGTAATATGTGAAAAACAAAGCATAAGGCTATAGATAGATACTGAATGAAATGCATTTGGCTGTCAAGGAAGCAGTGTGTGCTGCCTTCAATGGCTATCGTAGCAGGACATTGACAAGTGATCTTTCACAGAACCCAAAGAAATTCTGGTCATATGTGAGGCTGTTAGCATCACTAAAGTTATTGTCCAGTGAAACTGAGGGTACCAAAGCAAAAGCTGAAATGCTTAACTCTGTTCTCAAATGTTTCTTTACAAAGGAAGACCAAAAAATTGCCCCAGTTTATCCCTTGTACTACTGAAAAAATGAATGAAATAAGTATTAGTGTCAGTGGTGTTGAAATCATTAAAATTGAACAAAGCTTCAGGCTCCAATGGAATCCCTATCAGATTCTATTCTGAACTTGTGGCTGAGTTAGCCCCTCTTCTAACCATAATCTATCGTAGTGCTCTCGAACAAAAAACAGTTTCCGGTTCTTGGAAAAAGGCACAGGTCGTACCTGTGTACAAGAAGTCTAAATAGAAGTGATCCACAAAACTACTATCTAATATCCTTGACATCAATGTGTTGTTGAATCTTGGAACGTCTGAGCACAAATGAGGTATCTTGAACAGAATGACCTCCTCAGTGCCAACCAGCATGGATTTCAAAAACATCGATCATGTGAAACTCAACTCGCACTTTTCCCACATGACATACTGAAAGCTTTGGATCAGGGCAACCAGGTAGATGATATGACTACAATGTCAGTGAGTCACTGTTAGAATCGGCAAACTCCTACAAAAACCTGGGTGTAACACTTTGTAGGGGTATGAAATCACATAGGTTCAGTCCTGGGTAAAGCAGATGGTAGATTTCATTTTGTGGGTATAATACTGGGGAGGTGCAGTCAATCTACAGAGGAGATTGCATACAAATCACTCATGCAATTGGTTCTAGAATATTGCTCAAGTATATGGTATCAATACAAAATAGGACTCACAGAAGGGCAGCATGAATGATCACAGGTTTGTTTAATGTGTGGGAGAGTGTCACAGAGATACTGAAGGAACTGAACTTGAAGATAGATGTAAACTACCCCAAGAAAGTCTGTTAACAAAGTTTCAAGAACCATCTTCAAATGATTACTCTAGGGATATACAACTCCCTCTGTATCGTTCATATAGGTATCATAGGAATAAGATTAGAATAATTACTGCAATAATTGGTGCAATGGGACATACCCTCTGCCGCGCACCTCATGGTGGTTTGCAGAGCACAGATGTAGAATTTTGTGCAACACTAGTAAGAATGCCTTATTTGAAAATTGGCTAAAAACTTCATAGTGAACTCTTTCATTTTTGCTATTTGTATAAATACCCATTGATAATATGCATCAGAAAATTCACCAGAGACTTGTCTGTAATCCAGTTTTAGTTTTTATGACAAAATGTGCATTAAATGTGTCAAAGTTTGCCAACTATGCCACAAATGTAAACATTATGCTATGCTACATATAAGTCAGTCTGGTACTTCAACCTTTTCTTGGTGTTCACATTTGTTGTCTTTGTCTCGACCAGATTGCCACCACCTTCCAGCCGAAAATAGATGTCGGGCTACACTACAGATAAGTTTGTCACTACAACAACACTGTTGTAGTTTTTTTTTAAGGGGGGGGGGGCATCATTGGCCAAAGACCATTATCAGTAATCTTCATGTTAAAGCAGTACCAATAAATCGATCACTTCAGTATCATGTTAAATAGATATTTTTCACTTTGGCTAATGGGACGGCTAATCATGCCATTTGTCAAAAGCAAGTGTTTGATATCAGTAACAAATATGCTTTAGAAGTGCCAAATTTTTGTGCTAATAATTGGGCCATGTTGTGCAAATGGGTTTTAGGCAGTACAGTATCCCAGTGTACAGCCAATAAACATATGCCAAATGAATGCATTTGTCCTTTGTCAGAAAATTACATTTATCCATGTACAGTTTTACCGGGAACTAGCTGAATATATGTGAAAAGTGTAGTTCTGTGAGCCAATAGCAGTGCAACCTGTACTCTCCATGATAGAGAAACTAGGGAAGTATGCTCCACAGTACATAACAAGAACAGCTGTATTCCTTAAGGAGTACCGAGCGAGGTGGCGCAGTGGTTAGCACACTGGACTCGCATTCGGGAGGACGATGGTTCAATCCCGTCTCCGGCCATCCTGATTTAGGTTTTCCGTGATTTCCCTAAATCGCTTCAGGCAAATGCCGGGATGGTTCCTTTGAAAGGGCACGGCCGATTTCCTTCCCCATCCTTCCCTCACCCGAGCTTGCGCTCCGTCTCTAATGACCTCGTTGTCGACGGGACGTTAAACACTAATATCCTCCTCCTCCTTAAGGAGTAAGTTACAGGAACAAATGTTTCTAACTATGGGAGGGAAGTGGTAACTCTAATAGCATTCCTGAGGAAAATATAGCATACTGATGAGCTCCATAATACACAGGCAGATTCATCTGTGGCAACTGCTTATGAAAATTAAATAGTTTGGAATTTTAATAAAAAGTTAAAACTAGATTTCACCTCTTCTTTGTGCAAGGTCATTGCTGTAAACGCACTGTTTTGCTAGCTTTTGTTTCTGGTGTAAATTGGTGGACCCATGCCTCATCCATAGGTACAAATCAGCTGGATCTTTTCAAAGCAGTTTGGAAATGTTAAGGAATTCATTTTTAAATCTGCTTTTGCTTAGTGTTCAAGAAATACAGTGCCCATCCTGCACAAAGATATCTCATTGCTAATTCTCCATGTAAACTTTACCATACTCTTTCTTCTAACATAGCTGTGATGTCAGCTATGCCATACACCTGTAATCACTGACTATCCACTTTAATACTGTCGACATTGGTGTTTTCATCTGTGATTGCATTTTAAGAATAAGCTTCAAGTAGATGTCTACATCTACATCCATACTCCGCAAGCCACCCGACGGTGTGTAGCGGACGGTACCTTGAGTACCTCTATCGGTTCTCCCTTCTAATCCAGTCTTGTATTGTTTGTGGAAAGAAAGATTGTCGGTATGCCTCTATGTGGGCTCGAATCTGGTTCAAATGGCTCTAAGCACTATGGGACTTAAACATCTGAGGTCATCAGTCCTCTAGACTTAGAACTACTTAAACCTAACCTAAGGACATCATACACATCCATGCCCGAGACAGGATTCGAATCTGTGACTGTAGCAGTCACACAGTTCCAGACTGAAGCGCCTAGAACTGCTCGGCCACAGCGGCCGGCGGCTCGAGTCTCTCTGATTTTATCCTCATGGTCTCATCACAAGATATATGTAGGAGGGAACAATATATTGCTTGACTCCTCGGTGAAGGTATGTTCTCGAAACTTCAACAAAAGCCTGTACCGAGCTACTGAGCGTCTCTTGCAGAGCCTTCCACTGGAGTTTATCTATCATCTCCATAACGCGATTACTAAATGATCCTGTAATGAAGCACTCTGCTCTCTGTTGGATCTTCTCTATTTCTTCTATCAACCCTGTCTCGTACGGATCCCACACCGGTGAGCAGTATTCAAGCAGTGGGCGAACGAGTGTACTATAACCTACTTCCTTTGTTTTCGGACCGCATTTCCTTAGGATTCTTCCAATGAATCTCAGTCTGGCATCTGCTTTACCAACAATTAGTTTTATATGGTCATTCCATTTTAAATCACTCCTAATGCCTACTTCCAGATAATTTATGGAATTAAATGCTTCCAGTTGCTGGCCTGCTGTATTGCAGCTAAATGATAAAGGATCTTTCTTTCTGTGTATTCACAGCACATTACACTTGTCTACATTGAGATTCAATTGCCATTTCCTGCACCACGCATCAATTGGTTGCAGATCCTCCTGCATTTCAGTACAATTTTCCATTGTTACAACCTCTTGATACACTATAGCATCATCCGCAAAAAGTCTTCAAGAGAAGTGTAGTCACCTGTAATTTAATCAGAAATTTCTTACTGTGGGAAATTAGGAAGTGTGTGCTTTATAAACTGTCCAAAACTTGCTAAAAAATTCTGTTGGTCTGAAATTTTGACTCCAAAGTATTCCTATTGATCCAGTTGAACTACACACATGGAACACAGCTACTTAAAAAGTAGTATAAAAATTCTCTAGATCAATTTGACAATTGACTTATTTTGTTGTACAGCATGTACCAACGTTACTTTGCCCTTGTTTATGAAAACAATCCAAAATGTTTCTAGTTAATCAACATGGAGGTGTAATAAGGGGAGTTGTTATGACATCACAAAACTGTAGTCAGTGTCTGCCATCTTAGAATGGGCAAACAAAAGCTTGTGATGGAACTGTTTTGGTAAAACAAAATGCCAACTTGCATCATTTACAGGTGTACTGTTCATTCTGATTATAGTCTAAAGTGTAAAGGAATTACATTTCATTCATAAATGAACTCATTCAAGTGATATTTTCTTTCATACAGATGAATTATAGTTGTGTTGCATGGTTTTACTGTAGTAGTTTTGTTTCCGCAATTGGACTTCAGATTTCCTATCAATACAATTCAAAGAGTGCTCTATTTGAATGTTGTAAGAAGGAAATACTGCAAACCATCCAGACACAGCAAAATGCAATGTTCTCAACATTTCACAGTTTTTATTAATCTAAGAAATGTAGCCATAACTGTAATGTAATTATCTCCCTCAGATTCTCTGTAATGAAACATATTGTCCACACATTACAGGTTCGTTACGGGGCCCCAAAATGTACAAGATGGTACTAGTAGTACTGGGAAAGTTCCTAAAGTGTATATCAACCATGAATCATCTACTGAAATGTTTCACTTAGTGGTTTATCGAGCTCTTAGTGCAACAGTTTGTCTCTTCATTGATGGTAAGTAGAACATGAAGTATTTTGCACATAGGGTTGTGACCTGTCAGAATTACACGTGGCAACTGTTTATTAGTTCAGGTTGTTCATAATTTTGTTGTTATTGCTTCAGTAAAATATTCTTGTAGTGATCCAAGAAACTGTAGTTTGACAAGTCACTTTCTGCTTCATTATTGCCACAGCTACAGTTATTACTGCTACGCAGATTTAGCAGATGAAGTTTTGCTACATGAAACTTCAGCCATGGTAAAAAATGATGAAGAAATGTAATTTTGTAAATATTTTTTCTTGTTCTTCCATTAATCTTGTAACATTGTAGTGAAGATAGTGGATACAATCTCATGGAAAGGCGCATTTGTCAGGCGTAGAGTTCAGAGCCTAATGCGACATTTTCCATATTGTTAGTATGCATGTTACATTGCAGAAATCGCTTATAAATGATTTACAGCTGAATTGGATATAATTCGTAACCTTCACTCCTTAATGTGGCTTGGTGTTTCCATGGTAAATTGTCAGACTACAGATACAAACATGTTGACTTTGATCCCCAGTCACTTTTCAGGAATTTTGATTCGTCTCTTATCAACTCTTCCACCTGATGGCAATGTTTGTTGATGTGAATTTCAGTTGTAGGTTGATGACAACTTTATCTAATCACTCCTTTACCTATCTGATTTTTGTGTCAAGAGCACAACCAGTTTTTCTTAATTGTTTCATTGTATAGCAAAATAAAGAAGTAATTTATTAGCTCAGAAGTATGTATAACAAATTAAAACTGGTCTGCATTTAATTGTCAATGTAAAAATGAAAGTGGAGTACATGAAACACATCTGCTTGAACTTAGGATTGATTTGGGAGTGTTTAATATCCAGTTTAAGAACATTATTTTATGAATATACAGTCTTAATTTCATGAATAAAATCATGTCTCCTCCCCCCCCCCCCCTCCCCGCCCTTGTTACATCTTCAATATGGGCTTGATAAGTTATTTTCCACTCCCCAGAAATTGGTTGTATTTTGTGGTATTCATTAGGACCTTCTGGTGATCTGCTTTCACATTTTGTCTTTGATTAAGAAACTAATGTCTTATGTACTTTTATGAAAAATGTCATTACAGGTTCATTAATACTGAATATGGATCTGTTTAAACACCTTGATATATTCTTGGGACCACAGCTGACAACACTGGTGTCTGAAGTAGCAGAACACTGTTCTAAACAAGCTGCTAACAGTGGTGCAAGTTCACCAGATTCTAGTCCTAAATTTGTATACTTTAACCAACTTAATTTGGCTCAGAAAACAACTGTTCATCTTGATAACAGAAGAACAGGAAACATAGCAGTTACACCTGAAGTTCTGAGGTTATTAGCAGACATAAATGCTGATAAGGAAAGGTATGATAGACACACTTAAAACAAAGTTATTCAAGTGTTCTGAAGTAATAATAAGTATACAATTGATTAAGGTAGCAAAATTAAATTATGTGTAAATAAGATATAAAAGGTATATTAAGAGAATTTTAATTAAATTTAGTATTACTGCTAAAATTGTACCCAATATTAAAATGACACTATATGTAATTATTCTAAGAGCAAAAATTACATTTCCACACCATTTGCTTTTTGAAACTATCAGTTTCTAAGAAAATTGAATTCTAGGATATGGGAGACACCTTTGATTGTTTGTGGTAGGCTTGATGGTTCTTTGGTCAGTGTTTGTCAGACCATTAATGATTTTAATATTTTTTAAAATGATGTTATCTGTATCAGCAAAGAAAATCTCAATTTATGACATGATTACACAGAGTCCACTCATATCCATCCAGTACAGGTGACCAATAGGCACATCAAACATTTCATTCATAACCAAAAGCAACTGTAACACATGATATGTATCAACATGCACTGTTTATGTGCAATTGCTATAATTTTTGAATATCCAGCATTTTAATGTAAAAATTGAGTTGTCATAGAAGAGATTTTTGGCATCGTAATGTGTGTAGCTCTGTGTAATCGAAAGCTGGGTGTAGGCTATGTTTACTATGTTGACCAGAGAAAAGGGCTGCACAGAGTATTGTTATAGAACCATTTAGTCACAGTTCCATATTTTGTGGCTAATAAAGTAACCTCATATTCTGTTTAATTGAGTTTGTAATGGACTGTCATTGGTTTCGCTAGATGGCTAGAATGACTATGGGATGATATGAGTGGTCTCTCCCAATTGATAATTTTTTTTAACCTTTCTAAAATGTACTTTTGGGATACAGAGGGGAAATGATGTACTTAAATCATCTAAACAGAATGGATGACCAGTACTTAATCTTTTAGAGGGAAAATTTCTAGTACTGTCCATAGAAAAACTTAAAAAGTAGGAAATAGTAAGCCTAGTTTTTCTATGTAAATTTCTCATCTTCAGAAAGGAAACATCTATTGCGTAGTGGGTTTCTCCAAACCTAGAATCTTAGTGACTTGCTCCCACTCCTCCCCCACCCCACTCTTCCCCAACTAACCTGTCTCACCTCCTTGAATAAGGAACATTTAGTTCCGGAACCTGACTAGTATGGTCTACTCTAAGGAAATTTGGCTCCTAAGGATAAATGCTGGTCACCCATTCCATTACCTTGGAATTTTAGCAGTTTACTCGATTAAATTTTCTGATTGATAACATTTACTGAAAGATTTCCTAAATGTGAAATGGCTGGTTAATAATATGTGGTGCTAATCTTTATTTCTGATCCAGATGAGTTTTTTTATTTTAAATTTTAGATAACAATTATGTGTTGCTGTAATTATTTAACTCATTCTAATTACCATAAGCCATGCCATTTATATAGAAACTTTGTTTAATTTTTGTCCCCTCAGGATGTCAACAACTGGAGAAACTATTTTAAAAACCATGAGTGATTACTGGGTTGTAGGTAAAATTTCAAATCTAAGAGAATTTTATGCAGTAATTCAGCAAAAAAGTGCAAACCTTATAGATATCAATGGTAAGTGTTAAGATATAGTTATTCTCTTTTGTGCTGCATGGTAATAATCGGTGCTTGATTTGTATAAAAAAAAAAAAAGTTCTAGTACTGTGACCTTCCGTGAGTGGGGGGGGGGGGGGGGGAGAATTTAAATTCAAACATCTTGAAACGTTATTTTAATGCATTTTTTATCAGAGGTATCAGTGTGGCAGACTGTCACAATCCTCACAAATCAAGCACTGCTTATGGTATAAATTATACAATTTAGAAGAAATGGGTCTAGTGTAAATGGTTTACAGTACTCTGTAGAATACAATGAATTCATTAAAATGTATTGGAGGAAGAAAGGTAGTTGACAAAGCTACTTCTAAGAAAATTCATACTTCAGTAAACAGTACAGTTTATTGATAAGCTATAGAGAGTAATATGGGTTCTCCAAAAATTGTAGGAGCCTCAAATTGAAGATCAAGGCTGTTAATAAAGGTGTAATCTAACTGCTTTCAGGTTAGGTGAATCTGTAGCTCCTCTGCACTAATAGCTGATCAGTGTTACCTTCCTCTTTTCACATTAAGCTGTGGAAGATAATATCTAACAGAGAATAGACATCTTGCCTGAATCATAATTAATGGTACGAACATGAATCGAAAACCTCTGAATGACTAGGTTAGATGTGCTTTCAAGTATTTTAATGGTTGCTGAGATAGAAACATGTGTTAATGAATTACCTCCGCAACACCTACAACACTATTAAACTTAGAGGGATTGCAAAACTGTCCGCATTATGTTATGTTTTCCTGTTATTTCATTAACTGTTAGTAAAGACTAGTAGTTGTATCAAATATGTGACATTTGAGTTCTTTGTTTAGTATATTATCCCCTCCCCCTAAAATAATTAAAGAGCTCATTCCTGGGAGACAACCATACCAATTAAACCAGAAAATAGTGACATATCGTCAAAAATGTATTTTTAGTTGTGAAGCAAGTAGTGATGAAAAGGTATTTGATTTCTACATTCAAAAAACTAAATACAGACAGGAAAAGATCAAGAAATGAGATTCCAATGATGGGCTGCTATCTCCTGCTGAGATACATTATTTCAAAGTGAACAAACTTGACAGAGCTTCACAGAACTTATGACTTCAAGAGAAACATAATTTCACACAGAAAGTATAGGAAAGAGTGAATAGAAAGAAGAAAGATATGTATATTCTGTCAGTAGTATGATGTAAATTTCAAGCCACAGATTATTACCGATTTTTTATTGGCTTTAAATACACCTGTCCATCCAGATTACATAAGCAAAAATTTCATATGTCTTAATGTACAGCCTCAGATTATAGATTCTTTAAGATATTGGACACACCTTAATCAAACGCAAGGGACTGACAACTGTTGGAAATTGTGGCAAAGCAGTTCACAAGACAAGAAGACATTGTATCTCTCCACAACCCTACTTGTATTACTCTGGCATCCATGGTGTGGAGTCAATATTGCATTCTGTACTTGGAATAGATGGTGTCCTTTTAAAAACTGAGACAATTAAACTACATTCAGACTATTTGTCTACCGTTCCACCCTTTAACAGCGTGTGGGAAAAATTGACACTTAAATCTTTCATAGAGAATTGATTTTTCTTATCTTATTACGATGATCATTGTCCCTCTGCAGTTTGGCACTGAGAAAATATTTTCACGTTCAGAGGAGAGAGTTGGTGATCGATATTTTGCGAAAAGGCCTTACTGCAACAAAAAATACCTTTGTTTTAATGGTTGTCACCCCAACTCGCTTATCATATCCACAGAACTCTCTCCCCTATTTTCCCATAATACAGAATGAGCTGCTCTTTTGTGGACTTATTCAATAAGCTCCATCAATCGTATCCTGTAACAATCTCGTATACCGCACAGCAATATTCTAGCACAGAATGGACAATTGTAGGGTAGGTGGTATCTTTAGTAGACATGATGTATCTTCTAAGTGTTCTTCCAATAAAACACAGTCTTTGGTTTGTCTTCCTCACAACATTATCTCTATGCTCGTTTCAATTTAAGTTGTTTGTAATAATAATTCCTAGGCCCTTAGTTGAATTGACAGGCTTTAGAGTTGTATGATTTAGCCTGTAACTGAAGTTTAATGTATTTCTCTTAGTACTCATGTGTTTGACCTCACACTTTTCCTTACTTAGAATAAATTTCCACTTTTCTCATCATACAGATATTCTAGGTAACTGATCTTGTGGTGACTTTACTAGACTATAAATGACATCTTCACATGGAGACAGTCTGAGGACCAAGTGCACCAACATTGATCAGAAGTTAACCACAGTTAAGCCGGAAGGTAACTCTAGCCAACACAAAATTTGACTGCATCAACCTCAGTTAATGTTAAATGAGGGAGTTTATAACAGTTAAAGTTGATCGAGGTTGGAGGCTCGTTTACCTTGAACTGATAGCAGTTAGGATAAAGTAAACGTGTGCTGCATTAAGAAAGTGGTCTGTTTTAATGTGTTAAATTCCATAGAAGGTGAAAAATGTTATATTTTTACCATGTAAAGCATTGCCGCAAACGTATTGGCTACTTGCAGGGAGGGAACATCCTTTCGAAGAGTACAGGGACATGACATTTGAAGAGAGATCTTGTCGTTCAAAAGAAACAGTGTGTTGGTTACTAGGTAAAATAAACGAGAGGTTGGAACTTCCTATTTGTCAGAGTAACCTTGTCTCACCCATGAACAGACCTCTAATGACACTGAGGGCATATGTAACAGGTGCTTTAAAACACACACACACACACACACACACACACACACACACACACACACCACACCACACCACACCACACCACACATCCCACACAACCTTCAGTAACATACGCAAGCACATCTCTCAAACACGTGGCCGCCATGGAGACCAGAATGCAACTGTCACAATGTGCTTTTAATATATTTATTGGTGATAGTGCTAATGTACATAGTACAAAAACGCAAAGAATTACCAGTGATATATTGGGGATTATAGTAGCAATATCTACACAATACATAAAGTTTCCTTCTCAAGCAGACTTACACTTTGTGATGGATAGTTTCATGGTACTGGGTGGATTTCCTGGAGTCGTTGGTACAGTGTATTTCAATGATGTGGCACCAAGATCTATTAAAATGGCACTATTTTGCCACAATTTGCCGTAGTTCAATATTGAATAATGACATTTTTAGATATGCTCTTTACATAGTGTTTACTGATACTGACACCTAGTTGCTCTGTTTAAGCCTTAGCTTAATTGATAGTGTCATGAGATGTAAAGAGAAATGTAGCAGGTTTGCGTTCACCTCTGTCCAATGTTTCTTTTTCTAAAAGATTCTGGGTCTGTCTTCTTCATTTAATGGAAGTAATACACGCAGTAGTCCTTGTTATTTATTACAAATAATGTATTTGCTGCAATTCTTGTTGCGCTGGCCAGAAATCTTAACATAACTGTCAAGCTCTGTCAGAAAGTAAACGCATATTACACACTGTGATTAGCTCACAGGACTATCATTTGGGAGGACAGTAGTTTAAACCCTCATCTGGCCATCCTGATTTAGATTTTCTGTGATTTCCCTGAACTGGTTAAGGCAAATGCCAGTGTGGTTCCTTTGACATAACATGACCAATTTCCTTCTCCATCCCTCCGCAGTCTGAGCATGACTCCATCTCTGATGGCCTTGTTGTTGACAGGATGTTGAACACTAATCATCCCCCCCCCCCTCCTCCTCCTCCTCCTCCTCCTCCTCCTCCTCCTCCTCCTCCAAGCTAAACACTGGAACTTCTCTCAGATAGTACTTCATTGTAGATGGCTACATCATCTGCAAAAAGTCTGATTTTGCTATTAACATTGTCTGTGAGGCCACTAATATACAACATGAACAGCAAGGGTCCCAACACACTTTCCTGGGGCACACCCGAAGTTACTTCTACATCTGGCAATAACTCTCAATCCAAGATAAATGCTGTGTCCTCCCTACTAGAAAGAAATCCTCAGTCCATACACAAATGTCACTTAATACTCCATATGACAATACTTTTGACAGTAAGTATAGGTGCAGCACTGTGTACAATGCTTTTCAGAAATTAAGAAACACTGCATCTACCTGGTTGCCTATCCAAAGCTTTCATTAATTGCAAATTGGGTTTCACTAAATCGGCATTTTCGAAATCCATGCCGGTTGGCATTGAGGGGGTTGTTTTGTTAAAGATACCTCATTATGTTTGAGCTCAGAATAGGTTCTAAGATTCTGCAACTAATTGATGTCAAGGATATTGGATGGTAGATTTGTGGATCACTTCTAGTACTCTTCTTGTAGATGGGTGGGAACTGTGCCTGTTTTCAAGGATGGTTCAAATGGCTCTGAGCACTATGGGACTTAACATCTGAGGTCATCAAGCCCCTAGAACTTAGAACTACTTAAACATAACTAACCTAAGGACACATCCATGCCCGAGGCAGGATTCGAACCTGCGACCGTAGCAGTCACGTGGTTCCAGACTGAAGCACCTAGAACCGCTTGGCCACTCCGGCCAGCTTCAAGGACAGTATTTTGTTCAAGGGATCTATAATAGATTGTAGTTAGAAGATGGGCTAACTCAGCTGCAAAATCAATATAGAATTAGAATTTGACAGGGGTTCTGTTGGGACCTGGAGCTTTTTTCAATTTTAACGATTTCAGCTGTTTCTCAACACCACTGACTAATACTTATTTGATTCATCTTTTCAGTGGTACAAGGATTAAACTAGGGTAATTCTCCTGGGTTTTTCTTTGGAAAGGATCATTTGAAAACGGAGTTAAGCATTTGAGCTTTTGCTTTGCTACCCTCCATTTCAGTTCCTGTTTCATTCACTAGGAACTGGACACTAACTTCAGTTATGCTAACAGTCTTTATGTATGACCAGAATTTCTTTGGGTTCTGTGCTAGATCACTTGACAATATTCTGCTACGGTAGTCATTGAAGGCACCACACATTGCTCTCATGACAGCCAAATGCATTTCATTCAGCATCTCTGTCTCTATAGCTCTACACTTTTACAACTATTGTGCAGTAATTTCTGTTTCAAAGTTTATTTACAGTAATTGTATACCATGGAGGTTCCTTCCCATTATGAACTGTTCTCCTGGGTAAATGTCTATGCAGTTCATGGTCATCTATTCTTTTAAACTTCCTCTACATGTTCCTGCCGTGTGCTGAAAGTTTCAAGTTCCTTACTGATATGACACTACTAATTTTTTGTCTATTTTACTGAACATTATATCTTTTGCTTGTTTTAGTTGTTCTTTCTACTGTGGTAATCATTGTTGCCACAACTGTGTCATGGTCACTATACCAGTTTCGATGTAGACATCTTCATAGAAGTCAAGCCTATTTGTCGCCATTAGATCCAATATATTTCCAACATGAGTGAGATTCAGAACTATCTGTTCTAAGTAGTTTTCAGAGAAAGCAAGTAATGCCTCACAGAATGTCTTATCGTGCCCACCACTAACAAACCTGTAATTTTCCCAATTAATTGTTGGATAATTGAAGTCTCCACCGATGATTACAGTATGATTGGGGAACTTACATACAACTGAACTGAGGTTTTCTCTAAAGCTTTCAGCTATATCAGGAGATGAGTCTGGTGGGCGATAGAAGGATCCAATTACCATTTTGTGCCCACCCCTGATACTGACCCTTGCCCAAACAATCTCACATGCAGCTTCAATTTCTGTCTTGCTGGATTTGAGTTTCTTGTCTATTGTGACAAGTACACCATCTCCATTTCCCATTTGCCAGACCTTTTAAACCACAGCTATATTTTCCCCAAAAATCCTCATTGCTATCAATTTCAGGTTTCAAAAAGCTTTTTCCTCAATCATAGGAATAGTTGTCAAGGAGAAACTTTTCCAGTTTGATTTCAAATTTAATTTTTTCTTTTGTCAGACATTTTGTATCACTGGGTAAGTGATCAGGACTTTTAGTTGCAGCATTGTGCATATCTTTATGTGTTAAATATAACCTTCGTGTGGAGTAATGAATGTTGTTTTCCCTTCTGGTATTGCAATTGTGCACTTCGTTGTTCCTTTTGAACTGCAATGGATTATTTACGACAAACTTCATGAGGGAACAAATATCCTGTGAAGCAGTTGTCAGAATGCATAACTTGTTAAACAGATGTCCACAAGATGATGATGGGTGAGCAGCACATAGTCATTGCGCCACATAGTCTTGCAGCATGTTTTTGGGCAATGAAGACTTTCTTTTGTAAAGATGAGTTACTCTATAATATTATTTTGCATGACATTATTGAATGAAAATTTGCAAAATGCGTCAACTTACTGATGTTATGCTTTCCCCAAGATTTGCAATGATTGTAACTGCAAGTGTGGCTCAATTAAGTTGTTTTAGGAGTTCAGAAATGTGTTTTTTTCCAGTTTAAGTGCTCACCATTATGGACACACAAGAATTTTGAAATTTCCACCCTATTTATTATTTCGTTACCACGTGTTACACTCATCATTGGTGTAGTTTCGCTAGACATGCACAACTGAATATGTTGTGCCTTTTTAAAATGGAGGAAAAGACCATTTGCAGAAAACCAGTCCATGATACTTTTAAGAATAGTGAAACTTTCTGGCAGATCAATACAGTGTGCCAGACTGAGACTCAAACTTGGGACCCTTGCCTTTTGTGTGCAAGTGTTTTACCTACTGAGCTACCCAAGCATGACTCTCAACCTTTCTTCACAGCTTTACTTCCACTAGTACCTCATTTGCTACCTTCTTAACTTCAGGGGAGTACTCTTGCCCAGGTGAAGTTTGGAAGGTAGGAGACGAGGTAGTGACAGAAGTAAAGTTGTGAGGATGGGTCATGAGTCATGCTTGGGTAGCTCAGTTGGTAGAGCACGTCCCCACAAAAGGCATAGGTCCTCAGTTCAAGTCTTGATGTGGCACACTCCCCTGCAGAGCGAAAGTTTCATTCTTTAAGAACATTGTTTACCATTCCTTTGGTTTCTGTATGTATGCTTGGATTGATTACAGCACTAGTGTCATCTGCAAAAAGAACTAATTCTGCTTGTTATATATTAGATGGAAAATGGTTTACATATTTGAGGAACAATAGTGGATCTAAGATTGAGCCTTGGGGAACCCCATCCATGATTTCCCCCTAGTCAGAATAACGTCCCCAAGCTATATTGGTTGAATAACGAAATACAACTTTCTGTATTATTATGGTTAGATATGACATTACCCATTGGTTGGCCGTATATAACAGTTCATGTACATCGGAGAGGAAACAAGACATACTTTTTTGTGCCTCCTTATACAGCTACAACAGACTGTCACTGATACTGCTAACGAGGGGAGGCCACGGCGTTGGGATCATGGATTTACTTCAAACGTTGTACACCTTTAGTAGGCCATTAAAACAACATAATGTGGAAGTAGTAAGGTGCACTACTCTGGCAAATCCGAGAAAATCGCAATAGAAGTTTTACGTGTCTATTATATAACTGATGCACCTTTGCGAAGACGCCAGCCGTAAGAAATCAGTGTGATCACATGATCAACGTTTGCGTGTAGCAGGAAGGTTGAGGACAAGGCGATAGTTCAAATCTTGTTAGCATTCATTTTTTAATCTGTCATTTTTTCAACACTGGTCACATTATTTAATTCATATGACATTTGAGAGATAATATACACATCGAAAAAAGTTTTGTATCACCTCGGTTCTGAGAGTTCTGAAACCTGTACAGAAAATTGGAATAGAGATAAACATAAACATCATTTCCGCCCTTTTTATTGCTCATGAAAACCACACATTGCATGTTGTACCACCATACAGCAAGACCTTTAGAGATGGTGGCCCAGATTGCTGTACACACCGGTAGCTCTAATACCCAGTAGCTTGTCCTCTTGCATTGATGGATGCCTTTATTCATCATGGCATACTATCCACAAGTTCATCAAGACACTGTTGGTCCAGATTATCCCACTCCTTGACGGCGATTCGGCATAGATCCCTCAGAGTGGTTGGTTGGTCAAGTCGTCCATAAACAGCTTTCTTCAATCCATCCCAGGCATGTTCGATAGGGTTCATGTGTGGAGAACATGCTGGCCACTCTAGTCGAGTGATGTTGTTATCCTGAAGGAAATCATTCACAAGATGTGCACAATGGGGGCATGAATTGTCATCCATGAAGATGAATGCCTCGCCAATATGCTGCCGATATGGTTGCACTATTGGTCAGAGGAAGGCATTCACGTATTGTACATCCATTATGGCACCTTCCATGATCACCAGCGGCATACGTCGGCCCCACATAATGCCACCCCAAAACAGCAGGGAACCTCCACCTTCTTGCACTCGCTGGACAGTGTGTCTAAGGCATTCAGCCTGACTGGGTTGCCTCCAAACACATCTCCGACTATTGTCTGGTTGAAGGCATATGCGTCACTCATCAGTGAAGAGAGCGTGATGCCAATCCTGAGCAGTCCGTTTGGCATGTTGTTGGGCTCTTCTGTACCGCGCTGCATGGTCTCGTGGTTTCAAAGATGGACCTTGTCATGGACTTCGGGAGTGAAGTTGCGCATCATGCAGCCTATTGCGCACAGTTTGAGTCATAACATGATGTCCTGTGGCTGCACAAAAGGCATTATTCAACATGGTGACAATGCTGTCAGGTTTCCTCTGCGCCATAATCCATAAGTACCAGTTTTCCACTGCAGTAGTAGCCCTTGGGAGGCCTGAGCGAGGCATGTCATCGACAGTTCCTGTCTCTCTGTATCTCCTCCATGTCCGAACAACATCCCTTTGGTTCACTCCAAGACACTTGGACACTTCCCTTGTTGAGAGCCCTTCTTGGCACAAAGTAACAATGCGGACGCGATCGAACCCTCAGTATTGACCATCTAGGCATGGTTGAACTACAAACACGAGGGAGTGTGGTTGAACTACAGACAACACGAGCTGTGTACCTCCTTCCTGGTGGAATGACTGGAACTGATCAGCTATCAGACCCCCTCCTTCTAATAGGCGCTGCTCATGCATGGTTGTTTACAGCTTTGGGCAGGTTTAGTGATATCTCTGAACAGTCAAAGGGACTGTGTCTGTGATACAATATCCACAATCAACATCTGTCTTCAAGAGTTCTGGGAACCGGGATGATGTAAAACTTTTTTTTTGTACGTGTGTATGATGAAAAAAAAGAGATGACATGCATTTTCATTAAGTTCTCGTGAATTTCATACGTTATTTGGCTGTTTACTATTTTTAATTAAATTTTCAAGGATGAGGGACAGGCTTGGAAATTTCAAGTCAGATCTTGATAAATAATTATGCGATTGATGTAAATGACAGTGTGCCAGACCACAACAGTAATGTACCATTACATGTCGGATGTGCTCTCGACATCACACATTGCAGGGTGGTATTTGTCATACAGACATGGAAAACATAATTTGAAACAGCATTTACTACATCGATTGATTGGTGCTTTCCACATTTACAGGAAATGTTTAGAGTTTCTAAGGGAAAACACACCTCGTTAACAATTTGAAAAATTTCTCTTTCTTCCAGTAGTTTGAATGCAAATCATAATGACCAGTGATGAAAAAACTATAGATTAAAAATAAAGTTTGAGCGGGAGTTGGATCACCGCCTCACACACATTTGTCTTATGAAGCCTGAACGCTAATCACTTGACCATAATGAACTCTAATGTCCAACACCTACCCACAGATACATAAGTCACATAATAGATGCTTAAAACCTCCCTCGCCGTTTTCCCGGAATTGCTAGAATACTGCACTGTGCTCCTTGTGCATTATATTATTTTAATTGCATACTAAAGATGTACAAAGTTTGAAGTAAATCTGTGATCCCAATAGTGTGGCCTTCCCTTGTAAATGGGGGAAGTATTTGACAGTTTTCACTCCAGCATCCAACTCCTATCTTCTTTTTTATCCACTCAGTCAGCAGCATTTTATGGAGAAATTGCATCTGATCTATAGATGCTGCAGTTAGCATTGGAAGTCTGAGATAGTTGATGGAACTTTGGTTACCCAGCATTGAAGCTTACAACAGCCGTTTCTTCATGTGGAGCTGCATCATACATTATCTGAAATAGACCACATTACACCAGCTAAAGAAAGAAATTCATTACAACATTTAGTGGTACCTAGCAGGGAATACATAGTAAACCCTGTTCAACATGTTTGATAGGGTTTAGCAGATAGTCAGTTTCTTTATTTTAGGAAGGACACTCTTTTAATCATCCACCTCCTGAAACTTCTTTAAGACAATACTTAGTGCCCACTATTTGTGGATGGTAGATCTCAGAGCTTAGAGTGAAGCGTCAGCTCCTGTCTTACTTGCATGTTAGAATCTCATCATCTTCTTAGCCACTATCATTGTAATGTCTAGCATTAATTATCTAGTTCTGCTTAAGATGACTAAAGAAGTGGCTTTCTTATCAGAACAGCATCTTACAACTGTGGCCTTTGATCTTGATAAGCCCTGTTATACCTGGATGCCTCATTGTCCTCAGGCAGCTCCATGGGTAGAACTTGGGGTGATTTCTTTTCGTATTAACTTTTTTCAGCCTCTTTTGAAAAAGTAAAATTGTTCTAACTCTGAATACAGTAAGAGAGACAGCTGTGTGAAACCAACTACTATTTGTTAGGTCACGGCATGACAACATTAACGTAGATACTAAAATACATTTAGTCAAATGTACAAGACTGTCGGCTGGAGCCAGTGTATGACAATATAAAGAGCTTATGTTCTTCAGGGGCCACTGGTTATCAGCCAAAGGTGAAAGGTCCCCTCCACAGTTGGCGGCCTCTGCTGGAGTCATGGAGCAGCCGAACAGTGCAATACTCAAATGTGTGACACATGCCATGGTAGAAGCAGCAGAGGTGTAGAAATGTGCAGGTTACTATACTCTTCCTTCCTTGGGGGAGAAGAGTGAACATACGTTGGCTCCTGCACAATGCATTAATGGTGTATACATCCTGGGCGTGAGCAGTTCCTTGTCCACCTAAACCAACAACACGGGACTCGCCATTTGGGAGGACGATGGTTCAATCCCGCATCCGGCCATCTTGATTTAGGTTTTCCGTGATTTCCCTATATCACTTCAGGCAAATGCCATGATGGTTCCTTTGAAAGGGCACTGTTGACTTCCTTCTCCATCCTTCCCTAACCCGATGACATCGCTGTTTGGTCCTCTTCCCCAAAACCAGCTAGCAAACCAGCAAGTAGGGGCAGAAGTGGTGCAAGTGAGGACACCTGCCCTCCTCCCCTCCAGGAGAGCAGGTGGCTCTCTTGCACCACATAGGCAGGGGCCATGTCGACATCAGACTCATCTCTAGGTGCTGTGAGATGGGAAGCCGCAATGTCTGTAGGTAATGAAGGTTGTTCTAGCATCAGTGTAGAAGATGCCTCCTGTGCTGGTGTAGATGGTGCCTGCAGGCACGCTGGTGAAGCTCCAGCATCTGCGTTTTCCCCACACAAGAGAGGGCACTGCAAGCTTGTTGAGAGGCCAAGCTTTTTGTCGCCCATGTGGGGCTGGGCCACTGGTAGCCGGAGACCATTTGGGGGGGGGCAAGCATGGACCCTGCGGCGAACTTTCTACAGCGAATGGCAAAGCTGGTGGAAGAGGTGTGGCTATCCACAGAGAAACATCAATGCCCACCCAAGGGAGCTGCTGACTGAAGTTGCATCTCACAAGGCAACCGTCAGTACGCACTATGAATACATGGCACCTGTGCTAACTATGGATGGCGCCTGGAATCCAATGCAGGTGTTACCCAAAGCCTAGGGCCCAGACTGGAATTCTGGGTGCGAACTGTGAAAATATTAATGCCACTGCAGGTTATCTGTCTGGCGGTTGGAGATTGAGCAGCATCCGTGGGGGCCAGCCATGCGAGTGTTTAGTCGGCCCCTTGTTCCGGATAGCAGTTGCTCTGTAATAGCTGAGAAATACTGTAAGGACCTCTTTTGCCGTAAATTCTGTGACACATTTGCCCATTTGCGTTTTGACAGTCTGCACAAGATATTCTGCCTTGCTATTGGATTGAGGATGAAAGGGAGGCTTCTTGATGTGACGAATGTCATTGCGTGAGCAAATATCTTGAAGGGATTGAGCCAAAAACTGAAGACCATTGTCTGAAACTGCTGTACAAGGTAGGCTGTCAATAGAAAAAAATGGCTGATAGTGCCTTGATCGTTGTCTGCTGTGGTAGAGAAACTTGGAAAAGGCTCCAACAACCAAAAAGTGTCTGATAAAGGTTTTTTTCCCAAGGTAGTGTGGGCACTGGGAAAGGGTGCAGGGTGCCACCTGTTGATTTGAACACTTGCTGTGGGCCACAATCAGGCACTCCACTCTGTGATCAATACTAGGCCAGAACGTGTGCCAATTGTTCTGTGCAGGAGTCAATCCAATGGCCTTGATGAAAAGATTTAGATCCTCCGTACGCAGCATTGCTAGAATCGCAACAGGGGTGCAGCCCCTTCTGTTGACAATCACGTTGACAAGAGTAAGAAAGCATCCAACAGGGAAAGACAATCACAGAAAGCATAGAAGTTCTGCAGTGGGTCGGATTCCTGACCTGGCAGTTGGTTGGACCACTTGTGTTGTCACATGCACACAGTTTGTTTAAATACTGGGTCCACAGCTACTGCAGATGCGATCTTGGAGCTGGTAATGGAGAAACCATCTTGTTTCTGTGTCAAATTGAAAACACAATAATTCTTCTTGATCAAACAACAGATTAGGCCCCATGGGCAGTTGAGACAAAGCGTCTGCAGTTACGTGCTGCACCAGAGGGCAGAAACGGATATTGTACTCATATATCAACAAAAATAAGGCCCAGCGTTTAAGGTGACGAGTGACATTGTCAGTTAAAGCAATGGAAGGGTGAAACAAGAAAACTAAAAGTTTGTCTCCTGTGACTAAGTTGAATTTTGCACCATATAAGGATATGTTAAATTCTCTTATGGCATAAACAATTGCAAGGGCTGCTTCTTCAACTTGCAAATAGTGCTGTGAGCTGCGTTGAGCATTTTGGATGCAACAGTGATAGTTTGCTCAGAGCCATCTGCATGACGATGGGCCGGAACTGCCTCCACCCCATACTGGGATGCATCCATGGCCAAGACTAAATTTTACTGTGTTGAAAGACTGCAAGGCGCGAAATTTGTTTTTAAGCTGCTCAAGTGCATATTCACAGACCAACGACCCCTTGAAAGGAACCTTTTTTACAAAGCAACCAATTTGGAGGGTGAGCCAGAGTGGATACATCCAGCAGAAAACTGTGATAGTATGCTATTTTATCAAGGAACGCCTGTAATTCCTGCAAATTGGTTAGACAAGGCAAAGCCGCAATAGTGGCAACATGCCGTTCCAGGTGTCGAACACCCTGCTTGACTGAGACTTACAATAGAGTGTTGAAAAAATTGTAGCTTCGTAAGGTTACACTTCTGGCCTTTGGTCTACAAAACAATAAAGATATAATGGAGTTTATGTAAGTGTTCTTCGATCGTATCACCCCTTACTACAATATCGCCAAGATAGTTGATGCAGCAAAGAAACCTCCGCCATGAATGGCTCCAAAACGCATTGGAAAATAGCCAGGGTGTTATCCACCCCAATATTAAACGTTGATATTGATAAAGGCCAAAAAGTGTGTTCATGACAACCAAATTTATGATGCATCATCAAAGGGAGTTTGCAGGTAGGTCTCAGACTAAGTCAGTTTTGGAAAAGAATTGGTCTCTGGCCAATTTCGGAAGTAATTCATCAGTGTGAAGCAGAGGGTGTGTCTCAGTAACAGACTGTGCATTGACAGTAACTTTAAAGTTTCCACAAAGTCAGAGCTGACGACCGAGCGGGGTGGCGCAGTGGTTAGACACTGGACTCGCATTCGGGAGGACGATGGTTCAATCCTGCGTCCGGCCATCCTGATTTAGGTTTTCCATGATTTCCCTAAATCACTCCAGGATGGTTCCTCTGAAAGGGCATGGCCGACTTCCTTCCCAATCCTTCCCTAATCCGATGAGACCGATGACCACGCTGTCTGGTCTCCTTCCCCAAACCAACCAACCAACCATCAGAGCTGACACAACACTTTTTTGACAATTACCAATGACATAGCCAACTCAATTGTTGAAATTGGTCGAATGATGAGTAGTGACATCAACTGATCCAATTCAGACTTAACTTGCTCATGTAAGGACACAGGTATGGACATGGCCGGACAAAATGCTGCCGAACCGAAGGTACAAGTGTTATATGTACTGTGAAGTAATTTGCACATCCTAATCCCTCAGAAAACAAATCTGAAAATTCAGGTAAGGAACCTGATACAATACAAGATGTACAGTTTCAGTAATAGAAAATTCAAAAGCAGTGAAAGTATCTAACCCAAGCAAATTCTCAGTCTGAGGATTGTTAACACTCAAGTAGGTGATCGGATGGTTTACTGATTTTTAAGCTGTGGCAGCAGTAAATTTCCCATGAACAAGAATATGTTGTTTATTGTAGCTTGCCAGACTGCATTTGATAGGAGCCAACAATGGGGAGCCCAGTCATGTGTACCTTTAAGAGTAGAACAGGCTCTCTGGCATCCATTTGCAGCGACAATGGTTTGTTCAGCACTGGAATTTCAATCAAGAATTTATTCTGAACTGCAGAAAGTGATGAACTAGAATGAATGTCAGTGTTCATTTGTTCAAGGGAAAGCTGAGAATGACAGATTGATGCAGTGTGTCCTTTTTGTGACTCTTGTGGCTCAACACCCACTACCTGGGTCATGCAGCTCTCTCATGTTGCACAAAGCAAGAGGGCATGATGGAAGTGCCACTTAGTGTTGAGACTTCAAAAGGCCGAGCAATCTTTAAAACTTCTTCCAAGGATGGATCCTCACATTGAAGGCCTCTCTGGTGAACTTATCTATCGGATGCTAGGTGGGTGACTGCATCTCTTAACTGTGGAGTCTGCATAGGATTCCTTGGAGGTTTTAGTAGTAAATGACACATGTGCTCAAACCCTGTAGCTCTGCCATCAAAGCCTGGTAAGACTGATGGAACTGCTTGCAGCACCGGTAAAATTCTGTTCAAGCAGTAATGACTTGGGTGCACTTGCAATGATAATAAAACAACAAATTACACATGACATCAAAGGAAAGTGAGGCCAGTTCCTGAAAAAGCACTGATTGACACAATGACTGGTACTTATGAGGTGGAATCGAAGACAAAAACAAAGGTTTACAAGTGTCCATACCCATCAACTTAAATGCAACAAAGTGCTGCCTTAGCCATTTTTCTTAAGCTTCCGAATTGTCAGCAGAGTCATCGTATGGCAGAAACAATGGTGGGTGCACCTGAGACCGTGGAGCCTGACAGTCGGCGTAGCCACAAATCTTTCCAAAGTGGCCGCAGTAAGTTTCTGCTGCTGGTGAAGAGACTGAAGTTCTGCCTCCATGGAGAAGCCACACGAAAAAACTGTCACTAAAGTTGAGCACATGAAAGTTTTACTCATCACCACTTGTGTTGTAACATCGAACACAATAAAAGACATGATCATGAGAAACCAACAACTTTTTATTAGGTCACGATGTGACAGCATTAACATAGGTAGTACACTACAGTTTAATGAGATGAACAAGACTGCCAGCCAGAGCCAGTGCACGGTAGCATAAAAAGCATTTGCTCACCAGGGACAGCTGGCTCTCAGCTGCAGCTGATTGAGGTGCTGTCCACAGTCGGCAGCCTCTAGTGGGGACCTGGAGCAGACAAACGGCATGATAGTCCAATGTGTGACATGCACTGCTGTAGTGATGGCTTAGGTGTAGTAATTTGCAGGTTACTACAGAAATACTATCTGATTATTTTGAACGCCCGATTGAAGTAATGTTGTAAGTGCACTCAGTGTCCATAGTTGCAAGTAATGACAGCATGTATTGAAAGGTGTTCCATTTAATGTTCTTTACTTACAGATAACTTTTTGTCGCACTCTTCTGCTGGACTTGGAACAGCAGTAAATCATATACAATAGTTGATAACCGAGAACAGGTCTTTCCAGCATTTTTTAAGTGTTAGACATGAAGCATAGGCAGCAAAAGAAAAATATGCCCTCTTCTTTTTGCTGATTGTTTGTATGATCCCACGTTGAATGTGGATCTGTGGTACTCGATCAACATAACTGAAATTATTAGGTATAGCATACCATGAGTCAATGAAGTAAGTCGGCTGTGGGACTATTTAGGGCTAGCCATATTCCATGGCAGACCTATTAAACATATCTTACTCCATGACCTGTGTGCCATACTGTTGCTCACCTGCTCAAGGCTTCTCTCTCTCTCTCTCTCTCTCTCTCTCTCTCTCTCTCTCCCCCCCCCCCCCCCTTTTTTTTCTCCGTGGGACCAAATTAAGGAGAAGTCTCCATAGTCATGGAACAGTCTCCATAGTCATGGAACGAGTTAATACATGAAATTATAACACAATAGTAGAAACAGATAAAATGAAATATAAAAAAACATATTCAGGCGACAAGGCGTAAGTTTAACAAAAGAAAATCAACAATGTAACACTGGAATTTGCTTAATTTTTTAGCTCTTCCAGGAGCTCCTCAACAGAATAGAAGGAGTGAGCCATGAAGAAACTCTTCAGTTTAGACTTAAAAGAGTTTGGGCTACTGTTAAGATTTTTGAGTTCTTGTGGTAGCTTATTGAAAATGGATGCAGCAGAATACTGCATTCCACACGCAGATTGGATTTCTGCCTAGTATTAACTGAGTGAAAGCTGCTAACTCTTGGGAATAGGCTAATATTGCTAACAACAAACGACATTAAAAAAAATATATACTCTGAGGGCAATGTCTGAATTCCCAGACTATTGAATAGGGATAAATTATGACTAACTGAAACCCCTCAGCTGCCGACAGGTGTTATTGGACAGCTGAAAATGTGTACCCCGACCGGGACTCGAATCCGGGATCTCCTGCTTACATGGGAGACGGTCTATCCATCTGAGCCACTGAGGACACAGATGAATAGCGCGACTGCAGGGACCTATCCCTTGCACGCTTCCCATGAGACTCACATTCCCAACTGTCCACAGTTCTACATATGTAATGTACCTTATAGACATTTGCCCATTCACTCATTACTCATGCACGCTTTGGCGATTCCCGTAAGAGTTTGGGCAACCTGTGCACATTCACACAGACGAAGGTCAATGGCTGGGTAGCCATTCACCAAAATGGCTGGTATCACATTCACCAAAAGTTTTCAGTTATTTGATGGCTATATTGTAATCTCTTTATTCTTACAAAATTCTTTGTCCTGTGGCATCCTTGAGAACTGTAAAGGTTATTACCAGATGTCTTGACAATGTTCTATACATTTTCAGAAATATGTTTCACAAATTAATGCCTGTGTTTCATACTGGTAGATTCCTGTTGCTGAGGAATGCTCTCTTGTCCAGTTTTAGTCTGCCTCTTACCTCATCCTTGCTTTGACTGTTGTGCATTTTTTTTGCTTCCGGGTTAGTGCAATTCATTCACTGCTTCTACTTTATGGATCCCAACTTGTATGTGAAGTTTGTCACTAATGTTATTTCCATTTCTCCTCAGTATTTCATCTTTCTTTAGTTAACTCTCAATCAGCATTCATAGAGGCATTATGATTCTGCAGAGATGGCTCTGCAATTTGTCAAGTGATGTCAAACGCATGTGATAGTCATTAATATGTGACAAACTGGATTATAGGTACTCAGTTAATAAAAATCCATTCATTATGCAGAGTCTGCATCCATATTTTATTTTATTCGACTCCCATATCCTTTATTTTATAATTATTATGATGATATAAATTTCTGTGGCAGGAGGAACAAGACTTCTGGTCAGGTGAATACAGGGTTATAAATACAAAATCATATAGGGGTAATGCAGGAGGAGGTTTAATAATGAATAAAAAAAATAGGTGTACAGGTAAGCTACTACAAACAGCATAGTGAACGCATTATTGTGGCCAAGATAGATACGAAGCCCACGCCTACTACAGTAGTACAAGTTTATATGCCAACTAGCTCTGCAGATGACGAAGAAATTGATGAAATTTATGATGAGATAAAAGAAATTATTCAGGTAGTGAAGGGAGACGAAAATTGAATACTCATGGGTGACTGGAATTCGTCAGTAGGAAAAGGGAGAGAAGGAAACATAGTAGGTGAATATGGATTGGGTGTAAGAAATGAAAGAGGAAGCCGCCTGGTAGAATTTTGCACGGAGCATAACTTAATCATAGCTAATACTTGGTTTAAGACTCATGAAAGAAGGTTGTATACATGGAAGAACCCTGGAGATACTAAAAGGTATCAGATAGATTATATAATGGTAAGACAGAGATTTAGGAACCAGGTTTTAAATTGTAAGACATTTCCAGGGGCAGATGTGGACTCTGACCACAATCTATTGGTTATGAACTGTAGATTAAAACTGAAGAAACTGCAAAAAGGTGGGAATTTAAGGAGATGGGACCTGGATAAACTGAAAGAACCAGAGATTGTACAGAGTTTCAGGGAGAGCATAAGGGAACAATTGACAGGAATGGGGGAAAGAAATACAGTAGGAGAAGAATGGGTAGCTTTGAGGGATGAAGTAGTGAAGGCAGCAGAGGATCAAGTAGGTAAAAAGACGAGGGCTAGTAGAAATCCTTGGGTAACAGAAGAAATATTGAATTTAATTGATGAAAGGAGAAAGTATAAAAATGCAGTAAATGAAGCAGGCAAAAAGGAATACAAATGTCTCAAAAATGATATCAACAGGAAGTGCAAAATGGCTAAGCAGGGATGGCTAGAGGACAAATGTAAGGATGTAGAGGCTTATCTCACTAGGGGTAAGATAGATACTGCCTATAGGAAAATTAGAGAGACCTTTGGAGAAAGGAGAACCACTTGCATGAATATCAAGAGCTTTGATGGAAACCCAGTTCTAAGCAAAGAAGGGAAAGCAGAAAAGTGGAAGGAGTATATAGAGGGCCTATACAAGGGCGATGTACTTGAGGACAATATTATGGAAATGGAAGAGGATGTAGATGAAGATGAAATGGGAGATACGATACTGCATGAAGAGTTTGACAGAGCACTGAAAGACCTGAGTCGAAACAAGGCCCCGTGAATAGACAACATTTCATTAGAACTACTGACGGCTTTCGGAGAGCCAGTCATGACAAAACTCTACCATCTGGTGAGCAAGATGTATGAGACAGGTGAAATACCCTCAGATTTCAAGAAGAATATAATAATTCCAATCCCAAAGAAATCAGGTGTTGGCAGATGTGAAAATTACCGAACTATCAGTGTAATAAGTCAGCTGCAAAATACTAACACGAATTCTTTACAGACGAATGGAAAAACTGATAGAAGCCGACCTCGGGGAAGATCAGTTTGGATTCCGTAGAAATGTTGGAACACGTGAGGCAATACTGGCCCTATGACTTATCTTAGAAGAAAGATTAAGAAAAGGCAAACCTACGTTTCTAGCATTTGTAAACTTAGAGAAAGCTTTTGACAATGTTGATTGGAATACTCTCTTTCAAATTCTAAAGGTGGCAGGGGTAAAATACAGAGAGCGAAAGGCTATTTACAATTTGTACAGAAACCAGATGGCAGTTATAAGAGTCGAGGGGCGTGAAAGGGAAGCAGTGGTTGGGAAGGGAGTGAGACAGGGTTGTAGCCTATCCTCAATGTTATTCAATCTGTATATTGAGCAAGCAATAAAGGAAACAAAAGAAAACGGAGTAGGTATTAAAATCCATGGAGAAGAAATAAAAACTTTGAGGTTTGCCGATGACATTGTAATTGTGTCAGAGACAACAAAGGACTTGGAAGAGCAGTTGAACAGAATGGACGGTGTCTTGAAAGGAGGATATAAGATGAACATCAACAAAAGCAAAATGAGGATAATGGAATGTAGTCGAATTAAATCGGGTGATACTGAGGGAATTAGATTAGGAAATGAGACACTTAAAGTAGTAAAGGAGTTTTGCTATTTGGGGAGCAAAATAACTGATGATGGTCGAAGTAGAGAGGATATAAAATGTAGACTGGCAATGGCAAGGAAAGCGTTTCTGAAGTAGAAAAATTTGTTAACATAGAGTATAGATTTAAATGTCAGGAAGTCATTTCTGAAAGTATTGGTATGGAGTGTAGCAATGTATGGAAGTGAAACGTGGACGATAAATAGCTTAGACAAGAAGAGAATAGAAGCTTTCGAAATGTGGTGCTACAGAAGAATGCTGAAGATTAGCTGGGTTGATCACATAACTAATGAGGAGGTATTGAATAGAATTGGGGAGAAGAGGAGCTTGTGGCACAACTCGACTAGAAGAAGGGACCGGTTGGTAGGACATGTTCTGAGACATCGAGGGATCACCAATTTAGTATTGGAGGGCAGTGTGGAGGGTAAAAATCGTAGAGGGAGACCAAGAGATGAATACACTAAGCAGATTCAGAAGGATGTAGGCTGCAGTAGGTACTGGGAGATGAAGAAGCTTGCAATAATACACACACACACACACACACACACACACACACACACACACACTCACTCTGAATTTTTTTGGCTAAAGTGTTAAAATTTTGAAATTTTATTTCATGGTCTCCATACTGGAAAGCAGTTTTAATTACAGCTGACATATCAGTTTGTCCAGACTGACAGCTTTTCTTGATTTCACCAAAGCATGTGTCGATACTTCTTTTCAAGTACACATTACACATTTGGTCACAGCTTCACTGGATTTTAAACACACCAAGTGTTTCCTATGAATAACATAGGTCATCTGAGGAATTCATCTATCTCAAGGGCGACTAAGAAGGGGGAAGCCTACAATGATTTGCGATTGAAATGGTACATTTTACAAGAAGAATATATTATGAGAAAGTTTTGTCCAGATGGATGCTGCATTTGTTGAATATTGGCAAAAGGAAAATGTGGAAACAATTTTTTTTGTTTTGTTTTTGGACTCTGTTTCGTAGAATTCAGTTGATTTTTATATGCCAAACTGCCGATGGGAATAGGAGACAAATGTATCACTTCTTGCCAGAAACATTAATCAAAGCAGTAGGTGGAACCTACTGCACCAGAAGAGCTGAAGTCAGTTTCATCTCCTGGAAAAGTTGAGGCCAGTATTGGATGCACAGAGGATCCTTCTTATTTATTAATGTAACAAAGGGTAAAACACCAAGGCTTCTGGAGCAACTGTGTGAGGAAATAAATGAGAAGTTTTGGGTTGTAAATGATATTTCATTGGGATATTGCAGCTATCCACAAAAATGTTTGACAATGAGAAAATTGAGGCGTCTGAAGTAATAATTATTGGAACACTCACCCTGTTCATATTTGGCAGTCATCCACTTATTTCCATACCCACAGAAACTTGTCTGGGAAAACATTTTGGGTGCAGCAAAGAAGTTGTAACAGCTATTGGTGGGTATGTTGCAGGCTTTGTAGAATCACATTCAGTTGTGAGTAATCGCAGGAACAGTATTGAGTGAAGTATGTTGATATAAAAGGGAAATATGTGTTTAAAAAATGCATTTTGCATCTAAAAATCTAAGACTTCCAGGTTGAGATATTTTCTTCTTGCCCTTTTATCTATGGAAGCTCCATCCTATTCTTCCCCCCGTGGTATATTTATGATCATTTTTTTTATAAGCTTTATTACATATTTTACTTGTATCTCTCATTTTGCTTAAGAACGATTTTGTGACTAAAATACAGTAAAATATTTCCATCTATTTACTGAAAATTGTTCCTTACATTTCAAAATTTCAGTATTAATTCGAATTCGGTGAATAATAAAATTATAGAATAGACATTTTATGCCTCTAACTAAACTATTGGCTTGTTTGTCTTTCTTTGCAGATGAGGTGAAAAGACTCTGCAGTAATCAACTGAAGAATATATTCTTCCATGACTGAAAGCAGTATTTTAAATAATATGTGAATGATTATCACATTCAGGAATGTAATATTATTTTATCTTGTAAATATGTTAATAAATATTTTACAGAATTGTTGTAATATTTTTCCACAGTATTATACTAATTTCACATTTATGGTATCACCATGGTTAACGTACTCAACTACTGATATGGTCTGGGTTCATTTCCAACAATGAATATTTTGGATAAAACTTCTACTAGGAATCTTCACCCTCATCCTACCAATGACTTTATTGAAAGAGCTATGATGTTTTTAAAACAAATAAGGGCAGCAAAAATTGAGCAGTTGGCAAAACAGACAGTGTGTGTAGCAGTTCATGTGCTTGCGAGTACATAGCTAATATTACAGTTCAGTGGATGGTTTAATGTGGTTAAAAAATCAGTCTTATAAATGGAGAAAAGGTAACCATTTACTATATATGGTCAGTGATTAACTTTTCTCCTTCCTTCAGATGTTTTTGCTTTCCAATATTACATTATTGTTACAAATCAATTGCACATGAGCTCTCATTGCTAGCTTCAAGTGGTATGGCTGTTATTGGAAGTCAGTTCTTGTTATGTGCAGTAACATCTCATTATAACACTCCTCAAGAAGCCATGGGTAAAGCAAGACAAGTCCTAAGTTGCAAGTGCTGTAACTGCATCTTTCGTAAGAAGTAAAGTAAATATACATGTATGTAAAAGGATTTCGTATTATAAAAGTAAATAAAAGTACTATTAGTATCAAAACTGAAACCTTTCAGATGCGTCATCTAATATATTGGATACTGACTCTTTGTACATTTTATACCAGTGAATGAGAGTGTTCATCGTTGAGATGCAGTTGCCTGTGCACTGCAAATCTATTACTTTGTCGTCAAACAGTTTTAGCCATCTGTCAAAACAGCATTCCAGATATGACATGTTCCATTCTGCATTTGCTTTTCGTAAACCACTGTATGGTGTGTATGGAGTGGGCACATATTGTACCATATTAATACCCCTTTTCCTGTTCCACTTACAGGTTATGTGCAGGAAGAAAGACTGTCAACACCCCTTTTTTTTACACTGACTATTGTAGTTACAAAAAGAGTGTTTTGGAAGAGGGGATATGTTCTGTTTCTTCTTTTATTTAGGCACTTGAAATTTTGTGAAAAATGTTTTCCACTGCACCTTTATTTTGGCATTTTCCTCTGCAGTTGTAGAGCATTTCTTTGACACTCATAACTGTTTTTAGTCCATCCCCTCTCCCTCCTCCCTCCACCCCCCCCCCCTCTCTCTCTCTCTCTCTCTCTCTCTCTCTCTCTCTCTCTCACACACACACACACACACACACACACACACACACACACACACACACACACACACATATATGCTTCGAGATCTGGGTGCATATTTCTAGATACTCTCCCCTCTCCTACTGATTATACAGGGTGAAGAAAAATTGTCACAAAATTTTAACCCTGGATAGCTGACGCAGTAGGAGCCAAAATTACTATTGTTGTGTGGGTTGACAACGCACAATTTTTAAACTATGGAAGCTTGGCACTATGCGCTCCGATTGGCTGTGGGACTGCCCTGTTGCCAGATGGTCTGGACAACGCATGACCGCAAATGCTTTGCCTGCCGAAGATCGCAATGTATCCAAGGCTGAATGCTGACTGTCAACCCTCAAAACCTCCCAGACTAACTGATGAGTGACCGCCATGTTGTGTCCAACCACTCGAGTACTTGTCATAGGTGCTTCCTTGAAGCGCTTGAGAGTAGTCTCTTCAAATACAGCATCCCGTTGTGCTTGAAGTCTTCCAGAATCAGTGTGATATCCCACTAACAAGCCTGTTTCGCCAAGTCGCCGGTGAATTGCTGAAACCATTAGCGGGTGTGGGTGGCTTCTTGCTGGGTACCATTCCTCATACAGCCGTTGAACTTCATGTGCATTACCGTCAGCTAATCCATAAACAAAAATCATATCTCATTGTTCTTCAAACGAATACTGTGCCACCATGCTTACAGTATGACTAAATCGTAGGTGACGTGTGAGCTCAGAAGCGAAGCTTACATGCAAATGCCCCTGACAGGTGGAGACAAACAGCAAGACCCATCTGACACTTGTGCGTATCATATTGGGGCAGTGACAGGGCGGGGAACATTTGAATGTGTGAACCGACACCCATAGTGCTGCCCATCAACCGACAAACAGCAACAGGGCAATCCCACAGCCAATCGGAGCGCATGGCGCCAAATTTCCATAGTTTGAAAATGGTGCGTTGTCAACCTACACAACACTAGTAATTTTGGTTCCTACTGGCATCAGCTATCCAGGGTTAAAATTTAATGACACAATTTTTCTCCACCCTATGTAGTTAAGAGTATCTTTGCACCAGGTGGTGATCATCTCCACGTCTCTACATTTTGGAACAAGTGTATTTGCTACTTGCTAGGTGAAAATGTAAAACTTTTATCAAAGGCTCTTTGGAAATTGAGAAGTGTGACGCCAACTTCTACTGTACCTCATGCCTTCTGAATCTCCTGAACAAATTGAGCAATCTGGTTTCACATGGTCAATGCTTGTGGAAACCATGCTGATTCCTTCAAAGTATTTGTTGAATGTCTAGGAAAGTTATTACGTGTCAGCAAAAAACTATTTTCCACAATACTGCAATATATCTGTCCTGTGACCCTTTTGAAGTTGAATGACCTGTAATTTTCTATCACATGGCATACTTAAGTGATTCACTGATAAACTGTTCCTAGGAAAGAGACCAGTTCTTTTATGCATTTAACATAGAATCTAACAGGCACTAGATCTGCACCTATATACTTTTGTACCTGTTTTTTGCACTTGGGCAATGGTCGAAGTTAGGAATTGTATTGTGATCAAATCAAAAAATTGGATCCTGTTTTTTGACAGCTGATCCAATATGTTTCCCTTACATTTGTCCCATGAATCGCTCAAGATAAAGTTCAGAAACTACATTTGGTATAATGCCATAAGATTATTTGTTCCTGCCTCCTACAGTAACTGCATGCAACTCTCAGTCTAACAGTGATAAATTGAAATATTGCCCCTTACTTTACCTTGTTTGGAGAATTTACATGTTTTCTCCAAAGTTTTCCAACATTTCAATACTCGGTTGATATATGAATGATACAAACTTGTGATTACTGTTTTAGGGCATAATTTATGCTTAACACTCTTTCAAGTGGTGTGTGTGCTTTTACCATCAATGAATAACAGTGGTTCTTAGCCTGAACTCTTCTGCAATTAACAATTTAGATTTATATTGTTCCATAAAATTTTAGGCGAACTGTCGGATGTCTTCTGGCAATCTTCAGGTGGATTCTGACAGGAAAGGCACTGAGCTCACGTGTTTAAGACCCTGCCGGAGCACATGCGTGGTGTGTCTAGTTGGCATTGCGCATGCACTGTTTGTCTGCAAGTCTGTGCTCTATGTCGTGTGCCCTCCTTGGTGGAAGCTAGCTTCATTGATATCAGATTGATTGTCTTCGCATGGCAAATGACACCGGCTATGCAGAGCACAAAGTTTTTCTGACTGGATTCCATGCAGAATTTAACTGGAAACCACCATCTCCATTAATAAGAGGCTCAGGCAGTCATATTCCCACTGAATCATTGATGATGGAGCTCCAAAAGTTTGACTTATGGGCCACAATTTTCATTTGGTTGTATTTCATCAAGTGACCAGTGGAAATACAAAGGTCAGCAATAGCAGACCCATTAGCATGAAGGTGAGTATACCACTGATGTTCTATGATGCATTCCTGCACTGGTTACATTGTTTGTCCTATGTAAGATTTTTCGCATTTGCACAGAATTTTGTAAACACCCTCCCTGCACAGCTCTGTCATCTTTAACAGGGCCCAATAGCGCGGAGATTTTTGGAGGACGAAAAACTGCTTTAACAATGACTTCTTAATATTCTGCCAATTTTGTCTGAAATATTTCCAATATGTCATAAATAAGCAGTCATTTTGAAGGCCTAATCCTCTTGTTTGTCTTGTCATTTGTACATCCATAGTGCTCTCTATACTTGCTGGGACAATCCATTGTTCAGGAACACAGTTTGCTGGTGGTCCAGTTCCGTTTGCAGATTATCGGCATCCAAGATGGTATAGGCTTGGTGGATTAAGGTCTTTAGAACACTCATCATTTGTGTCAGATGATGCCAACTAGTAGCTTGCAGATACAGGTCTGTATGAGAGGGCTTTCAAAACACCAAATACCCAAGCGTGCCCTCACTCTTCCTTCACACCAAAACATCTAAAAATGACAAGCAACTGTCTTTCTCCCTCTCCATACTAAGTTTTATGTTTTCATACAGGACATTCAGATGTTGCAGAAACTCTCTGAGGTTGTCCAAACCATGCGGCCAAACTATGAAAGTTGCATCAATATACTGCCAAAATGCTGTTGGTTTCAAAATAACAGGCAAATGCTTGCTCTTCAAAATCTTCCATAAAAAGATTGGCCCTAGGGGAGACAAAGAGCTCCCCATTGCAACAGTCAGATTGTTCCAAAAACTTGTTAAATAAAAAAATACCTTGAGGACAGTGTGCTTGAAAAAGCTGCAAACCTATTGCCGATGAGATACAGTGAGTCCACAAGAGGCACATTTGTAAAAAGCAAAACTGACCACCAAATTGTTGCTTTCCAGCTTAAGTAACTGAAATCTGCTGATACAATCACTAGAATCTCTTATATGACGTGGAAACTTGCGTACAATGGGTTTCAGTAAAGGTACCAAGTATTTGGTCACATCATTGGTGGCTGCTCCAATATCGCTTAAGATAGGACGTAAAGCCACACATCCTTTGTGAACCTTGGGGAGTCAATACAGCCTACTTGGTCTCAGTCTCCTAATGACCTCCTTTGGTAGAGAACTATTAGATAGAAGTTTTGTTGTTTTCCACATCTACTGATTGGTAGAGTCCTCATCGATTCTGCGATACAAAGAGTCACTCAATAAAACTTTGATCTTGTTAATATAGTCCTCCCATTGCATAAGAAAAGTAATATTACCTTTATCCGACTCACATACTTACCATATCCACATCTGCTCGTAAATTATGGAGGGCTGCTCCTTCCATAGGCAAGATGTTATGCTGCAGTGGTGCGGCTCTTGTCAACACACGGCAAGACTGTCAATGAATTTCCTCTGCTACATCCATTGGAAGATAGTGCACAGCTTCTTCGATGGAACTGACAAAGTCTACTAGTGATGGTGGAACAGGTGTAGGGGCATAATTAAGACATCTTTGTAACCAGATCGTCAAATAGGAATTTCCTGGAAAGTCAGTCAATCTTCGCACTCTGCTTCAACGTAGCCTTGTCGTGGATCCAGTTTGCATTGGCCCATGTTACATCATCCATCCAGTCGAAAGACTACAACGACCCACAACTACACATGACCTTTGATAGCTCTGCAGAGCACTACTTAACTGCTCATTCTGTATACTTACAGTTCAAAAGCCCTCCTGTGCATACCACACTCTATTAGAGTAGTTACATCCAAGGTGTAGTGCCTGTGGGACCTTTCATGTTACACCCAGCAATTCTCTGCTTAACTGTATAAGTCTAGAAACCTACATTTGGCTTGTTTGCAGAGTCCCTTGTATAAGCCTTCCACCTGACTCCAAACCTAAGGGCACTGCAAATCCTGTGGACATTGCTGCAAATCATAAACTTTGATATCACACCACAGTCAGGTCTAACAGTCTTCTCAACTTTCAGCCAGCCACCAAAAGGAACAAAGGATGCTCTCAGAACCAAGGCAACAGGCATTATTTGTTGTCGACACACAGCACAGCTCTCAGCTGTCTGCAATCAGTGTGTTAAATAGTTGCCAGTAGAACCTCAAATGCCTTGTGTGAAGTCTGCACATTCTCTGCTTCTCCTCCTTGGACTTGCTTGTAGACATAACTGTTTTATATTTGGAGACTATCACCTCACTAACATGGGAGCCCCCCCTCCTTATCCCCCCCCCCTCCCACCACTCCCTCTCTATGCAAATCCACACTGTACGGGAACAATGCATCCAGTACCAACAGATGAGGTGGCTCAGTTGTACTTTCAGCAATGAGTAACACTTCATAAGCATACTGGACAAAAAATTAGTTGCCTCCAGGAGAAGCCAGTGGAACCACACTTAACGAGCACCTTCCATAATGCGTACCCGCATTACGAGCAAAACAAATTGTAAAAGAATGACTCACTTGACAAATAATGTTTCACGTAATGAATGACAATGATTTAGTGTCTGTGACACACTATCATACTTTACACTAATTTATATGGGATAAATTGTTGTGCTTAATCAATGTTTCACACTAAGAGTAAGATTCTGGAATGAATTACATGCGCTATGCAAAGTTCTACTGTACCTTGTAACACTCCGCTGCGCCCAGCCAGCAACCATTTGAAACCTCAGTACACAATCCATTTCATCTACAGAGACAAAAATGAGATTTTTCCACTGTTTTTTTCCTAATTTCCCTGACACATTTGATATTCTCTGATTTCCAGGACTTGGGGGCAACCCTGTATTAACAATGGAAAGACTTTATAACGGGATTTTCACTCTGCAGTGGAGTGTGCGCTGATGTGAAGCTTCATGGCAAATTAAAACTGTGTGCTGGACTGAGAACTGAACTCGGGATCTTTGCCTTTCGCAGCAAGTACTCTACCATCTGAGCTACCCGAGCACAAATCACACCCTGGTGTGAGTCATGCTTGGGTAGCTCAGATGGTAGAGCACTTGCCCACAAAAGGCAAAGGTCCCGAGTTCGAGTCTTGGTCTGGCCCACAGTTTTAATGGAGAGACTTATCATTTTGCCTGTGAACAAACCACTGTCTGACACTGTAGTCATCGAATTTTTAAGTGCTTGGTACTCCTTCCTGCTGTAGTATGTGTATATATGTAGCTTGATTGCACTTCTGTCAAAGTTGTCTGTCTTAGTCACATGACACGATTCCTTCCTCAACTTCCTACAAGTCACAATAACAGGGCAGTAACTGGCAGCCCATTTATCATTTGTGACTCTCTTCAGTGTCCCTGTAGAAATGTTCAGTGTTTCTGCCACCCTGTCAATCACTTTACTCACTGATATCAAAGGGTCACCATTGGTCTCTTTCCCTTCCAAAGTAAACATGCAGTGTATATATAAATTTGCTTGCTTGAGATTTCACTGTAGCTCCTGTTCCAAAAATCCTCTTTGTATTAAAGGAAGACATTTTCCACACACACATCACAGAAATAGTGGAATGCACTAATATACATACAAACTCGAACAAAGCACATGGCACCACTGAAGCAGTGGCTGCCTAGAACTACAGCAACACTGGCCTGCCATGGTAATGTGAACAAAATCTCATGATCTGATAAGTCGTCGTGGGCGTGCGAATCATGTGCACCAAGGCCACTTCAACTGTCAGAGCTCTTCTCTCGCCGTACAGATTATACAAAAGTATGCAAGCAGCCCAGTGAAGATGACTGTCATCACAATGGTGTGTCTACTACGTATTCATCATGGAGATGTGGAAGAAAGAGCAATGCCTGGTCACCAAGGATTCACGTTCTCAAGATACTTAATGGGTGGACACGAGTTATGGTTGAAAAAACACCCTCAAAACTCAAAGAATCACATCTGGTCTGAACTACACGCTCAACAAGCAGCACATTAAATGAATCATTGGGCTGTCAATGCTCTTGGTGACATTCATTGTTTGAAAAGAGGCAAAAATCTTGCTTGGCTGGTTGGGCAACACTAGGTGCCTCCAGTTAGCTACTGTCCATTTTGTGTAGTTTGCCCCACTGAAGATTTGTAGCTTCATGTGCTGCTGCAGCAATCACTTTTTGGAAGGTACCTGACTCCAAATGTCTGTTTCATGCAGATCCCTTCGCAATTTTGGCTTAGAAACTGATTCTGATTAACCTGCGTTCACTGACAAAAGTAATTACTGTTGAGTTTGAAACCAATTGTCATTGACCGGTTATGACAATTGTCTGTGAACCCTGTTGATTACGTTTTTTTCATGGTCACTATTCTTATGCTGTTACATGGCTGTCAGTGGTGCACCATTCCTTGTAGACACATCGGACAATCTGTATTGATATACCAACAAATTGGGCTGTGACATTCATGGTGTTGTCCTAGGCGTGCCCATTATACCACATCAAATCATCTTACTGCGCTGATTACACACCTGTTTTTTACAGGGGCATGTACATTAAGGGCGCGCACGTGCGCTTACACACACACACACACACACACACACACACACACACACACACACACACTGCTATGACTTACGTGAGCAGCAGATGGTCACAGTTCTATACTATCTACAGCCCTTCAAAGCATATGGTATGCTCTTTGAAGGTGTGATTAATATTTTTATTTTCTGGTGAGCTAATTTGTTATCGAGCCTCATTCATTCTACACATAAATGACTTGATGTAATTGATTTTCTGAGTCTCGTTTAATAGGTTTGGTGCATTTTGTGTACTACGGACTGAGTGGATAAAACAAGGAGTTCTTCTAGACATCAACTAGTCATAGTAAATTCCCTCTTCCGGATAAAAAAGAAGATATTCTTGGTGGGGAGAGGAAAGACACATAGGACCCTACTTCATTGTTTCATGACATTTAAGAACCAAATACAAGAATCCATAGAATAAACATGCATGGATATGGCTTCAGATCATAAACTAGTCATAACACTGAGCTTTCCAAGCACGACTCAGAATGCCCCCCTCACAGAATTCACTTCTAGCAGTTACATATTGTTGTTACGTACCGTCTTATATTTGGGATAAATGAAATGTCAAATAACTTGAATGATTATTCTGGTCAAAGTGGAAGAAAATGAATATTTGAATGATAAAACTTTTCCTGAAAAGAGAAGCAGATCCTTTTCTAGTGTAAAATGCAGAGACACGTTTATGTTGAGAGTGGTACATGGCAGGATCGCAGCTTGTTGCCTAACTTGGGTGTTGAAGAAGTAACTGAGGAAATAAACAAAATTTTGGAAGAGGAATAAAAGAGAGGGTAACAGTTACCAGCGCCAAGGTAGGTGAATGATACAGTCCATCTGGCTGGAAATGAGTAAGACTTGGAACTATTGAATCCAGTGGACTGATTAGTGAACAGCATAGGTTATGGATAACAAAACAAAGATGAAAATTATGAATATTAGCGAGAAAAAATGGGAAGGTGTTAAACATCAAAATTTAGGAAGAGAGAATAGAGTAATGTAGGTAGCAAAATTATGCAAGCTGCACGCAGCAAAGTAGGCAACAGAACCAGATGCAGAACACTTTCTTCAACGAAAGAACATTTTATGGAAAGGAAATGTAAATTTGAGAAGAAAAATGGAAGTATTTTAAAGGTGGGGCTACAGAAAAATGTTAAAATGGACAGATAAGTGTAAAAAAATGTATTAGGAAACTATGAAAATGTTCTTATAAAAAGAAGGGAAAGTTAATGTGACATGTCATCCAAGAATACCTAAATTTGTACTGGGAGCAGCAGAAGAGAGGAAAACTGAAGAAGAAATACATGGATTAAGTTATGTTTAACAAATCCTGAAGAAAGTTAAGAACAGCACGTACACGCAGATGGAAAGATTAACACAGAGTTTTACTATGTTGTTCTATATTTCTGAAGAATTTGCCCCTGGGGAAAACGTAGTAAAAACATCGGATACCAGCCTTTTTCAATAGCTTTTGGCACCTACGATGCGATGGCATGAGGTGATGAATGTATGAATCACGCTATCTTCAGTGATTATACAGTCTCTGCTTTAGCAAATTTGATGAAACGCCTTATGCAGGACTTGTGACAACTTGGAGAATCACATTAGCGGGGAGATGTTATCAGTAATGCGCTTGTTACTTTCAGTTGGGTAATTGAGACAGTGTTCCAGATGATTGCATGCATACCTTTTGATGTAGGATCTATCCCCCAGAGAGCCTCAATCAACAGATCATGTTGCTAAGACCTGTACTGTCTTAGAGTTCTTAAGCCTTTGCTTTTTGATCATAGTTTATACATATCTTTACTGTCAAACTGTTTCTGAATATATTATGTTGTCTACCAGTCTATAGTGCTCAGGGCACTGAACTATGAAATTTTCAGCAACCCAGACACTTTCCAGTGATTTGAAATGCTTGGTCTAACTTCAAGGATCTTAATTAGTCCTGACATTCATTATTTCTACGAGCTGGACGTCATAACTGTGGTAACTCTTCCTGTGTAACAGCAAGGCCAATTCTGTTCCCAAAGTAGCTGTTGTTTTTCGATTTTTGTATAGTGCCAGTAAGAATTGTTGCTTTGCCAAAAATGATCAGCCTCATTTTTAGGCGGATTATAATGTAACACACTACAGTCACTGCACTACACTTTAGTACACTGATGAGCAAAACTTAATGGCGAAAGTAACTTTTGCATGACGTGTCACTACCAAGTACTATGGGTTTACAGCGTGGAACAGAAAGTAAAGCAAAGAAATACACAGTCAGATGAACAGAAATGATACTTTTAATCAAAGACTATTACCGCCATTCATGGTGGTCCCCCAGACATTACAAAATTTCGGGAGAACAATGGTTCAAATCCACATCCGGCCGTCCTGATTTAGGTTTTTCATGATTTTCCCTAAATCGCTTAAGGCAAATTTTGGGATGGTTCCTTCGAAAGGACACAGCTGTTATCCTTTCTCCATTCTTCCCAAATCTGAGCTTGAACTCTGTCTCTAAAGACCTTGTTGTCAATGGGACGTTAAACACTCATCTCCTCCTCCTCCTCATGATCGTTTTGGTGGTCCAGATGTTGTGTGGGGAGACATAATCTTTGAACACAGTGCAGCCACCAGTCAATGTTATTGTGGCACTGCACTCCTACCCCATGTGCATCTTTTCAGGCATGCATTTGGCCCAGACATCATTTCTGTGGAGGACGATGCATGAGCGTTTTGAACAGCGCAGGTGAAGCAGCTATTGCAATGAGAAGATACTCCGCAAATGGACTGTCTTGCTGATTTGCCGAACTTAAAATCCCATAGGGCACATGTGGGATGCGTTGTGGAGACATATTCCAGCACATTCACATGCACCAATGAACATCTAGCAGTTGTAAAGCACACCGGTGGAGGAATAGAACATTGTACCACAAGAATTCATTACCAACCTTGTAGCCAACGTATGCACTGCCACCTATGGTGCTAACACATTCCATTAAGAACCATGCCCCACCTTCTATAATATCCAAGGGGCCATCATAAATTGTGATGACTTCATTGTAATTATTGTCTTTGAATAACACGAACAGTTCTGTTCATCTCATCGTGTACTTCTTTCAGTAACCTTCTGTATTACAGTGTAGTAGTTCTTTCTATGTATGGTCCAAGTTTCATCAAGTTATATTACTTGGCAGTGTGACACATCATGCGGAAGTTACTTTTGTCATTAAGTTTTGCACACTAGCATAGTTTAACTTGGAGATATAAGTGATTGTGCAAGGAAAAGGATGCTGGTAGACCTCCTTAATTCATATAATCTTATGCAAACTGTATTCTTTCCAACGAGAGTGCAAGGGAACAGTAGAACAACCATAGACAACATTTTTGTTCATTCCTCATTACTAGAAGGTCATTCTGTTAGCAAAAAGGTGAATGGCCTTTCAGATCATGACGCACAAATTTTAACTCTAAAAGATTTTTGTGCTGCAACATATGTTAAATATATTTATCAACTGTTTAGGAAAGCTGATCCAGTTGCTGTAGAGACCTTTGTAAACCTTATCAAGGAACAAGAGTGGCAAGATGTTTATAGCGCTGATACAGTAGATGATGAATATAATGCTTTTCTCAAGGCTTTTCTTGTGCTCTTTGAAAGTTGCTTTCTGTTAGAACGTTCAAAACAGGGTACTAGCACAAACAGGCAGCCTGGGTGACTGACTAGAGGGATAAGAATATCTTGTAGAACAAAGTGGCAATTATATCAAAACGTTAGAAACAGGCAAAATCTAAATGCAGCAGCCCATTACAAACAGTATTGTAAGGTGCTTAAAAATGTTATTAGGAGGCAAAAAGTATGTGGTATGTAGGTAGAATAGCTAAGTCTCAGGATAAAATTAAAACCATATGGTCAGTCGTAAAGGAAGTGGCTGGTCTGCAGAGACAGGTCGAGGATATAGAATCAGTGTGTAGTGGGAATGTCCATGTTACTGATAAATCACATATATGTACAGTATTTAATAATCACTTTCTGAATATATCAGGTGAACTAAATAGAAACCTAGTCCCAACAGGGAATCATATAGTGCTCTTAGAAAAAAGTGTTCCAAGACTGTTACCTGAAACGCTCCTCCATGATATTGACAAGAGGCAGATTGAGTTAATAATCAAATCACTAAAGACCAAGAACTCTCATGGATATGACGGGGTATCTAGCAGAATACTGAAGTATTGTTCTATGTACGTTAGTCCAGTACTTAGCCATATCTGTAACTTTTCCTTTAGGAGTGGCCAGTTTCCTGACCGATTGAAGTACTCGGTAGTGAAGCCACTTTATAAAAAGGGAGACAGGGATAATGTTGACAATTTCAGACCTATTTCTATGCCATCAGTGTTTGCTCAAGTTATTGAGAAGGTTGCATATACAAGGTTACTGGAGCATTTAAATTCACATAATTTGCTGTCAAATGTTCAGTTTGGTTTTAGAAATGATTTAACAACTGAAAATGCTATATTCTCTTTTCTCTGTGAGGTTTTGGTCAGATTAAATAAAAGGTTGCGAACGCTAGGTGTTTTCTTTGATTTAACGAAGGCTTTTGACTGTGTTGACCACAAAATATTACTGCAGAAGTTGGACCATTATGGAGTAAGGGGAGTAGCTTACAATTGGTTCGCCTCTTACTTTAAGAACAGAAAGCAGAAGGTAATTCTCCGCAATATTGGGAGTGGTAGTGATGCTCAGTCCCAATGGGGCACTGTTAAGTGGGGCGTTCCCCAAGGATCGGTGCTGGGGCCACTGTTGTTTCTTATTTATATAAATGATATGCCTTCTAGTATTACAGGTGATTCAAAAATATTTCTGTTTGCTGATGACACCAGCTTGGTAGTGAAGGATCTTGTGTGTAATATTGAAACAGTATCAAATAATGTAGTTCATGAAATAAGTTCATGGCTTGTGGAAAATAATTTGCTGCTAAATCACAGTAAGATTCAGTCTTTACAGTTTCTAACTCACAATTCAACAAGAACCGATATTTTGATCAGACAGAATGGGCATATTATAAGCGAGACGGAACAGTTCAAGTTCCTAGGCGTTCGGATAGATAGTAAGCTGTTGTGGAAAGCCCACGTCCAGGATCTTGTTCAGAAACTAAATGCTGCTTTATTTACCATTAGAACAGTATCTGAAATAAGTGACAGTTCAACATGAAAAGTAGTCTACTTCGCATATTTTCATTCGCTTATGTCAAATGGTTTATTTTTTGGGGTAATTCTTCTGATTCAAAAAGGGTATTTTTGGCCCAAAAACGGGCTGTTCGAGCTATATGTTGTGTAAGTTCGAGAACCTCTTGTCGACCCTTATTCAATAGTCTGGGAATTCTGACATTGCCCTCACAGTATATATTTTCTTTAATGTCATTTGTTGTTAGCAATATTAGCCCATTCCCAAGAGGCCCCTTAGGGATATGGCAGCAAGAGAGGGGGAGAAAACCAATGTGCACTCCGTGTGCATACCGGGGGGAGTCATTCCAGATGTGGAAAGGGTCCTTCCGGATGCCATGAAGGGTACAGGGTGCACCCATCTGCAGGTGGTCGCTCATGTTGACACCAATGATGTGTGTCACTATGGATCGGAGGAAATCCTCTCTGGCTTCCGGCGGCTATCTGATTTGGTGAAGACTACCAGTCTGGCTAGCGGGATGAAAGCAGAGCTCACCATCTGCAGCATCGTCGACAGGACTGACTGCGGACCTTTGGTACAGAGCCGAGTGGAGGGTCTGAATCAGAGGCTGAGACGGTTCTGTGACCATGTGGGCTGCAGATTCCTCAACTTGCGCCATAGGGTGGTGGGATTTTGGGTTCCGCTGGATAGGTCAGGAGTCCACTATACGGGTAGCAGGGGTTGTGTGGCGTGGACTGGGTGGTTTTTTAGGTTAGATGGCCTCGGGCAAGTACAAAAAGGGCAACAGCCTCAAAGGGTGCGGGGCAAAGTCAGGACATGCGGGGACCAAGCAGCAATCGGTATTGTAATTGTAAACTGTCGAAGCTGCATTGGTAAAGTACCGGAACTTCAAGTGCTGATAGAAAGCACCAAACCTGAAATCGTTATAGGTACAGGAAGTGGCTGAAGCCAGAGATAAATTCTGCCAAAATTTTTACAAAGGCACAGACGGTGTTTAGAAAGGATAGATTGCATGCAACCGGTGGTGGCGCGTTTGTCGCTGTTAGTAGTAGTTTATCCTGTAGTGAAGTAGAAGTGGATAGTTCCTGTGAATTATTATGGGTGGAGGTTACACTCAACAACCGAGCTAGGTTAATAATTGGCTCCTTTTACCGACCTCCCGACTCAGCAGCATTAGTGGCAGAACAACCGAGAGAAAATTTGGAATACATTTCACATAAATTTTCTCAGCATGTTATAGTCTTAGGTGGAGATTTCAATTTACCAGATATAGACTGGGACACTCAGATGTTTAGGACGGGTGGTAGGGACAGAGCATCGAGTGCCATTATACTGAGTGCACTATCCGAAAATTACCTCGAGCAATTAAACAGAGAACCGACTCGTGGAGATAACATTTTGGACCTACTGATAACAAACAGACCCGAACTTTACGACTCTGTAAGTGCAGAACAGGGAATCAGTGATCATAAGGCCGTTGCAGCATCCCTGAATATGGAAGGTAATAGGAATATAAAAAAAGGGAGGAAGGTTTATCTGTTTAGCAAGAGTAATAGAAGGCAGATTTCAGACTACCTAACAAATCAAAACGAAAATTTCTGTTCCGACACTGACAATGTTGAGTGTTTATGGAAAACGTTCAAGGTAATCGTAAAATGCGTTTTAGACAGGTATGTGCAGAGTAAAACTGTGAGGTACGGGAAAAACCCACCGTGGTTCAACAACAAAGTTAGGAAACTAATGCGAAAGCAAAGAGAGCTTCACTCCAAGTTTAAACGCAGCCAAAACCTCTCAGACAAACAGAAGCTAAACGATGTCAAAGCTAGTGTAAGGAGGGCTATGCGTGAAGCGTTCAGTGAATTCGAAAGTAAAATTCTATGTACCGACTTGACAGAAAATCCTAGAAAGTTCTGGTCTTACGTTAAATCAGTAAGTGGCTCGAAACAGCATATCCAGACACTCCGGGATGATGATGGCATTGGAACAGAGGATGGCACGCGTAAAGCTGAAATACTAAACATCTTTTTCCAAAGCTGTTTTACAGAGGAAGACCGCTCTGCAGTTCCTTCTCTAAATCCTCGCACAAACAAAAAACTGGCTGACATTGAAATAAGTGTCCAAGGAATAGAAAAGCAACTGGAATCACTCAACAGAGGAAAGTCCACTGGACCTGACGGGATACCAATTCGATTCTACACAGAGTACGCGAAAGAACTTGCCATGTACCGCAAGTCTCTAGAGGAACGGAAGGTTCCAAATGATTGGAAAAGAGCACAGGTAGTCCCAGTCTTCAAGAAGGGTCGTCGAGCAGATGCGCAAAACTATAGACCTATATCTCTGACGTCGATCTGTTGTAGAATTTTAGAACATGTTTTTTGCTCGAGTATCATGTCGTTTTTGGAAACCCAATTCCGGAAACAGCGATCGTGTGAGACCCAACTCGCTTTATTTGAGACCCAGAAAATATTAGATACAGGCTCCCAGGTAGATGCTATTTTCCTTGACTTCCAGAAGGCGTTCGATACAGTTCCGCACAGTCGCCTAATAAACAAAGTAAGAGCCTACGGAATATCAGACCAGCTGTGTGGCTGGATTGAAGAGTTTTTAGCAAACAGAACACAGCATGTTGTTATCAATGGAGAGACGTCTACAGATGTTAAAGTAACCGCTGGCGTGCCACAGGGGAGTGTTATGGGACCATTGCTTTTCACAATATATATAAATGACCTGGTAGATAGTGTCGGAAGTTCCACGCGGCTTTTCGCGGATGATGCTGTAGTATACAGAGAAGTTGCATCAATAGAAAATTGTAGCGAAACGCAGGAAGATCTGCAGCGGATAGGCACTTGGTGCAGGGAGTAGCAACTGACCCTTAACATAGACAAATGTAATGTATTGCGAATACATAGAAAGAAGGATCCTTTATTGTATGATTATATGATAGCGGAACAAACACTGGTAGCAGTTACTTCTGTAAAATATCTGGGAGTATGCGTGCGGAACGATTTGAAGTGGAATGATCATATAAAATTAATTGTTGGTAAGGCGGGTACCAGGTTGAGATTCATTGGGAGAGTCCTGAGAAAATGTAGTCCATCAACAAAGGAGGTGGCTTACAAAACATTCGTTCGACCTATACTTGAGTATTGCTCATCAGTGTGGGATCCGTACCAGATCGGGTTGACGGAGGAGATAGAGAAGATCCAAAGAAGAGCGGCGCGTTTCGTCACAGGGTTATTTGGTAACCGTGATAGCGTTACGGAGATGTTTAGCAAACTCAAGTGGCAGACTCTGCAAGAGAGGCGCTGTGCATCGCGGTGTAGCTTGCTCACCAGGTTTCGAGAGGGTGCATTTCTGGATGAGGTATCGAATATATTGCTTCCCCTACTTATACCTCCCAAGGAGATCATGAATGTAAAATTAGAGAGACTCGAGCGCGCACGGAGGCTTGCAGACAGTCGTTCTTCCTGCGAACCATACGCGACTGGAACAGAAAAGGGAGGTAATGACAGTGGCACGTAAAGTGCCCTCCGCCACACACCTTTGGGTGGTTTGCAGAGTATAAATGTAGATGTAGAGTTAGCAGCTTTCACTCAGTTAATACTAGGTAGAAATCAAATCTGCATGTGGAATGCACTTCCTTGATTCTTGTGCAGAAAGGAGTGCAGTATTCTGCTGCATCCATTTTCAATAAGCTACCACAAGAACTCAAAAATCTTAGCAGTAGCCCAAACTCTTTTAAATCTAAACTGAAGAGTTTCCTCATGGCTCACTCCTATTCTGTCGAGGAGCTTCTGGAAGAGCTAAAAAATTAAGCAAAGTCCAGTGTTACATTGTTGATTTTCTTTATTTAAACTTACAACTTGTTGCCTTAATATGTTTTTTATATTTCATTTTATCTGTTTCTAATATCGTGTTATAATTTCATGTATTGACTCGTTCCATGACCATGGAGACTTCTCCTTAATTTGGTCCCACGGAACAATAAATAAATAAATAAGAAGCTGAGACTTAGCTGTGATTGTATTAACACTCACTACTTTGTACTTTAATTATTTTTGTGGGATGGGACGGGTAGGGGGGGGAGGTGTCACTGGACTCCACACACTACAGAGGAATTGCCTTCCTGAACATGTGCTGTAAGATCCTGTCCAACTGTAAAAAAGCTGTTTGGTTGTGGGCAACATCTATGTACTATGACTTCCCACCAAAAAAATGTGAACTACGGCAAAGACCTTTACGTGCTCTTCATAGATAAAACTTCATTCACCTGAAGATTCTGCCAGATTTCCTAATCAAATTTGGATACCCAAGAAACTTTATAGTCTAGTTAGAGTTTGTCTCACTGATTCAAAATGCAAAGTGAAGCTCAGAAACCAAATCGAGAAGAGCATTGACATAATCACAGGGCTGAAACAAAGAGATGCTGTATCACTGATGTAATTCAACATGGCTCTAAAAACTATAAGAATTTTGAAGGGATGAAGGTCAAATGTCAGAAAATTACACATGTTCCGACAACATACCCGCAGAAGCTCTCCTGCTTCTGTGGGTAAAGTTTGGAAGGTAGGAGACGAGGTACTGGTAGAAGTAAAGCTGTGAGGACGGAGCGTGAGTCGTGCTTGGGTAGCTCTGTTGGTAGAGCACTTGCCTGCGAAAGGCAAAGGTCCCGAGTTCGAGTCTCGGTCCGGCACACGGTTTTAATCTGCCAGGAAGTTTCAGAAATTTTTTGATCACCCATTATACAAAAGTATTCATTGTACCATTACTTCTATCCAGATACAAGCACTTATGTAGCCTTTCTTATGGATCCATTAAACTGCCCTCTACCCACTCATAATTCTCAGCCAAACTGGGTGACTGTCCGCCACCGCCGCCCCCCCCCCCCTCCCCCAAACATTCACTAGTCCCCATTCTAGTGAAGTCTGTTTATGCTATATCCACAATGGGTCTTTTCACGCTAATTTATTCTGGCAACAACAATTACAATCACTTTAAAACGACTTATTTTGTTTTAGACATTTCGTTTTGGATTAATATTCCTTCTTGTTTCATGTCATTTTGTTCTAAACACAATTAAAAATTGGTAATGATTTTCTCTGGTATTCTAAAAGGTGTTCAGCAACTGAATTTCTCATTTGCAACCCACTTGGTACATCATTAGTTTCTCATAACCAAGTAAAATACTGACTTTGGTTCAGAATCAAGTAATCATTTTTTAAGAACAATATTTTTTGCCTTTAAGGGGGGAGGGGGGGGTGGTTGTTGTTGTGGTCTTCAGTCCTGAGACTGGTTTGATGCAGCTCTCCATGCTACTCTATCATGTGCAAGCTTCATCTCCCAGTACCTACTGCAGCCTACATCCTTCTGAATCTGCTTAGTGTATTCATCTCTTTGTCTCCCTCTACGATTTTTACCCTCCACACTGCCCTCCAGTACTAAATTGGTGATCCCTTGATGCCTCAGAACATGTCCTGCCAACCGATCCCTTCTTCTAGTCAAGTTGTGCCACATGTATGAGAACTTTTGTAACAAATCAGTTCAAATACAACAAAAGTATGCAAGTACACACCCATAAAAGACTGTCGTAATTGGCAAGATTTTGGAGTCAGTGGCTACTTCTTCAGGCAGAAGTGTTATGGGGAAGGAAGAGGGGTGAAGGAAAAGGACCGGACATGTTTGGGAAAGTGGTAGATTTTGGTAGTCACCAATAACCGCAGGTCAGGGGAGACTTATCGTATGGGATAAGAAGGCAAGACAGACTGGTGGGGACTGCATTGGATGAGACTTGAAGGTGGACAACAGGGTAATATGCAGACAGAGATTACAGCTTAAACATCATTCACGAGTTAATAAGAGTGAAAAGCTGTGTGCATGGTACATAACAGAGGTGGGAGGGGGGTGGTGAAAAATAGACAGGAAAGCAATGATACACAAACCTCGATCCTTCTGAGAATACTAAACACTAAAACCCTTTCAAAGCAGTGCTTTTTTGTTAACAGCACATGAATATGTTAATTACAGCTTTCTTCATCCTACTTAGCATGCATACAAAATATGGAATGTGTATTTATTTCATTGACAAAAATACAGCAAATCTGGCAAAACAGCAAAGATAAAATGGTCATAGCAATAATTATGGTTTACACATAAACAACATAGAACAGAAATGAATGGATTACATTTGTTATGAGTTGTTGACTGTATGTAACTGGACGTAAAAGGAACCCCCAAGTACATCACGTACGTTTTGTTAGCTTTTCCAATTCTACATTAACACAAGAGAATGAAATGCCAACTTACAGACATTATGGTTTTCAGGAACCAAAGTTAATTATAACTGGACAGGAATAATTTATATTTTGATGTATCTTACTCGCATGTGTTCTTCAGACTACACCTTTTTTGGGAGATGAGGTAACAATTTACTGATCTATATTCCAGCCCAAAAGAGAAACTTCATCAATAATTGGCTTTAGCACCAATTCCACTCCACAACACAGCCAAAATTGAAAGCTATAATTTATTACATTTTCAACAAAAGGAGAAAAATTGAAAATAAATGAAATCAAATGAATTTAGCCAAAATGGCAGTTTACTTCAACAGTAACACCTGATCAGATTGAAACAAAGTATCACACTTAGTTCACATATAATGTTCCTCCATGACACAAATGTCCTAAACACTTATTTATGTACAGTGTTTGTGACTGAATTATTGAGTGACTTCTGGCAACAAAAACTTACAAAAATTAAAAATGATGGCTAGCATCTTCAAATTTCAATCTAAATTCCATCCAATCACTGGCGGGCAGTCTACGGTACAATATACATATATACGGTGTAAGCAAAGGACACTTTCACTCATATACATCTTCTTTGTCAGCAATGTATCTTACGATATCAGCGGGCCTCACTAGTTTCTCCGCATCTGAATCTGGAATTTCAAATCCTGGAAAAAAGTTAGTATGTCAGTAAGATTTCATAAAGAGAACTACAAAATGACAGGTAAGTATTGTACAATGTCAGATAAAAATGACATGCAACAAATATAAAGAATAAACAAAATAGTTAGAACCTCCCAAACTTAAGAGTTCTGGAAAACTGACATACTATCAAAGGAAAAGACCATGTTCAGCATATTGCTTTTGCAGTTTTATTACCTGATACTTTCATCTGTTCTAAACACATCAGCTTCAACTATCATTGGTCATTGATACAACCTTGTGCAACAAGGTGAATACTGTAACAACTTATGTATACACAGATCATGTTTACTTAAGATGTGACACCATACACATTTTTGTAAAATGCCCTAAAGATAAACACTAACGGCTTAAACTATCCAGTTATGTATTAAAATTTCTATTTTTTAAAGGGTTAAGTGGAATATGGTTGAAAACTATGTATTGTGTATTACACATCTCACAGTATTTGTGTTTTTTGTGTGTTCTTATCTCCTTATGTTATTTCATTCTTTTACATGGAAGTGAAGATTAAAGTTTAATTTCCTGCTGACAACTAGGTCGCCAGAGACGGAACACAGCCTATGACAGCTAAAGGATGGGGACGGAAATTCGTCATGTCCTTCTCAAAGGAACCATACATAACCATACATACACACAGTTGCCTTAAGTAGTTCGGAGAAACTACAGAAAACCTAAAACTGTATGGTTGAAAGGAAATTTGAATTCTCTTATTCCAAAGTAGGAAAAGATATAAAATAAGTTAACTGTGTTTCCGACAGTCAGTCATTGATGTACATTGATGCACAACGTTTTGGCAGAGTTAACCATTTTTTAATTCGACTGTTTTTTTAATAAGTACATGGCAAGAGAAAATTACAGTGCTAAAATTTTAATTACAGTACATAAATAATAATTTACCAAATTCATCCTCCATCGCCATTATGACTTCTACATGATCAAGAGAGTCCAAACCGAGATCATTCATAAAATGGGAATCCAAGGTGAGCTGTTGAAAATAAAAATAAGATTTTATAGTTTTTCCTTTAGGAATACAATGTACAAAAAGTCACATGCAAAGACAAATTTCTGTTTTATTGATGCTAAAAGACAATTTAGATGAATATAATTTTTCATTGTGACAACAATTATGTGATTCAATAACTCTGCAAACATGTAATAATGTCCTCAATTTCTCTGCTAGGCTTTGTAGAACTTGATGAAACTTCCTTGGTATTCTGCACAACAAATTGCAACAAGGCAAGAAAAGTTTTTTGCCATGAGTGTTGCTGATCTCTATTATTATACAAATCAAACAAAGCAGAATATTAATACTTTCCTGGAATTTGTGCTCAATTTATAAACAGCTCTTAAGCTCTGATGAGACCAGCTAGCATTTTCAGTCAATTACTTTTCATTAATTACTGCAAACTGATAATGTGCTTGAAACAACTCATGCAGGCATGCACAATTACATCTGAATTGCCAGAAAATTGATAATGTTTTGAAACTATTCAGCTGTGCAGTGCTTTGAAGTAACAACAAGAATCTTTGAGACTAAGAATAAACCTGTGCCTCTGATAAATGGAGCAATTACATTTAATATAAGGTCTCAAGTCACTGGCTAACCAGTAACTGAATATGTGGCAAAGTCATAGAATTCAGTTAAGCATAAAGTGAATCAATGACAACAAAGAAGCAATTCAGAAGGTCACAGAATATGCTTGTATTGGAAATATCTGCAGCTTTTGCAATTCCAGAGAAACTGACATGGGCACATTGTTCATTTAGAATGCCAGCTGTGTTAGATAAATGTTAGAGATCTATTTCTTAACATAGTTTTTAAATGCAACATCAAATTGTGAATAAAAGTGAAACTGTAGAGCTGCACAATAATAAGCCAACACATCATTAAAACCAATAGGCCTACTCCTTTTGAGGAATAAAAGTAGCACACACAACTGTGCTTTTGTAACTAAACCAAATCTGTTGCACTTAATCATATTGACACATTAGATACTCAATGAGCACTTGGAGGACACACACACACACAGAACTACCTCTCACTGCTACAAAAATCGTAAATGCAATGGTATTCTGAACACTTATGACAATTATTCGACAATTCAATGGATGTATTTCACTGAACAATAATACACCTGAAACGAGATTAGGAAATTATTTTCTTTTCACACAGGAGGTATATGTTGTCTAACCACACTGTTGTCTATAAGCTTAGTGTTTAAATCTTTAGGCACGAGATGGTACACGATATGCTGATGGTATTTTCTCATCATATGACTCACCATGAAGAGAGAACAATTGCATGACCATATCATGTAACCTGCCATGAAACAGCAATGGCTGCATGCCCTTAGCACGCAACCTGTTATGCTAGGGTGTCCTCCCCTTGTGACCCTCCATGTGTCAACAGCATTCATTTGTACACAGATGGTAAACAATGGCATTCACTTAATGCTCATACTGAGTGAGCTTCTCTGTATGAATTAGACAGTACTTGTGTATATTATGTTAAACGCATTGTTCATCTTCCTGTGTGCTGTAGCTTAATGGCTATATAAGTGAAACTGAACTGTATCTTGGATGTGTTAAAATGACAGTTAAGATTTGTCTGATTTTAGTTTGACAGACACACATTTGCACTCTACACGCTGACTGCCACGAGCCCCCTGGCGGCCACAGCAAAGCCTCATGACTGAGGCCGTGGCCTGGTGGTGAATCATCTACCACTATGTGCACAGCAGTCAACATGTTAAATAAGAATTGCATCACTACCAGAATTCTCAGATATTACATATGAAAAAGCAAGGAAGGTTACGTTTTATATAAGTAACAGCAAATGTGAGCTTCATACAATAATAGCAAAATGTCAAGCCACATATTCTATTAGCCTGAATATGAATTTCACCCTGCAGTACATTCTTTCAATGAAGAGAGTACATGAGCTGCTTTGACTTTGAAGCAAAGTAGTTAATCTCTCATTGTTTCCAATTACATGTCACTGTCATTCGTAGAATGTACTGAAGAAAGCAATTATTTGAACAATGTCTTTCCCATATGATTATATGAATGCATACCTCCTTTCTTCTATTTTCTTGGAATGTCTCCTAATGCTTCATGTAAGGAAGTGGGATGAGGGAAGGGTGATTAGAGATTAATATCCCTATAAGAGGATCATTCGAGATGAAAGCATAAACACGGACTGGATGTGGGAGTTTAAGGAACCATCACAGAATATACTGTGGAAAATCTAAATTTACATACAGCAAGACGATTTGAGCACTGCTCCTCCCAAATGGAAGTCCAGCGCATTAAACACTGTGTCATCCATCATGTTTACTCTTGTGCAAACATGTTGCTACTGTATGAATGTTTACAACTATTTTCTACTAACATTCCGTTTTATAGATGATATCAAGAAATTGATTTTGATCAGTTTTTCAAAATGAGAGCCACAGTTGATGATGATACTTTTGATTTTTTTACAGTTTCTCTCCTGCACATCACAAGTTATGTAAATCAAATGGTTTCTTTATGTTAAAGACAGAAATATTCAAGTAACAGATTTCTAATAAAACTAGATTTGATCTGGAATAAAATTGTTTGTCATAAGATAGACTGTCAGGTGGATTACATTATCAATTACACTGTCTAATGATAACTTCCAGTAGCCCTTAAAAAGAAGCCTGAAATTAATCAGGATATCTAAAACAATTCCACAAGAAATAAACCGACAGCATCCAAGTCACTCCCATGGTGTTGAACAATGCACAGTTCCAAGCACAATATTCTAAGGTATGGAATTCTACGTTAAACACCACTTCTGCTATCTCTTCTTCCAAAATTGGGACTGCACAACTTTAAATAGGTTTTCACATTGTGGTTTTCAACAGCTGATATAAGATACACAGAATTTCATGTCACTGTTAAATCTTGCAACAAAATAACTATCTACTTGGCCAACAAAGCATAAATAGCCTATTTTCTATAGCCGTAAACATTAAAAGCTTTATACTAATACTACCAATCTCCATTATGTTTGAGCCTGACAGTGGATAGGAGAAACATTTGTAAAATTGTATATTATGTATGCTAAACATGCCTCAATGAATATCTGAACATTAATTGGACAACTCAGCATGCAAATCAATCTCAATAAAAAATGCCACACATAACTAGGTCATGAATGATATTATGCACTTTGTAAGAATATGTCATTTAGTTATGTAATGAACATTACACTGTACATATAAAATGATTAAGTACGAATCTTTAACTGCGTAGGCAAGTGTCCTGCTTTGTAACTTCCTAACAATTAAAATTTTATACAATCTCTCAAAGATTATGCTACCCAAGCATGACAACTTGGTTCTTACAAGTGTTTCCTACAAAAGGGAAGAGTTCTGTGTGGAAAATGCTACTAGAACTTTAACATAAATCAGACCTTGTCTAGTTTTGTAGTTGACCTTTCATTCATAACAGTAACTGACTTCTACTCTATTGCAAAGAAAATATTGCTACTAAAATTAAATTATTTCTTACACTACTATATTTCATGTACAATCATACCTTATTTGGATCTACTTTATCATATAGCCTTAATACCAAAAGCACTCTGTCCTTTATAAGCTCAAGAGTGAGTGGTTCCTTGGCACTGTAAAATCGTTTTGGCGTTATCTGAAATAACGAAAGAAATAATATGAGTGTACCTTATCTGCAGTGACCTTGTCATAAGCTGCACAAACTTTAAGCACTCTTTCACGAATCTTGTCCATTGTTGGCTTAGCCTCGGCAAAGTGTCGGACATGTCCCTTCTGCCAGAAACCCTGTTATCGAGGTAAGATTTAACATCAGATACAAATGGCTTAAGGTCCATAGCTAACTCATACTTAACTACAAGTTAAAATAGAAATCTCAAACCTTTTCCTGATACTTTCTCAGTTATGCAGTAAAATATTAGAATCAGACTAATGAAATTTCAACAATGCAGATCGAAATATTGTGCAAATCCTACAATGATATCTAGCTGCATATCTCAGAAAGCATAGAACATCAATGCCAAAACACTGAAGTTATGTCAACCATTTAAACAGTCTTTGTAATTGCACCATCAGCACTGACAGATCATTTCGTTTCATTATAGACAAATAGTGAGCCATACCAAGAAACATAAGAACTGAAAATGAAACATTTACAGTAAATGTATCCTTCAAATAACAAATTGACTACCATATGATTCATTGGTCCATATGACTTAGGTATCACATTTCTTTTGGACACTGTCTTTTTCTCACACATCATAACCTCCCTCCCTCCACACTACCTGCAAACAGTGGTAGGAAAATACAGTTTGTACACAGGGTTTTTTGTTAGGTCTGAGGAATATCATTGCCCTGAAGCTTAGTGACAATATTAATCTTGATGTGTCTGCCAACCACTCAGGACCTCAACTCTACTGTGAGTGTTTTTGCACCTTTCAGTAGTTGTATTTTACCTCTCACAGATTGTTAGTTATAAGAATTTATTATTGGTTAGTAAACAGGTATGGCTAGTAATGTATACTATTACAAGGTCACTGGGGTTATTGAATTCACATCTGAAAGGTTGACACTGCTGAAATTTAAATGTTTTCTTTAAAAAAAATCTGCAGCTGCTATGTAATTTACAATCTCCAGACTGCAAACCACCCAGAACTAATACACCTTGTATTTACATAACTTTAAGAAACATGTCTGTTCCGTGTGACCTATGACTTGTGTAAGCATAACTACATCCATCATAAAATCAGATGGCAAGTTTCATATCTTAGAAACTATTTTCCAATAATGTATGTGTACATCACTACTTAATTGCTAATTATTTTCAATACTTCTTCAAACTCAATGAATTCACAATATGTGAAGCACTGTATGCAGAACTTACTACACAATTCATTCATTCATATTCCTTTATGCTGTCTGCAGTGTGAAATACAGTAACTAAATTTCTACAAATGAAGCAGGCCACCTTCATTGTTTGCATCCGAACATTATTCTGATACTTACGAAACACACATGTCACTATTATGACATCTGGTTGCAAAAACGCCTGCCTACTTACTTGACACTTCAGGTTTTATATGAATAAGCTACCTGAGCAAAGGCCTAATGCTTCCCCACCACAAAATATGACTTCTACTTTAACACCGAAATCGCAGTGAGGCAGTAAGCACGTATCTACAAGAAGGTGTGAATATAGGTATTGTGCCTAAAATTTATATTAACCGAAATGCAATGCACTGAATAATGTTTGGTACCCGTCATCATCATATAGAGAACAGGTATAATAATTTTATTCTGAAAGAACATGGAGTTATCTTGCCTGAAATGCTTATTCACGATATGAGGTAACCAACACACAAATCAGCTGGCCGATTTCAAATACTCCTGTGTACTTGAGGAAATATCGTGTTTTCGTTTACCACTCAGCACAAGGTGGCACATTTCCTGAGGGAGAGGTTTTACACTTTACTGTGCGAACCAGTCATCTTGTATATGCCAACTGAGAAAATCACAATCTATGTTTACACATTCCGTGCAACTTTTCTTGTCTTGAGGTGTTAAAGCAGAACATTAATGCCGACAAGAACTAACCTGGCCGGAAAGTATTTTTGGCCTTTGAACTGTGTCTAACAGGTTGTTTTGGTGTAAATACTTTTGCTGCACACAAATTGCTGTCATTCTCGGCAAAGTCCTAAATGCACACACATTTCTCGCCAAGACACACCGCAAACCTTGTGCTATAGCAGCCATTTTCGCGCAATAGAACCTTTGCCACACTTCGACCCCCTGCTCCTTGAATTCTATATTTTGTAGCCGCAACCAAAGATGGCTGAAGACGAACTCTTGAGGTGTCTGCAGATAATTATCACAATCTTAAAGTAAAAATTAGTTTACTCACGGGTAGCATTTAACAGCAATAAGAGCACTGCTGAACGACGGGGAGAGATGATGATCCTTTATTAAGTTCTTAATTAGCTTTCCTTGCTGAATTGTAGCTTGGAGTAAACAAAGATAAAGTGGTTAACGTCGATATGTGGTCCATTTCTCCGCTCGGAACCGCGTGTTTTACAAAGTTCAAGGCGATACAGAGGACCTGAAAAACTACCATGGCTTAGCCTCAAGCTGAAAATATTTCTGAAGTTGAGTTCTGTTTGAATGAGGTTCTGATGGGAACTCGTCTTGATCTGCTGCACAGTAACTAGTCATTAATTGACTTGAAATGTTTTACTTTTCTAATCAAATGGATTTATTGTGGAATTGGCTGAAGTTATAAAATTTTGTGTGCAGTAATTTTATATTTAAAGGTATTCCTACAAATATTGCTTCCTTCATAACTATGACTATTCCTTTGTTGTATCTGACACTATAACGTTTTTTCACACATTTCGTGTCATAAGCTTCCTTTTTCTGTTACATTTAATGCACTGCTCTGTTATTATATTGGTATAATTGTTCACAAATGTTCTCCTGTTTCTGTTTTTTTTTCCACTGACTAAAATGTACGCAACGAGATGACACAAGGATAAAGGCCGGTTTACACTAGGTGTGAACTGAACGTCATATCGGGCTAATTCGCTTAGCCCAGTGCCGAACGGTGAAAGTAAGGTCCTGAGATACTGTTTGTGATACAAAAAGTCGGAATTGAGGAACTAACAATAAAGAAGTTCATGAGTCATGACTGTCCAAAGTAAACTCCATAAGGCATGTTCTTGATCAATGTTTCGTGCTAAAGTGCTAAGAAGTGAAACATTCAAAAACATCGATATGTATTTGTAGTGATAATATACACATACAAACACATTAAACAATGCTTAAGGTCGAGTCACACTGGCTGTCCTGTTCATGTCACGTCCCATTAAAACACTCGCCAATGCATTTCAAATGGCGGAATCCACTTTGGCCATCCCGTTACGTAACGGCACAGCACCTTCAATGATTCTCGGTAAGACGTCATCCGACCATTGTTGATTAAGTCATCCGCAAAAGTAGCGACAGGCCAACTCTTGTTTACACCAAACTAACCACATGTAAAGTTTGTGTAATCGGGTTCAAACCGAGGTAAACCGAGTTGGGACGCAAAAACTGAGATAATGTTCAACGCTGTTCTCTCTGCCACGCGTCTGCACAGCTTAAGATTCAGTTAACGAACAAGAGCTTCACAGCATCCCAGTTGGTGGTCACAAGTGTGATAGATACTATGTAGAATGTTATTTTTGGTCTTTTGGTTCGAAATTTTGAAGACAGGCTTGTGCAAAACCTGAAACATGCTGTATTGATTTTAACGGCTATCGGGCACTCGTAAGGTAGCCATGTGGGTGTTACCGATTATGGGTGCTCACGGCACTATAGGCCGTAATACAGGCTCTTTTGGTTTGAAACTAAACTTGTGAAACATCTGAAATATGCAGTATAAATTTTCACAGGTATTGGTCACTCGTAAGGTAGCCAGAAGCCTTTTCACGAGCATGACTGCATACCGCGACACACGCCACAGTTCTGCGTCTTTTGTTTCGAAATTTAGAAAATGAACTCGTGAACTACCCGAAATTTGCTGTATAAATTTTCACATCTACTGGGCGATTTTAAGGTAGTTAAATTCCTGTTCACGAGCATGGCTGAAAACCACAGTACAGGCCACAATTTCAGGTGATTTCACATGAAATATTGAAAATGATGACACACCTAAAACTTGTTGTAATGATAAGGCAGCCAAATGACTCCCGACGAACATGACAATTGAAAATACACTCAGGAAATACTTCGAGTTTGCTGTAAGACTTGGATGGTAATCGCTCCATCATAAGTAGCCAAATGCCTCATCATGTCTATAAATGGTTGCCGTGCTATAGGCCGCAATTCGGAAGTACACTCATGGTGTGAATTTGCGTCTCTGAGGGAAACGTAGTGCATGTTTACCTTTCCATTATGTTTTATTTTTCCTAAGTAGCAAATAACATCATAAAACTTTATTTTTCTCCTTCAATGGAGCTGACTTTTCAGTTATTGAAAATTTATTTAATGAAAATTACTTCATCAATTTATGTTACTTGTACACAATGTAGGCATCAGTATTGTTCTAGTATTGTAAAACCTAAATCATTTTTCGATTTCAGTTGGCTGGCCTCGCTTATGGAGGAACATCCAATGCAAAATATTAAAATAAAAGCAAAATTCATCTACTACAACAAGGGTGAGCGTGGTGGAAGTAGGTTTATTTCTGGTGGCAGCAGATAATGAAACTGTCAGAAATCTCATCCCAAGAAACCTTGATGGAGATGTGACAATCCATTGATAGCTTGTATGAATGTCGCCATTTGAAATATATTGTTGGAAGTTTTGATGTGGTGTAACTGCAAATGGGAATTGGCTTTAAGACAGTAGACTTACGTTTTGAGAGGAGATGGTTCTAATCGCCATCCAGATTTATGTTTTCTTTTATTTTGTTAAATCGTTTAAAGGGGAAACTGTGATGGTTCCTTTGATGTTTACTTCTCGATCTTCCCCCAATTGGAATTATACTTGTCTCTTATGATCTCGTCTTTCACATGACTAATCTTCCTTCTTACATTGGTAATAAGTTGGTGACTATCAAAATTTTGTTTCGAGTTTTGTTTGAAACACATCTCAGTGCTTCAAAAATAACGTTCTGTGTATCATATTCACAACAATTCACTTTGATGTACAACACATCAGTAAATTTATTAGTTAGTTGCATGTTCCATGTATCATGTGAACAACATTTTTATCGAAAGAATGTGGAAAGAGACTGTTTACAGAATATGTATACATGATCAGTATTAACATTAATGAACATATTTTTTAGTCCTACTCATGCAACTATATTTAGAAACTAAGTTTCTTTTTAATAGGTTACTATTGTTTAAAATAGAAATTCTTCCATGTAATTGACAGAGTTGTTGATTAGAAACGATTTAAAGTTAGAATTAAAAATTTAATTCCCTATCTGTCAGACATTTTCTGTTGTTGGAAAAATGATGAAAAACTTTTGTTCACACATATTTAACTGCCTTCTGAGCCACTTCCAGCTTTAAAAACGGGCAGTGAAGGTAACTTTTCTGCTACTGTTGTAGCTATGGACATCAGTATTCTTCTCAAATTGTGATGTATTACTTCTATGCAATTAATACAGTACTTACATTCTGAGTGATGAGTTACCCCAGAAAATTATTCCATAGGTATTATTGAGTAGAAATATGCTAAATAAGTCAGGAGGTTAATTCATTTATTTCCAAGACTAGGAAAAGTACTTAAACTCAATTATTTGAGAAGCTCTGTAGTATGCTTGTCCCAATTCAAGTTTTTATCAATATGTGCATCCAAAAAATAGGAGCACCCAATCCTGTTTACTGACTTCTACTCACATGCTGCATCTGTTCTTTGTCTGATTTTATTTGTTGCACAGAACTGAATGTACAGTGTTTCCTTAAGATTTGAAGAGAATTCATTTTCAGAAAGCCATTTAATAACTCCCTGAAAAAGTCATTATCAATCTCTTCTGTTGCTTCCCCTCTGATGAGATTCATTGTAACATTAGTATCATCTACAAAAAGTACAAATGCTCCTTGCTGGATCTTAAGAGGAAGGGTATTTACATATACTATGTAAGGAGTAGGAGTGACCCAAAATTCAGCGATATGATACTCCCTTTCGTGATTTCTGCCATGTCACTAAAATTTTCTAACATCCCCACATTTTTTTGAATTATCCACCACAACTTTTTCCATTCTGTTTGTTAATTATGATTCTAAGGCTTGTAATGTTTATTGACTGAATGTATAAGAAGTATTTTCAGTCAAGCAAGATTTCTGGAAACCAAACTCTGATATACTAAGAAAACTGTTTCTGTAAAATGAGAGCCTGTCCTTGAGCGATGCAAATGGAAAAATATACGAATCTAGAACATCAAATCAGCACACATAAATCTTCCACACAGTTTCACACCAAGGAAAATTTCAGAGTCAGTTCTTCTATGTAAATAAATGTCAGTATTGCACAGATTTTTCATTTAGCTGATTCTGTACACACTTCTACGCTGGTGTGCCAAGGAAGAACTGGAAAGGAACTGGACACTTTAAAACAGCTCATGGCAATACAGTATATTTTCCTAGTACATCAGATAACTCCATCAATGGCGACACCTTGTGAGTACACAAGGGGTGGAATGCCACAGTGATTGAGTTCAAGCCCATGAGTTACTGAATAACACTCGTGAAATTCAACACCAGACCTTGCAAGCCAAATGTACTACTGGCTTATGCACCAATTTCAACAGCTGATGATGAAGATTTAGAAGAGTTTTGTGACTCTCTTTATAGCTGCCTAGAGTGAGTACCCTAAAAGGTAGGGAAGTGCAATTTATCAAAAGAAGTACTTTGCTGTCACAGTTTAGACAAAAGAAATGATCGTGGAGATCGACTGATTCAGTTCTGTCAGGAAAACAAGTTTGTTATAACCAATACTTTCTTCCAACACCATCCACAAAGAGTTTACATCTGAGCCTGTCTCATACATTTTGCTCACCAGATGGTAGAGTTTTGTCAGGACTGGCTCTCCCAAGGCTGTCAGTAGTTCTAATGGAATGTTGTCTACTCCTGGGTTCTTGTTTCGCCTTACGTCTTTCAGTGCTCTATCAAACTCTTCACGCAGTATCATATCTCCCATTTCATCTTCATCTACATCCTCTTCCATTTCCATAATATTGCCCTCAAGTACATCGCAATTGTATAGATCCTGTATATACTCCTTCCACCTTTCTGCTTTCCCTTCTTTGCTTAGAACTGGGTTTCCATCTGAGCTCTTGATATTCATACAAGTGGTTCTCTTTTGTCCAAAGGTCTCTTTAATTTTCCTGTAGGCAGTATCTATCTTACCCCTAGTGAGATAAGCCTCTACATCCTTACATCTGTCCTCTAACCATCCCTGCTTAGCCATTTTGCACTTCCTGTCAATCTCATTTTTGAGACGTATGTATTCCGTTTTACCTGCTTCATTTACTGCATTTTTATATTTTCTCCTTTCATCAATTAAATTCAATATTTCTTCTGTTACCCAAGGATTTCTACTAGCCCTCATCGTTATACCTACTTGATCCTCTGCTGCCATCACTACTTCATCCCTCAAAGCTACCCATTCTTCTTCTACTGTATTTCTTTCCCCCATTCTTGTCAATTCTTCCCTTATGCTCTCCCTGAAACACTGTACAACCTTCGGTTTAGTCAGATTATCCAGGTCCCATCTCCTTAAATTGCTACCTTTTTGCAGTTTCTTCAGTTTTAATCTACAGTTCATAACGAATAGATTGTGGTCAGAGTCCTCATCCGCTCCTGGAAATGTCTTACAATTTAAAACCTGTTTCCTGAATCTCTGTCTTACCATTATATAATCTATCTGAAACCTGTCAGTATCTCCAGGCTTCTTCCATGTATACAACCTTCTTTTATGATTCTTGAACCAAGTGTTAGCTATGAGTAAGTTATGCTCTGTGCAAAATTCTACCAGGCGGCTTCTGCTTTCATTACTTCCCCCAATCCATATTCACCTACTACGTTTCCTTCTCTTCCTTTTCCTACTATCGAATTCCGGTCACCCATGACTATTAAATTTTCGTCTCCCTTCACTATTTGCATAATTTCTTTTATCTCATCATCTGCAGAGCTAGTTGGCATATAAACTTGTACTACTGTAGTAGTCGTGGGCTTTGTGTCTATCTTAACCACAATATGGCGTTCACTATGCTGTTTGTAGTAGCTTACCCGCACTCCTATTTTTTTATTCATCATTAAACCTAGTCCTGCATTACCCCTATTTGAGGCGGCCGCAGTGGCCGAGTGGATCTAGGCGCTTCAGTCCGGAACCGCGCAACTGCTATGGTCGCAGGTTCGAATTCTGCCTCAGGCATGGATGTCTGTGATGTCTTTAGGTTAGTTAGGTTTAAGTAGTTCTAAGTTCTAGGGGACAGATGACCTCAGATGTTAAGTCGCATAGCGCTCAGAGTCATTTGAACCATTTTTGAACCCTTATTTGATTTTGTTTTTATAACCCTGTATTCACCTGGCCAAAAGTTTTGTTCCTCCTGCCACTGAACTTCGCTACTTCACACTATATCTAACTTTAACCTATCCATTTCCCTTTTTTAATTTTCTAACCTACCTGCCCAATTAAGGGATCTGACATTCTACACTCCGATCCGTAGAACGCCAGTTTTCTTTCTCCTGATAACGACGTCCTCTTGAGTAGTCCCTGCCCGGAGATCCGAATGGGGGACTATTTTACCTCCGGAATATTTTACCCAAGAGGACGCCATCATCATTTAACCATACAGTAAAGCTGCTTGCCCTCGGGAAAAATTACATCTCTAGTTTCCCCTTGCTTACAGCCGTTTGCAGTATCAGCACAGCAAGGCCGTTTTGGTTAGTGTTACAAGGCCAGATCAGTCAATCATCCTGACTGTTCCCCTGCAACTACTGAAAAAGCTGCTGCCCCTCTTCAGGAACCACACGTTTCTCTGGCTTCTCAACAGATACCCCTCCTTTGTGGTTGCACCTACAGTATGGCTATCTGTATTGCTGAGGCACACAAGCCTCCCCACCAACGGCAACGTCTATGGTTCATGGGGGGGGGGGGGTGTTCGCCTCATACGAGCAATAAATGATGATTCGGCAATATTACGTCATACTTGGATCAATTTGTGGCTGCTATCTGTTCTTTTATTTATTTTACACGTTATTACGCTCTTCAAACTACTGTAAAGTGCATGGCAGAAGCAGCTGTAACAACAGTTTGAAAGTATCATTGGTAAGATTGTTCTAAATTAATTATTCAGCAGACCTGCATCTGACTGCGTCTGTGAACGTGTTTCTTGCACTCCTCCATTTTGCCAAAAATGCAACATGTATTTGACTCAGCAATCAAGTTTAAGAGAATAATGCTGTTTGTGCAATGGCATTAAGATGGTACTGGAAAATTAACTTTTGGCTCTGATGTTTACTTGGTTCTTTCATTGGTGGGTAACTTTTCTTTACTACTCATTTACATATTCAATACAAGCAAAGGATGTGGATTGTGATTCAGGCTGTTAGATTTAAACACAATGTTGATCTCAATATATTTATTGTTAAAATTTTAAGTCATACACAAAACTTACCATTTCAAACATTTTTCTAGCACGAATCACTCTTACAAAATATTTTACAAAGCGCTTACTGCGTCAGACCTTGTACATACAGTTCCTAACTCTGAACATTATCTAACAAAAACCAATTTGAAATGATTATATATCTTCTCTCATTTATGTGCTACAGTTTGTTCAGGGGCAGCAACCTACCTTAACGCTGTCACCACATGTCTTCTTCCTCCGGGCACCTAGCTGTGACTTCCCCCTTAAAGCTGTCTGCACACATCTGCTTCCTCCGGGCACCTACCTGTGACTCCTTGGTTTTTTTACTACACGCGCCCAGCTCTCTTAACCATCAAAGGACCTCTTACTCAGAGGTATTATACTCGTTCCACTTTGTGGTTGGCAACTACTGCCTATTTTCTGGAGCTACCCTGATCAGACCTTAGCACATACCTTTCATAACCCCCTGATCCACTGAACCAGAATTTTGTGGGGGAATCTGTGCAGTTAGCACAGATTTCCCCACGAAATTCATAAAAAAATACAATGTAGGATACAATACAAAACATACATAGTATTCCAATTAAAAGAGTATTACACACCAATAAAATTTACCAATAGAAACAGAATGTGAAGTAAAATGCATAATATCATTTGACCGTCAAATTGCAGTGAATCAAAGAACATCAAAATGTACAAAACAGAAACGCATGAATTTAGGGCAAAGACATCAGACCATACGTTATTAAGAGAAGTGTATCAAATACCATCAAAATTTACAAAACAGAGGAAAATAATGTGAGGTAAAATCGATAAGGTATTTATATTTTGAATTGTCTAAAATAACATCAAAAGTTATAATACAAAAATATAGAATGTGGGGTAAAATGCAGAATATACTTAAATTTCTAAAGAGTAGTGTACCAAATAGTATTAAAAGTTACAAAATAGTATAAAAGACATAAAGACTCTATATAAAAGCATAGTAATTTGGGGTAAAATACCTCAAATAACATCAACTGTATCAAACAGAAATGTAGAACTTGAGGTAAAATAAGTAAAATAGCTAAATATCCACTAGAAGTTGACAGCAAATGTGCATAAATGTCTCATAGAGAACTCTTAATGCTAGTGAAATAATGTAACAAGATACTTTAAGCAATAGCAACATTAAATATAAAATATGTGTCACATCAGGTGACAGCAGATATTGACTTTCAGTTACAATCATGATCTTTTAGTAGACCTAGAGTACATGGCAAGTTTAATTGACAATAGTAAATGAAGAAGATATGTCACAATAGGTGACAGTTAACATTGAGTATAATTGTAAACTGCAGTAAAATGTTGGGCCTCTGGTGAAGAAACACACTGAGCCACAACTAGTGTCAATTGTACAGCCCATGTCACGTCAGGTGACGGTATACACAGATTCTACTTGTAAACCATAGTAAAATATGCGGCCTCAGGTTATGAAACACACTGAGCAACAAATAATGTCGATTGTACAATAGATGTCACATCAGGTGATAGGACATACTGATTTTAATAGTGATCAGTAGTACAATAACTTGAAGAAGAGTGGGCATCAGGTGACAGGACATACTGAGCCACTTTATTGTAACCGTAGAATACCTGCTAAGTCAGGGGATAACTCACCCTGTTTCAGTTACCACAATGAAAATTTATATTGTGTCACAAACAGGTCTCTCTGATGATGAAACACTCTGAGCCACAAATAATGTCCATTGTACAATACCTGTCACATCAGGTGATAGGACACACTGACTTTAATAGTGATCAGTAGTACAATAAGACTGAAGAAGAATTGGCATCAGGTGATGGGACACACTGAGCCATGGTGGTATCGATTGTAAAGTACATGCCAAGTTAGGTGACAACACACACTGAATTTATAACATCTTGAACCATGTGAAGGTATTTGTCCCATTCATTGTGTTTTGCATGACAGAAGATCTTAATTAATTTCACCAATTTCTTCATTAACCTGTCTGAGGGATTCGATGGAGCATGCTATCTGGAGACATAAATGGGGGAAATTTAGTGAGTCTGAAGAGTACGCCGTCAAGTGCGAGAACGGAACTGCAGCCCATTGTCGGAGATTACTGATGCTACATGACCCACTTCTTTCAGAAAATGTTTAGTAAAAGCACGTGAAACAGTGCAGGCCATTAGCTCGACGTATTGGGGTGAAAGTGACGAATTTTGAAGTTAATTCCGCGCAGACAAAAACATAGGCATAACCTCTCTTTGTAGTGGGAACTGGGCCAAATAAATCAGCGGCCACTAGCTGACGAAGACTTAACGGGATGATGGGGAATGTTTGAGCAGCAAAGGATACAGTGGGTGGTTTTGCTTTTTGACAAAGTCTGCATCTTGAGAGGTCTTGGCGAATACGTTTTTCCATGTTGGAAAAGTAACATTTGCGCGGTCCATAATGCACGTAGCTAAGGTGAACATACCAAATGAGTTTGTTAATTAGGTCTTCTGTGATACAAACCAGCCAAATTGTAGTATCAGACTTGATACGGCGGAAAAGAATATTGTTATGTGTTAAGTAATACTGTCGCAGAGTGGTGTTATTAAACTCGCGCCATTGTTGTTTCACATCTTTCCAGATGGAATCCTTATCTTGTTCTGAAGCAATGTTGTGCAGGGCATCGGAAACGAAGTTTTCAAATGCGACCTGGCGCATATATATATAGCAAACTGAAGTTGTTATGGCAAAAGATGTTGGCTGGATCAGTATTGTCGGTGTCTAAAGTGCGTGACAAAGCGGCAGCAACAACATTTTGAGGTCCTGGTACATACACAATGGAAAAGGAGAAGTCTTGTAACAAGAGAGCCCATCTCGCTAAACGACCATGAGATAGTTTAGCTGACATCAAAAGTTCTAGTGCTCTATGATCTGCGTATACTGTGGTGTGTCTACCAAAAAGAAAAGGTCTAAATTTGGAAAATGCCCATACAACAGCCAGAGCTTCTAATTCAGTGATGGAATAGTTTCTTTCTGAAGAAGATAACACTCAACTAGCAAATGCAATGTTTTTTTGTACCTTAGTTTCACCTTCAATGAGCTCTTGAAAGAGATGAACTCCAAGGGCTGTGTTTGAGGAGTCTGTTGAAATGCAAAACTCAGTAGTAAGATTGGGGTGAGATAACAGGGGTGCACCTATAAGAGACTGTTTTAGTGTTTTAAATTCCTTTTGAGCAGTATTAACCCAGATCCACAGAGAATTTTTTCCTGGTAATTTACATAAAGTTGGAGTATTTAAAACTTTGCTCCTAATAAACCTGTGAAAAAAGTTTATCATTCCAAGAAAACTGCGAAGTTGCTTTTTAGTGTGAGGAACTTGGATGTCATGGATTGCTTGTAGCTTATCAGGGTCAGGTTGAATTCTGGATGATGAAATAAGATGGCCTAAAAATTTGATTTGGGCTTGTCCAAAATGAGATTTTTCTAAATTTACTATAACACCAAAACTAGAAAACGAGTGAAGAAGTTGAGACAATATTCCATTATGCTGTTGCCAGGAAAAAACGGCAATGAGAATATCGTCCACGTAAGTGGTAATCCTGTCTTTCAAATGAGGTGGCAACACAGTATTTAGTCCATGGATAAAGGCTGCAGATGAGATTGTTAACCCACAGGGGAGTCTGCAAAATTGGCAGCACTGACCAAAACAGAGAAAAGCTGTGTATTTGCGGCAGTTGGGGTGTAATTCTATTTGGTAAAAACTGGACCGAAGATCTAAGGAGAAAAAATAGATACGCGGTGAAACTGTTGTAAGATTTCATCCAAAGTTGGTGGTATGATGATCGTATTGATCTGTCTTGAATCCAAAACAAGACGAATTGAACCATCCCGTTTAGGCACAACATGTATTAGGGAATTGCGTGGACTGGTAGCAGTTTCAATAATATTGTGAGCTACCATAGATTGGATTTCCTATTTGACTTTGTCACAGTGAACTAGCGGTACTGGATAAGTTGTAACAGCAAAAGGGGTATTGGGTTTTACTTGAAATTCATATAAAAATCTTTAATTGTGTCTGGAGCCGTGTCAAAAACATGGGAAAACTCAGTTAAAATGGCATGTAAATCTTCCTTTTCTTTAAATGAAGCTGAATCAACTACTTTGATTTTTTCCTGAATAATGTTACCAATGTCTGGTGTCGTATCGTCATTGTCAATGTTTGGGGAAGGAACAAAAAATGACGTCAGTGTTACGTCCGACAGGAGCTAAGACTGAATTAAATTAATTTTTCTGTGCGATCTACTATCAGCAACGGAACTCTCAATGATCTAAGTAATTTTGAAATACAAAGCTGAATGAGACCGGAAGGGCTCTAAGGTTCAGTTAAATGTTGATTCTGTTGAATAATGTGGTCATAAAATTGAGTCAAAGTGCCAAATTGTGAATTATAAAAGGGTGGCATATTTAGCAACTGATCTTTCACCACACGCTGTGAAGTGGGATTCCAGTAAGCAACAAGAAATTATTGTTGGAATGACTGGAAAGACAAACATTGCTGTGCAATGTATCTCATTCGCATTGCAGGTTCACCTTCCAAGAAACTGCAGACAAGTTCTAATTGATGTGCCACTGGCCAATTTGGAGGAAAAGCGAATGTAAATTGCTGAATCCAATCAAGAGGATGTAAATCATTCGGGTTATTCCGGAACGTCTTAAAATTCTTGATTCACAGGAAGTGTTTGTAATCTACATTGTCTTGGCGTGGAAAAGAAGGAGCATCATGGGGCAAAGTAAAATTGTCTGGGAAGGTACTACTTTGTACGGGGTAATCGCGTGCAAATGGAGCCTGTGAAGATAAGAATGGGGGCCGTTGTTCCTGGTATGAAAACGGATTTTCCTGTTGTTCTGGGACCAAATTACGAGGCGCACTGTCGTCCTGTAATTGTTGCTGAATATCGGAAAGTTTACTATGAATTGAGTTGAGTTCTCGTTTTTGTTGTTCGTTAATAGTAATTTGTTTACTCTTAAATTTGGCCAGAGCTTGGTATTCAGTTGTCCGTGAAAAGGGAACTGGGGTTGTCTGTTCTAATTCATTTTCTGCATTAGTTTCCAAAGCGGCTATTCTTTCTGTTATGTTTTCTAATTGTGAGGGGAATTGCTCACCCTGTTCACTGATCTTTGTTTTAAGTTGAGTGACGTCAGATGTCATGGATTCGGTACATGATTCTAAGTCAGAACGAGCAGCGCAAGTTTGTTGCAACTTTTCAATAGATTCTGGTTGAAGTACTGCATTGATTCAGTCCCTAAGGTCAGTAACGTTGCGCTTATGCGTTTCAATGATATCCTGTAATTTATTGTTAGTTATTTCTTTAAATGTGTCCATAGTTTGTGTTAATTTCTGTATGCTACCGGTGAGGTATTCGTCACGTTTTGCGTTCTGTTCATCACGCTTAGCATTCTCTGCACGGTATTGAGCAAATTGTTCATCACGTTTAGCATTGTCTGCACATTATTGAACAAATTGTTTATCACGTTTAGCATTGTCTGCACAGTATTGCGCAAATTGTTCATCACCCTTTGCATCACGTTCGCTCAAAAGTCGAAGAAAACAATCTAATTTATCTTCAGCTAGAGCTGGGGATGTCACCTCGGGATTTGGGTGTTGCAACTCATATTTCTGGGGAGGGTTGCTAAAACTGTTTGAGAATTCTCAGATGAAACAATTTCTCTGTCTGTGGAAGAATGTTGCAAGAGAAATTGGTTGTCGGAATCAACCACATGGCTTTGTGAAGGTTGAATTAACATGAACGAGTCATGGGAAACTGTTTCTAATTGGCTTACTGCATTCTGAGAACCCAAAGGCAGAAGAGGAACCGATGCGGAATTTTGTGGCTCTGTGGCGTCATTACTTGCCGCAGCATTGTGTCAAATTTCTGTTCACTTTGTGAAGTAGGAGGGTTAACTGACAAAACTAGGGCATTGTCCGGTTGTTGCTGCTTACACGATTTTGAGGAACTGCATAATTGTACTTTATCACCCTGTTGATTTGTTTTGGACTTCTTGAGGGAGACACTATGGCGGACAGAATCTCAAAATGCTCTTAATTCAAAAGACGATATTTTGTACACAAAAGGTAAAATATTTAGAATAGGCACATAAAATCAGTATAAGCAGAAGCAGAGCTAAAAGAAATAAATATTCACAAGTGTAGCATCGAACTCCCCCGCATGAACCATGGACCTTGCCGTTGGTGGGGAGGCTTGCGTGCCTCAACGATACAGATAGCCATACCATAGGTGCAACCACAATGGAGGGGTATCTGTTGAGAGGCCAGACAAACGTGTGGTTCCTGAAGAGGGGCAGCAGCCTTTTCCGTAGTTGCAGGGGCAACAGTCTGGATGATTGACTGATCTGGCCCTGTAACCTAACCAGAATGGCCTTGCTGTTGTGGTACTGCGAACGGATGAAAGCAAGGGGAAACTACAGCTATAATTTTTTCCGAGGGCATGCAGCTTTACTGTATGATTAAATGATGATGGCGTCCTCTTGGGTAAAATATTCCGGAGGTAAAATAGTCCCCCATTCGGATCTCTGGGCAGGGACTACTCAAGAGGACATCGTTATCAGGAGAAAGAAAACTGCATCTGCAAAATACTAACGCGAATTCTTTACATACGAATGGAAAATCTGGTAGGAGCCGACCTCGGGGAAGATCAGTTTGGATTCCGTAGAAATGTTGGAACACGTGAGGCAATACTGACGCTACGACTTATCTTAGAAGAAAGATTAAGGAAAGGCAAACTTACGTTTCTAGCATTTGTAGACTTAGAGAAAGCTTTTGACAATGTTGACTGAAATACTCTCTTTCAAATTCTGAAGGTGGCAAGGATAAAATACAGGAAGTGAAAGGCTATTTACAATTTGTACAGAGACCAGATGGCAGTTATAAGAGTTGAGGTACATGAAAGGGAAGCAGTGGTTGGGAAGGGAGTGAGACAGGGTTGTAGCCTCTCCCCAATGCTATTCAATCTGTATATTGAGCAAGCAGTAAAGGAAACAAAATAAAAGTTTGGAGTAGGTATTAAAATACATGGAGAAGAAATAAAAACTTTGAAGTTCGCTGACGACATTGTAATTCTGTCAGAGACAGCAAAGGACTTGGAATAGCAGTTGAATGGAATGGACAGTGTCTTGAAAGGAAGGTATAAGATGAACACCAACAAAAGCAAAACGAGGATAATGGAATGTAGTCGAATTAAGTCGGGTGATGCTGAGGGAATTAGATTAGGAAATGAGACAAAGTAGTAAAGGAGTTTTGCTATTTGGGGAGCAAAATAACTGATGATGGTCGAAGTAGAGAGGATATAAAATGTAGACTGGCAATGGCAAGGAAAGTGTTTTTGAAGAAGAGAATTTTGTTAACATCGAGTATAGATTTAAGTGTCAGGAAGTCGTTTCTGAAAGGATTTTTATGGAGTGTAGCCATGTATGGAAGTGAAACATGGACGCTAAATAGTTTAGACAAGAAGAGAATAGAAGCTTTTGAAATGTGGTGCTACAGAAGAATGCTGTAGATTAGATGGGTAGATCACATAACTAATGAGGAGGTATTGAACAGAATTGGGGAGAAGAGGGGTTTGTGGCACAACTTGACTAGAAGAAGGGATCGGTTAGTAGGACATGTTATGAGGCATCAAGGGATCACCAATTTAGTACTGGAGGCAGCACGGTGGGTAAAAATCGTAGAGGGAGACCAAGAGATGAATACACTAAGCAGATTCAGAAGGATGTAGGCTGCAGTAGGTACTGGGAGATGAAGAAGCTTGCACAGGATAGAGTAGCACGGAGAGCTGCATCAAACCAGTCTCAGGACTGAAGACCACAACAACAACAGCATCGAACTCAATATTATGCAACTAGCGATGCAGCGCACTGCTTCAACAGTGGTGAAGCAGCAACAGCAATATTACGTAACTAGCTATGCAGCGCACAGCTGAATCAGTGGTGTTGAAAAGAATGCTCGAAAACAAAGTCCACAGTTACAGAAAATATATCCAAGAACGTCACCACAGAGGATGTCACCAAGTGAAAGTATCATTGATATGATTGTTCTAAATTAATTAATCAGCAAACCTGCATCTGACTGTGTCTGTGAACTTGTTTCTTGCACTCCTTCATTTTGCCAAAATGCAACATGTATTTGACTCAGCAATGAAGTTTAAGAGAATAATGCTATTTGTGCAATGACATTAAGATGGTACTGGCAAATTAATGTTTGGCCCTGATGTTTACCTGGTTCTTTCATTGGTGGGTAACTTTACTTTACTACTCATTTTCATATTCAATGCAAGCAAAGCATCTGGATTATGATTCAGGCTGTTAGATTTAAACACAATGTTGATCTCAATATACATATTGTTAAAATTTTAAGTCATACACAAAACCTACCATTTCAAACATTTTTGTTGCACGAATCGCTCTTACAAAAAATTTTACAAAACGCTTACTGCGTCAAACCTTGGACATACAGATCCTAACTCTGAACATTATCTAACCAAAACCAATTTGAAATGATTATGTATTTCATTTATGTGCTAAAGTTTGGTCAGGGGCAGCGACCTACCTTAATGCTGTCACCACACGTCTGCTGCTTCCTCCGGGCACCTAGCTGCGACTCCCCCCCTTAAAGCTGTCTGCACATGTCTGCTTCCTCCGGCCACCTACCTGTGACTCCTCGGTTTTTTTACTGCGCGCCCCCAGCTCTCTTAACCGTCAAAGATCCTCTTACTCAAAGATATTATACTCGTTCCACCTTTTGGTTGGCAACTACTGCCTATTTTGTGGAGCTACCCTGATCAGACCTTAGCACATACCTTTCAAGTTATAATGTGCGACAAAAGTGACATTAATTCACAGGTAGAAATTGGAGACAGGTCTACCGCTTGCTTCAGGACAAAAAAAAAAGTGCGGACAGTGACACAATCTCAAGAATATTATACTGTGTCTGCAGCCTCCTCTGCCGACCAGTAATACCAGTCGACGGTTTATGAGCAACTTCAGATTTGCAACACGGTTTGGTTGCTCTTTAACAGCAAATTACCGAGAAGAATGCCAAGACAAGAGCCAAAGAAGACTCCGTCATTTCGCAGTTCCACTTCTTCTAGAGCCTCAGTGGTAAAAAATCGATACGCAAAGCAATTCCCGCCCTTGTGCTGGTACCACAGCAACTTCAGCGTACGGGCTATTAGGTACGTCACTCCTTGTATTTATCTGCATGTAAACTATGCAGCTGGCCATAAGAAATATTAAAGCACTTACCAGTCAACGCACGCAACGCTGCAAGTAACGCCGATGTGTTGTTTTGATGGATAATACTGCACTTTTATAATTGCATCTGGATTTGTTTCAGTGGCAAACTGCAAAATTTAATTAAAAAGTTAGAGAAACAGCAAATTTACGAAATGTGAGTCTTATTGGAAATGGAAGAACAATACTAATAAAAATGCTACTGAGTTAGTGAAGATGTGAAAGTACACCTGATACATTCCGTTCAGTATTGTCAATTCGAAACAGTAAATCCAAATCCGAACGCAGTGTCGTCAGTGAAGTACAGTACTTAGAACTTCATAACATGTTTTTCACTGTCACCAAAGTACAGGCAGAACAGAACTTAACTCCTGCATGGAGAATGCAGTTATTTATACAAACATCAAATATCCACAATGCTAGTATTTATACAATCACAAAACATTCCAGGTAAACAAGTGTTACAAACATAAGACATTTCAAAAACCTTCCAGGAATCATAAATACAAGATAAAATAATCGCGCGTCGTTAGGCCTGAACCAGTGATCTATAGCAAACAAGCCAGAGCCGTTAAACGCTACACCACATTGCACGCTCGAGAGCTCGCGGCATTGCCCCCTCTCCCGAAAAAACTGCATCCCAGTGTTTCAAAAGTCCTCATTGGAGCCGACTATAGCACCCTGGATCTACATCTGGTCAATGGTCTCCGGTATGGCGGCGCTGACAGATCCTCTCTTTCTAGACGTGTTGTTACATCCTCTTCACTACGATGAGCATCTAAGGTAGCCCTTCCCATTGATGCTTCGCGATAGTTGAGTGGGTCTTGAGTTTCCTTGAACTTCCCATCGTCGATCTGCGCCTCTGGACTGTATTTAGGATTCATACAGAGGACATGGACGACGACTCTATGCTTTTGTCCTCTTGATGAAGAGTCATAATTATCTGCTTCACATGCGACGTCCGACAAGCGACAAAATATTGGCCCAAAGTAGCGTTTTCGTAACTTTTCCAGTAGTCCTACATTCTGCACAGGCTTAAAAATTCAAACAGAGTCGCCTGGGCTGTATCTCAATGGTCAGTGGTTGGCACTGTAGTGCTCTCAGTCTCTGTCCTGGGCATCTGTAGGAGAGACAACTGTCTTGCTTCTTTGGCTCTAGTACTGAGGTGGTTCACGTAGTTATCCTGAATATCGTCTGGCTGAAACGGGAACAGTGTGTTCCTTGTCGCTTCGGCCTTGTGGCCATGGAGTAGAGAATATTGTGTAAAGCCAATAGTGCTTTGCTTCGCTGTGTCATATGTAAATGTCACTCTGGGCAGTATTCTAACCCGATTTCTCTGTTCGATGCCAGACGCACATCGAGAGCATATATGCCAGCAATTTATTACAGCATTCTGTGATGTCATTTGTCTGTGGATGGTAGACAGTTTTCATATTGTGAGTGATGTTGCAAAGTGAAATTACCTGTGATTCTTGTCTCAACTGAAAAACTTGTCTGCCATCAGACATCATCAGACGGGGTACTTCGTGCTCCGAAATGATGTCTTCTGCAAGGAACTTCGCAATTTTCGGAACTTTGGCAGTCGGTACAGCATTAGTGATAGCATAGATGGTGAGACAGTCAATGCAGACAATTATCCATCGATTCCCGTTTGTCGACTTCGGAAACCTCCCCAGAGAGTCTCTGGGTAGTTGTGAAAGTACGAATGTTTTGAAATACCTCCCTGATAGGCAGAAAGTATCGTTAAGTGCATGCTGGTAGTACCCCCCTAACATTTCGAGCGTTGGGGTAGGTCAAAGACATGACTTCCGTAACAGGTAAGTTAAAGGGTGAGGTAGACAGCTGTGTGTCATGGCGAACTAAGAGATAAGTAAATAAGGGTTAATCTAGGAGGTTATAAATCCTGGTCCCCTTCCCCAAAGTAATGGCAGAGTATGATATATACATGTTTACCAACCTGTGAACGCTGTCAACCCTTTGTAAAGTTTTGTCAAAGACTGTTAACGAAACAGTTTATTAAGAATTTGTAAATTGTATTGTTCATTTCTGTCACTTGTCACTGAGAGAAATGTGCCTAGTAGAAGCCTCTGAGACTCTAATAATTAAGGGAAGAATCATTTTAGACGGCCGTTTGAGTATGTTGACTGTATAGCTTGTTCTGCTGTATTTGAGTGTGGAAAGCGTATAGTAGTTAACATTTTTGGACTAACATGTGTACATTTTGCTCTGTGAGCGGTGTTGTATGTTGTGGAGCACACTACAGGCAACTCGTGGGTCGGGTTCTTACGTCTGGTCGGTGAACTGGGACAACCCACAGAGCTTGCTCTGATTAGAAGTGGCAAAGGAATCAAGTCGCAACCGAGAGCGCCGTGTGCAAGGACTGCAGCTATTCGCTCGTGGTCACCCGCCGGCAGCCACCCTACTCCTCCATGGCCCACTGGGAGACGTCACGCCCGAAAGTGCTGTGCTGCACCTATACAAAAACTGCCATCACTGGACGGCCGCAGAGCTAGCGAGGTGTGCGCATCGCTGCCGCTACGCGCTACGCTTACTCGGCCGTGGTGAGCTGTGGGCGCCGCGGGAAGCAAATTGTCGTGTGTTGTTTTCACAACGCCAGCAGATTGTCGTGTTCTGCGCCCCACAGCATGTGAAGGAAGTACACGCAGAGGAAACTGTTGCTACGAGGGGTCCTTCGGTTGTGCAACTCACTGAATCTGCCGACCAAGCAAGGAAGACCCGAAGACGAGTCGCAGCCTGTTCCCCCTTTGTAAGCCAAGTGCAAAGGCGGGTGGACAGTGCTGTTCAACTTAATGACGAATTGCGCCAAGAACGGGGTGGTCTACGAGTCTGTCGACACAGACTCTCTGATCTGCGTTCGGGCACCAAATGTGGCTGACCACAGGACGATCAAGGTCGCCGTGGCTGACCACATTGTCGACGCGCCGCCAGCGCGTGAGAATGCTCCTTCTGTCGGAAGGATGAAGACGACCAAGGCACTCCTAAGGGGGTTACCATGGTGCTGTGACGAGTCAGCGGTCCGGGAAAGGCTGCTGCAAGCTGGGTTTGGTAATGCAACCGCAAGGTTGCACAACTGGACCAACAAGAAGAGGGCGCCACTCTATGCCGTGACAGCACAAACGGCCGACGGCGAGAGCGACATCTTCAGCTTGCGGAAGTTGCTGGGCTTCCCGGCTACGACAGAAGCTCTCCTGACCGCCATGGACCCCCAGCCCCAGTGCTTCAGGTGTCAGGGTGAGAGGGCCATGTTGCGAATTATTGCCGCAACACGGTGTGGTGCGTCAAGTGCTCCGGCGAGCACGACAGCCTCGCCAGTAACGTTCTGCCGACTTGCGTCCAGTGTGGCGGCCCGCACGTCGCCATCTAGCGTAGCTACCCAGCTTTCTCAAGCCGCAGCCGTGCCGAAGGCGGCCGCACCAATGCAGCTGGTCGCAGGTTCGAATCCTGCCTCGGGCAGGTGTGATGTCCTTAGGTTAGTTAGGTTCAAGTAGTTCTAAGTTCTAGGGGACTGATGACCTCAGACGTTAAGTCCCATAGTGCTCAGAGCTATTTTTTGAACCAACGCAGCTGAAGGAGAGAAGACGATTTTGGCAACGATGTTGGGCGCAGACCACCCCTGCGCAGCTGAGAGACAGCGCAGAAGCAGCTCCACCTGGCAGGTGCCGTCTTCTGCGTCGTTCATACGGATCGGTGTAGTAGGTTAGTCTCGGTAGTGACGTCATTTTCGGTTCTTTATCCAAATATCCTATTCAGTAAGCTTCTGAGACCTGTTACCGAACGGGACTCCCACTGATTGTACGACAATAGTATGGAGAGGTTTTGGCTTTCGGTGTTGCCCTTTCGATCAGTGAGCTGTGGTTTATGTACGAGTATACCAATAATTTGTTATTTTAAACATATTTAGCGGTTTTAGCTTTGGATTTAGCGATTGCGTTACTAAAGAATCACCAGAGGACGCATCCTGTTGGAAAGTGAGTTCATAGTAGACTATTTTCCTTTGTTAGAAATATGTTTAGGATACGTTGTTACTGTGAATGATTACACAAAAAAAGTTTTTGGTCAATATTCTCTCAAAATACGTGTTTCTATTATGCAAAATGTGTTTAAAGATAATTAAATATCAAGCCATCGGCTCTGCTTATGTATATTACATGAGTGTGAACTGACGTTGCTAGTGACTTTGTGTACTTTTTCCCACAAATGGTTTAGTTAGTAATTATCGAAACGTGTTTACAACTTTCAAGTAACAAAAAAAAAAAAAAATAAAGACTCTGAGCACTATGGGACTTAACATCTGAGGTCATCAGTCCCCTAGAACTTAGAACTACTTAAACCTAACTAACCTAAGGACATCACACACACCCATGCCCGAGGCAGGATTCGAACCTGCGACCGCAGCCGTCGGGCGGTTCCGGACTGAAGCGCCTAGAACTGCATGGCCACACTGGCCGGCTTCAAGTAACAATGGAAAGGAATTACGTGAAGCCTGATATTGGAAACCTACCAAAGTATCTCGCATTCGTGACTTAACGCAGCGGAGTTTGGCAATGGAGTCAGGCTACGTTCCTGTACACAATAGTACAGCTGCCACAGTAGCTCATCGTGTTCGGTCAGAGGGCTGCGTGCTCTCTGTAATAAAAAAGGAATCAACGATTAACTTTAACGGATGTCTTCTGACGTCCGCACAGATCAAACGCAACGAACTATATGGAACAAAAAAATAAAATAAAAAAAATTGTGGTTAGCGCGCGGGAATGCGATACGAAAGGACATGGGTTCGCGAGCGGATGGGTGCAACAATATATTTTTCCTTTTCATATATGCAACACGTTCTGAGACATCGTTATTCGTGTAAGTTAAGATTTTTCTACAATATTCGTTATTACTTACAAGTAAGAGCGCACTTCCCCAGTAATGATTTCGTGATTTCTGTGCGTTTAAAGACCGAAATATGAAATTGCTGGAGATGAAATTGCTGTGAGTGAAACAACTGACAGTGACCTTCATATTTTTTCTTGTCAGAAATAACTCAACATTTTTTCCAAATATGTAGGGATTTCCGAGTATGCGGTCAGACAGGAATCTAAGAGCACAACTTAAATTACTGGGAATGCAACTAGCAGCAGTCGTCTTCATAATCTTTCTCTTCCCGCGCCCGGGTTCCCAGGTTCGATTCCCGGGGGGTCAGGGATTTTCTCTGCCTCGTGATGACTGGGTGTTGTGTGATGTCCTTAGGTTAGTTAGGTTTAAGTAGTTCTAAGTTCTAGGGGACTGATGACATAGATGTTAAGTCCCGTAGTGCTCAGAGCCATTTGAACAATTTGAACCATAATCTTTCTTGTCACAAGTAGTTATCTGCGATCGAATCCTCAACAACAGTAGACAGAGATGAAAGATCTCTGCCGTAATATTCTTAGATTGTAGCACCATATACAAAACATTTTCATTCATGAGATGCGTATTGTAAACTTCAACGAACTGAAGGAGCTCTCGAAAATGCGTTTTATCAATTTTGTTTTTAAGACCAAATCTTTGATATATCATATAGGGAAGTGGGCTACTTAATTATTTGGATCTCTAGGAGCGAGTTATAATCAAATTTTGCTTATCTTATTATTCATTGAAACTCTCAGAATCAATTTTTCTGGTGTTTTATAGATGTATTAGTACAATGTGGTACTACACACTATTCCTAACTCATTTTCCGAAACGTAAAATCCAAAACACGATGTCAGTGTCTAGAATCAGATGACATAATGCGGCGTTTACGACAGTCTGCAGAATACAGTCAAATACGCTATCGTTATTATGCATGCATGGTAACATGCGGTAAGGGAAACTGTAAAAATTTCTATGCATTTCAGCTGAGAATCATGCAAAAAGATGTACTGCGCCTGATATTGTTAAGGAGGAGGCAAGAGCGATGAAGGCGGGCACGTCAGCTCGATGGAATGCACCGTCATGCGTTATGGCAACGTAAACGCAATTTTCGGTACTAGGAAGAATAGTGCGCCTCTGTCGTCTGCTAGCCGCATTGTGTTCATGGCGCCGTGCGCGCTGCAGTGAACATGCGCGGATCTGCAGCCGCTTGCTTTTGACTGGCTTGCGCGACGCGAACCGACAACAACGCTTCGTTTCTCCAGACCCGAACGGTATCGCTTCCGCAATGCACACTGAATAATGCAGAAGCTCTAATTCGAGTACAAGACCGTTCGGTGCTCTTGAGTACCGAAACGATCGGGACAATGGCACAAAGATACAGAACAGGCACAGAGGAGTGGAGACGACCGCCCAGAGGCGGTCGGTCGGGATGCAGCTCGCACCCCCAAGAAGAGCTGTGGTCTCGACGTAGGAACCGCCATGAAGGAGGCCACTGCAGCCCTCAAAGCCGTCATGGCGGCAGAGAGGGCTGCCTTCGCAGCCATCGTGGCTACAGAGGAGGCAGAGCGCTTGAGGCAAGTGGGTGCGGTCTTCACCCAAGGCATCCGTGCAGCAGAATGGATTTGAACCCCTGCAAGCAAACCTGCGACGACGCAGAAGGACGTTCGCCTGCCTGCCCCAGCGACCACCCCAGCAGCACTGCAGGTGAAAGGTGCAAAGAAGACAACCGCCGCCCCAGCGGTATCGGCGGCGACGCCGACCGCCATGGGCGCGGCCCCCGCAAGGGACCGACAAGCCAAACAGGGAGTCTTCATCGTGCAAGCGCGAGCGAATGGCGTGCATTTCTCCGACACTGATGCGGCACAGCTCACCGATCAAGCAGAGCTGCTCGAGACTCAGCTGCAGCAGAGCTGCAGCATGCAGTAGCGGAGGACGCCGAACGGTGGCGGGCAGCCGCCGTTCAGCACCAACCTGATGAAGCTGTGCCAAGTCACTGATGACACGGCACAGCAGAGGGCGTAACGGCAACGCATGCGTTGCCGCTCTGAATTCCTTTGTTACAGGGACGAAGCCACTGCAGCAGGCCCGGGAGAACCAACAGGAGCCCAGCTGCAGCACCCGGACTGACCCAGCTATAACGAACACACAGCGACATAGGTAATGATGCACGATACCTCACACTAACATAACCTGACCTTGCATGCACTGTCACAGCTAGCAAGCCGCTACTGCCCTTACTACCCGTCCTACTGTCGCAGAGGTTTTTTTCCCTTGGCGCTTGCCTTGGCACTTTTTTTCCTCTGCCCTTACAACCGCTACCCTTCGATCGATTTCGTCCACTTTCTGTCTCCTGATGGACCATGTAAATGAGTAATCTTATCCAGACACATGGATAACATCACAGCCGGCATCTTGTGAATCCTGATTCAAACACTAACATGTTATGTGGAGGTGACAGTAGAACTTTTGGTTTGATCACCACGTCGGTGTGGGTGTGGAGGGGCCCATCCTTGCCCACTGGACGGCCGAGAAATGCCACCTCGCAGATCTTCTCAACCGGCGTGTGCTGAGCACCGCCTCTGTAGCCACTTTGCACTGTCAGGCTGTACCAAAGCCCACTCTCGACTTCATGGCGCTCTCACACATGCTGATAACCCGTGCCGAAAGAAGAGGGGAGGTCCAGCACGACGAGAGGCGACTGCCACGCACACATATCGCTGTCAGTAGACGCCTAAACAGAGTGCTAATCTGGTGCAGATACAACGTCACGGCACACTAACAAATGCGGATACCCCGTGCCAAAAGAAGGGGGCCAGCCAGGCATGACGAGTGGTGGCTGTCATGCCCACTTTGCACTGTCAGCAGACGTGTAAACAGCATGCCCTTCTGGTCAAGGCGCACTCACACATTGGGATGGTGCATGCCAAAAGAAGAGGGGCAGTCCAGCACAAAGAAAGGCAGGCTCATTGACGCTGTGAGGAGGCGTGTGTAATGGGGCTGTTATCTGGCGTGCTGATGTTTGTGTCCTGTGCTGTCATGAGCTCCATAACAATGACGATTGACACAGCATTGGTATGAGGAGATGGAATCATCGTTTCAGTGACGGTTTTCGTGTGACACTCACTCCCTATTCGACCACAATGTTTGTACGAGGGTCACTCCAAAAGAAATGCACACTATTTTTTTTTTAAATCCATCTTTTATTCTACATGTTTGAAAGTTTTACAGTGTGTAGATACACCCTTTAGGAACAATATTTTCATTTCTCCACATAATTTCCACCCCTCTCAACTGCCTTACGCCATCTTGGAACCAGCGCCTGTATACCCGCACGGTAAAATTCTGGACCAACCTGTTGGAGCCTCTGTTTGGCAGCGTGCACAAGGGAGTCATCATCTTCAAACCTTGTTCCCCGAAGAGAGTCTTTCAGTTTCCCAAAGAGATAATAGTCACATGGAGCCATGTCAGGATTGTAAGGCGGGTGTTTCAGTGTTATCCATCCGAGTTTTGTGATCACTTCCATGGTTTTTTGACTGACTTGTGGCCGTGCATTGTCGTGCAACAGCAAAACATCCTGCTTTTGCCGATGTGGTCGAACACGACTCAGTCGAGCTCTAAGTTTCTTCATTGTCGTCACATATGCATCAGAATGTATGGTGGTTCCACTTGGCATGATGTCCACAAGCAAGAGTCCTTCAGAATCGAAAAACACTGTAGCCATAACTTTTCCAGCAGAAGGTGTGGTTTCGAATTTTTTTCTTGAGTGAATTTGCATGATGCCACTCCACTGATTGCCTCTTCGTCTCTGGTGAAAAATGATGGAACCACCTGTCACCTGTCACAATTCTTCCAAGAAATTCATGTCCACCATTCTCGTACTGTTCCAAAAGTTCCCTGCATACAGTTTTTCTTGTTTCTTTGTGAGCCACTGTCAACATCCTGGGAACCCACTTGACACAAATCTTTTTTAACGCCAACGCTTTCACTATTCTGCAAACACTTCCTTCCCCTATCCCAATGTATCGTGATAATTCGTTTACTGTGATGTGTCTGTCAGCAGTCACCAATTCGTTAACTCTCTGCACATTGTCTGGAGTGCGTGCAGTATGAGGCCTGCCGCTGCGAGGACAATCCTCAATATTGCCGTGCCCGCTTTCATCACGTAACCTGCTTGCCCACCGTCTAACTGTACTGCGATCGACAGCATCTCCATACACCTTTTTCAACCTCTTGTGAATGTTTCCCACTGTCTCGTTTTCACAGCACAGGAATTCCATGACAGCACGTTGCTTCTGACGAACGTCAAGTGTAGCAGCCATCATGAAGACGTGCTGTGACAACGCCACTCATGGGAACAGGTTGAACTAAATTTAACAAGCGGGAAGGATGTATCTACACACTCTAAAACTTTCGCACATGCAGAATAAAAACTGTATTTGTACACAATTCATTATCAGGATAGTCAAAATGTGTAACATCTGTGGAGTCACATTTCATGTTTCTCTCGTTACATTCCTCATACGTCAACTAAATTTATTTAGCTTCTCTTATATACCCTCACTCATTATCTTGCAGAGTATAATAGTGTTGTAGTGTGGATCATATCATCTAATGTGTATTATGCTAGATCTTTGAGTTAACTCTGATATTCTTGTATCATATTCACTTATACAAATACTAGTGATCTGAGCTATCAACATGTCCACTCACCATCTATAAGATAGGTATTGTGGTTGTGTCATATTAGTGTGATATTTGATGGATCGATTTATCGTTCATTATACATTTTACCACTGCTGTATGCCAATTGATGGAACCTTTAGTTATTATGTAGCTATGATTTACCATACATGGCGTATTCCCCATTTTATTAATGCCTTGTTTCTGATGCTCTTACCTTATCTGACATCTTCTTCATACTTGATTTTCCAATTATGTATTTATTGTGTTATAATGATTGCCAATTGTTTACTTGTTACTTGTATTTGGAATTATTCTTGAATGCATTACCAGCTGATGGTATCTTTTTTATTTTCCACCCCTTTGTAATACGGTCTACTAATCTGGTTTATGTCATGATTGTTATTATTAATGTTCAATACTTTACCCTTTGCTCTTGAGAACTGAAGTTTTGACTTGTATGACGTATATGTTGGTTTCTGTACAGTTTCTTCCTCTAATGTTATGTCTTTACTATTGCTATTTTGACCATATTAGTGGAATTATCCTTCAGCTACCATGCTGACATGTAGTTTTTGTGGAATAGTAGACTGTCAATGTCTTATCATTGTTCATAAACAATTATCTCTGAAATTGGCCCTCTTTATGCTTTTGTCTCTTTATTAATGATATGGCAAATTTGGAGCCTCTAACCTTTTGTCGTAGTTTTAGTTTTATGCATGATTGTATATCATCATGTAATTATGGAATGCATGATACTAGTTCTAATATAATATGAATAAAAATGATGGACAGGGATAGTGCTCGTTATCAGTGTATGATAAATTGTAGGTTGATATGATGCTTGAGGCTGTCATATTGTGTCCAGGACAAACTCTGCACTTTTCTTTCCCTGGGGCTTAGTGTGATGAAAGGAGTGAATAAGACACATTTTCATTTAAATTGAGCGCCATTTTTTGCTTAAAGTACTAACAGAAACGAGTTGGGTCCTGCATTGGTATGTTTCCATCTGCTGCAATCTGACACAGTGAGTTCCTCTATTTATTATTAATCCATCTCAGAATGTAGCCCATTTCAGCCACATTTTGCATTGTGGGAAAATCTCTGTATAGTTGTGAAAGTGCAAATATTCTGAAATATTCTTCATTTTAGGCACAGACTTTCGTCAAGTACATGCTGGTAGTGCCACATTAACTTTCTGAATGTTGGGGTACGTCAGAAACTTTTATATCCAAGCACAGTCGCTCCACCACTGCGTGCAGGTATAGAGATTAGCACTAGTCAGTTCCACTCCCCCCACCCCATCTGCATGGAGCTGGATGTACTAGGGAGCAAAAGACAGGCTCTTGTTACTAGGATGTAGATAAGTTTGGCTGTATCTTGCTGGCTCTGCTTAGAAAGTCCAAATAAAGCATTTGTAGAAGTTCTGTCGATTTTTAGTTAGAATCACACTTAGGAACCAAGTTTTACTGTAATGTTTCACCACAGTCAAAGATTTCATTTTGGCTTGTAATTCTGGTATAATTTTGCCAGTTTGTAGGCTTGCTGTAGAGCCAGCTTTGTTCATCAAGTCTGTCCATTAAACATGTGGCTTTGAAGTGCTTATACTAGTATTCTTGTTAGGATTATTAAGTGGAATAAGTGCCCCCATGCTTACCTGCCGTGGAGTGCCTCTTATCTGCACATTTTAATGGTTTCTGGTGAAATTTGCTTTGAACAAACCTACTTGTTGAAGTTAATTTGAGAGTTTTATGACTAAGAATCTTAATGTCAGTGACTTAAAAAATGAGTACATCAGACAACAAAATGTTTAAATAAATACAATCTAAGATAATAGTTATGTCATGGAAAAGTAATAAAATTACCATTATTACTAATATATTTCCATTTAAAACATTTTCTATACACAACTATGTGTAACCAACTCATTTATGTTGTTCAAACTATAAAACATTTGTAAAAAAATGAAGTTTTCAATTGTTCCTTATTGAATTGGATCTTAAATTATGGGCTATAACGAGTTTTTCACCACATGGTGATAGAGTGTCAGTCATTGGTCAGTTCCATTATAATAACCCCCAAGAACACTGCAAGCTTATAATGTGAGCAAAATTCTGATACCATTATAACAGAACTGCCTAATATTGAATTTTGACAATCAAAACAGTCATAGAAATTTTTCTAATATAAATTATTTTCTGAGAGCACAGAGTTCTTTGTTACTATGGGCATATGATTTGTGCACAATAACGTTCAGCTGACAAAAATTTCTGTACATATTAAAATAAATAGTTATGTTGACAATTTGTTCCTTCAAAAAAAACTAATCTATATTGTTGCAGAATATTGATCTGACTGTAAAATCAAAAACTTTCAAAATTGTTATCACATGTAGCAAAATACTCAAATGTACCTTTGCAAGCTTAACAATAAATGGAGCATTCATGTACTTAAGGAATTTGAATATCTAACTTACAACCAGCAGAACTAAAAAACATTAAGACTATTTATTTATTTCTCATGCAAAAAAAATACTTCCACATTTCATAAGATATTTGCAAAAAAGTCAGAGTTGGCAAATTAACTCAACTGGAAGGATGAAGTTAAAATCAAAATAATCTCATTTTCAAAGATACATTGTGAAACATAGCAATTGTACCTATCAACATGCCATAGGGTTGATAGAACTGTAGGGTCCCCCTAAGTGAGTCTGGTGTGCACTACATAACAGAGGCTGCTATTCAGGTAGCTGATTGTGTCCAGGATGCATACAAAGATTTTTTAGGTTAGAGGACACTCCATCCAATCCAGACAACGATAGCTGCAGGAAAGCCAGAAGAATCAGTGTAAGATCGAAAGAAATGCCTCCCAAAGGTGAGAGTATTAAAATTCTAGTGGTAAACTGCTGAAGCAGTCGCAACAAAAAGCCAGCCACTCGCAACAAGTATTCTACAACTACATCTACATCTACATCCATACTCCGCAAGCCACCTGACGGTGTGTGGCGGAGGGTAACTTGAGTAACTCTATCAGTTCTCCCTTCTATTCCAGTCTCGTATTATTCGTGGAAAGAAATATTGTCGGTATGCCTCTGTGTGGGCTCTAATCTCTCTGATTTTATCCTCATGGTCTCTTCGCGAGATATACGTAGGAGGGAGCAATATACTGCTTGACTCCTCTGTGAAGGTACGTTCTCGAAACTTCAACAAAAGCCTGTACCGAGCTACTGAGCCTCTCTCCTGCAGAGTCTTCCACTGGAGTTTATGTATCATCTCTAAATGATCCTGTAACGAAGCGCGCTGCTCTTCATTGGATCATCTCTATCTCTTCTATCAACCCTATCTGGTATGGATCCCACACTGGTGAACAATAATCAAGCAGTGGGCGAACAAGTGTACTGTAACCTACTTCCTTTGTTTTCAGATTGTATTTCCTTAGGATTCTTCCAATGAATCTCAGTCTGGCATCTGCTTTACCGACGATTAATTTTATATGGTCATTCCATTTTAAATCACTCCTAATGCGTACTCCCAGATAATTTATGGAATTAACTGCTTCCAGTTGCTGACCAGCTATATTGTAGCTAAGTGATAAACTATTCGCTGCACATTACACTTGTCTACATTGAGATTCAATTGCCATTCCCTGCACCATGCATCAATCTGTTGCAGATTCTCCTGCATTTCAGTACAATTTTCCATTGTTACAGCCTCTCGATGTACTACAGCATCATCTGCAAAAAGCCTCAGTAAACTTCCGATGTTATCCACAAGGTCATTTATGTATATTGTGAATAGCAACGGTCCTACGACACTCCCCTGCGGCACACCTGAAATCACGCTTACTTCGGAAGACTTGCTGCTTTCTGTTATCTAGGAACTCTTCAATCCAATCACACACATGGTCTGATAGTCCATATGCTCTTACTTTGTTCATTAAACGACTGTGGGAAACTGCATCGAACGCCTTGTGGAAGTCAAGTAACACGGCATCTACCTGTGAACCCGTGTCTATGGCCCTCTGAGTCTCGTGGACAAATAGCGCGAACTGGGTTTCACACGATCGTCTTTTTCGAAACCCATGCTGATTCCTACAGAGTAGATTTCTAGTCTTCAGAAAGTCATTATAGTCGAACATAATACGTGTTCCAAAATTCTACAATTGATCGACGTTAAAGATATAGGTCTATAGATCTGCACATCTGTTCGACGTCCCTTCTTGAAAACTGGGATGACCTGTGCCCTTTTCCAATCCTTTGGAACGATACGCTCTTCTAGAGACCTACGGTACGCCGCTGCAAGAAGGGGGGCAAGTTCCTTCGCGTACTCTGTGTAAAATCGAACTGGCATCCCATCAGGTCCAACGGCCTTTCCTCTTTTGAGCGATTTTAATTGTTTTTCTATCCCTCTGTCGTCTGTTTCGATATCTACCATTTTGTCATCTGTGCAACAATCTAGAGTAGGAAGTACAGTGAACTCTTCCTCTGTGAAAAAGCTTTGGAAAAAGTCATTTAGTATTTCGGCCTTTAGTCTGTCATCCTCTGTTTCAGTACCATTTCGGTCACTCATGTGACCCATCCTAGAATATCGCTCAAGTGTGTTGGACCTGTAACAAATAGGACTAACAGTGGATATTGAATGTATACAGTGAAGGGCAGCATGAAATGTGGCAGGTTCATTTAATCCATGGGAGAGTCACAGAGATACTGAAGGAACTGAACTGGCAGACTTACATATAGATTTAAACTATCCCAAGATAGTTTGTTAACAAAGTTTCAAGAATCAGTTTTAAATGATGACTCTAGGAATATACTAAGACCCCTTATGTACCACTCACATAGGGATCGTGAGAATAAGTTAGAATAATTGCTGGACGCACAACAGCATTCAAACAAACCCTAGTAACTAGTACAATGGAACCTACCACCGGCTGACTCAGATGATACAAGTGGTGAAAGGTTCAAAGAAAGCTTGAGTTTAGTTTAAAAAATGTGCCTGACTCACAGTATTATAGTTGGTGTTGACATTAGTTAACCCTAGATATGTTGGCGAAAATACATGTTTCAATCAGGAGGCACACGAACAACACCGAATGAAATTGTGCTAAATATATTCTCTGAAAATTATCTCGAGCATATAGTTCGTGAGCCAATGTGAATAGTAAATGGTTGTGACACTTGACCTCTTAGCAACAAATAATCCTGAGCTAATAACGAGCATAAAAACGGATACAGGGATCAAAGCACACAGAGCTGTCATAGCGATATTCAAAAGTGGAAAAGGAGCACATGACACCACAGTATGTTGTATCAGGAAATGAGTATTAATGAAATGTGATTTTGTTTATCAATGTGAACTCCTGCTGGGATACCAACAGTTTTTACAGTAACTAGATGGTGTTTAGCAAATACTATTAAATGTTAGGCCACTTTATTACAGTTTAAAGTACAGAAATCCTTGACATGTAGACACATTACATTGCACGTCATTTATAATCAAACTCGTCATCGATATTTTCCTGTTCCATTGCATCGTCACTACCATCACTTATCAGTGACTGATAAAAACTTGAATATGTTGGAGGCACAAACTGCAGTAAGCTTCGAAGGTCCTTGAACTTCGATGCCGTAATTTGACGTCCCTTTGGATACTTAGGAACTAACTGGCAGTCTGCAAGTTTTGTAAATCGTCCACGACACTTCTGTAAACTAACTCGCACAGGTTTCTCGGTTTAATTGTGCGAATATTTGATATATACAGAATGTTCACCGCTCAGTAATCTAAACACAATTGCGTTTCTGATGTCTGCAGGCTTTTTGTCAACAGTAACGTTACGTTTGACGATAATGTTTATTATAGGCGACAAAGTCACGAAGTCGTCTTTCTCCATTTCAGCCACAATGAATGGGTTTCTTTTGTTTGCTGTTTCTTATAAGTTCAACCCATTTTGCTGGAGTGTACGCAGCGTGTCTTTCTTTGCAGCTTCTCAATAATTCCAAAATCCCTGTCACATGACAGGAATGTGTGACCAGGGAGGAGAAATTTGTGCTCAACAACATCAAAACATTTTTTATCTGGAAGGCACAACCAGAGACCTAGCATAATAAAGTTTTTATTTTGTTCAACACCCGAATCAGAATAAATGTTGAGCCTTCGATGACGTTCTTCCTTCACCATGTCTAAAGACTTTAAAACACAGCTAGCAATTTCATCGGCCCCTCTAGATACAACATTCTCGGATCAGACACACATCACTGCCTTCTCATCACTACAACGGTGAATACAGAAGTAATATGTCCAAAGTTGTCTCTTATAAAACACTGTTTCTGTCAAAATACATGGTGTTGGCATTGCATGTAGTAAGTCCATGCACAAAACGAGTGCATCACTACCGTACCGTTTTGACGCATTTGAGTCACTTTTGAGAGCACTATATGGAGCTTCAGCTTTCTCAAGGTGTAGTTTGATGCCTGTGGATTCGGTGTTATTACGTGCCTTAGCAGAATCACAAACATGATATGTATCACTCAATAGGAATATAAAACCAATATTATAGTCTGTGTTAAAAATAGTTTAATACACATGTTGTTCCATTGGGACTCAGGGACGGTTCTAGAAGTCGGTCAAGTGGGAGGCTAATCGTGGGGGGAGGGGGTTTGGGGGAATGGAATATCACTTAACGAAAGGAGAGTTGAGGTCCTCTACCGACAAATTGGTAAAATTTGGTGTTGCTTAAAGTAGTTTTTGGTAACTGTTTTGGAGTTCAGGGTATAAACGTGTCTACAGAATGTGTGTGCCTGGGAAAAATAATACGATTTGACCCAGATTTCCTGCGATTTCGAAGTTTTTGTCTGGGGTCAGCAATATAAGTGCTGGTAGGCATACCTGGCATATTTAGCTTTGTTGATTATTGTAAGTGGTCCTTGTACATTAATGTACATCCAGTGTATATTAATAAATAATAAGACACCCATTTTATGTTACATGATTTTTATTGGTTTAGATGACACTCTTATCCTTTTGTTAAAATGTGTTTGATATACATTGCAACCTATATTGCTACATAAATATAAACAAAAAGATTGAATCTGTTGAAGTAATATAATCTCTGATTTCAGAAGTAATTTTATCCAGTGTAATATGATACTCCTTTGGGGGGGGGGGTCTATAGCCCCCATAGCACCCCTCCCCCCTTGCCACTGCCCCTCCTGGGACTTCATCTGTATTTTTAAGATCTTCACAGTACTAACGATACATTCTAGCAATTGAGAGAACAGAGGTTATGAGGACTTGTTCGGATTCTGTGTTCTACTATGAATTGATGTGTACCCTGGCAACATTTCGATGTGATTTCTAACCTTATTTTTTCTCTCGTTACCAATGGCATGAGATCTGTTAGAATGATTGTTTCTTCTATCCTGTCCAGCTCTATGTACAGATACATGTGTTGTAGGTTCATGACTCCCAGTATCACATTCTTCATTGCTACAGACAGTCATTAAACGTTTAACAGAAATGGCATGAACAGCTAAAAATGCAGTCCTACACGCTTCAACCTCAGTAACTGGAGTGTCACGAATAAAATATCTGAAAGAAACCTTCCTCTGGCACCCCGTTCTTCTTTGGATTCACTTTATTGCACTTATTAGTACACACAAATCCAAATAAATAAGCATTTTGCTTATTATAATCTCCCAACCGTTAAAACTCAATAAATATCGCCTCCTTCTGTCCTTCATTCAGTGTTGAGTATTTCCAGAAACTAGTTTTGCGGCATGGATCACTGGCAATATGAAACACTTTCTCGGGCACAATCGTATTTTTTCAGGATTTATATTTTTTCCACTGTTTCTTAACCTCTTCCTTTCATTATCTTTCCACTCATTTTCTTTATGATATTTTTTACATGTACTGTTGCATCTTCTTCGTGAATAACATTAATAGCAATGCATTTGCCAACATCTTGGAAACATATGAACAACATTTGAGGATCTCTTCCTGATTGGCTTTCCGAAACCAAGTCAACCAATGAGACGAATCGACTCATGAGGCACAGAGATACTATTGGCCTGAGCCTCTTTTCCACTGGGAATGTGTCAGTCCTAAATAACAGCAAATATAATATGCTCTTTTTAAAGTAACGGGCACATGCCACTGTGCTAGAAGTTTACACTTACGATACTAGATGGCATCGTCTGTCTTCCTGTACCAAAATCACAAAATCACTGCGCAGATGGTATGTGCCCCTTTTCCACTGGGCCCCTCTATTGTAACCCCCAAATCCTGCAAGCATAAACTAAAAATATACCTATTCAAGAAAGCAGATAAAAATTCACTCGACGCCTTCCTGAGAGGCACTCTCCACTCCTTCGAAATTAACAATGTAAGAGTAGTCTTAAATTCAAAGAAATAGTATCGACAGCATATAAATTATCGAACGACAGAGCTGATCCCCTGTGGAACACAAAATGGGTCAGAACACAGTTTCAGAAACAACTAAAAAAGCATGCCAAATTTAAACAAACGCAAAATCTCCAAGATTGGTGATCTTTTGCAGAAGCTCGAACATTAGCACGGACATCAATAAGAGAGGCTTATATTAGTTCCCACAACGAAACTTTATCTGGAAACCTGGCAAAAAATCTGAGAGATTCTTGTCGTATGTATAGTATATCAGCGCCAAGGCACAGTCAATGCCTTCTCTGTGCGATAGCAATGGAAATACTATCGACGGCAGAGCTGCGGAAGCAGAGTTACTAAACACAACTTTTCGACATTAATTCACCAAAGAAGACAAAGTAAATATTATACAATTCGAATCAAGAACATCTACCAACATGAGTAACATAGAGGCAGATATCCTCAGAGTGGAGAAGCAACTTAAATCACTTAACAAAAGCAAGTCTTCTGGTCCAGACTGTATACCAATTACTTTCCTTTCAGATTATCCTGATCCAATAGCTCCATATCTAACAATCATATGCAAATGCTCTCTCGAGAAAAGATCTGTACCCAAAGACTGAAAAGTTGCACAGGTCACACGAATATTCAAGAAAAGTAGTAGGAGTAATCCACTAAATTACAGGCCCATAACATTAACGTCGATATGCAGGAGGTCTTTGGAACCTATATTGTGTTTTAACATTATGAATTATATCTAAAAGAACGGTCTGTTGACACAGAGTCAACGCGGATTTAGAAAACATCGTTCTTGTGAAACACAACTAGCGCCTTCCATATTTCTAGATTTCCAGAATGCTTTTGACATTGTACCACACAAGCCGTTTCTCGTAATATTGCTTGCTTATGGAATATCGTCTCAATTAACTGTCTGGAGTCGTGATTTCCTGTTGTAGAGGTTACAGTTCGTGGTAATTGACAGAAAGTCATTGAGTAAAACAGAAGTGATTTCTGCGGTTCCCAAAGGTAGTGTTAGAGGCCATCTGCTGTTCCTTATCTATAGAAACGATTTAGAATACCATTTGAGTAGCCGTCTTAGGTTGTTTGCAGATGATGCTGTCGTTTATTTTCCAGTAAACTCGCAAGAACATCAAAACAAATTGCAAAACGATTTAGAAAAGATTCTGAATAGTGCGAAAATTGGCATTGACCCTCGATATTGAAAAATGTAAGGTCATCCACTTGAGTGCTAAAAGAAATCCGTTAAATTTCGATTACACAACAAACCAGTCAAATATAAAGACAATAAATTCAACTAAATACCTAGAAATTGCAATTACGAAAAACTTAATTTGGGAAGAACATATAGAAAATGTTGTGTGGATGGCAAACCAAAGACTGCATTTTATTGTCAGTACACGTAGAAAATTTAACAGATCTACTAAAGAGACTGCCTACACTACACTTGTCTGTCCTCTTTTGGAGTACTGCTGCATAGCCTGGGAAGCTTACCAGATAGAATTAATGGAGTACATTGAGAAAGTTCAAAGAAGAGTAGCAAGTTTTATATTATGGAGAAATAGTGGGGAGACTGTCATAGACATGATATAGGATTTGGGATGGACACCATTAAAACAAAAGCGTTCCTCATTGTGGCAGATACTTTTCACAAAATTTCAATCACCAACTTTCTCCTCCGAATTCGAAAGTATTTTGTTAACGCCGACCTATATAGAGAGAAACGATCATCATAATAAAATAAGGGAAATCAGAGCTCGAATGGAAAGATATAGGAGTTCGTTTTATCCTCGCACTATTCAAGAGTGGAATAATAGAGAATTATTGTGAAGGTGGTTCGACGAACCCTCTGACAGTCACTTGAGTGTGATTTGCAGAGTGTCCATGATGATGTGGATGTGGATGAATGTGGATGCACCTCATGGTGGTTTGCAGCATATAGCCGTAGATGTAGAATAAAGAATTTGTAATGCAATGACTACAAAAAATAGGTGTGTGAAAATTATTTGCAGAGTGTCCATGAGGATGTGGATGAATGTGGATGCACCTTATGGTGGTTTGCAGCATATAGCAGTAGATGTAGGATAAAGAATTTGTAATGCAATGACCACAAAAAATAGGTGTGTGAAAATTATTACTCTGTAACTAGTTATGCAGCACCACTTACATACTTCAAGAATGGCAATAATAACTGTTAACTACACACAGGGCGCAGAAATTAAACTGCATATAAAATAATGTTTTCTCCATTACTATTTAGATAGACTTTTAATGATAAACACACAATATTACAAATTCATTTACTCATCATTTTCGAAAATGTGTCGCATTTTTGTCCAATACTTATTATGGTGAATTTCTCTTGAATAAATATTTGTTACTACTGTCAATGGCAATTTCAACTTATTTCACACGATATTTTCAATGTCTCTTTTATCAGACCTACGTTCTTTTCTTTTACATGACACTTTAATGTCCTCTTACAGTAGTTCCATATAATCACGTATAAAAATTATCAAAAAATTAGTTTTTATAGTTACATCAGTCAGTACATGCAGAAGATAGGTTTCTTTTACAACTAGTTTTGTCATGTCAAACAGCTGAAGCAGAACCTTTACAATTTTCTGAGCAAGCTTTTTCAAACTGGATGAAAAGTTCAAAGTCAAAAATCCATACGCAGACGTCCTTTCATGACTTTAAGAAATCAAAACATCATTCAAAATACCAGAAATACACTATCTCTATACACAAACGAAGATATAATATGGAAATTAAAAATGGAAAGCATTAACAAATCATCATAATGTACACATAGGAAGTTGAAACTTGCGAAACACCTCACTAAACATAACTTTTGTCTTTTTTTTCAACACAATTGTGGTGGTCTTCAGTTAGTGTCATGAACATGTTAACCGTATTTCCCATATAAACTGATTACAGCTGTATATGAATATTTATTTGTAAGAATACGTCTGGTTTCATGACATCAAATCACATCTTCCAGTGTGCATCCGAATAATGTACAAAATATTGTAGAGGACAAGAGGTTATTGTTAGGAAATATGGTGCGAAATTGGAATTTAGTGTGTTTCAGTGCGCAATGCGCCAGCCTCATGGCAGATGGCGGACAAAGGCTGGCCGGCGCGTTATGCAGGTGACACAGTTTTGCAACGAGCGTCGGTATGTGCGTAGGTGCGCGCGGCCATCAACAGCCAGAACGCAGCATTAGCAGAATTACGCAGGCGCAGGCAGCGGTTGGCGCGGTTGCGTTAGCCAACTCATCGAGAACATTTTAATAAACACGGCGCCGCGTAACCGGCGGATTCAGCAGCGGACTGCACTCTTTAATCGAATCAGAGGTGGGTGTCGGCATTCGGTTCGACCGATTGGGCGTTCGGTCGCTGTTGCGTCGTCGTCATCAGTGACACTTTCCTTGAGGACTGGCCGGCAGAGGGCGTTGCCCGCTGCTGCACCGGTGACTCCCGGCCTCGTCACGAGAGCGTCTGCAGGAGGCGTGCTAGGCCAGGCCTCATGCTGCTAACCTCCTACCGCCTGCGCAGCCGCTGACCGAGCACGGTGTCACGTTCCCCGGGCTGCATGCATCAGCACGTCTCCACCACGACACGAGCGGTGGGGCTGAGCTACCTGAAAATGTATTGGAAGAACCAACAATTAAGGGGAAGATTGCTAAAAACAGCCACCGGCCCCACCCTACAACCCTGACCATTCTCTTCAAGAATGTTTAAGATGTTCCCTTATATTCTCTGTGTAAGACTTAAATTATAGGCTACACCTGTAACAGAATGGCCAAAATCCTGCAACTGGTTACTTAAAGCAGAGTTCGAATTTCTTATACTTTGGTTTTCCCTAAACCTAATCCCAAACCTTCAGCCAGTCTACCCAAAATACCTTGCAGAACATCTGTCACAACTCATCCAATATGCACCAGCAGAGTCGTAGTTTTCACAAGTGACGTTCCCTTCTATGTACAAATCTTTGGCCAAGATTCTGAGGAATAAAGGAAGTTGGCTTTATCTTTCTTTGTGCTAACTTCTTGTCTACATTTTATTATGCCAAAGTATGATATCCTGTGGTAACCAATGAACTCATTTTCCCCTAATGCAATCTCTGTCATGTGATTTCATGTCCATTTGACTCTCCCTAGTCCCAGCGAGTTTTTTTTTCACAGCATATCCTTATTAATATTCCATACATAACTGATATCGTACCCATTGGCATATGAGATGTGCATAAACGCAGAAATTCGGGATTTTGTGGCTCCTTCGCCATGGGTACATTGTGAAGATGATAGAACATTTATCTAAAAGTTGCCATATTGTACACAAGATGTGAGATTTGAGCCATGGTGTATAACAGTACCCATCATTGTAATCTTCCTAAGAAAAACATATTTTTCCCTTTATCTTGTAAGGAAATTTTTAAATCTACATAGTCATCTTCCCTCAGTTTGTTCTTTGGTAAATTGTATCTTATTATGTATAGCATTCATTTTATCAACAAAATCAGATTATTCCTGCTTAGAACCGTCGTCCATCAAAAATATGTCCTCAAAATATCTGTACCATAGTAAAATATTTCTAGTATTGGTGGGAAGTGGAGTACCAATTTTCAGTGTCAAACATAGTCTTAAAAATATAGCAGTAATGCAACATGTTAACAGAGAGCTGTTTGCCAAGGCATGGTTCTGAACATAGCTACTACCCCCAAACCTGAAATAGTTGTAATTAAGCGCTGTACTGTGTAGCATGTGGAAATCGTCAGTCCCATTCACAGTTGGCTGCAATGCCTCAAGCAATGGCGAGTCATGTCCTGTGCAGTGTCAGTCAGAATACTGGTACATGTATTTTTTTACATTTAATGATGTAATGTGTTTGGCCTGAGAAAGATTTAAACCTTACAGTTTATTAATGAATTGTTCTCTATTTCAAATATTGAAGTTATTTAGGTATAAATAATGCTCATTGGAATATTTTGCTAGAGCTTGTTTAGTCTGATAACCAATCCCCTCCTCACCCTTTGCAATAGCTATTCGTCTAATTGCAACTCCATCCTTATGTATCTTAATCATGGTCCTTAGACTAGGGAGTCTAGTAGTCATGGGAACTAAATGCTTAACTTTCAACTTTCTAGAGAAAACCTAAGTATATTTTAAGGTCTTTTTTAACCCATCAACAATTTAGAAAGAAGATCCTTAGCACACTGTGAGGTTTGAATATTACACAAGGTACCCACATGGCATCATTAGATATAAAAATATGCATACCAGCTCTGCTGTCGACACTGCACAGGACATGATTGACCTTAGCATGAGACATTGCAGTGGACTGTAGGTAACACTGACAAAGTCCACAAGCTGCTCAGTACGATACTTAGTTACAATTATTTCAGGTTTGAGGCTAGTACATAAGTCCAGAAGCATGACATGGCACTTAACTACACATTGCCATATAGCATTACTATTATACTTATGACTAAATTTGAAAGTGACATTGGTATTCCGATTCTCATCTATGCTACTAATATTGTACTATAGTGTAGATATATTGATGACATATTTTCACTGTACAGTGGTTCTTAGGAGGAATGCTGTGATTTTGTTGATAAATATAATGATATACATGATAAGGTACAGTTTAATATAGAACACACTAATGGAGTATGACTACATAACTTATGTTTAAAAATTTCCTTACATGATAAAAGGATACAGTATGATATTTTTAGAAAGGCTACAATGCTGGATACTGTTATACACCACAGCTATAATCACCCCCTTATGTACAAGATGGCAGCTTTTAGATAAATGTTACTTCACCTCCACAGTTTACATTTGTCTAAGGAGAAGCACAATCGAGAATTTCAGCTATTCTGACAAAATCGAAGAAATTGAGTTTTTAGTGTGATAAGGTTCTACCTGACTTCTGCCAGAAGTAGAATGTATTCCATTGCAATCTGTAGAGAAATAGCCAAGTTAGAAGAACACTGAAGTTTCAACTTATATCACTTAGTTTAATATGTTGGATGACAATATTCTGTTTGACAGGCAGAACTTAATTTTTTTTATTAATGGATTATTTTCTTCGTAAGTAATGACAAATACATTAAAGGGGAAAAAATCACACTACCAAGAAGGAATTGTGCAACATAAACGAAAGATGATGAGTGTGTTTCTAGATCTTAAAGATGATACCTCTTAACATTTCGCGCCATTAGCATAAGAGTTGCGCTAGTAGCGCCACTACGAGGATGCAAGTCAGGATTGCTTTAAATTCACGCTGTAACTGTCGCAAGAATTAGTTACCTTTGAGATTGGCTGTGGTGAGTTGATGTAAGTCAAGAATGCCATTAAGGCAACAAAGACGCCCATATCAACACCTCACTGAATTTGATCGAGGTCGCGTAATAGGGCTACAAGAAGCTAAATGTTCGTTCTGTGATATTGCAGAAAGACTTAATAAGAATACAACCACTCTACATGATTGCTGGCATCGATTGTCGCTAGACTGTGTGGCCCCAAGAATACCGGGCTCTGGAAGGCCACATCACATATTCGACGTATGGCTCTGGCGCATTGCAACAACAATTTGAGCAGCAGTTGGCATAACAGTGACACAACGAACTTTACAAATTGGTTAATTCAAGGACAGCCTCGAACCAGATGCCCTGAAGTGTGCATTCCACTAACCCCAAACCACCGCCATTCGCAACGGTGGTGTCAAGTGAGAGCTCATTGAAGACAGGGTGGAGGTCTGTTGTGTTTTCTGATGAAAGCGGGTTCTGCCTGGGTACCAGCGACAGCGGTGTCTTGGTTAAAAGGACGTCAGTTGAGGGCCTGCAACCAACTTGTCTGCATACTAGGCACACTGGATCTACACTTGGAGTTACGGACTGGGGTATGATTTTGTATGTCAGGAGGAGCACTCTCGTATTTATTCTGAGCACCCTAACTTCAAATTTGTATGTCAGTCTGATACTACATCAAGAAAACACCACTTCAGGTGGACAAACAACGGAATAATGAGTCAAAGAAAAGTTGTCATCAATTTACACAAAATGAATGAAGTATTAATTGACATTTTGTCATTCCACAGGGCCGATATGTCAACGGTATACTGTGTAAAAAAAAGCTCGCTAAGACTAGGCAGAGGTCAAATGGAGAGAAGATTGGACTAGGGGAAGATGAGTTCATTGGCTACCACAGGATACCATACTTTGGCATGATTTCATAAAAAGTAGACAAAAAAGCTTAGGGCAAAAAAAGATAAAGCAGAGTTCTTTATTCCTCAGAATCTTTGCCAAAGATTTGTACATAGAGAGAACGTTGCTTGTGAAAAGTACGACTCTACTGGATGAGTTGTGACAGACGTCCTTCAAGGTATTCGGAGCAGATTGGTTGAAGGCTTGGCATTAGGTTTAGGGAACGGCAATGCATGAGGAATTCGAACTCTGCTTTAAATAACCTCTGGTAAGATTATAGACAGTCTGTAACAAATGTAGCTAATATTTTAAGTCTTACACAGAGAAATAAGGGAATACCTTAAACATTCTTGAGGAGATTGACATTATGCAGAATTTAAAAGTATTCCATCAACATACCATTAATAGTCAGGTGGAGTTAAGGCACTGCAATGTACTGTCCGTCTTTGATTGCCTTTCAAGTACATAAAATCATGGTTTATTGAATGCCCCCTATTGGTCCTGGGCATTTTTTAAATGCTCTTGTGTCTGACATATTTTGTTCTACCTACATTTTTTTGTAAAGTATTTTCTAGTTTGTAGTAGAGAGTTTTGTAACCAGGTTCTCAATCAGTCTTATGATTTTTGAATACAAGTGGAAATGTTTGTTACTTCCCCGCTTCTGTCTATGTTGGCGCTACTGCCCTCTGCTGTACACATGTGAGTAGATTGACTATCTGTGTGGCCCTGTATGGCAAGGCAGTTGGAGGGATGCTATTCACTGCTTCTTGATATGATGTGAGTTTTTTAATTATTGAGCTTTCAACACTGCTAGCTGGTACTTCCTCTTATTTTTTCCTGTTTATTGTAGGTTAACACAGTTTTAACATGGTAGTTTCTTCTTCTGTTGAATCTGATTCATGATACCCTGCTGGCTACAGATAACAGGATTTTATTTTTAGAAGTCGAGTCTTCCTCCTTCCCATCTTATGAGCTTAATGTTTTAGCAATGCGTGAGTTTTTGTCATATTGGTGGTCATATGACTTACATAATTGGGATTTGTGTTCGTTTTTAATCACAAATTCGATTGCATGTTTTGTATCTTGTTCAGTTGTACAGTTGAGGATGTGATTTCTTATCACAGAACTGGTAATGTTCGTACAACTAATGGTTCATATAAAACTGGAAGTGTTTTATGTGTCAAATATGGGTTACTTCAACTGCAGTTGCCTACAACAGGAAACTATTTGTAATGAATGTGTTAGTTTCCTAACTCTTTTTTAGAATTGGAATAATTGGGAATCCACTGAAAGAGTAAAGTCAAAATAATGTGATAAAATAGAATCAAAAATTGTATTAAAATGCCATAAAAATTTATAAGCTTTTTGAGTAATTCAAGTGGCTCTTTATCATATATAAGACGTATTGAACAGTTCTCTTAAAATATTTTTCAAGTATAAAAAGGACAACATAGACAGAAAGGGATAACATTGACAGATAAATGTACAGAAAGATGTAGCACAAAAAACAAAGAAAGAAAGTGAGTCACACCAGCATCCTCTTGGTCTTAGTGTCTCAGAATACAATTTACCTTCAGGTGGAGAAAAAGGTTTTTGGGTTTATTTTATCATTTGTATAACGATCAATTAAAAGTCACAGATGTTTGAATTGATTCTTCAGTTGTTTTATTTTACTATTCCAAGTACAATATTTCCAGGAAATAGATGCAGCAACAGGATGATACATACAGATCTTATCACAACTGATACTTGAATTCCTGACATCTGCGAGCAAGTGAAGAAGGATATAGGTAATACATACATCAAAGGCAATGTTAACATTAGCAATGCATTTCGACAATATTTCCCGAAGTTAGTTTGAGAGCTTTTAACTAACAGTCTTAAAAGCAATGACTTCAAATGTAATTGCATCAGAAAAACAATTTTGATATAAATTCATTATAAGTACATATAGTTTTTGAATGATAATAAAATTACTATTAGTCATAATAATATAGTGTTTAAATGCATATTCTGTGTATTAATACACTTAACCTATTCATTTATGTTATTCAAACTACAAAACATTCATTCCAAATGAAGTTGCTCACTGCTCCTTATTGAACTGTATTGTCAATTCATGGGGTGTATCGAATTGTTCACTAAATGGCATGTTACATCACTTTGCAGCCATAGCAAACACAGTCGCACACTTGCTGGCTGTAATCACATAGTGAAACATTTCTCACCTCTTTTGTATTCGCTTTTGAGCATCTCATTAATGGGATTCAAGATGATTCGAAAGAATTAGTATTTGAAATATTTGATAGGAAATGTTAAGCTGAAGAAGCACTTATGACACTTGTGAGTATCAAAACCTAGCTCTAATGATCATAACTCATATTTAAGGTTTAAGAACATGACAATGGTGAATATTCTGCAATTTTGTGTGAGACTTCAGTTCAGATATATTCAGAGATTGTTATTATAGAGATGAAGAAACACCTTTTGATGTTGATGTGGAAAATTTAATTGGACTTTGCTGTCGATCAGTGCAGACAAGATTCCTTTTCCCTGAAGCTGTTTCATTGCATCCTGTTTTGCTCTTTTATTCAAATACCTAATTTGGGTGAAAGTTGTCGTTCTTACATATAAATCAATTATTTTCTTTTCGATTACAGGATATTTTGATTGTACTATGCTGCTAATGATACCATCATTTGTTCCATGAAAAGACACAGAAAATATGATACTGTAGCAAACCAGTCAGGTGATGCAGAAGTAAGACCAGCTTTCGAAAGTTCAGCTATACAATCTTGTTTTGCTGTTAATTTTTGCATCGACATGGCTCTTTGCTTTTATAATTCCTACTGAACTTGAGATGTTTATGCACCTGAAAGCGACGTATTATTCCAACTTTTGTAAGGCATCATGAGTGAAGTCTTCACTGGACCTTCCTGAATCACTGAGATCGCAATCCCAAATCTTCTGCATCTGAAGTATAGTGATGTGATGTACTAGCTTCTTTATTGCACAATTCATTGGAAATAAAATTCTCGATTTCGCCTAAAGTTTCTTCTGCAGAATTTTGGGTTTTGCCTTATGCAATGGAAGAAACGAGGGCCAAGGGTATATTTGTTGTATTGTTTGTCAGTATTAGCAGGCGAATCCTGTTCTTCATCTTGAAGGGCGCTGGGTTAATATAAAATGCAACAGAACCATCAATTATAGAAAACAAACTTTCGAAGCAACCTTGATTCCATGTGACAGTCGGGATGTACGTCGCCTCTTCATTTTTCACGTCTATGGAAAGTACAAAAAGTGAATTTATTGATGAATATATCCTTTTCGAAATGTTTCTTTATCCTACTCGCACATTCAAGCGAGTTTCCAAAAACCTCTTCAAGAAATTTTGTTGACTTCTGAGGTTGAAACCATAACCACTTCTAAGAGGTGCCTTCTGATCATGAGTGTACCTCGACACCAACACATGGAAAACGTTGTTTATCAATTCAATGGAGCTTCCTTCATAATGTTTATGGAGGATGTATCTCACAGCTTGGACAGTGCGCTGTGAAAATAGCTGTCCAGCCATTCTAACGTCCTACTCACACGTCCACCCATATTAATATCAGCTACTGGTACACAGTAGGTGACCCAAAGATAACTGATACAGTAAGAGATCTTATATTAAAGTCTTTGTAAATGCGGTACCGTCAGGGAAGGTGATTCAGTTGTCAATAAAGTGATGCAGTGAGTCGTAAAAAAACCCATATTTTCCTTGTGTAGCCCACAAGGCTCAAAAAATACATCTTAATTGTGGATACCGTACACCAAGTTGACTCCACGCTTTTGAATTCATCATTCCCATATCACATTCCCATGTCACATAAGGTTCGGCTGAAGGCCATATACCGAACATAGAATAGACAAAATTAATACATGGCTGAAGGCCTGGCACAGTACTTGCAACAAAAGGAAATCACATTCACTAACAACAGAACAGTGGTGCTCAGAAGTGCTCTGAGGGTCGGCCTGGGGAAGAAACTCTAACAGCAGTTTAGGTGAGACAGGCAGCCAAGCATAGCACTAAACAATTTGGTGGCAGAACGACCTGTGGACAGCTGAAGAACCAACCAACAACCTAATCAATTCCCTTCCACCTGACCAACGACATGAGAACCAATAATATCAGCGAGAATTACGATCATAGCAGGACTATGTCTTAATAATTGGCATCTTAACACAGTCAAGGCACAATAACCACTTAAAGAAAAAGGGAGAATAACATCAAGCTGTCGAACTACACGTCATGCGGAACAGCATCAACATGGTGAGGAAAACACACTGTCTGAAAACTATGCTAACTACCAGGGCGCCGGCCGGGATGGCCGAGCGGTTCTAGGCGCTACAGTCTGTAACCGCGCTACCGCCACGGTCGCAGGTTCGAATCCTGCCTTGGGCATGGATGTGTGTGATGTCCTTATGGTAGTTAGGTTTAAGTAGTTTTAAGTTCTAGGGGACTGATGACTTTAGAAGTTAAGTCCCATAGTGCTCAGAGCCATTTGAACCATTTGAACTACCAGGGCAGGTAACTGGATCGTTGACGGCCACAAGACAGAAGATACCGCTGGTGCACTTCACTAATAAATTATAATCATTTCAAAAGTTAAACTCAATACAGGAAGACAGGTGCAAAATTTCGACGACTCCAGCACACCATCACATTGCTGCTTGCGGGAACAGCCCAGGAAGTAACAACCAGCAATCAACGAAGAGATGTCACAGCAGTTGAGGTTTCTTAATGGGTCCACCGATTACGTAACTCCAGTATGCAGGTTCGGTGGGCGACGAACTTTGCAGCTCTGACAGCTATTCTCACACAACTCCGACCGCGCGTGCACGGCGCCAGTGGCCCCAACCTGACCTCACACCGTGGGGACTTCCTCACTGCTCCATCTCAACCGACCAACTACTACACCAGTACACAGACAACATTCATCTGCTCAGCGGAAATCACAGAAGCTACACACAGTTCCACATAAACGCTTGTACCAAGAACTCCAACAATCCTAAAACCAATCACCGTGGAACAACAAGGAGAAATGACAAGTCACACACACACACACAGAGAGTTTCCATAAGCAGCTGGAACCAAATACACTTCGTCCGATGAGACGACCGACCGAACGACCAACCAAGGTTGTCCCCACTCAAGTTATGAGTGTCGGCAACGGTCGGGCACGTCTTGGCTGTCCGGAGCGCCAACCCAACTCAACTCGATACCCGTTCGGAACTCGGTGACACGGCGACCCAGGCACGCTGGTTCGGACCCACCCATGCAGAGGTAACTCTTGACCATCGGCGACGACATCTCTGCGCGAGGAAGGAACCGACCCACGTTCGACAAGATGACCAACTGACGAGGCCCAGAAACGGTCAAAATACCAAATACACGTCGCCTAATGAGACGACCAACCGAACAACCAACAACCAACTGGCGTCTCCTTCTGTTGGACAGTTCATGTGTGTAGCCAGCGGTCGGGAAGTACTGGCTGTCAGCGCCTCACTGGCGCTCCGACTGCTTCGTCCTACCGACTGAACTACCGACACACGACGAGCCGGAAATACTAGCGGTCTCTTCAAAGATAATACGACAGTGCTCTTATCGACAAGCGCTGCTGCTGCTGCCACTTATGGGCAGGTAAGACAGGAACTTAGTGACGCCAGTAAATCGAATAAGAAAACGAGGCGGCAGTACCGTAAAGAGAAGATGACAAACAATAAATGGCATGAACACGACCCGTACACGGCTCAGTGAGTTCACCGCAACGCTCTTAAAACCACTGTTGCACGGTTCTGGCTCCGAGACACGGACAGTTATACTGCTGAAAGATGACATCGCCATCGAGGAAGACATCAGCCATGAAGATATGCATGTGGTTCACAGCTGTAATCGTGTCTTCGATTCCAATCACAGGTCCCGTGCAACCGCATGAGGATGTCTTCTGTAGAATAATACTGCTCCCAATAGGATGGGTCTGTGGCACACTACACGTTTGGAGCATCTCGATGATGGCATTTGTGGAGACGACCATCGACCTAGTGTTGCGAAAATTTGATTCACCTGAAGAACCGACGAGTTTCCATTGATCGTCGATCGAATCCCGGTGGTTCCGTGCCCATTCCAATAGTAACTGACGATGTTGTTGGATCAACATGCGAACATGTAGGGCTGGTCTGCTGCAGAGCTGCATTGTCAACAATGTACAATGAACGGTGTGCTCCGGAGCACTTGCACGTACACCAGCATTGTGCTCTTTCAGCAGAGTTGCCAACATCATCACTATCTGTCCGACTTTACAGGAGACAAGCCATTGAACCTCACGTTCTGTGAAGAGACGTCAAGTCCAACCATTTAACGCCTAGTGGTACTTTCACTGCCCTTCTACATCTTTCTGTAGATGCTCACTACAGTAGTACATGAACAATCGATCAGATTCACCGTTTTCGAGATATTGCGTAATAATAATCTATCCTTTGACAATGTCGCTTATCACAGTGGGTTTCCCCATTTGCAGCCTATATCTTCGTTAGGGTGAACCCCCATCTGCTGTGCGTACATACTTTTCATAGCGCGCCACGTGCCTGCAACGTCACCGGGGGCATCCAGGCTGGCGACGGGCAGCTGTCATAATGTTCTTGCTTATCAGTGTATGCTTCTCATGCATGAGGTATGTACTTGTATTCCCTCACTTTCAGCGGAGTGAGCTGCACATATACATGTATTCGAAAGTACTTCTTCATGATGTAGCTTATGTCATGGTATCAGTGTGATTTGACTGGTTTTGCATGTATTTCACGATAATCTGTGTCTCTTGGTAATTTAATAACCCATGGAACGCAAAAATATAACAGCTATTTTGTTATTTAAGTAGAAAATAATTAAAAGGAAACATTATCCTTATGACACATGTGACTGTTTGCTTTCTTGGAGAGGAAGTCCGCCTTCTGCAAGACACCTTCATAGTTTTGTTTTCATCTAGATAAGTTTCAGCCCTTTTGGTTCTGTCTTCAGTAGGTTTTTATTTCCTTCTACAAAATTGTTACATGTTAACCTTTAAAGAAACTTTTGGCACAAAATATTTACATCTATGAAATAAGCGATTATTTTCTCGTGTTTTTACATTGGTTTGCGTACAGTAGAGATGAAACATGTTTCACTGAGTTAATGCAGTCTGTGTTTTTTGTTTAGATATCTCTAAGATTTCTAGTTTTATAGTACATTTGGAAATAAAGTGATGTATGCATTTGTTCACATAGCTCACACGGAGCTATGGGACATTTATGGTAGTAGCTTTGAGCCTACTACATAGTCGACACCTTGTCATCTCTAAACAGCAAAACGTTATTTAATTTTTTTGTTATGAATTTCCGACCGAGAACCACTACGTATCGACTTGTTTGTCGTGTTGGTTAATTTTTTTTGTTTTGGGATAACAAGCTTATTTCTTTCGTTTTTGTGTTGCACATTTATTATTCACGCTTTCTTCCCAAGTACAGAGTTTTCGCCGCCACTAGGTGGTGTTGTGACAGTGTAGTGTTCATTTGTTTCGTGGCGTGTTTATCTGGGATGCGCCGCGCGTATTATGAAGATTGTTGTAATGTGGAGTATTTAGTTCGTGTGACGGTGTTTTCAGTATAGGGAGAGAGACAGAGAGAGAGAGAGAGAGAGAGCTGTGGATAGGCATGTAGAGTGAATGGCGTACAACATTAACAAGATGATTACAAATGCTTTCTGTCAAACCAATGAAGTTAAGTGCTGTCAGGTGAGCTAATACTTGAATGCGTAATCGTCTGTATCTGCCCAACATTATTGGCGAGCGCAGAGCACTCAGCGCTTGTAAGGCAAGTTCAGGAGCTACTAGATTAAGATGTGGCATGGTCACAAATACTGACAATAGCTGGGAGAGCGGTGTACTGGCCACATGTCCCTCCATACCTGCATCTAACGATTCCTATCAGCTGAGGATCACACAGCAGTAGGTCGGTATTTTTGGGGCCGCTGAGGCCTATTCGGTTGGAGTTAGCTACTTAGTTATTCGGGCCAACTTACAAGACTCACGTCAGCTGCTTTCTCCAGTCTTCTGAAAAGATAAGTAGCCTCCAACAATACTACTATGGATGCAGGCATCTTTGAATTTGATTTTTAAAACAAGTCGTTAACATGCACACAAATTTAATCAGCCAAGGAGTTTCACATCCACAGACATACTACTACATCGCGAAATATTCCAAATTCATTAGGAGGATGAAGGCTCTGGAAAATATAAACCGTTAACTTTTGGATTCATATCGTTTAAGTAGACCATTTTCCCTAAGGTCACAATCCTTTTTCTAAACATTTTAGCATTTTGACTAGAATTTCATTTTCTTTCAAATCTCTATGTAAGTGTCATTCAGAAGTAGACTTTCTCTCTCTACTGCCAGAAATTTGAATGTTTCTTAGCCTTTTGGTACATAAAATTGGGTATTAAAGAGTATGATGAAAGTGGAATACTGAAAGTGTGTTTTTGAATAGGTATCATCCATTTACACAAATACTTCATATGAGTTACCTATGTGGTAAATACAAAATATTTGTAAATGAATTAAAATATAAATAAACAGAATATTCATAAAGCTTATGTAATGTATGTAATGTCAGTTAAGATGTACATTTCATTTACTAATTCTAAACACCCCCAATTCAATATAAGTTATTTCATTTCAATCAAGTCTCTAAAATTTTCATATGGCAAGTTAATTGTACTGTGGTACGTAGTAGTTGCTATGGATTAGTGTTCATGTTGTATATGGAAAATTTGGTATGTAATTATGTTTCTATACATGGTACTATATTTAGAACTTGTGGAACATAATGGCGCCATGGATGTGAAGAACTGGAAGAATTTGGAACACCTAAACTGCATTCTCCACTACATTAGGTTTATGATGGAAGTAGAGAAAGATGGTACATAGCCCTTTGTTGGAGTCTTTGTTCGCTGGAAAACCAATGGGCACCTCAGTCACAGTATGTACAGGAAACATACACACGTGGATCGCTATCCGGACGCTATTAGCCACCACCATCTAGCACAAAAACGTGGCGTCCTGAACACCCTCAGTAACTGTGCTAAGGTCGTCTCAGATCTGCCACTAGAACCAAGCCATCTTTTAAAAGTCTTCTGGGGAAATGGCCAGAGTCACTGCCAGGTATCAGAGGTTATTTCTGGTGAGACACGAAGGATAAACATCACCAAAGAAGACAACAAGAAACTTCATTTCTATGATAAAATGTCGGGAAAGATTATCAGTCTCTGTTGAGACACAACATCTCATTATTGTTCGAGCTCCAGTGAAAACACACTAACTCACGAGGCCTATGAAGGACGATCTAGGACTTAGAACGGCTTGAGTGTACCAAATATCGTATCAGTGTGGCTGCTACTATATCAGCCAAATAGTACATGCTGTGGAGCAATGCCAGATGGAACACAGAGGTGTTTATGCCTACGCTATCCTGAAAAATTAGCTATGGCAGAACATGCTTTAAAAAAGTCACCAAATTCTGTTCAATGAAAAATCTGTCATTATGAGGATGAAAGGATTGTTGGATAGCGTTATAAAACAAGCGGCTGAAATAAAAATATCTGAAACAACGGCAGTTTGCATTTCAGCACGGCGTGGGACCTAGCCATCACAAGATTGAAGCTGCCATGGTGGATATGGAATGTAAACATTACCACCACTGGTGAGGGAGGGGGCAGCAGGGATGTTGCAGCCAGCAGTGGAGGTCTGTAACAGTGAGACCACAGTGACTCAGTAGTCATTTACCACTTTCCTAGGACAGCTCAGTCGAAAGCTCGTGGGACTTTAACCATCTGACATGGCTGGAAGTCTGAGAATATTCTATTGATTCATATCGCTGTGAGACCATGCATTCTATGTAATAAGAAATATTTGCTTGATAACAAATATCAACAAATATACATTTTTGTTGTATTGATTCAGTTGCTCATTCTCTTCCCCTTCAGAGGACTCTTTCTTTCCCTATCCCACTTTCACCGATTTTCGAAAGATAATTTCCAAGGACTGGGTGAGTTTTGTTAAACAGCCAGGGGAAAAGAAAATAAGATGTTACTTTCAGATCTCGCTGTATTCTCGGGGAAATCACAGTATTATCTGTTTAACAAATATTTATGAATACTGCTTTCCTGTGAGCATGTATTTCCTAACTTAATTGTGTTTCTTAAGTGGTCAAGATAATATTTTGCCATAGGACCAAGAAGATAATGTTGTTATGAGTAATACCATTCTTCACAATTTACGATTTCATCTATTAGTAGTAGTTTTTTCTAACGAGATTCGTCGTATCATTTGTCATTAGTCAATCTGTTAGTGAAGTGTACTTAACTAATTCACTTTTACTTATCTGTATTTCTGTACCTCAAAACTCTTGGTATTCGCTGTGGTTTTTATATTTTTAGTGTTAGTTTTGCAAAGTTAAGTTTTTGTTCCTACTCATCTGTCTACTCATCACTTGCAAACGTCATCCTACGCAAAGAAATACGCATTAAGGACTAAGATGTTTTTAAGAAACAGTATGAACTAAATATTCAAAATTTCTCATATTGTTATTGAGTGATAAAGAATAAGATATGGGAAACGTTTTCGTTTCTTGGTTAAATATTTCTGTTCGCATTTTTAATGATATTAGTGAAATTAAAATCTATGTAATTAGCACTTATTTACAAATAAAACTTATTTTAAGAAACATAATATTTATCCTACAACTCTAAAATATGATACAGATATATGTGCCTTGTTGATCAAATTATAACAGTGATACATGTTATGCAATAAAACTTAATCTAGATAAAAATCTCACAGCCAGTATCAAACAGATGAGGCAATGAAATAGATAGGATTCAAATTAAGGAGACAAAATTTTCAAATAGCTTTCCAGCCGCCGATATCTAAATTTTCTACATTGCTGTAAAGTATTTTTTGGAGAACATTTAAATGGTTTCTCCGAAAAATGTAGCCAATGTTAACCCTCAATATTCAGATCATTCATTAGTCATTATCTAACTATATGGATGACGATTTCATATATACTGCACCAGTCTTTTCTTTTTCCCAGCAATTTTTGATGACATCTGAGCCAAAGTATTTGAAAAAGAGCTTTATAATAACATCTGTGTCACATGAAACTAAAGATAGATGTGCAAATACACAGCTGGCCAATAATATTGCAGCACCATGAAGGCGTTATTCAACAATCCCCAAACATGTCAAGCAGTGTACTAAATGGTTGGATATGCAAGTGATTAACATTTTAGCGTAACTGTACAAAGTAGGCAGGAATAATTCTATTTACATTCTGTATATGAGGAGAGAATACACAGCAAGTTTCTCATTCAGAAAGCATATTTCAATGTTGTTTGGTAGTGAGAAAATCGTGTTATGCCTCGTTTAAAAAGGAAAAAGTGTACAGCTCGAGCTGTCGCCTGTAACACATCTCCAGGGCAGCAAATTACATATTCAGCTTCTCCTTTGTTTTCATAGAAGTGTACCTTGCTTAAATTATGCATTATTTATATTTAAGAGGTTTATTATGGTGAATTGTAAGTGTATATTCAGGCAATTCGTTGCATAGTAGTTGCTCATTTGTTTGATTTGAACACTTGTTTGGTTCAGCCTAGTTAGTCATTTAGTCTGGTTCCAGTTGTCGCCTGTGACATGTCTCCATGGTAGCAAACTGTGTATTTAGTTTTTCCTATGTTTTCTAAGTAGTATATGAGGAGCAACTTTTCAAAATGTATTATGTTCACTGGTGGACAAAATTGCGTTTGATATGAAATCCGGTATTTTATCACCTGTTCTACACACTCCTGCAATCAGACTGTGTCCAAACACATTTTAACACCTTCAAAAAAAGCGCTGAAAAGTTGCAGATGCAACAAATAGTATTTTGTCCTCTAGTATGATTGAATCAAACTGTGTAAAGTCCAGCAGTTGCCTTAATTTTGTTTTGTTAAGCTATGTTGTCTACAATGTAAGAGTGGTGGGCTTAAAAAGAAACCCTTTGACTGACCAACAGTGACCAGTTAATATTGGTTTTCAGTATTACAGCATTGTTGTGTAGACTTACAGAAGTCAGACGTAAAAACGTTGTTATGCTAAGATGGAGAGTATTATAACGAGTGAATGTGTGACTGTTGGAGAGGTAATGAATCATGAAACGAGAAAACAAAGAAAGAATCAAAAAGGAAATTAGAGTATGAAATCAGATAAGAGTAAAGAGTAATAAAATTACTGTTATTGCAGAGCTATACAAATTAATCTATTTTGTACTGACCTGTATAATTATTTCTATTGTAATTTTTAATTGTCAGATATTTGGATAAGGATTCTCATCTCATGAACTTCGAACCTTCTTGCCAGCATAAAGTAGGACGCTTTTGCTGTTGTTCGATTCCTGTTTACACAAAACTGAAAGGGCAGTGTTTACTAAGCCAGACAAAAAGGAACAAAAAGGCTTTCCTTCCTTCTTAATGTGAGCAATCCTAAGTGCAGGAGAGTAGTGAATGATCCGAAAAATAAACCAACTGCTCTAACAGTGCAGTATCATGTAAGTAAAAAGTCGTCAAATTTATGACTTATTATTCTGTTAAAAGCATTAGAGGAATAATATTGTAACTGCTACATTTAATGCTTCTCAGGTTTATTCAAAAGTTGGTAGGGATCTTGCTTGTGCTGCTTTCTTCAGGTAGCTTTTTAGGAATTGGTCAAATAAGAGTGCATGCCATCGCTTATGGTCTTAAAACAGCTAAAGGAGTGCTTGAAAAGAGAGGAGGAGACCATAAAGCTGGAAAGTGTGTGACTGTTGGAGAGGAAAAAGGTAACTGAATTCATTTCACTTCTACAAGTAAGGGAAGTTAGTATTCCAAAAGTAAGAGTGAGCGCCTTTATCTGCCAAGTGCTTTGAGTATAAACTAACTATTCCTCACCGAGCGGGGTGGCGCAGTGGTTAGACACTGGACTCGCATTCGGGAGGACGACGGTTCAATCCCGCGTCCGGCTATCCTGATTTAGGTTTTCCGTGATTTCCCTAAATCGCTCCAGGCAAATGCCGGGATGGTTCCTCTGAAAGGGCACGGCCGACATCCTTCCCTAATCCGATGAGACCAATGACCACGCTGTCTGGTCTCCTTCCCCAAAACCAACCAACCAACTATTCCTCATGTATAACAATTCAGTCACATCTGATCTGAAAGTGAATAAAACATTTTATACGAAAATATTTAATATAAAATTTAATCTGTTTTGGAACTCAAGCAAGTGATACCTGTAGCTTCTGCCATAGAATGTATCACCAAATGAAAACTACTACAGACTTCAACACAAAGAACAAGCTAATGGTTCAACTTAGGTCACGTAAATTAAGAGCTAGAACTTTTCACAAATTTATGAAGCATACCTATGACTGTAGCCTGACATTTGCCTTTGGTTTAAAGCAGGTAAAACCTGTTCCAGAATTATCTATTGGTGAGGCATACTCTGCAATACAGATATCTCTATACTCATTCTGTGTAACAAATGTGACAGGTGCAGAACATACATTTTACATTTAGAATGAAAGGCAGGCAGGTAGAGGGTCACAAGAAATTTCCTCAGCGATCAAAGATTTCTTAAGGAAATTTACCATTGACATATCTGCCACATTTCTCAGATTGATCGCAGATGGATGTGCTGGCCAAAACAAAAATCAGCACGTTATTAATGCAATTGCTTTCTGGTTATTCAAAGAATCTCCAGTGCAAGTGACTGATGTACTTCACTGCTGGTCAATTCGAGGACATTCTTTTTTACCTCCTGACAGAGTATTTGGACGAGTAGGAAAGAAACTTCGTTAATTTCAGAAATATTGTCAGGAAGTGGGCGAAACAAGGTTTTTAGGGAAAGACTGGGAAATATTTGATTTCAAGGAACTAAGTACAATTATGAGGCCTGTAGAAGGGAACAGTGATCTGAAAAGGATCCATTTGACAGGGTAACTGATGGGTAACTGATGTGAAAATCAAAGCACACATCACCTACTTTTATGATGATCCTTCAAAGCGCTTTTTGCCATTAGGTAAACGTGGATACACCTGAACAAAGTACCAGACATCTCCAAAGTGTCATCACTGATGTGGTTGAAACAGGAAAAGAAAGACGATGTGGAAAAACTACTAAGCCTCAGATATGGAAGCAACTGGAGAGAAAATTAAATACTTGAATTTTTCACTCAATCAGCCTTCTATATAACGAACTTATTGCCCAAGGTATTATTTGTGATTGTTTAGAAAGGGAAAAATATTGTGAACTTTGTTATTGTAAATGAAGCCCAGTTTCGTTTTTGTTCCTGCTTCTGGTGTTAAAATGTATCAGTGAATGCTAAAAAATGTACAAATATTTTCAAACAATAAAAAACATTTTTACCAATTCAATGTCACTAAAAACTAATCAAAACACATTATGTCCAAAATAGCTTACATCAAAAGGCAGATTGTCCAAGAGAACCCAACAAAACGCATTTTGTCGATCACTAAAGTGCTCATAGCTTGAAAGCATAAAAAGCAATTTCCTTGTATTAAACACATTTTGATCAACAGCCCTACCTGAGTATGTGGTGCAAAATTCGTAAAAATTAATTGAATATTTTTTTCGTTATGCATTTTACACTTCCACTGAAAAATTTACTTTTTGGGACATAATGCGGTTTGAAAAGTAGCTCCTCGTATATTGCTTAAATTTTGAGCTTGTTTTTCTGTTTAATAGGTTTATTATCGCGTGTTGAAGAGTATATTTAGCCAGTCAGTAGTGATGTAGTAGCTCATTTGTTTGCTTTGAGGACAAGTGGTTGTTTAGCTCAGCCTAATAAGCTGTTTAGTCTGGCTCCAGCTGTCGCCTACGATACATCTACAGGGCAGCAAGTTATATATCTAGTTCTTCATGTGCTTTCTTATTAATATATTATCTTCAAATTTCGTGCATGTTTTTGTATTCAGGAGGTTATTCTAGCGTTTTGTAAGTGTAAATTCATATAGTCTGTATCAGTTGTCTTTTTTTCTGAACAGCCAACTACACAGTTCATTATTTTATCAGATCCTTTTGTGGTATGTCAGGAGGGTAACAAGTTGCATATCTAGCTACCTGTCAGCTTTTCTAGTTTACTTGTTCACTCAGTCCTGCTAGGATGAGTACAATGTGTTTATACTGTGTGGACACAGCAGGAACTGGCTGCAGTTTGCGAACAGTTAAATTCGGGTTTGGGTGTGGTCATCCAACCTCAGGCTGCTGTCTTGGGGTTTTAGTGATGGCTGAGCATCTAGCACATCACTTGGCACTCCTCAGGTGTCAATCTTTTCGCCCATGGCTCTGCTGCCAAAGCACATCCTAGTGTACCTGACGCAGTGAATCCACAGTAACAGCAGGGTGAGTGGCGGGATGTAGCGCATCCACATCAGTCGAGATGGAGGGCCAATGTGGAGGCTGGGATCTGGCCTTGCCTACTCGCCCTGTGAGTGAACTTATGGGCGATTCTTCAGCAGGATCAAACCAGGCACACGTGGACAAGGGCTTGCTAGTTATGTGGAGTTCCAACATCAGGTGTATTATGGAGCCCCTTAAGCACACAGCATTTGGGGTGGAAAGAGAGCCAATGTGCATTCGGTATGTCTACAGAGGATCACATCCGAGATATGGAGACAGCCCTATTTGCAGCTATCGAGAATGCAAGGTGCAGTTGTGGCTCCCATTGGCACCATTGACACCTGTCGAATGGGTTCTCCTCAGTTCATACAGGTGGCTGTGAAGCTAGTGAAGGCTGCTGGCCTTGTGAATGGGGTGCGACCAAAGACTGCAATTTCCAGCATTATTACCAAAGTTGGTGGGTCCTTTTGTTTGGAGGCGAGTGCAGGGTCTCAACCAAAGGCTTCATCAACTCAGTAGCGCTGCAGAGTTCTCTACCTTCATTATTGGGTGCGGAATTGTTGGACTCCACTTGATAGGTCACTGGTGCACTACACAAAGAAAGCAGCTACTCAAGAATAGTATGGCAAGGGGGTTCTGTGGTCTTTTGCAAGTGCAGGTTGCATACATACATACATTCAATGTCAAAGTTCAGGGGCCTTTTGTTAGTGTGGTTCGCATACATTTCTCAGAAGCATAAGATAAATTTTGCGAGTCTGGAATCATTAACAGATGTCCAGCACGGAGAGTGGTGGGTTGTTGGTCGGGAGTGGTACAGCCCTGATGTACATGTGGTGGTTTGTGACCTGGTGGTGGCAGTAGAAGCTGTTCGCATGTGAACCAATGGTGGGTGCAGGCATGGAGGGAGAGGTGTCCTGGGGTGAAGAGGAGAGTAAAACATTCTACTGTCCCATAGGCTGACAGGTCTCATCAATATTAGTTTGGGTGCAGTACGCCAGAATCCTAACTGACTTACTGCCACCAGTATGTCAAGGCCACTGAGAGACAAAACAGTTACCGTTGGATGTCTTCAGCTATTTGACTAATTTCCCAGGCTTTTGGTATCAGAAGAAGTGACTACCCACTCTGTGGAAAGCTTCCAGAGGCATCTCGAAGGGGCAGAGGGATGGAGTGAGATAGACAATGGGAGGGGGGGCAGGGACATCCTCTGGTGGTAGGGCTGCATCCGTATCTCAGATGTGGCCTCCTAGTAGACATACCAAAGGCACATTGGCATTCTTTCCACGTTAAACGCTGTCTGGTTAAGGGGCTCCATAACAGACCTGACATTGGAGCTCCACATAGCTAGCAAGCCCTTGCCCACATGTGCTTGCTTTGACCCTGCCGAAGAATTGGCCTCAAGTTCACTCACAGGGCGAGTAGGTGAGGCCAGAGCCCAGCCTCCACATTGGCCTCAGTCTCGACTGATTCTAATGCGCTACATCCCGCCACCCACCCTGGTGTGAGGGTGAATCCACTGCATTGGGTACACTAGGAGGTTTTTGGCAGCAGAGCTGTGGGCGAAAAGAGCGACACCTGAGGAGTCCCAAGCAATGAGCCAGATACTCTGCTATCACCTCAAAACCCAAGGAGTAGCCTGAAGATGGCTGACCAAAGCCAAACCCACATTATACTGTTCACAAACTGCGGCTAGTTCCTCCTGTGTATGCACGACACACACACATCGCACTGATCCTAGCAAGACTAACTGAACAAGTAAACCATAAAAGCTGACAGGTAGCTAGATATGCAACTTGTTATCCTTCTGACTGCCTACAGGAAAATTAAAGAGACCTTTGGAGAAAAGAGAACCACTTGTATGAATATAAAGAGCTCAGATGGAAACCCAGTTCTGAGCAAATAAGGGAAAGCAGAAAGGTGGAAGGAGTATATAGAGGGTCTATACAAGGGTGATGTACTTGAGGGCAATGTTATGGAAATGGAAGAGGATGTAGATGAAGATGAAATGGGAGATACGATACTGCGTGAAGAGTTTGATAGTGCACTGAAAGATGTAAGTCGAAACAAGGCCCCGGAAGTAGACAACATTCCATTAGAACTACTGACAGCCTTGGGAGAGCCAGTCCTGACAAAACTCTACCATCTGGTGAGCAAGATGTATGAGACAGGCGAAATACCCTCAGACTTCGAGAAGAATATAATAATTCCAATCCCAAAGAAAGCAGGCGTTGACAGATGTGAAAATTACCGAACAATCAGTTTAATAAGTCACAGCTGCAAAATACTAACGCGAATTCTTTACAGACGAATGGAAAAACTGGTAGAAGCCGACCTCGGGGAAGATCAGTTTGGATTCTGTAGAAATATGGGAACACGTGAGGCAATACTGACCGTACGACTTATTTTAGAAGCTAGATTAAAGAAAGGCAAACCTAAGTTTCTAGCATTTGTGGACTTAGAGAAAGCTTTTGAGAATGTTGACTGGAATACTCTCTTTCAAATTCTGAAGGTGGCAGGGGTAAAATACAGGGAGCGAAAGGCTATTTACAATTTGTACAGAAAGCAGATGGCAGTTGTAAGAGTCGAGGGGTATGAAAGGGAAGCAGTCGTTGGGAAGGGAGTGAGACAGGGTTGTAACCTATCCCCGATGTTATTCAATCTGTATAGTGAGCAAGCAGTGAAGGAAACAAAAGATAAATTTGGAGTAGGTATTAAAATGCATGGAGAAGAAATAAAAACTTTGAGGTTCGCCGATGACATTGTAATTATGTCAGAGACAGCAAAGGACTTGGAAGAGCAGTTGAACGGAATGGATAGTGTCTGGAAAAGAGTATATAAGATGAACATCAACAAAAGCAAAACGAAGATAATGGAAGGTAATCGAATTAAGTCAGGTGATGCCGAGGGCTTAGATTAGGAAATGAGACACTTAAAAAAGTAAAGGAGTTTTGCTATTTGGGGAGAAAAATAACTGATGATGGTCGAAGTAGAGAGGATATAAAATGTAGACTGGCAATGGCAAGGAAAGCGTTTCTGAAAAAGATAAATTTGTTAACATCACGTATAGATTTGAGTGGCAAGAAGTCGTTTCTGAAAGTATTTGTATGGAGTGTAGCCATGTATGGAAGTGAAACATGGACGATAAATAGTTTGGATAAGATGAGAATAGAAGCTTTCGAAATATGGTGCTACAGAAGAATGCTGAAGATTAGATGGGTAGATCACATAACTAATGAGGAGGTACTGAATAGGATTGGGGAGAAGAGGAGTTCGTGGCACAACTTGACTAGAAGAAGGGATCGGTTGGTAGGACATGTTCTGTGGCATCAAGGGATCACCAATTTAGTATTTGAGGTCAGCGTGGAGGGTAAAAATCGTAGAGGGAGACCAAGAGATGAATACACTAAGCAGATTCAGAAAGATGTAGGCTGCAGTAGGTGCTGGGAGATGAAGAAGCTTCCACAGGATAGAGTAGCATTCAAAGCTTCATCAAACCAGTCTCAGGACTGAAGACCACAACAACAACAACAACATCCTTCTGACGTGTCACCACTGAATGCTGATAAAATAGTGAACTGTGTAGCTGAATGTTGAGAAAAATAAAAACTGAGCACAAACTACGTGAATTTACATTTACAAATTGCAAGAATAAACCTCTTACATACAGAAACATGCACGAAGTTTAAGCATTATGTATTACTAAGAAAACATGGGAAGAACTAGATACACATGTGATTCCGTAGTTTTCCCTGGATTCCTTGAGCACAAAATCTCAGTACCGAGAAGCCGGAGCAATAATTTGCATCTCTTTAAACGACGTGTTATGCCTTTCATTGAGACAATGTTCGGCGACGGCAGATTTTTCAGGTTGGAGCAAACGTATGTGACGCTGATGTTCAACACATCGCCATGAACAGTGCGAACAGTCTGTCCAATATAGGTCTTACCACAATGACAGGGAATTTTATAAACTCCAGGCTTTCTCAATCCCAATTCATATCCAACAGATCCAAGCAGGACTCTAGTCTTGGCCTAAGGCAAAATAAGACTTTTAATATCATATTTCCTGAGAATTCTAGAAATACTTTCGATGAAATACCTCCAGGGAAGGGTGGAAATGCAACTGATTTACTAGTGTCCAGCGCTGGTTCACTTAATGGTCCAAATGAAAAGCATGATTAATTTGATAACTGGTATATCCGTTGAGCTTGAAGACAGCTTTAAGATGATCCGGTTCCTGTGTCAAATTTTCGGAATCCTGGCATATGCTCCCTTGACCAAAGTATGTAGAACTCCCATGCACTGATATGCTGGATGACAACTCGTAGAATGAAGAGAGCAGTCCGCGTGTGTAGGTTTATAGTATACTCCATGTCCCAAGGTACCATTTCCTTTTATGTGTACTACATAGAACATCCAAGGAAGCTAATTTGCCAACTTTTTCTATTTCCATCGAAAATTTGATGTGTGGATGAGGACAGTTAAGATAATCTGAAAACCGATTAAGAGTTTCTATTCCATGCGGCCAAACAATGAAAATATCATCCATGTATCTCCAAAAATACGTAGATTGAAGAGAAGAAGTCCTGAGTGCGATATATTCAAAATCTTCCACAAAATGATCGGCGACAGTAGGGGAAAGAGGACTCCTCATAGCCACACCGTTAGTTTGTTCAAAAAATACGTCATTAAACACAAAGTATGTCGATGCCAAAACATGGCGACACAGCTCAGTAGTTTAATCATCCAACAGTTGAAAAATTAACAAGGTCTCTTCCAAAGCTATCTGGGTGTAAAGAGAAACCATGTCAAAACTAACTAAAAGGTCGGATGTTCCAATGCATAAAGACTTCAACCGTTGAATAAAATCAGTCGAGTTGGATAAATGATTTTCACATTTCCCAAAGTAAGGGCTGAGGACGGAAGCAAGATATTTTGCTAATTTATAAGTAGAAGCGCCCAAATTACAAACGGTAGGACTAAGAGGAGTTCCAGGTTTATGCACCTTCGTTAAACCATACAACCTGGATGGTACTGCTGCCCCAGGTTGAAGTTTTATGATGGTGTCCTTTTGCAGGGAGCTCTTCTTAATAAGAGAAATGGTCTTCTGCTTTATCTGGTCTAGTTTTCGATCCGCTACATCTTAATTTGCGATTTATCACTTTCGCCAGTTTCTACTACCAGTGGCACTCCAATTCTTCGCTTTGCAGGGGGCAGCTCTTCCGTTTCTCATGCAGGCGCAGGGGCTTGGACCCGGGGTATAAAGGAGCCGCCATTTCTGATGTTCATTCAGTTCCGGCGTGATTGCGTATTCAGTGATCGCACCTGAAGATGGTGGCCAGATGAATCGCCAAAGTATCGTGCAGTGAAGACGATCATAGCCAGCAAATACCCATGAAGAGCATAAACATAAACTAGATACATAACTTGCTGCCCTGTAGATGTATCGTCGGCGTCAGCTGGAGCTAGACTAAGTGGCTAACTAGGATGAACTAAACAGTCAGTTTTCTTCAAAATAAACAAATGATTAACTACTACACTACTGATTACGTGAATATGCAAGTCAACTTAGATGTTAATTTCACTAATATCATTACATGAGGTGAACAGAAATATTTAACCAAAAAAACGAAATTATTTCCCATAGATTTTTTTCTTTATTGCTCGACAATAGTACGAGAAAATTGGAATGTTTACTTGGTACTGTTCTTAAAAATATCTTAGTCCTAATGCATATTGCTTGGTGCAGGATGACTTTTGCAAGTGGCAAATGAATATGAACATGGACTTAACTGTATAAAACAAACATTAAAAATATAGAAACCACAGCGAATACCAAGAGTTTTGAGGTACAGAAATACAGATAAGTAGAGTGGAATCAGTTAATGTGCACTTCACTAACAGATTAACTAATGACAAAGGATAAGACAATCTCATCAGAAAGAAAATTCTAACACATGACATCTTAAAATTTGAAGAGTGGTGTTATCATTACAACAGTAACTTCTTGGTCCTACAGTAAAATATTCTCTTGACCACTTAATAAACACAATTAAGTTAGGAAAGACACACTTCCAGCAAAGCAGTATTCATACATATTTGTTAAACAGATAATATTGTTTCCAGAATGAGATTTTCACCCTGAAGCGGAGTGTGCACAGATATGAAACTTCCCGGCAGATTAAAACTGTGTGTCGGACCGAGACTCAAACTCGGGACCTTGCCTTTCGCAAGCAAGTGCTCTACCAACTGAGCTACCCAAACACCACTCACGACCTGTCCCGAGTTCGAGTCTCAGGCGAGCACACAGTTTTAACCTGCCTGGAAGTTTCAGATAATACCGTTTTTTTCCTGAGAATATTGCGAAATATTATGAAGCCATGTTCTTTTAATAGCATTTAAACTGTCAGAAAGTATTCTGGAAGTTATTTAAGGGGCTGTATTCTGTGCCTCTAACCACTTCACTGAGTTCAACTTTGCAAGTAACTTGAGACAAGTGGTCTGGTAACATATTTTAATCATAAATGTGGATGAAAATTTCTCATTGAAGATAATTTGGATTGAGATCTGTCCAAGAAGAGATCTGAAAGTAACATCTTAGTTTCTTTTCCCCTGGCTGGTAACAAAATTCACCCAGTCTTTGGAAATTATCTGTTGAAAATCATTGAAAGTGGGATAGGGAAAGAAAGATTCCTTATCGAGCAAATATTTCTTGTTAGATAGGATACAATGCATGAATGCTTTGTATCACAGTGATATGAATCAATAAAATCTTCTCGGACTTCCAGTCATGTCAGATGGTTAAAATCCAACATGCTTTCGACAGAGCTCTGCTCTGCGAGTGTGAAATGGTAAATGACTGCTGAGTCACCTAGGCCACGCTGTTACAGAGCCTGACTGCTGGCTGTGACGTCCCTGATGCACTCTCCCTTGCCAATTGGGGTAATGTTTACTTCCCATGTCCGTCACGCCGGCTTCAGCCTTGTGATGGCTAGGTCTCACACTGTGCTGAATTGCAAACTGCTGTCGTTTCAGAAATTTTTATTTCAACCACTTTTTATATAACGCTAGAGGACAATCCCTTTATCCTCATAATGACAGATTTTTCATTGAATAGAATTTGGTGTCGTTTATCTAAGGCGTGTTTTGTCATAGCTAATTTTTCAGGATAGCGCAGGTATAAGCACCTCTCGTGTTCCATCTGGCATTGCTCCACAATATATACTATTTGGCTGACATAGTATCAGCCACACTGACTTAGTATTTGTATACTCCAGTTGTTCTAAGTTCTAGATCGTCCTTCACAGGTCTCATGAGTTACCTTTTTTTTTGGCTGGGAGACTGGACACTAATGAGATGTTGTGTCTCATCAAGAGCTGGTAATCTTTCCCAACACTGCGTCTTTCGTGGTGTTTTTCCTGTATGTCTCAGCACCTGGCGGTGACTCCAGCCATTTTCCCAGAAGACTTTTAGGATGTGACTTAATTCTAGTGGAGATACTCTGTGTCTGAGAGGACCTTAGCACAGTGGATGAGACTGTTCAGAATCTCACATTCTTGTGCCAGATGTTGATCCACATGTGTAGGTCTCCTGAACAAACTGTGACTGAAGTGTTCATTGGTTTTCCAGCGAACTAGGACGTCAAGGAAGAGTAATTCGACACCTTTCCCTACTTCCATCACAAACCTAATGTGGTCGAGAATGCCGTTGAGCTGTTCTAAGAATTCTCCCAGTTTTTCACGTCTGTGGAGCCATTACCTTCCACAAGTTGTGTATATGGTACTATCTATAGTATCATAATTACATACTAAATTTACCATATAGAATATTAACACTAATGTGTAACAACTAATACCATCAACTAGATACAGGGAAATTTTAGAGACTCGGTTGAAATGGAATAACTTATATTGAATACAGTGGTATTTAAATATAGCTAACGAAATGCATGTCTTAACTGACAATATATACATTACACAAGCATTGTGAATATTCTGTTTATATGTTAATTCAATTATAAATATGTTGTATTTACCACATAAGTAACTCACATGAAGTATTTGTGTAAATGTATGATGCCTATTCAAAAACATTCTTTCAGTATTCCACTATCATCATACATTTTATATACTCAATTCTAAGTACCAAACAGGCAAGGAACATACTAATTTCAAGCAGTAGAGAGAGAAAGTCAATGTTTGAATAACACTTTTGCAGAGATATTAAAACAAGTGAAATTTGAGCCGATGAGCTAAAGTGATTTAAAAAATGATTGTGACATTAGGGCAAAGTATCTGTTTCAATGACATGAATCCAAAAGCTAACAGTTTAGATTTTACCTAACCTTGGTCCTCCTAACGAATTTGAAATATTTCACTACCTAATAGAGTGTCTGTGGCTGATTACATTTATGTGTGGGTTCACGACTTGTCTCAAGGCAATTTCAAATTCAAAAATGCCTGTATCCATAGTAATATTGTAGGAGGTTACCCATTTTTTTGGAACACTGGAGAAAGCAGCTGATCTGAGTCTTGTAAGTTGGCCCAAATAACTAACTAGCTAACTCCATCCTAAGAGGTCTCAGGGACCCCAACAATACCGACCAACCGACGTGTCATCCTTAGCTGATAGAATCATTAGATGCATGTATTGAGGGACATGTGGCCAGCACACCATTTTCCCAACTGTTGTCAGTATTTGTGAGCTGCCACATTTCAATCAAGTAAGTCCTGAACTGGCCTTACAAGGGCTACGTGCACCCTGCTCACCAACAACAATAGGCAAACACAGAGGATTATCCATTCAAGTGATAGCCAACCTGACAGCACTTAACTTCAATGATTTGACGGGAACCAGTATTACCAATGTGACAATGGTTTGGCCATCCCAGATAAACTACTAGGTGTATACTCTGACTAAAACTGATTTGTGTTTGATGTTTCAGTGAATCAAGTAATGGTGTGGGCGATGTCGGGGGGGGGGGGGGGTGCAGCCATCACACACAATCACAGATCTTTCCCGAGTGTCATGAGTCCGCTATGTTGCTCATTTTGTAGCTTATATGCAGCCAGGAGAAAGAAAACTGGCGTTCTACAGATCAGAGCGTGGAATGTCAGATCCCTAAATCGGGCAGGTATGTTACAAAATTTAAAAAGGGAAATGGATAGGTTAAAGTTAGATATAGTGGGAATTAGCGAAGTTCGGTTGCAGGAGGAACAAGACTTTTGGGCAGGTGAATACAGGGTTACAAATACAAAATCAAATATGGCTAATGCTTGAGTAGGTTTAATAATGAATAAAAAAGTAGAAGTGCTACTACAAACAGCATAGCAAACGCATTATTGTGGTCAAGATAGACACGAAGCCCACGCCTACTACAGTAGTACAAGTTTATATGCCAACTAGCTCTGCAGACGATGAAGAAATTGAAGAAATGTATGATGAGATAAAAGAAATTATTCAGATAGTGAAGGGAGACGAAAATTTAATAGTCATGGGTGACTGGAATTCGGTAGTAGGAAAAGGGAGAGAAGGAAACATAGCAGGTGAATATGGATTTGGGCTAAGAAATGAAAGAGGAATTTTGCACAGAGCACAACTTAATCATAGCTAACACTTGGTTCAAGAATCATACAAGAAGGTTGTATACATGGAAGAAGCCTAGAGATACTGACAGGTTGCAGATAGATTATATAATGGTAAGACAGAGATTTAGGAACCAGGTTTTAAATTGTAAGACATTTCCAGGGGCAGATGTGGACTCTGACCACAATCTATTGGCTATGAACCGTAGATTAAAACTGAAGAAACTGCAAAAAGGTGGGAATTTAAGGAGATGGGACCTGGATAAACTGAAAGAACCAGAGGTTGTACAGAGTTTCAGGGAGAGCATAAGGGAACAAATGACAGGAATGGGGCAAAGAAATACAGTAGAAGAAGAATGGGTAGCATTGAGAGATGAAGTAGTGAAGGCAGCAGAGTCACAAGTAGGTAAAAAGATGAGGGCTAGTAGAACTCCATGGGTAACAGAAGAAATATTGAATTTAATTAATGAAAGGAGAAAATATAATAATGCAGTAAATGAAGCAGTAAAAAGGAATACAAACGTCTCAAAAATGAGATCCACAGGAAGTGCAAAATGGCTAAGCAGGGATGGCTAGAGGACAAATGTAAGGTTGTAGAGGCTTATCTCACTTGGGGTAAGATAGATACAGCTTACAGGAAAATTAGAGAGACCTTTGGAGAAAAGAGAACCACTTGTATGAATATCAAGAGCTTTGATGGAAACCCAGTTCTAAGCAAAGAAGGGAAGGCAGAAAGGTGGAAGGAGTATGTGGAGGGTCTATACAAGGGCGATGTCCTTGAGGACAATATTATGGAAATGGAAGAGGATGTGCATGAAGATGAAATGGGAGATATGATACTGCGTGCAGAGTTTAACAGAGCACTGAAAGACCTGAGTCGAAACAAGGCCCCGGGAGTAGATAACATTCCATTAGAACTACTGACAGCCTTGGGAGAGCCAGTCCTGACAAAACTCTACCATCTGGTGAGCAAGATGTATGAGACAGGCGAAATACCCTCAGACTTCATGAAGATTATAATAATTCCAATCCCAAAGAAAGCAGGCGTTACAGATGTGAAAATTACCGAACAATCAGTTTAACAAGCCACAACTGCAAAATACTAACGCGAATTCTTTACAGACGAATGGAAAAACTGGTAGAAGCCGACCTCGGGGAAGATCAGTTTGGATTCCGTAGAAATATGGGAACACGTGAGGCAATACTGACCCTACGACTTATTTTAGAAGCTAGATTAAGAAAAGGCAAACCTACGCTTCTAGCATTTGTGGACTTAGAGAAACCTTTTGAGAATGTTGACTGGAATACTCTCTCTGAAGGTGGCAGGGGTAAAATACAGGGAGCGACAGGCAATTTACAATTTGTACAGAAACCAGACGGCAGTTATAAGAGTTGAGGGACATGAAAGGGAAGCAGTGGTTGGGAATGGAGTGAGACAGGGTTGTAACCTATCCCCGATGTTATTCAATCTGTATATTGAGCAAGCAGTGAAGGAAACAAAAGAAAAATTCGGTGTAGGTATTAAAATGCATGGAGAAGAAATAAAAACTTTGAGGTTCGCCGATGACATTGTAATTCTGTCAGAGACAGCAAAGGACTTGGAAGAGCAGTTGAACGGAATGGATAGTGTCTGGAAAAGAGTATATAAGATGAACATTAACAAAAGCAAAACGAAGATAATGGAAGGTAATCGAATTAAATCGGGTGATGCTGAGGGAATTAGATTAGGAAATGACACACTTAAAGTAGTAAAGGAGTTTTGCTATTTGGGGAGCAAAATAACTGATGATGGTCGAAGTAGAGAGGATATAAAATGTAGACTGGCAATGGCAAGGAAAGCGTTTCTGAAGAAGATAAATTTGTTGACATCAAGTATAGATTTAAGTGTCAGGAAGTCGTTTCTGAAAGTATTTGTATGGAGTGTGGCAATGTATGGAAGTGAAACATGGACGATCAATAGTTTGTTCATGTGCTTCTATAGTGAGCATCTACAGAAAGAAGTAGAAGAGCAGTGAAACTACCACTAGGCGTTAAGTGGTTGGACTCTTCACAGAATGTGAGGTTCAGAGGCTTGTCTGCTCTGTAAAGTAGGATGGTATCTCTGGTGAAAGAGCACAATGCTGGTGCACATGCAAGTGTTCTGGAGCACACCGTTCATTGTACATTGTTGGAAATGCAACTCAGCAGCAAACCAGCCTCACATGTTTGCATTTTGTTGCAGCTACATCTTCAATTACGATTGGAGTGGGCTCGGAACCAAATGGTTCAAATGGCTCTGAGCACTATGGTAGTTAACTGCTAAGGTCGTCAGTCCCCTAGGACTTAGAACTAATTAAACCTAACTAACCTAAGGACATCACCCACATCCATGCCCGAGGCAGGATTCGAACCTGCGACTGTAGCGGTCGCGCGGTTTTAGACTGTAGCGCCTAGAACCGCTCGGCCACTAGTGCACGGAACTGTCGGGATTCGACTGTCAATCGATGGAAACGTGTCACTTCTTCAGATGGGTCAAATTTTTTCTACGCTAGGTCGATGGTCGTCTCCACAAACGCCACCATCGAGCTGAACTGTGGCTCCAAACGTGTAGCGCGCCACTGCTGTATGGAGTAGTACTATGCTACAGAAGAAATTCTCCTGCGGTTACGCATGACCTGTGATAGTAATCGAAGACATGCTTACAGCTGTAAACCACCTGCATACCTTCATGGTTGACGTCTTCCTTGACAATGATGTAATCTTTCAGCAGTATAATTGTCCGTGTCTCGAAGCCAGAACCGTGCAACAGTGGTTTGAGGAGCATTGCGGTGAACTGACGTTGATGTTTCGGCGACCGAATCCGCCTGATGTAAATTCTAAGAAGCCCATCTGGGTCGTTATCGGGCGCTATCACCGTGTTCGCAAATCAGCGACCCATTATTTACGTGAATTACATGAGCTGTGGGAAGACATCTAAAGCCACATTCCTCCACAGACCTACCAACAAACTGTCAGACCTGTGATACGCAGAATCAGTGACGTACTTCGTTCCAAAGACGGACAAACAAGTTACTAAGAAGTTGGTTATAATGTTTTGCCTCATCAGTGTATTTTTCTGCTGTTGTCTCCTGTTATTATCATAGCCACTTTCCTTGACACTTAAAAAAGCTATGGAATCTAACAATTCACCCATTCTCACGCTTCACTCCCTTTTTTGGTACAAGCATATTTCTGTGAATGTAATTATTTTTGCTTCAAAAGCGATTGTGTTGATGATTGATGCTAACTGTGGATCAGATTTAGCTACAGTTGATGAATTGGTTTCTTCTGTGTTGGGATGCCTTTTTATTGCCTTTAACGATTTATTATCACATCTATGTAGACTTCCCTCAAGTTACAGCTGTGGTGTTTTATTTGGTGCGTTAAATAATGTAGGTATTACATTCCATATAGATTTCCTATGTTCCACATTCACTGATTTGAATGTACTGCACACAACCTCGCGTTGTTGGGTAGATATATAATGTCTTTCTACAAAACGTCATCTCCTCTGACGTGTACTGGCTGTGTTTTATAATTAATGGAAAACGACAGTATTCAGTAAATATTTGTACGTCACAGGGGAATGGTAAATAAACTACCTCCCAGGGTCCTTTGGAAAATACGTAATGAGAGATGCTGTGTCGTTGTCAATTATTGTCGATTTTCGTGGCGCTACATACACTCCCTCCTGTGGAAACTATGTTACAGATCAACATTAACGTTAGTATTTGCACTCATTCGGTATAGTGTTCAGAAGTGTCGCTTTCTGGTCGCTTGGGGTGGTGCTATCGCTGTGTGTAACAAAAACGAGACGGAGTGTCGCGAAGGTTATATTAGACTGTGGCAGCACCTTCTGAATCATGTCTGGCTGCAGGGTGGCATCACTGTCCCCTGCCACTGTCAATATCAATCAAAAAGTTAGTGTGTGATCAGTTGTTCATAATGTTGACGATTCTCGTAACTTTTTTTTTTAAATTCACATTTCCCGTGATATAATAAGTTAAAATGTGAATTTGATGAAAAATTAAATGAAAAGCTAAATCTCTTTGTTTATGTATGAACCTTTTTTTGTTATTTTCTAACATTTATTCATTTTTTTTGTTTGTGCTCAAGATAAGCAGTACGTCATTAATTCTCTCTAAACCTACAATCAGTATCACCTCCAAACTAACTGGTCTTGATAGCTGAAGATTTTGGTGTATGCGGCTGTGAGTTGCCGCTCACAGATGATAATTAATGACTAGTTGTTTTGCGGTAAAATAAAAATTTTATAAGAAATACCCTTATTTACAGGAAAATACATTTTGTTTATCGTCATTTATATGAAACCTGATAGACAGTGGTAGAGGAAACATAAAGCCAATATTCACACAAAATTTCGTGAAGCTACAGAGTTCTAATGACACCAAAACTCTGCATTACAGGAAAACATTTGACAGAGGAGCAGAAATGATGTGGACATTGCATCAACCCGTCCAACTGTTTTCTGTTGGCAATCGTTGCATTACCTGCGTACACATTGTTTGTCAAAGATTATCTGTGCTTACTTTGAGAGGTAATTTATGATTGTTGCAGAGGATTTGTGTGTCACTGTCTGTGACCGGGAAATATGATGTTGAGTTAAGCGAGGTGAGTGACAGTAGTTTGTAGATTTGTGTTTACCAACAAAAGATAATTGGATGGTCTGGATTGTAACAAAGATTTTGGTTACCGGTGGTTGGTGTTAATTTCATCAGCCGGCTGCTTGGAAGGTGTCTACGGACGAAAGTTAATGAGATCGTTATCTAATGCCCATTGTTCTGTAACGGCTTGGGCTTTCGTTATCTGTAGAATAAATACCTGCTGTCCTAAGTTACTGTATGCAGTTCATTAGTCGTGCGCTTGGCAAGATGGAATCACAGGTATAGTAAAGTTATTTTCCTTTTGCTGTAACCGTAAATAAAGTAACCGACTGACGCTGACTAAATATTCTGTTATTTAGATCGATAGAGTAGTAAATGTCTACAAAACAGTTGCCCATTACCCATCGCTTACATCAGCAAGGGTTTTAAAGTCGTTGGTGGATGGTAAAGGTGTTACTGTGCTTTCATCATGGTCACAAAGGAATCTAGAAAGAGGAAAATCGATAAAATTTCAACAAATGTACATCGTGGACGCGTCATTGCAAAACTCCACAGAACTGGTGCCGGTGGACACTACTTTTGAGTAAGTTGTAATGTTTTCAATGTTAGCTGTGTATTATGCTATTGCGTTATTGTGTTTGAAATTTCGCTAAGGATAAAGTTGGAAAATTTTCCTATAATTGTGGCCGCCTTTAAGTGTAATTGTAGTATGGTTTTATGGTTTGCAAGTCAACATAAAAACGGATTCACAGAGTGCCAAGCTGTGCACAGTGTGTCCCATGTGTAGTATTAATTTTTTGTTAGTTCGTTAGTCACTGTTTCACAGCAGAAACATAATACATGTTTTTGTTAGCTGTTTTGTTTCATATTGTTTATTGTTAAAAGTAAGTAGCTGGTTTCTTTGAAATATAATGTAGCAAATGCCAAGAATTGGCTAATTGTGTTTCGTCTCCAGATTAGCATAACAAAAGCTTGAATTTTATGTGTGTAGGTTACTGTCATGCATGTCGAGTTCAGAAGAGTTTCGTGCAGTTCTGCGAGAAGTCCCACAAGACGAAACTAAAAAGAAACAGTACCTTGAGGTCTGGAGGCAAAGGCAGTTATGGAAAAACTATGATTTACAGGCACTTGAAGTTCATGGTGACGTTTATGCTGATGGTAAGCTCTGATTGTATTCACAAGAACTGTATGTCAAGTAACATAGGCTTTAAATATTTTGTGTTGTCGAAACCCTCATTTATTGCATGCAGTAGTTTCTTATATAAATAAGTAACTTAATATATGTGCTTTAAGTTAGTTTCAATGATGGTAGCTCAGTGCTGTAGGTAAACTGTGTTGTACATGAATTTACGGATATGAAGTGAGATAGAGCAGTCTTGATAGCTGAGCAAAAATAGTTGTAACATCTGTGCAGATGGTGACTTGATTACTTCAGTCACTTGTGATCAGAATTAGGGAATCCAATGGAGGGCTAGAGTGTGCTAATGATTCCCACTGAAAAATTAATTATAGTTACAGAATGGTCTGTACCATAGCCCTAGGTCTCGGTTTATTTTGAAGGTAATAATTTAGTGTGTGATGGTGAAGTGAAGGAATTTAAATGCAAAATACATGTTGTGGTAACAGATTGATCGGTAGTGTAGCATGATGTACTTGTTTGTGTCATATTTAGTGCACTTCACGTGTTTGGCACATTTTTCACTGTAAGAACTAAAACTGCAAGAGAAATTCAGCGAGACTAAATCTCAGACCTGTATGTTGATGCCTGTAATTTAGACGTATTCTACATAATCCACCAGAATTGGAAGATTGTTCACTACTTGTAAGTATTTGTCCTGTGCCCATATTTGTTTTTACGTTTAGTATCCCTTGTTATACCTGTTTGGTTTGCATCATACACAATTGAGCAGCATGCTAAGATCGGACAGACAAGTATTTTTCTAGCATCACACCAATAAACAAAGTCTGCTATCCGTATTGTCTAGGATGGAATCTGTGATCATTCCATTTCACTTTTACGAAGCCATGTGTTGCTGCAATGGGTCAACTAAAAAGCTAAATATTCGTTGTCAGGAACATGCTGCTAAATACCGAGTGCTTCAAAATGAATACTGGGATTTTAAGGCTTTGTAACGTTTGTTACTGAGGTGTGCTGTAAAGTAATGCCTCCAAATTTTTTAAGTGAAAACTTTAATTTTGTTAAATAAAACAAACATTATTTACATTCTACATCATTATTCTTAATGTCTGCTCATCTGCAGCCCTCTGCTGCTAAATTGCTCCAAATTGTAGCGTGTAACATGACGATGTGTGATGCAACTATGTCAGTACCTGAGAAACGGCATGCTGTTATAGAGTTCCTAAGCACAGAAGGTGCCATTGATCATCCTCCATACAGTCCCTACTAGGCCACATCCAATTTTTCTCTGTTTCTAAAACTCGGAGAATACCTTCAAGGACTTCACTTTGATAGTGATGAAGCATTGCAAGCAGAGGTGAGAGTGTGGCTCAGTCAATGAAGTAAAAGATTCTACAGTTACAGTATTGAAAAACTGGTCTCTCGTTGGGAGAAGTGTGTTCATCACCAGGTGATTATGTTAAGAAATAAATATATAGACGTGAAGAATAACAGAATGAGATTTTTACCCTGCAGTGGAGTGTGTGCTGATATGAAACTTCCTGGCGGGTTAAAACTATGTGCCGGACTGAGACTTGAACTTGGCACCATGCTTGGGTAGCTCAGATGGTAGAGCACTTGCACGCAAAAGTTCGAGTCTCGGTCCAGCACACAGTTTTAATCTGCCAGGAAGTTTCATGAGGAATAACATTGCAGAACGTTAATAACTATTTTTTAAGCTTTCTGAATTTCCACATTAAAATTTGGAGGTATCACTTTTCAGCACATCCTTGTACATTCAACCTTCCGTTATAAATAATACATCAAGTGAAAGAGCAACTCTAGCTGCACCTATCTGCAAGCTGTAGAGCCTACAGAGTGCAGTTTGTGTGCAAATGAAATGTTGCTGCATGACTACGAAGTTTTTCTGGGTCATGTTGTCCTTAGTGATGTATCGACATTTCACCTAAGTGGAAATGTGAACACAAATAGTGTCCACATCTGGGAATCAGCAGATCCCTGTGAGATGGTACAACTGCAACAACACTCCCCTAAATTGAATTTTTTTGTGTCATATTCTGGTGGAAAGTTTATGGGCCTTTTTTTTCTCTTTTTTGGAGCAACTGCTGTAACTGATGTTTCTTATGTTGATGGGCTAGAATTGTGGCTTTTTCCTCAGTTGGAAGAAGCTGAACCACAGAACTTCATTTGGAAGCAAGATAGTGTGCTGCCTCACTGGCATAACTCGGTATGCCATTGGTGAAACAATGTTGTATCTGACCAGAGGATGGGTCGCAAGAGGCCATAAGGCAGAGCTCATTTCTCATGGCTTCTGCATTTGCCTGATCTGAGCCATGCGATTTTTACCTTTGGGGATTCATAAAGGATCATATTCCTCAGACACCAACTGATCTATCCAACTTAAGAAACAGGATTGAAGCAGTCGTTGCAACAATTACTCCAGTCACATTGATCATGGTTAGGGAAGCAGAATGGATGGTGCTCACACTGAACACTTGTATGAAAAACAGTTTGAGTTGCTTTTTCCTTTGGTGTGTTATTTACAATTGTAGGCTGAATAAAATAAATACAACAAAGCCTTAAAACCCTGAATTCATTTTAAAACACACGGTATTTTACTAGGGACTGGAAGTGCATTGTGTGGAGTTCGATCTTGTACTGGCACTGTGGCCAGTGGTCATGTATGTGTCTGGTGTATGTTCAGTGAGCATTGCTGCTTTAGCAGGGGCCTATATACAGTGATGGTGCTAATGTTATAAATCCCATTTTTTTTTCTCTAAGTCTTTGGACTGTGAATTCTGAAATTTTTGATACAATATTGGTCAGCTTTTGTCATATATCGTCATAAGTCAATTATGTGAAACCCATCGTGCATTTTTCTGATGTGGTCTCCTGAAAACAATGCATCAGGGAAGCCAGGTACACAGTAAAAGTTGACTTCCAAAAAGCATTCAACTCAGTACCACACCTATGCTTGTTATTGAAAGTACTATAATATGGGGAATTAAAAGAAATTTGTGATTCGATTGAAGATTTCTTGGCAATATGTTATCTTTGGTGGAGGTTTGACAGACATAGTAGAATTAAATTTTAGTGTGCCCCAGGGAAGTGTATTGGCACACTTGATATTCCTGTTGTATATTAATGATCTTGCAGATAATATGTAGCAACCTCAGACTTTTTGCGGACGATGTGGTTGTCTGTAATGAGGTACTTTTTTAAAAACTGCACAAATTTTGAGTCTCATCTTGATAAGATTTTAAAATTGCACAAGTCATTGGCAATTTACTATAAATAATCACTAATGTAAAGTTATGCACTTAGTAAAATGAAAACACATAACTTTCTATTATTATACTGTCAGTAGGCCACAACTGGAATTGGTCAACTCATACAAATACCTGGGTATAACGCTTTGTAGGGATATGAAATGGAATGTTCACATAGTATCAGTTGTAGTAGAAGCAAGTGGCAGACTTTTGGTTCATTGGTAGAATACCAGAAAAATGCAATCAGTCCACAAGGCAGTTTGCTTAACACTTGTGCAACCCATTCTAACATATTGCTCAAGTGTGTGGGACGCATACCAAATAGGACTGACAGAGAATATTGAATGTATACAAAGAAGGGCAGCACTAATGGCCACATGTATGTCTGACCCATGAGAGAGTGCTGTGGAGATTCTGAGAAAATTGAACTGGCAGATAATTGAAAATAGTTGCAAACTATCTTGAGATAGCGTGCTAATGGAGTTTCAAAAGCCAACTTTAAGAGATGAATCTTTGCATTACACCATAACCCTCTGTGTGTCACTCCAGTAGGGGTCATAAGGACAAGATTAGACTAGGCAGAGTGCACACAGAGCCATTTAAGCAATCATTCTTCCTGCACTCCTTACTTGAATGAAACAGGAAGACATTCCAGTAACCATTACATTGGGAAGTACCCTCTGCTATGCACTTCACAGTAGTTTGCAGGATGTAGATGTATACATGCTCCTATTTACAAAGCAAAAACTATAAATGCATGTACTGAAGAATGAATTGAATTTAATTAACTTACTGGTGCTTATTTGTTTAGTGTTTGTTAGCACAACAAATGGTGTTGTTATAGGCCTACATTGTGTAACTGGTGTAAAGCAGTGGTACTAATGAAAAAAATCAAACAAGAGTGTGATATTGCACGTATATGATACAGTAGTTTAGTGAGAAATGCTTATATAAAATTGTCAGACCAGTCAACAGCATCTGGGGTCAGCACCAGGGAGTCATTTGCATTATGTGGACTTGATATTAGATTAAACTCCTGCAAAGTGTGGCACATAGCATGGGTTTTTCATTGCAGTTAGAAGATGGATCACACACTTCATTCCACCTGAAAAGAAAATTCTTGCATGTACCATGTTGTGAATGGATTCTGTTAATTGCCTCCACATATATCAAGACAAATCAAAATCTTCTGGTTTAGTGTGGGTTTTCAGGTCAGATTGTACTCCTGGTGGTGCTTGCTGGGTCCATATTTGCACCAATTTATGGTGTATATAAAATTCTTAGGAAGGAGATCTGCAGCAGTTTTTATTGCTAGTTGTTTGGATTTTAGCCTGCCAAATGCAACAGTTGAGCTGTAGTCACGGGATTTTCAGGGTCGACTGTATAAAGCATCAATCTTATGTTAAGGTAAAAATTCAAGCTTAACCTGGAAATCTGTGTTGTATAAAGTTAGTATGAGGATCCCACTTTGTACTATAGAGTTGGTTTCCATTTGGATCCACTTGGCCTCCTCTGTCACGGTTTGCAATCTATATCTGTGTCCTTAGGGGCCACCTATACATCTGCTGCTCTAACTGCCCTCCTTAATTAACTCCCCCCTCCCTTCCTCCTACTTGGAGATTTTAATGCCCATCACCCTTCATGGGGCAGTGCTGTGTCATCTAGTCTGGGGCTGCTCATTGTCTGTTTTCTTGTAGACCACGACCTGTTGCTTCTTAATAATGTTTGCCCTACTCACTATAGTGCCACATATCACACTTTTTTTACAATTGATCTTTCAGTCTCTTCCCCTCCCCTTCTCCCTTCTGTACACTGGTTGCCAAATGATGATCTTTGCGATAGTGGCTACTTGTCTTTCTCTTGTTCCCTTCACACTACTGCTGAACAGGTTACCCTATTGGCCTTCCCATTATGCTGATTGTTCTCTATATACTTCCCAAGTTGTGTTTTCACCTTCTCTGTCAAGTTGTATTGACAAAATTGGCCGTGATCTGTCTGATAAGATAATGTGCACTGCTGGCATTGCTGTTCCCCATGTGATGGGCTCCGTTTGCCTCCTGCCAGTTCCGTGGTGGAGCATGGCCATTGCCACCGCTATCCATGATTGCCGTCATGCCTTGCAACACCTTAAGTGGCACCAGTCCCTGACGGCCTTGTTAACCATTAAATGTCTTCTTGCCAAAACCCCTTACTTAATCATTCAGTGCAAACAGATGTGTTAGGAATGCTTTGTCTCCGCTCTAGCTTCTTCTGTCCCCTTGTCACATGTGTGGATTACCCCCTGCACTCTCCAAGGTAGTAAGTGGCAGTCTTACATTCCGGACCTTGCCGTGCCAGCTGATCTTTGTTCAGATGCGTCAGTTCTCGCAGAACACCTCATGACCCATTTTGCAAAAGCATTGGTGTCAGCCTGCTATCCAGCTGCCTTCCGTCTCGGGGAAACAGCAGGCTGAAGCTTCTTGCTTATGTTTTACCCCTTTTCAGGCAGGGTCGTACAGTGAACCTTTCACTGAATGGGAGCTTCTTCTGGCCCTCTCTTCAGCTCCTGACCCTGATTCCATCCATAACCAAGTGCTTCAACACCTCAATCCTCCACAACACCAATATTTGGCTCCGAGGCATTCCTCCACAATGCCAATGTCTCCTCCAGGTGTTTAACCGTATTTGGCTCTGAGGCATTCTGCCCCCCCCCCCCCCCCCCCCCCTCCTCTTTACACCGATGATCCGATGATTTTAAATGTGCTCATGAGATATGCTATCACGTGTTCCATTGGCATGGAACATCGTCTCTTGCGTGCCACGTGTGGGGTATTGACTGCGGAATTGATGGCCGTTGTTGGGCCCTCTGTTTTATTAAACGCTTCTCCCCCACTTGATTTTTATTATGTAAGGACTCAGTGACTGGCCTTCAGGATATCACTCAGTGGTTCTCCCACCATCCCTTAAGCGCTGCCATCCACGACCTTCTCACTGATCGTGGTGCCATTGCTTGTCTGGTCGACTTCCTTTGCGTTCCTGGTCACATAGGTAATAAACTTGCTGATCATCTTGTTTTGGGAGGGGGGGGGGCATCTACCCCCCTTTTCTCCTTGACTCCTCTGGGAGCAGATTTGTGGCATTACATGAAATCCCTTTTCGCTCAATTGTGCGTATACTCTTGGGAGGCTCCCCCCCCCCCCCTTTCCCCCTCACCGCGGCTAATAAACCCTGTGCCTTCAAGGAGACTCCCTCCAAGTGGCGTTCCTCCCTCTGCCTCTCCCGGTAGAATCTACCATCTTCGTATTGGCCATACTAGGTTGACCTATGGGTTTTTACTCCAGAATGAGCTCCCTTCCCATCTCCCTCTGCCCCCCCCCTTCCCCCTTTATAGTTATGCGGCTCCACTCACAGTGATCCATATTTTGCTGCACTGTCCCTGCTTCGGCCCTTCACATTAAATATGCCCACCTACCTTCCTTGTTTTGGCTGTTGGCGGACAAACCTTGCATTATTAGATGTGTCCTTGGTTTTCTTTGCAAAAATGATTTGTACTCGCAGGTATAAGTTCTTGAATTTTCCTCTGGAATTTGAGTCCCTCAGTTAGCATAGGCATTGGTTGTTAAGGCCTTGTTGACCTTGCCTTCACTCCAGCCAGGTTCTCTCCGCCTTTTCCCTACATTTTATATGGTGTGTTGTGCTGTTTTGTTTCCTCTTTTCTTGCATCTTCTGCCCCTAGTGTTGTACTATGATAATGGTATAGTACAGTGTGGTGTGGGTGTCGAGATGGTTCGGTGGCGATGTTAGTGTCCCTCTGCACTTAACATTTCTGGGGCATTCCTGTTCTCCTTGTTTCCACCCACCCCCCTCCTGTTCTGTCCTCTTCCTGTTGCCCTGATGTCCCTTTTCCTCTTTGTTCGCACGTTATCCTTTCCCCTCAACTGGACTGTGCTGTTTGTGTTGTTCCTCTCTTGATTTATACTATCTTAGATCATGAGACCAATGATATCACAGTGTGGTCCCCTCCCCCAAATCAATCAATCAATCAACCAACCAACTGACCGACTGACTAACCAACCAGTATTTACTCTAGTGAGATAAATATTTCTTTCGGTATGCTCTGGTGATTTACTTTCAAATTGTCGATATAACGGCATCAACACTGTGGTTATATTTGGATGATGCAGTTGCTATCCACCATGAGCATTTGTCCATGCCTGTGGCAAGGTTGCACCAGTCATCTTTCTGGAAATTCCACCATGGTCTAAGAAAAGATGTGATGATGGAGTCTGGATACCAAGCACAAGGATGACTGACCAATGTTGGCTTTTTGGGAAGTTATGGAGCACCTTCCTGCTGGCATGTTGTAGTTCATTTGCAGTTTACTTACAGACTTGACTGTAAAACAACTGTATTGGTATCAAACCACATTTCTGACATGTGCCTCTAAATTGACTTCCTGTGGTTTGCGTTAACTGACTGCTAACTCAAAAATGTTTGTTTTTTTTCCCATGGTGAACATCCCATGTAACATTTTTTATTCATTTTTGTTTTCATGTGTGCAGTATTAATGTTTTAATTTGTTCATTTTCAACCACTCATTCATTCATTTATTCATTCATTCATTCATTCTTTTTTGCTTATTTATTGATTAATTCAGTCATTGTGTTCAGAGACCCCATCAACGAATACACTAAAAAAAGAGAAGCAAATTTTACAAACTTAATCCGAACACTGCATTAGCAATGAACTATCACTGTACTGCCTGGTAATATTTGTGCTTATGCTAACTGTTTGTAAGCTAACAAATTCAGAGAAAAGCTGCTGCTTTCTCAGTTGTATTAATTAGTCCCTGTTTATTGTTTGTAGTGCTTTGAGACTGGCTGTGGAGCTTTTTTAAATAAATAATAGTCTGATTCACAAAATGGGTATGGCAGGTAAAGGCAGTAAGTGATCTGTTTTAATGGCACTGCTACATTCTTGCCTAAGATGAGGGGCTGTATTTCTTGATACAACCATCCATCAAGCTTTAGATTTTCTATGGTTGCCCAAAGTATGTTACAGTCAGTGTTGGGATGGTTTCTTTGCAAAAGAGAATGGCGGCTTTCTTTCCCCACCTGATGTCTAGTTTGAGCCTGTTGTCCGTCTCTAATGGCAGGTTTTTAATTTTTTTATCTCAGTTTGTATGAGCATATACATTTTGCTATTAAGGAATCATTTAATTTGTTTCAATTATTTTGTTATCTCATTATTAAAGTTTATATACGAGTACTTAGATAAACATTGTTTCATATTTTTACAAATTACATTGCACAAAAATTAATGTATTTGTTGGTATTTTCACCATTCTCAGCTGATTTTGGCTCATTCGAATGGTCACCATGTGGTGAAAAGGTTCTGTACATAGCTGAAAAGAAATTACCTAAAACTGAACCATTTTATAAACCAAAACCACTGGATACAAAGGGCAACGGTTCGGGTGATGCAAAGCCAATAAGAGTAAGTATAGAACCACTGGTAATACAGGGATTAACTCAATAATACTGTTTATACTTTTGCTTCATGAGAGTAATTCACAGTGTGTTTTGATGTGCCATTCTAATGCAGTAATTGGCATTCTGCCATAAGTATAATGAACCAAGATCTGTTTTGAGGGTATTTTTGTATGTTTTCCTGTCATTCCTTTCTTCTATTTGCTCTTTTATTTATGTTTGATTTGTGATTTCATTATCAGTGTGGTTCTGTGGTGGAAACAAAACTAACTGAAGCACTGTGTTAGATAAAAATTGAGTCCAGACTGGCTCACTCAGAAATTTGCCTTCCAGGCAATTCTCTTAGACTTGATCTATTAAGATATGATTTACGAGGCAGCCACACACTTCCATTGTGCCAGCACCCCTCTCTTAATTACAGTGTCACAGAAGTTCCTCTGTTGGACTAGCACTCGTGGAAGAAAGGATATTGTAGAAAAATGGCTTAACCACAGCGTATGGGTTTATTTTCAAAATGAATCTTGCACTCTACAGCAGTGCGTGCACTATTTTGAAAGAGGAAGGGAAAGCAATAGATAGAATGGTGGTAATTAATTGTATATGTCAACATATATATACTTGGGGGTGGGGGATTTTTTTTTTTTTTTTTAAGCTTGATGGGGATGTCAGTGTTTGCTTCCCTACAGGCTGAAATAGTAGTCTCATTTCAGTGAAGGCTTAAGTGGTTTCCTCTTCCTTAGCAGTAATTTTGATCTTAGAGAATGAGCAATTATTTAATTCTGTTATCTTACCTTTAACCCTGACACAGCTCTCTTGCTGCACATAGTGTCTTGAAAGTAATAAGATAAAGATAGATAGTATCTTCATAGGTTTACAAAAGGCATTCAACACTGTACCACATTGCTAGCTGAAAACAAAGACACAGTCAAATGAAGTATCTTATCAACTATGTGACTGACTGCAAGTATTTTCAGTTGGTACCACACTGCATGTTCAGCTTTACTGCAAGGAAGTGTAATAAGACTGTTAATGTCTTTAATATACGTAATGATTTATGAGATAGTATTATAACCCTCATGTAGTGCCATCAGTGCATATTGAACACAAGTTAGTTGTGTAGCAACAAATTTAGATTGTATATTAATTCACAGACCAATAACAGTAATGGTTTTTGAACAGTAATAGTTTTTGGTTGAATATTCATCTGAGCCACAGTAGAAATTAATATGAGACAGTTCCTGATTAATAATCAAACAATGGGAAATACAGGTTGGAATATCAAGAGTTATGAAAAGGACAGATTGCTACTTGCTGTGAAGATTACACGTGAGCTGCAGACAGGCACAACAAAAAGGCTGTTACACACAAAGCTTTTGGCCGAAGCCTTTTACAGAAAAGAAAGTAAAACACGCATACATTCACACCAGCAGGCACAGCACTGTCATGAATGAACACTATCTCCGGCCACTTTAATCAGTCTAAAGTGGCCAGAAATAGTGGCTGCTTGCATCAGAGAGAGAGAGAGAGAGAGAGAGAGAGAGAGAGAGAGAGAGAGAGAGAGAGAGAGAGTGAGTGTGTGTGTGTGTGTGTGTGTGTGTGTATTTCCCCTTTAGTAATCAAAGTTCGATTAAGTCCACTGGTAGATGTGAGTAGGACAAGAGAAACTGAGGAAGAGACCACTGCCAGCTGGCCTTACATTTGCCCATCACAGAAGTTCAAGTGACTGGCCTGCAGTGCTGACCATGTTCTCTTTGCATATGTGAGCAATGTTAAGTGTATCGTTGCGTCCATATCTTCCAATGACACATCCGACAGGGCAACTAAATCCCTCTCTCCTGGAGCTGACATGTAGTGCCAGTGTAGGGAAGGACGATATGGCAAAAATGGTGGGGAGCTGGGTGAAGTCAAGACAGAAGGCTCCTGGAAGGCTGTCAGGACTACCAGCAACAGTAGTACTGGATACGGAGCTTCTTAAATAAGCCTGGAGACTGATGGGAGTGGAGGTGTCCCTGCTGGGCGAAGCAGGTCCGGTAATTCAAAAGTATTTTAAGCCATAATGATGTCCTTGGGTGGGTCTCACAATACGCAGGGAGGACCAGGTGGCCATCCTCTGTGACTCGGAAATCGAGTGAGCCTTATGGTTTAGTGGCGGCAGTGGACTCCCCGATCAGGGTGCCCACTCATCAGGGTGCAGCAACCAGAGCTGGCTGTGGTGCTGGTGCAGCATTCCACCACAAAGACCACATGGGACCCCCGCTGTTTTGCCAAAGACCCTTGGATCCATTCCACTTAACTGTGTGTGCCCACACTGGGGCCAATAAAATTCCAGGGTTGCATATGTGTTAGTGTTCCAGGGACGTACACAGGAGATCCAGAAGCATCCTGTAAGGGCATTAATTGCGAGCAAACCTCTCTGTGAGCCCGCCGGACTATTTGAGGTTGATGGAAAGAAAGTGTGTTAACAGCTCTAATTCCATTGTGGCTGCTAAACTTTTTGAAATTGATTGCTGTGGGGACTGTTGTTGGTCATCAGTGTGTGGGATAAACTCTCTGTTGTGATGATCTGGTCCCAGCCTCCCACAGAAGCCAGCATTGTTATCTGCTGGACATTGGTCCCGTAACTGCATTGGCCTTGGCCATGGCACGAATGATTGGGATGGACTGGCCGATGTGCTGGGCAAAAGGCACACTGTCACACCAACCATACAATATCCTCATCAGTACAAGATTTAGTGGCATGCCAGTTGCTTCCTTCTTCAAATACCTCAATGTGATTGATGCATGGACTGAAGCACCTAATGTTGCAAGGAGGACAATACAACCAACTGGCATTGTTATTCGTCTTCAGTTAAGAGTAAACCTGAAGTTGATGGCATTGCTGAAAGAAACACCAAAGCTCAGGTGTGTCTGCACTGATAGCTTGGGAGGCCAACATGGCTGGACATACTGCAGGATCCATTGAAGAAGCAGTTATGCATAAATACTGTAGCAATGTCCTAAAAATTTATAGGGAACTCATTGAATGATTGCTCCAATTTACTTTTGAGCTCAAAATAAATTGTTTCCTGGCTCTCAGATTCAGGATCTAGACCTGCTTGAAGGTGAGACAGTGCACCTTGTTTTAGTAAAAATGGGATAATGAAAAGGGTACTGGAAATACGTCAGATGTCAATTCTATTGATAAGAGTGATGCACTGCATACTGTGACAGTTGAGCTTTGGGAACAAAAAGTGACATAAGTGGTTTGTAGTTGATTGATAAGATGGAGTTTGTGACCAAACAAAAAAATGCAAAATTTATGGACAGCAAAGATGATGCTCAACACTTCCTTTGTGATTTCAGAATAATGATCCCGAGCTATTACCCTCTTAACTTCTGAGAGAGAAAATGCTTGAGGCTGTGTGACGATGACTGTGCCACCGGCGCAAACAGCAAGTGGGGCTGGTAAATCACAAGGCAGATGGTGATTTGAGGGCTGATTTTAAGTGGGGAAAACCCCAGTGGCACTCTTTGAACCATTAAAAAGGGACTTCCTTTTTACAAAGACAATTTAACGGGAGGGGCGTGGAGGCTGCTTGGAGAATAAATCACACATAGTAATTCACTTTTCCAAGAAATACCTGAAAGTCTTGACGTATTTAGGCATATGCATATTCTGAATAGCCTCTCCATACTCTGTGGTGGTCCAAAGGTCCTCTTCACTGTGAATAAAACATAAGTGACAGTTAATGGAAGGAGGGTGTATTTGGTAAAGTTAAATTAAGGATTTTTTGTGGAAGGACAGCAAAAACCAGACAGAGATTGTGAAGGTGTTCATCTTGTATGATCAGTGACCAGAATACCTGGAAAAATCTGTTCTGGAGACCTCTGGAATATGATGGGACTGCTAATCATGCCAAAAGGCCATCTATTACAGTCTGAATGGTGCATTCAAGACTTATACCATCCACGAGTCTTCGTCAAGAGGCAACTGAAAATATGCTTTTGCGAGATCGATTTCTGAAAATAGTTTTATCTTCTGAAAGTTTAGAAAAGAGTTCATCTCAACAAGACAAAGGATGAAAATCAAGTCCTTGTGAGCCTTTATGGTTTGCGTAAAGTTTCCACATGACCAAAGAGACACCCAGGTTTCCTGAACACCACTAATTGGGAAGCAAGGGACAAAACTTGTTGGTTTTTCTGTTGCATCTAGTTCAATTTTAATCTCATCCTTAATGGCCAGTGGAATTGCTTTGCAGAATCTCGGACTTCCTGTTAGCTTTAAGACAGAGTGGACCAGAGAGTCAATTTCTTTCCCCAAACACAGTTCAAACTGTACTGCAAACTGCTTACGAATTGTGTCAGTGGCAGCACAGGATACTGACGATCTGAGGGAATGCACTGCATTATGCAATGAAAATGTCATAGTGGAATCTTCATCAAGACGAAATATGTTCTTGACTGACAGATACACCACAGCAAAAATGATAATGTCTGAGACACCTGATTGTAAGTGACTGTCAGTTTCACCCTAGAAGTGGCATCTTGTACTTCACAGAGCAAGGGAGCAGTTACACTTACATATATAGAATTTTTTATAACTGTCATTTATGTGGTAGTATTTAAAAGAAAAGTCACTGCAATGTCCTATACGGTTGTCCGCAGCAAAATTTTACAGTGCCAGCACCTGATCACTACCTGAAATGTTATTGATTTGTATTAGCTGGGGCTGATGGCTGGTGCCTGCCATGCTATGACTTACTTTTGCAGTATGACATCTATGTAAACATTTATAACAGTTGTCCTCATAATGTGAACATTTCAATCTGGAATGTAAAGGAAAAACAGTCCATGCAACTTGGAAATGAAGTAGATTGCCACAAATGACCCCTGGCACTAGCTCAGATTGTGGAGAATGCGGTGGGGTAGCAGCTGCTGAATGGAAATTTACCTCTTTAGAGTCTGTTACAGAAACTGCTGCACTGAATCATCAAGACTCTGAGCCACATGTGGAATGTCAGACTGCTGAAAAAGTTTGTTATGCTGCTTGTAGTATTTCAAATGCATATGCAATTCGCAGAACATCAGCTAGAGATGGATCAGACTGTCTTAAAGCTTGTTTGTGGAATTTCTTATCTGGGCTTAAGCTTACCACTAAAACACAAATTAAACTTCCTGTGTGTGATTTACTACACTCGCATATGAACTTGCATTTCGGACTCAGCTCCTTCAAATCCTCAATCCAAGATGCATAAATGACAGTTTTCATCTTTCGATGTTGTGAGAATTTTGGTCTTGTTGTTGCTACGTGCATTTTATTGCAAAAATGCACGGACAATAAAAAGAATGTCATACAATTCTAACACAGATGGCTCAGATGACAGGGCTAACTTTTCAATCAAGTGATATAATATAGGATATGTATCCAGCGAAAAGTTCAGTTGGTGATTTAGGTGTTTAACCTGACTTGCCTGGAAATGCAGCATGAGGTGTTTTTGATGTACTTGCCAGTATTCCTCAGCCTTGTTAAATGGCTGAAATGTCGATTTAGCAGACAGCAACTGTGACTGCTCCAAAGGTGAACTAGTTCATTGGTTGGTCAAGTCCTGATGATGGTTTAATGTTACTACCAAAGTCTTAGAAATCTGGCCTTCACGGTGTGCTTGGTGAGCCAAACCAGCAACCTTCTTGTTGCCAATGCTATAACCCTCATTTAGGGTCAACAATTTAGCTTCCATAACAACAAATTAAAGTTGTCTATTAGTTCGCAAACCAAACAGTAATAGTTCTTGGCGGAATATTCATGCAATCCACAATTTAAATGCGAGACAGTTTGTGGCTGAGTTGAATAAATCCAGGCACTATTTGGGCACTAAGCACACTTCCAGTAATAAGAATTCTGTTACACTTCCAACGGCAGGTGACTTTGCAATTTTTTTTGTCAAATTGGGGATCAATTATTTCAATAATTAGAATAATTATAAGGATTGTAATAAACGAATGCAATCAAAAACTGAATTTAGAAGAGATTTTTAATTGACATTTAGCATACAAGATGCCAAAATTGTGGTCAGCATTATAAAAACAGGAGAAACTAAATTTTCCGAAGTGTTTGAAGTGTCACAGACTGTTAGAACAGCGAATGTGAGTAGTGGAGCTTCCTGTCACAGTAGCAGACACACGCATGCCGGACACAAGAGTGTCACAATATCATCTTATTGGATTGTCTACAGTATCATGACGGATGTATCCATGTTTGGATGCTCAGAGAGTGATATTTACAGGATTGCACTTGTCATTGTTTTGAAGCAAGGTTACATATACGAGCTTGTGAAAATGGTTACAAAATTGCTGCCTTGAGAAGGTATTTGTGTAAGTGTGCGGGCCAGACTTGAGAACATGTAAAATACGACTCCTGATGTCCCAGAGAAACAGAAAAATATTTTATGGGAAAATAACACTGCCACTGTACAAATAGCCCAGAAATTATATTCGATATAACAGCATGCTGTGCAGAATATTACGGAAAGTGCTGAATGTACAGGTGCATGTTGCCTGCTTCTGTAGGGTTAGGTGCACTGGCAGAGGTGAGTCAGAAAATAGCAATTGAGGAAGATACCACTGCTGAGTGGTCTATTTGCTCTCAACAGGAATGCTTATTACCAGCTGTGTACCTTCTGCATATGTGGGCAGCGTTACACATATTGATACATTAGTTTTCTATTTGCATTTTGGCATGACTTTTACAGTTAGCAGCACTAATGGTTCAGTGATGAACCTGTTTTCAGGAAAGGATCTTTGCTGGATAATTGTATGGAAATACAGATTGAGTTAGACAGTAATTGTACTTGTTATGCTGAAGGAGTTAGCCAACAGTGTCAGATTACAGCATTAGTTGTAAAATTATGGAACCTATTATGTTGTTTACTTAAGGGTAACACTATGTAGTGATATGAATTGGAATGAACTTGTAAAACCAGTAGTAGAAAAAAAAAGACAAGAGAGAGGTTAAGATTTATTGGGAGACTTCTGGGAAAGAATAGTTTTAATGTGTGAAGAATACCACATGTGACATTGTAGTGTGACCTGTTCTATAAGAGTGCTATGGTATTTAAGGTTGTTATCAACTTGACCTGAAGGATGACACTGGAAAATTTCAGGCACATTGCTAGGTTTGTTTCAAGTTGGTACAGTTGATACAACTTACAGCAGCAACATGAGACTTAGAATGGGAATATGTGCAAGAAATGAAGTAAAGTTGTCATAAACACTGTTTGATTAAATGTAAGGAATAGTATAGAGGCATAACCTTTGTAAAAATGCTGCCTGTGTTGTATGTGTTACATAAGAATCATGAGAATAACATATAAGATAAGAGCTCAAATGGCTCTGAGCACTATGGGACTTAACTTCTGAGCTCATCAGTCTATAAGATGAGAGCTTAAGATGTATGTGGTGCTCAAGTGCAGTGATATCCTCATTGTTTCATTTTAAGTTGAAAGAGGAGGGAGAGGAAGGGAAGGGAAGAAACTGTTGATGTCAGCTGCTTCAAGACTTTATATGGAATCAGCAGCTCAGAGTGAAAATGTGTTACAAACCGGGATTTGAACCTGGGGTCTCCTGCTTTGTAGGGAGTTGCATTAACCACTTTGCCATCTCAACACAGTGTTTATCGCAGTTGCGCAGACTGCCTCGGCACATCTCCTGGCCGACCCACACTCCCATCTAGCAGCACCTATCCACAGTCCCCATCTTTATCCCCCCATGCTCTTTACTTTAAGATTCCCACTTGAGGTCAAACAATATTGTTCATCCGCACTGAAAGTGGTGGATTCATTTCCCTGAAAGAACATATACCACACTTTCGTATAATTGATGTGCCTTGATGGGCAGTGAATCCACCACCTTCAGTGAGGATGCGCAATATCGTTTGTCTACCTGCGAGAACATCAAAGTAGCGAGCATGACGGACGTGTTTGGGGATTATAGATGGGAAAGTGCTCGATGGGAATGTGAGTTGGCCGGGAGGCATTCTGAGATAGTTCACGCAATTGCAATAAACACTGTCCAGATGGCTCATTGGTTAATGCAGCTGCCTAGTAAGAAGGAGATCTCAGGTTTGAATCGCAGTCTGGCACACATTTTCACTCATCACTGATGATTCTGCATAAAATCCAGATGCAGCTGACATGGATAGTTCCTTTCATTTCATCTGCTTCCTCCCCCTCCACTTTCAACATACATAATATGTATCACAGCTGCAGATTCCATGTGATGTTTGTTCTTCCAGGCATTCACATAATATTAGTCAGCAGTTGAGCTAATTTTTTCCCCTGAGAATTTTTCAGGAATTAATATATTTACAACTTGTGTGGTTGCCATTCACTTTCCATTCTTATGGTTTTTTCCACTACCATAGCAAATTGTTTCTAGAATCTGATTCTGTTTGTTTAAAATGGGCTCTCTTACGCTACTTAAGTTATTTTGTCATTTATTCCTCTGAATAAATACTTCCTTTTCTGGCCTAAATGGCAGATGCTTGGATTAATTTAATCACTTATTAATGTCAGGAAAGACCATTTCTGGCAGCTGTCTATTTTCGTGTACACAATTCTCATGTGCCCATTGTGTTTTCTGGTTTTTTGAAGTTTGAAATTGATGAATGAACTCGCCATTGATACAAAGTGTTGGAGAACCTAGATACAGAGAAGCTTGTATACTAAACTTCAGATTTTTCATCTAACATAGTTGGAATCTGTTTCATTTCTTCAATTGTAAAATGAAGCACACAGTACGTACTAATATTTAAGAAAAATTTTTCATTTATCAGAAAAAAAACTTCCGGACACAAAACACTGCTATTTCACAACACCATCTAAACATTAAATATGTGGCAATCTGAAAGTGAAATCATAACTTTTGCTTTCAGGGTGAAGAATATCTTTTCCGTCCAGACTGGGGTGAACAGCTGGTCGGCAAGCACCAACCAGCAGTTAGTATTTGTGACACAAAAACAGATAAGATACAAATTTTGGAAGGAGTACCATCACATTTTTCACCTGGTCAAGTAATCTGGACACCAGATGGAGAAGGAGTAATAGGCGTCGTGTGGAAGAATGAGCCTCGCAGACTTGGTCTTATTTATTGCACCAACCGAGATAGTTACATATTTCACTTGACAATGGATGGGGCGTTCAGTGAGTCTTTGCACACTACTTTTAAATTACTAATTATTTTTAAGAATTACATTACAGTATTTTTAGTGTGTTTTGTTTTGATTTGTTAGTGTGACTATTCTGTCCATGTGAAAAAGGATGATTATTAAAGCTACATTTTGCTTATGAAATAATTTCGCTATGGGTTACAAGTTTTGCTGTTATGTGAGAGTATAATAATTCTTATTGCACTACTGGAAGAAATGGAAAAAAGGGAAACTGCGGAAGACTGCTGAGCACCTAGTAGGGAGGTATTGATTCTTGTCTGAATTTTATCATTAAGAGGAGAATAATCCAACATTAAAGCTTATAACATGAAACAGAAAGTACAGAATGCTCTTGCATTTAGCTTCTGTGCCTGTTCTTACTGCAGTTATTATGTTTGTCACACACAATAGAAGTTTAAAATGTTCCCAATCATCAATGTTATACGAGTTGGAGAGAGAGTGTAGTGGTTTTATGTAAGTGTATGAAACCTGCTTCTCTTATTTTATAAATACGGTCCTTTTAGACACCACATTATCAAACATGAGAATGGGCTCATACTAAAATCATTTAGAGATTACATAGTCATTACATTGTATTTTTTTGTAATTTGAAAACTAGAAGTTCTGCAATTGGTTTTTCGCTTTGACATTCACTTTAGCGTACAGTTCTGACATTTAACATTGTATTCGTGTATGGGAACTGAAAATTCACATATTAGACACAGCGTACAAATTAGGTGAAAAAGTGAGAGCAGTTTACCATTTCTACTAATAACCTGCAAAAGAAAGCCATACAGGACATCCACTTTATTGCCACGTACATAAGGGCCGAGAGTGGGAGCTGTTTAATCTTGAATACAGTAAAGGGCACCAACTATTTTGTTAGAGCAAGGTTAAAACTCTTAGGAAATTTTCTGTGTAAACATGCACTCTTTTTTTAAAAACCTCTGTTCGGACAGAATGCCCTTCTAAGGAGTTAGATATGTTAAAGTTCATTAGGATTTGACAGTCTTACCACCTATTTGTCTGTCCGCTTTTGTCTGTTAGTGTGTCAGTTAAGCTGACGCGACTTCTTTACTGCTTCGGAAGTATGAAACATTTATTATGACTGAAAAAATTTATCCTGACTTCTCATATAGCGGAGATGCTGAGTTGCAGATAGGCACAACAAAAAGAGTTTCTCACATAAAGCTTTTGACCAATGGCCTTTGTCAACAATACACACACATATTGTTACATTCCAGCCTGGATTTACCATTGTTTGCTTTTATTCTGCCTTCTGTCATTACAAGATATTACTGTGATCTGAGTTAGCAGACTGAGTGTTGCTTCCAGAAATGTAGGTATTTTGGTAACTGAAAATGGTTCCCACAGCCTGACATAATTGTGGAAGCATTTCAGCTATGGTAACTGGTACCAAACCACATTTGTATCCAAGTCCTGCATGCTTGTAGGGTAATTAATCATCATGCGCAGGCCAGGCAAAGGTTGCAAATGGTGGTTGCCAACTGTGTCAACACCAGTTTTTGATTCATAGTTACATATATTGTGTAATACTGCACCTGCAGGACTGGGCAACATTCATACCTGTCACCATTTGTATATGTTAGTGCTGCGAACATTATGATTCCTGTACTGATTGCTTTAGAGCTATGAATGTTGTTCATTTGTGTTGCTATGACACATGCTAAATTTAAAGCTGGTTTGGTGATTTGTCGTTCCTTTACCAGTTCTGCTTCACTTTTATGCAAATGACTACATTAGGACAACACGTGATCCAAGATAGATCTGAAGGTTCCATATCATACACTGGACTGCCTCTACATCATACACTGAGGTGACAAAAATTGTGGGATACCTTCAAACAGTGTCGGACCTCCTTTTGCCTGACTTAGTGCAGCAATCCAATGTGTCATGGACTCAACAAGTCGTTTGAAGTCTCCTGCATTCAATCTGTCCATCCATCCATTATGTACTGTGGATCTCATCATGAAGTACAACCTTCATGGACATCAGACGAGTCATTAGTGAAAGGCAGCAGCAGTCAGATTCTAATTCTGTATATTGTTTTAAAATTGAGTGCTACTAAACTGCCATATTATTTTTGTGCTTACACTGTCTAAACAGGCATAGCAAATTTTGCAGGAGACCTGTTGCTTCCTCCAGTTATACTAAGTAGAGTTTGTTCATTTACCACTAATCTCTTAATATCTATTTACTTCGCAAGTAATTTATCAAAGAGAAAGAGAAAGTTTGTAAAGATAAATCTGCATATGTTCCTTTCTGTTCTAACATGGCTTTCAGCTGATAGATTGTGTTTACGCAGTTAACTCTATTGTTAGCTCACAAGTTTGTATGCTGTATACTTACTGGAAATATTAAGGACCTGAAGAGACAGTGTTGCCTTTTCCATCAACTATACATACTTCGGACTGCATATACATTATACACTGAGATTGTGAGATATATCCTAACATTGTGTTGGACCTCCTTTTACCCGGTGTAGTGTAGCAGCTCGCTGAGGCTAGGACTCAATAAGTCGTTGGGAGTCTCATACAGAAGTATTGAGTCGTGCTGTCTCTATAGTTGTCTGTAAATGCGAAAGAGTTGCCAGTGCAGGATTTTGTGCACAAGGAGACCTCTCAATTATGTACCATAAATGTTTGACAGGATTCATGTTGGGTGATCTGGGTGTCCAAATTGTTCCATTGAATTGTCCAGAATTTGTGTGTGTGTGTGTGTGTGTGTGTGTGTGTGTGTGTGTGTGTGGTTTTCGGCTGCTAAACAGAATGTTCTTCAAACCAGTTGCAAACAATTGTGGGCCAATGACATGGCGCATCATAATCCATGAAAATTCCATTGTTGTTTGGAAACATGAAGTCCATGAATGGCTGCAGATGTATCCAAGTAGCGGAACATAACCATTTCCAGTGTGACTCGTGTAAACCCAGCTAACCTTTATAGAGCCACCACGAGCTTGCGCTGTGCCTGGTTGACAACTTGGGTCTATGGCTTCGTGGGATCTGCACAACACTTGAACCCTGATATGGTCACGAGCCCAGCAGAGGTGGTGCAGGCGATGTCATGCTGTTAGCAAAGGCTCTGGCGTCTGCTACCATAGCCCATTAATGCCAAATTTTCTCGCACTGTCCTAATAGATATGTTTATTGTAGGTCCCACATTGATTTCTGTGCTTGCTTCACAAAGTGTTGCTTGTCTGTTAGTACTAAAGACTCTATACAAACACCGCTGCTCTTTGTTTTTAAGTGAAGGCCGTCAGCCACTGCATTATTCATGGTTGAGAGGTAATGCTGGAAATTTGGCATTCTTGGGATGCTCTTGACACTGTGGATTGCAGAATTTGAATTCTATAATTATTTCCAAAACGGAATATCCAATGCGTTTAGCTCCAACTACCATTTCACATTCAAAGTTTGTTAGTTCCTGTATGTAGCCATAATCATGTCAAACACCTTTTCACATGAATCACCTCAGTTCAAATAACAGTTCTGCCAATGGAGTGTCCTCTTATACCTTGTGTATGTAATACTACTGACATCGTTATATATTCATATCACTGTCCCATAACTTCGGTCACTGCTGTGCATGCAGCCTTAAATGCAGTTGCCAAATGTGGCTCGGAACATTGATCTTGATGCCATAATTGATCTGCTTAAGTGCATTCAAAAGGTGTCCTCCTCGTGCTCTGATTTCTCACTGTATGATTCATCAGAAGGTTCAATTCAGTTTTGTGTGATAAAACACCTTCTTTGTAATACGACCTTGGAGTGTCTGTTGGTTTAACATAGTTTCAGGTGCTTAAGAGGCATAGCAGTTCTGTTGCGTAGCTGTGAATTTTAGGCACTTGTAAGCTGCAGTTTTTGATTGTTCCTAAATCATTCATAATGTGCAATTTTTTGCTTTTAGGAAGCTTTAATTGTCGAGTGCTAGTAATAGTGTTCCATAGATTTCGTGTTTGTTTTGAATAGTCAGAGAGAGTCCTCTTAGTCAACCATAGTGCCAGTAGTACTAGTGTTTGTTTTCAATACAGTCCAGAGACAGGTAGTGCTATTTTCATTGTTTTCTACAAGAAGTGGCTAGCAATCACAGTTTAGTCAACAATCAGCTGCCTTTAGTGAATTAGCAGTGTAGTTAAAAGTTGATTAACTGTCTACAGTAAATTGATTCCTTAGGATGGATAGGATGTGTGACTGCTGTGTACGGACGCAGGAGGAGCTGGCCACTGTTCGCGAACAGCTGAGCGTGTTGATAGCCATCGTCAGCTGTCTTCAGGCTGCTGCCTCGGAGTGTAGCGGCAGTGGGGAGTCTGGTGCGTCGCATGGTACACCCCAGGTGTTATATGCTTCACCCACTGTCCCTGTTGTCGAGACACCTTCGCGGGTACCGGGTGTGGTTGGGCCACCCTCTCCCCAAGGGGAGTGGCGGGTTCAGCGGCGCACGAGGCGGAGGGTAAATGTGGAGGCTGTCCGTGTGGCATCGCCTGCTCTGCCTGTGAGTGGACATGTGGCTGCTCCTTCAGCAAGGTCCAAGCAGGCACACAGGTGGAGGGGTTTATTAGTTATTGGGAGCTCCAACTTAGGCGGGTGATGGAGCCCCTTAGGGAAATAGTGGAAAGGTCGGGGAAGAAGGCCAGTGTTCACTCTGTCTGCTTGCCGGGGGATCTCATCCGAGATGTGGAGGAGGCCCTGCCGGCGGCGATAGAGAGCACTGGGTGCACCCGACTGAAAATTGTTGCTCATTTTCGGCACCAGTGACTCCTGCTGTCTGGGTTCAGAGGTCATCCTCAGTTCGTACAGGCGGTTGGCGGAATTGGTGAAGGCGGAAAGCCTCGCTCGCGGGGTGGAATCAGAGCTAACTATTTGTAGTATTGTTCCCACAACTGATCGCGGTCCTCTGGTTTGGAGCCGAGTGGAAGGCTTAAACTAGAGGCTCAGACGATTCTGCGGAGATCTGGGGTGCAAATTTCTCGACCTCCGCTATCGGGTGGAGAAATGTAGGGTCCCCCTGAATAGGTCAGGTGTGCACTACACGCCGGAAGCGGCTACAAGGGTAGCGGAGTACGTGTGGAGTGCACATGGGGGTTTTTTAGGTTAGAGAATTCCCTCCCTAGGCCCGACAAGACGCCTCCTGAGACGGGGAAAGGTAGGAGTAGGCAAAATGCAACAGGGAATAACAATATTAATGCACTAATAGTAAACTGCAGGAGCGTCTATAGGAAGGTCACAGAACTGCTCTCATTAACAAACGGCCACAACGCCCATATAGGGACAGAAAGTTGGCTGAAACCAGACGTAAACAGTAATGAAATCCTAAACTCAGATTGGAATGTATACCGCAGAGACAGGCTGGACAGCGAAGGGGGAGGCGTGTTTATAGCGATAAGAAGTGCAATAGTTTCGAAAGAAATTGACGGAGATCCGAAATGTGAAATGATTTGGGTGAAGGTCACGGTTAAAGCAGGCTCAGACATGATAATTGGATGTCTCTATAGGCCCCCCTGGCTCAGCAGCTGTTGTGGCTGAGCACCTGAAGGATAATTTGGAAAATATTTCGAGCAGATTTCCCCACCATGTTATAGTTCTGGGTGGAGATTTTAATTTGCTGGATATAGACTGGGAGACTCAAACGTTCATAACGGGTGGCAGGGACAAAGAATCCAGTGAAATTTTTTTGAGTGCTTTATCTGAAAACTACCTTGAGCAGTTAAACAGAGAACCGACTCATGGCGATAACATATTAGACCTTCTGATGACAAACAGACCCGAACTATTTGAAACAGTTAACGCAGAACAGGGAATCAGCGATCATAAAGCGGTTACGGCATCGATGATTTCAGCTGTAAATAGAAATATTCAAAAAGGTAGGAAGATTTTTCTGTTTAGCAAAAGTGACAAAAAGCAGATTACAGAGTACCTGACAGCTCAACACAATAGTTTTGTCTCAAGTACAGATAGTGTTGAGGATCAGTGGACAAAGTTCAAAACCATCGTACAATATGCGTTAGATGAGTATGTGCCAAGCAAGATCGTAAGAGATGGAAAAGAGCCACCGTGGTACAGCAACAGAGTTAGACAACTGCTGCGGAAGCAAAGGGAACTTCACAGCAAATATAAACATAGCCAAAGCCTTGCAGACAAACAGAAATTACGCGAAGCGAAATGTTGTGTGAGGAGGGCTATGCGAGAGGCGTTCAATGAATTCGAAAGTAAAGTTCTATGTACTGACTTGGCAGAAAATCCTAAGAAATTTTGGTCTTATGTCAAAGCGGTAGGTGGATAAAAACAAAATGTCCAGACACTCTGTGACCAAAATGGTACTGAAACTGAGGAGACAGACTAAAGGCCGAAATACTAAATGTGTTTTTCCAAAGCTGTTTCACAGAGGAAGACTGCACTGTAGTTCCTTCTCTAGATTGTTGTACAGATGACAAAATGGTAGATATCGAAATAGATGACAGAGGGATAGAGAAAAAATTAAAATCGCTCAAAAGAGGAAAGGCTGCTGGACCTGATGGGATATCAGTTCAATTTTACACAGAGTACGCGAAGGAACTTGCCCCCTTTCTTGCAGCGGTGTACCGTAGGTCTCTAGAAGAGCGTAGCGTTCCAAAGGATTGGAAAAGGGCACAGGTCATCCCCGTTTTCAAGAAGGGACGTCGAACAGATGTGCAGAACTATAGACCTATATCTCTAACGTCGATCAGTTGTAGAATTTTGGAACACTTATTATGTTTGAGTATAATGACTTTTCTGGAGACTAGAAATCTACTCTGTAGGAATCAGCATGGGTTTCGAAAAAGACGGTCATGTGAAACCCAGCTCATGCTATTTGTCCACGAGACTCAGAGGGCCATAGACACGGGTTCCCAAGTAGATGCCGTGTTTCTTGACTTCCGCAAGGCGTTCGATACAGTTCCCCACAGTCGTTTAATGAGCAAAGTAAGAGCCTATGGTCTATCAGACCAATTGTGTGATTGGATTGAAGAGTTCCTAGATAACAGAACGCAGCATGTCATTCTCAATGGAGAGAAGTCTTCCGAAGTAAGAGTGATTTCAGGTGTGCCGCAGGGGAGTGTAGTAGGACCGTAGCTATTCACAATATACATAAATGACCTTGTGGATGACATTGGAAGTTCACTGAGGCTTTTTGCAGATGATGCTGTGGTGTATAGAGAGTTTGTAACAATGGAAAATTGTACTGAAATGCAGGAGGATCTGCAGCGAATTGACGCATGGTGCAGGGAATGGCAATTGAATCTCAATGTAGACAAGTGTAATGTGCTGCGAATACATAGAAAGATAGAGCCCTTATCATTTAGCTACAAAATAGCAGGTCAGCAACTGGAAGCAGTTAATTCCATAAATTATCTGGGAGTACGCATTAGGAGTGATTTAAAATGGAATGATCATATAAAGTTGATCGTCGGTAAAGCAGATGCCAGACTGAGATACATTGGAAGAATCCTAAGGAAATGCAGTCCGAAAACAAAGGAAGTAGGTTACAGTACACTTGTTCGCCCACTGCTTGAATACTGCTCACCAGTATAGGATCCGTACCAGATAGGGTTGATAGAATGGATAGAGAAGATCCAACGGAGAGAAGTGCGCTTCATTACAGGATCATTTAGTAATCGCAAAGCGTTACGGAGATGATAGATAAACTCCAGTGGAAGACTCTGCAGGAGAGACGCTCGGTAGCTCAGTACGGGCTTTTGTTAAAGTTTCGAGAACATACCTTCACCGAAGAGTCAAGCAGTATATTGCTCCCTCCTACGTATATCTCGCGAAGAGACCATGAGGATAAAATCAGAGAGATTAGAGCCCACACAGGAGCATACCAACAATCCTTCTTTCCATGAACAATACGAGACTGGAATAGAAGGGAGAACCGATAGAGGTACTCAGGGTACCCTCCACCACACACCGTCAGGTGGCTTGCAGAGTATGGATGTAGATGTAGATGTAGATTGATGTAATATAATACTCTTGTCTATCTTTGCTTCCAGTCTGTTTCCCACTCTTGTGGTTTCTTCTAAACTTTTTGTGAGTAAACTGTGGCCCATGTTACTAGAGATTAATCTATTAACAGTATTTTAGTGTTTTAATCTCTGTTCCCACTGCTCTTGCTAAATGCAAGATGTTAACTTCTGATCTCAGTGTCCAGAAAATAAGAAGAAGATTGATGTTCATTAACTGCAAAATGAAACTGTTTTAATAGTTGCTTTCAGGTTTGCTGTGCTGCCTGACAATTGAAGATTTATCTTTACTGAGTATGAAGTCAGGCCCTACTAACAAGCCCATTACACTGCTTAAAGTGACGAAGCTTTTGTCATGCTATCTGAAAATGTAAATAGCAAGCAATATTTTGGAAATGTGAACAGCTTCAGATGCAGTCACACCGCTCCCAGCAAATCAGTCGGCTTTAAGTGTGTGTGGTTATCATTAATGCAAACGGTTTAACAAACTGAAGGTAACAAGAAACATTGAAGATACTAAGGCCCAGGAATCCTGTAAACCCTGCTGGCAATATTTATTTTAGTTTTTCCTCATTGGGATATTCTTAAAGATATTTGTCACTTAACTTTAGAATGTGAGCATGAACAGTAAGCAGAAGCTACTTCAAATTCTGTGGCTTAAAACTGAATGTGTTCACTTCTCACCCTGATCCGCAGGCATATTTAAGATCTGAGTTTTCTACTGGTGATGGCTGTACTAATGAATGAGCTTGGAAATTTTATTATCTTCAAGCTATCATGATCACTGTATTCACGAAGGTAGAAGGATTAAGGAGAGAATGTGAACATTGGAATATCATAAGAATTAATCTTAAACCTTGCAACTGGTTGTGGTACTTGCTATTTAAGAAAGTATAATTAAAACCAACTGCCCTTAAAATATCAACCAGTCCTGTTAAAGAAATGCTTGTATAGTTTTATGTTGTCCCAACTTAAACGGTATCAGGAAGCGAACTCTCTGCCACAGAAAAGTGGTTGTTGAAGTGGCTTGGCATGCTTGCACACTTGCAACTAATCTCATCATAGGGCTGTTGTAACTAAAACACCAACAGCATTGCCAACACCATGAGTAACAAATTATAATCATAAATTAAAATAATGTGCAAGATAAATACTCGTATTAGTTTGATGATGAACAGGAGTGCCAGTGGAGTAAAAGATACAGACACTGACCTCAGTGATGAGTAACTAATCTAATAGCCCAATCTGAATTGCAGTTAGACAGTTTATAGTTTTAGATTCTGATAGTAATAAACACTTGTGACACTTGGTGTTAACTGTCTGATAATCACCCATTGATAGATGCTGGGCTACAACTGCAGTAACTTGTGATAATTGGCTGTGGTCGATAATTGGTTGGCGACTGTGACATTTGAGCAGTGATTGGCTGAGTGAAGGTGTGCCACTACCTTTATCCATTATTGGTGGATGGATTGTGATCTGCGCTGTATGTAGCAGATGCAGGAAATATTTTTGGTTTCAGTGCTCTCTGTGGTGTCATACATAACTTTCAGCACATGTAGCAGACCATTTTAATGTCTTGTGGTAAAAGCCTAATAAATTTCCTGTTAAGTGCGCCATCCATATAGGGACTGATCGTTAACTTGTGATGCCATTCCTGGAGGCTGCCTTACTAGTGGTACACTCTGTGGTTGTAGCTGTGTGCGGCATGTGACTGAGTACACAACATGTAGAAACTGAGATCTTGCAGGTACTTGTACCAAGTCTGTGTACTACTTGTTTGTCACAGAGACTTGTAACTGGGATTTAAAGGAAGGGCCAGATATACTGGCAAGCATTTGCAGAGCTTGGGTTCATATGATTTAAATGAATAGACAAAAAATACACTCACCAAGTGGCGGCAGGGGAATACATACACAAAAGGGTTTAACTTTTACAAGCTTGCTGAGCCAGTGGCTCCTTTTTGGCAGAAGAGTTGAAGGGGAAGGACGAGGGTGAAGGAAAAGAACTGGAGAGATTTATGGAAGAGGGTACAGTTCTGAAAAGTTACCCAGAACCCTGAGACAGGCGGCTTACAAGACGTAATGAAAAGACGTTGTTGTATTAGCTTGGATTCAGTAATAAGTCAGCTGACTGACAGTATTTCTGTGTTAATGAGAAGTGGAAAAACTGTCTTATGGAACAGTAAATCCCAGATGATGATCTTTGGTTTGTGGGGCACTCAACTGTATAGTTATCAGAGCTCGTACAAAGTCCCAATCTGTACACAGGCCAATCTCGTCATGTTCATGAGTTATGATGAAATGACGAGGACAACACAGACACCCTGTCCCCGGGCAGAGAAAATCCCCAAACTGGCCAGGAATCGAACCCAGGAACCCGTGATCCAGAGGCAGCAATGCTAGCCACTAGACCACGAGCTGCAGACGTAAATCCCATAGAAAGAATAACTAAATGGTCATTCAGTTGAGAAAGTGTCTTGGTTGTCTTCTGCCGCTGCTTGTGCCCTCTTCTGGTCAGTAATTTGGTCATCTAGTTGCTTCGACATGCATGTCTTAATTGAAGGTTCCAGTTTGTTCTGTTCATCTGCCTTCTTTTATCTTGAAATTGAGGCTTTTTCTTACTGTTTGTCTGAGAATGCTTCCTCATTGTTGTAATGTCCATAACTCTTTTAGTAACTTGCGCACTGACTGACAGATAAAGGAAGGAAGAAGGGCTTCTTAGCCTTCTTTCTTCTATTTCCATTCCATTCCATTCCACATTCTCTCTTTTTCTCTTAGTATCTGTGTTCCTAACCTGTTTGTTTCTATTTGGTTCCCAGTTTTACCAAAATCTTTTTCTACATTTTTTGATTGTTTTATAGTTTGTTTCCATTTGCAACCTGTAGGTAATGAAGCAAATTATTAGTACTCTAAAATTATATTTTCTACTGTGAGTCATCTGATATCTTCAGATCCTTCCATCCACTCTTTATCTCATTTGCTGAGCATGTCTCTGAAATAACTTCTCTTTCCCTGCAATACACAGTTTTAAATTGCCTATTACTTAGTTACAATATTCTGTAACTGATTTTCAAAAATTGGACGTATTACATCTACTTTTTATTAGCTTTTTAAATTTTTTGTTATGAATTTCGTATAAGTAAAATAACTCGGTGGTTGATGGATTGGAATTTGGGGGGAGGAGAGGGGGGGGGGAGTGTGGTGATGGCTGGCAGTGATGCCATTGTGCAAACTGTTCACACATTACAAGTCCCTGCAAGTACCTACAAAGCGGGTAATAAAGCAAGCATCTGTTGCTCAAGATAGAACTGAAATTGGCTGGCAGCAGGCTCCTGCCACTTGCTGAAACATCGATCACAAACTTGTTTTAATCTATGAATAGGTGTTCATTTTTTCTCAAACAATAGAAAATCCAGGATGGAATGTAACAATATTATTAGAGAAGGAAAGTTGCTACTCATCATATAGCGGAGATGTTTGAGTCGCAATAGGCACAACAAAAAGATTCACACAATTATAGGTTTTGACGATTAAGGCCTTTGTCAGCAATAGACACACACACACACACACACACACACACAAATGAAACTTGCACACACGTCTGAAGTCTCTGTGGTTTCAGTTATCTGAGACTGCAGACATGTGCAAGTTGCGTTAGTGTGTGTGTGTGTGTGTGTGTGTGTGTGTGTGTGTGTGTGTGTTTTGCTGTCAAAGGCCTTAATGGCCGAAAGCTTTAATTGTGTGAATCTTTTTGTTGTGCCTATCGCGAGTCAGCATCTCCGCTATATGGTGAGTTGCAACATTCCTTCTCTAATTGTTCATTTATTCGTGGTTTCCATTGCATCTGTTAGTGCTTTGTTAAATCACTTCTAAGTAATTTAGGTCATTTGATTGGATGTTGCATGGAAAAATAGACTGATACACTGATATTGTTTCAAGGTTTACTGTCCGATGACGGTCAGGCAGTCCGCTCTCCGAGATTCAGTGCAGATGGCAGGAATTTGATATGGCTGCAGCGGACAGCTGGTGGCCCTCATCATGCAGCACACAAACTTGTGTGCTATGATTGGGAAACGAAAAAGGTAATATTTTGATGGTGTGTTTTACGCTCATATAATGTGGCATAACTAATGAGGAGATATGGAACAGAATTGGGGAGAAGAGAAGTTTGTGGCACAACTTGACAAGAAGAAGGGACCGGTTGATAGGACATGTTCTGAGGCATCAAGGGATCACAAGTTTAGCATTGGAGGGCAGCGTGGAGGGTAAAAATTGCAGAGGGAGACCAAGAGATGAATACACTAAGCAGATTCAGAAAGATGTAGGTTGCAGTAAGTACTGGGAGATGAAGAAGCTTGCACAGGATAGAGTAGCATGGAGAGCTGCATCAAACCAATCTCAGGACTGAAGACCACAACAACAACAATGCGACATGCAGTGTACGTCACAAAACAAGTATGATTGAGTCCTCAGTGAGTGTTGCACATAATTGGCATTACAAGTTTGTGAACAGTTCAGTTTCATCGGGAAATTTTTGATATTTGCTATTACAAACCTCATTTTCTGTGTTCGTAAGCACATATATTTTTTTGTTACGAGGGTGGTTTGCAAAGTTCTCGGAACGGAATAGAAAAAAAAAGTACTTTCATCACTGAACTTTTTTTATTTTTCAATGTAGTTTCCTTGTAGATTAATGCACTTGGTCCAACGATGTTCCAGTGCCTTGATCCCATCTCGAAAATGAGTTTCCTCCAGGCCTGCAAAATAGTTGTCAACTCTGGCTATCAATTCTTTGTTTGAAGTGAGTCTTTATCCACCAAGAAAAATTTTCAGTTTTGGGAAGAGTTGGAAGTCTGACGGAGCCATATCAAGTGAATAAGGCAGGTGTGGCAACAATTCATACCTTAGTTCATGTAATTTTGCCATGACGACGGCATATGTGCAAGTGCGCATTGTCTTGATGGAAGATGACTTTCTTTCTTGTTAAACCTGGCCTTTTTTCGCGTATCTTTTGTTGCAATTTGTCCAGTCATAGCACAGTTTTCTCCAGTAATTTTTGCCTAGTGGGGAGATAATCTGCAAACAGAATCCCCTTTGCATCCCAGAGCACAGATGCCATAACCTTTTCTGCCAAAGGAATTGTCTTTGCTTTTTTTGGTGGCAGAGAATCACCATGTTTCCACTACTTTGACTGTTGTTTTGTCTCTGGGGTATAGAAGTGCACCCAAGTTTCATCTATGGTCACAAACAAGTGCAAAAAAATTTTGTTTGTTTCTCCTAAAACGAGCCAAACATTGTTCCGATATGTTCATTTTCGTGTATTTCTGATCCAGTGTCAAGAGTCACAGCACCCATCTTGCAGATAATTTTTTCATTTATAATTCTTCAGTTAAAATGTGATATACCCTTTCGGATGACATCTGGCAAGCGTGAGCAATTTCACGCACTTGCAATCGGCAATCCTTCATGACCATTTTGTGCAATTTTGCAATGATTTCTGAAGTAGCGACACATCTTGGCTGACCACTGCGCGTGTCATTGTCGAAGCTCTCCCGACCACATTTAAATTCATTTGTCCACTTGGCAACAGCTGAATATGAAGGAGCAGAGTGCCCCAGTGTATTCTGGAAATTGGCATGAACGTCCTTTGCTTTCATACCTTACTGTACCAAGTTCCTAGTCATTGCTTGAATCTCAATTCCCCCCCCCCCCCCCCCCCCCCCAATCTTTACAAATCTCTATGCGGGAATAACAACAGAGCCACGTCACCACCACAGTTCTCTTCCAAGAGCACTGACGTGGCACATTTTTACAGGCAACAGTCCAATGAATACCACGTGAACAACTTGTTGCACTAGCGCTGACCTCTCGCGGTGATTCCGAGAACTTTTCAAACCACCCTCGTAATTCATTATAATACATCTACAGCTATATGTCACAAGATACCTTATGCTTCTCTGGTGGAGGGTCTGGATTACTAGGACCGTCCCTTCTTTATTCCCCTGTTCCATTCCTGAATGGTGTGCAGGAAGAAAGATCGTAAGCTCCTGTACAAGCTCAAATTCCTCTGATGTTTTCAATGGTGATCATTTCACAAGGCGTGTTTTGGAAAGTAATTGTATGTTTTTGTAAACTGTTATTGAAAAATACACCACCTCAATTTAAATAGTAAGTCAGTTTGTGATGTACAATACTTCACTTGTGCAGCATCTACCACTGGGCATCGATGTGACATTTTTGCACATGTTAATTGCATCTTAAAAGAAATAAACAGCCTGTTTTTTTATCTTCTTTATTAAACCTACCTTATAAAGGTCTTAACTGCTGAGCAGTACTGAAAAATTTCTTTTTGTATGACTTACAGTTTCATGTGGTCAGTTTCCTTAACTTTGCTGTATGACATTCAATCATATATATTTAATGGTTATGATTGATATTCATTTGTGTAATAAGAGAATAAGGAGTGCTTCTGCCTATTTATTTGTACTCAATACATTATATTTATTTAAACTGAAGATCAGCTGCCAATATCTACATAAAGAGATGATGCTGTACAAGTCTTCCTGCATTTCATTACAGTTTTCTGTTTAATGACTTCCTGCACAGAGGAGCATCACTTGGTAAAGCTTTGGCTTCTGATATTATTCACCAGGTCATTTAAATGAAATTTCAACAGTACAGTAGAGTCCCATTAATCCGAACTAATTGGGACCAGACCTTGTTCGGATTACCAATTTGGTTGGATAAGCCGGAATTACGGTGACAAGTTTCTAGAATGAAGTATACCAAGCAGTTAATTCGGTACACCATGGTAACAAATGGGAATAGTGTGGGAACAATGGGTTACTCTCATTCCCTGCCCTTGTTGTTGTGCATTGTTGAGACCTTTGTAGTGTTTGAGGACAGTGCACTGCCAGTTGGCTCACAAAGTGCTTGGTTATGTTAGTTATCGATCGCTGGCATGCGTAACACTTGTATTGTATTCGTTCAGATGTAGTGGTGCACGTATTTTCGTCATGAGTAAACAGAAACATACAACGTTAACACTCTAAGAAAAACTGAATGCTTTGAAACAGATGGACAATGGTGAGAATGTATCTAAACTGGCAACGGAACTGGGTGTTGGTTAAGCAACCGTTTGTGATTGGAAGAAGAACCGAGTGAAGCTTAAACAGTCCTGTGCGTCTTCGGGAAAAACCCTCGAAATTCGGCAGACTTTCAAACAATCTCAGTACGATAAAGTGGACAAAGCTCTTTTCCTTTGGTTTATGTAGGTAAGGGAAAGGGGAACTCCTTTGAGTGGAGCACTGGTTCAGGAGAAGGCTGTTTACCTGAACAAGTTAATGAATGAGGCTGTTTACCTGGACAAGTTAATGAATGGTGATGGGCCTTTTAGTGCAAGTACAGGTTGGTTGGACAGATTCAAAAAAATGCCATGGAAACAGTCAGCTAACAATTACTGGAGAGAAGCTTTCTTCTGACTGTGATGCATCGAAGGAATACTTGGCTGAGTTTGAAAAAGTATTCTCCCCAAAAAATTTATAATGCTTGTAATGGATCTGGGAGATATGTTATTTTCTACCGGATTTGTCGATACCAAATGGTAAATGTTTTCTTATATTTTTGTCAGAACTTTTTTTATTGTAATTTGCCTTATTATATGCTAATTTACTTATATTTTTGAGAGTGAAAGCATATTGATTACTATTAGTAAATGTGACGAAGAATATCAAAGAGACTGGTTACAAGTGGAAGCTTGTGTGTTGTGTAAAATGTCTTTGACGCTGGAGTCGTCTTTGACTGTAGTCAGTCGGCAGTGAACTCTTGGTGTGTGTTGACAGTAAAACAATGTGCAGGTTGCAGTTATAAATATTTATTAGTGAACAGGAAAAACTGAATTATTTTACTACTTTATATAAAAAAACTTAAAGAAGAAACCACATTCGAAGAAATAGTATTTGAAGCACCAAAAATGAGGCAAACGCATTGAACCAGGTCATTTCTGCAGCCGACAAAACTGCATTGTGGAATCATACTTCCACTAGACAACTGAAGCCAAGACAAATATAGCCTTGTAAACATTTTACAGAAAAGGTACTGTCACGAAATATGCCAAATTTAAGTAAATAAAAAATAGTGAGCATATTTCAACTGGGGACTGTAGCCGGGATATTGTGTTCACGAGATCTTCAACAGTGCTACGAGGAAGAAAATTTTTGTGTGTTAGTACCAGTTTTTTCAGAATGTGTGTTACAGTATTTGTGTTCATCGAGAAGTAAAAGTTTTGGAAAAGAAATGTTTCCGCAAAAAATATAATTTTCGATAGAAGAAAAAATTTCAAGAATTTTGGTCAACAATCACATGGATGGAAAACGTGGATTTGCAACAGTAGAAGAGTGTTCCAGATGAGTCACGAAACCCTCGTATTTTGTTAAAACAATCTTTTTATCTTGTTTTGTATTGTTGTGTATAAATTTTTTTTTCTTCACAATGACTTATGAGATTTTCGAGAGTATTGTGCCTAAAGTAGGAAGTAGTAATTTAATAGACTTCGAAAATCAGGACAGGTCAAATGAAACAAAAAGAACCAATCAGATTGATTTAAAAAGTTTTCTTGTAAATTTCACGAAAGAAATTAAACAATCAGTTGACGACAATAAGATTTACTGGGATGAAAAAATTGATAACATTTTGTTGCAAGTCCAAGCAGTCAATACCCAAGTGGGTGATCTTTCGAACAGAGTCGGCGGTGTTGAGGAAAAAATTGAATCTGTGGAAGCAAAAGTCAATGAAATTGATGCTAAATTGAGCAATGAAATTAATACAGTAAAAAAGGAGTTACTGGCAGATAGGGAAAGAGATTTAATTGATGTTAATGAAATAAAAGGGGAAATTAAAAATTTGGATGAGAACACAAAAGTTTTAGTAAAAAATGTAGAACAAGAAACTGACAATCGTTTGGTTACTCTTGAAAAAAAAGTAGAGTGCAATGATTTAGAAAACAAAAAATCTGTCAAAGAACTTAGCAAAAAACTTGAAAGTTTTGACATTGAATTTCAAAGCAAAAATCACAATGTCGACACATGCAATCTTGTATCTAATATTCCAGTGAAGCACTTTTCGGTAGATGGACCCTTACATCCCGTTGATTTTATACAGTATTGTAAGGATTTTTTTTACCTCACTCACCAGATGATATGAAAATTAAATTTGTGAAAAAATTCTTGGAAGGGGAAGCTTTGACTTGGGCATACCAGATTGTAACTGTGGGGATGACCTTTTCAGAATTTGAATCAAAATTTCTGGAAAACTTTTGGGATGATCTTAAACAAACTAGAATCAAAAGTGAATTTTTGAATAAGAGAAACTATAGAGAATCAGATGGGAGCATGAAACACTTTTGCAAAAGTGAACTTCAAAAACTTATTCATTTAACAAAACCTTTGGATGACTTGATCAAAATTGATACCTTAAAGAGAAGATTGGCATCAGCAATGCAGCTGAGTTTAGTTCATTGTCCTGATAGTAATGTTGAGCAGTTTCTCAATTATATTGAAAAGTTGGATAGGGTAACAACAAGAACACAAAGTGGATTTACTCAGAAAGGTAATTGTCAAAATTGGGGAAATGATAACTTTCAAAAAAGGGAACAAAACCATTATCATGGTGTCAGTCAAAATTCAGGGGGATATAACAATTTTCAAAAGAAGGACCATAATTTTCATCCAAAACAAGAACAAGATTTTCGCGGAAATAATCAACAAAATAGAGAACACTTTAGGGATCAAAATCACAGAAATTTTGCTAGAGATCAGTACAATAGAAACTACCAACAATCAGGTAATGTTTGGCATAGGAATGGGAACAGAAGTGTTGATCAGAGACATTGGCAGAACCACAATCAGCATTTCAAACAGGAACCAGTTGTAATTCAGGAAATAAAAAATGAGTAGACGCCCCCTTGAAGGTCCGCAAGGTTGAGGCAGAAGGTGAGCATGATGAAAGGACCAATGGATGTGACTATCATAAACCCAAACATGACAGTTCCAAACCTAAGCTATCACATGAGGTTATTAGTTTACTTATTGAAAAAATTTCAAGAGGAAAATAATAATGATATTGATAAAGATAAAATTTTCAGTACACAAGAACATACAGTAGATAAAAGTAATTGTGATTCATTTAATTTAACAGAGTTTTACACTTGGGCAGAAAAGAACAACACTTTGTCAGATGATGTAATTTGTAGTAGTTCAGAGACGTGTGTGAATGAAAGAGAGAATGCATGCTGTGAGAATGAAAATATTGGTGAAATGGATCTGGTAACCTTAGAAAGGGGAAATAATATTTTAGGGGATAATTTGAATGTGTATGACCTGAATACGTGTAATGATAATAATGTTGTTGATAAAGTTGATAATGATGGTAATGGTATTGATGATGATGTTGAGGAAAGGTGTTTCATTAGTTTAAATAGGGAGTTGGGTATACACATGGTTGAAAATGGATTAAATAGTGAGAATATTATAGAAATTCCCAGGGATGTTACCAGGATGAATAAGGCTCGCAAGCAGGGTGTATGTGAAAGTGTGAATTTTGATGTTGTTGGTAAAGAATCTGACTACACAAATAATGATGACACATGTATAACTTCTAGCCTAAGTGAAACTTTTACAGATACTAATGATACACACACACATTTCTTATGAATCTATAGCTGAACAGTGAAACTATTTCTTTTGACAAGAACTTTAGAAAGATGCTTATTAATGTATGTGAAACTGTATGTCCTGAGTGGTGGAAAAAGATAAGATATTTTATTTTTGAAAAGCTGAAGGATAAGTACTTCAATAGTATACAACGTGATTTGGATGAAAATTCTTGGCTATTTGAGATAATAGAGAGTACTGATGACAATTTGGTATCTTGTGCAAATTTTATAACTGTGACAAATAATACATATAATGGTATACCATATGATTCTGATAAGTATAGGTTTGGGGAAATTGAAAGTGATTTATTAGATGAGGATAAAGATTCTGAGAAAAGTGATCAATTTTGCAGTCCTTATATAAAAGTTCAAATTGGGTCATGGATTGGTAAATGTTTAATTGGTACAGGAAGTGAGATCTCGGGAATATCTGAAAGGTTAAGTAAGAAATTGAAAGTGGGGAAAGATTATGTTGAAATGCCAGTTGTTGGGCTAAAGATAAAAGGTGCTACTGGGAAGAGCAGTAAATTGGTAAAAAGCCAGGCTTTAGTGACATTTTTAATTGAAGGCAAGTTGTTCACACATGGATGTTTTGTAATTCAGCAATTTAATGAGGATTTTTTTTTTGGGGGGTATGAATTGGATAGTAAAAGTAAATACAGCATTTGATTGGGTTGGAAGAAAACTTTTGATAGAAACTAGTGAAAGGGAATACATTCAGACAAAATTTGTGAATACACTTGGTGATCAGAATAATGGAAATTTTGACAGTATTAATTTACTAAAAGAAAATAGATTGGAGAACATTGAAATTCATAGATTTGATGCTGACGAAGTTGAATTTGGGAATTTAGTAAATTTGAAAATTTCAGAAAAACAAAATTTATCTGGGGAGCAAAAACAACAGTTAGAAAATCTGCTGTGGGAATACAATGATGTTTTCAGTGACATACCTGGTAGGGTAAAGGGTTAACAGTGTGAGCTTCATGTAAAACCTCATGAACCATTTTTTCGACCTGCTGTTGAGAAAGAGCTGAAAAAGATGGAAGGATGTAATATAATAGAAAGGAGTATCAGTGCATATAATAATCCTTTAGTAGTTGTTTCGAAAAAAGATGGTGGAGTAAGATTGGTTTTGGACTCTAGGCATTTAAACAAAATTTTGTTCAGACAGACCATCCCGAAAATATTGACGAGTTACTCTATAAATTTACAGATATAAAATATATGTCAAGTTTGGATCTAACCTCGGGTTTTCATCAGGTACCACTTTCGGTCAATTCTAGAAAATATACTGCTTTCTTGTACAATGATAAGAGTTACCAATATTGTGTTGTGCCATTTGGGTTAAATTCTTCTGTTTCCGAATTTATAAGAGCTTTGGATCATGTACTGGGGCAAGAACTTGCGTCTAAACTGATGATTTATGTAGATGACATTTTGGTTACAGGGAAAAATTGGGAGGAACATTTTTCGATTTTGAAGTCAGTTTGTGAAAAACTTAAAAAAGGGGGGATGACATTGAAATTAGAGAAATGTAAATTTGCAGTTTCTGAATTAAAATTTTTGCGTCATGTTGTCACAGACAAGGGAATTTTGGCAGATCCATAAAAAATTAAAGCAATTTCAGAAATTCCTATTCCTAAGACTAAAAAACAATTAAAGTCGTTCTTTGGGTTATGCGGTTATTACCGAAAACATATAAGTGATCAGAGTCTGAATGCACCATGTTTAAGTCAGTTGCTTAAGAAAAACACTGTTTGGGTTTGGGATAAAAGTTGTCAGGAAGAGTTTGATAAAATTAAGCAAGAGTTGAGGAAGCAACACTTACTACACAGACCTGATTTTAATTTACCATTTTGTTTGCATACTGATAGGAGTAATTATGGGCTTGGAGCAGAGTTATTTCAAGAAAGAGTAGAGAATGGAGTTACAATACATTGTACCATAGCATTTGCAAGTAGAATGTTGCTCCAGCATGAGAAAAAATATACAGTCACAGAGAAGGAACTTTTGGCAATTCACTGGGCTTTTACAAAATTTAGAATTTTCCTTATTGGACATAAAACCATAGTGTTTTCGGATCACAAAGCTTTGAGTTACTTACAAGAGTGCAAATTATACCACAGTAGATTGACCAGATGGGCAATATTTCTGCAACAGTTTGACTTTGAAATCAAGCACATAAAAGGTTCTGAGAATGTAGTAGCTGATTAACTTTCAAGGTTACCAATTGGGGGAGAAAAGGAGATTTTTGAAAAAGAGGAGGAAAAGCAATTTAAAATTAGATACCTGAAAGGGGTGGAAAATGAGAAAACAATTAGAGCTATGTGTAACAAAATTAGAAAAAATCAAAATTTAGATTAAAGTTGGAAATTAATCAAAGAATGTTTAGGCAAGAAGGGGTATGAGAAACTTGATAAATTTTACAAATTACATAAGGGGATTTTATTTAGGAGAACAGATGTAGATTTTGATAATTGGAAACTGTGTTGGCCAGAGGTAGATGCTGAAAAGCTGATCATTTACATACATGAAAGTTTTGGTCATTGTGGGATACAGAAGTGCATTCAAAAGATACAAGAAAACATTTATTTTTACAATATTGGAAAGAAGGTAAGAAAAGAATTGGCAACCTGTGACAAATGTCAGAGAGTTAAAGTGAGCAATCAAAGATGTGGTGGAGAGATGCAAAACATTATTTCGGAAAAACCCTTTAGATCTTATCGCAGTGGACTTACATGGAATGTTACCAAAGAGTAAAGGTGGTCACTGTTACATATTTGTTATGGTAGATGTATTTTCAAAATTAATTAAATTATATCCAGTGAAAAAAGCGACTAGCCATGAAATTATAATAAAAATTGAAAGAGATTATTTCGCACAGGTGGGTGAACCAAAAGCTATATTATCAGATAATGGTTCACAGTTCACCTCTAAAATTTGGAAAAAGTTTATTGAAAGATCAAAATTGAAGCATATACTTATATCTGTTTACTCTCCATCCTGCAGAAAGATATATGAGGGAAATTGGGAGGCTTTGCAGAACCTATTGTAGCCATAAACATCCAACCTGGTTTCAGCACATTCAAAATTTTGAAGATATTATGAATAGCCTACAACATAGTTCCACAGGATTTTCACCGTATGAGATAATGTTTAATATCAGACCTCCAAATCTTATATCAGAACTTACTGAATTTCCTAAATGTACACCTTTAACCGTGCAAGAGAGAGAAGATATTGTCAGGGAAACTGTGAGGAAACAAGGGGAAAAGAGGAATAAAAGACATAACAATAGGGTAAAATTAACCACTTTCAAAATTGGGGATCTTGTTCTGGTCAAATCTCATGAAAAATCAAAAATGTTAACTTAAGAAATTAAAAAATTCTTTGATATCTATATTGGGCCTTTTGAAGTCATAGAAAATCCACACCCTAATGCTTATCGTTTGGTGTACCCTAAGTCAAAGAAATTATTTGGTCTCAGGAATGTTGTCTCTTTGAAACTATATAAACAGAAATCGTAATTTCAAAATTTAAATAACCTATTACCATCAAAAACAAAAGTCCTCCACTGGAATATGCTTGTTAGAACAAAACTACCTGTACAACCAAGTATGTATATTTGCATGTATAAATTAATAATTTGAAGTCACATGTTAATTGAAACGGATGAAAAAACACTGTTGTAACAAAGAATGAGAGAAAGATTTATTTTTACTTTTTTACAAAAAAGTCTCCATAGTGAGCATTTCTGAATTTTTCTAATTTTTGGAAGAAAAGTCTTCCCTGTGGGCGAAGGCATGCATGTGAGGACATGCATGCAAAGATATAAGTTTCAAAACCAATTTTAGATAAAGCCTCATGATATATGAGGAATTTATTATTCTTTATACTGATGTTGTGGGGAGCGAAAGTACTCTTCACAAGAATGTGACTTGTAGTAATATTGTAGTAGAGAGGGAAGTGTACATAAAAAAAAATAGATAATACTGATGTATCTTTAGCTGTACTAAAAGAAAAGCATATATATATATAACAGAGGGAAACGTTCCACGTGGGAAAAATTATATTTAAAAACAAAGATGAGGTGACTTACTGAACGAAAGTGCTGGCAGGTCTATCGACCTGCCAGCGCTGTCGTTCAGTAAGTCACCTTATATATATATAAATCATAAGCAAAAAAATATACAAAATAAGAAAAAACCATGACTAAAAAAATATATGTATAAAATTAAAAAAAAAATCAGAAGTCTAAAATATATATAAAAGGCAGATATATATATAAAAAAAACTCTACACTATATATTTCAAGAGCCAGTTGGCACAGTGTGACCAAAGAAGTGGTTGTAGATATCTTATTCTAGCAAAGGAGTTTTACCTTACTATTATTTTCAATCTGTATGCTGTATTTTAGAATATTTCTCATGTATGTTTTATACCATGTATATTTGTCATGTTAAATAATTTCTTTACTTGAATTTTTTTGTGTATGAGATTGATGGGGTAGGATCATTGCAACAACAGCCAGTAAAAAGTCCACCGATTCAAAGAGTCCAAATTTGGAAGAGGTTATCAGACTGCATCATTAATGTACTAATTGTGTAATACAGATCCATTACTGAGTGTGTTCGGGATTTTGTTGTATATGTTCATAACAACAAAAGCCCTGGGGAGCAGTTGTATTGGATCTGGGAAATGTGTTATTTTCTACCAGATTTGTCGATACCAAATTGTAAATGTTTTCTTCTATTTTTGTCAGAATTTTTTTTATTGTAATTTGCCTTATTATATGCTAATTTACTTATATTTTAGAGAGTGAAAGCATATTGATTACTACTAGTAAATGTGATGAAGAATATCAAAGAGACTGGTTACAAGTGGAAGCTTGTGTGTTGTGTAAAATGTCTTTGACGCTGGAGTCGTCTTTGACTGTAGTCAGTCGGCAGTGAACTCTTGGTGTGTGTTGACGGTAAAACAATGTGCAGGTCGCAGTTATAAATATTTGTTAGTGAACAGAAAAAATGAATTATTTTACTACTTTTTTTATATAAACTTTAAGAAGAAACCACATTCGAAGAAATGGTATTTGAAGCACCAAAAATGAGGCAAACGCATTGAACCAGGTCATTTCTGCAGCCGATAAAACTGCATTGTGGAATCATACTTCCACTAGACTACTGAAGCCAAGACAAATATCGCCTTGTAAACATTTTACGGAAAAGGTACTGTCACGAAATATGCCAAAAATTTAAGTAAATAAAAAATAGTGAGCATATTTCATGCTGATGAGACTGGCCTTAATGTTTGGGCCTTGCCAACAAAAAGCCTGGCATCAAAAGCAGAAGACCATGTTCCTGGTTTTAAAATGTGCAAAGATCGTGTGACTTTATTAGCTTGCAGCAACGCTGCTGGTAATCACAAGCTGCCTTTAATGCTGATCAGCAAATCTGCTAGGCCCAGAGCTTTTAAAAACTGCAACATGGAGTCCCTGCCGGTATATTATCACAACCAGAAAAAAGCATAGATGGATGGTAAGCTTTTCAAAGAATGATTTCACAGCCAGTTTGTTCCCTCTGTTCGATGGTTTTCGAAGGAAAATGATTTGTCTACACATGAAGTCCTCTAGATTGATAACACACCATCTCACCCCAGGACTGAGGAATTATGTGATGGAGAAATTGTGACAAAGTTTTTGCTGCTGAATGTTACACCACTTCTACAGCCTATGGACCAGGGCATACTGTAAACATTAAAAATGATTTACAGAGAACAATTTTTAAGAATGCTGATCAAAGACGATAGCATTCCTTTAGTGGACAAAATAAAAAATACCAATGTGAAGGATGTTGTTTATTGGTCCGCTGAGGCATGGCAGAATATTTCATAAAATATTCTGAGAAAATCGTGGAGAAAATTGTGGACATCTCTTGAATTTCTGGACAGCCTAGTTTAAAATGAAGAGGAAAATCTACTACAAATGATACAGACAATCCCTGAAAGTGAAGAAGCTAGTGAAGGAGTTGTAGATGAGTGGATGGCAGCAGATGGTGCATATGTGGAGAACCTTACTGACGCTGATTTAGTTGCTGCTGTGATTCAGGACTAGAAGTGGACTACTGTGACGGAAGTGACAATGAGCCTGAAAGTGACAAACGAGAGCTGGCGCCACAAAGTGATGCAACAGAAGCCCTTGACCTAGCGCTACGTTATTTGGAGCAACAGCCCATGTGTACACCTGCTGATTTGATGTTTATGAGACAATGGCGCAACTATGTGTCATATAACAGACTGTCTTCATTATGCCAAAAAACAAGGACTGAGTTTTTGTCATCTAAAAAGTAGAGATAAAATGTCCGCTTTATTTTAGTAAGTCTGACAGCTTTTCTTTCATTGTTATGCATTGATTAAACCTAATGTTTTCTTGCCAATTTTTCTAATACATATTTACTGTACTGTGTAAATTAAAGTAGTGTGTATGTACAGCAGTGTACCTCACAGTTTTCTATACTTGACTAACTTTTTTCATGTTCGGACTAACCGAACGTTCGGATTACCGGGGTTTGGATTAGTGGGACACTGCTGTATTTGTTTTATAATATTCTCTTGGGATATGGCAGAATAAGCTTTTACATTTGACAGTTTCCTCATTTTGAGAGTGGTATCCTGAGTTTTGTGTGATAGAAGGCTTTGGTCGAATCATGAGGCTGGTACTATGTTCCTGAAGCTCATCCTTCATTAGCTAAGTATCGGTGTTGAACTGTATCCTACACTTTCTGGACATCAAGGAATGTGGCATTAGTTTGGGTGTTGCAAACTACTGTCCTCAGGACCGTCACAGACATTCAGCTATTTTTCTCTCTCTCTTAAAGGTCCCTGATAACCTCGCCTTTGAGTGTGCCTAAAATGTGGGTACAAACACGCGTGCATGTGCCCACCCACCCACACATCCCCCACCCGTGTGGGCGCATGTGCGCGGGGCCACACACACACACACACACACACACACACACACACACACACACACACACACACACACACACACACAGAGAGAGAGAGAGAGAGAGAGAGAGAGAGAGAGAGAGAGAGAGGACCCCCATGGATGAGTACAGTGAGTTGAGTTCACATGACACTGAAATCAGTGAATGATTCGTGCAGAGGAGATACACAGTCTCCAAATAGCTCACTGCTGTGAGCATAAAACATGTTCCATAATTCTTTATTTTAAAATTATTGTTACATTTTGGTACATAGTCAAATATGTGGTGACAAAGCCTATTGTATTGAAACTCATACAGAGCTGTAATTTTTAAGTAGGATGTACCAAATGTCTGACAACAAATCTGTACATAACAAAAAGAATTGTGCAGACAGTATTTTTACTGCTGGACTCTGTGTTCTGCAAGAGCTTGGCATTTGTCCAGTTGCTGGCTAAGAATTGAAGCAGCAGTTATTAATTAGCTGTTGTTTGTACACACTGAAAATAGATTCAACATTAGTTGTGTTTTACACATTGCAAATTTTTGAGATGAAGAGGTACTATAGTGTCACTAAATTATTGACACTAACATTCATACTTGTACTGCTGGTGCAATCACAGGTAATGTCACCTTTATCCAAACTTTGTAATTCAATTGTCATTAATTTGATACAAGTTTTTTCTTAATGCACTATTATTTTAATATGTTTACTTGTGCTTTCATGAGGAATTCTACACCCCCACAGCTTTGCTTCCACCAGTATCTCACATTCTACCTTCCAAACTTCACCGAAGTTCTCCTGCATGCTTTGTGAGACTAGCATATTGTGAATTGTGCTTAGCACTTGCCTTCAAAAGGCAAAGTCCCAGGTTAGAGTCCCAGTCTGGCATATAATTTCAGTGTGCCAGGAAGTTTCTGTTCCAAGTTTTTTCCATTGTGTAGAGCAGGCTCATCCAAGGCAGTGTAGTTCAGCGCCCCGTCCGCGACCATGTGTCGCTAGTGTCGGCATAGGAGCTGCGGAGCGAGTGAGACCGCACAACACTGTGCTGAGCTGCGCTGGACTGTCCTGCAGTCAGGTTCAACGTAAACAAAGTAACAGAGGAAGCGCACTTCTGTAAAAGAGGTCAATGAGCGGTAAAACAAGCAAACCTTTTACTGTTTAAGTAACACCTAGTGTTCATGTGGCAGAATTACTATGCAAAGCTTTAGAAAACAATATCCAAAACAAGAATCGAAGAACATCTTAGTTGTTTCCTGACCCACAGGTTCATTCTATTAGTACTGCACATGCGCACTCGTCATTATGTACGATAGGCATCTTCTGAAAAAAATGTCAGTTTCTTAAATAAACTAGAGTCATAAATATTCCATTTTAGAAATAATTCTTACTGTTAGCAGTTACAAGTAAATATTTTTTGTAATACTTTGGGCTATATCTTTTTGTATCCCTTTGAAAGAGTTTAGAAATTGGATCCTTAGTTTGCTGTTTGGTACGTAATAATTTTAACCGATCAAGTTTGAATACTTATTAAAAAATAGAATTATGGCTATAAAGCTCTTTAATTCTTACAGTCAACATTGTTAAAGAAGACAATTACGTACGAAGCGCGCAAACAGCGGCATGGTGAGGCTCAGCGGGCGGTCCGCACGGCCAGCTAAGCGACACGGCTCGGCCACTACGACAACATACGAATTCGCCCGGGGCGCTGGCTGCGGGCGATCGTGGGCGCTAGCACCCCAGGGGCACAGTTTGGACGAGCCTGGTGTAGAGTAACGGAAAATGCTGTATAGGACAAATAATTATGAAACCAGGGAAGCGGCACCTGTCGTGATCAGTGACTGCTACTACGTAACCTGGTTGTCCAATATGTTATATTTTTGTGTCTAGTAACAGTTAGCGTAATTTTTAGACCGGAGTGTACCATGTGTCCACAAAGTCTCTCCACAGCAGTGAGCCTCAGGTGTCTCACCTTGCGGTGCGTGTAGGGTTCAAGTCTCATCTGAATGTGTTCCATGGACCTGCATTGAAAGTGGGTGGGTGGGGGGTGGTTGGGGTTGGGGGGTAGGGCTAGTAGTGTTGTGTATGTATTGCAGCTGTTGTGTTACTGTCTACTTCTTGTGTAAACTGATTGTAGTGAGAATGCTTACTATTGCTGAGAGAATGGTCTTTATGGAAGAGGAAACTTTACAGAGCATGTGAGGTGGCAATTTAGATTGTTTTCATGATTTGAGGTATCCTCGTCATGGCACTGTTATTTAATTTGCAAATTCCAGACAACAGGTTCAGTTCATGATGCACCATGAACTGTTAGGTGCACAACTTTAACAGAATGGAAACTGAACGACATTTTGGACATCGTATTGCGGAATCCAACAAAATCAGTTAGATTATTGCAAGAGGGTAAAGTCTGTTGTACAATGGCACATAAGACCATAACCAAAGAACTGAGGATGTATCCCTATAAAATTACTGCTTTGCAACAATTACATTTTATGAACCATGTGAAACAAATTGTGTATTGTAAATGATTTTAGCAATTTGCTAACTGAAATGATGTTAGTGTTTTAGATTGAACCTTTTTCACGGATTAGGCTTCGTTTCACCTTTCTGGCTACATTAATTCCCAAAATTCATGAATTTGGTCATCAGAAAATTCGCATGCCTTTAGAGAAACAGCATTGCACACAGAGAAAACTGTACTGTGTGTTGCCATAATGTGAGTGTGAATTATAAGGCCGATCTTTTTTGGTACTACCATCACCTTTGGTGTCTATTGTTCCCAGATAATTTATCCATTTATTGCCCTTCTGAATGAAAATGAGATCAATAATTCATTTTTCCAACAAGGCAATGCTACTGCTCATAAGACACGTCAGCCCCTTCGGTGAAATCTTTGTAGACAGAGTAATTATGAAAGGTCTCTGGTCCCTGCATTCACCGGTTCTGGCTCTGCCCAACACCGGGGTGTCTACCCTGGGCGGCAGTTGCAGGGGTGGGCGCCGCCAATTTCATGTTCGTGAGGGGGGAAAAAAAACCTTGTCTTGCAAAGCACCTAGCATCCAGCGCATGTTGGTCTATCGATTATTCATATGATTTTGAAAGGTATCCCTGTTGATTTTTTAAATATTTTTGAAGACATTCTAAGTTGATTTCTGAATGAATCATAAGTTGATTTTTGAATGAGCGCGTAATGTATGTGATGTCTCTGCCAGAGGAATCCCGGTTGCATCTAGAAATAAACTTCCCTGCAGACCAAGCGGATGGGGCTATACGAGCTGAGTGGAACAAAGCCGAACAGGTGAATGCCAGTTGCTGTTTGTTATGTGGTTGATAGGGTTTGAGAATGATCAACTTTGTTATAATTACTAGCGAAATCCATAGATTCAGACTACCAGCATGGAAATAAATGACAAACAGGAATAACAGATTAGAAGGATCATCTTCTTGGTGTATCCAAAAAAACGAAATTTTGACAGAAAAGTTTTGGCCCAGTCATTACACTAGTAAGGGCCAGTTGTACAGTCCCTGGATAGCAGCCGCTTAAGTTCAATTCTGGGAGTAGTGTGGAAAACACATCGTACGAACATGTAATAACACCTAACCAGAGAGTAAATGCAGGATAACTAAACAGGTGATTGTGGCAAGGTTAGTAAAGTTAACCAGAGAATGAGTATTGACACTGACAAGAATAGTATAGAATTAGTGATGACAAGATTGTTAGAACGAGGAAGGAGAAGAAATGGGGACATCACACAAATTATTGAAGTATATGACGATTCCAAATTTATACAAAAATTTTGTACTACTGCTATTTGATCTCATGCTTGAGAAGCTGGAACGTATGAATGAAGTGTGAAACGTATTTCCTAACAAAAAGCTTTTTGCTTTTTGTAGGCCTAATAGGCATTTGATATTGGTGCTTCATGAATTGTATTCTGTCATGCTATAAAAATGACCATTTGTGCCAAAACAGTCTCGTTTATTTGGTTTGTGTTGCAATTGCTACAATATCAGACAGGCCTATTTCATTTCGTCTAGCAGGCAGTGACTAAATAGACATAATCAGATCGAGAAATCACCCCAGTCTTGGGTACTATTTGTATTAACAGCTTTTTCAGTATTAGACAGTGACATTTCAATTTTTCATGTAGCAAAATGTTTGACGAACTTTGATGAGGTGATGGAGCCTTTCATAGAAAGGAAAGCACGCCATGTAAAGCTGTAGCAAGATTAGAGAGAAAAAAATGTTTTTATGTATCCTATATTTAATTTTGTCACGCAAAACACTAAGTTGTAAAGGAATAGGCAATAAAGAGAGCAAATTTTCTGAAAAGTTCTTGTTCTCCCAGTTACCAAATAAATCCACTCAGCATTAATTGCAAGTTTTTTTTAAAGAGGGGCAGGATGCCAAACTGGCCGACTGGGAGCAGGAGAGGCACCACAGGACATTTTATTCCCACTGTCGTGAATATCATTTTATGGCATCCATTACAAAATATATACGTTTGAATTCCACAGAGTGAAATACAGTGACGTGTGATAGAAGAATGCTGTGTGAAGAGGCGTGGCACTGCCACTTCGGCTCACTTAAGACCAAATAACATGTTTTATGAGGTCTGTCTAAAAAGTATCCGACCTTTGATTTTCCCATGCAAAATAGAGACGATAGCATGGCGCCACTGTGCACAGTAAAGGAAGAGAGTGTTGTGCGCATGCATGAATTTTGTCCCCCGCCTTCCAGTTGTCACTCTGCCTATTGGTCGCTGAGTGAGGTGCTACACAACGCGTTCATCGGATTACTGAGTCTCTCAAGATGACTGAATGTGTTGAGCAAAGATACTGCATCAAATTTTATCAGAAACGTGGTGATTCTCAAAGCGAAACAATTTGTAAGATTCAGCAGGTGTTTGGAGAAAATGCGATGGGTGTAACACAAATTAAGGAGTGGTTCAAACGCTTAAAAAATGGCCGCATATTAGAATGAACCAACTTCATTTGTTTTGAAGTGTGGCCTACAACTTTACTTTCGAGTCTGGTTTTTCGGGTGTGGCTTAGATTTGGATACTTTTTTTTCTTGAATTTAGAGTCTCATTTTTTGAGTGCAGCTTACGTTCAAGTGTGGCTTAGATTCAGGTAAATTCAGTGATCTGGTCTATGTTGTGTGCCTTGTTGTTTTTGCCAAGGGTGTGAGAAAATTTGTAGCCTTCCTTAGAGCCCATGTTTCAGCTACTGCTTATTTTGTGGTGGTCCCAATCGTAATGAGTGTTTTGTAAATACTGCTATTGGTCTGAGATTTTTAGTGCATTTAATTTAATTGTGGCATTGCCAACTGGCTAGTGTGAGAATTAAATTTGATAGATTTCTGTCGAAGTAACGCTGTTTTCTGTTTTCTTTTAATGGCTGTGCTTTGAGGTCACTATAATTTGTGTATTATATTGTAAATGTTAACTTTGCCTTTTAAATTGTCACTTTTCATCTGGTTAATAAAGAAATTGATTAAATTGTGTTGCACACATCTCAACCCTGCATCACCTTTCCTAGCTACCACCACAAGGGTGGTCAGTGAGGAGCATCAACTTATTCGAACAGGATTAGTAGGAGTGTTAAGATTCTCCAGTAGTTAATTTTTTATTGGGGGTGGGGTGGGGTGGGTGAATGAGTGAAGGGGAAATCTTGCACCCTTATATGGTGTACACACAAGTATATGTACATTTAATAATCAAATCTTATTCGTGAACAAAGTACACAAACTGAATGTGGATTAAGTGTTATGTGATGTTATTGTCTTCTAAGTTACTTAAAAGGCTTTGTTAAATACACTTTTATTGTGGTACAAGATACAGTCGTACCTATTAAGGTGTATTTTGTATGTAGATACTAATGTAATGAATACAGACCAGTCAGATATTGAATTTGTTATACGTTGTTGCCCAGAAAATAAAAGAGAACATCCATAGGCAGAATTCTCACTATAAAGTAAATAAATGTTCATACTTAAGATGAGACTGGCAAGTGCTGTTAATTCATGTATGAAAGGCTGTTGCATAAATATGTTGTCAGTCTGGATTAATATTAAACATCATAGCGTATGACTGCATAGCAGGTGAAGGGGTTATTTTTCACTGATAATCTTTTGTAGATAAAGTGATTCTCGCCTTCTGTAACCTTTTCCTCAAATTGCATGTCCAATGACTGTTCTTATAAAAGGCAGTTAACTAGGAAAAAACTGAATTTAGGTAGTTAATAAGTCAATGTTCTTTTTCTTCTAAGCTTTTCTTTGTGAAAAAATCACAATAATTATTATTAAAAAAAGAAAAAAAAGAACAGAACTGTGCAGTGTTACTGAGTTCGTTATCTTAACATCTGCATAGCAAATGTAATAGTGCCCAGTTTACGGCGCACAGCGGACGAATTTCAACCGACCTCAGCACCCCGTTGCTCTACATTATCTATATCAAATTTACAATAACTGAATTAGAAAGTGTAACTAAGTTTTACTTTACCTTTGATTGTGCCATTGGTGGAATATGAGTGTTAGTGTCAACAATTTTCTACCTCTGCAGTTGTGATCATCCAGTAGTGCTGATTTACAGGAATAAATTCTACTTGCAGTTTATACTAGACTTTGTGAAGAGATGTTCATGATATTTAAAATGCAGGTGGGGATCATCAACCATTTCATTTACAACATTTGGAATTATTACTATTTCTATAGAAGAATTAAATGTGGATGAGTTTCACAAAAGCCACTGAGGACTTATCCCAGTTTATTTACAGGAAGTTCAATCCATACCACATCAAAATTCCTCCCAATACAAACACAATCTGCTGTAGTAGCATGAAAGCCTAACCAATAGCACATTTGCCATGCAGTCCACAGATTGCATCATGGCTGACTAAGATCAGATCTTGGCTGGCTTATATGCTTCATTATGGCATGGTCGGCATCAGAGGGTGCTCATGATGACCAGCACCATCTGAGTAGTGACACCACAGTTGTTGGCAGTATTGTTGCACCAGCTACTTGTTTTCCATTTTAATGTCAGGTGGCATGACAATTCCCATCCACCTCCTGCATCTCACCCCACCCTGCCAGCGGTTGACTGCAGGTGGAGATGAAAATAGGTCATCCTTGGTCCAGAGGAGCCACCACCAGAAAAGACATTGGACTGATGTATATGCGTTGCTATGAAAGGATGGGGCAGAACAAGGCTCAGTGGTAGTTGTACTAATCACCCCAGGACTGGAGGGTCTACTGGGGGCAGCGAAACAAGCTGCTGCTAACCAGGATGGTGGAGGTGAAGGTGATTTCGGTAGCAGGCTGAGGTCACTCCGCAGACCCAAGTTCGACAGTGTCTGTGCTTATGGTCCCACAGTGGGGTGCCCACCTGGAAAGCAGTGCAGTGTGCTGGCTTTGGACATAACATAGGTGCCCACTGAATTCACTCTGCTGGGCTGCGACCTTCGATCATGGTGGCCATGTAAGTTGCTAGAAAACACAGGTGTGGTGTCAAATATTGTTTCCTTGCTGGTGGCAGCCACAGCATAATTTTTATTTGTTTGAGTCCATTGGCTTAGAAGTTAAACTCCATATCTATTCACAGATGGTTGCCTGAAAGAACACTTTTTAGTTGTTTGCTGTTTTGTGTCATGAATCGAAAAGTGTGAAATAAGTCTCTCCCAAAAACGGTGTTCACTGTGGGATCAGCTACCACTATAAAATGTACTGGATGGGTGACTTGGTGGTTAGCAAAACTGGAAACTTTATTAGCAAGGGCACATGATAAAACCCATAGGCAGAAAGATTTGGTGGTGATCTGCTGACTTGAATCCTCACAACTGGTGTAGTTGTTTATGAGGTTGTCTGGACCATGGAGCAGGTGAGGACTGCACTGGAGGCAGTGTAATGTCCCTTGGGACAAGTGCCAGAGAGCTGATCTCCATGACATCATCTTTCATCATAAACAAACCCTGGGTTGCATGGGCAGTTTTATAGACTTGAGCTATTTGCATTATTTCCCCTCAGTGAAGGATACAAATCCTGCATTACATGGTTCCTCACGTCCAAGTTGGGGGTGAGATACACTTCAATATCCCTTATTAGAGTCCTCATAATTCTGTCCACGAAAACATTTGAAATCGCAATATCCACTTAATCCATGTAGCTCTGTGACAGTTCCAGAATAGAGATTGGGGCCCATTTTCAGCAACTAAATTACTAATCTGGGTGCATAATACGTTTCTTCATCTAAAAATGGTCTTGCAATAAATAAAATATTCTAGGCAAGCCAAGTTCGCAAGTTTCATTTTTGTACTAGATGTTGTTACAGTTTGGGATTTCCCAACAAGAACATGAGCTTTTGTCTTTCCGTATCAGAAATTTGACAAGCTGAAAAATATAACTGCAATCGTTGGGGGAAGCCTGAAAAACCGGGGTGCATGGAAGACATATCTGTTACACTCGCTAATACTTACACTGCCTGTAATATTACTGCCATTAACATGTGACAACCCCACATGGTTTGTGTTCGTTGTAGTTCGTTCAAGGTTTGGGGGGGCGGGGGAAGCCACACGCTTGTCTAATTACAAAAATGTTCGAAGTTCTGTTTGCGTCTGTCATAGGCCATGAATCATTGATACTTTTGTAAATTGTGAGTTGCACACGAGCAAGTGAGATCTCACCCTGGTTTGTCTACAAGAGATAAATATAAGAAGGTCCTTGGAAACAGAACAAGCTAACTTAAGTTCATATTCCAATGCAAAGTATTGTCCTTGCCATGTCAGAGTTCTGCCTAAGAAAAATAGGATCCATGATACACTAAAGCCTAACCAGTAGCACACTTGTTGTTCAGTCTACAGATCGCAACATGAATCACAGCGGCTCTGGGCCTGCTTATATGCTGGATTGTGGTGTGGTCTCGTCATAGGATACTGCTGATGACCAACACCATCTGACTATTTGCACCACAGTGGTTGACTGTGATATTCCACCAGCTTCTCAGTTTCCATAGTAAAGTCAGGTGCTGGCACTACAGTTAATAAATTGCTTTGATGCAAAAATGAAAGAACTTCCTGTTTTTAAAAAAAGTAGAGTTAGAATTTTGTTTCCGGAATTGGAACTATAGTCTGCTGTTTTTTCTTTTATATAACAGCAACAAATGACAAAAATGTGGATAAATGTTTGTCTTTATGGCATTTTTTGCTGGTATTGTAGCATCTTTATACTTTGAATACTGAGAAGAGAAATTATGAATGACTGGGAGATGCAAAAACAACTATTATGTGAGCTCGTAGCATAATATGTAGTAACACATTGCTGAAAGTGAGTTATAAAGCTCTTTACATCTTTAATACTCTCTCTTTCCCACATGCAAGCAGGGCAAGGAATGACAAAAAAGGCAAGTAAAACTTGTAAGTTATTATTCTTCGTGCCATCCTGTTTTTAACATAGAAATTTAATATCAAGCAGAAATAAAATATCTCATTGATAATTTGTGTGCAAAATTAAATTATAGAATTTATTTCCATTGATATTATTTACAGAAGGAAGTTTTGGTTGACATTGTGCGTCGCAGTGTTAAAACTGCTGGTGGTAGTCCATTCTATGGACTGTACAATCAGGCACTGCCACGGCGTTGTTGGAGTAGTGATTCCAAACGCATCTTACTGAGTACCCCTCAAAGACACAAGGTGAACTCCTACATGATTGACATAGGTAAGTCTGATATCTCTTAGTGATTCTCAAAGTCTATATCAAGAATAGTGAGCATGAAAATTGACAGTATTCATTTTACACCTAATAAGCTGAAATTGCAAACACTCAACGAGGCAACAAATTCTGTACAGAATTTGAAATGGGTGCCTCCAGTCTAACCATAATTAATGAAATACTGCTTGAGGAGGCATTTTGAGAGAGCATAGGTCAACCCATCTACAACACAGAGAGAACAATTGATGTACTGTCCCATACCACTCTCCCCGGTCTGTAACTAAGAGAATTCTTGAAGAGTTCGTAATGATCTCTTCAATTTTCTTTATTTGATTGAGTAATGGTGTACTTTTGGGTGTACAGTTGAGTCTTTGAACAATGTTTTGACGACCAGCTTGCAGCATCTGAGGAAGATCACTGAGTTGGTCATTGAAATGTGTGTAAAAAGTGGCATCAACAGCTCAGCAGTACACCCAAAAGCACACTGTTAAGAGTTGATAGCAACCTACTGGGGAGGGGGGAATTATTCCAAACAATTTAGGTGCGAGGACAACTTGCACTTGAAGGATTCCGTATAAATTATGTTATTGATACTGATACTGGCAAGATATCAAAATACAAGGGTCATTCAAGAAGTAATGCCCCACATTTCTTTCTCAGAACTTATTTATTTTTAAGACATGTCTTGTCCATGTCCCATTTTTCTACGTCGTCTCCATCACGTTCTATGGCTGTACACCAATGTTGTGAAAGAGCATGTATTGCCTGCTGGTAAAAGCTCCCCCTGTGGGTCCAGGGGTTAGAATAGGCCCAAGGTATTCCTGCCTGTTGTAAGGGGTGACTAAAAGGATTCTCACACGTTTTGGCCTTTAGGTGATGGTTTGACCTCAATTTTTTCAAATTTTCCTGAAGAGCGAGCCAGTTGGGAAAGAGTGCCTTACATGGTGGTTCGTGTCCATCATGCGCTGAGACCTCTCGCATCCTTTATTGACGTGGATGTGCACTTGCGCTCATTCTCCAGCTGTTGCGTTAGGTCACCCTCCTGGGTGTGTTATCCTCCATCCACTGTGCAGTATCGTTTTCTGCACTGACGATGATAATAGACCTATTTGCTTGGTTGCCGCTGATATCCAGCACGGTAGACAGTCCGTTGTGGTGGGGCCGCCATGTACCCTGTTGGTTCTAACCCCCTGATCACTGCTGATGCCTGTGCTGTTAACTCCCCACTTATGCCAAGGAGTAGATGCTTGTCACCCTGGGACATCGGAACTCTCGGCAATGGCCATCCTGCCAGGTGGCCTTTGCTGTGACTGGGTGGTGCCCTTGGGGAGGGCTGCTGGTCAGAGTGGGTGGCATCAGGGCAGATGACGCGCGATGAAGCGTACCATGTCATCACTTGCTGGTGATCACACACCAGCAGTCTCTAAGTGTTCCAAGTCTCAGTACAACGCAAGGAAGTACGACCCTAAATCATTCCCCTACCTGGCCATACCATGGGAGGAACGTCAGGCTAAGGATGGCAGTGAACCTTATTTGGCACGATACCTTGTATGTACAAGAGCTGATGGGGACTCCTTTCTTTCAATGAAGCCTCAGTTTTGTTGTTGAGCATTAGAAGACAAGTTTGAGGATTTCGAGGGCTTGTCCAAAATGTGATCTGGGTCAGTCTTGATAAAAACGGCATCCTCTGCCCAGTCATGGGCATTACTCACTTGTGATACGCTGGGGGATGTTTTTGTTACCATCACGCTGCATAAGAGCTTAAATATGGTCCAGGGTATTATATTCCACAGGGACCTTCTTTTGCAGTCTGACGACGAGCTGCACACCAACTTAGAGCGCCAAGGTGTTCATTTCATCTGGCGCGTCCATAGGGGTCCGAGGGATAATCAAGTTGCCACTGGTGCTTTCATCTTGGCCTTTGAGGGTGACACATTGCCCGAGAAGGTCAAGGTGACGGTCTACGCTGTGCTGTCAAGCCATATATCCCCACCCTGAAGCGGTGCTTAAGTGCTGGATGTTTGGCCATATGTCGTCCTGCTGTACTTCCAGCGTCACATGTTGAGATTGTGAACATCCTTCGCATGCCAATACTCCATGTGCCCTGCCTCCCATCTGTGTCAACTGCAGAGAGCATCATTGGCTTTCTCACCTTCGTCAGCTTAAGCGGATCTGCTGGCAGCACCTCAATGCCCTCTGCTGCCTGAGCAACATCAACTAGGGTGCAGATCGCTCTATGCTGCAGCAGCTCTACAGAGCCCTTGTTCAATCCCGCCTTGACTATGGGAGCGTGGTTTATGATTCCGAGGTGCCCTCAGCATTGCATTTACTCGACCCAGCACACCACTGTGACATTTGACTAGCAACAGGAGCTGTTAGGATGAGTCCGATGACCAGCTTCCTGGTGGAGGCTGGGGTCCCTCCATTGAAAGTTAGGCACACACAACTGCTCACCAGTTACGTTGCACATCTTCGTAGTTCTCCTGCGCATCCGAATTACCATCTCCTTTTTCCACCCAATGTGGTCCATCTCCCACATCAGCAGCCCAGGTCAGGGCTTACAATTGCAGTTCGTGTCTTATCCCTTCTATCCGAACTTGAGTCCTTGCCTTTACCACTTATACTTGAGGTCCATTCACGTACACCTCCATGGTGTACACCTAGGCCGTGGCTTCGCCTGGACCTATCACATGGCTCTAAGGACTCAGTTAACCCCGTGGCTCTCTGCTGCCACTTCCTGTCAATTCTTGACATGTACCGAGGCCATGAGGTTGTTGACATTGATGGCTCGATGGCTGATAGTTATGTCAGTTTCGTGTATGTCCATGGAGACATACTGAACAGGATTCCTTGCCCAATGGCTGCAGTGTTTTCACTACAGAGCTGGTGGTTATATCTCGTGCTCTTGAGCACATCCATTCATGCCCTGGGGAGTCATTTCTTCTGTGTACTAACTCCTTGAGTAGCCTACAAGCTATCGATCAGTGTTACCCTCATCATCCTTTGGTAGCAACCATCCAGGAGTCCATGTATGCCCTGGAACAGTCCAGTCATTGAGTGGTGTTTGGACCCTAGGTCACATCGGAATCCCAGGCAATGAACTTGCCGACAGGCTGGCCAAACAGGCTATGCGGAACCCGCTTATGTAGATCGGCTTCTCTGAACCTGACGTGCATTCTGTCTTACACTGCAGGGTTTTTTGACTTTGGGAGATGGAATGGAGTAATAGTACAAACAGCAAACTGCGTGTGTTTAAGGAGAATACAAATGTGTGGAAGTCTTCCATGTGGACCTCTCGCAGGGAACCAGTTTTCCTCTGCCTGCTTCGCATTGGCCATACGTGGCTAATGCATGGTTACCTCCTCCGTCACGAGGACCCACCTCGGTGTTGCCGTAGCTCGCAAATGACAGTTGTCCATCTCTTGCTGGACTGCCCACTTCTAGCCACTCTGCGGCGGACGTTTAACTTTCCCAGAACCCTGCCTTCGGTGTTGGGCGACAATGTGTCAACAGCAGCTCTAGTTTTACATTTTATTCGTAAGGATGGATTTTATCATTTGCTCTAAGTTTTTGCTCATGTCCTTTGTCCCTCTGTGTACTCCACCCTAGCGCTTTTAGGGTGGAGGTTTTAATGTGTTGCAGAGTGGCTGGCTTCTCCTTTTTATTCTTGTGGTCAGCCAGCCACTGTAATTTGCTTTCTTGTTTTACTCTCTTCTAACTGTTTCTTGCGTCTCTCTGTTGTTTTCTGGTCCTCTTTTGTTCCTTTTAGTGTTTGTTACCTTTCCTTCATTCTTGTGGTTTTTTATTTCTTTCTCGTGTTGTACATTGTTTTATTCTCCCCCTCGTGGCATTGTTTTATTAGGAACAAGGGACTGATGACGAAGTAGGTTGGTACCTTCCTCCTCTTTTAAACCAACCAACCTGCTGGTAAAAGCTCTTGTCCCGTATGCGTAGCCGTGTTTTCACTGCATGGCTGACACTCTCATCATCTTCAAAGTGTGTTCCCTGTAGAGAATCTTTAAGCGGCCCAAAGAGATGGAAGTCCGAGGGTGCTAGATCTGGACTGTAGGTTTACTGTGACAGGACATCCCGAGTGTGTCTGATCATAGTGCTGTTTGTGCATTTCCTGCGGCTATACCTTTCTTTACCCATTGCCCAACTGTACTACTATGAACTGCAGCATTGCCATACACTGCTCACAAACGTTTATGGATGTTCACCAAGGTTTTTTTTCTGCACACAAGAATTCAGTAACAGCACACTGCCTGTAACATGAGTTGTATATGGACACAATTTTGACGCTGTACTATGGCTCTGCCATGTGCCAGAATGGTTTGAAACTTCACTGACGCACAGAACAAACATCAAATGTGAAGCACCAACAAGAATGTTTGTCTGTGTATGTTAATGGCTTTTTAAAAAAATGTAGGGCATTACTTACTGAATGAGTCTCATATGTACTTTAAATGGCCGTACCTTTTCATTGAATTGACGTGGAAGCTTAAATTTTTTTATGCCACTGTAGTATGTGACAAAAATTTCAATTTGATGTGTCTACCATTTCCTGAGAAAAAGGGTTCTTAACAGCTGGACAGACAGACAACCAGATGATTGTGTGAAACCAGCCTGCACTCTTCACACGTGATACTTTAAGAACTGTGGATACAAATAACCAAATGTAATCACTATCTTACAAAAAACTTTTAAGTTAGGCATCTCCTAAGCAAAATACGTTGAAATGGCATTTATATGAGAGCTTGCAACTAGATTGAAAATTTTTTTACAGCAGAATGTATCATGTTATTCTTAGTAGTGAATCTACTGTGATGTATAACTAATTTAGTGTGTGCCTCATGAAGTATAATAAGTCCATTATTGTTCATTGTAATGTGTTAATGACTGACAGCATAGTAATACTTGCAGTTTTACAGTGTCCTAGAGGGTCAGATTATCTGTGATGAATTGTTATCTAATGAAAATTATTGTTGAATTTTGACCAAATTAACCTGGTATGGATATTTGCTAGTTGCTCATTATATGGACTGGTTAAGTTGTGCACTTAACCTAGTATAAAAATTGAATAGCCTTTGTTAACACCATGAGTGACAAATGTGATCAGTAATGTATTGTACAAATAGCAAGGAATCAACTATATTTGGGATATGAAGTGAACTGATTATGTATGTGCTGTTGCAGACAAAGCAAATGCTGGTATTTGAATAATTGCCTGTTGATAGGATACTGTTCTTTATGAATGAAATTCCTTGGGTGAGTAATTCTGTTCACGACCCATCCAATCACCTGGTCGCTTACGACACATGATGGGATGAATTCATTTTCGTAATTGGGAAATTTTTGGGGCTGATTCTTAGTGTCTCTTTCAATTTCTTGAATGCCAAGTGAGTTAATGGTTTAGTGATTTCAGCAAACCCTTTGGCAAATTTTCTGTAGTTATTACATAGGGCTAAAGATGATTGAAGTTGTTGTGTTGTTTGCAGTGGTAAGAAATCACAGACAGCACACTTCAAACTTGGGTCAGTCTTCACACTGTCTTGGCTAATCACATGACATAGACAGTTTACCTCTGCAGACACGAAATGCCACTTTTCAGTACTTAACATTGAATGTACGAAATGCAGCCTCTTAAACACTTTCTCCAGTTGTTGTGCTATACTTCTAGATCTTTAGAAAAAACATCGTCTAAATAGGTCATACATTGATTCCGCCCGGATCCCCTTAGCTCTCCATCCAGTAACCTCTGGAACATGACCGGTGCATTCTTAAGCCCAGATGACATCTGTCGATACTGGTAGTGTCCCCATCGAACAGTGAATATGGTCTTCAGCCGGTTTCTTGAGACCACTCCTAACTGGTGGTATCTGCTCTTTAAATCCATCATGGGGAAGCATTTACATTTACCTAGGTTGTCCAACATTTCTGTTATATTCAGTACAGGATATGCATCCATCATCATTCTTGGATTCAGATATGAGTAATCACATCAAAACCTGTATTTCTTCACCCCATATGATGATTTTGGCACGTTGGCAGTAGGTGCTCCCTAGGAACTATCAGTATCCGTAGTAATGCTGTCCTTCAACTGTGCATTGTTGAATTCCACCATTATCAGTTGCAAGTGAAGAGGTACTCTGTAAGGGGCTTCATGCAGACCGGAAGATTATCCCCTGTTAGGATTTTATGCTGCATCATGTGTGTTGCTGATAACGGTCCACTAAGATTGAACATATCCATGAATTGTATTGACAGGTTTTCCATAACTGTCCTATCTCTTCCTTTTAAATGCTGTACTTTCTTGTGCATGCATCAATGACTCCACTCAACCTGTCTACGTCATCCTCGTCTAGGATATCCAGATTGGCAGCTCTACTTAGTCAGAGCCAAAATTATTCACACTCAGTGGAATCATGCACTCCTCATTTTCCATGCCATGCTTTTATGTAGACAACAGTCCAAAGTATCCAATCTGTCATTGTGTTCCAAGGCTCTGTAACACAGAACTTACTGTTAAGTAGATCAGTAGCCACACTCTCCCGTAGTAGCTTCCCTGTACTTCTTGGTACTTTATCATGTGAACTGAGCTTTAGTGAATGTGTCTGCAGTTAACTTGGCTCCACCTTCTTGACTGGTGAACCTTGTGAGAAAGTATCAGTCCCCGGCAAGAGCAATCTTCCACCAAATTTGATAATGTGCAGCAAAAAATCAATTTTTGCGTGATGCTTATTCAGAAAATTCAGCCCTAATATTACACAGTACCCCTCACCATCAGGGGTCAGTTTTTCCATATATTCCTGAAAATTCCTTGCTCCAATACAGAAACTGAGAAGTGTTGATTCCAGTGATACCACCTCGTGTATGTTGTGGAGGGTTCAGTCTCTGCCTGCCCAGGAGTTCCAGGCTGGCCACTGACACATGAGCCTCTGTGTCCACAAAAAACCTGGGTTCCATTCTGTTTACCATGCCCACCAAGCAGCACTCTGCCTCTGCATATGCCTTAGTAGCATTACACTTTGTTGGGAATGCTGTCCATCAGTTGAGCAATTTCTATTGGGGTTTTAAAGAACCATTACCATGATGCTGTTAACTTCACCTTTTATTTTGACAAACTCACACCTAATGACCACCACCCCACATTCATAGCATTGTCGTTGGCAGCATTGTTTCTGAATGTTGCCCGTGCATCCATGCCAATATCATTTCACTTCTGAGGAAAAAAAACACTCCTTTTATCCAGCAACTGACTTGCTATGTCTACTTTCTCTAGTTGCATAGCAACTTTAGTGGCAGCAGTCAAATCCTTGGAATTATTTATCTGTTGTCTTCATGACACACAGAGTGGAGGTCCTCTTTAAGAATAATTGTACGTGTCTCCTCATTCTGTGTTAACTTACAGTTTTGCACATTGATTTTCCTGATCTGCTCTAAGGATCTAACACTATTCTGCTTGTGGTAACACTGATAGTCCCTAATTAACTTTCCGTCTACACTGTATGTGTCAAAATATCTGAAAATGACAAACATATGCATATGTCAGTGGTAGGTGGTGAGGGAGAAGTATATATTTAAAACACTTGGTACTTCATTGTTTCGTAACATGTAGAAAGTGATGCATTGCACCTAAAAACTTAGTTGGGTTAAAAGACTCACAATTATGCAATATGTCTTGGCACTTCACATTGTTGACCGGAGATAAAGTTGTTCAAACGTACACTCCTTATTCAACCCCTCATGATACATGATGTACATCTTTGCTTCACCCACTAACTGTAACTTCATCCTGAGCAGCAGCAGCTTTCAGCCTGTCAGTAAAGGCTGACACATCCTTGGGTTTATCCAAGAAAGGAGCCATGAAATTAGCCATAATGAGATCCACTAAAGGAACAGTTACACTGAATGTAGCTTTTGCCTGTATCATCCCAGCTAGTTCACTCTGTTGAAACCCATTATTCATTATTAAAGTGTCTACTGGTTTTTGTAATGCGACATTCTGCTCTGATTGTTTGACCGTTTCCATCACCAAAGTTTCAAATGTTTCCTGTGTCATCATTGCACGTGTTTCTTGCGTTTTTGGAACCTCTGTCTAAAAATACAACATACTTACAGTACACAGCACAACAACAAAGCAAGGACATGAAACTTCCTGGCAGATTAAAACTGTGTGCCCGACCGAGACTCAAACTCGGGACCTTTGCCTTTCGCGGGTAAGTGCTCTACCAACTGAGCTACCGAAGCACGACTCACGCCCGGTACTCACAGCTTTACTTCTGCCAGTACCTCGTCTCCTACCTTCCAAACTTTACAGAAGCTCTCCTGCGAACCTTGCAGAACTAGCACTCCTGAAAGAAAGGATATTGCGGAGACATGGCTTAGCCACAGCCTGGGGGATGTTTCCAGAATGAGATTTTCACTCTGCAGCGGAGTGTGCGCTGATATGAAACTTCCTGGCAGATTAAAACTGTGTGCCCGACCGAGACTCGAACTCGGGACCTTTGCCTTTCGCGGGCAAGTGCTCAGGAGTGCTAGTTCTGCAAGGTTCGCAGGAGAGCTTCTGTAAAGTTTGGAAGGTAGGAGACGAGGTACTGGCAGAAGTAAAGCTGTGAGTACCGGGCGTGAGTCGTGCTTCGGTAGCTCAGTTGGTAGAGCACTTGCCCGCGAAAGGCAAAGGTCCCGAGTTCGAGTCTCGGTCGGGCACACAGTTTTAATCCGCCAGGAAGTTTCATATCAGCGCACACTCCGCTGCAGAGTGAAAATCTCATTCTGGAAACATCCCCCAGGCTGTGGCTAAGCCATGTCTCCGCAATATCCTTTCTTTCAGGAGTGCTAGTTCTGCAAGGTTCGCAGGAGAGCTTCTGTAAAGTTTGGAAGGTAGGAGACGAGGTACTGGCAGAAGTAAAGCTGTGAGTACCGGGCGTGAGTCGTGCTTCGGTAGCTCAGTTGGTAGAGCACTTGCCCGCGAAAGGCAAAGGTCCCGAGTTTGAGTCTCGGTCGGGCACACAGTTTTAATCTGCCAGGAAGTTTCATATCAGCGCACACTCCGCTGCAGAGTGAAAATCTCATTCTGGAAAGCAAGGACAGTTGCCACAAACACTCAGGCAGCAGTACAAGTGTCTACTGCAACATCAGCTACTGCCATTCATCCAGAAGACCCTCAAACTTGTGAAGCTTGTGGTGTCAATATCCATTGTATAATTTTTACGGAGTGTTGTTTTTTCTCCAATCAAAAATTTGACATAAAATCTAAGCAGACTTGCAAAGGAAAATGGCTAACAATTTTTGAAACCCATTTTTAAGAAAATTCTTGGAATAACACTGTTCACAGATCTCCTGAAAGTAAAATTAGACTTACATCTTCTCTCATAGAGGCAGTTATTCCTCACATTCTTCACCTGTAAATGAGATGAAATGCTAGTAGATTGTGTGGTGAAAAGTGTCTTCCACCAGGCTGTTTATTGTGTTTTGAACAGTTTACATATAGATAATAAAAAAAGACTGGGAATAGAACTGCTAAACAGATACACTCAAGAAATTACTCTGAACTGAGGTACCTGAAGCAAATTATGGTTGTGCAATGTGTCTCCACAGATGCTTGTGCACTCTGTTAATTACCTTTAAAATACTTGCAGTTTTGACACACCTCCTCAGCCCCCTCCCTCCCTCCCTTCCCCCCCCCCCCCCCCCTCTCTCTCTCTCTCTCTCTCTCTCTCTCTCTCACTCTCATAATCATTGATGATTGTCATGATTTTTGTGAAAATGGGTAATAGTTGGTTTGTCAATGATGACACGAAAAGTAATACTGATTGTGTTAACCCTAGGACGCCCAAGCCTTCTTTTCTAACTTGGATGCCTAAGAGGGGGTTCGGCGGCCCACAGGTATTAAATAAATTTACTGTCGAAAAATTACAACTTTCAAAATGGTTTATGTATTTTAACTAAGGCATCAGTTCAATAATGTTGTTAATTGTTATAAATATTGGATTGAGTGAATAAAAAATTGACATATTACAATACAAAATACAAATGTGTTCATATACAATAGACTACTCTCAGTCCTCAACTTCAAGGCAAGAGACACACTTCACAATTTTTTCTGAATGTGTGTTACACACATGTTTATGACACTGTCCACAATACTGTTTTGGTTTACTTAGATTGTTGTACGTCTGCTTCTTTGTTTTAGCTTTTCTTACACAAATATGTCACTGACCTTTCACTGCAGGAGGCTGATGTGATGTGCTTCTGTTGTCATTTCTTTGATTTTCTTTTGTAGAATAGTCTCCATTGATGGAACAATTTGGTTAGATAACCCTCTTGCATTGGCACTTCTTTCTTCTACCTGTAATTTCACTAGTTCCATCCCAGCTTGCAGAAGATAAACTTTCCGTTTGTTGTGTTTCTTCTCATTCCATCTTGGATGTTGTTGGATGAATATGGTGGTTGCATTGATAGCACAAATGTCGATGAGAGAGTAAAATACAGATAGAGGCCATCTCTTTGCTCCCCTCTTGCAGGTGTACATAAGCGCCATTTGTTCAATGATATCAATTACACCTTTAGTGGAATTAAAATATGCATTTATCTCAGTTTTATTCTTTTCTCCTCCAACAGTGCCTTTATTTTGGTGCATTGTTGACATCAGTAAGTTTTTACTTGAATTCGTTTTTGCTATGTAGGACACCAAAGTTACTGGAGGCCTACGTTTTGGGAACTGCACTAACTCACTGCAAGTTTACAAGATAAGTAACAGCTGTCTGACATCACCAATCACTTTCTCTGAAAGTAAACCGATTGTTGTGAATATCAAGAATACCAACCAACAAGAAACTAACTTGCATTGTTGTAGAGATGAGAAATACGTAATCCTACTAACGGAAATTTTCTATAGCATGGAAGCCTAAGGGGGGGTTTGTTGGACCCATAATAAGTTTATGTATTTTTTCTTTCAAAGCAGGAATTTTCTATAAAATATATTGATACTAACGTTTCAGAAAATAGCCAACAAACAATAACTCAAAGGGAATATGTAGCATGAAATTTACTTGGGCAAAAGCAGGGGACATAAAAAAATTATGGGTTCAACAAACACCCCCCCCCCCCCCCCCCCTTAGGCATCCTAGGGTTAATTAAAAATTAATCCTTCAAAAATATAGTCCTCTTACATATCCAGGAACATGTCAGTCGTATAGTTGATAAGTGAACGAACCAGGCCAAGGTTGGCCAGGTGTACAAGTACATCAACAGGATGTATACACCCCAGAAAACCGGGAAATTCGGGAAAGAGTTGACAATTTTTTCATCTGGGAGAAATTTGGGAAAAAGTCAGGAATATTTTAGAATTCTGAGAATTTTCTATTGTATTAGTTTTCAGTTAAATGTTTGTAATTTTGACTGGTAAGAGCTGATACTCTAACAAAGAATTTTACTTTAGCCTACTACTGCAGAATAATGCTGCAGCGATAAAACATAAATGAGAGAATAAGACTAAACTAAAACTTTAGTTGCAAAGAAAATACACCATTTACAACAACAAACACAGTGCACACACAAGCTTCTGCTGATAGCAAAATGTGTCAAAGACTATACAATAATTCATAACAACAAACTGCTTGTGATGTGTCCTTCTTGTGGGCCTTGTTTTGATGAGCATGACAACTATTTTCATTTCTGACAGATTGCAGGAAAATATTATGAATGATGATCTGAGAAGTGTTGCTTTGAAAGTAAATTTCCTTTTATGCAAGATGAATTAATGTTGTGGGTGAGAATGTGTGATGAATTTCTTAAATCTCAGAGCATTAGACTTTCATTTAAAACTTAAATGAGGACCAGCCACTTGGAAAAATTTGAGGCCCAGAAGATCAGCCCTTTATGCCATTATTTAAAATTTTACTGGCACATATGTGTTTGATGTATCTTAAAGGGTAACACCCACTAAAAAAAGAGACCAATTATCAAGGTTACTTTTCCATATTTATTCTAGTTCTTTCCTAAATTGCAAATTATGCAATGACGATGCCAAAAAGTATAAATATCCTTCAAAAACAATGCAAAGTGAATGCTTGGGCAATGTCACAAGTACCTGGCTTTTATATTTAAAAGTCGAAGTGCTCGACTGAACATGTATTCATTCAGGTAACCCACAAAATGTTTGTTGCACAGCAGTGAAATTTATAATCATGGTTGTTGGAAATATTGTGCTGCTGCACTTTAAGCTATGGGCTTAGGATCCCGCATAACTACATCCTCGGAGAGAATAAAAAAAAAAACAGCAAAAGAATTATGGTGACCAATATGATATGTGAAAGCTTAGCTTTTCTCCTAGCTACTTAATTTAAACCATAAACTTTTAATGTTTGTGTGTTTACGCTACTTAACAGTGATCTAGTGATCTTCCTATTGTCTGCCTGCATCATATGTCCTATGCCCTGAATGTCTGCTGTCATTGGCTGGAGAGTTTTACAGCTCTGAGAGAAAGAATATTGTCATTTAACATGGAAAGAATATGCTTTCAGTAGAGGTATAGCATATTTTCACCAGGGAAAAAGCATATTTTCATTCGAGGAAAACTGTATTTTTAGCTGGCAAACTTGGGAATTTTTTTTTTCTTGTCCACATATTAAGTTGAATCTTCACTTTTGCTGGACACGTTAAAGTTGTTCAGAGTAGGCTGTGGCTTAGTCTTCTCGTTTGATGATTTTGTAGTGGACTACTTTGAAACCTAAGAAATGAGGCAGCTCATATTATTAAGGTGCTATTTATCATCTTGTATTAATTCTAGATTGTTTTGACGTTGACCTGTGTTTTTGCACTGTTGCAAGTTTCAGGGGGGAAAATAATTGACTTGGTGGCAATGGATGAACAGTTTGTTGAAAATGTGTTCTGAAATGTTGTGAATATTGAAATAGTGGATGTAGATATGTGACTTACAATTTCAAGGTGACAGTCTTTAATTCAGGTTGGTTAGTATACAAATTTCCAACAACAGTTTAATTTATTTTGTGTTTGACCTTATACATAACAATGTCCTGTGGAGGACAAGAATATGTTTGTAGTTAACTGCAGGACACTGCCAGTGAGTTGGTCAGTTTAAACGAAACACCTGGTGGTGTAAGGAAAAAATCAAGTGGGCCATGACAAATAGTTTCTTGGCAATATCAGCATTTTCTAGGGTCTTGTCTGAGAAACCTAGAAAATTGGGAATTCTCAGGTAAATGTAATATACTAGAAAAATGTAGGGAATCTCATGGAATTTTTAGATACTCTGTGGGGAGTTGGAAACAAGCTGAGTTCTGTGTTATTTTGTTACAAATTACTCAGAGATTCTGCTTCAGACACAAATCATTGTGGAGTCACGAAAGGTCATTGTGGAGTCACGAAAGGATAGCTGAAGAACTGGATTTAACTGTTGCAGTGTTTGTTACTCAATACAGGTTGCCCTCAGTGTGCCCATCGATCTTGGGAACCTTTGTTGTTGTTTGTGTTTTTTTGGGTTCCTGGTCCATTTCTCTTTGCACTTTGCATGATTGTGAGTGCAATGGACTCTCGTTCACAAAAAGGTAAAGGTGGTGGTTTTTTAAATTTTTTATTTCATTTTTTTTAAACACAGTCCCATATTTAAAAAGGCAAATTTTGTGTATCTGCACGGTATATTCAGACTTCAGTTCTTGTTTACTTATTTCAGTGAAATAAGCATTGACCTTAGTGTGAAGTGTGACTGATTTGAAACATGATGCATCATTGCTACCAATATGTATTGATATAACATTCCAAAGGTGACAGTCAGAGTACATTTCTGCTTGGATTTCTCATATACTTTTTGTGGTTATTGCACGATGACAAGGCATGGTGCATAATGGTGATGAAAAGATGATAATGAAAGAATTTCCAGAGACAGCAAGAGGTCATAGCTTAAAGAATAGTTGATGAAAATGCAAATCCGAGCTGAACTTGGAATAATCACAAATAAGTTACATGGCAACTCAGATAATTCCCTTTGTGGCAATGAAAACTAATGAAATAAAATTTTCTCACAGAAACAACAAAAATTGGTTCAGGGAAATTGCGAATTTCGTACTGACGTGGTATGCAATGTTTGTAAGAAACAATTTTATAATGAAACTGTGTTTCTTATTCTTTATCTACGTCTGCATTCATGCTCTGAAAACTGCTATGAAGAGTGTTGTGCTAGTTATTAGGGCTTCTTCCCATTAAATTCACCTATCGAGCACAGGAAGAATGGTTGTTAAAATGTTTCTGTGTGCACCGTAATTAATCTAATCTTGTCCTCGAGCTCCCTATGAGAGTGTTATGCAGAGAGTTGAATTCCTATATTCATTTTTTAAAGCCGGTTCATGAAACTATCTCAAAGTGTTGGCTAGTTCAGTTTATTCTGCATCCCTGTGACACACTCCTATGGGTCAAACAAAACTGTGACCAGGCATCCAACTCCTCTGCTCCGTTTGTCCATACTTCGAACATGTCATCGATGTAGCGATACCATGTGGCTGGTCTCTTACTGGCAGTCTGCAACGCCCGTTGTTCAAAAGTCTCCATAAATAAGTTAGCCACAGCAGGACTGAGAGGACTGCCCATAGCCACCCCGTCAATCTGTTCATAAAAGTTATTATTGTATTGAAAGTAGGTTGTGGTGAGGCAGTGTCGGAATAATGCCACAATATCGGTAGGAAAAATATCCGCTATGCATAAGATAGCTTCGTTTACCGGAATCATGGTAAATAACGACACAACGTCAAAACTGACGAGGATATCATCCGGGCCCACGCTCATTACCTTTAACTTGTCAATGAAATGAGCTGAATTTTTAATATGACCGTCTGTCCTACCAACATAAGGCTGCAGCATTGAGGCAAGGTGCCTAGCTAACTCGTGTGTTGGTCTGCTAGCTTGGTTAGCTAGACACCTTGCCTCAATGCTGCAGCCTTATGTTGGTAGGACGGACAGTCATATTAAAAATTCAGCTCATTTCATTGACAAGTTAAAGGTAATGAGCGTGGGACCGGATGATATCCGCGTCAGTTTTAACGTTGTGTCGTTATTTACCATGATTCCGGTAAACGAAGCTATCTTATGCATAGCGGATATTTTTCCTACCGATATTGTGGCATTATTCCGACACTGCCTCACCACAACCTACTTTCAATACAATAATAACTTTATGAACAGATTGACGGGGTGGCTATGGGCAGTCCTCTCAGTCCTGCTGTGGCTAACTTATTTATGGAGACTTTTGAACAACGGGCGTTGCAGACTGCCAGTAAGAGACCAGCCACATGGTATCGCTACGTCGATGACACGTTCGTAGTATGGACACACGGAGCAGAGCAGTTGGATGCCTTCCTAACACATTTAAACAGCATTAATCCGAAAATCCAATTCACTATGGAGATGGAAAGGAATGTGCAATTGAACTTCCTGGATGTGTCTGTGATTAAACGACGGGACGGAACGTTGGGCCATAAGGTGCATAGAAAGCCCACACATACTGATCGTTATCTACACAAAGAATCAAACCACCACCGTAGACAAAAAAGAGGTGTAATGAAAACTTTGGTAGACAGGGTGTGCAAACTTTGTGAACCTGTTTATTTAAAAGATGAGATTGAACATCTACGGTCAACGTTCGTGAAGAATGGCTTTTCTAGCAAGGATATAGAGCGAGCACTTCGCTCTAGGCAGAGAATCAGGAGTAACGACGAACAACAGTCGTCCAAGGGCAAAGTTTTTCTTCCGTTCATTAGTAAGGTCACAGACCGCATTGGGAAAGTTTTAGGCAAGTATGGGGTGAAAACTATTTTCAGACCCACCAGAAAAATAAAAGAATTTTTAAGGTCGGCAAAAGATGCATGAGACCCTTTGGCTACACTGGGGGTATATAAAATTCCTTGTAGTTGTGGACAGGTTTACATCGGCACCACAAAGAGAAGTGTGAACACCCGTCTTGTTGAACATAAGAGGAATTGCCTCCTGGGTCACACGGATAAATCGGCCGTAGCGGAACATGTTTACCAGGAAGGTGATCATGAAATAAAATTCAGCGAGACGAGCGTCATATCAAAAACCTCACATTATTATGCACGCTTGTATAGAGAGGCTATCGAGATTGATAAACATCGTAATAATTTTAACAGGAAAGAGGAAGGTGTTAAACTGGATAAAATTTGGATGTCAGCGTTGCACTGCAAGCGTGATGATCGATTACTTTCAATCGAGAATGTTGGCATTACCAGAGACAATCTCATAGCTGATGCCACGTGATCAACTGTGGCGTCCTCTGTACTGCCTATATAATCAGCGCTTCGTCGAGTTCTCTTCGCAGTTCGCCGCTTTACCTCCGAGGATGTCTCCCGCAGTCGGAGACGAAACGTCAGGAGAGAGTTTTATACTTCGACCACGGCCTATCAGCCCGGAAGTTTTAAGTGAAGAGAAATTGAAGTCTGCCACCTGCTTTATCCGTGACTGAGACTATGTGATCATTTCATTTCATTTCTTACCCCTACAAAGTGTTGCACACAGATATTGATATGAGTTGGTTGATTGCAGCAGAAACTCAGTGGTACTACAGTCTTCCCCCCCGCTCTTTTTTGTGGAGTGTGCAATTTTACATTTTTGAAGATGGCCAATCTTTGAACCACTTTGAAATCTTATCAAGGTCTGACTGAATATTTAGGCAGCTTCTTTCAGATAGTACTTCGCTGTAGACAACTGCATCATTTGCAAAATGCCTGATTTTACTATTAACGTTGCCTGCAAGGTCATTATATAAAACATTAACAGCAAGGGTCGCAACACATTTCCCTGGGGCCCACCCAAAGTTACTTCTACATGTGACAATGACTCTCCATCTAGGATAACATGCTGCATCCTACCTACCAAAAAAGTCATCAATCCCATCATATATTTCACTTGATACTCCATGTGACTGAACTTCTGACAATAAAGGTAGGTGTGCTACTGAGTCAAATGCTTTTTGGAAATCAATACTATTTGACCTGACTGCCTTGGTCCAAAAAGCTTTCAGTACGTCATGTGAGAACAGTGCGAGTTAAATTTCACATGACTGATGTTTTCGGAATACATGCTGATTGGCTTTGAGGAGGTCGTTCTGTTCAAGATAACTCATTATGTTTAAGCTCAGATTATGTTCCAAGATTCGACAACAAATTGATGTGAAAGATATTCAGTGGTAGTTTTGTGGCTCACTTTTACTACACTTTTTGTAGATGTGTGTGACTGTGCTTTTACCAACTACTGGGGATGGTTTTTTGTTTGAGAGCTATACAATAGATTATAGTTAGAAGAGCAGCTAACTCGGCTGCAAATTCAGAGTAGAATCTGAATGGGCTTACTTCGGGCTTGGAACTTTGTTCAGTTTCGATGATTTCAGCTGTTTCTCAACACCACTGACTGTAATACTTTAAATTGGGATAATTTTCCTGGGCTTTCCTTTGTAAAGGAACCTTTTAAAACATAGTTAAGTATTTCAGCTTTTGCTTTGCTAACTGTAATTTCAGTTTTTTTCTGTCTCATTCACTAGGGACTGGACACTAACTTCAGTACCACTAACAGCATTTACATACAACCAGAATTTCTTTAGTTTTTGTGAAAGATCATTTGACAGTAATCTGCTACAGTAGTCATTGTGTGCTTTACACATTGCTTTCATGACAACCAAATGCATTTCATTCAGCATCTCCCTATCTATAGTCCTAAACTTTGTTTTACACCAATTGTGCAGTAGTCTTTGTATCTTTAGAAGTTTCTTTACAGTTACACTGTACCATGGTGGGTCCCACCATTATGAACTGTTCTACAGGGTACATGTGTATTCAGTGCACTGTTAACTACTCATTTAAACTTGAGCCATGGTTCCTTTACTTTCTCCTACCCTGTGTTGAAATTTCCAAGTTCCTCATTGAGATATTAATTTTTTTACCTTATTACTGAACATATATATCTTTGTGCTTGTTTTAGTTGTCCTTTCTACTTTGTTAATCATTGTTGCCACAACCCTGGTATGGTCACTGATAGTAGTTTCAATATGAACATCCTCAAAGAGGTCAGGTCGATTTGTTGTCATTTGATCTAATATATTTTCCTCATGAGTGGGGTTACTAACTATCTGTTCTAGGTAGTTCGCAGACAAGGCATTTAGTAATGTTTCACAGGGATTCTTATTACGCCTACCACTAATAAAACTGTAATTTTCCCAATTAATTGTTGGATGATTATAGTCTTTGTCAGTGATTAAAGTATAAGTGGGGATGTACAAGTGAATTGAGATTTTCTCTAAAGATTTCGGTTACATTATGAGATGAGTCTGGTGGGCGATAGAAGGATCCAGTTGAGTCTCGCCCAAACAATCTCATGTGCAGCTTTAATTTCTGTCTCGGTGGATTTCAATTTCTTGTCTACTGTGACAGATAGACCACGTCCATTTCACATTTGCCTACCTGTTTGATATACACTTAAATTTTCCCCCAAAATCTCAGTGCTATCAATTTCAGGTGAGCTTCACTGCTTTTCATGAGCGCTTCAAACTCGGGCACTTTGTTGCAAATGCTTTGACAGTTAACCACTAAGATTTTAATACTCTCACCTGTGGCAGGTATTTCTTTTGATCTGACACTGATACTTCTGGGTTTCCTACAGAGATTATTACCTGCATTGGATGGAGAGTTTCCTAATCTAAAAAAATTCTTGTTTGCACCCCTCACACAGTGAACTACCATGGTAGCAGCCTCTGATGTGTAGTGCACACCAGACCCTTTTATGGGGACTCTGCAGATCTCAATCCTATGGCCCAATTCCAGGAAGTCCCACCATAGCTTATCACAGAACCTTCTAAGTTACTGGTTCAGTCTTTCTACTTGACTCAGCACCAAGGACACACGATCAGTTCTGAAGACAATCCTGCGAATTGTGAGCTTCATTGAAACTCTGTGCGCAAGGCTGGTTATGGTCATTAGGTTGTGGTCAGAGGCATATTTCTCTGCTTGCATTGTATGATGAGCCAATGTGATTGTGCCATTTTATATCTCTTCATATTGTTTCATCCAGGTATTTGTATGAGTTTTTTATTCCATTTGTGACTGAATTATATTGTAGTCATAGGATAGTATGTTTTTTCATTTTGTGGCATGCACAATTTTACATTTCTGTGCACCACTTTTAAATTTCGTCAAGATCAGACTGAATATTAATGTAGCTTTTTTAACGCAGTACTCCAAAACTTCATCATCTATGAAAAGTTAGAGGTTGCTGTTAATATTTTCTGCAAGATCGTTAATGTACAACATGAATAGTGAGGGTCCCAACGTACTTTCCTGAGGAACACCTAAAAGGTCTGTCTACGTCTGTCAATGTCGCTCCATCTTTATAGTAAAGTTGGCAATAGTGTAACAGAAACCATTAGGTTAGTGAACAATTGCATCTGTAGTGATATTATCACATTTGCATGTTTTAAATTTCTTGAGAGTGCGTCACAGTCAGTCAATGAAAAATGATGCAAGAAAGGATTGTTCACTTACTTTTAAGAAAAAGACTTTTAAGCCGTATGAAGTTTATCGACTAAATAGTTTTGACGGTTATTTGTTTCAGTAATGCGGTAGTACCAGTATTCAAGAAACACTGAACAGTGCAAAGAGAGCTCTGTATTCTTTAAAGATTTTTTCAGTTTTCAGAGCCAAAAGGATTTAATTTTGATCAGAATACAGGCAAGGAGATTCAAACCCTTATACTGTTTTAATTATTCCCTGTTTTTGGCCAAATTTCTGAGCCAAGTTATTGGTTGCCTCACAATCCTTTCAGTTGGATTTCAGTGGAATGATTCCCAACTATCTCTAACCTGACACTGTAGTTGAATTAAATGCAATGAAAGCTATCAGTTTCCTGAAGGCATAATTATAATAGTTTGCAGACATGACACCTAAAATGTAAGGTACATTGAAGGTGCAAACATTATGCTTAATAATGTGTTGCTCCGCTGTAGAAACATAGTTCAGCAGTTTGGCATGTATTTGACAAGTCCTTGGTAGGTCTCTAGTGGCATGTGGCACCAAACGTCGGGCACAGGTCACGAAATTCATTTTGTTGTGGGCATGGAGCTGTCACCGGATAGTGCCCCAGATGTTTCCCATCGCGTTCTGATCAGGTGAATTTTGTGACCAAGACAATGATGATGTGAGTTCACTACTGTTCTGCTAAAATCACTGTGGTACATTCTGGCCTTTTGACGTGAGCAGTTACCTTAACGTAAGATCCCATCGCCATTGAGGAAGACATTAAGCATGAAGGGTTGCAGATGGTCTGCATGGACACAATACATGTTTTGAGCAGTTGTTTGGCAGGATAATGGCCTATCTGGACATGACCATCGACCTGGTATAACAAGAAACATAGTTCATCCAACCAGGAGACATGTTTCCATTGATCCATGGTACCAGTATCAGTGATCCCATGCTCGTTACAATCATAATAGACAGTGTTGTTGGGTCAATATGGGGAACACACAGAGGTTGTCTGTTGTAGGCCTCCATATTCAATACAGTGCTCTGGACAATGTGCTCCAAAACACACGAGCCTGAACTAGCATTGTACTCTGTCATCAGATCTGCCACAGATTGCTACGTATCCTGATTTACAGTGTGTGCTAGACTCCAACCTCCACTGTATGCTATATGGTATGAACATCCAATACCTTGTCACATACTTGCGATTTCACCATCTTTCAACCACTTTCTATAGCTACTGATGACAGCAGCTTGTGAACAACAGAGCAGCTCTTTTGGTTCTGTGATGCTCATTTCAAGGTGTCAGGCCTTAACTATCTACCCTTTGTCTAAGTCACCTATGTCTGCGGATTTCGCAGTTTCTGGTTCAGAATATTAAAGTACTGTGCTAGACATGTTAGCCCTGTACTTAGCCACATTTGTAATTTTTCCTTTAAGAATGGTCAGTTTCCTGAATGATTAAAGTTATGACTTGTAAAGCCGCTTTATAAAAAGGGAGAAAGGGACAATTTTAGACCTATTTCTATGCCATCAGGGTTTGCTAAAGTTATTGAAAAGGCTGTGTATCTAAGGATAATTGATCATTTTATATCACATAATTTGCTATCAAATATACAGTTCAGCTTTAGATGTGGTTTATAACTGAAAATGCTATATTTTCTTTTCTCTGTGAGGTACTGGATGGATCAAACAAAACGTTTTGAATGCTGGGCATATTTTTTTATTTAACTAAGTCGTTTGATTGTGCTGATCACAAAATATTGCTCCAGAAGTTGGACCATTATTGAATACGGGGAGTAGCTCACAATTGGTTCACCTCTTACTGTAACAACAGACAACAAAAGGTCATTATGCACAGTTGAGAATGACTGTGATGTGGTGTCTGAGTGGGCTATGGTCAAATGGGGGCTGCCCCGGGGATCAGTGTTGGGGCCACTCATGTTCCTTATTTATATAAATGATATGCCCCCTAATATTACAGGTAATTGCAAAATATTTCTGTTTGCTGATGACACTAGTTTGGTAGTAAAGGATGTTGTATGCAATATTGGCTCTGTTTCAAATAGTGCAATTCATGACTTAAGTTCATGGCTTGTAGAAAATAAACTGATGCTAAATCACAGTGAGACTCAGTTTTTACAGTTTCTAACAAACAATTCAACAAAACCCAACATTTTAATTTCACAGTATGGGCATATGATTAGTGAAACCGAACAGTTCAAATACCTAGGCATGAAGGTAGATAGTAAACTGTTGTGCAAAGCCAACGTTCAGGATCTTGTTCAAAGACTAAATGCTGCCATTTCTAACATTTGACCGGCATCTGAAGTAAGCGATCGTTTGACATAAAAATTAGTCTACTTTGCTTATTTTAATTCGCTTATGTCATATGGTATTGTATTTTGGGATAACTTAGATGACATTTTTGACTCTGAAATGGGCAGTTTGGGCAATAAGTGGTGCAAGTTCGCGAACCTCTTCTCAAGTCCTGTTCACTAGTCTGGGTATTCTGACAGTGGCCTCTCAATATATATATTCTTTACTGTCATTTCTTGTTACCAGGATCAAATTATTCCCAAGAATTAGCAGCTTTCACTCAATTAATACTAGGCAGAAATCCAGTCTACATTTGGATTGCATTCCTTGACTGTTGTGCAGAAACATGTGCAGTATACTGCTGTAGCCATTTTCAATAAGCTACCTCAAGAATTCAATAATCTTAGCAGTAATCCATGCACTTTCAAATTGAAACTGAAGAGTTTCCTCATGGATATTCTGACAAGGAGTTCCCTGAAAAATTAAGTCGATTCCTATGTTATATTGTTGATTATGTTTACTTAAACTTATGGCTTGTCTTTTTTTGGGTTCATAAACATTTTATTTCATCTGTTATTACTTTTATGTAGTAATTTCATGTACTGACGTGTTCCATGATCTTGGATATTTGCTCCTCAATTTGGTCTTATGGAATTAGATGTGTAAAATAAAAAATAAAATAAAAAAAAATGTCACTAGAACCATTCGTCCATTTCTCTGTACTCTGCTTATATTATTTCCTTAGTATGTTATGTCCTCACGTGTAACACCGCCTAGCAGAATGAGGAGAAACTGTAGATCTAAGATAAAGAAATTAAGATCTTATTACAGTTACGTTAAATGTCTGTAAAACATGATTAAAGTGATATTATTCATGGCATTGATCATGTTATGGGATTTTCTGCAAATAAGTAAAATAAGACTTCATGACACATTAAACTGGAAACTAGACCGATGCATGAATCTGTTTCTTTGACATTCATAGTATTGTTTTATCCATTTGGTCCTGCTCAGTTTTAATGCCATATGATGGTTCATTACAGTGAAGGTTTCAGCACAGGTACTAAGTACAAAAAATTTATGTCTATTAGATTATAGCCATATTTATGTCTATTAGAATTCAGTTAGGAAATAATGAATATAATTTTAATGAATATTTTGTAATTTCAGAGACTAAAACAATAACAGAACTGGAGTGGGATGATGGCAGTCAGTCAGTACTTGATGTATGGAATGATATAGTGGTTTGCTCACGAAGTTCCCTGAAAACACCTGCAAACCTTGTTCTGGGGAAGTTGCCACCAGCAGGCAGTGAAAAGACAATGCAGTGGTTCCCTGTTACCAATTGGGTGGTTACATCTGCTCTTGATGGTCTCGTGTGCCACACCTTGGCCCTTACACAGGAAAATGATCCAGAAGCCACTGTCAGTGAGTATGCACAGAGTTCTCACCCCCCTCTTCCACATCTACATCTACATCCATACTCCGCAAGCCACCTGATGGTGGCTTATTGTTTAAATGGCAAAAATAAGATAAAAGAAAAGTTATTGTTGCTTTCCTTGCATGCTTACTTATTTAATTACTCACCTACTTACTTTCTAGCTTGTTTACTTGGTTCTTTGTTGAAATAATAAGCTCATAGTTTCTCTCTTTGTTGAAGTATTGCATATTATATGTAAGTGCAATTGGAATAATTTCCTGCTCCAAATATTATGCAAGTTACCTAAACATCGAAAGAAACTGATAGCAACAGTGTACCACAATGCAGAGAGATACACGAAGGAGAAAAAAAAAAAAAGTTGCAAGTGAGAATTCACAGCAAGTGAGAATTCACAATTTTATTTCTTTTTTTTACAGTTGTATGAGGCAAGTAGTTTCACTGAATTGATGCAGATAGCTTGTTGGACTTTTTATTCTAAAATCCTTTATTCATCGACCTCTAAATCAGTACTCCGCAAGCCATCTAATGTATGTGGCAGAAGATACTTCTCTTATCACTAACTGATCTTTCCTATCCTGTTACACTCATGAATGGTGTGTGGAAAGAATGATTTTCGGTAAGCCTCTGTATTAGTTCTAATTTCTCGAATTTTCTCATCATGGTCATTTCGTGCGACGCAAGTGGAAGGAAGTAATATGTTGTCTGATTTTTCCTGAGAAGTACTCTCTTGAAATTTCAATATTAAACTTCTGTGAATATTCACAATGCCTCTCTCGTAATGTCTGCCATTAGAGTGTGTTGCGCATCTGTGAAACGATCTTGCACCGACTAAATGATCTCTTAATGAAACATGCTGCTTTTCATTGGATCTTCTCTATCTCTACTGTCAGTCCTACCTGGTAAGGGTCCCAGATTGATGAACAGTACTCAGGAATCAGTCGGACAAGTGTCTTCAGTGCTGCAATATTAGAAAGGCCTATTTTGTTTTATCTAGCAGACAGTGACAAAATAGACTTAATCAAATCGAGAAACCACACCAGTCTTGGATGTTATTTGTATTAACAGCTTTTTCAGTATTAAATAATGACATTTTGATTTTTATATAGCAAAACGTTTGACGAACTCTGATGAGGTAATAGATCCTTCTGCAGAAAGGAAAGCAGGTTGAGGTCTACTTCATTGGGAATCTAGACGTTCGAATGTGCACTTTAAGTTGTTGTTGTTGTTGTTGTGGTCTTCAGTCCTGAGACTGGTTTGATGCAGCTCTCCATGCTACCCTATCCTGTGCAAGCTTCTTCATCTCCCAGTACCTGCTGCAACCTACATCCTTATGCACTTTAAATGTGCACATTTTAGTATGGTTCACGAAATTATGATGCTCTTGGAGTGTCTTCTGATGTCTTGTTTCTTTTATGACATAATGTATGATCTTTTAATGTTTTACCCATAGGAAGCTCTTTGATGGCAAGCCATTTAGAAGAATTTCGAACCCTGAAGATGACACATTTATGTCATTATTATTAAGAATTTTACTGGTACATTTGTGATATATATTAAGTGTAACACACGCAAAAAAGATCAACATTACCTGCGAAAGATTAGCTTCTCTTGCAGCTTACTAACCTTAAAGACCAATATTATAAGTGAAAGCTTTGCTTTTCTTGTAGCAAAACTATGTATATTAATTTAAACTGTTAACTTTCCCTGTTTGTGTGTTTGTGTTAATTAACAGTGATGTTGCTGTTGGCTGACTACATCATGTGTCCTATGCTCTGAATATCCGCTGCCATTGGCTGGTGAGATCAAGTAACATGAGCTATGACTGGCTCACAAAAGCGCATCGCAGTCTCGATTTCAATGATTCGGAAAGTAACATGCGGTGCTTGGTGGAATTCCAATGTGTACTTTTGTAATAAGAAAATACACAGTATACATGTTGCTGCACATCAAAGATATTTCCAAAACATGTCTTTTTCCCTGAGTTTTGTTTTCTAAAGTGCCAGGAAATTCTACGTCCGTGTATAAAACCATAACCATTCAAAGGATTGATAAGTTTTGCAGTCCTGAAAAGGAAATATACTGTCACTTAACATGGAAAAAGTTTTTCACCTGGGAGAAAGTGTATTTTTAACCGAGAAATTCGGGAAATATTTTCCTTGTCCGCGTATACACCCTGGTCTTGTAACCCACTTCTTTCATGAATGAATTACATTTTCTTAAGATTCTTCATATGACTCTCAGTTGGCATCTGCTTTTCCTATTGTCTGCTTTATGTGGCCATTCCACTTAAGGTCATTTTATCAATAGTGTAGTCGTACAGTAGTGGATTTCTTTTCCTGTGTATGCACATTATGTTTCATTTATTTAGGCTCAGGGTCAACTGCCAGAGCTTTCACCATTCATCAATCTTCTGTAGATCATTCTGCGAATTGATACTATCTTCTGAGATTGCTCTTTCTTATAGACAGTCTTGAAGGAGCTTCTGACACTTTCTACTAGGTCATTTATACACATTGTAAACAGAAACAGTACTATCACACTTCCTTGGGGTAATGTGGAAATTAGCTGTACATCTATTGATTTTTTTTTTTCATTAAGAGTGATGTGTTGAGTTCTGTCTGCCAGGAAGTTTTGAATCCAGTTGCAAATCTGGTCCAATACTCAGTAAGCTTCAATTATTTTCACTAAAGTTTAGTGTGAGACAGTTTCAAATGCCTTCCTGAAGTCCAGGCACATGCCATTAACCTGAGCACCATTGTCTACAGTACTACGGATCTCATAGAGGAACAGAGCAAGCTGTTTTGCAGGATCTCTGTTTGCGGAATCCATATTGATTTTCGTCATAATTATTGAGCATAAAACATTTTCGATAATTCTACGACAGATTTGACATCCACAAAGTAGTCTTATGATTATGTGCATCTGTCCTATAGCCCTTCCTGAAAATGGAATGACCTGTAGTAGGTCCTTTTCGTTGCTTTGTTGATCTACGATAAACACTGCTAGAATGCAGGTATCTCATCTGATCCTGATGCTTTTCTATTCCACGATTGGTCATCTCGATACCTGCCATTTCGACATTCATACGATGATTCGAAGGAGGGACCGACCGTATTACGATCTTCCATAGTGAAACAATTTCAGAAGACTGAATTCAGTATTTCTGCCTTCTGTCTGTTATTTTCTGTTTTGCAGCCTATATGGTCACTGAATGATGGAATAGATGATTTTGAACTGCTTGCTAATATCACATAAGACCAAAACCTCTTCACATTTGTAGTCAGATTGATTGACAGAATTTTACTTTCAGAGTCATTGAATGCTTATTCGATTGCTCTCTTTAAACTCATTTTCACTTCATTCGTCTGCTAGTTTTGACTTCTCTCGAATCTGTGCTGAAGCTCTCTTTGTTTGCGTAGCAATTTTTTTAATACAGCTGTTAAACCACGGTCGGTCTTTCTCATCCCTCAAGACCTTGCTTGGAACATACTTGCCTAAGGCATATTGAACTATGCCTTTGAACTTTTTCCACTTGTGCTCCATATCTTTTTCCTCAGCACAGAATATTTGATACTGAGTACTCTGATATACTGCAATTTATGTCTTGTCACTCTTGCTAAGCAAAAATATTTTCCTACATTTCTTAACATTCCTTGTGATACCCATAGTCATGGTTGCTATCACAGCCTTATGATAACTGAAACTTTCCTCTATGTTAGCTGATTAGATAATTTCAGGCCAGTTGTTTGTTGCTAGGAGGTCTAACACTGTGGCGGCAAGCTCACATATGCCGCCATCATAACCACCCGGGAGAAGACAAGATGAGGGTGCCTGCTTCACTCGATGGCAGCACCGCTGCCTCTGAATGAGTGTTCTCAGCAGCACGCTACCAGTGTGGCCTCGCTCCCGTGTGCGCAGCCATGCTAGGTGAAGGTCCAGCTCACAAACTCGGACAGCTATTTGTCATTATAGGATGACATAGCATGTGATCAGACTCAACCTGGATTTTTATGCTTCAGTCAATGTTCTCTCATGCTTATGGTAATTCCAGTGCTTGGCTCACCGCTGTTAGACATAATCTTGTGTTGTTGTTGTTAGTAAAAAACTGTAAATACTACAGTTTTTGACAAAGAGATTGTTTTGTTTCCACACATGTTCCACGAGTGTGATGGATTCAGTGTTGGTTCCCTTATCACAACAACAACAACAACAACAACAACAACAACAGCAGTTAGATTTCGTCAGTTGGTTATGAATTCACACAGTGAAACTGACCCTCCACAACTCCCCTCTGCACGCCCAAGTGTTCCCCTGGCTTTGCCACCATTCCAGGAAGCGAAGGAAGATTGGAACTTGTATGTACACCATTTCCATCAACGTTTCGTAGATTTCAGGTAGATCACCATCTTTCCAAAAGTCATTCTTCTTGTCTTGAGTTGAGCCCGAAACATACCACTTGCTTTGAAAACATGTTCCATTAGAGAACCTGACAGAGTTGTCGTTTCCTGAATTGTGTAAGTTGCCCAATACTTATTACCTTAAGCAAAGCCATGTTGTTGCTTCCCAATGGAGTTTCACTAGGGACAAAAGAAACCATCAGGTGTGGGTAGCCGACATCCACAGTTTTAAGTAGGAAATGCAAATTCGTTTGTGCTCATTGTCAACATTCCTATGCAGACACTCTAGAAGATCTGACAGTAGAGGGATTTTAGGTGTCTCAGGCTGTGACTGAACAGTTTGGGGATGTCCTGGACTATGCATTGGTGCGTGTGTTTCTGCAGCAAAGGTGTTGTTAAGTGACATCTTCATCATGCTCATTGGATTCATGCAGTTCGCAGTCAGACACGGCCCCCATCCAGTGCTGGTTCCCCTCATGCAGTGATGCACATACCCTCACCAGCAGGTTCAGTGCTGGCATGTCATAAACAAGGCCATGTGGCAAGCTGTGTGCCATAGCTGTCTGCGCAGTCATTCCTCGATCATGGATGTGGAATTGACAGAAGTCCATATTCTTATGTCGGTGTGCAGTCAGGAGCAATGTTTCCAGCAATATCTATATTAAACTGTACATTCAGCTACAGCCATTGCATTTGCAGGTCTATACAGAGACCACTGTATCTCTAGTGAGTTTTGAAACCTATCATTGTTTAGGTCACCCCACTCTTTCCTCAGCAGATTAACATTTGGTTTGCTGCCAGTTCCTGATCAATGTTACACATCATTATGACACAAAGGCGATAATTTTTTTGGCAATCAACAGTGCAATATCAGAAAACATGTTTGGTCTTGACACATTTACAGTTTTTGGAGTTCCCTGTCAGGACTCTGTGCATCTTGGTTCTGACTGTATTGGCATTAGACGAGCTCTGCAGTGAATTCAGGTCCCTTTTTTCATCTGGGCTGGGTACTGCAAGACTCACGTCACCCTTAAACCTATAGCCTGTCCCTTTTGCTTTGTGACAGATTGTCAAGGATGAATTGAACAGGTTGCAAGGTCTGGGCATCACTGAATCAGTTCCTTCTAGCCAGTGGGCTACACCTCAGGTGGTTGTTTGTAAGCCTACAGGGATGCTTTGTTTGTGCAGAGATTTTAAGTCCACTATTAATGATTGCTACCAAATTCCACGCGTTGGCGAAATTCTCAAGAAGTTGGCATGCGGTTAATGTTTTCGAAAATTGACTTGGCAGAGGTGTAACTGCAGCTTCGTCTTGACTCTTCCTGTAAACAAATTATATTGATTAGCACTCCCTTCATGTTATGTAGATATACGTGCCTTCCTTTCACCATCGCTAGTGCACCCACCATTTTTAAGAGATTTTCAGAACAATTAATGTGGGATGTACTGTGCTGTGCAAACTATCTTGATGACATCGTTGTCACCACTCCCTCAAGGCAGCAACATCTTGCTAACTGTATCCTGTTCACAAAACTGCAAGAGGTGGGCCTCAAGTGTTTGCAAGAGTCAGTTTTTTCAGATGGGAATCAAATATCTGGGCCACCGTTTTTTTGGCTGCATCAAACCTATGGCAGAGCATGTGACAGCGATTGCCAGCCTACCTCCACCACGGAATGTGAAGGAACTCAGTTCATTTTGGAGTAAAGTCAGTTATTATTCCAAATTTCTCTCCAGTGTGGTGGACATCATTCATCCACTCAGTAACTTGTGTAAAAAAAGTGTTCCTTCCATTTGGTCAGCTAATTGCAACAGAGCATTTGCCAACATCAAGTCGCTGCTCGAATCATCACTATGCCTCAGTACTAAACAGCTTGTCCTTGCGAAGAAATGGTTGGGGCAGTCTTAGCTCACAAAAATACTGATGGTTCTGAACAGCCTATCACATATGCCTCCAAGATGTTGACAGCTGCACAACCCAATTTTTCTCAAACCAAGAAGGTAGCTGTGGCTATTGTGTGTGCAGTCCAAAAGTTCCTAATCTTCATATGTGGCAGCATATTGGATCTAATCACCAATAACAAGCTGCTTGTGACGCATTTCAGTTCTCGTTCAAACGTTCCTGACATGGCCGCACAGTGAGTCCAGTGTTGGATTTAGTTTTTGAGTGCCTATCTCTGTGAGGTTTAGTATAGATTGACAGTGGACCATGCAAATGTGGATGTGTTGTCGTGCCTGCTTTCGCAGCAAGTGGTTGATCGACTTCAATTCATTGCATAGCCTAGGCCACCTGTCAGGATCCTGTGCTCTGTCAGGTGGTTCATTTTATGCACAAGGATTGGCCCGAGCGTTTGCCCCCAGTGTTTCTAGTCCAATATGCAACTTTATCTTCCTGCATCAGCTGATAGTCATCCATGATGCTCTCCACCTTAACACCAACTCCGATGACCCTAGCATTATTGTCCCTCCTGTCCTGCCAGCTCATATACTTGCTTTCCTACAGTGGTCACTGGGGCATGTATTGCATGAAGCTCTCTGCATTTCAATTTGTTTGGCATTAATTCAGAAATTGAGAAGGTTGTTTGTGAGCGCAAAAATGTGTGCCGAGCAGCATGCAGCACCACCACAGACCTATACTCAGTGGCCCATGTCCAGTAAGCTGTGGGAACGTGTTCACATTGGCTTTGCAGGCCCTTTACGTAATTCCGTGTGCTTGATAGTAGTTAATGCACTATCCATATGTCATTCGCATGCGCACCACCACAGTGGAAGCTGCTGTATGGGATCTGAACTAGATTTTCATGATTGAAGGACTATCCCGGACAATTGTCTCTCATAATGATTCACAGTTTGTTTTGGTGTTGTTTCAGACTTTTTGCATTGACAGAAGCATTACCCATCTTACTTCCTCTCCATTTCACCACATTCGGATGGGGAGACAGAGCACATGGTGTGCCCATTTTAAGACTCACTTGCAGAAGTGCTTTGCAGATTCATTAGCAGACTCGCCATTGCCTCTGTTTCTCAGCACCTACAGGACCAACCCACTGAATGGCCACAGTCCAGTGGAAACCCTCCACGGCTGTCAACCTCGGACACTGCTTCATCTGCTCTGCCCTCCATTGTGATCTGAAGTGCATTCACATCCTTCATGGTCTGGGCGAGCTCATCTGGGTGCACACTTTTGGCCAACGGCCTGTGTGGGTGCCAGTGACGGTGCATGTGGCAGATGTTCATGGTGACAACAGGGGGGTGCCACTCGCGGAGCGTCAGAACCAGCGATGTCCTTGGTGAGTCCCTCAACTATCTTCTCTGAAGCCATTGGCGGGGAAACCTCTCCCAAGTGTCACCCAACTCCAGGGGCCCGATGCCTTTAGTGTGCCTATGGTTGCTGTTCTGTTAGGTGAGAGCGATGTCAAGATGCAGCTGCCAACCACTCTGGACCCTCTCCCAGTGTCCAGCAGTGGCTGCATGGACATTGCACTTCCGCCGGAACACTGGATGGATCCTTCCCTGTCATCATGGCCTCTGACCGTTGTCACCAACAGCGCGTTTCCTGCGTTGTTGCTAAGTGCAGGGTTGCTACTGGGCCTTGTTCGCCACTACCAGGACCACTTCCAGCCGTATGCCCCACTAGGCTGCAGGCAGTTGATCATGCAGCGTCATGATGGTGACACCACTTTGGGTGCAGGTGAGCCGATGGTGCAGCTGCTGAGTCACCTGGGTGGACCCTGTGGTTTCCTCGGCCATGCTATCCCATTGCTGGCAGCCCTGCGCAGTTGGTTCACCGCCTTAGTTCACAATTTCCTGCTGCGCGGTCTCCTCAGACGAAGGGAGGAGTGTGGCTGTGTGCCAACAAACACCACCACTATGACCACAACATTCATACTCGGTGGTGCCTGCTCACTTGTGCCTCAATTTTGGTAGGCGAAGGTTCAACTCACAGACTTGGACAGTTACAAGTCTTTATAAGACAAGATAGCAAGTGATCAGACTCTATCTGGACTTAAAATGCTTCAGCCATTGTTTTCTCATGCTTGTGTAATTCTGGTGCTTGTCTAACAGCCATTGTGTATAATTATGTGTTGTTGTCAATAAAGAACTGTAAATATTACAAAGATGTTACCTTCTCGAGTTGGTTCCATAATCATTTGCTCGAAGTAATTTTAAGGGAAGACTCAAAATGATGTCACACGAATATGTTCTCTGGCATGAGTTTTGATAGCGTGACTTTCCCAATATGTGCTTGAGAAGTGTAAGTCACTCCATATTACAGTGGCATGATGAGGGAAGTTATTAACAATATTCTGCAAGATCTCTCAGAAGTGCTGTACTACTACAGCTCCTTATTAACCCACTTCAAGCTAATGTGTTGATGTTTTTCACACAAAACATTGTGTTTCAGGAACTTCATACTTATTTCTGATTGTAGTGCCATTTGGCTTTCTTGGCAAAAGATGTGATTCATGGCCCATAGCATATAAACGTGTTTGGTTAGAATTGTAGGTAGTATCCACAGTTAATTTCAGCTCTGAGTAGCTGTTGCTATTTCTCAGTCGTGATGGGTAGTTTTTGCCACACTCTGTCCTTTATCAAATGAAATATGTTTTGTCGTCTCTTTCCTTGATGTGTTAATTAAGAGAAGAACCAGTGGACCTCTGGATCTCAGAGTATACAAAAAGCTCACTCACATTGACCTCTATCTCCAAGCATTGGGCCAACATCACCTACCACAGAGAAATTCTTTGGTAAAGACTCTCATTGACAAGGCTCAAACCTTGTCAGACAATGAGAGCCTCACTGAAGAATAAAAACATCTACAAACAATGGTACGATGGAATGGGTACTCAGATCTACAAATTGGGTTGGTGTTGCTTCAAAATCAACAATGGTGGAGGTTGAGACTGAGAAAGAAAAAGAAAAGTCAAGAATCACTAGCTGTCGAATGCTGCTTTAATCTCTGGAAAGATTGATAGACTTCTATGGAAACATGACACCCAATATATTTTCCAATTTTGAACGGAGATAAAAAGTTTCATTTGTAATGGCAAGATGATTGAATTGAGTGTGTACTACATTACACACAAATGTGACATGTCGTGCGTGAGGCAGACTATTAGAATAGTTGAGGCATAGTGCGAGGAATGTTAGAGACACACCTGACTGAAACAAGGAGGCAAGTCAGCTGTTGCCGTGCACCGCTATTAGTATAACCATAAAGTGAAACGCAATGAGACCAGGATAGTGGTGGAAATATGAAGTTTCTGGGTCACTATAAATAAGGATCTATCAAAATAAGTTGCCAAAAAAGAGCTATTAAACCAGTATGAGTATTTAAAATTGAGCAAGACTTGGGATTCAGCACTCAGTTTCTTAAGATCCCTCTGGCTGTCTCATCCATCAGAGCTGGAAAGTGCTGAGAGAATGTGTGTTTCGTAGAATGTCAGTATAGGCTACGAAAAGCAAATGAACATCAGAGGATATATGGGGCACCAAAAAGCAGATATGTCTGTGTGGGTAGTGGCCCATCACCAGTAGTACTTCAGTCTAATTAGAGTTCAGGCCATGAGTATGCAAGAGGACAAAGCTCACAGCCTGTGGATTAGTAGACTGGGTTGACCAGCAATATATTGAGAAGAAAAATGGAATCAGCAGCTTTGCTGAATACTTTAAAGCATACCATTAATTGAAGTATTTTATTCTTCAATGCTCTATTTCACTGAACAAAACTTTTATACTTCCCTATTGGCCAACTTCATCATTGTAATTTTCAAGTATGTCTTGTGAGACCATTGTACTGGATGGCAAGAGAGTTCCTTCCCACATATCAGTGAGTATGCTGAGGTGAATTGAAAGGTGTAGTTGAAGGCTACAGTGTGACGTGTCTGACGGCACTTGCACATAACATCTACTTACCTTGGGCCTGGTGGTCAAGTGGTAAAATGTGTTCCTTTAAACAGAGAGGTCACAGAATTAAATCCCGATTGAACCGCAGAAATTTTCAGTCTGCTTTTAATCTAATCTCCACCTTTCAACAATGTGAGAGGTTTGGATTCCACTTTAAATTGTAATTCCCGTCTCCCTAGTTGGATAACTGGGATGGGTTTTGGGCACTCAATTCGCTGAAGTGGTGTCCAATTAGAAGACCAGCTCATGGCCATTGAGCCACACACAATAATAATAATAAATTATCCTCCTCCTCCTCCTCCTCCTCATCATCATCATCTTCTTCTTCTTCTCAGCTGAATTATTATTATTATTATTATTATTATTATTATTATTATTATTATTATTATTATTATTATTAACTCAGCTGAATGTGTATGGAAAAGGACTCCCACAAGATATGTCAATTAACGTAGAACTGCCATCTGAAGAAGAAATCGCTAAAGCAGCCCAACAAATAAGAAAACTGAACAGTTCTGGCCTGGACAACATCACTCCAGAGTTACTCAAAGTAAATCCCTCTATAACAGCAGAAATTTTACATCCGCATGCTCATCCAGGGTGTATATGACCCAAGACAATTGGGAGATCCGGGAAAAACCTGGGAATTTTTTCATCCGGGAGAAAACTGGGAAAAACCCGGGAATTTTTTAAAATTCTGGGAATTTTTCATTGTTTTAGTTTTCAGCTAAATATTTGTAATTTTGACTGGTAAGAACTGATACTCTTAACAAAGGATATTACTGTATCCCGCTGCTGCAGAACAATATTTCAGCAATATAACATAAACAAGAGAAAAAAACGAAAATAAAGGCAATGCGTCATATACAACAACGACACACAGTGCTCATTCAAGCATCTGCCAACAGCAAAATGTCAAAGGCTTTAGGAAGACTTTGCAATGCTTCATAACAACAAACTGCCTCCGATGAGCGTGAAGTCACAACTGTTCACATTAGATTTGTTTTAGAGTTACGAGCGGGCTCGTGCGCATGCGCAGTTGAGTCGCGTTTGAGTTGCTGCTGGAATGTGGCTGTTGGCTGTGCAAGCAGCTAGATGCTACTTGGAAAAGGGGGCGCCAAATTCATATTCTTGAGGAAAAGAACTTGTTTCACAAAATGCCTAGCATCCAGCGCAAGTTTGTCTATGATTATACATATGATTTTGAAACGCTTCCCTGTTGGTTTTTGAACATTTTTGAACACATTTTAAGTTGATTTCTGTATCAATCATAAGTTGATTTTTGAATGCGTGATGTCTGTCAGGAGAATCCTATTACATCTAGAAATCAACATTCCGCAGACAAAAGGGGATGGGGCTATACGAGCTGATCGGAGTAAAGCTGAACGGATGAATGCCAATCGCTGTCTGATTATGTGGTTGATTGGGTTTGCGAATAATCAGCGTTGTTATAATTACTACGGTATATTGATAATTTTCACTTATGGACCGTCTGACAGCAACTGAATAAAACACAATTTTAGTGCCATACGCGTTTCGCCTTTATTTTCTGCAAGGCATCATGAGTGGCCTGGAATATGTACATATGTTAGCTATTTTATTTACATTTTTGTCACTGTGCCTATAGGTTATTGGTATTTCCTATTAAGTGGTAATGTTTTGAACTGTACTTACAGGCTGCGTAGACAGTTTGTTACATATTATGTAAGAAACTGTCTACGCAACCTGTAAGTACAGTTCAAAACATTACCACTTAATAAGGAAATACCAACCACCAGAACTGTTTATAACCTATAGGCACAGTGACAAAAATGTAAATAAAATAGCTAACATATGTACATATTCCAGGCCACTGATGATGCCTTGCAGAAAATAAAGGCGAAACGCGTATGGCACTAAAATTGTGTTTTATTCAGTTGCTGTCAGACGGTCCATAAGTGAAAATTATCAATATACCGTAGTATTACGCACAACTGAGGAGGACAGGACCACAAAAGTTGAAGTTGTTATAATTACTTGCGAAATCTATAGATTCAGATTACCAGAATGGAAATAAACGACTGACAGGAATAACAGGTGAGAAAGATTACGTATTATCTTCTCGGTGTATCCAAGAAAATAAAATTTTGACAGAAAATTTTTGGCCAGATCGCTATATTAGTAAGGACCAGTTGTACAGTCCCTGGCTAGCAGCCGCTTACATTCAGTATTGGAAGTGACACGGAAAATGTGTTGCACGAACATGTAATAGCGCCTAACCAGAAAATAATTGCAGGGTAATTAAAACTGTGATTTTGGCAGGGTTAGTGAAGTTAATCGTCGAACAAATTTTGACAATGGCAGGAATAGCTACAGAAATGGTGATGACAAGACATTTTGTTAGAACGAAGAAGGAGAAGAAACAGGGATATCACACAAATTATGGCAGAATAAGACGATTCCGAATTTATATAAAAATTTCGTAATACTACTTTTCGATCTCATGCTTGAGAAACCGGATGCGTATGAATGAAATGTGAAACTATTTCCTAACATAAAACTTTTTGCTTGTAGTAGGCCAAATAGGCATTTGAAATTGATACTTTGTGAATTATATTGTCTTGTTATATAAATGGCCATGTGTACCAAAACAATCTCATTTAGTTGGTGTGTGTTACAAAATTGCTGCAATATTAGAAAGGCCTATTTTGTTTTATCTAGCAGTCAGTGACAAAATAGATGTAATCAGATCGAGAAACCATACCATTCTTGGGTATTATTTGTGATAACAGCTTTTTCAGTATTACATAACGACATTTCGATTTTTCATGTAACAAAACATTTGACGAACTTTGATGAGGTAATAGGTTCTTTCGCAGAAAGGAAAGCACGCCATGTAAAGCTGTTGTAAGATTAGAGAGGAAAAAATGGTAGGAGCTAAGGGTTGAAGAAATGTGTAATTTCTTGCTTATCTCTTGTCTTTATTAGTTTTATGTATCCTATATTTAATTTTATATCACACAAAACAGCTAGTTATTAGCTAATAGGCAATAAAGAGTGCAAATTTTCTGAAGAGTTCTCCCAATTACAAATAATCCCATCCGCTATTAATTGTGAGATTTTTTTTTAAGAGGGACAGGATGTCAAACCGGCCAACTGGGAGCAGGAGAGGCACCACAGGACATTTCAGTTTCCACTGTCCTGAATGTAGTTTGATGGCATCCATTACAAAATATACACGTTTCAATTCCACAGAGCAAATTACAGTGAATTGCGGTAGAAGAATGCTTTACGAAAAGACGTGGCACTGCACTTTGGCATACTTAAAACCAAATAATATGTCTTACATTTCCTCGAACATACGTGTTTTATGTTTCAGACTTTCCAGAAGGATATGCGCTACAAGATGAACATATTTTTAAAAATTTGTTTTTTTAGTATTGACCTGGTTCGCAAATATCGTACATCCGGGGCTGATGCACAGAGCAGCCTGAGTTATAGCGGTTAGTCTCCATGTGACCGGTGTTTACATTTAGTGATTTTGCTGTTTCCCCCTCGTTTACTCTCACGTCAAATGAAAACAAAATGGATATCTGTGACTGGGAGCTATCAAGTGAATTAAAATGCATTCACATAATTATGGAAGGCTAAAATATGTCATTAGTTTCAGATTTTATTTTATTTCCACTTTTCTGATAGTCAAACATTAATCGCCTTGCAGAACAATGAAGTTATTTTTGGCTGTTTGCTAAAGAAATTTGACTTTTATAAACTTTTCACCAGAGGCAGTCAATGTATTTGAAACGAAATGTTTAATTCCACAGTACTGGCTAGTTTCAACTGTTCGCTGCAGTTCAGGTGCACGTTTTCATCTTCTAGCACATATGGCATTTTGCCATAGTAAAGAACCAAACATAATACAGTACTGGTGCTCCAAGAAAATTTACATCCGGAATAGCCCACTGAAAAGCTTAATATCAGGTCGAAGTCTACGTCATTGGGAATCTGAATATACGAATGTGCACTTTAAGTATGCACTTTAAATGTGCACATTTTAGTATGGTTCACGAAATTCCGATGCTCTTGGAGTATCCTCTGATGTCTTGTTTATTTTATGACATAATATTTTACACGTATGTACATACGGGCTTCCTACGTCGTGATAGCTGTGCAAGTGCAGTGTTGCCTGTTATCTGCGCTCTCTGACAACTGCTGAAACGAACCTATTTCTAACAGGTCGCGGGAAAATATTGCAAATGGTGGTTTGAAAAGTGTTACTTTCAAAGTAAATATCCTTTTACGCAAGTTGAACTATGTGCGAGAATGTACCATGAATTTATTAAATCACAGAGTGTTTGACTCGCATTTAAAAATCAACTCTATGATGACGAGCCATTTAGAAGAATTTCGAACCCTGAAGATCAGACATTTATGTCATTATTAAAAATTTTACTGCCACATTTGTGTGACATATCTTAATTGTAACACGCGTAAGAAATATCAACATTATATGCGAAAGCTTAGCTTCTCTTGCAGCTTATTAACCTTAGAGACCAGTTTTATATGTGAAAGTTTTGCTTTCCTCTTAACAACACTATGTATATTAATTTAAACTATTAACTTGCCCTGTTTGTGTGTTCGTGCTACGTAACAATGATGTTGCTGTTGGCTAACTACATCACGTGTCCTATGCTCTGAATATCTGCTGCCATTGGCTGGTGAGATCACATGACATGAGCTATGACTGGCTTACAAACGTGCATCACAATCTCGATTTCAATGATTCGGAAAGTAACATGCAGTGTTTGGTGGAATTCCAGTGTATACTTTCGTAATACGAAAATACGCAGTGTACATGTTGCTGCACATCAAAGATATTTCCAAAACATGCCTTTTTCCCTGAGTTTCGTTTTCTGAAGTGCAGGGAAATTCTACTCCCGTGTATAAAACCATTACCATTCAAAGGATTGATAAGGGAAAATATACTGTCACTTAACATGGAAAATGCGTGTTTTTCACTCGGGAGAAAGTGTATTTTTAACTGGGAAACCCGGGATTTTTTTTTTCCTTGTCCGCGTATACACCCTGTCATCAAGCTCCCCAAGAAAGGAGACCTATCAGTTTGTAATAATTGGAGAGGCATCAGTCCCAAGCAAGATCCTCTCACAAAATATCCTAAATATGATAAAAGCATATGTAGACAAGAAAATAAGAAGAGAACAAGCAGGATTCAGGAAAGATTACTTTTGCACCCAGCAGATAAACACATTGACAATAAAAGCTCAGTATTCGTGTGAATACCAATCACCACCGTACATGCTGTTTGTAGACTGAAAAGGTCTTTGACAGTATAATTAGATCAAAAGTATGGCGCTCACTGCAAACTTTTTGAATTCCCAAGAATGTAATTGCTCTTGACAAGGTTGTGTATGAAAACTACACATGCCAGGTTCAACATCAAGGTCTGCTTTCAGAACCAATAGCAGTGAAAACAGGGAGTTAAGCAAGGCTGCATGCTCTCACCAATACTGTTTAACATAGTACTGAATCTTGTAATGATGAAAGCAGTGAATAAAGTGAGGGGAATAAAATGGAGCAATGGAACACCCCTAGAAGACCTAGATTTTGTGGATGACCTTTGCCTTCTATCCCACAGCCTTAATGTCATGAAAGAGAGACCAGAAGATCTGACATTTGTGTCGAAGAAAGTCGGTTTGAAAATTGATACCCAAAAAACAAGCCTTGTGGATAAATGATACCAACACTGCAGAGCGTGGGAACCAGGATGGGAAAGTTTTGCTACTCTGGAAGCATGATTACACCATAATATGGTAGTGCACAGAGGACATTAACAGCCGCATCAACAAAGCCAAAGGTGCTTTTATGACTCTCAGCTCTATCTGGAGATCAAAGGAAATAACATTGAGGATTGTACAGCGGATATTTGAATGTAATGTTAAATTTGTGCAACTTCCTGGCAGATTAAAACTGTGTGCTGGACCGAGACTCGAACTCGGGACCTTTGCCTTTTGCGGGCAAGTGCTCTACCATCTGAGCTACTCAAGCACGACTCACGCTCTGTCCTCACAGTTTTACTTCTGCCAGTACATCGTCTCCTACCTTCCAAACTTTACAGAAGCTCTCCTGCGAACCTTGCAGAACTAGCACTCCTGAAAGAAATGATATTGCGGAGATATGGCTCAGCCACAGCCTGGGGGATGTTTCCAGAATGAGATTTTCACTCTGCAGCGGAGTGTGCACTGATGTGAAACTTCCTGGCAGATTAAAACTGTGTGCTGGACCGAGAGCGGAAGTTTCGTATCAGCGCACACTCTGCTGCAGAGTGAAGATCTCACTCTTAAAATTTGTGCGTCTGTATGAATGTGAAACACAGGAAGTGTCAAAGCAGCTAATCCATAAGCTGGAGACAGATGTCTAAGGCATATACTACAAGTATGATGATGACCAAATGTCATCTCTAACAAATCAGTCTGGGAAAGAATCAACCAGAAGCCAATGGAGCAGCAAATGAGAAGCAGGAAGTGGTGATGGTTAGAACAGGAGATCAAATGAACATATTGCTGAGGAAGCACTTTATTGGATACCGTAGGGACGCCAGAGACAAGGCAGGCCCAGTATAACTTGGAGACAATCAGGTGAAGCAGAATGTCAACAACAAGGAATAGGATGGGAAGACATGAAAATACTAGCAGAAGACAGAACAAGATGGCGATCCTGTGTTGCAGTTGTATGCTCCACATATGGAGTTAAAGGAATTAATTATAATAAGTAATAAATTATTATTTATTTTCCATGAGAGGAGGTGATTTACCTGAGAGTGCTATTGTTGCAACTTTGATCTGCCATGTTAATGTGAGGAAAGGGAACTACATCAGAGTATACAATCATGACCACAGAAGATGCATTTTCTGTTTACGTCAGACACCACATTTTCTGCTGCTGAAACCTGCGCTTTTTCGTTTTTGTCATCTGGCAAATCCTTTCATGTTGCACATCTTTTCCCTTGGTGTAGAGCATTGCAAGGAAAGAGGACTCTGAATTAAGGACGAACTCTTTCCTTGCTGCATCGTATGTCGTACAACTGGCAGGTTCTTTAACATTCAAGAACCTGTGCAGCATGTAATATAATTTTTTTCCATTTAAATTTTGCTTAGCCCTTTCGTTTTCTCATTTGTAATTAGACATTACTTTATATTCATTGTTATCTTTATGCAAGCAAATTTTCCAATTTTAAGTTTGAAGCTATAAATGAAAATACATTTCTGTTAATTATTGTATTACATAATTTTTGTATTGGATCTTGCAGAATCATACTGTGCTATTTATTTTGGTCCAGAGAGCACAAAGGAGAAAGAAATACCATTAATTGTATGGCCTCATGGAGGACCACACAGTGCCTTTGCCAATGCTTTCATGTTAGATGCTGCACTTCTGACACTTCTTGGTAAGTTATGCTCTATGTTGATTTGTATGAAAATGGATTCTTTAAAATATGCTTTTATTTTATTTTGCTGAAGTGACCATTTTTTACTAAAAATACCATAAAAGTCCCTACACATTAATTTCAATTACAAAGGAAAAGCATGTATAAAAGTAATTGCTTAATATTGTTTCCTCTCTGTTTTGCTACTGCAACTGCTTGTATTTGTTGAATGACATGATTTTTTGGCAGTGGCACTGGAAAATGGGTGTTGACTTGTTACTTAAAGTGGAATTGAATAATGCAGCTGAAGTTGCTCTAATCTGATTTTAATGTCATTGTATTGCCACATTACATTTAGGGTAATCATACAGGTGTGGTTGACGGTTTCTTGATTGAAAGATTACAAAATGCCCTACACTACAAATAGTGTTATGTAATGAAATTTGGAACTGAAAAAGAAGCTTAATGCCATTTATGACAAAAATACAATATGATTGACATTTAAGAAACATTCAAATGTTCCCGTTGTCTGAATGTAAAGAGATAGTATATTGACACAACAGAGCAAAGAGGGTTCAACATAAGATACAGCTAGAGAAAGGTGGTGGTATAACAGACAGAAACTAATATAAACATGTTAAGATGCTATAGATCAAACATTGTCAGTACGGTACTTAATAATTGCAGTAATGTCAATTATTAATATGCAAAACTGATTAAATGAGCTGCTTAAACCTGACATGGTATCAGCTCTGGAAAAACATACTATATGTAAGATGTCTTTTTTGACCCCAAAGTGATTCTAGCAACTGTAAGGTGATAAAATGTAAAATATTACCACAAATATAATTATTGACCTATTGTGAAACTCATGCACATTGTTAAAATTATGCTTCGTTGTTGCATGTTGTAAGTAAGTTAAATATGAGTAGTATTGTGTACTACCTATGTTTGAAACATGGAAACACATATGTTGTTTTAGTTCGTTCTTATAATTCCAAAAATTATTTTAACACACAGTATTCATTTGCTACATACTACGTAAACGATATTGTAATTAGGTAATATGACATGTTTTATCCCTAATAAGGAATTTTGTTAGAAATAAACTTCTATTCACTCTCCACCTCATACGGTGAACACTCATTACACAACACTCTTACTCTGGCATGCACTATCAAATTTATTGGACAAAGTTGATTTGTCTAACATATTGGACATAGTGTGTTAGGGAACTTTTGTCAAATGTAACCTGTTTTCCAATTTATTTAAACAAGTTTAGTGCCTCGCCTTAAATTTGACCAAAGAAATTATTAGGCTTCTGTTCACTGCATGGAGAAATGTAATTGCTTGGAATGCTAGCAATGCTGCAGCTGTCTGACATGTTATATCTATCAACATGGCTTTGAAATTTACTTGATGTCTCGCATCGACAACGACACTGACGGATGTATGAGGCAGATGAAGCTCTGTATAACTTGTGGCATCCTGAATACAAAAATAAAATAAGAAAAAAGTGAGAGCTGTAAAAAAAATTGCGAAGGCTGTTAGCTGTGAAATATGGCCACAGTGTACCCTGAGAATATAAAGGAGAAAATCTACAACTTTTGTAGAAACAATAATATTTCTTTGCGGCTACAGCATGTGCTAATCAGTTACTTTTCTTCAGACATTCCTCCTTAAATAGCTTCACACATTTCTGGTATTACTTTCGTCAGTGTGCACTGTGGTATTAGTGCTATATTGAAAACTAGAGTAGCTTTCTCCTTTTACAAGAAATCTTACTGTTACGGTAAGTCTTTCTTCTGCAGATACAGCATTTCTGAAGTGAATGGTTCTACTCTGCAATATGAGGAGCGACTTTCATGAGCACTTATTGAAATGTAGTCTTGTTTATGTGCAAATAATTTTCATACGACTTAACGTCCTTGATTTCTAGCTCCCACAACAAAATTTTGTTTTAATTATCTTGCTGTGAAATCCAAAGCTTCATTCATGTATGTTTCCTTTTCTTTTTGTTTTTTTCTGCTCATCTTCCAAATGCGTTAGCACACTGGACTCGCATCCGGGAGGACGACGGTTCAATCCCGCGTCCAGCCATCCTGATTTAGGTTTTCCGTGATTTCCCTAAATCCCTAATTCGCTCCAGGCAAATGCCGGGATGGTTCCTTTGAAAGGGCACGGCCGATTTCCTTCTCCGTCCTTATCTAATCCAGTGAGACAAATGACCTCACAGTTTAGTCTCTTTCCCCAAACAACCCAACCCAACCCCATCTTCCAAATGCAAACACAATACAGTTGTAGTACACACAACTGGAGAGCATGGTAACAAGTTGTGATCTGCCCTTCTGAAACTCTGACAAAATATTGAGTGATAGTGTAATATCACCTTTTTGTGCCCTGTCAAAGATCTTTGTCCAGTATTTGATCAAATTTCTTTTTCCAATAAATTTAATAGGGTAAAGGCCCGTTACAGACAAACCTGTAACACTCATAACCTTGTTGATTCGCTTTTGTGTCCCTTGACGTTGGGCAGGTGTCACACAGTTTTCATTTCATTTAAATTTGGATCAAAGGAATCACACTTCATGTGTTTATTTTAAATGAATTATTATTTGTTTATGAGACACATTAATGCAGTGAGAAGTGTCATGTTTTGTACTTGGCTCATTTTATACTTTCACTGTTAAAATCTGTTCAATTTCATACGTCATTCTGGTTAATGCTCAGAAAAACTTACTCAAGTAGTTTATTTGATGCCTTCCACTCATTAACGTTTTTTTTTTTTTTTTTCAATTTTACAATGTTTATTTGGTCCATTAAATAGTTATGACCTTAATTAAAGGACATAATCAGGAATGCTAAATGAAATCAAAATAAAATTTACTTACAAGGCTTCATTCCTCTGTGCAGTTAAAACAAACTGCTGTGTTTCAAAATTCTGTTCTGTTGGCAACCAGATGGTTCCACCCTGGTGATTACTCGGTCACTGTAAGGATGTTGGACACTGTGTGTTCATGTTGTTCAAGAAGACTTACAAGGAGGCCTCCTTACATCATATGGCCCAAATGTGAGAAATTTTATTATTTAAATTTTACAAAGAGGCCAACTTTTTTAGCTTTTTCCTTTCCACTGATGCGACCTGTTCAAATCATTGTCAGCAAAGCTGTCCGCTAATCAAATCATGCTGCAGGATGAGAGACTAATCAGAGCCATAGGTGAAAACTGTATTGCTCCTCTGTTCTCAGATGTCACCAGAGTAGACTCTAAATGGCGTAGTCTTCTTTACATTTGCATTTCCTGTCTCCTCCGAGATGGGTCTAGTGCTACGGGAGCTATCTTCTTGTGTCGTCTTGGCAATCCTGACCAAGTAGCAGAAATTATTTGAAGGAAGGACTCGGATGATTTTTACTGTTTATGACATTCTTAAGATGATCTATCTAACTGAAGTTATGAAAAGAAAATATTTGCTGTTATTGTGTTACAGCAAGAAAAAGCACAGTTTTTGGTACATGGTATTTAATACAGTAACACATAAGATACAGTTTGTGTGTAGCACTGAATGCATTGACTGGGCAACAGTAATACAGTGCAAAGAATAGGCTGCGAACTCATTTGTGATTGCGCAAATAATGCTGTTTTTCGGTGGGCCATCAAAGTGCAGTAGGGGGCTGACCCAGGTTGCCTCTATAAGCAGGCCTGTGAACTGTATAGACATGTGCTCTCTGAAATTGCAGGCATCTTGAATGAAGTTACAGTTGAAGTTGACATTTTATCGTATTGTTAACTTCAGCTGTGAAGTTAAGTCTAGGACGTGCAATATTCCATATCAGCCCCCCCCCCCCCCCCCCCCCCCCTCGCACTCTCTCTCGGTGCACTTAGTGAGCTGAAAAATAAAATACTGGTTTTGTGTTTGTCATTGTTCATTTACCTTACAATTAATAATGCCACATTCTAGCTCAAAATATCCATCATCTTTGTTGTCACAAATGAAAGCTGACTGTTGTCACACTCTGATCTTTCTTACCTGTATATCCATAAGTTGTGTGGGTGGCTATTATGAGGATTTCCAGGCAGCATTCAGGACAGCTGATAACAGCCATATGATGTCAGAGACATTCTTTAATAACAGCATTACCCAGACAATACATGTGTATTATGGCTGTCAACAGCCAGTATCCAGCTGTCCATCACAACTGAGCAGCACGGAAGAAGGATGATTGTGATTTTCATTCAGCCAACATTGAAATATATAACTAATCTCTTCTCCCTGTGAGAGTTGGATTTTGTGTTGCCTGTACATTAAAACAGCTGTAGAAGAAATTGTCTTTCATCTTTTTTATTGAAATTTTGGTAATAGGAATATTTACCACTACTTGGAAACAACTATTTTAATCCAGCTTCAGCACAGGAAAAGGATTATACTTCCATTGGTAGTTACCACAGCATTAGTCTCAGCTCCATAGGGAAGAATGCATAGTCATCTGTGAGGATGATCCAAATGGAAACCTTAAAAGTGCTGTAATCCTTTTAATTGTAACAATAAACAAAAAACTTACACATCATTTTTTGACATAATCTCCCTGACTTGAGTGCACATATTACACAACTTCGGAAGTGCGTAGTTACCACAATGAAAGAATTCTTTTGGTCACATATGTAGCCAGATGGGCACTGCAGTTTTCACCTCTTTGTCACTTCTGAAATTCCTTCCTCCCATTGTTTCTTTGAGTGTACCAAACAGATGGCAGTCCCTAGGAGTGAGATCTGGTGACTGAGAATGATGTACCAGACACTCAGATTTAATTTCCTGAATAATCTCAACTGTCTTACATATGTATATAACCAGGGTGCCTATTCTGTATCTTTCCACCGTTTTGCCAATCGTTTTGGTACACAAGAGCACCGAACGGTCTAGTACTCGAATTAGACTCCCTGCATTATTCAGTATGCATTTCGGTTGTGATACTGTTTGGGTCTAGAGAACCGAAGCGCTGTTGTCGGTTCGTGTCGTGCAAGCCAGTCAAAAGCAAGCGACCACAGATCCGCACATGCGCACTGCAGCGCGCACAGCGCCATGAACACAAAGCAGCTAGTAGACAACACAGGCGCGCTATTCTTCCAAGTACCGAAAATTGCGTTTACGTTGCCATAAGGCATGACGCCGCATTCCATCGAGCTGACGTGCACGCCTTAATCACCCTTGCCTCCTCCTTAACAGTATCAGGCGCAGTATATTAATTTCCATGATTCTCAGCTGAAATGCATAAAAATTTTTACATGTTCCATGCATGCATAATAACGATAGCGTATTTGACTGTATTCTGCAGATTGTCGTAAATGCCGCATTATGTCATCTTATTCCCATTCACACTGACATTGTGTTTTGGATTTTACGTTTCGGAAAATGAGTTAGGAATAGTGTGTAGTACCACATTGTACTAATACATCTATAAAAACACCCGAAAAATTGATTCTGAGAGTTTCAAAGAATAAGAAGATAAACAGAATGTGCTTATAACTCGCTCCTAGAGATCCAAATGATTAAGCAGCCCACTTCCCTGTATCAAACGTCAACAGTTTGGGTCTTAAAAACAAAACTGAAAAAAAAGGGAAAAAAAAAGCATTTTTGAGAGCTCTTGCAGTCTGTTGAAGTTTATAACATGCATCTCATGAATGAAAATGTTTCGTATATGGTGCTACAGTCTAAGAATATTATGGCAGAGATCTTTCATCTCTGTCTAGTGTGGTTGAGGATTCGATCACAGATAAATAATTGTGCCAAGCAAGATTATGAAGATGACTGCTGCTAGTTACATTCCCAGTAATTTAAGTTGTGCTCTTAGATTCCTGTCTAACCACATACTCAGAAATCGCTACGTATTTGGAAAAAATGGTGAATTATTTCAGACAAGAAAAAATATAAAGGTCACTGTCGGTTGTTTCACTCACAGCAATTTCATCTCCAACAATTTCATATTTCGTATTTTAAACACACACAAATCACGAAACCATTACTGAGGAAGTTCGCTCTTACATGTAAGTAATAACGAATATTTCAGAAAAATATTAACTTAACGAATAACAATGTCTCAGAACGTGCTGCATATATGTAATCATTCACAGTAACAACCTAACCTAACCATATTTCTACCAAAGGAAAATAGTCTATTATGAACTCACTTTCCAACTGGATGCGTCTACTGGTGATTCTTTAGTAGCACAATCACTAAATCCAAAGCTAAAACCGCTAAATATATTTAAAATAAGAAAGTATAGGTGTACATAAACCACAGCCCACTGATCGACAGGGCCAGATCGAAATCCAAAACCTCTCGGTACAATTGTCGTAAAATCGGTGGGAGAACCATTTGGTCACAAGTCTCAGAAGCTTACTGAATAGGATATTTCGATAAAGAACCAAAAATGACGCCACTACCGAGACTAACCTACCACACCGATCGGTATGAACGATACAGAATAGGGCCCCGGGTGTTGTCCCACTATGACAATACTCCTTAAGTCAGAAATCCTTGTCGTTTACTCTTGATTGCAGGGTGAAATTGATTTTTTAGCATGTCTGAATGAGACGTACTTGTTACCCTCACTCCCCTATTCGTGTAACCCACAAAATTACTCCATTTGCGTCCCGAAAGGGAATGAATGTGACTTTTCCAGCAGATGGTTGAGTGCAGAATTTTTGGTGTGGGGCCATTCTTTGCTTGACCTTTTTACTTTTGGTTCTTGATAGTGGACCAGGTCTCATCGCCTGTAGCAATTTTTCCTAGAAATGCATAACTTTTGACTTGGAAATGATGCAAAAGTTCTTCACAGCCATTGACACGATGGTCTTTCAGTTCGGCAGTCAACTGACGTGGCACCCATCTTGCAGACACCTTATTGACATGCAGTTTGTTGTGAACAGTATTCTGTGCTGAACCAATTCTAATCTTCAAGCCTATGGCTGTTCCATTCTAAGTTACGTATCTGTTCTCCTTTAGGGGGCTCCTCCACTAACTAAATGTTCTCATCCGTCACTATGTGGTGGGCCTGCCCTGGTCTTGGGGCATGTTGCACAGAAGTTATACCACTTTTGAATGTCCCACACCACTCATACACTTGCTGCAGTGACAAACACTAATCCTTGTACTGCGCTATCATTCTGTGATGAATTTCCGGTGGTTTGACACATTCACTACACAAAAAAACACATCACAATCGCGGTGCATGTTGACGGCAGGGCGGCTATCTTGTTGTGGATGCTGCTGCCTTCTCCTGTATTGTAGCATCACTCTGTGACCTGTTGGTCATTTTCTGAACCTCAAGAAAAACTGCTATCACACAACTTTTCAAAATTTTATGGAATTTTCAAGATTTTCATTTGAATTACCCTTGTACAGCTACTTACATATTCCTCAAGCTGCTGTACAGTGCGTATCAGAGGGTGCCCTGTACCAGTACTAGAAATTTTCTTTCCTGTTTGACTTGCAAATAGAGCAAGGAAAAATGACTGTCCATATGCCTCCGGACAAACCCTAATTTCTCTTACCTTATCATCATGTATCGTTACATGAAATGTACAGTCGTGCAGTCAGCTTCAAGTGCCAGTTCATTAAATTTTCTCAATAGTGTTCCTCAAATAAAATGTCATCTTCCTCCTAAGGATTTCCATTTGTGTTCCCAAAGAAGCTGTTCCCAAAGAAGCTCAGTAACCCTTCCGTGTTTTTCTAACCTACTGGTATCAAATCTGGCAGCCCAAGTCTGAATTGCTTCAATGTCTTTCTTTAATCCAACCTGGTGCAGATCCCAAACACTTGAGCGGTACTCAAGAATAGGTTTTACTAGTGTCCTATATGTGGTCTCCTGTAGCTGTACTACAATTCTCACATGCTTGTTCCATTGCGTATCGCTTTGTGACATTACGCCTGGATATTTTATTGACGTGACTGTGTCAAGTTGCACACTACTAATGCTGTATTCGAACATTATGGGACTGTTTTTCTGCTCATCTGCATTAACTTAAGTTTTTCTGCATTTAGAGCTAGCTGCCACTTATCATACCAATTAGAAATTTTGTCTAAGTCATGTTGTATACTCCTACAGTCTCTCAACGGATGACACATTTCCATATATCACTGCATCATCAGCAAACAGCCACAGATTGCTCTTCACCCTGTCTGCCAGATCATTTATGTATATACAAAATAACAGCAGTGCTATCACACTTCTCTGGTTCTCTCCCGAAAATACCCTCATCTCTGATGAACACTCATCATTGAGGATAACACACTGGGTTCTGTTATAAAAAGTTGTTGAGCCACTCAGATATCTGGGAACCTATTCCGTATACTCGTACTTTCAAAGTCTGTAGTGGTGCACTGTGTCAAATGCTTTTTAGAACTATAGAAATATGGACTCCGCCTGTTGCCTTTTGTCCATGGTTTTCAGGATATCATGTGAGAAAAGGACAAGCTAAGTTTCACAAGTGAGGTGCTTTTTAAAACTGTGCTGATTCTTGAACGGAAGCTTTTCTGTCTCAAGGAAACATATTCTACTCAAACTGAGAACATGTTCAAGAATTCTGCAGCAAACAAATGTTACGGATATTGGCCTGTACTTTTGCAGGTCTCTTCTTTTATCCTCTTACACAAGAATCACTTGCATTTTTTTCCAGTCACTTGGGACTTGGTGCTGTGTGAGAGATTAACGATAAATGTGATATGATCTAAGTAAGGGGCTAATGCTATAGGGCAATCTTTGTAAAACTTAATTGGGATTCCATCAGGACCTAGTAACTAGCTTTCAATTATTTCTGTTGTTACTCTATGCCAGAAATGCTTATTACTATATCCTCCATATGAAAGTTTGTGTGATGGTCAAATGGTGGTATGTTAGTTTGACTCTCCTGTGTGAACGATTTCTTAAATGCGAAATTTAAAACTTCGGCTTTCCTTTTGCTATCTTCTCCTGCCTCACCAGGCTGGTCAATGAGTGACTGGATAGAAGCCTTAGACCAGTTTAGTGATTTTACAAAGGACTAGAATTTCCTCTGTTTCTTGGTGAGATCTTTTGCTAAGGTATGACAGAGGTAGTTGTTATATGCTTTGTGCAGTGATCTTTTTACAAATGGATGAATTTTTGCTAAATCTTGCCTGTCATCATTTCTATGTGCTTTTGAACTGAGAGTGCAATAGTCTTTGCTTCCTCAGCATTTTTCGAATTTCGTTCGTAAACCACAGTGGGTCTTTTCTGTCCTTAATCCACTTGCTCAGCACATACTTATCCATCTGTCACATGGTGTAGCTTGATGAAACCTCGTCAGTACTAAGTCATTTCCAATATGAGTTCAGAAGGTGTTAATGTAAGCTTGATAACCAATCCTGGCAGATTAAAACTGTGTGCTGGACCGAGAGCGGAAGTTTTATATCAGCGCACACTCCACTGCAGAGTGAAAACCTCATTCTGGAAACAGCCCCCAGGCTGTGGCTAAGCCATGTCTCCGCAGTATCCTTTCTTTCAGGAGTGCTAGTTCTGCAAGGTTCGCAGGAGAGCTTCTGTAAAGTTTGGAAGGTGGGAGACGAGATACTGGTAGAAGTGAAGCTGTGAGGACCGGGCGTGAGTCGTACTTCAGTAGCTCAGATGGTAGAGCACTTGCCCGCGAAAGGCAGAGTCCCAAGTTCGAGTCTCGGTCGGGCACACAGCCTTAATCTGCCAGGAAGTTTAAATTCCAAAATTGCTGGCACCCAAATCCGTATCCCTTGCCTGACCATCATTGGAACATTTGTTCAACAATGTTCAACAATCATCAGTAGCAATGAGGCCATTTGAGATCTTTATGAGGGACAAGCTTGATATTTTACAAGTTGATAGAACAAGGTACAAAGCCAGTCGTGGAATGGGGGAACCCCCTTGTTAACTTTAGAATTATGTGGTCAAGGTTAACTTTAGAATGAAACGGTGTAGGAAGGCTTGTTCCCCATATGACATTTCATTTTCAAAAAATAAGTTCTATGACATTTTTAAATTGGCATCTGGATTTTATTTGTGTTTACACAATTGGGACCATGCAGGGGGCCTTTATTGGATACTCTGTTGTGTTCCCAAAACATATCCCCAGAATAAGACCCTGCAGCAGTTTTCTATCTATTATGTGGATTTATTTGCTGACCTGAGGACACTGGAACAAATGAAATGACATTTTGGGTAGAAATTCTTCATCTGCTCTGATTCCCGTTGTGCCTTACTTCTCATTGGATAGATGTATGCAGCAGACAGGCTTGTACAGAACATTGAGGGTACACTACTTTTGCAAAGGTGGGAGGAGGAGATCATTTTGTATTAGATCCAGGGGCAAGTGGGGCTCTGGGGTAAGCTTGCTGGGTGGCTGCCAAGGAGCCCTCTCCAATCTGCTTCCTGCTTAACCCTCCAGATGCCAAATACATGACAAGGAAGGCAGTGCTTTTGTGGGAGACTCGGTGGTTGGAAGTGGGAGGCAATAGCTGCAGTCAGTGAAATCTAAAATGTGACCTTGTCTTACCTCAAACAGAAAACGGAGCTCTTACACGCTAAGAGTGGAACACTGTCCCTGGACATAGTAGCCTCCAGTGTGTGGAATGTGTAAAATGTGGGTTATTGATACACAATATTTTAATTCAGTGTGTTTATGCTGACTTAAGAACTAGTTTGTGTTTTCTACTGGACCTACCTACTGTTTTAAATGACAGTGAGATGAGTGTGATATGTGTTTTAACATTTTGTGTGATATCTGGCTTCTTTCTCAAAATTTTGGGGAAGAAGTTAGCATGTTGCAATATGCTTGTCTTACTTATTGTTACGCAGCCACAATAATCAGGCACCTTTCTAAATTGGTCATCTCTATTTACTTTACGTAAGGGCTCTGATGATTGTGCAGTTTAGCACCATAAGTAATAGTAATAATAATAATAATAATAATAATGTTGTTGTTGTTGTTGTTGTTGTTGTTGTCTTCAGTCCTGAGACTGGTTTGATGCAGCTCTCTATGCTACCCTATTGTGTGCAAGTTTCTTCATCTTCCAGTACCTATGGCAACCTACATCCTTCTGAATCTGCTTAGTGTATTCATCTCTTGGTCTTCCTCTACGATTTTTACCTTCCACGCTGCCCTCCAATGCTAAATTTGTGATCCCTTGATGCCTCAGAACATGTCCTACCAACCAGTCCCTTCTTCTCGTCAAGTTGTGCCACAAACTCCTCTTCTCCCCAATTCTATTCAATACCTCCTCATTAGTTATGTGATCTACCCATCTAATCTTCAGCATTGTTCTGTAGCACCACATTTCGAAAGCTTCTATTCTCTTTCTGTCCAAACTATTTATCGTTCATGTTTCACTTCCATACATGGCTACACTCCATACGAATACTTTCAGAAACGACTTCCTGACACTTAAATCTATACTTGATGTTAACAAATTTCTCTTCTTCAGAAACGCTTTCCTTGCCATTGCCAGTCTACATTTTATATCCTCTCTACTTTGACCATCATCAGTTATTTTGCTCCCCAAATAGCAAAACTCCTTTACTACTTCAGTGTCTCATTTCCTAATCTAATTCCCTCAGCATCACCCGAGTTAATTTGACTACATTCCATTATCCACGTTTTGTTTTTGTTGATGTTAATCTTATATCCTCCTTTCAAGACACTGTCCATTCCGTTCAACTGCTCTTCCAAGTCCTTTGCTGTCTCTGACAGAATTACAATGTCATCGGCGAACCTCAAAGTTTTTATTTCTTCTCCATGGATTTTAATACCTGCTCCAAACTTTTCTTTTGTTTCCTTCACTACTTGCTCAATATACAGATCGAATAACATCGGGGAGAGGCTACAACCCTGTATCACTCTCTTCGCAACCACTGCTTCCCTTCCCAACCACTGCTTCCCTTTCATGCCCCTTGACTCTTATAACGCCGTCAGTAGTTCTAATGGAATGTTGTCTACTCCCGGGGCCTTGTTTCGACTTAGGTGTTTCAGTGCTCTGTCAAACTCTTCACGCAGTATCGTATCCCCCATTTCATCTTCATCTGCATCCTCTTCCATTTGCATAATATTGTCCTCAAGTACATCGCCCTTGTATAGACCCTCTATATACTCCTTTTACCTTTCTGCTTTCCCTTCTTTGGTTAGAACTGGGTTTCCATCAAAGCTCTTGATATTCATACAAGTGGTTCTCTTTTCTCCAAAGGTCTCTTTAATTTTCCTGTAGGCAGTATCTATCTTACCCCTAGTGAGATAAGCCTCTACATCCTTGCATTTGTCCTCTAGCCATCCCTGCTTAGCCATTTTGCACTTCCTGTCGATCTCATTTTTTAGACGTTTGTATTCCTTTTTGCCTGCTTCATTTACTGCATTTTTATATTTTCTCCTTTCATCAATTACATTCAATATTTCTTCTGTTACCCAAGGAGTTCTACTAGCCCTCGTCTTTTTACCTACTTGATCCTCTGCTGCCTTCACTACTTCATTCCTCAGAGCTACCCATTCTTCTTCTACTGTACTTCTTTCCCCCATTGATGTCAATTGTTCCCTATGCTCTCCCTGAAACTCTGTACAACCTCTGGTTCTTTCAGTTTATCCAGGTCCCATCTCCTTAAATTCCCACCTTTTTGCAGTTTCTTCAGTTTTAATCTACGGTTCATAACCAATAGATTGTGGTCAGAGTCCACATCTGCCCCTGGAAATGTCTTACAATTTAAAACCTGATTCCTAAATCTCTGTCTTACCATTATATAATCTATCTGATACCTTTTAGTATCTCCGGGATTCTTCCATGTATACAACCTTCTTTTATAATTCTTGAGCCAAGTGTTACCTATGATTAAGTTATGCACTGTGCAAAATTCTACCAGACGGCTTCCTCTTTCATTTCTTACCCCCAATCCATATTCACCTACTATGTTTCCTTCTTTCCCTTTTCCTACTCTCGAATTCCAGTCACCCATGACTACTAAATTTTCGTCCCCCTTCACTACCTGAATAATTTCTTTTATCTCATCATACATTTCATCAATTTCTTCATCATCTGCAGAGCTAGTTGGCATATAAACTTGTACTACTGTAGTGGGTGTGGGCTTCGTGTCTATCTTGCCCACAATAATGCGTTCACTATGTTGTTTGCGATAGCTTACCCGCATTCCTATTTTTTTTATTCATTATTAAACCTACTCCTGCATTACCCCTATTTGACTTTGTGTTTATAGCCCTGTATTCACCTGACCAATGTCTTGTTCCTCCTGCCACCGAACTTCACTAATTCCCACTATATCTAACTTTAACCTATCCATTTCCCTTTTTAAATTCTGCTCGATTAAGGGATCTGACATTCCACGCTCCAATCCGTAGAACGCCAGTTTTCTTTCTCCTGATAACGACATCCTCTTGAGTATTCCCCGCCCGGAGATCCGAATGGGGGATTATTTTACCTCCGGAATATTTTACCCAAGAGGACGCCATCATCATTTAACCATACAGTAAAGCTGCATGCCCTCGGGAAAAATTCCGGCTGTAGTTTCCACTTGCTTTCAGCCGTTCGCAGTACCAGCACAGCAAGGCTGTTTTGGTTATTGTTACTGGGCCAGGTCAGTCAATCATCCCTGCAACTACTGAAAAGGCTGCTGCCCCTCTTCAGGAACCACACGTTTGTCTGGCCTCTCAACAGATACCCCTCCGTTGTGGTTGCACCTACGGTACGGCCATCTGTATCGCTGAGGCACGCAAGCCTCCCCACCAACGGCAAGGTCCATGGTTCATAGGGGGGGGGGGGGATAATAATAATAATAATAATAATAATAATAATAATAATAATAATAATCTTCTTCTTCTTCTTCTTCTTCTTCAACAACAACATCAATAATAATGATAATATATAGAGGTTGTGACAGTTAGCAAGGGACATAACTGTCAAAGCAGGCCAGACCACTTGTGCCAATCAAGCCGCACACTTACTTGGTGTGAGGCAGATGTAATGGTGCTGAACGGAGCAAGTGCACATTTTGGAGATCATATTAGCCTGCATGAGATGTTTGCACTTGAGTATTGTCCTTCTGGAACACTAGATGTTTAGAATTGGTCTATGTTGTTGCCACTACCATATTCTTCATGGTAGTAGTTGCTCGACTTGATTGCGTTTTCAATTTACCTTCACTGATGCCAGTTCAGAATCTGCTTATGTCTGTGATCACAACTTTGCATAATTCGTCCCTCCTGTTGTGTCTTCATCAAATTATTTGAGGTGGGCTGCAAAGTGATGAGGTGCAAGAACAAGCCTGATGAACATTGCACTTGCTCAGAGACCACCTACATTGTACCTGACATTTGGAATGCAACATTGGTCCAAATTTGTTCTGCAGTCACCATGTGGTCAGCAATGATTCCTTGCCTGTTATGGCAGTTCAGTCCCTGAATTTGTATGCTGATGCTGTTCAGAACCAGGATGACATACATGTGCAACTCCAATGGGCAATTAATAAAATGTGTAACACCATATGTCCAACACATTGAGCAGTTCTTTTCAAAGACTATACTGCCTTCTTGCAAGATGATGATATATCATCACTGGACGTAAATTTCTTGCAGGAATTGTGTTAATTGATAATGACATGGGATGCCAACAATATTTACAGATCTATTGTGATCCCAGTGGATCATTTTTCAGCAGGTCAAATAAAGTTGTTGTTATGATAAGTATTTTCATGTGGCTTCTACTTCGTTCACAGCATGCTCCTACGAATGATTGCCTTTTCCGTCCTCTCATCAGATGTTCAGTTTTCCTACTTTTGTTTAATGGCTGGTAATTGAAGTAAAAACTGAATGTTGCAAGAGTGAGTGAGTTTGTGTGTGTGTGTGTGTGTGTGTGTGTGTGTGTGTGTGTGTGTGTGTGTGAAAATTACATTTACATTTTCTAAGAAATATTTTTTTCAGGCTTTGGTGTGCTGATGGTGAACTTCAGAGGTTCAGTTGGAGCAGGGCAAGATAGTGTAGACTCACTGCCAGGCAGAATTGGTGATGCTGATGTCAAAGATGTACATTATGCAGCAACTGAAGCACTGAAACAGTTTCCTTTCTTAAATCCTGAAAAGCTTTTTCTGTTTGGAGGTTCACATGGTGGTTTTCTAGTGACGCACGTCAGTGGACAGTATCCAGTAAGTTGCAAAATAAAAGCATGAATTGTGGCATTTATAAGGAATTAATGTTCCAGCAGTGTGTGTGTGTGTTTGCTCTTTTTTTGTTATTACAGAAAGACTATAAAGCAGTTGTGGCAAGAAATCCAGTGACAGATGTGGCAGCAATGTTTACCGTCACTGATATTCCAGATTGGTGAGTTTCCCAACTGAGACATTATTGGAAAAAAAAAAAATGTTTTGGTGTATAGTTTTTAAACAGATCAAAATTTTAATTTGTGATAATAATGTATACAGTAGAGTCCCATTAATCCGAACTAATTGGGTCTGGACCTTGTTCAGATTACCAATTTGTTCAGATTAGCCGGAATTACGGTGATGAGTTTCTAGAATGAAGTACACCAAGAAGTTAAGTAGGTACACCATGGTTACAAATGGGAACAAATCTGTGAACAATGGCTCACTGTCACTCCCTGCCCTTGTTGTTGTATATTGTTGAGACCTTTGTAGTGCCTGAGTCAGTGCACTGCCAGTTGGATCCCAAAGCGCTTGGTTATGGTAGTTATCGATCGCTGGCATGCGTAACAGTTGTATTGTATTCGTTCAGGTGTAAGAGGTGTACGTATTTTCTTCATGAGTAAACGGAAACATATAACATTAACTTTCAAAGAAAATCTGAATGCTTTGAAGCGGATAGACAGAAGAAATCTGAATGCTTTGAAGTGTATAGACAATGGTGAGAATGTATCTAAACTGGCGACAGAACTGGGTGTAGGTAAAACAAATATTTATGATTGGAAGAAGAACTGAGTGAAGCTTGAAGAAGACTTTGAAACAGTCCCAGTATGATGAAGCTCTTTTCCTTTGGCTTATATGAGAAAGAGAAAGGGGAACTTCTTTGAGTGGAGCACTGGTTCAGGAGAAGGCTGTTTACCTGAACAAGTTAATGAATGGTGATGAGTCTTTTAGTGCGAGTACGGGTGGGTTGGACAGATTCAAAAAAGTCATGGAATCCATCAGCCAACAAATTTATAATGCTGATGAGATGGACCTTAATTTTAGGGCATTGCCAACAAAAAGCCTGGCATCAAAAGTAGAAGACCGTGCTCCTGGTTTTAAAATGTGCAAAGATTGTGTGACTTTATTAGTGTGCAGCAATGCTACTGGTAATCACAAGCTACCTTTAAAGCTGATCGGCAAATCTGCTAGGCCCAGAACTTTTAAAAACTGCAACATGAAGTCCCTGCCCGTATATTATCGTAACCAGAAAAAAGCCTGGATAGATGGTAAGCTGTTCAAAGAATGGTTTCACGGCCAGTTTGTTCCTTCTGTTTGACAGTTTTGCACGGAAAATCATTTTTCTCCCTGCAATCCTTTTGATTGATAACGCACCATCTCACCCCAGGACAGAGGAATTATGTGATGGAGAAATTGTGGCGATGTTTTTGCCGCCAAATGTTACACCACTTCTACAGCCAATGGACCAGGGCGTACTGCAAATATTAAAAATGATTTACAGAGTACAATTTTTAAGAATTCTGATCCAAGATGATAGCATTCCTCTAGTTGACAAAATAAAAAATAACAATGTGAAGGATGTTGTTTATTGGGCTGCTGAGGCATGGCAGAATATTTCATAAAATACTCTGAGAAAATCGTGGAGAAAACTTTGGACATCTCTTGAATTTCAGGACAGCCTAGTTGAAAATGAAGAGGAAAATCCACTACAAATGATATAGACAATCCCTTGATGTGAAGAAGCTAGTGAAGGAGACGTAGATGAGTGGATGGCAGCAGGTGGGCATATGTGGAGAACCTTACTGACGCTGATTTAGTTGCTGCTGTGAATCAAGACCAGGAAGAAGTGGAATGCTGTGATGGAAGTGACAATGAGCTTGAAAGCAACAAAGGAGAGCTGGTGCCACACAGCGACGCAGCAGAAGCCCTTGATGTCGCGCTACGTTATTTGGAGCAACAGTCCACTGCTACTCCTGCTGATTGGATGTTTATGAGACGATGGTGCGACTGTGTGTCATATAACAGACTGTCTTCATTATGCCAAAAAACAATGACTGAGTTTTTGTCATCTAAAAAGTAGAGATAAAATGTCCGCTCTATTTTAGTAAGTTTGACAGGTTTTCTTTCATTGTTATGTATTGATTAAACCTAATGTTTTCTTGCCAATTTTTCTAATACATGTTTTCTGTACTCTGTAAATTAAAATAGTGTGTATGTGCAGCAGTTTACCACACAGTTTTCCATACTTAGACTGACATTTTTCATGTTCGGATTAACCGAACATTCGGATTACTGGGACTCCGCCCCATTTGGAGGTGCTGTAATCACTTGAAGCAGAACAGAATGTGGATCTTTGCAGTGTACTGGCATTATCATTGGTGACAGGCCTGGTTCATAACCACTTATTGCATTTTGAAGAGTGCCAGATGATCAGTACGCATACATGCACTTTTAAGTCTTTTACATTCATTTAATTAACACAGTGTCTTAAGTATTTTACTTGGAGAGTGCAGCCATGAAATATTTTTACACTGTGCTGTTGGCTTAAATTTCATAGACTTAGTGTGCATATACTGTTTGGCAGAGACAGTTCACACAGTGTCGCAGCCTATAGATACCTGCAAACCTCAACTAACACTGCTGAACCTTTCTGCTGGACCAGAATGGAACCATAGAAGCATAATTCATCTGTGTGCATTCATGTGTTCTGCTTGTTCGCTGGTGGTCATTTTTATGCAGAATGCTTTGCAGTGAACACATGATGGATTGTAAATGATATAGGTTATCTCACACGTAGTTGTGCTTCGATGTTACAGATTTTGCTGGTGGTAGTGATTGGGAGTGGCTCGGGGAAGTGGTTGTTGGTGGGTGCATGTCTAGGGCAAAGATAGTCGTCTGAAATCTTATATGATTTGACAAGGATGTTACAGATTTTACAAGGATGACGAAAGGCAGTTCTGGGTGGTGTGGGGAGGGAATAAGGGAAGTTGATATCATTTCATGACTCAACTTGAGAAAGTCACAGCTCTGGTTGAGTAATCTGTGATTCTAGAAGTTGGTAGTACTGTTTATTTATTTGTGTATTTCTAGGCTGTACTGAGAGTTGCACTTCTTAAAGATAATTGCTCTCTAGTGAATTTAACACATTTCTAAAATAGATGTTCCTGACTGTGGAGATAGAAATGGATTTGTGTTACAGCATTGATGTCAGTGAATATAAAGTTTTGCAAAATTTTCAGATAAAGAAAAAGTACTGTTGATTGTTAAGAGAATTGCATTTTCTTTTGCAGGTATACAAGTTTTGCCCTGAAAGTAATGTCAAAAAGTCTATAAAAACTTAATTTATTGATCAGAATGGAAAAATGCATCAAAAATATTCAAAATAGGACCCCCACATCAATAATTTTAGCCAGCAAAATTTACAAGTGTTGCAGACGCAAGGGAAGACCCACATTGGAAAGTCCTGTGGGGCCAATGCAATAGCAGGTGTTATTGTTGATGGTTTCAAACCTGTCTCCTTTCATGGGTATCTTGAGGTGAGGAAACAAAAAGTAGTCTGCCGGAGTGAGTCTGCACCAGTCCCACTTCTGCTCAGTCTTACTAATCTTGTGGCCAGCATGCGACCTCGTTGACGAGCATGCATTGCCGTCTGTGGTGATCAGATACTCTGTGGAAACATTTTGGCAGCAGACTTCTCAAGTTTGATTGCATACTGTCATTAAATTGAATGCTGCATCGTGGGTGGAAAAGGACCTGCAAACAGAGGTTCACGTAGGGAAATGTCCAAACTCTTTGGTAGCTTGTAGGTAACTGGAATTGTTCATGTTTGGATATTAACAGCCCCAATCAACGAACATGGACGGATAGACTGTGCTCTGACCAGTAGGAGTGTCAGGACAGAACTGGTGATAATACATTTCTGTTGAAATCTTGTAGTGGTATATACAGTCAGGAATATTATTAAATTATAATTTCATTACATTTTTGTTCAGGAAGTTAACAACCTGTTTATAAAATACTGTTAGCGCTGGAATCTTTTATGGAACTTTTTCTTCCGTTTCACGCTATATTGTAAAGGATTGTTTAGTTTATGTAGTGTACATGTAAATAATTTGTACGTACAAAGAAGACTGCATATATTCAGTTCAGCTAGACTGTATCAGTAGAGAATATAAAGAGTAAACATTTACATATAGCGTCAATTACGACTCTGACTAAGATACATTTAGCCTGCTGGGTTGGCCGAGCGGCCTAACGCACGACTTTCCGGAATGGGAAGGAGCGCCTGGTCCCCGGCACGAATCCGCCCAGCGGACTTGTGTCGAGGTCCGGTGAGCCGGCCAGTCTGTGGATGGTTTTTAGGCAGTTATGCATGTGCCATGGTGAATGCGGGCTGGTTCCCCTTATTCCGTCTCAGCTACACTATGTTGGCGATAGCTGCGCAAACAAGTTCTCCACGTACGCATACACCACCATTACTTTACCACGCAAACATAGGGGTTACACTCGTCTGGCGTGAGACGTTCCCTGAGGGGGTCCACTGGGGGGCCGAACCGCACAATAACCCTGGGTTTGGTGTGGGGCGGCAGAGGTGTGAAGTGGACTACGGTAGTCGTCGTGGGGGTTGTGCACCACTGCGGATGCAGTGGGGACGGAGCTTCTCTGTCATTTCTAGGCCCCCGGTAACATACAGTACAGTACAATACAAGATACATTTTTATTCAATCATGATCACTCAAGACATGTGCACAACTGGTTTCCACAGGCAGCCATCTTCTGATGTTTCAGTGTTGCAGTAATTGTCACCACGTGAGTCAACAAAAAGCAGCAAAATGTCAACCCAGAGGATGTTTAAAAATGTCACATCTTCCTACAGTAGGTAGTATTAGTTAAAACTAGAAGAAAACTTCCTATAATTATGCATCCGGAAACCAGTACCTGTTGAGATGTAGGCCATTTTGCATGTGATGGAGTAATGTGTAGTAAATGATGGTGATGGTGTCTTTTTGGAGAATGTTACCCTTGCAGAAAGACAACTACTGTGGTTTATGCACGACAGGGCATTTTCTGCAGATTGTGCTGCAGTACCTCACCACAGTGTTTCGTGTGTGATGGGATTGGTCAAGGTGGTCTGTTAGCATAGCTTTCCCATGTGCCAGAACTGAATCTGTTGGATTTCTGGCTGTAGGGACATTTAAAGGTTTTGATATATGCCCAACCCATTGACAATGTGCAGACATTATAAGAGCATATGACCAATGCATGGGATGCCATCTGAATGTAGTAGTGTGCATGATCCGCTATGGAGAAAAGCTGACAGATGTGTGCTAACCATATAAAGCACTGCCTACGGTGTCAACCCACGGAAATGACAGGGTAGATTGGCCCGTATCTCAACAGGAGTTGGTTTCCGGACATATCATTATAGGAACTTATCTTTTAATTTAACCAACGTACCTTTCTTGGGAATATTGCACTTTTTTTAAACACTCTGTGTATTATCTATCACCAGTACAGTTCAAATAGATACAAACTGTAGCTATTTGTCACAGATTTACTGAAATGTTTTGAAGTGCTGTTGTGTAGTATGTCTTGATGAATTTCTGCTTTTTGGTGAATTTCATTGTCAAAATTATTGAAATATTTCTACATCAGAAGATGAATGTAATCAGCTGAAACTAGTAATGTGTATATTATCTTATGTGATGGCGACTCAATAAAAGCTTTTGTCAAAGGTATATGGAATTTTCAAATAAGGCTTTATTTTAGGGGCTCAGATAAACACAGTACAGTAGATCCACAGTTTGATGTAATGAATTTCAAATGAACAAGTCTTTTTTTAAATGCACAACTATTGAATTCAGTCATTTCTGTTGTTGTGGGTGCCAACAAATAAGGGTGCTCTGTTATCATGCCTTGTAAGAAAAGGTAAAAGTAACTACACTGTATACATACAACAGCATTTTCAGCATTTGTTTGATTGAATTGAGAAAGTATATGTACATATTTTCCAATGCTTTTTTTTTCTTCAAACAAAATAATTACATACATACTGTGCAGCAATATTGTACCTATTGAATTAGTGTATTATGGAATACAACAAATGATAATAATCTTAATAAACAACTTCATGTACTGTTCTTTAACACACTAAATTTTAGTTGAAATACATTTTAGTTTAAAACAGTTACTAGCCATAATACATTTTACTTCTGTACATTAATTTGGAAAAAAAATCATTAATTGTTGTTGGTTGTATCATTAAGGCAGTTTCTGAAGAAATCACATCTGCCATGGAGGCATCAGAAGCGACAGCAAATATCTTGAAAACAGCAATTGCAGCTGCAGCTTCAGCCATGGGTGGCGATGTCATATCCTTATGTTCCTCCTCCTCAGATGACGATGATGTTGTTGTTGTTGTTATGTTGTTGCTGCTGTGGTCTTCAGTTCTGAGACTGGTTTAATGCAGCTCTCCATGCTACTCTATCCTGTGCAAGGTTCTTCATCTCCCAGTACCTACTGCAACCTACACCCTTCTGAACCTGTTTAGTGTACTCATCTCTTGGTCTCCCTCTACAATTTTTACCCTCCACGCTGCCCTCTAATACTAAATTGGTGATCCCTTGATGCCTCAGAACATGTCCTACCAACCGATCCCTTCTTGTAGTCAAGTTGTGCCACAAACTTCTCTTCTCCCCAATCCTATTCAATACCTCCTCATTGGTTATGTGATCTGCCCATCTAATCTTCAGCATTCTTCTGTAGCACCACACTTCGAAAGCTTCTATTCTCTTCTTGTCCAAACTAATTATTGTCCATGTTTCACTTCCATGCATGGCTACACTCCATACAAATACTTTCAGAAACGACTTCCTGACACTTAAATCTATACTCGATGTTAACAAATTTCTCTTCTTCAAAAACACTTTCCTTGCCATTACCAGTCTACCTTTTATATCCTCTCTACTTCGACCATCATCAGTTATTTTGCTCCCCAAATAGCAAAACTCCTTTACTACGGTAAGTGTCTCATTTCCTAATCTAATTCCCTCAGCATCACCCGAGTTAATTTTGACTACATTCCATTGTCCTCGTTTTGCTTTTGTTGATGTTAATCTTATATCCTCCTTTCAAGACACTGTCCATTCCGTTCAACTGCTCTTCCAAGTCCTTTGCTGTCTCTGACAGAATTACAATGTCATCGGCGAACCTCAAAGTTTTTATTTCTTCTCCATGGATTTTAATACCTACTCCAAACTTTTCTTTTGTTTCCTTCACTACTTGCTCAATATACAGATTGAATAACATTGGGGAGAGGCTACAACCCTGTCTCACTCCCTTCTCAACCACTGCTTCCCTTTCATGTCCCTCGGCTCTTATAACTGCCATCTGGTTTCTGTACTCCTTAATCTAGCTTCTAAGATAAGTCGTAGGGTCAGTATTGCCTCACGTCTTCCAATATTTCTACGGAATCCAAACTGATCTTCCCCAAGGTCGGCTTCTACCAGATGATGATAGTAAAGCATTATCTTCTCTTTCTGCATCATCAGCGTAATTGATGACTGGTTCTTCAGCACCACAACTGGTGTCATACGCGACTGTCCATTCTCCCATATTGACACTACAAGAGGGAACCAACTGGATGTAAGCCTTAGAAGAGCAGATCAGATCCTAATTTGTATCCACATTATGAATAAATTCAGATGTTGAATCATTGGCTTCCCCTTCAGTTTCAGCAGTGTTATGAGTTGCTGTCCAGGCCACCTTAAAACAGTTGGTTTTTTGTCTGTTGTAACTTCATCCCAAGCAGAAGATATGTTGCGGATAGCTTGCAGGACATTTCAATGTGGAACTGTTTCTTGTAGTTCGACTGCACAGATGGCAGCCTTAACAAGCCAGTGTCTATAATTGTACTTCCATTAAGCAATTATTCCTTGAGCCAAAGGCTGCAGACATCTTGTGTTGTTAGCTGGTAAGAAGACAACTTCTCTGTTGAGAAGTTCAAGCTGTCAAACTGATGTGCTGAGGAGTGGTCGAACGTTAGCAAAATATTTCTCTCCCTCATAGCCATTTCTTATTGAACCTTCAAGAGCCAGCTATGGAGGAGAGATCTGGCCTTCCAGTGTCTGTTGTTACTTTCGTAATGGCATGGCAGATTGAATAAGTTGGCGCGTTTAAAGTAATGTAGACTTTAGTATTCCCTTACTGCATTTTCGTCCATAACATTTTTTGCCCTTAACAAGTAGTATTTTTTCAGGCACCAAATTATAGAAACGCCACCTTTATCCATATTAAGCACATCTCTTGGGAGATACAAATTAGAGACTTTGGAATGAAACCCCTGTGTCCACTCATTGTCATCTTCCTCCTTTGCTCTATGTCTCTTCCCACAGGCAAGACAGCACTGATTTTATGCCTCTTTTGAAAACATCATATCCAGCCCTCAGAACACAAACCCACCATTTACCTTCTAGTGTGTGATTTCACGAGCCTTTTCTTGAATCGTGGGACTGGACAACGGAATTTGCTGTGAGTGCATGTTTTGGAACCATTCAAACAGGAATCCTCCACTTCTTCATGTTTGGATGGCCTCATACACTTTCTGCTGTTGCTAAATGAAGATCTTGCCAGACTTGCCTCTATTTTCTATCTTGAACTTATTATCAATGAGATCTGAAAGTCTTCTGTAACTTCTTTTTTTATTTTCTCTCCACTGTTGACCAAATGTAGTATTGCTGCTTTTGTTTTAGTATCAGAGCATTGTGATCTTGTTTCTGATTTGGCATCATATTGTGAGTGATGGAGCGATGGAACTCACTGTTCACAAACAAACAGTGACAGAAACCCTCTTGACAGTTGTATGTCCCGCACCATGTGTGATGTACTGACAAACCCCTCAATTCCCCCACCCTTGCCTCTTACACTGTGGAAGTGACACATGGGCAGCAAGCAAGCAAGCGATTGGGCCATTGTTTCAGAATTAAATTATGTACATTATTGAGAAAAATTATGTGAAATGCATAACGGAAAATATTGTAGTGCACTAATATATACGTCGATAGACACACAAACATACACACAAAAGTCAAGCTTTCGCAACAAACTGTTGCCTCATCAGGAAAGAGGGAAGGAGAGGGAAAGACGAAAGGATGTGGGTTTTGGTAAGGAGTCATTCCAATCCCTGGAGTGGAAAGACTTACCTTAGGAGGAAAAAAGGACAGGTATACACTCGCACACATACTCAGATCCATCCGCACATACACAGACACAAGCAGACACATCCTTTCGTCTTTCCCTCTCCTTCCCTCTTTCCTGATGAGGCAACAGTTTGTTAAAGCTTGAATTTTGTATGTCTATCAACGTGCCAGCGCTTTCGTTTGGTAAGTCACATCATCTTTGTTTTTAGGTATATTTTTCCCATGTGGAATGTTTCCCTCTATTAATTCATATATATGATGTATATGAACTGGAACATGTAATGAGGGGACCAGCTTTTAGTTTGTAGTACAAGTTATACAAAATTAGGTTTAAGTGGTAGATGTTTTTGCTGTTATTCGGTAGGGATTCAAAAGCTAGTATTGGTTAAGCGAGTTTCGAAATAATGAGTCTACTGTAATGGATTAAGAGTGGAAACCGTCATTGTGAAGCCTATGCCAAGTGTGACAGACAAGATGTAGTATTTTTGGACTTGGGACTTCATTCGTTATGTTCCTTACCATTCAAATGCCATTTACCTTAAGCATTATCTCCACTTTTACTAGCCAGAAAATATGAGATTTGTATTTACTCTTCCACTTGTGGTCTACTCCAGTTCATGCTGCTTCTTTGTTTTGAAGTAAGACTGTTTTTACTTTTGATTATTACATTTTATGTTTTGCAATTTAAATGGAACTAGAGTTAACAGAATTGTTAATCTCGTTACATCTTTCAATCTCACGTAAAATGCAACTTCATATTCTAGGACGGCAGTGGAAGCTGGCTATCAGTACAATGTGCTACAAGACATGAGCCTTGAAGCATTTGAGAAGATGAAGAAATGTTCACCTGTTAACCATATAAATAATGTAGTTGCCCCAACATTATTTATGGTTGGGAAGAAGGATGCAAGAGTGCCAAGCAGTCAAGCAATTGGTTACTACCACCTTCTGCGGTCTAACAATGTTAAAACAAAGTAAGTGTGTCTTCTTTAGAAAAAATAAAATAAATCATTGCACAAGGTGCACCCGCTTGAGGTGCTAGAAAATATATAACCACTGTTAATGAAAACCACTTTCACAGTATAAAAAAAATTAGAAAAGTGGTTTAGTTTTATGTTCTTACTTATATTGCGAGTTATAATGCAATAAGGTTGTATATGGTAATCTGACATCGAGCAATTGTTTGATATTCTGGAGGAAGGTAAAAATGATTACGCTTAAATAGTTACAAATAATAATGCTACCCTGTGGATCTGCAAGTTATTTGTAAATTTGCCTTTATATCATACCACCTGATATGAAATTTTCATGATGTTTCATTGCATTATACTGTATATTGACAACTTATTATTTTTGAGCTGTGGGCCAGTCGTAATAATCGTATGCAGTCTTTTATCAATGTCCCTGTCTGCCATTCAGTACTTCCTGTATGTGGTGAGCAGCAATTTATCCTTTTCATGTTGTTATAAATATAATGTGTATTATACAAATATTTTATTTTCCTAATTGGCTGAAAGGAATGAAGACATTATGAAAAACTAATTTCTACTTGTGTCTGTCTTTACATCATGACACAATATTGAAGTTCGGCAGAAGTCTTAATGTTCTTGTTGCTGGAATACCAAATTACACATCTTGTTCACTGCTCAAAGAATTTTTGGTAAAATAAGTTACGGCCCGTTTTTGGAGCTACCTAAAGTACTGCCTAGAAATAAACACAGTGGAAGGAAGATGGCTACTACCCACTGTCAAGACTTGTAGCAAGCATTTCAGAAAGCAGAGATCGATGATGTAGCATTGTATTTTCTGATTTCTTTAATGGGGCAATGTGTCAGTGCTGCTCCTTGAATACACAAATCACAAGAAACGCTGTAAAAGACATTCATGCAATCCACAACAACTTGTAATTTGTGTGCGTGTGCTGTGGAAGAAGAAAGGGTACTTATTCTTCCTGTTCCCTGTTGAAACCTGTAGGGTTTTTCCTGAGTTGGAAACAGTTTTTCTTAATTGTTTTTATTGTTACACTATCATTTCTGTTGTACTAATGAAATGTGTAAGAGAAGCTGGTACAGAAATCTTAAACTTGTATACCACAACAATCAAGGAGCATCTCATTTCCAGAGCTACCCTTCCTTACTTCTAAAATAGTAAATATGCAATTAATTTATGTATAAATTAGTGCAATCGCATGAGAAACTGAAATATCTGGCAGAATTACAATTTGCAGACATAAAAATGTCCATATTATTGTTGTATTGTACATTTAATTTCCTTCACTTACACAGATTTTATACAGTGTATTGGAGAGATTACGATTTTTAATCATAGATACCAATTACATATGTTTTTGCATGCAATTTGGGCATTTTAATCGATTCTACAGTCTTCTCAGTTTTGCGTAATTGGGGGTTTCGCTGTACTTGTGAAAACTTCTGATGTATATATCATATTACAGTTAAATTTAAAAAAAGATCTCTTAATCCATTCAAGAATCTGTTACCAGTCTCATCCGTTTGTACATTGAGCACATTATCAAATCCCTCCTATTGACTGATATTTCTAGCTCTTTAAGGTGGTCAAGCTTCCTTCCTTTCTTCACTATGTGCACCTGTAAAGATTCTTCAATACCTTTTAGTGGGTGGCAACTCAATTGAATTATTATTATTATTTTTAATTTAAATGGTCCAAACACTGTTGAGAAATTTGGGCATTTGCTGTTTGCCAGAGTTCAATAAATGCCAAGCCCATTCTACATTAGCCTCATTGATGTCAACTCTTTGAATAAAGTATACCATAATCTTTCTTCCAATATTATGAGAAGGAAAGTTGCTACTCGCCATATAGCAGAGATGCTGATTCGCAGATAGACACAACAAAAAGACTCTCACAATTACAGCTTTCGGCAAGTAAAGCCTTCTCAGTTGCCTGAGACTGCAGTTTTGTGTGTGTGTGTGTGTGTGTGTGTGTGTGTGTGTGTGTGTGTGTGTCTATTGTTGACGAAAGTGTAATCACCAAAAGCTTTAATTGTGATTATCTTTTTGTTGTGCCTATCTGCAACTCAGCATCTCCACTATATGGTGAGTAGCAAATTCCCTTCTCATAATATTGTTGCAGTCCATCCTGGATTTTCCATTGTTTTCTATTGGTATTGTTATATAGAGAATATTAAAGTAAATTTTCGTAGTTGACTGTATGGAAAGTCAGGTTTCAGTTAAAATTCCACTTTCCAAGTTAATAGAGCAGCTTGAAGTCAGTGTATAAAGAAATGTGAGATAACAGCCATCAGTATGAAATTCCTAGAGAGTTGGATTACTTAATTTATACATGGAGCTGGGCTTGCTACATCAGTTAAAATGTACGCATAATGTTATGATGTGTGTGAAAAAATGTTATGTTTGTTGGCAGTTGTGCCAAAAAGTGTGCTGAAGCTGAAAAGAACACTATGTAAAATAATTTGGTAGAAATAAGTTTTTCTAGTAATTGTTGGGGGTCATTATTACAGCAGCTGAAATGAATTCGGAAACAGTTGGTTAATATACTGGGTGGCCCAAAAAGGATGGTCGGATTTGAACTGCGTAGTACCATTGAAAGGTGAGGAGGGGGGACCACTGCCGGCCGTCTGCAAGTCGGCCATTACACCCAGTTTGCCACGAGATGGCGCAGTGGACGGTCGAGCATCGTGTTTTTGCTGTGGAACAGTTTTTCAGAAATGATGAATCGTTTATTACTGTGCAACGATTGTTTCGACAACGTTTTGGTGTAGCGCGTGATGGACCCATTCCAGATCGCAGATCCATATCACGTTGGGTGACTGCATTCCGGACAACAGGGTCTGTCAAAAGTGGTAAATCTACAGGGCGTACACGTACGGCAGTTACTCCACAGAACATTGATGATGTTAGAGCGTCAGTGCTGCAAAGCCCGCGTCGTTCCACTAGGCGTCGTGCTCAAACTTTAGGCCTCAGCCGTAGTTCGTTGCAGCGTATTTTAAGCCGTGAGTTACAGTTTCACCCATACAAAATTATGATCACGCAAAAGCTGTATGATCGTGATTTTGAGCAGCGAAGACGATTTTGTGAATCAATGCTTGACATTTTGTACTCTAATAATGATGTTGTGCTTCTTATGTCAGATGAAGCCCATTTCCATTTAGACGGCTATGTCAATAAACAAAACTGCAGGTATTGGGCAGCAGATAATCCCAGAGAATTGCACCAAAAGCCTCTTCATAGTGCTAAGGTAACAGTCTGGTGTGGAATTTCAAGATTGGGGATTGTTGGTCCTTATTTTTTTGAGGAGAACAACGCTACAGTCACAGTGAACTCGAAACGTTACGTTAACATGCTACGTAGCTTTTTGGTGCCGAAACTGCGAGAGTTACATGTAAATCGAGATCGAATTTGGTTTCAACAGGACGGGGCCACGGCCCACACAGCCAATGACTCCATGTGTGTTTTAAGGCGGATGTTCCCCCACCACATCATCTCGCGTTTTGGAGATGTCCACTGGCCCGCGAGATCACCTGACCTCTCAGCCTGTGATTTTTTTCTTTGGGGATACCTAAAGTCAAAAGTCTACGTAAAGAAGCCCCGAAACTTAATTGATCTGAAGGAGGCAATCAGTGCGGAAATTATGGCAATTCAAGAAGAAACAGTAGTGAAAGTGATGGAAAATTTCGAGGAAAGACTTGTGGAATGCATCACCGAGGAAGGACACCATCTTCCGGAAGTCATTTTCCGTACATGATTTTTTGTGGTTAGTTCTTGTAATTGGGTGCCTGGGAGCATTTAGTTACGTAATTGAATAAAATTAATTTGTAAAACTGATGGAGTTATAGTTATTTAAAATGTGACCATCCTTTTTGGGCCACCCTGTATTATGAGAGTTTTATGCTTATAAAACTTACCTGGTAATTGATTCTACTTACAAAAGCCTTTGGAGATATTAAAGGTTCAGTGATTTTAGACATCATGAAATTATTCTATTGCCTCTGTAGTAGTATACTTCACAAGTGGTCCACTCTCATTTGATCCTACAGTTATTTTATTTCTGAGATCAAAAATGACTATCACTGGTGATTACTAGGCCATACCAACACTAAATGGACAGTATTGACTAAACCCCTTCATTAAAAGCAATTTTTAGGTCAGTGACTGCTTCACCTTCAAAAGAACAAGACGAAAAATTCTCTTTGTGGAAGGAACAGGAATAAATGCACGTAATAATGGTGAGATGAAAGCAAGCTTTTAATTATAAAATTTTTTGTTGTGGCACACTAAAAAGCAGAATGTTGTATTTTTGTTGACTCTTAAAATTTTTTTTGACCTGCCTCTATTCTGCACCTGAGTGAAGAGTATGCCCAGTTCATTTGTCCCCCGTCACCCGGAATACTTAGTGGCTACTTAAAAGGATATGTGTTGGCATGCCTCGACTTGTTACATGCTCTCTCGGTATTACTGCAAATGTAAGTCAAATCAGGGCTTTTGGGGACCAAAACATGTCACAGTTATCAAGACAATGCATTTTGTACAAGTTGGCTTGTGTCTTGGAATACCATTTGACTAGAGTAGGTCATCTTATCCAGCATGCCAGTCACTTGAAACCAACCAAGCACATGAATGTCTTTAGGATCAAGAGGTGACCAGTGGTCATCATTCCAGTTCACCCTAATGTTAACTGTGAAGGACTTTACGCTTAATGAAAGCTTGAAGAGACCTCAAGTCTTCTCCAGCATCCTCCAAAGTTCACTCTCAAAAATTGTTCCCAGTGTCGAGAATGATGTTACAGGATCCACTGCAATCAAATTTATAAATTGGAAATTTCTTTTGATTGTGTGCAAGGACTTCTTTAAACAGTTGGGCTCTGAACTCACCTATGTTGATACAATATGGGTGCAGAGTTTGCTGCCTACATCATGAGAACAGGGATAGCGATTGTGGGAATTTAGTAAATGGGCCATTCATGATTTGAGGAAATTTTTTTAAAAATAAATATCATTCTTTTTAAAAAGTGGAGTGCTGTATTTGTTACCTGGTGGCTTCTCACACTGAATTAGGTAGCTGTGTGTCAGGAATGTACTTTCTATCTCAGTGGGTAGAAGGAAGTAAATGAAGGAGCAACTTACAATTTAATGGGTTACTGGATGTAACAGGTACTCTTATCCATATGATTGTACCCTTTCTATTCAGCAACAGACCAGTAGTTCCTAGCACTTATTTCTCCTAGGAAAGATTTTCATTATTCTCAACCGTAATAACTGGTGTTACTTTACAGACACAATCATAATGCAGTACTTAATTCATAATATGAATTTTGCACTGTTACACCAAAAAAGAAAATTTATTTCAGCTATGCATACATAAGGATTTCTTTTGTTTTAGGTTGCTGCTTTATGAGGACAATCATCCACTTAGTCAAGTTCCTGTGGAAATGGACAACCTTATAAACTCAGTTTTGTGGTTCATGCAGCACATGTAATAAGAAAGATTCTTTTCTAATATATGTTATATAAGTACATTATTTTCTTATATTACAGGAATTAAAACATTTTTCTTTAAACATTGCATTGTTTTAGCTTTCTTACTCTGCCCCCCCCCCCCCCCCCAATGATCTCATAATAAACATTAAGTCCAAACCTTACTCTTGTGAGTGATGTTTACAGTCTCTAGTAATGTACTATAGCTGGAGTCACAAACAATGGCAGTCAACTTTAGGCGTGTTCTTGCACCTGATGTAATACATACTCTTAACAGCCCTGGAGTGTTCAGTAGTGTTCTGAACATTATGCCATGAATGTTGTAGCCAGTGCGAGCATTAAACATAATCATAATGAGTTACTTAGTGAATTTTTATTCCATTTACTGTAAATTATATGGCTGATAGTGATGTGTGACACATTCTACATAAGCAAGTGAGACATAAATCGCAGGATACTTGCTTTCTTTAAGTGCAAAGCATCTGTATGCTTGGAACTGGCAATTCTATACTCCCTGTCCATGCCTAGACCTGCGTGGACCACCATCGTTTCTGAACTGGTCTATAAAATTTAAGGTTTGTACACACAAATTAATTTTGTAATAACTTAGTCTTACTTTTTGATAAGTAATCTATAACATAAGTTACTGGATACCAGGTAAATTTATTCTAGAGTCAATTTTTGTACAGGTTGGATTCACTAAATATTTTATTTTTTATAAAATCAACATTCACAAATATTCACTGATTTCAAAGTATTCAGAATTGATGTTTATAAGTTGGCACTATCAGAAGATGCCTTAAGTTTTCAGTGCCATCAAAAAATACAAAATCAGACCTTTTTCACAATCTGGACAACATCTTCATCCATGAGCATATGATCCTTGCCAACTTTCTGAGGTTGATGTTTTACAGAAGATCCCCATACGAGTGCACTGAAAATATAAGGAAACATGCCATTAGCAAACTTTTTAGAAAATCATTTACTACTCTCTCTCTCTCCTCATATGTTATCCCCCATCCACTATCGCTCTTTAACCTTTTATGCACACATTTATTAACGTTCTATAAAACCATTTTATTTATTATACTGACTTTCATTTGGATGATCTTTAATAAATGGGACATGATGATGAAATAGTTACTGTGGTTTGTAATTTACAATAGTTTTCCAGTATTTGTCTTCACTGCTGGATTTACATCTACAATACAACAAAACCCACTTATCATTACTATCACTTCTTCAACAGATGTACTTTCACCACTGCACTGTATGCTTCATGTCTTAGCAATATAGTAAAGCATTGAAGATTGACACTTTAAAGGAGGCTATGTCTTTCCATTTGCCATCAGACTTAAAACCTAATAAGTTCCGAAAGCATGAATAATTCTCATATTGAAGGTCTGCAGTTTGGTAGCAGGAACTTACACTGCACAATGTGTAAATTTATATTTTTTGGATGTGCAGGGCAACAATCCACAATCAGAATTTTCTGTTATGATTCTTGCATCAGGGCTACGCAATTGCTTCTTGAATAGTTTAGATGTCATCCATGCTTTGTTACTGGCACTGTAGTTTGTTGGCAATGCTTTTAAAACAATGTCCCTCCCCTTACACAAACACAAACAAACAAACATCATTGATTTCTTTCAGGACTATTAGCATTGCTGTAAAGCAAACTCTACATTTCTTTCCACGACAGTCAAGTGTTTTGTTTCGAAGAATGCTGAAAAAGATCCTAGTTTCATTTATCTTGAAGATGTCCCTTGGTTTACATTTCTTTTTGCCATTCACTAAAATGTTTACATTTACCTGTCCCCTTCACCACATGCAGTTTTGTACACTGCATTATACCACTACTTCAATCTATCAACCCGTCCATTAGATATGGAGAAGCCCTTCAGTCCAAGTATATTGGCCACCTTCAGTACCTTTCCACACACCATTGTGTGCTACCTGAAAACAGTTTGTAATTTCTTCCAGCTCCACATATTTAGAGCAACTGACATGTTTCATCTTTTTTTAAAATTTGGTGAGAATTACAGAAAACCCTGTGTCAAAGCAGACTTACTGGATGGGATGAGAAGGAAAAAAATGGATTATGGATTTTAAATTACCAGAAGACATTTTGAATAACACCCATATATATTTAAATAAGGGTGTCCTACAAACAATTATGGCATCAACTGTGACTTTCAGATCCTTTACTAAAAAACTTACATTACAACATTGCTCACCTATCTTAAAACCTCCTTCCCACGATAAATGAGCCTTGTAAGCTTGTCAGCTTAACCATTCGTGACTTCAAGAACTTTCACTGAGTGCTCTGCTGTCATACACTAAGACGACAAAAGTCATGGAATAATGATATGCACATATACAGATGACAGTAGTATCGCACACACAAGATACAAAAGGGTAGTGCATTAGGGGAGCTGTCATTTGTACTCAGATGATTCATGTGAAAATGTGTCTGACATGATTATGGCCTCACAATGGAGATAAACATGATTATGGCCTCACAATGGAGATAAACAGACTCCGAATGCGGAATGATAGTTGGAGCTAGACGCAAGGGACATTCGATTTTGGGAATCATTAGGGAATTCAATATTCTGAGATCCACAGTGTCAAGAGTGTGCCAAGAATACCAAATTTTAGGTATTACCTCTCACCACAGATGACACAGTGGGCAACGGCCTTCAATTAACGACTGAGAGCAGCAGCATTTGCGTACAGTTGTCAGTGTTAACAGACAAGCAACACTGCGTGAAATAACCACAGAAATCAATGTGGGGTGTACGATGAACATATCCGTTAGGAGAGTGTGCTGAAATATGGTGTTAAAGGGCTATGGCAGCAGCAGATAGCTGACGTGAGTACCTTTGCTAACAGCACATCATCACCTGCAGTGCCTTTCCTGGGCTTGTGACCTTATTGGTTGCACCCTAGATGACTGGAAAACTGTGGCTGGGTCAGATGAGTCTAGGTTTCAGTTGGTAAGAGCAGATGGTAGGGTTCAAGTGTGGTCCAGACCCCAAAAAGCCATGGACACAAGGCAGTGTGCAAGTTGATGGAGGCTCCATAATGGTGTGGGCTGTGTTTACATGGAATGGACTGCATCCTTTGGTCCAGCTGAATCCATCATTAACTGGATATGGTTACATTCAGCTACTTGGAGACCATTTGAAGCATACAAGGACTTCAAACAATGGTGGAACTTTTATGGATGACAATGCGTCGCGTCACCAGACCACAATTGATCGCAAATGGTTTTAAGAATATTCTGAATAATTCTTGTGAATGATTTGACCATGCAAATAGCCCAACACAAATCTTGTTCAACATTAGACACAACTGAGAAATCATTTCATGCACAAAATCCTGCAACGGCAACACTTTTGTCATTATGGACAGCTACAGAGGCAGCATGTCTCAAATATTTCTGCAGGGGACTTCCAATGACTTGTCGAGTCCATTCCATGTCAAGTTACTGCACTATACCGGGCAAAAGGAGATCCGTCATGGTAACTAACTTCTTTTAGCTTTAAGATCAACCTCAGTATTTGTTCTACTACCATCTAACACCCTCCTGAGTTCTGTAATACCACAGGCACATGGTTGAACTGTGGCCAAGCATTTCAGTCCAAGACATCTTTGTGACTATCATCACCTTCAATTGCGAAATAATTACTAGTGCAACTGACCGAGCGGGGTGGCGCAGTGGTTAGACACTGGACTCGCATTCGGGAGGACGACGGTTCAATTCCGCGTCCGGCCATCCTGATTTAGGTTTTCCGTGATTTCCCTAAATCACTCCAGGCAAATGCTGGGATGGTTCCTCTGAAAGGGCACGGCCGACTTCCTTCCCAATCCTTCCCTCATCCGATGAGACCGATGACCACGCTGTCTGGTCTCCTTCCCCAAACCAACCAACCAACCAACTAGTGCAACTGAAAGGCACTTTGAGACCTAGCAATGCAGATTCTACTCATTATGTAAATAATTTTTCTCTGTTTTCCATCATACATATAACACACATACTGTATGTGCAAACTACGTTGTCAATCGGTGTGGTGGCTGATGGGAGCAGCCATAAAGGCACAGTTGCTACCATTTGTAACTTTGCCGATTGTCAACTTAGTCTGCATGTAGCAATGACTGAATTCTTATTCACATATTTCAAATAACTTCAATTTTATTAATTTCCCCAATTACTGATTACAATAATTAATTAGTTCACATAGAAATATTCTATTTACTAAAATATTCATAATTTATTATACCTAAAGACCACGTGCCTGTCAATATTCAAGGATTTTAAAATTTGATTGTTTCAGGACTGACCTAGTTTATTTAAAAGCTCTTATTACTGATGTTTCAATGAATGTTTTACTTTTTCCAAGAACTCAATATCTCAGATGTTATATGTATTCAAAATTTTTGTTTTCCAGAGAGTTCCAATATTAAAATGTAATTATTTTCAAAATTCATAACTATAGTTTTGTAACCCCAATTTTCACTAAAATGAGTTGTTAATTTGTTAATTAGGCCAGTTAGAAAAATTAATTTTCTCAAGAACCCATGGTAAATTTTAGGAATTCCATTACACATTAAACTGATTCCCATAAAACAGTACTGATGATTTTGCCATTTGTTAGTTTTACAGCTAATGGTTAATCAAATGTACTTCTTTAACTATTGTATCTTTGTGGCCTATATGTTAATAACTAAAATGTAACAGTCCAGTATTTTGTCAATTTATAATTTCCTGTAATACATGCAGCTATACATAGCATGCACAAAGCCTTAGCGAGTCAGAAGCTAGCATTCATTATGCAAATAATCTATGTTTCGTCACATAATTTTCAGACAGTTGGTATCATAGTGCAAAGTTACTTTGCCAGTATTGGGCACGTGGTCAAACTATTCAGCCATTATTTTATTTATGTCATTTGCCAGTCACTGCTATGTAGTTAAAGTATAAAATTAAAATGTTGCCACTTTTAAAATATTTAGCCGCTCTTAGATGATGTGAAATCCAAAATTCCTGAACACAAGCTAGTCACTATGCTAGTTACTATGCGACAATAAACCAAGGAGACCGAAAAGTAATTTCTGCAATGTTGCGTATGTTATTTAAGAACTGTTTACCAAATCCAACAATCACAGGAAGACTATCAAAGAAGAAATGTTTGAGACTTTGGAGGCATTGTTATAGGTTGGTAATGTTTCATCTTCACAACGGTATCTGTAAACTGAACGGGTGACCTCAATGATAATACAACGTGATGTGGCCTGTGCATTTCTTCACATGTTCATGTAAATATTAACACAGCAAATGCCCCACTTACCACGGAAACTTGAAATTGTAGCTTTGCATAACTCGTGTGTTCCCAAAGATATAAAAAAAGAGCCACTTCCAATTTTCCAATACATGTCAAATACTGTTGATTAACTATTCATTCAACGCAGTAAACAAGCATGCTGGATCACATCAGCTTATTAAGTCTGTGAGCAAGATAAGTAGGACTCAATACCTGCAACTATGTACAGTGGAGCAGCACTATTGCAATTGGTTCTCAAAATTGTGAAAGTCGGCATGATACATGTATGTTGTGGAAGGTTCAATTGTAAACTGTCATGCATGAAAGATAACACTTCCAACAAAAGGTTTCACAGGCATTTGCGGAGTGAAAAAGAGACTGGGGACAATAGCTATTTTCAGTATAGGAGACATTTCCCCGACAAATGTGGTTTTACTGACACTGTAAATGGTCCTGGGATGGTTCCTCATAGTTCTGTCCTTTTTCAAAATTTTAAGGCTCACATCAATGCAGAGTACTGAAATGTGAAATTGATAAAATATGTTTGCATGTACGTTAACAAGGAAGACAGTACATAAATATTTCGGAGGCAGTATAACTGACCATAAAATGTAAACTTTCATGGCCAGAAATGTCACACATAATAAAATGTTCCAGGCTATTATGCAGTGGTCAAATGGATGGGGGGCCCCTTCAGCCCACTTATAGCGAACTTCTTTATGGAAAAATTCGAGGAGCAGGCTTTGGAAACTGCGAAAGAGAAACCGAATCTTTGGTTCTGTTACATCGATGATACATTTGTTTTGTGTCAGGATGGCAACGAGGAACTGGATCGTTTTCACAACACCTGAACGAGATCAATCCAAAGATTCAGTTTACCAAAGAGGAGGTTGCAAGCAGAAGATTAAATTTTCTTGATGTGCTAATTTTCAAGATAGAAGATTGTAGCTTGGGCCACACGGTTTACCGAAAACCGACGCAGACAGACCGTTTACCTACACCGGGATTCGAACCACCACCCACAAGAAAAGTGAGGCATAAAAAAAAAGTTGGCAGGCAAAACAAGGAAAATCTGCGAACCAGAGCTGCTTGGTGCAGAATTAAAACATCTCACCAATGCATTGCTCAAGAATGGTTATTCATTTGCTGAGGTGGAAAGAGCGCTAAGACCACCATGTAGAGATCATAGCGATGCTCAAGCGCTGCTGAAATCGAAAGTTTTCCTGCCATTCATTAAGGACATCAATGACCTCATAGGAAAAATCTTGAAAAAGTAGAAGATTGCAGTAATCTACAGGGAGCGGTAAGGGTGAGGAGAGATACAGACTTGGGGGAGAGGTTCTGTGATGTGCCTAAGTATTTGAAGAGGGACAGGAGATCCTACTGCTTTCTCAAATAGGATCACTATGGCTGCAGGCTGTAGGTGGATGAATCTGACAGCTGGTACTCTGCACTTTGTAAGCACAATGGGGGGGCGGGGGGGGGGGGGGGGGAGCCTTGTCTGCAGATAGCGTTATAAGGTTAGGATCAGATTTTAGGTGGTGGACTACAGTTCTTTTTGTGTATTTAAGGGTGGTTTCTATGTTGAGGGATTTGGGGAACGATGCAACCTTCGAGGTTAGGAAATTCTGGAAAGTTAACAGGGGGTGGTTCATGGTTGGATGGAGGAGTGAACAGTCAGGCAGTGTTCAATATTGGTTTTGGACTGAGTCTGACTGGTAAGGTTGGTGGTAAAAAAAAAAGAAAAGTGTTTCCATTGTATGGACCAAGAGAAGGAGAGAAGGTCTCTAGCAAGTCTAGCGTAACTGAATTTGGGTGTGGGGCAAAAGGGAAGGCCTTTAGAAAATAATGATACTTCAGTGGGACTTAGGCTTTTGGAGGACAGGTTCATGACTGTGTTTCAGGTCTGTTTAGGTTCTGGATTCTCTATGGCGATGGGACTGAATTTCTGACAGTGAGGTAACTGTAGGAGGTCTGCAAAACAGGGTTTTTGGCCATGATAGGATGCGTGTGATGTTTGAAGGCTCTTTTAAATATGTGGATGATAGCAGTTCAAGGCGGAAGGAGGAGATGAACAAGTTGGAGAGTTTCTTGAGGTGTCATTGTGCACACTGCTCATGTTCCTGGACCACAAGAGTTTCCATCTGGATGGAGTACAGGAATTTAGGATTGGAGAGGAGGCATTGCAGGCAACTTTGAGCCTGATGTACATGGTTTTGCATGGCTACGTTGGTTAGGGCTATGGACAGTCAGAATTTGAACACACGACATCATTGTGGAAGGAGGGGTTGCAGCCAGATATGAAAATTCCATGAACTAGGCAACAATTCAGAAACACTGATTAAAATTCTTCTGGGTATTATGCCACATCATTGCTAAAAACTAACAACAATAATAAACTACAACCGACGTTTCGGCTGAATTGCAATGGCCTTCCTCGGGGCATGACTGGTTTTGCATGCGGATAGGTGCTTCTATTTATTACAGACTATCGATGTCTGATGTCACTGTTGTAAAACTTTTAATTGGCCCTCTAATATGATTGGCTGGTCATGATGTAAGGGAAGATGGAAAGAAAGAGGCTATTCATGGATGTCCATGTCGTCAACGATTGGTAACTGTCTGCCAATCAGCATTCGGCTTCTGGTTGGCAAGTTTCCTCCTGGTAAGTGCGGAAGTGGACTGACAGTTGCTCTACAGCTGTTTGTGCAGATGTGTCTGTGTCCCGTGTAGCTTCTGCCCTGCAACCGCGCTGTTTGGCGGACAGTTACCAATCGTTGACGACATGGACATCCACGAATAGACTCTTTCTTTCCATCTTCCCTTATGTCATGACCAGCCCATCATATTAGAGGGCCAATTAAAAGCTTTACAACGGTGACGTCGGACATCGATAGTCTGTAATAAACAGAAGCACCTATCCCCATGCAAAACAGTCGTGCCCTGAGGAAGGCCATTGCAATTCAGCCAAAACATCGGTTTTTGTTTATTTTTGTTGTTAGTTTCTAGCAATGACGCGGCATAAAACCCAGAAGAATTTTGATCACTATGACACCGGCCAGAAGCCTACGTTCTTAATTCAGGAATGGTACATGGGACTGGGTTCTGGCTAAGGATAGGGAAACTTTTATGTATTGAGAAAGATTGAAGTTATTACAGAGAAACACATATGTTTGTCAGCTAGCTAAAGTTGGTATTATGCACACATTTTGTAACATCGCAGTTTTAGATGAGGGTATTTTGAATTGTGGTAGCATAAGGTAACAACAGAGGTCAGGCCTGAAATATCTTGCTTCAATGCTGCCAACATCAACAAGCAATTGCGCAGTAGCAATCACCAAATGATTCGTACAATCTTCTTTGCTTTGGGTTGTGTGTTGCTCATTCATTTCTTTTCTGATTTTGAAATCAGTGAGGAGAAGCATCCTGATTCATCATGATGTTTGAGACTGACTCTTATGACACCAGAAAGGATCATCGATCCCTATGACCATTTGTTAGTTCTGCTTTTGCACAATAACGAAATGTAGGCTATAGACAACTTATAGGGTAGTTAACCAAAGCTTCAATACCACTAAAAGTTTGGTAGATTGTGTATTCCTTGATCCACAATATGTAAGGGACAAAAGTGATAAATTATGGTTTTTCATAATTCCTATCAGTGAATTAAACTGTATGGTTCACTTATATACCGAATCAGCATCATTTAAATTATTTCAGATCATTTACCTGTAATTAGTTATAAAACCTGATGATGTAATCTGTCATAAATTTCAGAAAAATTTATAATTTCATTCACGTGATTCCATTATTGCATTCCCACAGAAATGTTAGGAGAAATATCTATGTTGTAATGAAACCAATAATTAATAGTAAAATTTATTAATTTCAACTTATGTAAAAAAAGACTTTTTGAACATTTATCTGTCATCTGATGCACTTAATGTGATTTCTGCCCTTTATGTATCATGTAAATAATGAAAAACCAATTAGATAAGTTGTAATTAACTTTTTCACCAACAGTGCTCGAACATTCTGATGTAAACACTATTGATTTTCAGTCATTTTGGTACTACAAAATTATCCTACAGAACTGTAATCTGAAATTCCATTTTGGCATTTTGTACTGTACCTCAGTTAATGTTCAGAGAACATCGAATGTGAAATCAAAATATAATTAATGATTTTATTATAAGTATTGTAAATGTAACTTCATAACCAAATTTCTGCACAAGTCAAAAGAACAATATTTAGAAATGTATTCAGAATGAATCATGATTTATTGTCTTTAGAACCTTACGCACAGTTTGTTGCAAATCATTAACTTTTCATTATAAAATCAGTAAATGTAATTGTTTTTGACAATGGGCCAAAGAACATACATTGTTAAGAGAAGGTATATATTGTGCGATGCAAAGCACTTTAAGTCCATCACAGTTTGGCCAATGTAATGACGCAAAGTCTGTAATAGCTGCTGTGTGAATATCTTTGTAACTGCTTTCAGAAAATACATCTGTTGTTAAATGGATTCCTCTGCATGTTGGAAAATGTTATTTTAACACCCAAGTTTGAAATCCAGGCAAATCACCAATATGCAACCCCTAATGGACTTTATTGGTGGAGGAGATTCGATGGTTCATAACTAAATATTCCACTACAAAAACTACATCACTCTCATACTACAATGAATCTCTCATAATGAGAAGTATTTTAGCCTGGACTGCAGTTGGAGTAACGTTAGGCTGCCAGCCTTGCAAGAGGGTGGCAGGGCTTGTTTCCCCCCACTGCACTTCTTCCCCTGGGCAATTTTAAGTTCTCATTTGTTTATGCGCCCACACAACTGCCACTTTATAATGTTCAGCGAACTGGTCAACGAATTTTGATGTAGCTGAGAGTCTTCCTGTGAAGCATAAAGAGTTATTTTCAGTTTTAATTTTACCCTAAGTATCCTACAATTATATCTGTGTCAATTGATTATGAATATTCAAGAAAGGGCTCTGCAACACGCTAATCAGGGATTATGTGTTACAGATTTGAGATCAGTGTTTTCTGTAATGCTCAACATGGGAGGGAAAAAGATAAAGAGAAGCACTTTGTACAATAGTGAGAAAATGCTCTCCTTGTTAACAGAAATAATTGTGAAAGCTTAAGTAGAGCCGAAAGAAGAAAACAAGAAAAGTCTATTTCAGGGAAAAACAAAGAGGAACTGTTATAAGTTTTTACAGAAGTGAACATTCTGGTCAAAAAGCTATTTATTCTCACTTTTATAATTTTTATCTCTAATATCTTTTTTGTGGCAATCCATTTTACAGCACTGAGGCTTTGTCCTTGGGAATGTAGTGTGCAACATTTCAAAATTACACATGTGCTCATTTGTAAAGAAAAAAGTTCTAATTTCGCCAAAAATAGATGATGCATTTTCAGGTCCCCACAATCATGAGTGCTTCTACAACTGGTTCCACTTTGAAGTTCATTTAGAAAATGGCCAAAAGGTGTATCTAAACAGAAAACTTAAGTGCTCAATGCAATGAAAACTACGCTTCTCTACAATCAAAAAAAGGAAAAGAGAAGTGGACACTGGTATATGGCCAAGCATTAAGAAATAATATGCATTAGGCAGAGGACATACAGTTACACCCAAATAACATGGAGTGCAGCTGCCTTTCTATTCTTCTCCACGAAGACCAGAGCCCAAAGATGGTTGCAGAATTAAGAACAGTAAATCATTATGTAAATTCTATCTTCCAATTTGTGGGCAAGTCTTTAGGGTAACTTGAAGATGATCAAGAACACTTAAAGAGGCCTGACTTGGTCAGTTTCCATTTATGATGCAAGAGCTTATTATAGTTATGTAGGTGTTTATCCAAGTATCAGAGCCATTACGTCTGCGGAGTATTCGAAGAAAAGCTGCCAGAACACTGTAAATGTCAAACACAGGGACAAGTAGGTGGAGATACGGACCACTTAACATGAGATGTTCAATAAATTGTCCAATTTTAGCACGCATTTCATGTCTGATTCTACATACAATCTTTTCCTCACTACCCACTAATAATACACCAGCTTCCACTTCTTATAACGAAGTGACAGTCATCCACAAGCCATTCAACTTCTGTTAGAAGCACAGGCATACTGCTATCTTATGTAAGTCTTTTTAATAGTTCACTTTTTTTCCCTAAACCCTTGCATTTCTAAATTTCTCCCATTGTTATTTAATTTTGTATGTTTTATTACATACTGAAAGACTGCTTATTATTCATGCCTTAGGTTTTGCTTAAAAACTGGATATATTAAAATGCTCTTGGATGTGTGTTGGAGATGGGAAAAAGCAAACGGTTAAAATGTATACCGATACTTAAATTATGAGTAAATGCTATTTTTTGGTATTTGTTTGGTCTCTTAAAAGATGTGTTTTTTATTTTTACTAATAACTGAGTAAAAAAACTAATAAAGCAATTATCCAGAGCAGCAGTGCTAAATTTTTTCACTTTTAAATGTTTTTTAAAAAAGAATTAACTTCTATTCATAAAATATCATAGAAAATGGGAAACGCAATCAGTGCTATTTTAACAATAATGCCAACAAAAATTAGCAATAAACACATGGCATATGCACAGGTACAGCATCGCTGATACAATAGTATCCCTGTTGCTGCATGTTGTGAGTTAATGTATGCATGTTCACACTGTGCAAAAGACTTATCCGCACTTTGTCTTTATGGTAGTTTCTTGCTGTTGTCACCAGACATCTGTCGTATTTCAGAATGGCACCAAACCTAGACTGGAAACATTTTTACCAAGTGACACTGTAATGAAGTTTGCCACAAAAGATTAAAGACCTGTGTGCCATTTCTATGAAATAATAAAAGAGGAAGGAAATTATGGTAACTGCAATAACTTAAAAATAATTCATCCATAGTATACAATATAAGTAAAAATTAGCTAATCTGCTGCCTGTGTCTACATAATATACCTTTATCTGCTTGTAGCCCTTGAAAACGGACAAATGAACATGAAAAACAGAATTCTTCAACCTCAGTTTTCACCCTTTAGGCCACACGAATAAGGGAGAGATCCCCAATTACAACATAATTTTTGAACAGAGTCTCAAAAAATTAGAATCAATCAGAGAAAACTGGTGATTTTTTGTATTATTCAACCACTTATCTTTTTCCGAGAAAAGAAGTGAACGGTTGATGGACTAAATTTTCTTTTACTTGCCTATTTAATCTAATATTTTTGGTTCTGTGTGTCTTGAAACTGAGAGAGTCAAACTATTTCAAGCTTTGTTTTATTTCAACATTTATCACAAGAAATAAAAAGCATAAAAAACTGAAAATTGGTTATTTCAGAAACATGTTATTCTGAGTGATCTTAACTAGCACGTTAACCTGGCGCGGAAAAAAAAAAAAAATCACTGAAGACCGGTTGTTTCAGCAATAACCACCATCCATAATATGTACACACATGTACTCTATTGCTTCCTATTTATGAGACAAAAATAATTACTATGAATGCTGAGACAACTGCACTGCTTCTGTTTAATGTTCTGAATGTAATCTACACCTCTAGTGGTGAATTACTCTAAAAATATAATTTATACTCAATTGTTGCAATTCTGCAAACTTACTATTTAAATTCTTTCGCTATTGAGCGATGAAGCTTGTTGCAGAAGTCTTCCACACTGCGTCTGTCAGAGTGAAGTACAACAGGTGACTCGTAGTCAGGAAGCTGCCCTTTAGGTTTTGTGTATCTGTAACACATTAAAGTAACACTGGTCAGTACAATGAATTAACCTTGGTCTAGTCAGCATCTTTTGACCATTATGTTTGATTTAGAAAACAGAGATAACTATTTGACTGAGACACTCATAAATTTATCAACTGCTTCAAATGGTGAGAGAACAATGTCCATATTTAATGATGAGTGATGCAGTAATTTTTCGTTACACCATACTGAAGCAAGGAAACACTTACTGATTGCTCAAGTACAAGGTATGAAATAAACTTCATTTAGAAAATTTTAGAGCATTTAGAGGAGATAAAAATGAATTTTTTTTATGGAACAAATATTTCATAGGGGCATCATTTCCTCACTAGGGTTGCGGGAATATTTTGACACTGCTGATAGTCAGAGATGGTGTTCAAACTGATGACTGTTGTTTTAGAGGTGTTGGTGAAAGTGTTGCCCATTTACATTAATGCAGATCTGAAATTTGTATGTTAGTGGTCATCTAAAATATTCAAAACAACCAAGTGTTTCTAAATAATGGCTGCAGCTTCATCCATACAGGCAACCAGCCCTTCTGGAACTTCTACCGGTGTCTTGTAAAGGTTCCATCTGAACTCCCCCCCTCCTCCCGTCCTCCCCAGATGTAGGCAGCACAGAAATGATACACCTGTGATATTTTTGTCATGTAAAAAACAATATGTTTATCTCCTCTAAAACTTAGTATATGTAATTTTTGACACACTCTTTACTGATAACTGAAAAAGTGAAATAATGCTCTCTCCACTGGCAAAACATTCTGCATTGGTCTCACATTGGGATATCCGGGACAGGACTGCCAAGGGGGAGGTTACCATGAGAAGACTGAATAACCATGAATGGGCAGCAGTCTACACGAGTAGAAGTGTGGAAAGTCAGAAGTTTGAACTTGATAGGTAAGCTTTGTCAAATGAGAAATGTAAAGATTCAGTTTAAATGTAGTGGGAGAGCAGTGAGGTGAAAACTTCTATTTCTTGTGTCTTTCTCCTGCAGCGGTGCAGGGGGCAGCATCGTTATGAACGGATTTTTCGTGGTTAATTTAAGGGGTGGCCAGATGCCATTCTTATCACAACCCTGTTACCTCTTAGGACAGAAGGTGCGTAGCCCAAATGTCTGTGTGTACAGTTATTCATGCGAAAGTGAGCAAAAATTTTCTAAATGTTGGTGCATTGTGTAACCGAGATTGGACAGGGGTACCAGCCCAGTATTCACCTGGTAGGATGTGGGAAACCACCTAAAAACCACATACAGGCTGGCTGGCAAACCGACCCTCATTGTTAATCTGCGGGGCAGATTCAATCTAGGGCCAGCTCATCTCCCCATCCTGAAAGAGGCACTTTAAGGTGCACAGCTATCCAGGCGAGTAGATCAGTGAAGTGAAATGGAAAGAAGATAATTATTTCTGGTCACACAAATATAGGGTAACATCTATAGCAGTAGAAAATGGTATAACTGGAGTAGGATTCATTACTTATGGGAAGGTAGGGTAGTGAGTGAGTTATTTCGAACAATTCAGTGATAAGACTGTTCTCATCAGAATCGACAGCAAACCAATGCCAACAAAAACAACTGTTCAGATATACATGCCAACATCACAAGCAGAAGATGAAGACACAACGGAAGTATATGAATGTTAAACACATATTTCAGAACATAAAGGGAGATGAAAATCGGATAATCATGGGTGACAAATTCGGTAGTAGGGGAAAGAACTGAAGACAGAGTTCTGTATGTGGGCTTGGTAATAGGAATGAGACAGGACTTCTGCAGTAATCTTCAACTCGTAATAGTGAATACACTGTTGAAAAATCTCAAGGGGAGGTGATAAACTTGCAAAAGGCCTGAAGACGCATGAAGATGCCATTTTATTACAATGTGGTGTAACAGAGATACTAATATCAGATACTGGATTATGAGGCATACTCAGGAGCAGATATAGACACAGCCCACAATTTAGTAACGATGAGAAGTAGGCTTAAGGTTAAGAGAATCACCAGTTCTATAATGTGATTATGGATACCATGGCAGCAGTTCTCTGGAAGAGCAATGGATACCTCTAACAAGAGAAATCACAGAAGTTGGACAGATAAATACAGGTACAAGGAATGTAAAAACCACCTTGGGTAAACAGAGAAAATACTTCAACTGATGGATGGAAGAAGGAAATACAAAAATGCTCACAGGAAATTGGTTTGAATACAGCAATTTAAAACAGAAATTAAATAAATAAAAAGCATAGGGAAAGCTAAGGTGAAGTGGCTGCAGGATTTTGAAAATGCTCATTTGGAACGACAGACTCGGATAGAGAAAAGTCAAAACAACCTTCCGTGAAATTAAAAGCAAAGGAGTCAACATTGAAGAGCACAAGAGGAATTCCACCATTAAATGCAGGGGAGGAGCTGACTGATGACATTACAGTAGAAGACTCAGGGTGTCAATACTGATGACATAGTTGATTCAATATTAATGAGAGTTTAACAGAGCTTTAGAAGACTTGCAGTCAAGCAAGGTGGAAGGCATAGGTAACATTTCTTCAGAATTTCTGAAAATCTATGAGACTAGAGATGTACCATCCACTTTTGGAAAATTATCATCCACCCAATGCCAAAGATGGCAAGTGCAGATAAGTGTGAGAAATAACCCCCAAATTAGCTTAACAGTTCATGAATCAAAGTTGCTGATACAAATAATGTACAGAAGAATGGAAATGAAAACTGAGGATCTGTTCATGACAATCATTTTCACTTTGGGAAAGATAAAGGCTCTAGAGGCAGTTCTGATGTTGTACTTGATAGCTCAAGAAAGATTTAAGAAAAATCAAGGGCAAGTTCACTGGATTTCTCAATCTAGAAATACCATGAAAGAATGTAAAGTGGTGCAAGATGTTCGAGATTCTCAAAAAAATCATTATAAGCTATTGGGGAAGACAGATAATATACAATATGTGTTAAGTCAAACAATGGAAAATCCAGGATGGAATGTAACAATATTATGAGAAGGAAAGTTGCTGCTCACCATATAGTGGAGATGCTGAGTTGCAGGTAGGCACAACAAAGAGAGTTTCACACTTAAAGCTTTCGCCCAATGACCTTTGCCAACAATAGACACACACACACACACACACACACACACACACACACAAACACAACTCACACATGCAACTCAGCATCTCTCTATGTGGTGAGTAGCAACTTTCCTTCTCATAATATTGGTACAATATATGTAAGAACTGGCAAGGAACAATAGGAATCTAAGATCAAGAATGAAGTGCTTAGCTTAAAATGGGGGTAAGACAAGGATTCAGCCTTTGTGTTCTACTGTTCAAAGGTACATCAAAGAAGCAATGGTGGAACTAATAGATACGTTCAGGTGTGGGATCAAAATTCAAGGGGAAAAGGTATGAATGACAGGATTCACTAATGAGATTGCTAACCTCAGTGGAAGCGAGAGAACATCACACGACATATTGCATGGAATGAACAGTCTATTGGGCACAAAATATGGACTGAGTGTGAACCGAACAAAGACAAAAATGATGACAGTTGCAGAGATGAGATTAATGAGGAACTTAAACATCAAAATTGCGGGCCACAAAGTAGACAAAGTTAAGGAATTCTCCTACCTTGGAAGCAAATTAACTTATGACAGACAAAGCAAGAAGAACCAAAAAAGCAGCCTAGAACAGAAAAAAACCGGCATTTCTGGCCAAAACAAGTCTCCTAGTATCAAACATTGACCTCGAGGAAGAAATTTCTGACAATGTATATCTGGAGCACAGCATTTCATGGAAGTGGAGCATGCATTATGGGAGAAGTTGAGAAGAAAAGAATCTAAACATTCAAAGTGTGGCACTATAGAAGTATATTGAATATTAGGTGGACTGATAAGATAAGGAATGAAGGGGTTCTCCACAGAATCAGCAAAGAGAGTAATACACAGAGAACACTGACAAGAAGAAGGGACGGGATGTTAGGATGTGTTACGACATCAAGAAACAACTTCCATGGTACAAGAGGGAATTGCAGAGGAAAAGACTGCAAGGAGAGACTGAGACTGGAATACATCCAACAAATAACTGAGGACACTGGGTGTAAATGCTACTATAAAATGAAGAAGTTGGCACTAGAGAAAAGTCACGGTGAGCTGCATCAGACCAGTCAGATGGCTTTGAAAGTGGGGGACTGCTAGTCATATGAAGCACAGAACCATATAGTTATCTCAACAACTCCCACTCTCCACATAGTAAGGCACAGAACACTTCAGTCTACACCTTACAAATACTACGTTTTGGTGGAACTGGACCACACCGAGCACAAAAGAATTTGATTATGATACATAACAAATAAAAATGAAGAACCTTTATCCACTCACCTACAGATTAAGTATGCGCACCCTCTACAGATCTGAAAGTTGCTTCAGCTTAGCTCTTTTTCTAATTTTAGAGCAAACATTGTGCTAATATAAAGAGAATACAAGGTGTACAACTTTGCTTCTGCCATTTTCTCCCCAACATTTGAGGCTTTAATGAAATAAATTGGTTACACATGTATCATTCAAAGTATTTTTCATAGCTGGCCACTACTTTCTCCTATCTTTTGGGCAGGTACGAATACCGTGTTGAAAAAATTGTTCATGTTTTGAAGCGATCCACGAACCGATCCAATTTGTGACTTCTTCATGAGATCAGAAGTGTTGGTCAGCCAGGTCATGTACCATTGATCTGAACAGGTGATAATCAGAGGGAGCAATGTCTGGAGAATATGGCGGGTGGGGTAGGACTTCCCATTTTAACGTTTTGACCTCTTTTGCAATGGGGTGTAGAGCGTTGTCCCGCTGCAAAATCACTTTATCATGCCTCTTGCTGTATTGCGGCCGTTTGTCTTTTAATGGTCTGCTCAAACGCATTAATTGCGTTTGATAATGACCACCTGTGATTGTTTCACTTGGTTTTAACACCTCATAGTACATGATGCCGTGCTGGTCCCACCAAATGCAGAGCATGATCTTTGAGCTGTGAATATTTGGTTCGGCCATCAACAAAGAACCATGGCCGAGATATCCCCATGATTTTTTGCATTTAGGGTTATCATAATGAACCCATTTTTTGTCCCCGGTCACAATGAGATGCAGAAATCCATTCTGTTTTTGTCTCTGAAGCAACTGTTCACGAACACACAAACGCCGTTCAATCTTCATCTTCGAAAACATTCTCTCTTCCAACACTATGCCGGTCTACGACGTTAAATCACCATTCTTGAAGCATTGAAACCACTCACGACACATTCTTTCAGTAACAGCATCCTTACCATACATACTTGAGAGCATTCGATGAGACTCAGCTGCTGTTTTCTTCATATTGAAACAAAACAGCAACACCACCTGCAAATGACGAGAATTAGGCTCCTAAACTGACCTTTTATTTATTTATTTATTTTTTTTTTCAATCAAGAACAACTTTATGATGCAGACACAAATCGACTAATGTTTGAATGAGGTTATGTTGACCGAGGTCCAAGCTAACTGCCTGATGTCTGTGATCTGTTTCTTTCGACAGCTACTTACCGTTGTCACCACCTATCAGCAAACGGTGGAAGCAAAGTTCTACACCTTGCAAAAGCTTGAGAAGTTATGTTACTTTTGTATCTTTCAGAGTGTGATTCCACCACCCATCATCCAGCTACAGACTATCATAATTTTTGTTTGATTTTAGGATATATTTTTTAAAATTAAATGGCAAGAGTCCACCCAAGCACAATTGAAGTGCTCTTTCTTATCCTTTAATTGTTCATTATTACACTTACACCTGTTTTACCCAAATTTTATTTTGTGTTGGTAACCAGGTACAAAATTTTGGGTTCTTTTTAATAGAATATCATATACAAAGTGTTTATAAACTAGTTATACAAAAGTAACCTTTCATTGTGCACAAGATAAATAACTTACGGAATTGTTTGATATAGCACTAACTGCAGTATATCTTCAATTTTTATTTACATATGTTCAATGTGACTACCTTTTATAACATGGCAAATGTCCCATCTGTAATAAGTTTCCTGCCACATATTATGAAGCAAGTCTTGATGTACGGTGGCAACTGCCAGTGTTAGCTGTTCTCGCAGCTCGTCGGCATTTCCTGGAAGCGGAGGAACAAACACACTGTCCAACACTGAAGTCCACTGTGGTTAAATCAAATGATCATGGCATCCAGGATATTGTTCGACTATGTCCAATCCAAGTCAGCATATTCCTACAGAGATACGTAACAGCTTGAGGGTGATGAAGTGGTGGAATGCGATTTTGCTGGGAAATAAATTCTGTGCCCATATCCTGTTGTAATAGAGGCATTAAATAGCATGCGCAGGTATGGCAGGACAGCTACAGTTGACTTGGCAAATATAAAGGTCCATAAATTTTGTTATTGCTTACAGCACAAAATTCATTTATATTAGGTGAGTCCCTTAAATGTTTGATTATGTGATGTAGTTTCTGCTCAACCTACATCAAAACATTATGCTGATTCACTTTACTGCAGGTATGGAAGGTGGCTTCATCACTGAACACAATTTTATTAAGAAAATCTTTTTCAGTCTGAATTTTCTACACAAAATTCGGCTTGTTTTCTTCATTACTTTTTTCTTAAAGCCTGAAACAGTTCCAATTTGTAGGGGTTGAGTAACAGGCTTTTCTGTAATACCTTCCACACCGTAATATCAGGCGTATTCAATTCTAAGCTGCCGTGTCTCATTGATTTATCTGGACCATGAATGTAACACTTGCTCAATTGCAGTGGATTAGGATCATGAAACCATAAACAACACAGTGTGCACTCTGCACCATAATACAATTCCATGATGACTGTCAAAAGAACTCATTCGTGCATGCCACCTAGCCAGAATGTTGGGAACTGACAGTGTTAGGTGGGAATATAACTTGAAAATGTATTGCAATCAGCACTGTATCAGACGTTTCTGAGGGTTATTGATCCTTTTCACAATTAAAGGTTACTTATAAACACCCTGTATATGCAATATCCTAAGGAGCCCAAGGTGTTACTTACATTCGCACTAACTTCAAGTATTCCCACATTTTCTCAAGCAGATCATCAAAGTTCCACCTATGATGAGCAGATATTGGCACACAATGAGGTATTTTGTAGATGATGTCCAACTCTTCAATGCTGATCTGGTCTGAAACAAATGATACACATTATATACAATTTGTGAAAATAATCTGAAGACTAAAAATAGCTCATAAAAAACAAATGTTACTGTATATTTACTATTGCGAGATAGCGTAATTACAGCAAACTGTATGTGTGTGTTTCCACATATGTGGGAATATACTTACCCACTCAAGGGTAAGGCATATTATTTAGTGTAGAAATATGACACTATGAAACTTGGTATGGACTCTGATTTAAAAAAACATTAATGTTTCAGTAACATATCACCTTTACACACAATTAAGAATCAACATGCTGACAATTTGTTTAATTGTATCAAACTGTTACTCAAAAGCAGTTTTTTTAGTCGTCTGGGCTTGTGGTACTCCAAAGCCGTGACAGCTAACTAATAACATAAACAAAGAGCATCAACAAATAAATAATCCCATAACTGTACATTTGCTCTGTAATATGCCACACATGCAGGTAATTAACACAAATATGATAATAAATTCAAACTTTATGAATTCATGAGACTTTAAAAAAAGTGCCACTTCCCTATACACAAATATTCCGCACGTCCAGGGCTTCGCTGCGATGGAGCACTTCCTTTCACGCCGATCACCTGCCACCCTACTTAAAACCTCTTTCCTCATTACCTTAGCCAGCTTCATCCTGACCCACAACTTCTTCATTTTCGAAGGCCAGACATACCAACAACTAAAGGGAACAGCCATGGGTACCAGGATGGCCCCCTCGTACGCCAACCTATTTATGGGTCGCTTAGAGGAAGCCTTCTTGGTTACCCAAGCCTGCCAACCCAAAGTTTGGTACAGATTTATTGATGACAGCTTCATGATCTGGACCCACAGTGAAGAAGAACTCCAGAATTTCCTCTCCAACCTCAACTCCTTTGGTTCCATCAGATTCACCTGGTCCTACTCCAAATCCCATGCCACTTCCTTGACGTTGACCTCCACCTGTCCAATGGCCAGCTTCACACGTCCGTCCACATCAAATCCACCAACAAACAACAGCACCTCCATTATGACAGCTTCCACCCATTCCACATCAAACGGTCCCTTCCCTACAGCCTAGGTCTTCGTGGCAAACGAATCTGCTCCAGTCCGGAAGCCCTGAACCATTACACCAACAACCTGAAAACAGCTTTCGCATCCCGCAACTACCCTCCCGACCTGGTACAGAAGCAAATAACCAGAGCCACTTCCTCATCCCCTCAAACCCAGAACCTCCCACAGAAGAACCACAAAAGTGCCCCACTTGTGACAGGATACTTTCCGGGACTGGATCAGACCCTGAATGTGGCTCTCCAGCAGGGATACGACTTCCTCAAATCCTGCCCTGAAATGAGATCCATCCTCCATGAAATCCTCCCCACTCCACCAAGAGTGTCTTTCCGCCGTCCACCTAACCTTCGTAACCTGTTAGTTCGTCCCTATGAAATCCCCAAACCACCTTCCCTACCCTCTGGCTCCTACCCTTGTAACCGCCCCCAGTGTAAAACCTGTCCCATGCACCCTCCCACCACCACCTACTCCAGTCCCGTAACCCAGAAGGTGTACACGATCAAAGGCAGAGCCACATGTGAAAGCACCCACGTGATTTACCAACTGACCTGCCTACACTGTGAAGCTTTCTATGTGGGAATGACCAGCAACAAACTGTCCATTCGCATGAATGGACACAGGCAGACAGTGTTTGTTGGTAATGAGGATCACCCTGTGGCTAAACATGCCTTGGTGCACGGCCAGCACATCTTGGCACAGTGTTACACCATCTGGGTTATCTGGATACTTCCCACTAACACCAACCTGTCAGAACTCCGGAGATGGGAACTTGCCCTTCAGTATATCCTCTCTTCTCGTTACCCGCCAGGCCTCAACCTCCACTAATTTCAAGTTGCCGCCGCTAATACCTCACCTGTAATTCAACAACATCTTGGCCTATGGACTTCCGCCTCGACTGACATCTCTGCCCAAACTCTTTGCCTTTACAAATGTCTGCTTGTGTCTGTGTATGTGCAGATGGATATGTGTGTGTATGCGAGTGTATACCTGTCCTTTTTTCCCCCTAAGGTAAGTCTTTCTGCTCCCGGGATTGGAATGACTCCTTACCCTCTCCCTTAAAACCCACATCCTTTCGTCTTTCCCTCTCCTTCCCTCTTTCCTGATGAAGCAACCGTTGGCTGCGAAAGCTAGAATTTTGTGTGTATGTTTGTGTGTCTATCAACCTGCCAGTGCTTTCGTTTGGTAATGATGGAAGAAGCAATCTGGGTGATGGGGGGAGGAGGAGGCTGGGGCAGGGAGGGGAGAGATAGCAAGCAGGATAGGGGTGAAGGACTCTATAAAGTGCTGCTTGTGGGAGCATACAAAGGTTGATGTGAAGAGAGTGTAGGGCAGCTAGGTAGGTAAATGCAGTCGGCAGGTTAGACAGAGGGCAGGGGGGGGGGGGGGGGGCAGCAGGAAAGGAGAAAAGTCAAAAGATTTTGGTGCATTGGTGCATAGAGGGCTGTGTAGAGCTGTAGAGGGAACAGGAATGGGGACGGTTGGGCGTAGGACAATGATTAACGAAGAGTGAAACCAGAACGCTTACAGGAACGTATGATATAATGAAGGGAGAGTTCCTACCTGTGCAATTCAGAAAACATGGCGTTAGTTGGAAGGATTCAGACAGCACAATATTCTCGTGCATACCTACACAACCCCTGCTCCCAACCCCCTCCTCAGTGCTCATATCCCTGTAACAGACATAGATGCAAGACCTGGCTCAGACATACTTCCACCACCACCTACTCGAGGTGGGAACAAGCATCACCTATCTCATCAGAGGCAGGGCTACCTGTGTAAACAGTCATGTGATCTACAAGCTAAGCTGCAACCACTGTGCTGAGTTCTACGTGGGCATGACAACAAACAAGCAGTCCGTCCCTATGAACGGCCACTGACAAACTGCGGCCAAGTAACAGATGGACCACCAAGTTTCTGAGCATGCTGCACAGAACACATCGATGACTGCTTCACAGCCTGTACCCAGTTTTCTGAATCACACAGGTGGGAACTCTTCCGGTAGTAGATACTATGTTCCCGTAACCCTCCTGGCCTCAATCTTCTTTACTCATTGTCCTACACCCACTTTTCCCTCCCTGTTCCTGCATGTGTGTGTGTGTGTGTGTGTGTGTGTGTGTGTGTGTGTGTGTGTGTGTGTGTGTGTGTTGTCTAATTACGATGAAGGCCTTTATGGGCAAAAGCTTACTTGTTTTTGTGCCTATCTGTTACTCAACGTCTCTGCTATGTGACTAGAAGCATTCTATCTTTTAATGGTAATGTAATTACTCCATCCTGGATTTTCCATTGTTTGATTCTGCCTACTGGCTTTTCTTCAACACTGTTGTTTCCCTTTGTTACTATTTTGTAATGTATTACTATACTCAGTGTCCATCCTTCTTTCTCTTCTTTTCTGTTTCATTTGGCAGCTTATAAACTGCACCGCATACTCTACTTATGAGCCACACTGTATCAACTACCTTGGCCGAGTACAACAGACGGCTACAAGACTGTGCTGACTGTTGGTGCAGTATCTTGTGTCCCACACTACTCCTGCCAATTTCATCAATCCTAGACCTGCAAACTGATTACTCTTCCTGCGTCAATCTTGCGAATTTTTGTATTGTTTTCTGTATCTTCCTGTGCCACATAAACTTACACCTCATCATAATAACCACTCCCTACACTCCTTCTCCTCTCTTATTCCAGTTTACACATACTGACTTCACCTAATCTAGTCACATCTGCTGTCCCCCTTCTTCACACTTATGTACCTAAAGACTTCAACCCACATTACAATGTTTTTATTTAGCCTAGTTTTTCTTTGATATCATTGTGTTTTAACAGCAATTTCATTGGTTTTCGCCTTTCAGTTTCGGCCTACTCTCTCAGATTTCATCTTGTTTCCCCATACTTCATCCGCTTTGTCGTTTTTATGATTTTTCCCGGTGTATTTTCGTGAATTTTTTGCATGTATTTCTACATTATTTATGTGTTTTGCACGTTTTTATCCTTCACCATGGATCCTTGCTCCCTCCATCTGTGCCAATATAGAAAAGTTTACTCATTTCTAGCCAGAACCCAGCCCCACATACTATTCCTGCGTTGTTGCTTGGCTCATGGAATCCTCCCAAATGGCCTTACCATCAAATTACTCACCTCTGGCTGCAACCTCTCCTTCCACAATGACCTCTATCTGCTCAGATTCTACCAGTACTTAACCCTCACCAACGCAGTCCTGCAACACCATGTAATTAGGCCCAAGCCTCCTTGCAATATCTCCTCTCCATCAGTAAAATTCTCCTGCTATAAATCTGAAAATCGTGGATCCCATAGAACTGAAACACAGTCATGAACCTTTCCTCCAAAAGTCTTATTCTCACAGAGGAGTATCAGTCCTTTTCAAAGGTCTTGCCTTTTGCTCCACTCCCAAATTCAATCATGCAGGACTGGTTAAAGACATCCTCTCCTTCTCCCGGTCCAGACAGTGGAAACACTTTTTCACCGCCAACCCTACCATTCAGACTCAGCCAAAGATAAATGTTGAACCCTGCCTGACTCCATTCACTCCTCTATCCAACTGTGATCCAACTGCCCCTAATCACAACCTCCTGTTAACCAGAATTTCTTAACCTTGAATCTTGTCTCACCATCATTCATCCCTCAACACGAAAGCCAACCTTCCATCTGCAGAAAGAACCACAAACCACGCCTAAAAACTGGTCCCAAATTTATGATCCTACCCAATGGCAAAGGCTCCACCACTGTTGTTTTCAACTGCAAGGATTACCTGGCAGGAGTCCACCAGCTGTCAGATTCATCTACCTACAAATCCTACCACAGTGACCCCATTTCAGAAATCCAGCAGGATCTCCAGTCTCTCCTCACATCCTTAGGCCTATCCCAGAACCTTTCCCATAAGCCTGTCCCTTTCCTCACCCCTACCACTCCTCATACTCCTATCTTCTACATACTTCCTAAGTCCATAAACAAAACCACCCAGGATGCCCTATTGTGGCTGATTACTATGCTCCCAATGAGAGAAACTCTGCTCTCGTAGACCAACACCTTCAGTCTATTACCCAACCTTCCCTCCTATATAAAAGATACCAGCCATTTCCTCCACCGACTCACCATAGTTCCTGTTCCTTTACCACATGGTGCCCTGCTTGTTACTATTGATGTCACCACCCTTTACACTAAGGTCCCTAATGCCTATGGCCTTGCCACTACTGAACACCACGTTTCCCAGGGCCTGACAGATTCCAAACCTATAACCTCCTTCCTGATTGCCATGACCAACTATATCCTTACCCACAATTATTTCTCCTTTGAAGACATCACTTACAAGCAAATCCAGGGTTCAGCCAAGGGCACCCGCATGGCACCTTCCTATGCCTACCTAATAATGTGCTTCAGAATCTTTTATAACCACCCAGAATCCCAAACCCCTCACCTACTTCAGATTCACTGATGGCATCTTTGTGACTTGGATTGAGGGTGAGGACACCCTATCCACATTCCTCGAGAACCTCACCACCTTCTCACCCATTTCCTTCACCTGGTCCTCCTCAGCTTAACAACCACCTTCCTCAATGTTGATCTCCACCTCGAAGATGGTTACATCAATACTTCCATCCCTATCAAACCTACCAACCATCAGCAATGCCTCCACTTTGATAGCTGCCACCCATTCCATACCAAGAAGTTGCTTCCATACAGCCTTGCCACCCTTGACTGTCACATCTGTGATAACGAGCAATCCCTCTCGAAATATACCAAGGGTCTCACTGAGGCCTTCACGACCCTAATTACCCTACCAACCTTGTACAAAAACAGAGCCTTATCCCTCCAGTCAACCCCCACCACCCAAAGTCCCACTCTCTGGCCACAGAGGAGCATTCCCCTCATGGCTCAGTACCATGAAGGACTGGGGCAACAGAATCACATTCTACGCCAGAGTCTGGACTACCTCTCACTGTGCTCTTAAATGAGGGATGCCCTACCCGCTGTCCTTCCTACCCCTCCCACAGTAGTATTCTGCTGCCCAACGAACCTAAACAATATCTTTGTCCATCCCAAAGCAGCCCCTGCTCCCAAACTCTTACCTCAGGGCTCATATCCCTGTAATAGGTCTAGGTGAAAGACATGTCCCATACATCCTTCACCCCCTCTCCCCCACCACCATCACGCCATCAGAGGCAGGGCTACCTTTGAAACCAGTTACGTGATGCACAAGCTAAGCTGCAACCACTGTGTTGCATTCTACGTGGGCATGACAACCAACAAGCTGTGTGTCCTGTAATGGATCGTAAATGGTGAAAAAATCTGACTCAGGTGCAGCGAATTATTAATGTCGAGAGTAGTATAAACTGCCTGCGAGAACTGGATGTTCCGTGCTACGGGCGCATCTCTCTGGAATAAGTAACCAAATATGTATATCTGAGGACTCTGTGTGAAGCAATTACAGAGATCGGACGTGTTTTATGTTGGAGAGATTTTGCTATTATTGTACTATGCTATTAAGCTCCATTGTGAATGTTTAGTTAGTCCATGGCACAATAAACAAATTGGAGAAAATAATATGCATTCAAGGTGTGTATTTATCAATTTATAAAAGATTTATCGTTGTCAGGAGAAAGAAAACTGGCGTTCTACGGATCGGAGCATGGAATGTCAGATCCCTTAATCGGGCAGGTAGGTCAGAAAATTTAAAAAGGGAAATGGAGAGGTTACAGTTAGATATAGTGGGAATTAGTGAAGTTCGGTGGCAGGAGGAACAAGACTTCTGGTCAGGTGACTACAGGGTTATAAACACCAAATCAAATAGGGGTAATGCAGGAGTAGGTTTAATAATGAATAGGAAAATAGGAATGCGGGTAAGCTACTACAAACAGCATAGTGAACGCATTATTGTGGCCAAGATAGATACGAAGCCTACACCTACTACAGTAGTACAAGTTAATACGCCAACTAGCTCTGCAGATGACGAAGAAATTGAAGAAATGTATGATGAAATAAAAGAAATTATTCAGATAGTGAAGGGAGACGAAAATTTAATAGTCATGGGTGACTGGAATTCGAGTGTAGGAAAAGGGAGAGAAGGAAACATAGTAGGTGAATATGGATTGGGGCTAAGAAATAAAAGAGGAAGCCGCCTGGTAGAATATTGCACAGAGCACAACATAATCATAGCTAACACCTGGTTTAAGAATCATGAAAGAAGGTTGTATACATGGAAGAACCCTGGAGATACTAAAAGGTATCAAATAGATCATATAATGGTAAGACAGAGATTTAGGAACCAGGTTTTAAATTGTAAGACATTTCCAGGGGCAGATGTGGACTCTGACCACAATCTATTGGTTATGACCTGTAGATTAAAACTGAAGAAACTGCAAAAAGGTGGGAATTCAAGGAGATGGGACCTGGATAAACTGAAAGAACCAGAGGTTGTACAGAGTATCAGGGAGAGCATAAGGGAACAATTGACACGAATGGGGGAAAGAAATACAGTAGAAGAAGAATGGGTAGCTTTGAGGGATGAAGTAGTGAAGGCAGCAGAGGATCAAGTAGGTAAAAAGACGAGGGCTAGTAGAAATCCTTGGGTAACAGAAGAAATATTGAATTTAATTGATGAAAGGAGAAAATATAAAAATGCAGTAAATGAAGCAGACAAAAAGGAATACAAACGTCTCAAAAATGATATCGACAGGAAGTGCAAAATGGCTAAGCAGGGATGGCTAGAGGACAAATGTAAGGATGCAGAGGCTTATCTCACTAGGGGTAAGACAGATACTGCCTACAGGAAAATTAAAGAGACCTTTGGAGATAAGAGAACTACTTGTATGAATATCAAGAGCTCAGATGGAAACCCAGTTCTAAGCAAAGAAGGGAAAGCAGAAAGGTGGAAGGAGTATATAGAGGGTCTATACAAGGGCGATGTACTTGAGGACAATATTATGGAAATGGAAGAGGATGTAGATGAAGATGAAATGGGAGATACGATACTGCGTGAAGAGTTTGACAGAGCAATGAAAGACCTGAGTTGAAACAAGGCCCCGGGAGTAGACAACATTCCATTGGAACTACTGACGGCCTTGGGAGAGCCAGTCCTGACAAAACTCTACCATCTGGTGAGCAAGATGTATGAAACAGGCGAAATACCCTCAGAAGAATATAATAATTCCAATCCCAAAAAAAGCAGGTGTTGACAGATGTGAAAATTACCGAACAATCAGTTTAATAAGCCACAGCTGCAAAATACTAACATGAATTCTTTGCAGACGAATGGAAAAACTAGTAGAAGCCGACCTCGGGGAAGATCAGTTTGGATTCCGTAGAAACACTGGAACACGTGAGGCAATACTGACCCTACGACTTATCTTAGAAGAAAGATTAAGGAAAGGCAAACTTATGTTTCTAGCATTTGTAGACTTAGAGAAAGCTTTTGACAATGTTGACTGGAATACTCTCTTTCAAATTCTAAAGGTGGCAGGGGTAAAATACAGGGAGCGAAAGGCTATTTACAATTTGTACAAAAACCAGATGACAGTTATAAGAGTCGAGGGGTATGAAACGGAAGCAGTGGTTGGGAAGGCAGTGAGACAGGGTTGTAGCCTATCCCCGATGTTATTCAATCTGTATATTGAGCAAGCAGTAAAGGAAACAAAACAAAAATTCGGAGTAGGTATTAAAGTCCATGGAGAAGAAATAAAAACTTTGAGGTTCGCCGATGACATTGTAATTCTGTCAGAGACAGCAAAGGACTTGGAAGAGCAGTTGAAAGGAATGGACAGTGTCTTGAAAGGAGGATATAAGATGAACATCAACAAAAGCAAAAACGAGGATAATGGAATGTAGTCGAATTAAATCGGGTGATGCTGAGGGAATTAGATTAGGAAATGAGACACAAAGTAGTAAAGGAGTTTTGCTATTTCGGGAGCAAAATAACTGATGATGGTCGAAGTAGAGAGGATATAAAATGTAGACTGACAATGGCAAGGAAAGCGTTTCTGAAGAAGAGAAATTTATTAACATCGAGTATAGATTTAAGTGTCAGGAAGTCATTTCTGAAAGTATTTGTATGGAGTGTAGCCATGTATGGAAGTGAAACATGGGCGATAAATAGTTTGGACAAGAAGAGAATAGAAGCTTTCGAAATGTGGTGCTACAGAAGAATGCTGAAGATTAGATGGGTAGATCACGTAACTAATGAGGAAGTATTGAATAGGATTGGGGAGAAGAGAAGTTTGAGGCACAACTTGACTACAAGAAGGGATCGGTTGGTAGGACATGTTCTGAGGCATCAAGGGATCACCAATTTAGTATTGGAGGGCAACGTGGAGGGTAAAAATCGTAGAGGGAGACCAAGAGATGAATACACTAAGCAAATTCAGAAGGATGTAGATTGCAGTAGGTACTGGGAGATGAAGAGGCTTGCACAGGATAGAGTAGCATGGAGAGCTGCATCAAACCAGTTTCAGGACTGAAGACCACAACAACAACAAAAGATTTGACAAACATTCTTCAGATATCACCTGACGTAGATCGATCGGAGGTGCAGTGTGGAATGATAGTGTGAGCTGGCATCTTTTCACGGTCAATATACTTCGAGAGAATATCTCAGAAGCAATAAACTTTTCGTTGATAAAAAAAGTTGGACACATCAAACCATACGCATCATACAACATAGCACCTCGTTGTACCGAATGATCTTTGTAGCGAAATAAACATTTTAGAGATTTCAGGTGGAGCAGTTCCGACGAGGAGTATCAGTAAGATCGACGCTGCGGGACGTATATCTAGCTCTACTGTTGTATTTAAAACCTAAGACTTCTATTCTTTAGCTTTTAAAAGACTGAAGCTAGAACCTAAATAAAACCACTGGAAATCATCACTAAAAATACCAAAAATAAATAAGAAGTGGAGAATTTTCTTCAGCAAATTTCTTAAATAAATAAATTAAATTAAAATATATTAAAGTCTGCACGAATGGCTATCGACAAACTGTGACCAAGAAACAGCTGGACCACCAATTGCTGAGCAATACTGCACAATGCGCTTCATTTTAATAACTGCTTCACAGCCTGTGCCACCTGGATCCTTCCTACCAACACTAGCTTTTCTGAAATGCACAGGTGGGAATCCTCCTCACAGTATAGCCTATGTTCCCACAAACCCCCTCTGGCCTCAACCTTCATTAGTCATTGTCCTACACCCATCTATCACTTTTCCTGTTCCCACTCCAGCACTACACAGCCCTCTATTCCACTGAAGCACCCACAGTCTATTTACTTCTCTCCTTTCACACTGCCACCCCCCTTCCCTTCCCTGTGCCCTCCGTTTAACCTCCTGAATGTGTTTTCACCTGGAAAAAAGTGTATTTTTAACCAGGCATTTTTTATTGTCTGTGTATGCACCCAGAAGAAACAACAGACAACCTTGATTAATTAAATGAACAAATAATGATTAAAGCCAATGAACCTAATTCGCCAACTGAAGAACAGCAACACAATTTGTATAAAATATTACTGAAATATAGAAGTATTTTTTCTGATAAACCAGGGGTGATTGTGAATATGTTTGCCAACTTAAGATAATAGATAATGAACTACTCTTTTGCTGTATACAGTTCCAATAAGTTTACGACCAGCTGCAAATGTATAAATAAACAATATGGTGGAAAATAACATAACAGAAAGCAGTCTGAGTGTGTACAGTAAGCTTTTACTAGTAGTAAAGAGGTGTAAGCTTAGTTTTCAACGCACAAACACTTAACAAACATATAAAAACATAAAGGGCTACACCTGCTGATGAGGTGTTGGCTAAATTTGAACAAGGGGGGTACTTAAGTTTAATGGATTTGACTGGCAGTTATTGGCAGATAAAACCATGTGAAAATTCATGAAAATATATGTCATTCTTATTCGATGGGAATCAATTTAGAGTATTAACTTTTGCACTGAACATTTATGTTTTAGTGTTATACAAGCTATACATGAAGACCCAGGGAAAGAATTATTACAAAAGTTAATTATTATGTACATGATATATTACTTGTGTCCAAGACGTGGGAATAACACTGCGTATTGTTAAGTAAAACATTACACAAGTTTAGTGAAAAGGACATACAATTAAGTTATTCAAATGGCATTCTGGAAGAGAACAACTAAAATTTTTAGGACATCTATTACAAACCCATGGGATAAGACTGGATAGAGAAAGAATGACATCAAAAACTGTCCTGAACCAAAAAATGTAAAACAATTGCACTCTCTCTTGGAAAGAGCTAGATTTTGTTGTCACTACATACAGCTTCAACTGACAAATGACCCCAGATTATCATTATTATTAAAGCAAAGATCCAAGTGGATATGGGATGAAGGAGCATCAGAGGCATTTCATAATATTAAGCAGGCAGAAGTAGATGCGTCCATACAAAACCACTCAATAATGAATGAAGCCATTACGTTAGCAACAGATGCTTCCAAATATGGAGTATCTTGTGAGCTATGTCAAGGTGAATTGAATACTGAGTTCAGAGATCATAAGACAATAACTTTCATCAGCAGAACTCTCAACAAACATGAATTTAATTATATGGCTACAGAGAAGGAATTATTAACTGTTGTGGAGCATACAAAAGTTTCAAATGCTGATTTGGGGCTCCAAGAACATAACACAGAGATCATCTGGCTTTGGCTTTCCTTATAGAAAGTAGATTGTTACATAGTTGGTTAATGTGGTGGGTATTATTCTTACAAGAGCATCCAGCAGAAATATGAGTAAATTACATTAAAAGGTTCAGAAAATACATTACCAGATGCATTGTTGCTACTACCACTAGGCATGGATGAAATAATGAGAACTGGAGGATCGGGATTTATGTTTTCTGTTCCCTGTCATGGGAGACTAACAGACTTTCCTTCTCATCCCACCCAGTAAGTCTCCATGACCCAAGGTTCTGGGCAACTTTTCCAAACTCTCCCCATTTCCTAACACTGACCAGTTCTTTTCTTTCACCTCTCTTACTTCCCCTTGAATCCTCCTGCCGGGAAAAGGAGCCCCAGAAAGCTAGCAGATTTAAATACCTTTATATATGTGTTCTCCTGCCACTGGTTGGTGAACAGATTTTTTTATCCACCCAATTACAAACCAAGTGGTTATTAGCTCATAATAAGGACTTAATACACCCAAACACATGTATTTTGCTGTGGAGAGAAACAAAATAAACTTAGGTCCCTTGAGACCCAGATGTAGAATTATAAATTACTAAATGGTCAATGCTATCAGATACTGTAATTAGTTATGTAAGTTATTTTACATGACATCTTTCATTTTGGTGGGGAGCAACATGTCTCACTTCTTCCTCCTAGACTGGTGAAAAATGTTCATGGAGAAACATGACTTTAATTAGTTGTGCAGGAAGAAGGACCCACTGTGCAGATATGATGGGCAATAAGGGAGCCAGTGCATCCACAAGTTATGATGAAGAATGAGTCTTTAGTTGCGATGGAGAAGTTGTTTATACTTTGTCGTCATGTTTTAGGAATAGTGTCAAATCCAGAGAAGGGGCCAGACGACAGTGGTCTAGCCCCTGAACAAATGAAGCTATATTATGTAATCTCTTACTTACTTACTATCTGTCATTTGATGACTTGTTACGTCTAGACTGGATACGTTCATAATGTAAATGTGAGATCTATTCACCTAATGTTGTTACGGTTTCTGAGAAATGTTAGATATAGGAAAGTTCTTTAAAAAGTGGTGACTTTATTCACAGCTAGATGCTAGAGAATATGAGCTCTCTGTTACAGCCCTTGACCAGTATGGAATGTTGTTCTCATTCAAGTTTATGACGACAGTAGAAACCTATTTACAAGACAGACTTCATTTGTATACACTCACAATTGGTGACTTAGTAAAATCACGAGGATATGTGGAAGCACATTACTGAGATCAGCTGATCATGAGAAATAAATAATAGTGAACATAAATATAAACACAGTGAAAAATGGCATTTTCTTTTGAGGAATGGTCTTGTCCATTTCATAAAATTCTTTCAGTTTTTTAAATGTTGCAACTATGTTAATGGGCACATTTGCACCTATACTCTGTTCATTGATGATGATAGTTCCTTTTATTCTTGCCATGCAATACATAATGAGCTGCTCTTACCACACTGTAATAACATTATTTGAAATAATGAAATTGATTACATAACGATGACAGTAGAAAAGCAAATGTGTTTTAATTTAGAGACAAGAGATTTTGCTTCATAGTCAGTATGCTACTTACCAATTTTGTTGAGCAGGTAAATGCATGGTATATATATTCGATTTCCTTCAATTACATCTATGAGATCATCACTAGTTGCATCGTACCTCAGAGTTATGTCAGCATTGTGAATGCGATATTCTGACAAAATGGTTTTCACTGTATCACTGTCCAGTTCTGACTGTGGTACCTTTAAATAAAAAAAAAAGAAAAAAAAGCATTGTTACCAAAAAAGAAAGATAAATAATACAGACATACTGAATAACTTTTTATAAACATCTGATTTCCACAGAATGACTGGGTTAGTATGAGTCATATAATATGGCTAATGTTGGGCATTCATGGTCAAACAATAAAAATAAACAATTATCGATACTAGATACAGCACATGGATATTAAAACAAATGCCTGTAAAATTTTAGATTAGCACAAACATATACACTGGCTTACAGAAATCAAGGATATCTCATAAAAATGATGATTATTCAAATGAATGAGTGATGAATATGTCAGTCAGTCACTGTGTAGAACATATGATGCAAAAAAAAAAGAAATCTTGGTTCTGAACAAAAATTTATGGGGAACAGAGATGTAACCATATTTCTGTTCATCCAAAAAATGTTTGTTTAGGACTGTGACTTTTTTTTAAAAATGCAACTGTATACATGTATTTCATGTATATTAGGCAGTATTATGGGTGGTACCAAACTGTGTGCCAAACCTTGACATTGTGTTATGATTCGCTCCACACATATTGTCGTCTTGGAGTTTTGCTGTTTATTACTGTACAATATTTGTATTTCCTTAGCTATAAATGATAACAGTTCATCTGCAAGGAAATTTATGATCAATAAATATTACCTGTAGGACATGTAGGCCTGCTTCTCAATAACTTCAGCACTGAAAATTGTTGATGTGTTGAAGTTTCGAATTTGAAGCGGCCAGTTCTTATCTGAAATTGTGGACAGGAACCAAACAGTTCCTTTGAGGTGGGGATATAGAGGAATGTTTAATACGAGTCTCTGCTTCGGCCAGTGACATAGGAAACATGCAACAAATGCTGTAGACAATATCATGATTATAACATGATGTCCGGCAATTTTTTCAGATGGCTTAAGCTACAGATCAGTCTGTCACCACAACCATGTTTTTTCAGTATCACATTCATTGCCTTCACAAACTCACAACCAAGCTGTCAGCTTCCACCCTAACCTAGACCTCAGGCAAAGCTACAGGTAAGTGTCACCACAACCATGTATTTTAGAATCAGATTTGTTGGCTTTGCCAACTCACAACCAAACTGCCACCTTCCATCCTAACCCATACCTCAGGCTAAGCTACAGACCAACCATTGTTTCTTGCTTTTGCATTTATTGGCTTCACTAACTAACAACAAAACTGACATGAGAAAGCCGATGACTCGTACTGAGCATTGCTCTCGACCCCCAGGTGGCAAGAGTAATGATAAACTGCATAGTACAGTAATAAAGTTCTGGCAGGTAATGCTAACTTTTAAAAATGTCAACCTGCTGTAGTAGTATCTTGTAAAAGAAAATTGTAATTAATTAAAATACAAGTTGTGAAATATGGAATATCGTACATGACAGTAAAGATGTGACCTGCTGGAAAGAATCTTAACAGGTTCCATCACAAAACATGACTGTTGAACAATAACAAGGATTATAATTTAAAAAGAGAGGTATAAAATCTCTATTCAAACACCACCATGAACGCTTTCGGCTAATTAATGCCACCTTCAGATGGTTGCTACTGGATTCTTAATTAAGGCTTCCTTTTTTGGTTATTTAATGGTATGTCACTAGCATATGTTCTTGAGAGATGCAGTCATGTACATCAAATGAAGCTTTCCACTAGTACTTTGATCCACTAGCACTACATGTGTATTCATATAATCCTCTTAATAATTACACAATGAGGACCATTCTAATTTCTAGAGCTTTGTACATTATTAAATAGATACACAATACATCCTGCAACCTCACATGAGAAATGATTATCAGCATTACTTCCTAAATATACAGTTCTTACAAATCCCTCATTATACAGTAGTCTAGTATTTCTGTCTTGCTTGCATTTCATGAGTTATATATAGTGGATTTGTCTCAAAATATACTTTCTTCATTTGCTTATATTATCATGATCTTCAACTTCCTATGTTCCATGCCTACATAATCTTTTTCCTCATCACGAAAATTATTCACCTTGTGTCATTTTAGTTTTCTATCTTCCACTTTTTCAGTTCACATCTGGCAAACAATTCCCATAGTAGTAACAATTTTTTCAAGACTGGGATAGTTGTACACAGTAATTAATTATTCTCCAGTAGAGTCTGTTAAACATTTCATCATAATTGTCCTAAATTATGTGTAATCCAGGTGGTGCAGGTGTAAAACACTGGACTGTGGACCAAATCCCTGCATGGCCATCCGCATTTAGGTTTTCTGAGGATTCCATAAATGACTTAAGGCATATGCTGGGACGGTTCCTTTGAAACTGACATGGCCAATTTCCTTTAGTTGAGCTTGTTCTCCATCTCCAACAATTTATCATCTGTGGGACAATAAAGTCTAATCTTCCTTCAATATAATACGTGAAGGCTGATTAGGATCTTTAAGTGTCCAAAAATGTTTAGTCGGATGTTTGGTTGGACTCCACATCCTTTCCATATGGTTGTTGTTCAAAAAGTTTAAGAGTTATTCCTATAACTTCAGCAATAACAGATGGGTAAGCTGAACAATTACAATATAATTACTGACCCAAATATGGTGAAACCCTGGTTACAGAATAAAGGAAAACTGTGTTTTATTTATGAAATAAACTACATGCAAATCACTACTGAGACCTTATCTTGATATCCTTTGAGCATGGGAGTTTCAGCTAAAAGTAAGTGGTCCAAACAAATATTCTGAAAATAGACACATCAAATCAGGAAAATATTGTGAGAGAAGTGAATGAAACAGGGATTCTCCAAAGAGTTGTTAGTTAGGGAATTGATACTACAGTCCTAGGTTATCCATATCTTTCAATTGGTCATTAAGGCATCCAAATTTATGTATGTAGTATGTTTCTACAGGACAGGTGCATTCATTTTGGAACTGCAATCTATACACTTCAAATCAGTCTGCACTTAATGCTGAATCATGTTGGAAATAGTTGTGTAAATGTTATTTTGTCTAAAACTGACGCGGTGAGACCGTGGCTGTGTACAATTAATGTAGGTTAATTCTTACAAAGAAGAAAACAGCAACCAGCCACTAGTAATACTGCTATTTATTCAGGTAAATAGCACTGTGTTTGTAAATCTGCAATCTCTGTGATAACTTCACATGTGGCAAATTCTTTTTGGTGTGTGTGTGTGTGTGTGTGTGTGTGTGTGTGTGTGTGTGTCTGTGTGTGTGGTGCTTTGCACAATATGGTGATGCACAAGTTACGTAAGTGCTGGATATATTTAGGAATATGTGAAAAATACAATCCTGCAACTTCGCAACAAAATCGCACAGAAGTTTCGACGGCAACAACACACCACAGTGGAATAATAAAAAAATGAAAACGGACGATAATGTAAAGTGTATCTTGAAAATCATGTGAACAGCCGTCAGATGATGAACTTGCCAGTTCGAAACCGGTAACGGCGCTATTTACCTAATAAAATAGCAGTATTAATAGTGGCTGGTTGCAGTTTTGTTCTTTGTAAGAATTAACCTACAAATGTGTAAATGTTCACTGCTTGAAATGCAATGTAAAACTCAAATCTGGAACAGTTTGAGTGTCACTAATATGACAGTGTAATGAATTAATCATGCTCAGAGTACAACTCTCGCTCTTTGCAAATTTTTATTTTTTTTCCATAGTCAATTATTTGCCCTAATTCCAGAAGCAAAAAGGTATACATTGTTACTTTCATTTTGCACTTTATGGAATTGTGACCACACTATTAAAATTGCTATAGATGGGAGAAGTAGGCATTTTGAGTACACAATTTCCAGCGTAGAAATACAATACTGATATCTGCAGATGATTGCTGGTACAGTATCACTAATCATAAGGTTGTGCAGCAGCAGCAGCAGCCAGTGAACCATCAAGTGTCACTTCTAAACAGCACCTTATTTAAGTACTTGCGAGCAGTTAGAAGCAATCTCTCTGGTGGCATGAATATTTTTTGAGTTAAACCATTTTAGGTAGTATGAACTTTGATTTTAGCGACACTGTTGTAATATAAGTATGCAATTTGATTTCTCATCAGATTGCCCGACGTGTAGCATAAACTTCTGATACCGCTGTAAAGATATGGAGTCAGTTGTTGGCTGAAAGCTTTTTCCACTATACAAATGCACAGTCTCACACATGTGAACAACTGAATGTGGAGACAAGCACTTATATCAACATGGCTGCCCTGGATCACTTACGACCATGTTAATACAGCAGTGCTAAATAATTACAGATTATCAGATGTGTGCCAGCAACGTTTGCCCAAGTTCACAGCAAACAGGCTTGGCTGCCTGTTGCCCAGTAATGCAATTACCATTGACCTTCGGCCACAACTCTTCCAGCAGCACTCAGCCCGAGAAGGCAGGTAGCAGCATGCTCTCTGGTGGCACGCCATCTTTTCTAAATAAACTGCTACTCTACTTATCATTCCATGGCTGCAAATGTGTATTCCACTTTCACACTGCATGACCCTACAAGTACACATACAACAATGTTTTACTGGCCATTACAAACAATGGGTCTACTGTTTTAATTCGAAAATGTAACATACGTATGACAACATAATTTCCAAAAGTGAGCCACAAATGAGTGCAATCATTTTAATAAAATATGACCGATTTATTTTGTCCCATTTGATGTCATAAATGTTTGGTAAGATAAGTACTGTTTTGAGAAATATTCATAATGTCAATTTCAGATAATGCAAAACAATAAATCCTAGAACATACACCACTATTTATGTTCACAGAGGCTGCACTGGATGGAAGGCAGGGAGACAATTACACTCTCCATTAATTCACATTATGTGTGAGTGATACACAGATTATTGTATTTTTTTTCTGTTATATACTAGAAGAATTACAAAATATTTACCACTTCTGGTGCACAGAAGTTATTGTGCTGATCTTTATCATCTCTAAGTTAAATGCTACAAAAAGCAATACAGCATCAACAAAGTTGTACTATGAACAGCAGATTTTTCATTCGGTATTGACAATGTTTCTTGGCTTAGTTTCTTATTAACTGTTAGTGTGTCTTGTACCCCTAAGTTTATGTTCAAATAATTTTGAATGATTCCAAATATAAAAAGTTTGTTGAATGGCCATATTCTGCAGCAAGCACAGAAATACTTGTTCTGTAAATGAAACCGCCTTTTCCTGCTGCCACTTAATTTATTTTTCCCAGACGCATTTCACCTTTTTCTTGCTCTAAGGCGTCATCAGTGGAATCCATAACAATACAATTTTGTTATTATCAAACAGTTCATGTCGTAATTTTTAAGTAAAAAAGTAATTTCTTTCGATTTGCTGTGATCTGTGTTTCCTCTCATCTGGTCTGGAGGTCGCACTACCACTTTATTACCAACATAGAAGCACAATTTTGAGTTCTGACCTTTATCGCACTGATCACCATGTTTCTCCTCTTCTGTGGTCTACTAATATTGTCTTGCCACTCGGTATAACTATTTCTTCGAAAACTGTGCTTTCAACAAATAAATATTGTAACTCCATTACGTGTTTACCTACTTGTTGCTAACATAATGAAACATATGTTCAAAACCAACTTCTATTCATGATGTCTATATCATGTGAGGTTATGAGTTCCTTTTTAATGGATACTATCATTCCCCAATCCTTGAATTACCCACACTCACAATAGCAAGCAGCACTTTGACACATGCTCCATAGACTCAACATAGAGTCATTCACCAACGAAAACTACCACAAAGAACTGGACATAATATTGCAAACAGCACAAGACAGTGGTTACAATAGTAACGTAGTCACGAAGCTAAACAACAAAATAAAAAGTAAAATAAAATCAGAAAGCACCAAACCACAGACAACAACACAACAGAACCAAACACAAACACCCAATCCCACAACAACTACACAGGATAATCAGAAAAAGATGAAAGAAAACACAATATGGTAGCAATGACATACAAACACAAACTATCACATAAAATTACCAACATTTTCAAAAGAAAGGGAATAAACATAGCATACACAACAGACAATTCCATACAAAAATACACCCCCCCAAAAAAAGGAGACATATACCAGAAAGCAGGTATATATCAACTACAGTGTAACACTTATGAATACAGATACATAGGGCAAACAGGTAGAACATTTGATGTCAGATACAAAGAACACATGAGAGCCTGGAAATACGGGACAAACCACGGGTTGACCGAAGTGTCCGATCCCACCCGTCTGCTTCGACCCGTGACGTAAGGCTGTTGTGGTGTGTAATGTCACGACGGCGCGGAATTTAGTTTGTGAGAGTGGCGTGTTTGTAGGTGTAGTTTTGATGCGATCAGTGGTGCTCTCTGGTGGTGTGTTAGGTGATCTTTTTGGTTTAATTTGCGAGTGTGGCGGCGTGTGTGAATTTTGGTAAATTGCTTTTTTTTATGTCTTTATGACTGACAGGGTCAACAGTTTTTGGTTGTCTGCTACGCTGGGGGACAGTGTGTTGTCTCTAATAAAATTTCTTCATCTATTCGGATTTTTGGATGAAGTAGTGAAGTGTTCAGTATGTCGTGAAGAAATGAGGCTTACTTAAAGTTACGGCGTCTCGGACCAGGGACGGCTGTATGTGGAGATGTCGTAAGGATAACAGGTCAAGGGAAGTGTTCGATCCCAGTGTGTGGCTGTGAATCTTGATATTGGTATCGGGAGATGTTTTTGAGCCATATAGGTCAAGAGAAGTGTTAGGTCCTAATTTATGGGATCGGGAGCTGCTGTTGAGCTATATAGGTCAAGTGAAGTGTTCGATCCCAATTTTTGGGATCGGGAGCTGCTGTTGAGCTATATAGGTCAAGGGAAGTGTCCGATTCCAGATGATATTGTGTTTAGTGGTATTTGGGGAGTTTTGTGATGTCGGTTCTTTTCATCGTTTTGAGTGGTTTTGTATGGGGGCGGATGTCTCAATTTGTTTATATTTAGTTTGTCCCCACCCAAAAGCCCCCTATTTCCTGCGCTTGTCCCATTAGTGTCATTAGGCTTTTTGTGGAACGCGCGCGCGCGTGTGTGTGTGTGTGTGTGTGTGTGTGTGTGTGTGTGTGTGTGTGTGTGTGTGTGTGTGTGTTTTTTACGATGTATTTTCGTCCTCATAATGTGTACGTAACGACTTTATATGCGCCGTATTGGAATCGTGGTTCATGGTCAAGCAGACGGGCGGGATCGGACGCTTCCGTATTTCCCAAACCACACCACATTTGCAGAACACCTCAGAGAACATGACCACAAATGAACCACAAGAGAAGAAGACATGAAAATAATTAGAATCAACGATAAAAGACACCTCCTAACCATGCAAGAAAATTACCACATACAGAAAACCAAAGCAGGAAGGAAAATCCTGTTGAATGATCAAGTACACATACCAAACAATTCATTGTTTACACTGATAGATAAAATAATTGAATAACACTCCCAGAGAGGATTAATATAATAATAACATCCAATATAATTATAATGCCACCCAACATCTTTACACTCACTTTCCATGAACCCCTCCACAGAACATTGAAACAAAGTCAAAAAAGTCAGGTCAGCTGTCACCAAAGCTTCCAACCACTCGCTAACGCTAACACCCTCTCTGTCTCATAAACACACACGATATAAATGCCATAAATAGAAGGTTGGGTTTGAATATATACTTTGTTAGGTTAGCAGGGACTAGTGCAGCAGGGGATACAACCCGTCGGCTTTGGACATTGACGTCACAAGTCGCCAATCGCGAAGCGATTCTTCTTAGTGTTGTAGCTCCCTTCAGTGGCTGATAAGTGTTTTTTGGCTTTAAAAAAAAAAAAAATCTCACGAGATAGAATAAACAGATCCACTTTATTAAGCAATCAGTAAAAAAAACGAAACTGAAACATAACAGCAAAAGCGAAAATGGTAAACTGCTATCTGGCGACTTGTGACGTCATTGTCCAAAGCCGACGGGTTGTATCCCCTGCTGCACTAGACCCGGTTAGCAACAAGTAGGTAAACACACCAAAGATGAGGAAACAAGTAGGCCCTAATCAAGTTACAATATTTACATTGTTAAAACCAGTGTCCGAAGAAATAGTTTTATCGGATGGAAAAACATAAATAGAACACCACAAAAGAAACGGAACAACACAGTGAACAGCGTGAAAAAGGTCAGAACTCAAAATTATGCTTATATTTAGGTAATAAAGTGGTAGTGCAACATCCAGACCAGATGAGTGGAAATTCAGACCACAGCAAATCTTAAGAAATTGCCTTTCTTCCATAAAAAAATTGCAGCATGAACTGTTTGATAATCTAAAAATAACAAAATTCTTTCATTATAGATCCTACTGATGATGCCTTAGAGCAAGAAAAATGTGAAACATGCCTGGGAAAAATAAACTGACAGCAGAAAAAGGTGGTTTTATTTACAAAACAAGTAATCAAATATGTCTCTGGTCAGCAATAAATCATTAAAATGCAGTGATATTGTATGTACATAATAAGTACCACAGAAATAAAAAATTAAGTATCAGTACGTAACTAAGAGAATTAATTTATACATGCAGGAGCACTTACCATACACTGAAGATTTACACCACCTTTATCCTTTTTACGAAACACAATATTGGGTGGAGATTTATTTAAACGCAAGCCAAAGCCTTCTAATTCATGCTCTATTAGTTTTTTGTGTTGCAATGGTTTAAGGACATCCAGAACAATAAATATGAGGCTGCAGGTTCGAGCCACAGCAATAACCTGACGACCTCGTCCTTTTCCATCTTTGGCTCCTTCAATAATTCCTGGCAAATCCAGTAGCTAAGGGAAAAATTGTGGCATGATTAATAATACACACTCATTTTCCATCATTCTAAAACAGTTAACTTCTATCTGGGATAAATAATGTTAATGGAATATGGCCTACTTTTCTTCATGTTTGTGAAACGTCTTTTGAATAGTAACTGTATAGCAATGCACTAACAATTTACAGTCATTTATGAGAGATAACAAATTTTTTCATGAACTATGAAAGAGGTGGTTCTCTACAAAAGTTCATAAGCTGCTTGGAAATCAAATACTTTAATTCAAAGATTTTATCATCTGACAATGATCTAACAAATCTACAGTCTTTAACATATCTACCACAAAACAACTATTTATTGGACTATAAGTTGGCTAATCTATTCATTAAATAAACATAGGTACAAAAACTTTGGGATATTCATATAATACTACACAAATGTGTCTGACAAACACATTGTGTCAGGCCTGTCTAAATATTTACAGCCAGTGAAGAAGTGTGGACATGGGAAAGCAGATGAGTAATGAACATCAATCAAAATCAAATACTCAAGGGCAGTTTGAAATACTGAAGCAGCTTGGATTAGCTGTACCACAGAATGTAAGTACAGAGCTTCAAAATGATGAAAAAAACTGCACTACACCAAACAACCCATTGCATAAATCTAATGTGTTCCTCCCATAACTGCTCTAATATTTTAGTTAATACTTTGCAACTTAGCTGTGTTTAATGGACAAGTCAGCAATGAATAAATGTGACTGGTCAGTATGTGATCATACCATGACTAAGCTTCTAAATAAATTTACATGTTCTATAATCTGACTTTGACACAGAAAGGGGTGAATTATGTGCCACAAAAATCTTTGGTCACTTGTCAAATAGCTTTAAAAGTCTGACAGATAGCCAACCAACATTTAAAAACAAATTAAAAGAATTTCTGAATGACAACTCCTACTCAAGAGATGAATTTTTAGATATTAAGTAGTAAACGTAAAAAAAAGTGTAATGAAAAATTAGGTTAAGCTGACACATTCCACAGTACTATGAAATGTCATATTCATATCTAAGGAAAAAGTATTAATGCAATATAATGTAATAGGCCTATATCATAATAAAAACTCTGGATATGTTACATATAGTATGCATAACTAATCAGCCCATCTCTCTCTTTCCCAAAGCTGTGTGTCAAGGGTTGATGTGGGAAAATAAGGAAACTAATGTGCAAAGGGGGCAAAAATTAACAAGTAAAATCCTGGTAACTTATGTTTCATGTGTACCTGTATTTTAGCTCCCTTATACTTTATGCATCCTGGTACTGTGGTGAGAGTTGTAAATTCATAAGCAGCTACTTCTGAGTAGACTCCAGCGAGATTGCTGAGCAATGTAGATTTTCCAACAGATGGAAACCCTAGAATAATTAACAGCAAGAAAAATACATAATGGGTGAATGCTAATACCACTACAGTAAACAAGTGATATCCACAATAAATAATACTTACCGACAAATCCTATTCTGGCATCTCCTGTTTTCGCTACATCGAAACCTTCACCTGGGCCACCACCTCCACCTTTGGGTGTAATCAACTCTCGACGAAGTTTTGCTAACCGAGCTTTTAGCAAGCCAAGATGTCCAGCAGTAGCTTTATTTTTTTGCGTCCTGGCCATCTGCACGAATAACACATTTGCACTGGTATTCATCACATTTACCATGTATACCTCATAAATCGAAATCTTAATTAAACGACTATAAATTTTGGTGTGCATTTAGTATATAGTCCCTATATTCTAAGAAAATGCTAGCTTTATATTTAACTTTACAAAATGAAAATTTATTGGGAATGTCTCTGTTAATCTATGTAGGTGAACAATATGTCAAAAACATTTTTTTTTCTCTCTTAACATAAATTCAAAGACATGTTATCCCCTTTCAATGTCGGTGAATTTACCTCAGCTTCTATCGCTGCAATCTTTTCTAGGATGGTTGCCATTTCCGATAGTTGTTTTGATTACTTCTGTAATAATTTTACGTTATTCATACAAATCACAATGTTTATAGCGCTATGTTGTCACTTTAATACATTTCACCACCATGTGCACCGTAGTTCCCTATGTCGATTAATGCGTCGGTCCAACTATCGAAGATTGGCGTTATATCGATAAGAAGGTATATCATTGTGGATCGAATTACTAGCAGCGGTCACAGGGCTCAATTAAATGGCTCACTGGTAGCAGACAGCACAGGAACATACCTGGAAAATTGTGAGAGTCACAAAATTTGAATTTAAATGCGCCCTTGTGGAAAATACCGTCTGGTAGCCGCTGATCAGTTTGCATAGAGACCAAGACAAGGAATCATATTTCGCCTACTGGCGCAGAAGATACATATTTAGGTAGAAGAATGATTTCTGATTTTTCTAAGTTATAGGGAAGATAAACAAAAGAATTCGTGGAGATAGACAGGGCACATGTCAACTGCGATGATTTTATTGTAGGTTCGGTACACTGTCCTGTTTTCTATATTCTGCGATGTGCGGCTTAGGTTAATACATTGTTATTCGCGTGGTGACTCAGACTCTTCACTGCAGATTTAATGCAATTGAAGCTAGAGGAAGTTTCTAATGCAAAAATACAACACATCGTTAATTCGCGAAAGTAGCACTTTGTCAGAGACAGGCTGTGGACCGATGGCACCGATAGATGTCTCAGCGGTCCGGGTTTCGCGGTCTTATATGGCAGTATCAATTCCAGCAAGACGAAATATATCAGCAGCTCGTTATGTCTTGAAGTGGAACTTACACTGCAATTTTTGAAGTTATTGGTACCCTTTCCCCTCTTCAGTGAAAACCTGTCCACTTCATTCACGCGACTTACGTACGTTTTATGGATAGAAATAATAAATTACTCACTAACAAACGGCTGTATAAGTTATATGAATGCGTGGGGTCTGTTCTTTCGGACATGTCCGGAAGAACAAATATCACGCAAAATCCGCAGCCGTGATACATACTATGTAAACTGGAGTTGGAGGGGAGAGAAAGGAAAGGAACTAAAAATATTAGTCTCATCGGGCCTTTTAGGGAAATCAGCGGCTACGAGTGAAAACGTTTGTCAAACCGGGACTCGAACCCGGGATCTCTTGCTTACTAAGCTGCTGCGTCAACCACTACGCCACCCGGGCACAGCGTTTATTGCAAACGCATGTATATCTCGGCAGACTCCCGGTCGCTGTCCATGTCCACCATGCTTGCTAATTTTTAGATTCCCGCTGGACGTCGAAAGTAAGAGTGCATCCACACTGAAGGTTGTGGATTCATTGCCCACTGAGGTGTATCGTTTATACGAATGTGTGGTGTCTAATCTTTTGGATATGTCTGAAAGAACACGCACCACGCGATATCTGGAGCTGTGACACATATTACGTAAACTGGAGGTGGAGGTGGAGGGGGAAAAAAGTGAAGGAGTTGATGATATCAGCTGCAACAGGATTTTTTGCGGAATCAGTGGCGACGAGCGAAAATTTGTCCCTGACCTGGACCCAAACTTGGGATCTCCTACTTACTAGGCTGTTGCCTGTTCAAATGAGCCTGAAAGAACAGACACTACATATTCAGACACTACATATTCGTCTCGATGGGCAATGAATATACAACCTTCACTGCAGATGCACATCTAGATTTGACCTTCAGCAGGAATCTAAAAATTAGTGAGCATGGAGGACGGAAACTGTGGATAGATGGCACTAGGTGGGAATGTGAGTCAGCCGGGGAGCATGCCGCGGTAGTCTGCATGTCGGTGATAAACGCTGTATCAATGTGGCGCGGTGATTGATGCCTCTGCCTAGTAAGCAGGAGATTCCAGACTGGCACACATTTTCACTCGTCGCCGCTGATTCCGCAAAAAGTACTGATGCAGCTGATATCATTAGTTCCTTCCATTTCCTTTCCTTTCTGAACCCTCTACCTCCAATTTACATAGTACTTTTAAGTGTGTTTAGCTTGCAGATTTTATCAGTGTCGGCGGGTCAGTCGATAAGTAGGCCTACTACATTATTTTCTAAATATTTGAAGTTCAGTTATGCTTTGACGCAAGGATTTGTTTCCATTTACCGCTTGTTTCACCTCTAGCAACGATTTGTTGACCCCATGGTACAAAGTCCACCTTAAACTGGATATGTCAATATTCATTTATTACCGTGTCTTGTGCATCTATATCCAAACTCTGCAAATCACTGTAAAGTGCTTGCAGCTCGACGTGGCCTGGACTCAACAAGTTGTTGGTAGTTCCCTGCAGAAATACTGAGCCATGCTGCCTCTATAGTAGTCGATCACTGCGAAAGTCTTGCGAACACAGGAGATTGTGCACGAACTGACCACTCGATTATGTTCCATAAATGTTAGGTGGGATACATATCGGGCGATCTGAGTGCGCAAATCATTCGCTCGATTTGTCCAGAATTTTTTCAAACCAATCGCTAACAATTGTGGCCCGGTGACATGGCACACTCTCATTCACAAAACTTCCATCTTTGCTTGGGGACACGAAGTCCATGAATAGCTGCAAATAGCGAGATGTGAACTGTCTCATAATCTACGAATGATACATATCAAAACAAAATTGTATCATAACTGTATCATTATAGAGCCCACTGATAATGCCTTAAAAGGAAAAAAGGCGAAACGCATCTGGGAGAATAAAATACAGTGCAGTGAGAGAAGGCGTTTTGTACGAGGGTAATCCCAAAAGTAAGGTCTCTTATTTTTTTATAAGTACATAGACCTGTTTATTTCTACAATGGTTTACATCAGTTTACAGCTTGAGCATTTAGCTATTTTTCGACATAATCACCATTTCTGTCGATGCATTTTTGTAGACACTGTGGCGGGTTTTGTATGTCCATGTCATACCAGCTCGCCGCCATGCCGTTCAGAAAGTTATGAACCTCTCCTTTCACCTCGTCGTCGGAGCTGAATCGCTGGGACTACAATTAACGTTGACAGGTACTGTGTGACTCTGTAAAAACTCAAACGGGCAAGTCGAAACCGGAGAAGAGGAATGTTGAGCAAGGGCTTACACATTCTCCTTGACAATGCTTGCCCACACATCGCTCGGCAAACCGTTGCTCTCCTGCAACAGTTTCAGTGGAACATAACCACCCACCCACCCTACAGTCCTGACTTGGCACCCAGTTTTCTAGGTTAAAAGAACATTTGGCCCGAAAGCGATTCAGCTCCGACGACGAGGTGAAAGAAGAGGTTCATAACTTTCTGAACAGCATGGCGGTGAGCTGATATGACATGGGCATACAAAAACTGCCACAGCGTCTACAAAAATGCATCGACAGAAATGGCGATTATGTCGAAAAATAGTGTTCAAGCTGTAAACTGATGTAAACCATTGTAGAAATAAACAGGTCTATGTACTTATAAAAAAATAGGAGACCTTACTTTTGGGATTACCCTCGTATTTACAAAACAAATATTCCTGTGCTTGCCGCGGAGGAGGCTCCGCAAAACAGACTCGTTACGCCGGAAACTTTTTCATATGAATGACCTGAGTACAAATGACAGCTCCGTCAATGCACTGCCATTTTCTACCTTTTTGTATGCGATACCACCGCCATCCGCATACGTGCTTATCGCTGTCCCACAGTTTTTGTCACCTCAGTGTTTACATTTACGAATATTGCACGAGTTGAACAGCTGCGTAAATGCCTCTATACGGGCTTTAATTGTTTTAATCTTGCTATTGCGAATACTACAGGAGCGATGTGTAGGGGCTGTAGGATATTCCTACATTCTTCACTCAATATTGATTCTTGAAACTTCACACGTAGAGTTTTTGGTGGGTAATTGCCACCTTTCTCGAAATGTCTCGTATCGAGACACTGCGGATGGGTCAACAGAAGCTCGTGGAACAGCCAGTAGCTGCTCATTGTGACGCAGAGAGAACAGGGACTAGGCTGCACGCTCTTCATTTTACAAGTCACACAGTCCTACCGAAAAGCATTTATAATCTGATAGTCTCTAAACAACGTGTATGGAAGAAGCTTTCACATTTTTATGGTTACTGCTAGCTGCGTAGGTGGCTGACATGACACCTAAAAACACACCCAGAAGAGTACAACGTATTAGCTAGAGGTTCATAGGGACGGGGAACAGAATGAACAGTCTAAAAGGCACTCAGACATAGAAGACAATGAGGGTGAAAGAAAGGACGCAGTTGTGAATCATATGAGGAAAAACTAGTGCAGGCCTAGAATTTGGATCTGAGTTTGTTTAGTGCTTACAGATCACACTTAGGAAACAACAATCCCTAGACACATATCCTTAACTGAAATATCTACCACTTCTATGGTCTCTAAAGTAACCACAGTCTATACCCTACATCTAGCCCTAACACGTTTTTCCGCGGCCTGGAAAATTAATGACTCAATAATCCAATTGAAATCTGATGAGAACCATTCTCACCGAAATTATCTTCGCATTCCACTCCTGATCTTCATGTTTAAATTTCCGGTATGTTCCATCCTGATCAACGATAGTGCTATCGTCACCATTATGCCGTTCCCCTTCTGCTCAGGCGACATTCCACTCCTGATCTTCATGATTAAATTTCCGGAATGTACCATCCTGATCAAGGATGCCGTTCCCTTTCTGCTCAGCCCACACAGTCTAACAATCACTATGTTGGTTTGAGAACATCTGAAAAGACACAGTTATCATTGAACTGCAACAATCCTCCTGGATAGTGAGGAAGCGTACAATAAGGACAGCATGATGGCTTCTAAGTAACCTATCCCAATTAGTTACTTTACGCATGGTTGACTCGTTCCAACGAAAATATAGCATTTTTGGCAAGTGGTGACATTACAGTACGATCAGATATGCTTAAGCGAGAACACCTCAAGGTTTGGTGATAAATCCACATTGTACTTGCTCCGTGTGAATAATGTACCTAAATTGGCTGATGGGGAGACTATCCTTTACACATTTAACACAGTTGTATTTAACAGCATTGTTATCATAAATGAACACCAGAAACGTGGGAACCTCAATTATCCGGTCCTCATTAATGCAAACCCCTGGTTCATTCAGATCGTTTCTTCTTTTCCACATCAAATTTTTGTCGCTCCTGGAAGCCATTAGAAAAGCAGCCTGCTACTGTTACCGGTCGACCGTCTCCCGGATCTGCCGTTGGTAACATAGCTACTCCGATACTAATAGTACAACAATCGACGAGGACATTTTAGCTAACAGCCATAAACGAATCGTGGCACCCTGTCAGGAAAGGAAAGGGAGGGAACTAAAGTTATCAGCTGCATCGGGACTTAATGCAGAATCAGTGGCGATGAGTGAAAGCGTGTGCCGGACCGGGACTCGGACCCGCGATCTCCTGATTAAAATAAATAAATAAATAAATAAATAGGCAGTTGCATTAACCACTGCACCACCCGGACGCACCGTTCATCGCAAGTTCGTGGACTATCTCGGCACGCTCGCCGGCCGACTCACGTAATACACTCATGCTCATAAATTAAGGATAATTGCAGAATGTGGTGGCACACAACGTGGCACTTCACAAAACTGGCGCTAATAGCATAGGAACATAGGGAACACACACGACACAGATCTGTAAGTCCACGGTATTGGCGATAAATTGAGAAAACCGTCCCGAAACATATGTACTACAAAACGCCACTGTTTTCTGCGCATGTACCCTGACATCAATATGGGATATGATCAGCATGTAGACGTACAAAGGCCGCACAACGGGTTGGCATACTTTGGATCAGGTGATCGAGCAGCTGCTGGGGTATAGCCTCCCATTCTTGCACCAGTGCCTGTCGGAGATCCTGAAGTGTCGTAGGGGTCTGAAGACGTGCAGCGATACGTTGGCCGAGAGCATCCAAGACGTGCTCGATGGGGTTTAGGTCTGGAGAACAGGCAGGCCGCTCCATTCGCCTGATATCTTCTGTTTCAAGATACTCCTCCACGATGGCAGCTCGGTGGGGCCGTGCGTTATCATCCATGAGGAGGAAGGTGGGACCAACTGCACCCCTGAATAGGCGGACATACTCGTGCAAAATGGCGTCCCGATACACCTGACCTGTTACAGTTCCTCTGTCAAAGACATGCAGGGGTGTACATGCACCAATCATAACCCCACCCCACACCATCAAACCACAACCTCCACACAGGTCCATTTCAAGGACATTAAGGGGTTGGTATCTGGTTCCTGGTTCACGCCAGATGAAAACCAGGGGAGAATCACTGTTAAGACTATACCTGGACCAGTCTGTGAACATAACCTGGGACCACTGTTCCAATGAGCATGTACTGTGTTCTTGACACCAGGCTTTAAGGGCTCTCCTGTGGTCAGGGGTCAGTGGAATGCACCTTGCAGGTCTCCGGGCGAATAAACCATGCCTGTTCAGTCGTCTGTACACTGCGTGTCTGGAGACAACTGTTCAAGTGACTGCGGTAAGTTCCGAGCAAGGCTACCTGCAGTACACCGTGGCCGTCTGCAGGCACTGGTGGTGAGATATCGGTCTTCTTGTGGTGTTGTACACTGTGAACGTCCCGTACTGTAGCGCCTGGACACGTTTCTTGTCTGCTGGAATCGTTGCCATAATCTTGAGATCACACTTTGTGGCACATGGAGGGCCCGTGCTACGACCTACTGTGTTTGACCAGCCTCCAGCCGCCCTAGTATTCTACCCCTCATAACGTCATCAATATGTGTTCTTTGAGACATTTTCAACACACAGTCACCCTTAGCACGTCTGAATCGTCTGCACACTTATTCGCTGCACCGTACTCTGACATGCACCAACACACCTCTGCATATATTGGCTGCTGCCAGCGCCACCGCGCGACAACAGCAGGTCAAATGCACCGCATGGTCGTACCCTGAGATGATTTAAACCCGCAAACCGGCCACCAGAGCGTTGTTTCACCATGTATCAGCATTATCCTTAACTAAGGAGCATGAGTGTAGTTAACGCAACTGCTTAGTAAGCAGGAGATGTTATTGTTGTGGTATTCAGTCCTGAGACTGGTTTGATGCAGCTCTCCATGCTACTCTATCCTGTGCAAGCTTCTTTATCTCCCAGTACTTACTGCAACCTACATCCTTCTGAATCTGCTTACTGTATTTATCTCTTGGTCTTCCTCTACGATTTTTACCCTCCACGCTGCCTTGCAATGCTAAATTTGTGATCCTATGATGCCTCAGAACATGTCCTACCAACCGGTCCCTTCTTCTTGTCAAGTTGTGCCACAAACTCCTCTTCTCCCCAATTCTCTTCAATACCTCCTCATTAGTTGTGTGATCTACCCGTCTAATATTCAGCATTCTTCTGTAGCACCACATTTCGAAAGCTTCTATTCTCTTCTTGTCCAAACTATTTATCGTCCATGTTTCACTTCCATACATGGCTACACTCCATACAAATACTTTCAGAAACGACTTCCTGACACTTAAATCTATACTCGATGTTAACAAATTTCTCTTCTTCAGAAACGCTTTCCTTGCCATTGCCAGTCTACATTTTATATCCTCTCTACTTCGACCATCATCAGTTATTCTGCTCCCCAAATAGCAAAACTCCTTTACTACTTTGTGTCTCATTTCCTAATCTAATTCCGTCAGCATCACTCAACTTAATTCGACTCCATTGCATTATCCTCGTTTTGCTTTTGTTGATGTTCATCTTATATCCTCCTTTCAAGGCACTGTCCATTCCGTTTAACTGCTCTTCCAAGTCCTTCGCTGTCTCTGACAGAATTACAATGTCATCGGCGAACCTCAAAGTTTTTATTCTTTCTCCATGGATTTTAATACCTACTCCGAATTTTTCTTATGTTTCCTTTACTGCTTGCTCAATATACAGATTGAATAATATCGGGGAGAGGCTACAACCCTGTCTCACTCCCTTCCCAACTACTGCTTCCCTTTCACGTCCCTCTGCGATTATAACTGCCATCTGGTTTCTGTACAAATTGTAAATAGCCCTTCGCTCCCTGTATTTTATCCCTGCCACCTTCAGAATTTGAAAGAGAGTATTCCAGTTAACATTGTCAAAAGCTTTCTCTAAGTCTACAAATGCTAGAAACGTAGGTTTGCCTTTCCTTAATCTAGCTTCTAAGATGAGTCGTAGGGTCAGTATTGCCTCACGTATTCCAACATTTCTACGGAATCCATACTGATCTTCCCCGAGGTCGGCTTCTACCAGTTTTTCCATTCGTCTGTAAAGAATTCGTGTTAGTATTTTGCAGCTGTGACTTATTAAACTGATAGTTCGGTAATTTTCACATCTGTCAACACCTGCTTTCTTTGGACTTGGAATTATTATATTCTTCTTGAAGTCTGTGGGTATTTCGCCTGTCTCATACATCTTGCTCACCAGATGGTAGAGTTTTGTCAGGACTGGCTCTCCCAAGGCCGTCAGTAATTCCAATAGAATGTTGTCTACTCCCGGGGCCTTGTTTCGACTCAGGTCTGTCAGTACCCCGTCAAACTCTTCATGCAGTATCGTATCTCCCATTTCATCTTCATCTACATTTTCTTCCATTTCCATGATATTGTCCTCAAGTACATCGCCCTTGTATAGACCCTCTATATACTCCTTCCACCTTTCTGCTTTCCCTTCTTTTGTTAGAACTGGGTTTCCATCTGAGCTCTTGATATTCATACAAGTGGCTCTCTTTTCTCCAAAGGTCTCTTTAATTTTCCTGTAGGCAGTATCTATCTTACCCCTAGTGAGATAAGCCTCTACATCCTTACATTTGTCCTCTAGCTATCCCTGCTTAGCCATTTAGCACTTCCTGTCGATCTCATTTTTGAGACGTTTGTATTCCTTTTTGCCTGCTTCATTTACAGCGTTTTTATATCTCCTCCTTTCATCAAATATATTCAATATTTCTTCTGTTACCCAAGGATTTCTAATAGCCCTTGTCTTTTTACCTACTTGATCCTCTGCTGCCTTCACCACTTCGTCCCTCAGAGCTACCCATTCTTCTTCTAATGTATTTCTTTCCCCCATTCCTGTCAATTGTTCCCTTATGCTCTCCCTGAAACTCTGTACAACCTCTGGTTCTTTTAGTTTATCCAGGTCCCATCTCCTTAAATTCCCACCTTTATGCAGTTTCTTCAGTTCTAATCATCAGTTCATAACCAATAGATTGTGGTCAGAGTCCACATCTGCCCCTGGAAATGTCTTACAATTTAAAACCTGGTTCCCAAATCTCTGTGTTACCATTATGTAATCTATCTGATACCTTCTAGTAACTCCAGAAGTGGTGGTGGTGGTGGTTAGTGTTTAACGTCCCGTCGACAACGAGGTCATTAGAGGCGGAGCGCAAGCTCGGGTTAGGGAAGGATTGGGAAGGAAATCGGCCGTGCCCTTTCAAAGGAACCATTCCGGCATTTGCCTGAAACGATTTAGGGAAATCACGGAAAACCTAAATCAGGATGGCTGGAGACGGGATTGAACCGTCGTCCTCCCGAATGCGAGGCCTTTGTGCTAACCACTGCGCCACCTCGCTCGGTAACTCCAGAAGTCTTCCATTCCATGTACACAATCTTCTTTTATGATTCTTGAACCAAGTGTTAGCTATGATTATATGTTTCCTTCTCTCCCTTTTCCTACTCTCGAATTCCAGTCACCTATGACTATTAAATTTTCATCTCACTTCACTACCTGAATAATTTCTTTTATCTCATCATACATTTCATGAATTTCTTCATCAACTGCAGAGCTAGTTGGCATATAGTACTACTCTAGTAGGCGTGGGCTTCGTGTCTATCTTGGCCACAATAATGCGTTCACTATGCTGTTTGTAGTAACTTACCCGCACGTTTAAATCCCTGTCCGGCACACAATTTCACTCGTTGCCGCTGATTTCGTATGAAGTCCCGATGCAACTAATATCATTAGCTTCTTTCCTTTCCTTTCTGTTCCGTCCACCTACAATTTACATAATATTGTCACCCCTGCGGATTCTGCGCGATGTCTGTTCTTTCGGACACATCCAAAAGAACAAACACTACGAGCATTCGTATAACTGATTCGCCTCGATGGGCAATGAATCCATAAACCTTCAGTACAGATGCACATTAACGTTCGTCCTCTGGCTGGCATCTAAAATTAGGGAGCATGGAGGATAAGGACGGGGACTGCAGACAGGTGGCGCTAGGTGAGTCGACGGGGGAGCGTGTCGAGGTAGTCCGCTCACTTGCGATAAACGCTGTGTCCGGGTGGCGCACTGGTAAACGAAACTGTCTATAACCCCGAAATCCCGCATTCCAGTCCTGGTCCGGCACATAGTGTCACTCGTCACTGCTGATTCCCCATTAAGTTCCGATACAGCTAACATCGTTAGTTCCTTCCCTTTCCTTCCTCTCTCTCTCCCCCCCCCCCCTCCCCGCCCCTATTATTTACATATTTGTTAATATTGAGTTGTACGACAGACAACGTTCCAGTTTGTTGCGCGTAATAAAATGACATCAAAGAAAATGTAGATGGTAGTGTCCATGGACAAGAACAGAAATGCTCTGCATAGGATGGATAAAGAAAAATCGTTGAAAAACATTGCTGCTGAATTTGGTGATGGAACTTCTCGCACTGTAAAAAATCCAGGCATGGATCGATTGGAAGAAATAATGATTAACCAAGGTGTTAGACCAGGATGTGGCCTATCACTCACACTTTTTAATATTTACAGTGACTTCATTCTTCGTAAACGAAAATACAAAGTTAATAAAGAAATTAAGGTAGTGATTCAGCAATACCTGAATGTACTTTCGTTAGATATGATTTCGTTACTTTTCAAAAGAATGAAGACGACCTCGAAAGATCAGTATGTGAACTGAACCAAATATGCAAGATGTATAACTTTAAAATTTCTAGTAATAAAACGAAAATAATGGCATTTCCAAGAAAATATCCAGTCAGATCAAAATGAATCTATTTGTCATTTAGAGAATTGTTCTAGCACCTCCTGCTACGCTAGCAGCTTCCAGGCATTCATTACAGATGTGACGAGCATTTCAACAAAAGCCGTATGAGTCGGCCACCAAGAAGTCGAACTCGAACGAGCTCACTGAGGAATTACGTGCGAGGGAAAATAAAACAGTAAATTCACACTTCTTAAAAGAAAATATCAACGCAAGATACATAATTTCTATACATACTCTCCCTCCACCTCTATGCGCTTGGTCCAGCACTTCACAAGCTCCTTAATTCCGTTGTAGGAGATGCTCTTTGACACCGCCTTCACAACCTCGTAATGCTTAGAAAACTTACAACTGCGCACGTGTTCCTTCACTGGACATAAAAGGTGGAAACCACTTGGAGCTATGTTAGGAATGGACAGTGAGTGCTCCAGTAGCTTATAACTGAGATTCTGAATGTAATGGATCGTCTTCCCAGCTATATGAGGCCAGACATTACACTTAGGAAAAATACGCTGTCACTAATCACGATTTCGCCTTTTGGAGAGTAGTGAATCAGTAATGGACCTTTCATATATCACGATTTCACCTTTTGGAGTGTAGTGAATCAGTATTGGACCTATCATACCCTAAATATTCTCACCATCAATTTTACCGCAGAAGTTTGGCTTTTGAACTTTTTGCTGTAGTTGAAGATGGACATTTCCACACAGTGCTGTGTCGCTTGCTCTGTGGCGAAGTGATAGATCCGTGTCTCATTAATAGTTACTATGCGACTGAGAGAATCTTCTCCTTCCTTGGCTTAAATGTGGTTTCAAATGGTTAAAATGGCTCTGAGCACCATGGGACTTAACTTCTGAGGTCATCAGTCGCCTAGAACTTAAAACTACTTAAACATAAGAACATCGCACACATCCATGCCCGAGGCAAGATTCGAACCTACGACCGTAGCGGTCGCGCGGTTCCAAACTGTAGCGCCTAGAACCGCTCGGCCACCCCGGCCGGCAAATGTGGTTTCGACTTTTCAAAACATTCCTGTTGTTAGTGTTTGTCTGTCAGTTGACGTTGTGTGCAACAAGCACAAACTTTGCCATGAAATACAGATTTATGATCGATTGCAAATGCTGAGACATGGATAACATTAAACTCATCCAGATTAACATCTATTCTGGCACGATGATCATCAGGAATCATTTTCTCAGCTGTCTAGACGTTCCTGTCCGCTTTGGAAGTGGACTGCCTATCGCCCTACCCCAACACTCTGTGCAAACAGATACAAGTCCATTTTTAGAGTGATCTATCAGCTCAAAAATTTTTCGGTCCTTAAAGCCGCAGTCACCATATTGCAGCTTTAATCTGCGCCGTATATCATGAAACTAGAGAAATGTTTCATACAAAAGTTGTATATTTTGTCACGGAGAATCCAAATCTACAATAAAAAATGGGGGTTCCTATTTAAGATTTCAAAGTCACCACCCCCAGGGATGGTGTATGGGGGCGAGCGCTATGTTAATGGACGTCCCTCCTCGAGGTGAACAACGTTTATTACCACTTTTTTTTAATCCGACGTGTATTTCGCCAAATATTCTGACAAACAGCTTTAAATGCCTCAGCCTGTATATTTATTTTTCTTCTTGCTTTTCCAGATGATGTGAAATCACATTAGAAAGGCTGATAGACAGCATTTGGATATTGCATCAACAGAAATAGCAGTTTCAGCCGTTTTGTCTTCTGAAATGGGGTTTTTAAAACCATCTAAAGAGTTTAATATGAAGCTAGGAATAATTAATCGCAACTACAGAGTTGATAAATCAGATGGAAAATTGGAAAATATATTCACTGCAGCAAGACGAGCTTCTAGCACTCCTGAAGTCTGTGGAGAGCAGACTTTTTAGTCAACCATGAAACATCTCATCGTCAGATCATTAGCCAACAGCTAGGCCGGCCGGAGTGGCCGTGCGGTTCTAGGCGCTACAGTCTGGAGCCGAGCGACCGCTCCGGTCTCAGGTTCGAATCCTGCCTCGGGCATGGATGTGTGTGATGTCCTTAGGTTAGTTAGGTTTAATTAGTTCTAAGTTCTAGGCGACTGATGACCTCAGAAGTTAAGTCGCATAGTACTCAGAGCCATTTGAACCATTTTGAACCAACAGCTAGCAGAAAGAAATGGCTTACCACACCGATATGCCAAAGAAACCTGTTTAGCTGGGTAGTAATGGTTTATAGGATTTTTTACTAGGTATCCTCTGTTGTCTATTCTCAAGCCTGAGAATGCAACTGGTGCATGAGCGATGAAATTCAGTAAATTTCTGTTAAAAATTAAAATAATTGTACATTTTTCAAAATGACATTGCAATTTTCTTATTGTTAACATTTTTTAAAGATTCCTCAGTCTGAATTATTCAGTAACCAACTTTACGTCTTAGTTTTAAGATAATATTCTTCATAATGTAAATACTTGTACAATAATTTTACAAAAATTGCCTTATCTCATTTTTCCCAGTGAGTATGTCAGCATTACTTTGAAAAAATGTAAAAAAATACGTAACACATATTTTTAAGTGCTTTTCGAGTATGGTACGTTAGATTATACTACAACATGATTTTTATACACTCTAAGAAAAAAAAAACGACGCATCACGAAGGGATTATCCGAATGGAACGGAAATCGGTAGGTGTAATGTACATGAACAGACAAACAAACGATTAAAATTTCAGAAAATAATGGACGATTTATTCAATAGAAAGAGATTCTCAAATTCAGCGAGTCAAAACGCGTTGGTCCACCTCTCGCCATTATACAAACACTTATTCAGGTTGGCATTGATTGACAAATTTGTCTGCTCTAATCCTGTGGAATTTCGCTTTCGAGCCAAATTCTGTCCAACTGGCACGTTAGATTGTCAAAATCCCGACCTGGTTGCAGGGCCCTGCCCATAATGCTCTAAACGTTCTCAATTTGGGAGATATCAGGCGACGCTGCTGGCCAAGGAATGGTCTTCTAAGCGCGAAGACATGTAGAAGAAACTCTCGCTGTGCACGGGCGGACATTAACTTGCTGAAATTTAAGCCTAGGATGGCTTGTCGTGAACGGCAACAAACGTGTGGAATATCGTCGACGTACCGTTGTGCCGTAAGGTTGTCGCGGTATACAAAGGAGTCCTGCTACGAAATAAAATAACACCCCAGACCATCACTCTCAGTTGTCGAGCCGTACAGTGGGCGTCAGTCAGGTTCGTATCCAATCATCTTTTGTGGTTCCTCCAGACACGTCTTCGCTGATCATCGAAGCAATTTCGAACGGGGACTCATCACTGAAGACAATCCTACTCCACCGGCCGGAATGGCCGAGCGGTTCTAGGCGCTACAGTCCGGAACAGCGCGACCTCCACGGTCGCAGGTTCGAATCCTGCCTCGGGCATGGATGTGTGTGATGTACTTAGGTTAGTTAGGTTTAAGTAGTTCTAAGTTCTAGGGGACTGATGACCTCAGAAGTTAAGTCCCATATTGCTCAGAGCCATTTGAACCATTTGAATTCTTCTCCAGTAAATGAAATTACAGACCAAAGACATGTCTGCAGACGCCCTTGACAGCAGTGGGATACCAACGTGATTGTCATCTGCCATGCTGTCCGACAACCAGCCTGAGGTCCCATTCCTGTTCATAGCTGCACCCCTTTGGATATCATTCGCAGCAAACTTACAGTACAGCCGTACGTGGACGATATTCTGCGCCCAGTTTTGTTGCTATTCGTGGCAAACCATCCTGGGCTTACATTTCAGTAAGGTAATGTCGGCCGCACATGGCGAGAGTTTCTACTGCTTGTCTTCGTGCTAGCCAAACCCTACCTTGGTCAGCAGGGTTGCTGGATCTCTCCCCATTTGAGAACGTTTGGGGTATTGTGGATAGGACCCTCCAACCAGCTCGGGATTTTGACGATGTTAAGCGCTGATTGGACAGAATTTGGCACGATATCCATCAGGAGGACATCCAACAACTCTGTCAATCAATGCCAATCCGAATAATTGCTTGTGTAAGGGAACAGAGGTTGACGAACGCGTTACTGACTTCCTAATTTGTGAATCTGTTCCTCTTGAATGAATCATTCAGTTGTTATGTAATTGTAATCATCTGTTTATCAGTACGTGTGCAACGATTTCCGTGCGATTCAGATAATTCCTTCGTGACGCGTAATTTCTTTTTTTGTCTTAGAGTGTATCTTTATTAAGTGTTGTCTTGTTCTTCTTTATTTTACAAAAATTGCCACTGAGTACGCACCCAAGTTTAAAACTTTAAGTATCCTGTTCCGTCCCGAATTCCTCTATGTTTGTGCGAGCTGAAACGAATACAGCAGTTATGCGTAGGCCCTATAAAATGGCAGCCGACCGCGAGCTTAAACAAATGATAATTCTGACCACCTGAGAGAGAGGGTCTGTGCAATGGAACAAGCCCCGCCCCGCCTATCTGTCGCAGGGGTGGCCGTCTACAACCTTGATCTGATCTGTGCTTCTGTAGAAGTAGCACTGACGCACGGTCAGGGGAATCGCCGATCCCTTCTGTTGTTGTGGGAGTCGTATTCGAATCGCTTGATACAGCAAGATTACTCTCTTCACTCATTTCAGAATTAAAAAAGAACCAGCAATACACAACAAAAAGTAGAAAATTTTGGAAATTTGTGGTAAGTTCCTATTGGGTCTAACTGCTGAGGTCATCGGTCCCTAGGCTTACACACTACTAACTTAAACTAATTTACGCTAAGGACAACACACACACACCCATGCCCGAGGGAGGACTCGAACCTCCGACGGGGGGCAGCCGCGCAAACCGTGGCAAGGTTCCCTAGATCACGCGGCTGCCCCGCGCGACAACAGAAAGTAAAGCGGAGTACACAGTTTATTACGGCGCAAATTCTCGCTGAGGTTGGCAGTCTCGTAAACAATGTAGTTCTGGCTGGGTCTCTACCGGTACATCTTACGCAGTGATAGTTAAACGGCCTCCCTCCCCATATCCCCCCGACACAGAGTATTACCACATTATATTATTCCCACTGCCACCGTTGATGTGGCCGGCCGGTGTGGCCTAGCGGTTCTAGGCGCTTCAGTCTGGAACCGCGCGACCGCTTCGGTCGCAGGTTCGAATCCTGCCTCGGGCATGGATGTGTGTAATGTCCTTAGGTTAGTTAGGTTTAAGTAGGTCTAAGTTATAGGGGACTGATGACCTCAGATGTTAAGTCCCATAGTGCTCAGAGCCATCTGAACTATTTTTGAACCGTTGATGTGTTCCAAGGTGAACTGAAACCAGTAAAGATGGTTCATTCACGAAGCACTTCGGAGAAATTGTCACTTGTTTCAATGGTTTCTCTGGACACGAGGCAGCCATTGCTTTAGAGAACAGAAGAACTGTTTATGCTCAACGATACGCAACAGTTTGTTTGGCACAAGTCATAGATGAAACCAAGAAAAAGGAAACTGGTAATGTCACATCTTTCTTCATCCTGACAATGCCAGCTGCCACACAGCACAACAAACAATTGTATATTTGACGGAGAAAATCGTGGAATTAATGTCTCATTGCCCATAGCCATCGAACGACTTCTTTTTTGTCCATTATACCAAACAAAAATTAAGTGGACCGCAATCTTCATTAGCTATTTTCGTCACCTCAAGAAGCTGCTGATCTACTTGGAAAGAAGTGGAAGAACTTTTTCCAGAACTGTTTCGAAGCACATTAAAGGTGAATATTTAGATAAACAATAAAAAAATTTGCACAAAAATGTTTTTCTTTCATTGTTTCTGTATAAAGTTAACAGGCGGCGCTCAATGACTTGGTAAATTAAAGCACAGATTTTCAATATAAATAATCTGATTACATATTGACCAATTAACATGTAGTCTATGTATGTGTAAGAAACCGGACTTCTGCAAGAAAAACACAACTTTTACAACTGATATCAGCTACGTTATTGAAAAAAACCACGTTTTTGAGTATTGTAGCATGAAATTGGACACGAGGGTTTCCACGGAGGACAACCTATCAACAGATGATACGCTATGTATTGTGAGAGGTGGTGCACCTTTCTGAGGATTGAGGACGAGCTCGTGTATGGGACGCTAGGCATTTTCTGATAGCTCACAGTGTCACCGTTGTTGGATTGTTATTGTTTTTGGGTAGTTCGTGCCCCGCAGCTCATGTGAAGCTTGCAGTTGACTGCTACGTACGTAATCAGATACTCATACACACCCTGGGAATGTATATTTTTCTTGAAACAGTATGGTCCCAGTCCACTCAGATCCTTTACGATTTCATCAATTTCCTACACCACCATAGCCGTCCAGTTGCAAATTCCAGAATCTTGGCTCGCTTATACTGACTCGTGCCAAGAACATTACAGCTTCACACAATCTCCTTACGAAATTTCAGGCGATTCTCTCCTCCAGATAACTAGATCCGCCCCTAAATATATCTCTTACTCTTCCGTCCATATCCTACCTTACATCCGTTCTCTCCTCCAACCCCTCCATTGCCTTTCCGTCTTTCCTTATTGCTTTTACTCTTTTACCATGACCGAGACCCTACCCCATCCATACCCACACCTATTCTCATCGCTACACCACAATCCACCTGATCCCTTGTGGGAAGTGGAAGATTAAATAATAACGATAAAGACAGAAAAAGGAAATAGGTGAGTGAGCCGGTTTTTACTTTAGGGGTTGCAGTGGTATATCATTATCTCCGGTAAGAACACGTCTAATAAAGCACCTTTTTGGTGAATCAAAGCTTCGAGTTGAGGAGCACTACACTTGTGTTAGCGTAAGTAACTTGAAAATATACGAGAAAGATAATATGAAACGTCCCCTCGTGTATTTTAAGATTTTTTTCTGTGTAACGTATTTGAAGAAGTCAAATGAAAACGAGGCGGATGGAGAAAAGTTAGTAAACCGTTTAGTATTTCGAAAGTAATCACCATAACCGTTACTACATTTATTGCACTGCGAGATAAGACGATCATACCTTCATGGGGAAAAAAAATTGTGGCCTACTACGGAACCATGGTTATGTCGACTGTCACGGATGTCTTCCCTCAGGACTCCAAAAATATGAAAATCGCATCTGTACCTGTCCATCTATTCCTTGACTCAAAACGCAACCTATGGCTAAATTGCTGGTCACAAGACAGTATGAACTGTTTCTGATAATACACAGAGGCAGAAACTGAATTAGACATTAACAAATCTTTTAGTTGTAGAAATACTGCTTCACAATCTGGTGACCAATGAGACTTAATCTCCTTTCCTAGCAACACTGTGAGATGTCTTACAATTTCAACGAATTTTGGAATGTATTTTCGCTAAAAATGGTGAATCCTAAATATGATGGCAATTTCTTTATTTTAGTGGGTGTCAGAAAATTTTTGATGGCTTGAAAAAGTCGCGGACTGGCTCGAACTTCGTTTCGGCTGACAATATGGTCCAGTTAAAAGACTTCTTGTAAAACGAAGTGGCACCTTTCTTGGCCAAGAGTTAACTGTGCTGCACATAGACGATCTAAAATTTTGTGTAAATGCATTATATTATCGTGGATATCTTTCGAGACACGATTATGTCATCCACATAGATCAGGCATTGCTTCAATTTTAATCATTGCAATACAGCTTCTAATAACCACTGGTAACTAGCTCAAAACGCATGAAACAACACTGATAATGACTCAAATAGATTGAGAATGCTATTTTTGGAGGGTTTCCTCTAACTAATGGTATCCACTCTGTAGGTCCATACTCGTAAAGCGTCGATACTGGCTCAGATTATGTAACGTTTATGTTATATTAGACAATGGGTATACATATGGCGCTGTTTTCTGATTTAAGTAGCAGTAGTTGCAACAGAACTCATATATGCTTTGCTGCCATATTGCGACTTTTTCGGTACGCTGATGACAGATGCTGACCAGGAGTTGCTACTTGTTTGTACGATCCCATCTGAAAACTGTTGACTTATAAAGTTTTCTACGACAGGCTGTTGAGTTTGAGGAACATGATACAGTTTCTTGTAAACAGGCAATTAATTTCCAGTGGGAGTATGATGTTGAGCTAGTGGTGTGGCAGGCAATGGGCCAGGTAAAGTTTCTTCTAAAAGTTTTTCATGTCCTCCTTCTCTTGACCCTCTGAATATGCAACTTTATTTCTCAGTGTGAATAAACTGACTGCCCCGGTGATGTGCAATTTAACTTGAAATTCGTCTCCAATTCGTCTTTATCTAGCACTTCTAAATTAGTATCAGGATACTGTGTGATAGCTGAATCTGCTCAGAGCTTCAAAAATGGTTCAAATGGCTCTGAGCACTATGGGACTTAATTTCTAAGGTCATCAGTCCCCTAGAACTTAGAACTACTTAAACCTAACTAACCTAAGGACGTCACACACATCCATGCCTGAGGCAGGATGCGAACTTGCGACCGTAGCGGTCGCTGCTCAGAGCTAAAATTATCAATACTGACAGATACCATGCTATGCAAAACTCTTCACCGTAATGAGATTTTCACTCTGCAGCGGAGTGTGCGCTGATATGAAACTTCCTAGCAGATTAAAACTGTATGCCGGACCGAGACTCGAACTCGGGACGTTTGCCTTCCGCGGGCAAGTGCTCTACCATATTTTTTTTTTATCATGGCTGATCGTTGTATTTGGTCGTTGCGGACGTCACATGACATCCGTTGAAGTTCGTTGTTGATCCTTTTACTCAGTTTTTTTTATTTAAAAATTTTTTTTTATTACAGAGGCCAACCAGCTCTTTGACCGAACACACTGAGCTACCGTGCCGGCATTTTTTTCACTCAGTTTTCTTATTACAGAGAGTAGCTAAACCCTCTGACCAAACACGCTGAGCTACCGTGCCGGCATGTCGTCTCCTACCTTCCAAACTTTACAGAAGCTTTCCTGCGAACCTTGCAGAACTAGCACTCCTGAAAGAAAGGATATTGCGGAGACACAGCTTAGCCACAGCCTGGAGGATGTTTCCAGAATGAGATTTTCACTCTGCAGCGGAGTGTGCGCTGATATGAAACTTCCTGGCAGATTAAAACTGTGTGCCGGACCGAGACTCGAACTCGGGACCTTTGCCTTTCACGGGCAAGTGTTCTACCATCTGAGCTACCCAAGCATGGCTCACGTCCCGTCCTCAGAACTTTACTTCTGCCAGTACCTCGTCTCCTACTTTTCAAACTACACAGAAGCTCTCCTGCAAACAGGCCCTGAGTTCGAATCTCGGTCCGGCACACAGTTTTAATCTGCCAGGAAGCTTCTCTTCACCGTGTCTAATTCTTCATTTTCAGGTAAATGTTTCAACAATCCATAAAGAATTCACTGGTAGATTATCTCGTACATTAGCCCTGATTATCTTTCCAGTGCCTTTTGGTATGATATCCTATGAGATTATTGTAAGGGACCTTACACTCAGTCTCGGAGGCTGCCCTTGGCCTAGGTATGAACTTTACGACAGTAATAATATTCTGGCTGTAGAGATACCCTTACAAGTCAACTTTGGTATGTTGCGTAACCAGGAAATCTGAACCGAGAGTGACTTCATAGCCGAGAGTGACTTCATAGCCCTAGCAACCATGTGACGGATTTAATTTTACTTTACCAATTATACCGTTACTTGCCCCTGATACCTGAGATGCAGTATCTGATAAAAATTTACACTGGCTTCTTTTATGTAACTGGTCAGAGAAAGTCTGTAACTGATTTCGCACTTGTGCTACCTCTTACTGGGAGCATTGTACAGTGGACACACCGCCACCTATCCCATTTAAACTCCAGAGTGGGAGGTCCCGCCGGTAACCGTCTTCCATGTCTCTGTGAATCCCTATCATCACAATTCCACTTAGACCGTCCAAAACCTCTGTATATCTGGCACTACTGTTCTCTACAGTCAGACTTCATATTCCCCGTATGCCCACATCTAAAATATTTAACATCTGTATTAAATATTACCTCTTTTCCTGTGTTTTGGTGACCTTCTCTATCTCAGCTCTTGCTACCACGACTTATATTGCTTCATTCAGACTCTCTGGCAACTCCATCCAAATTCTTCATGACATCTCTGGCCGTAACCCCCACAAAAATTCTTCAAGTGCACTCTTCGTACCATCCTGTAACATAGTGTTTTTGGCATTATTATCTTCCGTGAGGTCATATATATTGACATTAACTTTGTGAATGCGGTCTACAAAACTCTCTACTGATTCCTCATGCTTTTGAAACATACCGTTAAGTTGCTCATGCTAGTATTCTTCCTCCTATATCTGTCCACCAACGCTTCCCTGAAGACATCGAACGACTGTGATTCCTTAATTTTTCATAGCACATTACATTCGTCCTAGTGTACCCCGCTGGTTTTAGCTTGGATACTACATCTACATCTACATCTACATTGATACTCCGCAAGCCACCCAACGGTGTGTGGCGGAGGGCACTTTACGTGCCACTGTCATTACCTCCCTTTCCTGTTCCAGTCGCGTATGGTTCGCGGGAAGAACGACTGTCTGAAAGCCTCCGTGCGCGCTCTAATCTCTCTAATTTTACATTCGTGATCTCCTCGGGAGGTGTAAGTAGGGGGAAGCAATATATTCGATACCTCATCCAGAAACGCACCCTCTCGAAACCTGGCGAGCAAGCTACACCGCGATGCAGAGCGCCTCTCTTGCAGAGTCTGCCACTTGAGTTTATTAAACATCTCCGTAACGCTATCACGGTTACCAAATAACCCTGTGACGAAACGCGCCGCTCTTCTTTGGATCTTCTCTATCTCCTCCGTCAGACCGATCTGGTACGGATCCCACACTGATGAGCAATACTCAAGTAAAGGTCGAACGAGTGTTTTGTAAGCCACCTCCTTTGTTGATGGACTACATTTTCTAAGCACTCTCCCAATGAATCTCAACCTGGTACCCGCCTTACCAACAATTAATTTTATATGATCATTCCACTTCAAATCGTTCCGCACGCATACTCCCAGATATTTTACAGAAGTAACTGCTACCAGTGTTTGTTCCGCTATCATATAATCATACAATAAAGGATCCTTCTTTCTATGTATTCGCAATACATTACATTTGTCTATGTTAAGGGTCAGTTGCCACTCCCTGCACCAAGTGCCTATCCGCTGCAGATCTTCCTGCATTTCACTACAATTTTCTAATGCTGCAACTTCTCTGTATACTACAGCATCATCCGCGAAAAGCCGCATGGAACTTCCGACACTATCTACTAAGTCATTTATATACATTGTGAAAAGCAATGGTCCCATAACACTCCCCTGTGGCACGCCAGAGGTTACTTTAACGTCTGTAGACGTCTCTCCATTGATAACAACATGCTGTGTTCTGTTTGCTAAAAACTCTTCAATCCAGCCACACAGCTGGTCTGATATTCCGTAGGCTCTTACTTTGTTTATCAGGCGACAGTGCGGAACTGTATCGAACGCCTTCCGGAAGTCAAGAAAAATAGCATCTACCTGGGAGCCTGTATCTAATATTTTCTGGGTCTCATGAACAAATAAAGCGAGTTGGGTCTCACACGATCGCTGTTTCCGGAATCCATGTTGATTCCTACATAGTAGATTCTGGGTTTCCAGAAATGACATGATACTCGAGCAAAAAACATGTTCTAAAATTCTACAACAGATCGACGTAAGAGATATAGGTCTATAGTTTTGCGCATCTGCTCGACGACCCTTCTTGAAGACTGGGACTATCTGTGCTCTTTTCCAATCATTTGGAACCCTCCGTTCCTCTAGAGACTTGCGGTACACGGCTGTTAGAAGGGGGGCAAGTTCTTTCGCGTACTCTGTGTAGAATCGAATTGGTATCCCGTCAGGTCCAGTGGACTTTCCTCTATTGAGTGATTCCAGTTGCTTTTCTATTCCTTGGACACTTATTTCGATGTCAGCCATTTTTTCGTTTGTGCGAGGATTTAGAGAAGGAACTGCAGTGCGGTCTTCCTCTGTGAAACAACTGCTCATTTCTCCAATTTCCCTATCTAGCTGTTGAGTCCAGACTATCGAAAAATACAAGGGCATCCTCCCCTGACTTTCCTGAAAGCAGTGTGGCCAATGTAGCAGTGTTGTCGTCGAGGACAGGCGAAACAGGGAGCGACTATTCCCTCCTTTACCGCTTAACTGCCCTTATTCTGCCTGTAACTGAGATACTTTGTTTATTAACTGCTGAGTAGCGTCTTGAGCCGAAACTTGCTTCTCCATATTGCCTGCTTACTACCAACCCAAGTATCAGTATACCCCAAAAAATGAAACGAGCAAGAAAGGATAGTAAAACAACTATACAGGCTCAAACATAACTTTGAATTCGGCGCTTACTCACGTTGTTGCACGGGACGTCATTGCCACCATGGTTCTGGCTGCTATCTTCACAGGTCTTCTTTTTCATTCAAACTCTGTCCAATTTGTCTTTTAGATAGACATCAGTTTCGATTTCTTCTATCACACCCATAACTTTTTACCTTTCTGTAAGTGATGTAATATCTGTAGCGACTTGTTAATATTAAGTATTTTATGGATGACGTTTTTAAGCGTGCAGCAAAGGTAGAGGGGCTATTGTCACTTATTGTCGTCTGTTTTTTAAATCGAGTGCTAACTCCTTCCCGTTTTTCCACTTCAAACTTTTGAGCAATCCTCGCAGTTAATTCTGTATATTCCTGACTGTGGAGAAGGATGTGATTTCCGTGGTATATGTCTCGATAATCGTTGTAGATTGTTAATATTCCTGCAGCTACTTTTTAATTTCATTTTCTTGAAACATCAAGTTATTTTGTCAGAGAGAATATCTAAATAAGGCCATACAAAAACTTTATTTTTCTTCTGTTCGCATGTGTCTCTGATTTCAGTTATTTCAACTACGGGACTGAGGCATGGTTTATTAGTTTTCTTTTTGAATAATGGGTCCACTAACTTTTTAGGATAGCCTTTATTTATAGCCACGATTCGAAGAATATTTAGGTCTCTTTTAATTTTTTTCTTTTTCCAGTGAGAAACTGACTAATCTATGTTCATCATAACGTGAAAATCGGTGAGTTTGTGTGCCTTCGGATGGCATGATAGACTGTGGATAATTACGTCTGGTTTACGAAAAATGTCGAATGCGTGTCAAGATTTCTCAAACGAAATTTTTAAATCTGGAAAATTGCTCTTATTTTTCTTTCTTTCCATAGTGACTTAAATGAGGACGCTCTTGCAATGAAGATTACAGATTGGGTTTCACAGTAGCTTGTTTCTGGGTGTGCGCCAGCAAAGCAGTCATTAAAACTGAGTCTACAGATGTGGTCGACCGTGAAAGGTCGGTCAGAAGAAGTATTCGAATAGTGGGTGTCAGAAGAACAGAGCACATTATTCACAAGTAAGGAAGATTGTACCAATCATGCAAGTTGAAGTTTATTTTTAATTTTTGGTTACTATAATTCACTGATACATTTTGACAAAGGATATAATAACGTAACCGTGAATTGTAAATCCATTGTGCTTAATGAACTCCAAGCAACTGATCACCAGACAGTGCTAACTAAGAAACAATCCTCCGTTAATAGGGAGAGGAGTAATTGACAACGAAGTGAGCAAGCGAGGGATATCACAACTGCCATCTGTTGTCCAAAACAAGGAAAAAATAGTGAGCATGAGCTACATGACGTGCGAACATCAGCAGAAACTTCTCTGATAGTGAACTGACAATGATCAACAAAACTTTTTTCTTTTTTCACACTAACATGGATTCGTGTAAACAGATCATATATTCTATCGAGTCAGTGATTATACTGGCGCCGAAACGGAGAATGAGGGGTAGAACGCCAATATACATGATTCCGTCATTCAAAACTGTTTATCCGAGAACGATCGTGTTATGATTCCTTCTTTGAACCGTCACATTAACAGTGAAATGGAGTATAATCAGGTAAGTGCGATGCAGAAAAACAATTATAATCACTCAACTGGAGTACTCTCTTTGAAATTCTGAATGTAGCAAGAATACAGGGGGTGAAAGTTACCTACAATTTATACAGCAACCAGAAGAGTCGAAGATGATGAATGGAAGGCAATAATTGAGAATAGTTGTAGCCTATTCCTGGAGAAGAAATAATTTCTACTTTGCCAATGACATTGTATTTCTTTCAGAGAAGGCAAAGGACTTAGAAGAGCAGCTGGACGGAATGGTTAGTGTCTTACACAGAGATAATAAGATGAATAGCAACAAAACTAAAACTGGCGGTGCTGATGGAATGAAATAAAGAAAGGAGACACTAGAAGTAGTAGATGTGTTTTACTATTTGGGAGGTAAAATAACTGATAATGATCGAAGTAGAGAGAATATAAAATGTAGACTTGTAACGGCAAGAAAGGAGTTTATGAAGAAGAGAAATTTGTTAACACTGATTATAAATTTAGGTATTATGAAGTCTGTTCTGAGGCTATTTGTCTGGGGTTAGCCTTGTATAGGAGTGAAACATGGACGATAGGCGGTTCAGACAAGTAAAGAAATGTGGAGCAACATAAGAATATTGAAGATTAGATGGTTACATCGAAGAACTGATGATGTGGTACTAAACCACTTGGATAAAAAAGTTGTTTATGGGTTTTATTGACAGAACGCATACTGAGGCATCAAGGAATTGTCAGTTTGGTAAATAATGAAAATGTGGAGAGTAAAGTCTCTAGTGGAAGACCAAGGAATGAATACAGGAATAATGTTCGAATGGATATAGGTTGAAATAGTTATGCAAATATGAACAGGCTTGCACACGACAGATTAGTGGGGAGAGTGCACACGACAGATTAGTGGGGAGAGCTGTATCAAACTAATCTTTGGACTCAACACCACAACAGCAATCACTCAACTGGGAGAATGTGGCTGGACGTGATGGGATAACAGTATGGCTAATTATGGGGTGGAGGAAAACAATCCGATAATTTCAAAGTATCGTAAGGAACGTCGAACCGAGCAAATTTTTCAAATAACCATAGGTCGTAAATGCACCACTGCGGAATAAAACGACAGCCAATTAGAGATGAAAGCGTAGAAATGTGTACATTTAAAACCTTTCATCATATTGTGGCACAAACTCATAAGCGACACTCGTACCGGCAGCAGCTGAAGAAATGTGTATATTATGCATTTTAACAAGAGTTATTACATTTTCAAGTAGATGGATGTTTCTTTTGTAACTAACAAAAATTGTGTTCTGTTTCTTTTTCATGTAACTGGTTATCGCTTGGAGAATACGTGACGCTTCCAAAGACCGAGCTGTGCTGACAAGGGACCATTCCCAACTGTTGACGTACGGTCTTGATGAAACTTAGGGAGGTTTGGAGGGAATATCTTCTAAGCGATGATATGTAAAAAATTAATTCTGAAAGCTGAAACTTTTGTTGCAACATAAATTAAAAAAGCTTTCAAGTGAGGAACATCATGTATAATAAAGCTGGTTTCTGAAATATCATTTTAGGAAAATAAGCTGTACACAATGTGCTGTCAGAGTATTTTCAACATACATAATTTAATATCTAACTTTTCATTGCTGTTCTAATTATTTATTTTACTCGTATTATTTTTATGTTTTAAATTGTTATTTTACGTTTTACATTCATGGTTTTCTGTTTTTTAGTTTATCATTTCACATGCGTGTATTTTGTTAATCGAAAATTATGAGTAACTCATTATTGTGATAGAAAATACTTATAATAATGGTAATCTCGAAGGAAATGATTAAAACATAACGTTGCTTGACACTGTGCATATAAAATGGACGAAATTTCTTCACGTAATATTCACGACGGAGAAGACAATATAAAAGAAAATTAGGCATGATTTCAAATTGTCACGGGCGATCCTCTAAATGACCTGATTTAAATCAGGCGTATTTCGGTACGTTGGTAAGCCTTGGCGAAGAGAATTGATTACGTTCTAGCGAACGCAGCTTGATTGTATCGTTTCTCAAGAGGAAATTGACATCATAATCATTCAACAAAACTAACCTGAAAATATTCTTACAAAGTTCTTCCAGCATCGAATGCTGTATACATTCCACGGATGTACCTGAATTGTTTTGGATCACCAAATGAACAAGTACCTTGTCCTCAGGTACGATGGTGTAAATGGTTCTTTCACATTGACCACCAGCTGCAAATGTACTGAAGGCCGTCACTCATAGGACGGAGAAGCGCATGTATATTGTCCTTGGAAGTTCCATTCGTATTGTAAAGGGAGAAGTATTATTTCTAATCACCAACTTATGTATTTCTTCGTTTGCCGTGAAGCCATAGAGTCACAATACGAATGAAAGTATGTGTTGATCGCTAGTTGGCGATAATTATTTCTGTGCAGTTAAAGAATACGAGTATTCAACGAATGATTTATTTACATTTTTACAAACGACGAAGAGGAAGCCTCTACAGAATATTTCGAATAGAAAGTGATGATTTTTTTTTTGTTGAAGAATGTGAATATACAGTACAAGAGAAAATAATTTATTTACTGTGATTTTTACATGTATATACTCTGTGCTCGTCAGAAGAATGTATTTGCGTTAACTGATAGCAGATTAAATGGAAGAAATTACCCGCTGTCATCACCCCTGCCTTTTTCTTGTCAGTCACTTTCGGTCTTGTTGATAAATGAACGTGGAACAATATTTAGAAATTAATTTCTAGACCAGAGAAGCAAACTTGTATAGAAGCAGAGAGAATGTATATACAGTATAACAAAATTAGTCAGCTTCTTTGACACATGGAGATATTTTTTGTATGCATTACAGAACACAGCCATTAAATAATTAACTAAATCGTAACACCACTCATGTGGCTCGCTATAAGAGAGGACCACGATGAAAAAAAAAAGAGCAAGTAGAGGAGGAGGAAAGAAAAGGATAATAGACGGTCTTTAACAATCGAGAGAAAACCAGTGGGCATCATCAGTTGGGCAATCGATTATAAATTGTCGACGCAGTTTACGGTAGGGCCGATGCCACCATTGGTAGCTATCGCCTATGTTGCTGCGGCTGAAGCCTCCTCTGGTTGCTGCTGGTACTGTTGCCACAGCGGACGTAGCGCTGGTCGTTGCTGCACAGTGCAGACACGACTGCTACCACCTCTGACACTGTTGCCACAGCGGACACTGTTTCTGGTTGCTGCCACCGCTGTTGCCATGGTTCAAATGGCTCTGAGCACTATGGGACTTAACATCTGTGGTCATCAGTCCCCTAGAACTTAGAACTGCTTAAACCTAACTAACCTAAGGACATCACACACATCCATGCCCGAGGCAGGATTCGAACCTGCGACCGTAGCAGTCGCGCGGTTCCGGACTGCGCGCCTAGAGCCGCTAGACCACCGCGGCCGGCTGTTGCCATGGCTCTGCGGACTTTTCGACTTAGGTGCTGCAGATATCATAGCACCAAGGTATTTCCGACCAGGGCCTCCTGCACTGCTGCTACTTGATTTGACGTGGATACAGAGACCTGTACCATATTTGCTGCTAGTTTCACCCACAGCAACTTAAACTATGCTCTTAGCTCCCTACTTAACCTCACCTTCGTAAATCACGACGTATACGGAAACGAACAGCCAAACATTTGAGAAAAGCAAGAACATATTCTTGTTTTTTAATTTGGTAAAATATGAAAGTATGTTCTTATTACAAAGTTGTTGGAAAAGCCACAGCTAACGCCAACCACTTTTTCACTGTGTTCTTTCCGACAACAGCTTCCCCCGCTGTGTCCTTTTGACAGTTGGAGTAGCCGTGGCTAAAAAAATTGTGGGCGGAAACACCATGTTGACATAATGGGTAGGGTCGGGGAGACGACGGTCGGGAAGTCCACGACACACAACACAGTCCGCCGCAGCCACCGCCACCACTGCTATTGCTACTGCTTCAGCCAACACGTCTTGGGTTACTGACACCGCCACTGCCACACCCGATAGCTAGTACAGCCGTCCATGCTGCTTCACCAGTCGCTGCCGTCGCCATTGCCCCCGCTGTTGTCACTACCAGAGTCGATACCATCACAACATTCGCTGTCGCCACAGCCGTCGCGTCATCCACCAGTAGTGTAGACAGTCATAAATCCAGTGAATTATCCTGCATTTAATTGGTGTGTGGCAGGGGAGTATCTGTGTCTTAAGAAGTAAGTGACTTTAAGATTGAACACTACTGGCCATTAAAATTGCTACACCGAGAAGAAATGCATATGATAAACGGGTATTCATTGGACAAATATATTATACTAAAACTGACATGTGATTACATTTTCACGCAGTTTGGGTGTATAGATCTTGAGAAATCAGTACCCAGAAAAATCACCTCTGGCCGTAATAACGGCCTTGATACGCCTGGACATTGAGTCAAACAGAGCTTGGATGGCGTGTACAGGTACAGCTACCCATACAGCTTCAACACGATACCACAGTTCATCAAGAGTAGTGATTGGCGAGTCAGTTGCTCGGCCACCATTGACCAGACGTTTTCAATTGGTGAGAGATCTGGAGAATGCGCTGGCCAGGTCTGCAGTCGAACATTTTCTGTATCCAGAAAGGCCCGTACAGGACCTTCAACATGCGGTCGTGCATTATCCTGCTGAAATGTAGGGTGTCGCAGGGACCGAATGAAGGGTAGAGCCACGGGTCGTAACACATCTGAAATGTAACGTCCACTGTTCAAAGTGCCGTCAATGCGAACATGAGGTGACCGAGACGTGGAACCAATGGCACCCCATACCATCACGCCGGGTGATACGCCAGTATGGCGATGACGAATACACACTTCCAATGTGCGTTCATCGCGATGCCGCCAAACACGGAAGCGACCAACATGATGCTGTAAACAGAACCTGGATTCATCCGAAAAAATGACGTTTTGCCATTCGTGCACCCAGGTTCGCCGTTGAGTACACCATCGCAGGCGCTCCTGTCTGTGATGCAGTGTCAAGGGTAACCGCAGCCATGGTTTCCGAGCTGATAGTCCATGCTGCTGCAAACGTTGTCGAACTGTTCGTGCAGATGGTTGTTGTCTTGCAAACGTCCCCATCTGTTGACTCAGGGATCGAGACGTGGCTGCACGATCCGTTGTAGCCATGCGGATAAGACGCCTGTCATCTTGACTGCTAGTGATACGAGGCCGTTGGGATCCATCACGGCGTTCCGTATTACCCTACTGAACCCACCAATTCCATATTCTGCTAACAGTCATTGGATCTCGACCAACGGGAGCAGCAATGTCGCGCTACGATAAACCGCAATCGCGATGGGCTACAATCCGACCTTTATCAAAGTCGGAAACGTGATGGTACGCATTTCTCCTCTTTACGCGAGGCATCACAACAACGTTTCACCAGGCAACGCCGGTCAACTGCTGTTTGTGTATGAGAAAATGGTTAGAAACTTTCCTCGTGTCAGCACGTTTAGGTGTCGCCACCGGCGCCAATCTTGTGTGAATACTCTGAAAAGCTAATCATTTGCATATCACAGCATCTTCTTCCTGTCGGTTAAATTTCGCGTCTGTAGCACGTCATCTTCGTGGTGTAGCAATTTTAATGGTATGTAGCAGTAAATGTGTGAATAGTTTTTAAAATCGGTGTGAACATATTTATTGCGTAAGTTTTGAAAATGGACAATCTTAGCGGTGTGTCATCAATAAGATAATTGCTATAACAGATAAATAGCAGATTCGATTAACAGGATGGGAGGACTAAAAATCAGATGAATAATCGTTTTCAACAACTGAGTAATGAAATTAGTTGGCGTAAGACTTATTTAGATCATAGATTTAAAGATTTAAACAATACTGGATAGTGACACTCTAAAATTCAACAGTCAAATCCATGAATCAAAGGAGAGAGTAAATGAGGTTGAAGTCGTGATTCAGAATGAAATAGCAGAAATTATAGATTCTGTTTTGAATAAATATGACAATTTAAAAGACAAAGCTGACACTTGTATTATGGAGTACCACAGAGTAGAATGTAATTGGGAGGACCAGGTTAAAGATCCAGGACACGATTTTCAAATGATGCAATATGAATGAGGACATTAATAATTATTATCCAGATGTAAAGGAACGCTTACACAATGATTTATTTCATGTCTGTGTGGTTGTATCTAGATGTTTTGAGAAAAGCCACTCACTGTGAAAGCCAATGTGAAAATAAATTTAAAGCTTTGGGAGATGAACTGTAAATAATTAAAGGGGATAGTATGGTAATCTTAATAACGTCAGTAACAGTTACTTGCAAGGTTCGAATATAGTAGAGGAAAGACGGAGCTTAAACAATAGTATCTGCAGTGATAACAAAGGTAACGAGTGGGAGAGTGTAGTGTAGTGTCTAACAATGAGAGGTCAACCTCCCTCTCACCTCGCGTGTAGTGGATGCAGTCCTGAGTTGGTAAGCTGATTATCAGGGCAGTACGTGAATGGAGTGCCAAGTATAACAAGCAGTTAAAGAGATGATTTCATAAATATAATGGACCAATGGAGATTGTGGAACAACCCCACAGGAAAGCTGTAAGATTAAAAGACCCACGGACAGGAGAGATGAAAGAAGATTGTAGTGCTGATCATATAGGTGGATATTGTGTCTTGCATGTGAGGGACGTCCATGCTTGAAAGAAAGAGTAGTACTGAATTTTTTAATATATTTTAGTAAGTTTCTTACAGACTCTAAGTTACAGAGAAAATGGCTTTTATAGTTTTGTAAACCATGTACTGGTTGTGGATATAATTATTAAAGTATTAGTTCCAATTTTTGTGTTAATAAGGACAAGTTGACTACTTGTCTTAAATAATTACATGGACGGTGACAATAAGAGCAGAATACGAAGTTTCTCTCTTGCAGTTAGACTTAGAAAACAGGTAACGAGACTGAAGTTGCACAGGATGATTATAATTAAACTTAAACTTTCAAACCGAGGTAGAAATAACACCAGTGGACAGAATGACGTCAAATTGCAACGGAATATTATCGGAGAAGGGGGAAAACATATGGCAGAAGAAAAATAAATAGTTACAAAATGTAGCGATAAATGGCGCTTGTAGCATCATAATTTAATAGTGGTCGACTACAAGTGACAAATGAATCATGCAACAATGCCTAAGGTGTACGTTTGACACTAAACAAACTGTACTACACAGTGTGCATGGGTGTACAGGTGTGATATTGTTAGTTACGTAAGCCCATCCACCACGGCAAGGTCATATCACATCGGATGCGAAAAATCGGTTTTTAATTGACCTGAGGCCAAAAACTACATAAAAAGCGTCAATCAAAATCAAATCGGATTATTAATTTCCATGTGATTGGCGCAAAACATTTTCAATATGCTGTGCACCGTTTTTTACAACAAGTTGAAACCGGGAAACAGCATGTTTCACATCTGATCGAAGAGTTTCCGGGTCACGTTCAGAATGTGTTGCACAATGAGTGCCTTCAATGCAGCTAAGTTTGCAGCCGAAACACTGAACACAACATCTTTCAGATGGCCACACAGGCAGAAGTCACACGAATCAGGTGATCGGGACGGCCAGGCTGTAGGGAAATTGCGGCTGGTAATTGTAACATTTCCGAAATGGCGCTTCAGCAGCTGCTTAACTGGATTTGCAATGTGCAGAGATGCGTCATCTTGCATAAAAATGATCCCATCTACACATCCACGCTGTTGGAGAGCTGGGATGACGTGGTTGTGCAAAAGACACTAATAGCGCTTACCAGTGATGGTACAGGTAGCATGCCTTCGAAAAAATATGGCCCTGTGATAAATCATGCCGTAAACACGCACCATACAGTGACATTTTCAGGATGAAGTGGGTCTGTTTGATTTGCGTGTGGATTTTCCGTTGCCTATATTCGACAATTCTATGTATTGACAAATCCTGTCAGATGCAAGTGGGCTTCGTCTGTCCACAAAAAAATTCCACGGCCAATCATTGCCCACTTCCATGCGAGCAAGAAATTCTAAAGTAAATGTATCTCTTGCTGCAGGTTAACAGGAAGCAACTCGTGCACATGGTTAATTTTGAATGGATAGCAAAGAAGGATGTTTCGTAGGATTTTACGCACCGTGTTCACGGGTATGTCCAATGTTAGTGCAATTCTCCGTGCACTACACGTTTGCACACCACCACTCGTCTCCTTTCTGCATTGCTGTGGCCATTGCTTCCACTGACCTCGAATCAATTCGTTTCCTTCCTCTACCAGGTTGCACACCAAAAGAACCCGTCTTTTCGAATTTCAGAATCATTTTCTCCGGACCAACGGCAGTTATCGGACCAACGCCCTTTTCCAAACCCTTCAGTGTCCGGAACTTCGGCAGAGCGACGTGTGCACGGTCATCACTCTTGTAATACAGCGCGAAACTGCATTAAGACAGTTGTGGCGAACGTCGCAGACGCGAAAGGCGCAAAAACCGCGTACCCGGCGTGTTTATACCAACTTCAGTGGGTCGGGCGCATGACAGCTGTTTTCATTTATGTATTCCGACACATACAGCGCCATCTATTGATCAACATTACTTTTTTTCCTTCTGCCATACGTTTTCCCCCTTCTCCGATAATATTCCGTTGCAATTTCGCGTCATTCTGACCAGTGGTGTTATTTCTACAGCGTTTTGAAGGCTTAACTTTAATTATAATCACCTTCTATATTTTCTTTAGAGCCGACCACTTAGTTATTATAGTGTATGACCAAACCAAGTTGCAATTTTTCTTGTTGGTGATTACCATGTAACGAAAAGTTTATTGAAAGACTTTAACACATTTCGAGAGCATGCTGTATTGTTACTATAATCCCAAATTGAGCTGCGATTAATCTGCATGGTAATTATTAAGTAAAAGATAACTTTGATAATAAATGTACTAATTATAAAAAACTATATTAGAAGGTAACATTCAACTATTTTCCTAATAATTAATAATACAAGGCAAAATAGATTTCAGATAGTATTAAGATGAATACAGTATGCAGTAATTTAACTGAGGGAATAACTAAAAACAGATGATGAAAGAACCAAGACGATAGAACTTGAGTAAAGAGGTCGAGGACAATAAAAAAATGTAAAATATGGAAATCTTTCAAGTCAATGGTTCTTAGGGAAACTCAGACCTAGGATGAGTAACAGTTAAACAGTGACTTTATTAAAGTGAGATTGGTTTTAAACCGGCCGGCTAACAGGAGGGAAACGTATTTTCAGAAGCTCATTTGCGACATTCGTTTCCACAGCTATCATGAAACTAACGCAGTATGCATTTAACAAGATTTATTATGCTTTAAAGTAGACGTATGTTTCTTTTGTAACTACAAAAAGTTTTGTTCCGCTTCTTTTTCATGTAATTGGCAATTATGGGGAGAATACGTGACGCCTCCGAAGAGCGAGTTTTGCGGAGTGGCTGGAAACCAGCCGCAAATGCGGCAGAGGTCATCGCTCCCGGAGGAACGTGCGCGTCTTGTCCTTGGGAGTTCCGATCGTTATTTGCACGGGAAATTTATTTCTATTAACGAAGTTATTATTCTTTGATGTATGAAAGTTGTTCAGTTATTATTATTGAGAAGTTGTCGAGAAATGATAAGATTTATGTCGATATTTATAAAGTCAATGTCCATTGTAAGTTGGCGATATTTATTTCTGCGCAGTTAAATATTATATCAGACTAATAGGCAGTGAATGATGTACTTCGCGAAATGTACTTGCATAGGCAAATGATTAGCATCTGAGAACAAAGCAGGTAGGGGTAACGCAGTCTACATTCTACACACATCAAGAAAAGTTTTGCATCACCTCAGTTCCCAGAACTCCTGAGGATAGACGTTGACTGTGGATATAGTATCATAGACACAGTCCCTTTGACTGTTCTGAGATGTCACTAAACCCGCCCAAAGATGTAAACAACCATGCATGAGCAGCGCTTATTTAGACGGAGGGGGTCCGACGGCCGATCAGTTCCAGTCATTCCACCAGGAAGAAGGCACACGGCTCATGTTGTCTGTAGTTCAACCATGCCTAGATGGTCAATACCACGGTTCGATGGGGTACGCATTGTTACTCTGTGCCAGGAAGGGCTCTCAACAAGGCAAGTGTCCACTCCAGGAGTCTCAGAGTGAACCAAAGCGATGTTGTACGGACATGGAGGAGATACAGGGAGACAGGAACTGTCGATGATATGCACTCAGACCGTCCAAGGGCTACTACTGCAGTGGATGATCGCTACCTACAGATTATGGTTCGGAGGAACCCTGACAGCAACGCCACCATATTGAATAATGCTTTTTGTACAGCCACAGGACGTCGTGTTACGACTCAAACTGTGCGCGATGGGCTGCATGATGTGCAACTTTACTCCCGACGTCCATGACGAGGTCCATCTTTGCAACCACGAACCATGCAGTGCGGTACAGATGGGCCCAACAACATGCCGAAAGGAACGCTCAGGATTGGCACCACGTTGTCTTCACTGATGAGTGTCGCATATGCCTTCAACCAGACAATCGTCGGAGACGTGTTTGGAGGCAACCCGATCAGGCTGAACGCCTTACACTGTCCAGTGAGTGCAGAAAGGTGGAGGTTCCCTGCTGTTTTGGGGTGGCAATATGTGGGCCGACGTACGCCGCTGGTGGTCATGGAAGGCGCCGTAACGGCTGTACGATACGGGAATGCCATCTTCCTATCATAGTGCATCCATATCGGCAGCATATTGGCGAGGCATTCGTATTCATGGACGACAATTCGCGCCCCATCGTGCACATCTTGTGAATGACTTCATTCAGGATAACGACATCGGTCGTCTAGGGTGGCCAGCATGTTCTCCAGACACGAACCCTACCAAACATGCCTGGGACAGATTGAAAAGGGCTGTGTATGGACGACGTGACCCACCAACCACTCTGAGGGATCTACGCCGAATCGCCGTTGAGGAGTGGGACAATATGAACCAACAGTACCTTGATGAACTTTGGATAGTATACCAAGACGAACACAGACATGCATCAATGCAAGAGGACGTGCTACTGGGTATTAGAGGTACCGGTATGTACTACAGCAGTCTGGACCACCACTTCTGATGGTCTCGCTGTATGGCGATACAACATGCAATGTGTGATTTTCATGAGCAATAAAAATGATGTTTATGTTGATCTCTGTTCCAATTTTCTGTACAGGTTCCGGAACTCTTGGAACCGAGGTGATACAAAACTATTTTTGATTTGTGTATAACTAAGGAAGATAAAGCAGTGGGTTTCTCATTCAGAAATAGAATTTGAATTTCGCTTTGTGGAAAGAAGAAGGAAAAAAGTCTGCCAGCACTGTTCAGAATTTCATAACGGTAGGGTTGTGGTTTTATCGATTGCAGTGTGTATCATACAGGTATGATCGTTTTTACATAGACAGAAATGTTTCGAATTTAAGCGTTAGATTTAAGGAACATATTTGCTTGAACATTAAAACTGATTATGGCCTTCATTTACAAAGCACGAAACATGTAGAAGGTAATATCGACATGTTGTGAAAGATATACCCATAACGCTTAAGGCAGCGCGGAATTAGCCGAGCGGTCTGAGGCGCTGCAGTCATGGACTGTGCGGCTGGTCCCGGCGGAGGTTCGAGTCCTCCCTCGGGCATGGGTATGTGTGTTTGTCCTTAGGATAATTTAGGTTAAGTAGTGTGTAAGCTTAGGGACTGATGACCTTAGCAGTTATGTCCCATAAGATTTTACACACATTTGAACGCTTAAGGGAATGAAACTGAACGTATTAAAGGGCTGAGAGACATTTAAATAGAAGACAAAGGAACCGGAAAAATTAATAAATGAGAACTCCTGATTTAAAAACTACTATTTTTATTTTATTTAAAGAAACGATGTGACCTGGTATTGCAGTCAGTTGGTGCCAGTAGCACGACGTAGGGCACTGCGAGCTGTAAAAAACTGCGACAGACGCTGTGGCTGTAGCCACTGCAAAGCAGCCTTTATAAGTGCAATTTTAAACTTTTCTAAATCAAATACGTGTTGTTAAAACACTTCTATGAGTTTTCGAAAGATTTAAGAGGTTTCTAAAAGTGCTTACTGCAAACTGTGCAAAACATTTTTATCTACTGTCATACCATATAACGACTGAACCTGGTGTAAGTACGGCGTAAATTTTGTTTACAAATGTTACTGAAAAATATTGAAAGGTGCACTAATAGATGTACTGTTGGTAAATTAGCGGATATATAATTACTAGAACTGTGCTAAGACAACATCGAGCAGATGGCGTCTGTCGTTCATACACTTTAATATTTTGTATTTTAAATTTTATTTACTGATGTACTTTTGAATTAGGTAGTGGTCTGAAAATGAACGAACACCTTCGAAACTAGTCGGCACTAACTCAAATCTGAACGAAGACAAGAAAGTAAAGAAATAGTAAGACTATGATATTTCTAATACAAATGCTTTTACAACGGCGCCATTTATTACGTGGTCGACACAATAAAAATAAATGATACAGAAGCTGTTGCATTCAACAACGGAACGCACGATTTGCTATTGATACTCAGTGAGTCGAAATCGGACAGCGACGCTTGTCAGCTAGCAGCGAAGCCTCGATAGTAGGATCCATTGCATTTTCCTAATTATTGCCAACAGATTTGTTTATGTTTTGATCTTGTTTTGTCATTTTAAGGATATTACATCCTAAGGAGAAATTAAGATGGTCAAACATACGGACTCGCCTTTCAATGATCCGGTCTCGATTTCATATTCTTAATGGCTGATATGTGACAAGTTTCTCGAGCATTTCCGAGAAGAGATTAGGGGATATATGCCGTAGACAAACAGATTGCCACACAGACTTAACTGCTACAGACATGCTTCTTCAAACACGCGCAGCTAATTTTCGACAACATACTCACTTTTGTTAGCAGCCGTTACGCTAAACAAAAATAATTCTTATCATATCGTGTGTTATTTGGTGAGGTAAATATGGAATTACACTGAAGCACCAAAGAAACTGGTATAGGCATGCGTATTCAAATAAAGAGATATGCAAACAGGCAGAATACGGCGCTGCGGTAGGCAACGCCTATATAAGACAACAGTATCTGGCGCAGTTGTTAAATCGGTTACCGCTGCTACAATGGCAGGTTATAAAAATTTAAGTGAGTTTGAACGTGGTGTTATAGTCAACACACAAGTGATGGGACACAGCATCTCAGAGGTAGCGATGAAGAAAGGATTTTCCCGTACGACTATTTGGAGTGTACCGTGAATATCAGGAATCCGGTAAAACATCAAATCTCCGACATCGCCGCGGCCGGAAAAAGATCCTGCAAGAACGGGACCAACGACGACTGGAGAGAATCGTTCAACGCGACAGAAGTGCAACACTTCTGCAGATTTCTGCAGATTTAAGAGCTGGGCCATCAATGAAACATCACCGATATGGGCTTTTGGAGCCGAAGACGCACTCGGTACCCTTGATGACTGAACGACACAAAGCTTTACGCATCGCCTGGGCCCGTCAACATCGACATTGGACTGTTGATAACTGGATACATGTTGCCTATTCGGACGAGTCTCGTTTCAAATTGTATCGAACGGATGGATGTGCACGGGTATGGAGACAATCTCATGAATTCATGGCTCCTGCGTGTCAGCAGGGGACTGTTCAAGCTGGTGGAGGCTCTGTAATGGTGTGGGGTGTGTGCATTTGGAGTGATATGGGACCCCAGATACGTCTAGATGCGACTCTGACGAATGACACGTACAGAACGATCTTTCCTGATCACCTTCATCCATTCATGTCCATTGTGCATTCCGACGGACTTGAGCAATTCCAGCAGGGCAGTGAGACAGACATCCCACACGTCCAGAATTGTCACAGATCGGCTCCAGGAACACTCCTCTGAGTTTAAACACTTTTGATGGCCACCACACTCCCCAGATATGAGCATTATTGACCACATCTGGGATGCTTTACAATGTGTTGTTCTACGCCCCCTCGTACTCTTACGGATTTATGGACAGCCCTGCGGGACTCAGGGTGTCAATTTCCTCCAGCACTGTTTCAGATATTAGTCGAGTCCATGCTACGTCGTGTTAGGCAGCTGTAGCAGTTTCTTTGGCTCTTCAGTGTTGTTCCCATCGCGACAGCGCCTGACGGTCTATAACGTGGCAACCCTCGAGACCGAAGAGGACCGCGGCTATGTCGCACCAGCAGGTCTGCCGGTCCAGTCTCCATTGGTACGTCTAAAACTGCGTACACACTTGCGAGCAGTATGTGACGAGTGGCTAATGAGCGTTCTGTGAGTCGCAGAGAGCGGCTCACAAGCCGTTTGTGATAAAAGTATGGTTCAAATGGCTCTGAGCACTATGGGACTTAACATCTGAGGTCATCAGTCCCCTAGAACTTAGAACTACTTAAACCTAACTAAGGACATCACACAAATCCATGCCCGAGGCAAGATTCGAACCTGCGAACGTAGCAGTCGCGGGATTCCGGCCTGAAGCGCTAGAACCGCTCGGCCACCGCGGCCGGCAGAAACTTATGCACTTGCGAGCAACGTGCATCAGCGCGACTCATGAGCCACTGGGCTAGCAAGAGTATAAGAGTACACTCCAACTTACGAGATTTAACATTTTCGATATAAGTGTCGAAGATATCAGCGCCACTTCGAGATGTGTTGGAGATTTGTAATAAATAAATTTCACTGCAAAGCTCTGACATAAGGTTTGTGTCGCAGAAGTATAAATACTTGAGTGCACTAAGCTATTTTCTTCCTTTAGTGCTCATGAATTGCATAAGATGATAAACATATTAACCACCATTACAAGATTGCAGTTGATCGCAACATGCAAAAATGTAATGCGCGAGCAACATCTTTGCGACTCATGTTATGCTGCAAGCAGACTACAGTTAAGGAAAAGAATAACAAAATACTACTGGGGAGTTATAAAGTTTTAATTATCACCTCAAAAAAATAAAGTTACGCCATTTAAGTTCTTTTGTAAGCACATGTCTGCAGTCGCGTTAAACTTTGAAATCCCCTCTCCACAGTACCGCAGTACGCCGCTAGAGACACGGAAAAGGTAAAGTGAAGTATTTTTCTTTGTAAAATGGGAATCGCAAGGGGTGTGCAAGATCCGGTGTTCAAGGTCGCCGAACCGAGGCAGCAGTGAAAATACTGCAGCTATGTCACGCCCATTCAGATGGCCGGTTAGGCACCTAATCACCATAGACGAGTTTTGGGTGTATCACTACGACTCTGAGACAAAGAACCATGAAAATAATGGAAACATTGCCTTCCACAACTGCCGAAACAGGCGATGACGCAGCCAGCAAAGGGATGTTGGGTGTTTTTTAGGACTGCCAAGTTCTGGTGCTAACAGATTATGCTCTTCGCAGTAACAATACTAACGTATTTTCCGTAGCCGCATTACGAAGGACGGGGGGAGTACTTTATGCCCACCCTAAAAAACAACAAAAGGAAAAAACAAAAAAGGAAAAATACAGAAAGGAAAAACAAAATTCGTTGATTATTGTTGACCTATACTAATAACATACTTTATAAAGAGATACTGTTGCGTAAGTAGGGCCCAGAACCTGAAAATATCTTTTGGCGTCCTCTTAGCAATATCAGCACACTTCCAAAAAATTATGTTACCGACGAGAGGGTACTTTATGCCCACTGTAAAAATAATTTTTAAATGCAAAATTCATTAGTTGTTGTTGACTTACTTACAACATAGCTTTTAAAGAGATACTTATGGGTAAGTAAGGTCATGAGTCTGAAAATACTGAGTATCAGTCATTGGAGAAAGTGACTTTAACTACGAAGACTTAGATTTTTGGGTTAAGCTTAAGTGAAAATTTTAAAAAATCTATAGAATCTCGTAGAAGAATTCAATAAAGACATCATATATATATATTAAAAATAAAGTAACTGACTGAAGTACAATATTTTCAAAAGGTGGGCATAAAGTTAAGTACGAGGGTAATCCCAAAACTAAGTTCTCCAATTTTTTTATAAGCACAGAACTCTGTTTGTGTGGCAGTTGGTCACACTGTTGTGAAGAGTGCTTCATGCGCTGTGTGTAAACATGCTCACGCAGTTCTGAAGCGCTCAGTCTTGTCTTGGCAGCCGTTGAGAAAGGATCTCCCGTTGGATGTTACCGCCAAGTGCGAATTGCTCGCAGTTATTCGGTTTTTGACCGCAAAGGGCAGTGCGCCGATAGCAATACATCGCCAATTGACGGAAGTGTATGGTGAGTCGTGCATGGACGTCAAAAATGTTCGTAAGTGGTGTAGAGAGTTTGCAGCTGGTCGGACGAAAATTCACGACGAACAAAGGAGCGGGGGACCGTCAGTTTCTGAGGAGACAGAGTTGAAGGTTGAGCAAAGCATGCGTGAAAATCAGCGGATCATCCTGGATGATCTCTGCACGTTGGTTCCTGAGGTTTCCCGAAGCAGCAATCACAGAATTTTAACGGAAACTTTGAACTACCGGAAGCTGTGCACAAGATGGTTGCCACGCAGGCTAACTGAGGACCACATGCGGCAACGAGTTGATGCTTCCCGCGCATTCCTTCACCGCCTTGCTGCTGAACAGGACAACTTTCTGGACTCAATTGTCACGGATGACGAAACATGGGCATACCACGTTACACGTGAGACCAAGCAACAATCACGCCAGTGGCGGCATCCTTCTTCGCCAAAGCCGCGGAAATTCAAACAAACACAGTCTGCCGGTAAAGTCATGACAACCGTTTTTTGGGATCGGAAAGGAGCATTGTTGGTCTACTTTATGCCCACTGGGACCAAAATTAACGCTGACAGGTACTGTGAGACTTTGAGAAAACTCAAACGGGCAATTCAGAACCGGAGAAGAGGAATGTTGAGTAAGGGCGTACACATTCTCCATGACAACGCCCGCCCACACATCGCTCGGCAAACCGTTGCTCTCCTGCAACCGTTTCAGTGGAACATAATCACCCACCCACCCTGTAGTCCTGACTTGGCGCCCAGTGACTGTTCCCTAGGTTAAAAGAACATTTGGCTGGAAAGCGATTCAGCTCCAACGACGAGGTGAAAGAAGGAGGTTCATAACTTTCTGAACAGCCTGGCGGCGAGCTGGCATGACATGCATGGGCATACAAAAACTGCCACAGCGTCTACAAACATGCATCGACAGAAATGGTGATTATGTCGAAAAATAGCTAAATGTTCAAGCTGTAAACTGATGTAAACCATTGTAGAAATAAACAGGTCTATGTACATATAAAAAATAGGAGACCTTACTTTTGGGATTACCCTCGTACCTCTCGTCTTCCTCTTGCTGTTGCGAGGCTCAAGGGGTAAATCTCCACAGGAGTTGACTGTCGGAATCTGTTGATGAGTTTACGAGAGGCTGTCAAGATGAAGCGTTGCGGAAAGCTATTTAAGGATCTAAGGTGGTGGGGCGGACTGGGGCAGAGATGACGGGGGCGGAAGGGTTGCTGCACGACGACGCCCCAGCTCATTCTGCACAACTGCACAAGACACAGACCAACACACTGATTCTTTGGGCTATCAAATTTTACCTCACCCGGACACGAAAGGGAAGCAGTGGTTGGGAAGGGAGTGAGACAGGGTTGTAGCTTCTCCCTGATCTTATTCAATCTGTATATTGAGCAAGCAGTAAAGGAAACATAAGAAAAATTCGGAGTAGGTATTAAAATCCATAGAGACTTTGAGGTTCGCCGATGACATTGTAATTCTGTCAGAGACAGCAAAGGACTTGGAAGAGCAGTTGAACGGAATGTATAGTGTCTTGAAAGGAGGATATAAGATGAACATCAACAAAAGCAAAACGAGGTTAATGGAATGTAGCCGAATTAAGTCTGGTGATGCTGAGGGAATTAGATTAGGAAAGGAGACACAAAGTAGTAAAGGAGTTTTGCTATTTGGGGAGCAAAATAACTGATGATGGTCGAAGTAGAGAGGATATAAAATGTAGACTGGCAATGGCAAGGAAAGCGTTTCTGAAGAAGAGAAATTTGTTAACATCGAGTATAGATTTAAGTGTCAGGAAGTCGTTTCTGAAAGTATTTGTATGGAGTGTAGCCATGTATGGAAGTGAAACATGGGCGATAAATAGTTTGGACATGAAGAGAATAGAAGCTTTCGAAATGTGGTGCTACAGAGGAATGCTGAAGATTAGATGGGTAGATCACATAACTAGCGAGGAGGTATTGAATAGAATTGGGGAGAAGAGGAGTTTGTGGCACAACTTGACAAGATGAAGGGACCGGTTGGTAGGACATGTACTGAGGCATCAAGGAATCACAAATTTAGCATTGGAAGGCAGCGTGGAGGGTAAAAATCGTAGAGGAAGGCCAAGAGATGAATACACTAAGCAGATTCAGAAGGATGTAGGTTGCAGTAAGTACTGGGAGATGAAGAAGCTTGCACAGGATAGAGTAGCATGGAGAGCTGCATCAAACCAGTCTCAGGACTGAAGACCACAACAACAACCGTATATTCTCGACATGGCAGCCAACTACCTCTCTCTCTTCCGTAGGATGTAGAAACTATTGTGCCGTAGCCTCATCCAGAATTCCAACGACGTGTTTTTCGAGGTGTAGCGTCCCTTGAACAGACAAAACAGACTCCTGCAACAAAGGACTCCACCAAGTCATCCATCGCTGGGAATCAGTATCGCACTGAAGGCAAATGTAACCAACGTGGTATCGTACCCAAAATCTTTTTGATTTACGTAACCTAGGGAGCCAAGTAAAGTGTAAGAAAGCAGTTTGGAAAATTGTACCTATGTAGAAAAAAATTACCACTAATAGGCAATTATTTCAGAAGAATGCAACGAAAAAATTTTGCGATGCACTATATGGAATTGTTGGACGCAAACAGACAACGCGTGGTCAAAACAAAGAGCGATTAACGTTTTTCTGAAATCTCCATAATTTATCGTATCCTGGCGAAGGGTAAGTGGTGCTAGCCCTATGTCGCCTGCTGTTGCGCTGTACGGAGTGCAAGAGCAGTGAGCGGCCTGTCTAAGCAGACCTTTGAGCGAAAAATCTGCACCTCTGAGAGAATTCTATCCAAGATGTTCAGCTGAGATAGATATTCTCATTCTTTCTGCTTTTGGGGAGTTGAGTCACAAAGTAGAGCAAATACCGACGTGTCACGATAATTTTCTTTCGTGTTTAGGTAGTCTCTTTACCGAGAAGGCTGTACGAATTGTAGTGCCTTACAGCTTGCATTCTTCCGACAGTGGATAACAGCATGCTACAAAAGTTAGTGCCCCAGTCTGTTGTCAGTTCGCTAGCATGACATAAATGGAACTTTGATTTTATCCATAAAAGATATGAGATCATGGTTGCCAAAATCTATATTAAAATGTCGGCCTAATCACTTTTTGACAGTGTAAAAAACACAAGAATTACGCATTTCGAAAGTCAAGCCTTCATCATCACAATTGCCGTAGAAGAATCTATGAAAACGACTAACATAATATATGTACATGTACATGACTATACTAAGCAGAAATTGCTACTAGGGAAGTAGCAACTTTACTTTATTTCCATTGTTATTGTTTGTTTTATATTCGTCGCTTTAAGAGGTCCTTGTACAATAATTGTGATGATGAAGGCTTGACCTTCGAAAAGCCCAAATTCTGTGCTCTTTACACTGAAAATAGGTGGTTGAGCCGACGTTTTAACATTGATAAACGGAATTGTTGCATTTTGCTGTTTACCTTTCAGCAATTCCTTCCCACCCTCCGCCACCCCCCATCCCCGCCCACCCACTGCCTCCCTCAGCTATCTTCTGAGGTTGTCAAGTGAGTCATTTGTATGTAATTATGTATTCTGTAAATCACACTTCGAATTACACTACAAATTAATACTTCCTATTTTATATGCTTAAACGGTCTTCCTGTCCCAGTTCACGAATGTGCATAGGAAGAATGGTAGTTCATTCACTGATCTGCAGAGTAATGAACAATGTCGTATTCTGCCATGCATTTTACAAGTATACATACGTTTCTCAAAATTGCAGTTCCCAGGAAAGCTAGCCCGAATGAATCTAAACTCTAAGGATGTGCAAGTTATTTACAGTCCAGGGAAAGGCCATGCTTATTGTACGAACAGTTTCTGCTATTATGTAGTCAAAAAGGGCGGTGTTGCTCCAGGTGCGGGCAGCAGTTGCCGCCTAACGAAATAGAAAGGTAACAGCAAATCCTGGTATGCCTAGTCGACGTAGTTACAGCGGGCGAATTTGAACAAGGCAAAATGGCAGGTCTCAAAGAAAACAGATAGCAGCACCATTGAATTTCGGTTTGTAAAGGGTATGATGCTATGGCAATATGCATTTGTGGTAGCAGCATACATAGAAGTGTCAGATTTTTTTTGTCTTATATGTACAGGGAGATTCACCTGTCCCTACCGCTGTCGTTTCATGCAACCCGCAATGTTCTAGCTGGCCTTAATAAACCACGCGCGAGATTTTCAAATGCCCTCGCTCGCTAGGCACAAACTATTAGTCCCACAGAAAAAAATGAACGGGACCTTCATGTACGATATTTAATGTAGTTAAATTTTGTACAGGGCTACGTTTCCGTAGGAGGCAATGGTTTTAGACTTATTCAAGAAAAATCTACAAAAGTGATCAAACGCACTTCCATCCCGTCCTCATACCTCACCAGTCAGGATTTCTAGTATGTTTCTGGTGGCACTCCATCCTACCACTAACAAAAATTTCCGACTACATAAACTAATTCCGATATTCGACCTTTTTTGTCTCTACTGGTTGGGCTGTTATGCCACCAGTGTAGTCGGCTACTTCGTTGTCATTATTAATTTAAACGTGCCCGCGAGGGCAATGAGCGAAAAACTACCTTTGTAAACGTTACGTTAGAACTAATTACGTTGACAGTTCAATGCAAACTTGATCCTTACAAACACAGTAATTTCATAGTCAGAAGGCCTGACGAATACAGCTACGTAATTGTTCATTTCATGCTGTTAAAATTCACGAAATTGTTTGGTAAAATTTACACCAACGTAAATTTTACAATTTTAAAGTGCTTGACTAATGCGGAGGCGTAATAATGACAGTCGATGAAAACCAAAAATCGTTGAATGTGGGCAATAATTAGTGCTGTCGCAAATATTTGTGCGGTGGTAGGAGGGAGAGCCATTAACAACAAACAGGAATCCTGACGGTGAGGGCTGCGTGTGAGAGTAGGGGTACGTTCGAAGGTCACTTTTGTACTTTTTCTTGAATAACTCGAAAGCTACGCCGTCTAGTGAAAACATATTCCAGTACAAAATTTAATAACATTAATTTTCCTAAAAAAGCTCTTGTTCATTTTTCTATAGGACTAACAGTTTGAGCGTAGCAAGTGAGAGGATGTGAATATCTCGCACATGGTTTATGGAGGTCAGCTATAACATTGCGGGTTGCATTAAAGGACAGCGGTAGGGGCAGTTGAATGACCCTGTGTATAATCTAAATTATAAACTTCATTTCAGTCGGATGTGTGCTCTCGGTATTGCAGTTTTCAGAAATTTCAGTAAATGTGGTACACGACAAAGGCATATGAAATAAAATATCCTCTCACTGATTATATCACTTCTATAGATCATACATGAAGGTAAACGGAGCGCGGTAGCGCAGTGGTTAGCACACTGAACTCTGATTTAGGAGGACGACAGTTCAAACCAGCGTCCGGCCCTCCTGATTTATGTTTTCCGTGATTTCCCTCAATTGTTTCGGGCAAATGCCGGGATGATTCCTTTGAAAGGGTACGGGCGACTTCCTTCTTCATCCTTTCCTAATACGCTGATCTCGCTGCTCGGGCCAGTCCCCCAAATCAACCAACCAACCAACATGAAGGTAAAGCTGTCTTCAGTGCAGAGGTTGGTTAGACTACCACAATAATTTATTACTCATGATCCGATTGGAGGTGTGTGCCTTCCTTCAGCCGTTGTACGGATTTACGCAGTTAGTTATAGAGAGATCTTCAGTTTAACGTGCACACCGAACTACGATGTACAACCGACTGCATTGCTATTTGATAGTTCTCTAGGCTATCGGACAGATAAGAGAAGAGGGTAAGCGATAAAATCCAGATATATAGAAGGTTATTGAATTGTATCCTTGTGCCTGAAGCTAACCTACCTATTTGCGAAATGATAAAAGTCAGCCTACGAAAACACAGTTTATTAATTCTCGAGACAAGTAAATGGTCGCTAAACCATCTCATACGAAAGTCAACAGCACTCATTCCGTCTAGCCGCAAAGTAAAATTTAACTTGAAAATTACGATCTGAAAAGTTAAGCTGACTCACTGGCTTCCAGTATAAGTTCTGCCAATATCCGATTATACCAAAGGTTACGCTATTAGTGTTGAAAACGTGGCTTTAATGGCAACAAGACACGTAATACTCTGTGATCATTCTTCCACGCCGTGCGGGGTAGCCGAGCGGTCTAGGGCGTCTTGTCACGGTCAGCGCGCCTTCCCCCGAAGGAGGTTCGAGTCCTCCCTCGGGCGTGGGTTTGTGCGTCGTCTTTAGCGTAGGTTAGTTTAAATTAGATTAAGTAGTGTGTAAGCTTAGGAACCGATGACCTCAGCAGTTTGGTCCCATAAGATCTTACCACAAATTTCCAATTTTTCCACTCTTCCACTGAAGTGTGAAATGTAAATGAATGTTTAAAAAAGCCTGTTTAGTTACACAGTCACTGGTATCAACAAACTAAGAATTAGTTGATTTAATCCAAATTTCCATTAAATGAAACCCTTTCTTAGACTTCTTATTTAACGTTTTCAACTGACATGAAATTTATCCCTTTTAAAATCCCTTATTTCGAGCAAGCCTCAAGTGCATTCATCACATTAGGCGGAGAACTCAATTGTTTATATATGTAAGAAAATGTTTGAAAGTTAATTTTCTGCTCTAACAATCTCTATAATCAACTATTTACTAATCACTCATTGACAAAGTGTTAATTCTAAGCACTAAAACACAAATATTAAAAATGGTTCAAATGGCTCTGAGTACTATGGGAATTAACATATGAGGTCATCAGTCCCCTAGAACTGAGAACTACTTAAACCTAACTAACCTAAGGACATCACACACATCCATGCCCGAGGCAGGATTCGAACCTGCGACCGTAGCAGTCGCGCGGTTCCGGACTGATGTGCCTAGAACCGCTCGGCCACGGCGGTCGGCTCACAAATATTAGGAATAGGTTTGTTTAAGACATAAAATTTGGTTTTTGTTATAAAATTTGCTGAAAGAAAACCTATAAAGACATGTAAATAGCACTTTGCACTTTCATTTACGTTGATACTGGCCTTTTCAGCGTCTTAAACGAGCTCTTAATCACTTTAAATATCTAAAGTATACCACAAACACTCCCACACGCTGTGCGCTGAGTTGCCAGCCATCACCAGCTGTCCAAGTGCGACGACCTGTTTCCCCATTGCTGCCAGCCTTAAACCACCCTCTGTGCATGCCTCGTAGGTCGCCCCTGAGTCGGCCGCAGGCTGCCCACAGCACATTGTTTACGTCCATCGCCAACGCTGCTTCGACGTCAGCACTCAGCCATCACCTCGCTGTTCAGCGCCATACATGCACCAATCATGCTTGGTCTTAGTAATATTTCTCATGAAGCATCTCGCGTAGTACACACGAATGATATTCAAACAGACGAAAGTGGTCGCACCCTTCATTGGGATATGTCCCCATTTAGGTGTACTTCTGTTTCTTAGACACTTAGCCTACGCATTGCTTTTAATCACAAAAACTTTTGAGTTCAGTGTCACTGTGCTGACCGTTTATGGCTCAGATCACTACAAACAACAATTTTGATTACGGCCATTGTTATTACCGCTGTTGCTGCTTTGATCGCCACTGTCTTTTTTTATACCTGCTGACAACATCTCTCGTAACTGATTTTCTGCAGTTTTCTTCTATACTTGTGCTACTGCATCTGGGTAACAATACAATTGTTTGTATGGTCTGATATTTATCCTATTCAGTCGACCTTTACTCGTGCCTATCAAGTTAGCAGCGGTCACTCCGTCTAGCCACAATATAAAATTTAATCTGAAAAATACGTTCTGAAAAGTTAAATTGACTCACTGGCTCTTAATATAACTTGTTTCTGTATCCTATGATGTCAACGGTCACATTATTAGTGTTGAGATACCCACATGGTATTAATGGCGGTAACGCACGTAACATTCTATTATCACTCCTCCACTTAATAGCTTTCGATACCTGGCAAATGTATTGACAAAAGTTCTACAGTTATAGACTCCGAACACTGAACTTCTTAAAATCTTAATCATGCATATATATCTTGAGTTACCATAAACCGTTCCTACTCTGGGGCCGCACCCCACCATCACTGCCCGCTAAGCCCAGACTGAACTGCTTCTCCGTCGTCTGCCCAAGTGTGCGCGACGTAATTCGGGACTCCCCGCTTATTGGTGCGAACTGTTCCTTTCTGGCAGCTTCTGGAAGTCCGGCGATATGGCATCCATCGGAAGTAAGTGATTATAATCTATTATTTAGCGAGAGTACCGACAATGGTACTCTTACAAGTGGAGGTTGTCGTTTTTCACATTAACGAATCATTGCCAGAGCAGAAATAAGCGAGATGTAAATGGAACAAAATTTAACACCCATTGGGGCTCCAGTTTCAGAACTTTGGAACTGTTGTCTGGCTGACACACACAGTTTTTAAAGTAAAATATTTCATTTTTATTGCAGCTTCACACAATAATTACATTCAGGTATGCGTACAATGAAAGCAATTAATCCAAAGTCCATCTCGTCTTTCTCTTTTTCTGATTCAGCAACTTATAAAGTTAGTCGAATAAAACAAAGCTCATGTTAACTGGTAGGAGAAGAGGTACTGCCGGACGTAAAGCTGTGAAGACTGGCCTTCAGTCGTGCTTGGGTAGCACAATTGGTACAGCACTTCCCAGCGAAAGGCAAAGGTCCCGAGTTTGAGTCTCGGTCCAGCAGACAGTTTTCATGTGCCAGGAAGTTTCATATCAGCGCACACTCAGCTGCAGAGTGAAAATTTCATTCTGAAAGCTCATGTTATCAAAATTTCATTTTTAATTATTTTTTTCCTTCTCGGGTTTCTTTTCCTTTTTTAGTAGTTAGCAGCAGCTGCAGCAGCAACTCCAGCCGCAGCTTCGGCGCCAGGGACAGCATTAATGCCAGTGTCTCACACTATGCTGCCATGAGATTTTAAGTGTTATTCCCACTAAGTTAAACGATAAATTTCTTCACCTTGTAGCCATCAGCTTCAGTACCGACAGTGCGAGAATCTTCTCAACATCTGTAGATGGCGGATTTCCTTCCCATCAAGGATAATAAGCGACCATGTAAAGCATTTTTGTTCTTTCTACATGAAACGTTTAATCGCTTCCTGCTGACGTGATGTAGAGATCCATAAATTACAGATAATTTGGAAACGGTTTATGGGACTGAGTTGACACTCCGCAAAAAACCAAACTGCTCTGCGACATTGATTAGGCATCATCTGGAATTCATGCTCCAGAAACAACTGCAGCATTGTTCTGAGCACGTGACGTGGATGGTGGATGATTTCGTGTAGAATCGAGAAGGCCCCAAGCAACTAGCCGGTGTAGCATACAGCGTTCACACTGTTTTAAGATAACGAGCGAGGTGGCGCAGTGGTTAGCACACTGGACTCGCATTCGGGAGGGCGACGGTTCAATCCCGTCTCCAGGCATCCTGATTTAGGTTTTCCGTGATTTCCCTAAATCGCTTCAGGCAAATGCCGGGATGGTTCCTTTCAAAAGGGCACGGCCGATTTCCTTCCCCATCCTTCCCTAACCCGAGCTTGCGCTCCCTCTCTAATGACCTCGTTGTCGACGGGACGTTAAAAAACACTAACCTAACCCTAACTGTTTTAAGAAACAATCAGAAATGCTAACTAGGCACACGTAATTGCTACCAGTATCATAAACGGCTACCATGGAGCTCAGTATGTTCCGTCATATATATATATAGGGTGAAGCGAAATTCGCGCACTCGAGCTTCGCATCGCGAATCCTCACATGCTACCGATAAAAAATGTGTGTCACAAAATTTCGTCTGGCGAGTTCATCCGGCAGAGAAAGGACGTTAGAGAGTGGCAATCTGGCAACACTGTAACCACATTATGCTAACTACATCTATTAGCACATTTTCGTTGTGCTGTACAGTTGGTGCAGTGGATAGCGATTTGGGTTAGTACGCAGGAGGTCGAGCGTTCGATCCTGGGTTGGGGTGCATTTTCTTTTATTTGCTAATTTCATTCTGACATATCATACTGTAATATAACCGTTTCTTAGGTCACATGTATCCTAAATTTACAACATTTTGTAACGCTGAACATAATAAACACGTGGTTAAACGAATAAGAAATAGACAGTTGAAACAAATGATCTGTCACAGGATAGAGTAACTACAAAAACAATATCAATTTCAGAATGCTAAAGATGATAGCACAGTGCTTGTCATTTATACAACAAGTAGTATGAACACGAAGATGTCGCACATTAGCAACCAGTGACAATAAAAAGTCCATATTAATGACAACATGACCTTCACAACAGAATACGTTGTAATCAGAACAACAGATGTTCAAAGCGACCTCCCTGTACATCCAAACATGGCGCAACCCGCCGGATCATACAGCAATGGACCCATCCACAGTAGCATGAACACGTGCTATCAATTTTTTCACGCTCGTCAGCGGAGTAGGGTACACGTGCTCCTTCAGGTGCCCCCACAGGAAGAGATCCAGAGATTTACGTCAGGTGAAAGCGGTGGCCGTACAACTGGACTTCCATGTCCAAGCCATTTCCATGGAAATGTTTGGTCCACATACTGTCGCACATTAATTCCAGAGTGTGGAGGTGCACCATCATGTTGGAACCATATCCTCTGCCTAACATGTAGCGGAACATCTTCCACCACATCAGGCAGATAGTTTGAGAGGAATGCATGATACCTTCGTACAGTCAACCGGTCAGGCAATATGTAGGGGCCCAAACACCTGTCGCCCAATATTCCGGCCCAGATGTTGATACCAAAGAGAACTTGATATCCTCAGTCGAGGGTGACGTGCGGGTTAACCTCACACCAATGGTGGGCATTGTGCATATTGAAGACACCCTCAGGAGTGAATGCTGCTTCATCTGACCATATTACGGTGTTCACTAAGTCATCGTTGGCTGCCTATTGTTGTTGGAACCATTCACAGAGTTGTGTCCGCTGATGGCGATCTGCAGGATGCAGGTGTTGCGTAAAATCATAATGATAGGGATGCAGCCCATGTTCGTGCAGCACGTTAATGACCATGCACTATGCCTTGTGAGACACGCGGCTGCCTTGCTACGCTACGTGTACTTCGCTGAGGTTCTTGGTGTATGACCATCCAGACGACGAAACACACTCTTATCTGGATGGCGTAGATGAGGATATCTAGCAGCATATTCACGAGCGACAACACCAGCCTGTTGTCGGATGCACCAAGGATCAGAAGCATATCCACGTATTCATCGGTTTTGTATGTAATACGTCTGCCACACTGGTTTAGAGGTTTATAATGAGAAAATTCGATACGTGTACGCATATACATTGGAGTGTGTCACGGGCACGTTACTCCATTCACAACAAGTCTCTGTCTGGTGGACAGCGCATATAGTATTAAACACGCCGTCAGTCCTGCGCACTGTTCCACCTATGGCGCATTACCCCTCTGACAGATATTGCTCTGTGTGATTCATCCCAACACCGCTAATTGTGAAATGTTCGGTTTCGAATTACACTGTTGCCCTAACGGTAATAGACGTGAGATTTCCACAATCCCATCGATAGAATAATAATAATAATAATAATAACAATAATAATAATAATAATGGATCGAGACAAGTGCTAAACAGCATGCGGTTACCAGACTCAATGTTGAAAGGCATAATTAGTGGGGCCATGGTGGTAACACATACAAATAGTAACCGAGTTTGGACATTATTCGCAAAGCACGTTGCTAGTCCTACTGGTAACGTAAGGTCCTAACAAAATGTAATGGACCTGAGTGAGGCAGTTGGTACTAATCCATGGGACCATTGGAGAAGGGTAGAAAGAAAACAAGTTTTGCATCTGGTAGATGAAATAGTGCGAATAAATTCTCGCCCACGAAGTGGAAAGGGCTTCTTTCAAAGCTGACCAATCCTCCATTTCTAAGATTGTAGTATGTAAGTTTTCTAGAAGACCCGCTGCAATCACTGTTGACGATAAAGATGCAAGATACCGTGCCATTTGGACTAAATTTACCAAATAAAAAACATATACCTTAACCCAGGAAGGAACCATCGATCTCCTGCATGCTCACCCAAAGCTATATCCACTGCACAAACTGTACAGCACCGCTAATATGTACTGACAGAGGTAGTTACCACGCATGTGGTTACAATGTTGCCAGATTGCCACACTCTTTAACGTCCTTTTTCTGCCAGATGTACTCGCCGGACGCAATTTTGTGACAGATATTTTTTTATCGCTGGCATGTGGGGAGTCGCGCTGCGATTCAGGGTATTGAAATGAGTCCATCTGAGGGAATGGTGTTTAGTCAGGGGTCTGGTCTACCATAACCCTTTATTGTGTGTGTGTTTATACCAACCATGCTTTGCCTAATACGCGATATGTTTTGCAACAACCACCGACTGTAGTAACAGAATGCGTAATCTGCCAAAAAATTTTGTATAGGGCGTCAGGTCTTCGACTTCAACAATCTTGCAGGGAGAAAGTAGGTCTCACGTTCGTTCGTCTGCTGCTGGCTTCGGCATCTTTCCTCCACTTTCAGTGGGTAATAATCTGCGTAGCACGTGGTCGAGGTACGAGGACACCTACTCGGTACAAGTTCCCAGCTGTATACCGTGGTAGTATTACCTTCCTCATTCTGTGCATGCAAAGGCAACCAGATGATTTTGATTCATTCCCGAATATCGATATACACCGTTTCTAACATATATCGCCATTTATATGTCGCTTAGACGTATTCAGTCTATAAATGAGCGGTGGATATTATGATTATCAGTGTATTTGGAATCGAACTTCCTTATCAGAACTGTTATGCACTCCACCACAAAGGATACATAGTACAGTTTCTTGAGACACAGTGCAGTCAACATCCTATGTCTTCAAAGGAATACAGAGTCACGGGAAATTCGATTCAGGGTATTCAAATGAGGCAATGGTGTCTAGTCAGGGGTCTGGTCTACCATGACCCTTTATTACAATTCTATGACAAAGTATTTTTTGAAGAGGTGCTGTAGAGGCGGGTATCGATGTGATGAATCTGGCACGTTATCCGAAAAAAAGCAACTCCACGATGATAAACCGAGCGCTTCAGCAGCCAGCATCCTCTGCCTGTTTGCTTGATGCACGTTGGACGGCAGCGTTGGAAGGGCATGTAGTACCGTTACATGTCGACTTTCGGAAGTAGAAGAGCACCTCTCTTTCAACCATCTGCTGGACTGTCCTGATGAGTCTGCAGACAGACCGTTACAACCAGTACATCAAGGAAACTACACTCCTGGAAATTGAAATAAGAACACCGTGAATTCATTGTCCCACGAAGGGGAAACTTTATTGACACATTCCTGGGGTCAGATACATCACATGATCACACTGACAGAACCACAGGCACATAGACACAGGCAACAGAGCATGCACAATGTCGGCACTAGTACAGTGTATATCCACCTTTCGCAGCAATGCAGGCTGCTATTCTCCCATGGAGACGATCGTAGAGATGCTGGATGTAGTCCTGTGGAACGGCTTGCCATGCCATTTCCACCTGGCGCCTCAGTTGGACCAGCGTTCGTGCTGGACGTGCAGACCGCGTGAGACGACGCTTCATCCAGTCCCAGACATGCTCAATGGGGGACAGATCCGGAGATCTTGCTGGCCAGGGTAGTTGACTTACACCTTCTAGAGCACGTTGGGTGGCACGGGATACATGCGGACGTGCATTGTCCTGTTGGAACAGCAAGTTCCCTTGCCGGTCTAGGAATGGTAGAACGATGAGTTCGATGAGGGTTTGGATGTACCGTGCACTATTCAGTGTCCCCTCGACGATCACCAGTGGTGTACGGCCAGTGTAGGAGATCGCTCCCCACACCATGATGCCGGGTGTTGGCCCTGTGTGCCTCGGTCGTATGCAGTCCTGATTGTGGCGCTCACCTGCACGGCGCCAAACACGCATACGACCATCATTGGCACCAAGGCAGAAGCGACTCTCATCGCTGAAGACGACACGTCTCCATTCGTCCCTCCATTCACCCCTGTCGCGACACCACTGGAGGCGGGCTGCACGATGTTGGGGCGTGAGCGGAAGACGGCCTAACGGTGTGCGGGACCGTAGCCCAGCTTCATGGAGACGGTTGCGAATGGTCCTCGCCGATACCCCAGGAGCAACAGTGTCCCTAATTTGCTGGGAAGTGGCGGTGCGGTCCCCTACGGCACTGCGTAGGATCCTACGGTCTTGGCGTGCATCCGTGCGTCGCTGCGGTCCGGTCCCAGGTCGACGGGCACGTGCACCTTCCGCCGACCACTGGCGACAACATCGATGTACTGTGGAGACCTCACGCCCCACGTGTTGAGCAATTCGGCGGTACGTCCACCCGGCCTCCCGCATGCCCACTATACGCCCTCGCTCAAAGTCCGTCAACTGCACATACGGTTCACGTCCACGCTGTCGCGGCATGCTACCAGTGTTAAAGACTGCGATGGAGCTCCGTATGCCACGGCAAACTGGCTGACACTGACGGCAGCGGTGCACAAATGCTGCGCAGCTAGCGCCATTCGACGGCCAACACCGCGGTTCCTGGTGTGTCCGCTGTGCCGTGCGTGTGATCATTGCTTGTACAGCCCTCTCGCAGTGTCCGGAGCAAGTATGGTGGGTCTGACACACCGGTGTCAATGTGTTCTTTTTTCCATTTCCAGGAGTGTATTTTAACAACACTGGCGGTAGAAACTGAACCAGAGAGGTCAGAACCAATGAAAGCTTGGCTACAAAGGTAGGTTTCTGTTGCCTAACATACTGCAAATAGGTTCAGATTTTCCTGCTCCTCTGGATAGCTCTGAAAATTTAAGACATGGGAGGATGATTCCAAAGGGCACATTCAGTAGCCTAACTGGAAAGGGTAAAATACTGACGTTGCTGGATTACACAAGAGTTGATTAGTCACTGAAACAGTCGGAGCGTCAAATATCTACGGATTATTATCCAGACAGCTTTACAATAAAATGTCAACACATGAGAAAATGTAGCTGTAGTGAACCAGATGTCAAACCGAAATATGTCGTAAATTAATGTATTGTTTATTTAATAAACCTGTCTTTTGATTGATCATCGCCGCCACCGTTCTCTCTGTATAACTAATAGTGCGACGTGTTCGACAATCAGTTTTTCACGTCCTAATATTTGGTTCCAAATATAGTTTCTTCTACTGTTTCCTTTATTGACAATTTCATATTGATGTCTTAGTAAATGTCTTGATAACACGTCTCGTTTTCTGAGAAGACTTTCCTGTAGACTTCTTTCCTCCTTAATTTTGTACATCAACTGTGAATTTCCTCCTTCCTCCCTTAGTGTCTCAAAAATGTTCAAATGTGGGTGAATTCCTAAGGGACTAAACTGCTGAGGTCATCGGTCCCTAGACTTACAAATTATTTAAACTAACTTAATCTACCTTGTGCTGAGAACAACACACACACCCATGCCCGAGGGAGGACTCGAACCTCCGGCGGGAGGGGCCGAGCAGTCCGTGACATGGCGCCTCAAACCACGCGGCCACTCCGCGCGGCTTTAGCGTCTCATTTCAAATAGTTTCATATTTCAATATGAATAAGAATTATTTCATTCAAAACTAGAATAATTACATTGTAGGCTAAGCGTTTTGCGGCCGTGGTGCCACCATCAGGCCAAATGTGAAGTTCAACAAGACTTACACTACAAGCTATGCCCATTTGAAGAGAGCTTCAAAATTTCAACATTTTACCGTTCGCTTTTCCAACGGTCAGCACTTCTGTTCCAACATAAAACTGTGTTCCAGACGTACGTTTTCAGGAAACTTCCCTTTTCCAATATCATCATTTGATATCAATAAAGCTCTTATGTTGAGGAGAACTGCAAGCGCCTACGTCGATCGATTTTTGATACCTTCTTCGTTCCACCAGATTGACTTGTTTTACTTCTGAGATTGGAGTATTCTTTCATTCCGATTGCGTGTTTCACAATTTTCTTGTTTATCAAGTAGCTATTCTCCTTCCTACTTTTTTGCGTCAGTTTAACCTTGATTTTGTCTGTCTTTATCACACATTGCATGATAGTTTGGGTATCCATTTCATTTAGTAAGCATAAATTTACCTCACTTTCGCCAGAATTTTAGCATTAATACCCACACACTTTTAATTTCTAATTTTCCTTCATTTTGTAGGAAAGTTTAATTTTTTTATGGGTTCACTTAGAAAAGTTATAGTTGTTTGGCGATCTTGAAGCCTTACTGGAAATTAAACTAACGGAAGAGACAAGGAAGATTCAGAGAAACATTGACATAGAAGTTTGGAAGAGGTGTTTGCCACTGTGTACGCCAGTTCAAAGAAGTCTTTCTGGAGGGCAAGCATAGAGTTGCAAGTTCTTCGATCGATCTCCGAAGAAGAGGAAAGTTGAAATAAGTTACAACTTCTGCACTGCCTGTCACAAGCTAATCCCGTCTGCATACTAGAAGTACCCGATTGACTTTTAAAGAAGACGAGTGAGGCTGCAACTATTTTACGATATGCCTCGTATTTCCTCCAACAGAGTTGTACTTTCCCCGGAGTCATTAACAGATAGTACGTCTACAGGAGTGCCCATAGGATAATGTCTCATTTTTATGCCCAGTATGTAGACAGTCTAACTGTACACGACATCGTCAGTGCTGCGATCACTGGTCTTAAGTTTGTCCATGCCTGGATTTCAACCAGACGGTGAAATATTAATACCACAGCTGGATTAGAGGTAACTTGACACAACCTTGCTGCGCATGTTTCCCACCAAGTTTTTGGGAGAGTTTAATTGCGGATCATGATTACGTTCTTAGAATTTAATGCATGTCTCTTGGAATAAATAAAGAGGATTCATACTTTTCAGGCTTCGAGGGCGGATCTGATGCAAATATACTTCTCGAGTTTGCCCCCGGATAACATTCTGTACTCCCGTAATATTTCATCGAACCACCTGTTCCACATCTTGTGAGATTTATACAATATTATCCAACGGCAAACCCTAGAGGCGTAGTTAGAAAGGGATTTTTGTTCGTTTGCCATATGGTTTCTTTTTTTTGTAATTTTTGAAGCATCGTCAGTAACTAGTAAGCATATTTTTTCCGCCAAGAAGTTTCAGAGAAGTTACAATGTTTATAACTTGAGATTTATCTGTCACAGGCGCCAAACCGTTAGCTGTCTTACGCAAAAGTTCGTGATTTCATAAGCAAGTAAGAAAATAGGTCACGAAAGGAGGAAACAGACTGTCGCACCATCCCATCATGACACCATTATCAAAGAGACACAGAGGAAACACAGCTTTCTTTTTTTCCCTATGTCGACTGCTGGTTACTTCAGCAACGTCTTTGACAAAGGAAGAGGAGCGAAAAAAATGTAAGAACTAAAAGTTATTTTAAACATTGTTTGTGATCTCTTTGAAACGATATATTCAGAAAAACAAAACCGCAGTTGTGATTCTTGAGTTTCTCCCGGCGTATTTGATAATCAAATAATAATAATAAATCAAATCTACAGTGTCCAACGGGCACAATATTTCGGCGATCATACATGTCGCCATCATCAGGTGAACTGACGGACTGAGCTCCTGTGAACGTGCCGGCTCGGAGATCCGTACGCTATGGCTGCTCAGAGGGAACTGGGTTCGGTCGCGGCGGCGGCCGATTTAAATACCCTCCGCCCGCGGCGCGCTCCTTCCGCCGTCCGCGCCCCGCCCCACGGTCGCGTGGTGGAACAGATTGCGACGGCGTCTGAGATGACGTCGGTGTGATGGCTCTGTCCGCTGTGGTCGTCACAACTATATGTTTGCTCGATTTACCCTTGATTAACCCAATCGCTGGTTCCCAAGCCTTGCTAGTATTATAGCCACAGTCACGGTTTATGAGGTCGTCATTAGTGCGAATTTCGATGGCCTCTCTAACAACGCTGCCCCAGTATCCCGACGTCTGTACCAGAATCCTCGTGCGTTCATACTCCATAGCGTGATTTTCCGACAATGTTCAGCGACCGCCGACTTGCTCGGATACATCAGTCGAGTGTGCCTCTGGTGTTCACGGCATCGATCCTCGACGGTACGCATCGTCTGACCAATATACGACTTGCCACATTGACACGGAATCTGGTACACGCCGGCCTTCCTCAAACCGAGGTCATCTTTGGCGCTCCCCACCAGTGCACGAGTTTTATTCGGAGGACAAAACACAGTTCCGACCCGGTGTCTCTTCAGAATGCGGGCGATTTTCCCCGAGAGTGCGCCTACCTCCTCCCTCGTGATTTCATCCATCTCCACAGGTTGTGCTGTAGTGGTTGGGCGGAGAGGACGTTGAATCTGCCACTCTGAGTACCCATTTCTTCGAAATACAGTTCTCAGATGTTCCAATTCCTGGGGTAGACTCTCTGCGTCAGAGATAGTGCGCGCCCTACGTATGTACTAGAGTTTTAAGTACCCCATTCCTCTGTGAAGGGTGGTGGCAGCTGTCTGCGTGCAAATACAGATCAGTGTGCGTTGTCTTCCGATACACCCCATGACCTAGGGTGCCGTCAGCCCTTCTCTTGACCAAGACGTCAAGGAAAGGTAATTTACCCTCCGTTTCAGTCTCCTCCGGGTCGGAACTGTGTTTTGTCCTCTGAATAAAACTCGTGCACTGGTGGGGAGCGCCAAAGATGACCTCGGTTTGAGGAAGGCCGACGTGTACCAGATTCTGTGTCAATGTGGCAAGTCGTATATTGGTCAGACGATGCGTACCGTCGAGGATCGATGCCGTGAACACCAGAGGCACACTCGACTGATGTATCCGAGCAAGTCGGCGGTCGCTGAACATTGTCGGAAAATCACGCTATGGAGTATGAACGCACGAGGATTCTGGTACAGACGTCGGGATATTGGGACAGCGTTGTTAGAGAGGCCATCGAAATTTGCACCAATGACGACCTCATAAACCGTGACTGTGGCTATAATCCTAGCAAGCCTTGGGAACCAGCGATTGGGTTAATCAAGGGTAAATCGAGCAAACATATAGTTGTGACGACCACGGCGGACAGAGCCATCACACCGACGTCATCTCAGACGCCGTCGCAATCTGTTCCACCACGCGACCGTGGCGCGGGGCGCGGACGGCGGAAGGAGCGCGCCGCGGGCGGAGGGTATTTAAATCGGCCGCCGCCGCGACCGAACCCAGTTCCCTCTGAGCAGCCATAGCGTACGGATCTCCGTGCTGGCACGTTCACAGGAGCTCAGTCCGTCAGTTCACCTGATGATGGCGACATGTATGATCGCCGAAATATTGTGCCCGTTGGACACTGTAGACCGGCAGTACACCCGTGGATATTTTGAAAACCGCAATTGTTATAGTGAGCACTGACGGCGATTTTAAATAAAACGGAACGCATTTGGTGTAAATGAGACATTGTACAGCTGCAAAGGAGAGTGTACCAACATACTGTTATAGGTAAAAACTGTGAATGCGGTTGAGAAGCCTCAAAAACAAGAAGAGGATTCAAAACTTCTGCTTCTTTGCGGAAAACGCAGAAGGAACGTGAACAGCGCAGTTGATTTGTACGTGCAGTTGCGTCTTAACAGACATTGCCCAACAAGAACAACAACTCAGTGCAAGTGAGAAAAATAGAAAAAAAACATGGAAGAGCACTAGAGCGCTTTACAAAGAGTAAGAAGGTTGGGGGGGGGGGGGAAATTTTGCGAGGGCGGGCAGGGTGGGTAGGAAGGGGGGGGGGGGAGGGACAAGCTAACAATGAGCCGAATGAACAAAATAGATGTTCTGGCGTCTGTTGCTCAGAATATACGTGAGACATCGAGTGCCTCCGGAATACACCAGTCCAGCGTCGTTCGCATTTTCTATGCAAATAACTTCCATCCGCTTGCTATGTAACTACACCAGCAGAGAAACCAGCTGGCTTGTAGAAGACGCATGGAATTGCGTTGCTCGGTTCTGATGAGCTTACTTTTGAAATAATGGAAAGCTGACTAAGAAATATGCGTTATTGGACCAAAAAGAAACGGCTGTGGCTGTGTCAAGTTAAACAGCAGATGCAGTGGAGGGTGAACGTTTTGTGTGGCATTACAGGGGAGTATGTAAGAGGTCCTTACTTACGAGAAACCGATACGTACAATTGCTCTCCGAGGTTTTTACCGGTTCTGCTAGAGGAAGCGGCAGTTGGAATACGTAGATACCTATTGTGTCAGCACGAGGGCTACCCGGCTCACTACTTGAATGTGGCCACAAAAGCTCCCGCTCAGCTCTTTCTTGGTCTCTGGATAGGACATGAAAGAGTAACCAGTTGGCCTGCTCGTTCGCTCGATTAGATGCCTCTAAATATTTATCTCAGTGTTATCAAAAGGAACGTCTCCCATCTGTCCTCGCACCAGCTACTACAAGCTTGTATTGCAGCAAATGATTGAACTATGCTAGATGTAATTTTTCGTAAGTGTTTATGACAACTCTCTTTTGTGATCTCCTTTTAGTTGCTTTTGCTGGTATTGTAATTTTAGAATCTAGGTACGTATCTGGAAAGTAAAGTGAAATTAATCCTTTTGTCCATGCAAAATTACTATTTAAAAAAGATCTATGTATTCAAGTTTCAATTTTGTGTGTTGCAAATGCACTCGATTGGTAACATTCAGCTTCCTTTCAAGGCTCTTGTAGACATAAGAGCAGAACGATTTCCGCACTTAACTTATAAATCCTCCTTAGATCCTGTAACTTCCAGCAGGAGTTGTGCAGGACTTTCCGCGGTTGGGAGTGGAGGGATGGGGCAGTTAACTGACGAGACTGAGTTGAGTACAATTTATTAAAAAAAACATCCCTTAGATGAAGTTGGTACTCTTGTTTGGCTACAGGGCTGCCGGGTTCGCCGTTGCCGGACCATCCAGTCATATGACAGGTATGAAGCAACAGCCCACTTACAATTTCCTGGAGCCTTTAATGACAAAGAACAGTAGTTAAGCCAACAGCGATACAGACAGACTATGAACGTACTGCCGATAGTTAAAGTTGAATTCAAATAACAAAAGCAGTTTCATTTCCTTAAAGCTCTCAATCACTTATATAAAAAGAAAATTTAAAACTTTTATCCTGACAGGCTGATTAAAATTACTATCTTTAAAGCACATCCATTCATTAATAAAAGTTTACTCGACAAAACATTAATTAATGAAAGTCATCAGAAATAAAACATAAGTTAATGGCTTTGACTCCGTGGACAAGAAACACTCAGAATACACGTAAATCAAATACAACGGACGTATACACACACTGGACATCAACCACTACAGACCACACACGTGAAACACAATTATTAATGCCCACTCCATCGGCTTATCACGCAGCATTGCCGCTTTAACTCGTTACTGTCCAAACACTACTACCCAAACGCGTAGCTCAAGATAAATTTATTCTAAAGAATTCGTGCTTAACGGTCTTACTTCTGATTTAAATTATCTTGAAACAAAAAATGTAAACACAATAACTTAAATTACCATGGTGCATACCGCTCCTTATTGCCTCGATTTTACGTAGAATCATGCGCGACACCACTATCATACCGTTAATGTTTGATTCCTATAATTCTTACGGCGTATAATATTTAACCACTGTCATGATTATTGGGAAAACTTTCACTGCATCACCCACGTGGAGACTGACGCAAACGCTTCAATAGCCTAGCAAAATTGGACAGCCCTTTGCACAGACAACACACATTGGGAAGATGTGTGTAACTACGTTCCCATGTAAGGATGCAAGGTAACACTGCCGGCCCTTACCGCAGTGAGCAAAATAAAAAAAAATAAAAAATGAACAAACCACAACTCTCCATAACTTCGGCAAACCAGACCAGTAGCAACAAGTGACACGACAACGATGGAATAGCTAAAAGGGTCACACTTCGTGATGCCACTTTGCATCAGACTCAAACAACACTAATCTTGTAAAGGTAAGAGATGTGATTCTTTAGTTTCTCCCGGAGTACTTCAAGACGAAAGAGTTGACGGGTGAACACTAAACATGTTCCGCGCCGATCGGTGCTGCACAAAACCCGTAGCACCCAGCAGTGATTGTTCTGTAGCACCGACTGCCCTGCAGTTTACGCAGTTCTCAGCGTTGGCTGATGGTAATACAATCAGATCACCTTTTTTATTTAAGGGCCTGAGAGAAGGGTCAGGGACAAAGAGGGCAGGGGTTGTCTTTCGAGGCCTGGCCTCAATGCCCGTTCCCGCCCTCTCAGCGCCAAGGAAAGGAAAGGGAAAGGGTTCGATAGGATCTAGAGAACTTTATTGGATCAAATTCGCTTTATATATATATATATATATATATATATATATATATATATATATATATAAAGTAGGCTGTTTAGGTTTTTATGTTGGTAACGTCACGTAGCGCTCTGTATGAAAATCACTGGCTGTGCTGTGTGCAGTCCGTGGCTGGTTGGCATTGTTGGAATATTCGATATTGTAGTGTTGCGCAGTTGGATGTGAACAGCGCGTAGCGTTGCGCAGTTGGAGGTGAGCCGCCAGCAGTAGTGGATGTAGGGAGACAGATGGCGAAGTTTTGAGAGCGGATGATCTGGACGTGTGTCCATTAAAGACAGTAAATTTGTGAGACTGGATGTCATGAACTGATATACGTATATTATGACTTATGGACACTATTAAGGTAAATACATTGTTTGATCTCTATCAAAATCTTTCATTTGCTAACTATGCCTATCAGTAGTTAGTGCCTTCAGTAGTTAGAATCTTTTATTTAGCTGGCAGTATTGGCGCACGCTGTATTGCAGTAATTCGAGTAACGAAGATTTTTTTGAGGTAAGTGATTCATGAAGGGTATAGGTTATCGTTAGTCAGGGCCATTCTTTTGTAGGGATTATTGAAAGTCAGACTGCGTTGCGCTAAAAATATTGAGTGTCAGTTTAGTGTTGATCAGAATAAGTAAAGAGAGAAATGTCTGAGTACGTTCAGTTGTGCTCATTAGTTTTTCTAAGGGGACGTTTCTACTTTTGGGAAGTGTCATTTGCAGACAGACTTCAACATTTTGGTTTGCTAATATTTATCTTGGTCCCTGCCTTGCTACTTCCATATATATATATATATATACCAGAAGTTTCCGAGTCGTCTTCGCGCAATGAATGTAATGGGGACTCCCTCTAAACCGTTTGCTCTGAGGATCAATCGTGTGCCGTGAATCATTTTTAAGTGTGCCTTCTAGTACTCGGAACACCCCAATGGGCACGAAGATCCTCGAATAATGCGCCTAAATAGTTCGATAGTTATTGGACCCCATCCTACACCAAAAGTGAACACTCTGAGACATAGCGAAACTAAAGGCTTCAGTAACGGATCGGAATATAGTAAACGCATCTGTATATATCACTCCATATCACCTTAGAAGGCGTGCCTGAACAAATCCGACCGTCTGCTACAACGACGTTAAGAACTCTCACCAACGAACACTACAAATCACCAGTCAACTACAACATTAAAAAAAGCAACCTTCTTTCAATACGTGATGTCCACTTTTGCATTATCAGTATTACAGGCATAATAAAACAATTCTTTTAGACGGATAGTTCAAAGAACTAGGTGGAATCCGCAGTTCACTAGCGCCGGCCAACGCTGTGTTGCCAAAAGCAAAACATTTAACACTCGGTGCTACGACGCCGTACTACAGTACACCACATCGGCGGCTCACAAACAAGAGTAATTCCAAGAGCCAACTTCTGTTGCTTGCTTGCCTCAAGCACTCCACGCTTCTCATAGAGGCCGCTCCGCCAACAACGCAGAGGCGAGTTGCCCACCCAGATTCGCCGTCGGGCGGACGAGCGGGCGGATTCAAACTGCCGGAACGATGAACACCTGGCACAGCGTGTCGGTCGAATCATTTGTAATCAAGTGCGATTAATTTTTTAAGTCTTAATCGAAAGATTGGTTGGCAACAGTTCTTCTTCTCCATTCTTTCTGTTTCCTGGTAGTCTCTCCATTCCGTGGTATGAGCCTGCTTCTACAGTTATCTGATCTGTCTCGAGTATTGCAGTCTAAGTCTTCCTCTCCCGCTCTTGTCCTGTACCATTCATTTCGTTACATTAACTAGAAAACTATTATGTCGGTACAGGTGGCCGACTAATATAGCTCTTATTTTTATTAGGGATCTTTTTTCGCTTATTAGTCTAAGAATTTTTTCAGCTGTGAGATTTACTGCCCATGAGATCTGTTCCTCCTCCAGCAAGACATCTCAAATACTCCAGACTATTCTTGTTGCACGCATCAATAGTCCAGATTTCCGAACCTTACCAGGCCACGATCCACAGGAAGCTTTCAATAAATCTCTTTTTAGTTTCCACATTTAGGCTCCTGTTTTTCTCTAATAGGATTCCTTCGCCTGTGAAATCCTGCTTTGTATGCCGGCTGAGCTACTGTCATCTGAAAGATTTGACTTCTTAGGCAGTTAAAGATTTTCACTTGTCCGAGTAGTATTTCATTAACTCTAATGTTCTGCTGCGATATATTGGTAGTTGCATACCAGTATTTCGGACTTTCCTGAATTAATTTTCGTGTTATACTTCTCTTTCAAGGAATTATTCATTTTTGCTAAAGTTTCTTGCCATTCATTCTCCTCAGTGATGTTGTAGCACATCTTATTTTGATTTTGACTTTATCCCTCCATATCCCCTTTACATTCCTCAATGCCTTTTTCAATATACAACTTGACAAACAATAGTGCTGTGTTACATACCTGATGTGTACCTATCTGCAGGTGAGTCTCTTGTATTTCGCAATAGTTTGTATAATGTCTCTTTGGTTTTCATAAATTCACTAAAATACTGTTATTTGAAATATAGAGCAGTACTAGACACAGCCTATGTCAAGATTGTAGCGATTTTATTTTGAAGGATGCAAATTAATTAAATTAATCAGCTGTACTGACTGTTACAATTTCCGTGCTATTGGGTAAAAGAATTCTTACCGAAAAATCGTATGCCCGCTGACTGTGAAGACATCGGACTCCTTTTCGTACCGCAGGTATTTCTGTTGCCAGAATAAATGATATTAAGAATTAAGGGAGGGGAAGCTACAACTAAGTAACAACATATATTGTATAAAGTACCAGACAAGCCGATGAAGGAATCAGTGTACACCGATAATCAAAAACAGATTAAGTAGGAAGTTCCCCTGTTACACTGTGGAAAGACATCAACCCTGAATTCTGGATTACTCGTTGGCAAGCCGTTTTCCTGTCGCAAAATTTAATAACATACAGATACTATAAAACAAAATGTAATACACAGCTCGGCAAAACTTAAGGACGAGCTAGATAAAGTAACATAATATATTAACTACTAAATGGAAATGAGCCGCGCGGGGTAGCCGCGCGGTCTTACTTGAACGCAGTGTATATCAAGAGTGCACGACACAGTAGTGAAATATGAAGATAAATCTTATAAAACTGAATCATGGACGTGAAACTGATAAATGTGCAACTGAGTGGAAAATCTGTCTCCACAGCATAATTATAATAAATAAATGTCGTGTGACTAAGGCCTCCTATCGGGTAGACCGTTCGCCGGGTGCTTTCGATTTAACGTCTCTTCGGCGACTTGCGCGTCGATGGGGAAGAAATAATGATGATGAGGACAACACAACACCCAGTCCCTGAGCGGAGAAGATCGTCGACCCGGGAATCGAGCCCCGGCCCTTAGGACTGACGTTTTGTCGCGCTGATCACTCAGCTACCGGGGGCGGACATTACAATAATGATGCTGCATCTTTATTGAGCTCCATGAACGTATAAACACCTGAGGATGGGCACAAGCCCGAAACCGGTTGAATAAATAATCTTTTATTGTGACTGGTAACGGAAATTTTTCCACCCCCTATAAAGGAACAGTCACGGAGTTCAACAGCATCCACTATCGATAAAATTCGCTTAGTTTGCCAGAGATCTGCTAGCGATGCGTGACGTCAGCGTGACTATAATGACAAGTTGGTTTGGCTGTACAACATGAGGCAGTTGAAGGAATGGGAAATACAGCGTGCGTCAATCGCCAAGCAGTGGCGGTGCACTGTAGTGGTGTTTTTGATGTGCGGTAGCGTTCTCGCTTCCCACGCCCGGGTTCCCGGGTTCGATTCCCGGCGGGGTCAGGGATTTTCTCTGCCTCGTGATGGCTGGGTGTTGTGTGATGTCCTTAGGTTAGTTAGGTTTAAGTAGTTCTTAGTTCTAGGGGACTGATGGCCATAGATGTTAAGTCCCATAGTGCTCAGAGCCATTTGAACCATTTTTTTGTTTTTGATCACAACGTGGCCCGGAGGCAGCATCTTGATTACTTCATATGAGGGAGAATCATCGGGGAACTAGAAGGACGAAATGAGTGTATCCCAGGAGGTCGGTGTTGTTCAGAGCACTGTTTCACGTGCATGGGGAGCGTCCCGCACCCCAGGCAATGCTGCCCGCGGAGAGTAGGCGTCGACCGCGGGCAAGTGCAGCAGCAGATGTCCGCAACAGGTAAGAAGGGACCCACATCAAAAAAGCGGATGCAATTGCAACCACATTTAACAAGACTGCAAGGCACGCAATATCACTCTCCACAGTGGCATAGTTATCGCAGGGTAGGGGGAATCTCTTGCCCCACGACCAGCACGCTGTGTTCCATTGATACCCACAAATTGGTGGCACCATTTGCAGTATTATTTATGTGATTGCTCACGAAAGTTATTTATTCAATAAACAGAAAATTGTTATGTTTCAAAAACATACTTGAATTTTCATGATAACATTCACATGGTTGACTAAATTAAATATTTGTTGTCTTGCACAAGTGAGATGTTTAAAAATTTTAAAAGTAGTATCTCTTAATTTTTTGCGAACTGCATGTTAACTCCATGTTACTAATTCTATCATTACATTTTTATAAACTTCAGAAGATGTAGCTTTGTCTAAATTATTCACTACTGAAAAGCAGTAAATAATTACAAATAGTAATTCGAACCATTAACGCTTCTAGAACGTTTCAGAAAGTCATGTCTAATACATAGAAGAAATTGCACGCCGAAGCGTTCAGTCGGTTTACAATCGTTGTTAAATCAGCATCTAGTATGTAAATTTTGCACTAAGTGCGCGTTGTTTGCCTCAACCAGTAACTGCCAACATGTATGTCTAATATTGCGTCTTGTGTTGAATTGCGTGGTCTGCGAACTGTGGTTGTGAAGAAAAGCTGTACGTTAGAAAAGCTCTCCTTAGTATGAAAAGAGATTTCACTGTGAACATGTGTTATTCTAACAAGAGACAGATATGAAACAAAACCACTGGATAATGTCACTGAAAAAAAGCCTCTTTGTTATGAAATAAAAAACCCAGGACCTCTATCTCGTCCATAGAGAAAAAAAGACAATGAGCCTCGAATTTGGAACTACCAGACATATGAGTACAAGATTTTAATCAAGTTACCTTTTATGAACTTTCATGTCGTCCTTTCCTATTATATTAAGCATATACTGAAGTGGTAGAGTCCAGTTGTAGAAGAATACGTATTTCAGATTCATTATTGATAGGTGATTCAAGAGCACATGACTGCGGGAGGATGAGGACTAGACCCATGTAAGCACCCTTTTTACTTCCTTTATTTACCTCGACATAATAGTATGGTGGATTGGTATCAACAATTCAAGACTGCAGTAAGCGTTCTCAGCCGATAAACTTTTTTAAAATAAAATGTAACAAGAAAATAAAAAACTAAACTTGACAAAATACTGAATTTTTAAGTTGGAGCCACTGGCGATTAGCCCATGAATATAACATACACAGCAATTAAAAGCATGAATTCTTAAGAAAAATAAAATATTTATTTATAAATGCCTCAATATAAAACAGAATCATTCCTAGGCACAGCTGGTGAAATTGTATCTCAACTGAACTTAAACTTCCGATTCAAATATCGCATTCCATAAAAAAAAAAAAAAATAATCACAAAGATAGAACCAGTCCTTTTCAGGCGGCTTTAGGCAAGATAGAACTATACAGCATTCAAACAAACTTATTTTAGAGAATATATAGGAACTATACGAACATAATAGGGAGAACTGTTTGTCATATGAATCTGCAAGTGCGGTTTGTGAATGCAGAAGAATTTGCGGATTTGTCTCAGTTCAAGAGTAACACTAGAGAAGACTATTTACGGCCAGTGAGATGAAAGCAGCGCAACTTATCAGGCTTCAAGTTGCTTTGCATTCGGTCAGTGTCTGTGACATGTAATACGCGCTGTAACTATGGGCATGAGGCACATTAGTTTTCATAGCTGATGATTCATCGTTAGAACTGAGAGCATTTCGTGCTGTTATCTTTGAGTGCTTGTATGGCTATTCGTATTTCCTTGTGTGTTCTTTGTTGTACTGCATTTTTTAGTAAGTAAACTTTTCACAAATGTCAGTAAACCAAGTGGTACTACCTTTGGTGAATTTCAAAATTCCGCCGCCGACGGCGCTCAGTGCTCTCTCTCTTAGTGGCACTGCCTGGCGGCTGTTCCGAGCCATGAGAAGTGCAGTGGCCAGAGAGGTCTTTCCGCTCGTGACGAAGAATCGAGCTGAGCTAGCCAGCAGTATGGGCCTCATATAGCGGTTGTGGTGGTAGGTTTTCCCTGCTTGAATCGCTGAGGCAAGACGTTACATTGTGACAGATTTCCATTGTACCGCAATGCACAGCACTGTGGATATGCATAGTATTCAGTATTCTTCTAAGAAGGTGAAGTGCTTAGAGTACTTTTCTCAGCTCTCCGACGGTGTGGTTATTCACTTGCGAACTGAGCAAGCATCTGATAGAGTCATTACATTTTACCAGCAGTAGTTTAGACGTGTTTTCCTGTTGTATGGACTAGCAAGCTGTCGTCTGTGAGGTTTCGCAGTGGGTTTAGCGTTTGTGTGCGCTCCTACTCAATTTACTATCACATCTTCAGAAATTAGTTTTGGCTCGCTTTCGAGTGTTTCTCCAATGACGTGTGATTGGTGATTAGGGACATTTTCGTTTTCTTTTCGTATGCGAACCCTGTGAAGAATTAGTTGTTAATAGTTGTCAGTATGACGTTTTGCACTAGTGAGCGTCTGTGTTCCCGTTTGGTTTACGAACCACGTCCGGGAAAACAGGTTGTGGCTCACTGTGCGAGTGTCTCTACCGTGTCGTGTGGTTGCTAATTAGGACGTTTACGTCTTCCTTCTGTGCAAAAAGCGTGGATGATGAGAGACCAATACCTTATTTATTTTTATATTTGGTGATGAACTACACTTTCAAATATTGAAATTTATTCCTGAAATTCAACTTAACTCTATAGGTTTAGAGGTACTACCGAAAGCCATATACGAAAATTTGTGCCGAATCTGGACTTGAACCCAGATTTCCCGCTTATCACGAGCGTTCGCTTTAACACTTAGCCTATCCAAGCTCCTTGGGCCGATCCAGAGTTTCTAAGGCGCTGCAGTCATGGACTGTGTGGCTGGTCCCGGCTGAGGTTCGAGTACTCCCTCGGACATGGGTGTGTGTGTTTGTCCTTAGGATAATTTAGGTTAAGTAGTGTGTAGGCTTCGGGACTGATGACCTTAGCAGTTAAGTCCCATAAGATTTCTGTGGTGTGCGTACTGTAAGACCTTCAGTACACACACCATCAGATTATTTGACTTGTCGCTCCAACGATGTAGGCGTGTGTCAGCAATATGTCTCGTGGCGTGTTTATCTTCTGCCGTTAGGTAAGACGATAGAAATGCCACTTGCACCCTTAGAGTAGCAGATTGATGGTAACCAACTTTAAACAGAACTTGATTAATTTTCACACACATTTATTAAAAATAATAACAAGCATAAAAATTACTTAACTTGGTTCTGGATGCTACTTACAATTGACAGTCTGAAGTTCCTTTGGTATTGGTACGTTAATCTTATTCTCACATATATCTCTGATACTTGCCAAAAGTGTCTATACATTTATCTTCATAGCTATGTACAGGAATATGGTAATCATATTAGGCGCAGACTGAAACTTGACTATAGACTGGTACAGACAAATGTAGAACTCGTACAGACTGGTGCAGACAAATGCAGACTGGTAGAGACTGGTGCAGACAAATGCAGACTGACTAATCGGAGGTCTGTCCACTCATTATAATACCTCGTGCGTTCATGTATCACTGCGCGAGTGTGATCCGTGAGGAGAAAAGGTTCTATGTCAGCAGCAATCTCATTGGCGGAAGCAGAATTTGGTCCGTCTCTATGGCAGTGCCATCTCGTAGTGCGGAGACGGACAAGTGCTGCGCCTGCGCTGTTGTGCTTAGCGGGGCGCGCTCTAGTGGGAAAGTTGTGTACGTCCTGACTACGCGGAACTATGTGCACAACAATTCCACACACATTTGAACATTTTTTTTGATCCAGTGTTCCGTATGTCACACTCGCAAATCTCATGATACCAGTGCAGGTTTTTAGAATCAAGACAACGAGAAGTCATAGACATCGTGTCTGGTGTAATTCTTTTTAATTAGATTGCTGTCAGCTCAAGATGGATAACCTATAGTAACAGATGTTAACAGCTGCTGCGGAAGATGGCCACGCGAACAAGTGTATTATCGTTGTCATCTTCATCACAGGCCCATCTTCCCCTTATGTATTTGTATTTGAACTACAGTTTTAAATGTTGAAATGTATTCCTTAAATTCAACTTAACTGTAGTAGGTACGTATGTGCTACCTACAGCGAGATATGAAGATTTGTGCTGGAAGGGGGCTCGAACCCGGATTTCCCACTGGGGTTGGTCGCTGTGTTAGGCGTTGGAAATCAGTGGTGTCTCTCCGTGATCAGTGAGCGAAAGGTCAACATCGCCAGCGAGGAAGGAGCTCAAGCGGGACAGCCTGTTTGGATTTCACCGGCCATCAAGAATTTTTGGGTCGGTGTCAATTTGAGTGAGCTGGTACGAGGAAGGATTCCGAATAACAAGAGCACGTCCGTGTATGCTCTTGCCCTAAGTCCTGATTGTTGGTTCAATGGTCAGACTGGGTCAGATTCAAAGGGTATTGTGTGGACATAGATACATTTCTGTTTTCTCTCATCCTGTCGCTAACTGTTGGTGGCATGACCTGTTGCACTGTAAACAAGTGAGACGCGTTTGTATCAGAGAGTTTTACAGGCGAGGAGCAGTTTGCAAGGAAGTGTTCTGGTTGTCGTGGATTAAATAAGCAGCTTATGCGTTGTGTACAAATGTTGGTTCAACAGTGGGCTTGAGTTATGTGTTCATGTGTGCTGCCGGCTGGGGCGGCCAAGCGGTTCTAGGCGCTACAGTCTGGAAGCGCGCGACCGCTATGGTCGCAGGTTCGAATCCTGCCTCGGGCATGGATGTGTGTGATGTCCTTAGGTTAGTTAGGTTTAAGTAGTTCTAAGTTCTAGGGGACTGATGACCTCAGAAGTTAAGTCCCATAGTGCTCAGAGCCATTTTTTTCATGTGTGCTACTGGTTCTTAGTCAGAGGGGACCAGAGTCTCTGAGTTGCTTATTGTCGCGTTGAACAGCCGAGCATAACGTCATCTGTGTCATACTCCTTGTTGCTCTCCCCTATGACAGTAGATGATTATCTGTGCATGCTATTTGTTAGATGGCAACAGGACACAGGGCTGCTGGAGAGGAATATCCGAACCAAACAGAGGATAACGTAAAGCAATATTCTTTATTTAACAAAAAAATAACAGCACTGCACGCTGGAAAAAAGCATTGGTATTCAGATTACAATAGCTGGCGCTTAGGTTAAAAATTTAAAAAAACCACAATGCACCAAAAAGGTGAGTTCAGAAGTCAGAATATATATACATACAAACAAACACACACACACACACACACACACACACACACGCACACACATGCCCGTGTGCGGTTGTTAGATCCCCCATCGGGCTCTTCCCCAGGTGCGGATAGGGGAAAGCCACCCAGATATAGGTGGTACTGGGGAAATGAAATACCCAGGGCGGACCAAATACTAACACAGGCCTGTTCGGGCATCCTGCAGCTAGTGGTCAGCGTCTGTCCACCTAGTTGGTGCGGCTGCTAAAAATACGTGTTGATCTTGACAGTCAAGTCTTTAACAATTGTGACCTCAAACAGAGGTCTTTGTAAACATTTTATTGGTACACTCAACACCAGTACACTGGTTAAGGTGAGCAAACTTAAACAGCTTGCTGATGTACTAGAAAAATTTCACATGAAAATCCTTACAGTACAAGAGACGTGTTTTACTGCCGAAAACCATTTCAGCACGGAGAACCACGGAATATACAAAGGAAAACCTGCTGTCAGGCGGGCAACACCGACAATGTTTGGCACAGGATTTCCCGTGCATAAATCTGTCTTAGGCAACATCATAAATTTCAGTTCAGTATCAGATTGAATCTCCACAATAGCCTCCAAATCAGGAAACAAAAGACACACAATTATCAACGCACATGCACCTACAAATGATCATAATAGGAAGAGACCACAAGAAGTGGAAGACTTTTTGGAAGACCAGGACGAAGTGAGAAACAAAATACCAGAAAGATACGCCAAAATTGTACTAGGAGATTTCAATACACAACTAGGCAAAGAGAAGAAGTACGAGCAAATCACAGGCCCACATATAGCACACAAACGCACAAACAAGCATGTTGAGGATTTCACAAAGCCCTGTCAAAATTTTAACTTAAAAGTTATGTCGACACAATTCCAGAAACCAAGACGAAAACTCACACCGTGGAAAACGACCAAAACATATGGGGAGAATTCCAAATAGACCATGTAGCCGTAACAAGTAAAAATACAAGTGAAATTCTAAATGTGAGAACTCGCAAAGGATTTTTCGAGCCTGACCGTAATTTGCCACAAGTAAAAATTAGGCTAATTCCAAGGAACAGAAAGACAACGCAGAACAAAATTTTAAGACCAGATGCAGAATACATAAACGTAAACAAAGACAAAATTGTTGAAGAAATTAATCAGAATATAACAGACAACTGGACAGACCTGGCGAAGACAATTCAGAAGGCAATGGGTTGGGGTCAGCCTCTCAGGTAACGCAAACATAGATGGTGGAATGCAACTTGTGATCAGGCAGTTGAACGAAGAGTTAAGGTATGGAAAAAGTTTAGCAGCAACAGAACAACAGAAACATGACAGGATTTCCACAAAGTCCAAAAACAACCCCCGAAAGACATTACAACAGTGAAAAGGGCAGACAACAAAAATAGACTAAATGGAATCGAGGAAGACTTCAAGAAAAATAATACGGGAGATTTTTACAGAAAATTCAGGGAAAATATAGTGGGTTATCAGCCTCCAAATATCTGCTTCAGAAGAAGAAATGGATCTCTAGAAACAAACACTAAAGAAGATTGCAGTATTCTTAAAGGATGCTTTGATAAACTCCTCATCTGTGAGAAGCCCAAAGAAAAACTACACGTCACGAAAACACTGCCAAACCCAGACTCGAAGCCACTACAATCGCAGAGTTAGAGGAGGCTATAAAACGACTAAAGAAGAACAGAGCCTCAGGGGAAGATGGCATTATCGTCAAGATCTGGAAACTTACAGACCAAAATATTACAAAGATAATTCATAACATTTTCTTGGAAATATGGAGTACAGAGAAAATTCCACGGGAATGGAAATACGTACTGATTCACCCATTCCACAAAACGGGAGACAGGACAGACCCTAATAATTATAGAGAGATCTCAGCCATTTACAAAATTCTGTCCAAGGTGTTACTGAAAGCACTGGAACCACAAGTGGATACAAAGACAGGTGAACACCAGACAGAGTTCAGAAAGGGAACGTCCTATATTGAAGAAATTTGGAACGTGCGAGCTCTCTCGCAGGTCAGACATGCGAACAATACTGTAGTTACATTTGTGGACTTCAAGAAGGCCTATGACCATTGACAGGCAGACTCTCTTTGACACACTAGAAGAATATGGAATAACACAGGAAAGCTAGGGCACTGATACAATAGACGCTAACAGACACCACATCCAAAATAAAATTCATGGGAGAAAAATCAGAGCCATCTGAGACACATACAGGGGTCAGACAAGGAAATGGTCTCTCACCAATTCTATTCAACGTAGTTCTGGACAAAATTATCAAGCAGTGGGAAGAAAAACTAAAAGGAATTCAGTTAGGAAGAACACGTGCAAACAAGGCAATCATAAAATGACTAGCATTTGCAGATGACTTGGCAGTACTCAGCAATAACAGAGAAGAACGCAAGAAGCCCTGAAATATTTATATGAAGTCTCTGCTAATACGGGGCTACAGATATCATACGAGAAAACACAATATATGGAAGAAAAGAACCTCAATACACAAGTCATGCACACAAAATACGGATTGATTAACGGAATGGAAAAATTCACGTATCTTGGAGATTACATACAAATAGGAGGATCGAACAAGGCATCCAATAGAGAACGAACAGAAAAACTTCAGAAAACGTACAAACTCACATGGACGCACTACAATAAAAGAAGCATCTCAAGACAAATCTCAGGCTCTACAACACATTTGTACTATCAAAAGCCCTCTATGGAACAGAAGCGACAGTCGGGGCATCACGCATCACAGAGACAGAAACGATAAAACGTAAAGTCCCTAGAACATTTTTTGGAGCAGTACATAGAGATGGTATATGGATGAGGAAACCAATCAAGGAACTCTACGAACATACAGACAGACTCACAGAAAAAATCTGAAAACGACTATTAACATTCACTGGGCACATAGAAATAATGAACAACACCAGGCTCACAAAGAGGATTTTTGATGTAGTCAACAGCTCAATCATGAAAACCACCTGGTTTCATGAAATAGAAGAAGACCTAAAAATCAGGAATCAATAAAGAAATGAGACAGATGAAAGAGACAAATTCAGAAACAAAATTATGAACACGGAATTTGAAGTAAAATAAAGGAAGAGACCAGGGAAAATATGGATAGAACAAAAGAAACACGAATACAGTCAAAGAATGAAGAGGTTTTGGGAAGAGAAAAAGAAGAAGAAAACATGAAAAAGGGAAAAATTGAATAATACTGTAACATTCATGTTCAATCACTGTCTTAATTGCAAAAATATGTAATAATAATAATAATAATAATAATAATAATACATGTCTCAGTTCAAAAACAAGTTAATAGTCATTACAAGAGCTTTTTAATGCGAACTGCGAAGTGTTGCAATTTAAATCCAATAATAATAATAATTTCTTAAACCATAAGTGGAGTGAGCATCAAAGATTCAACAAAACTCTCCGAAAAGGGAAACTTGAAGCAATCCAAAAAATTTATTTAATCAGAATTACTGTTGAAAAAATCTTTTAGCCAACGGGTTAATTTATCAAACCTGCTGCCGGATGGGACCAGTTATATTAGAAGTCTTTACTCTTTGGAATAGTATGACTTAAAAACTATAATTTGAGGAGAAAGCGCTTTCTTAACAACGTAGAAATATATCAATTACGGTGCTCTTCCGCTATGCCACCCTTCAGAAACCATACTGCGCAGGACGGCGACAACACCTGAGGCAGCGTCCGCCACGACACAGACAAACTAAGTTCCACCCTGCAACATATAAAAAAACAATAAATTCACGGCAAGTGTGACGGTATTTGTCGAGCTACCGACCGAAGAGCTACCAACCTTTATAAACCATTAGACAATAAACCTTACGATTAACCAACCAGTAAAAACAAGAAGGTCTTTTTAAAGAAATTTTTTTAAAAGTAAATCTCAGCACTGCCAGCTGTTGCGGTTCATATGGCCAACATAATCTATTTGTAAACTGTCACACAGGAGAGTGAAAATTAATGAAACCACTGCTCCACCTTTCCTACGCAACGAAAACAGATCAGCAGTTAATTACATAAGTCAATTCACGGTGGTATTAGATGACAAAGAAACAGACTAGCCTAAGCAACATCAATTTGCTGTAAGGTGACGCAGACAGCTCTGGAAACATACAGTGATTTTTATGTACTTCCGAATTATAAGCAGTTTAGGAATTACTGGTGGAACTCGTACTGGCTTTACAAGAACATCTTAAATAGTACGCGGCTTCTACAACGAGTGCCAAACCAGTTCGAAGGTACAACCGTTAACACTCGCCTCATCAACAGGCACGACTAACCGGTTTAAGCGTATGTAGCACTATAGGAGGGAAAGAATTCGCACATTGCTGAACCAGAGCAGTAAAACAGTGCAATCACTGCACAGTACGATTTCTAACGAGAAATGGGCCAACAATAGCTTAATAGTCTGGGCCACAGTACTTATAGCAGCAAACAGCTCGCCCCCAAAAACGGTTTAGTCTGCAGCAACAGCGAGAAGGCCGAAGACACTGCGCGATGGCACAGGACAGAACACGGCCGCAACCAGGCGTAAACCTCCCACTGACAGCAACGGATTCCACTGTGGACACTGCCAACCCCAGTTTCGTTACGCCTCGCGCCGCGCAGTCCCATTCATCTGTGCTGTCCCTTTGCGTCGGGCCAAGCCAAGAGCGATCCCACGCTGCTTCGGCGCTGGCTGCCAGCCCCGAGCACAATAACCTCACCACCATCGGCACATGGCCATATTGCCCTCTTCCGGACGTCCCCGTAACCCTCTCTCGAACTTCGCTGCAAACTCACCGACCTCATGATCGTCCTAGTCCACTCCATTAAAGCTTCTCGCAGTCAATCACGCCACAGCAAAGGAAAGCCTAATGGAAGAGCTAACACATGAGCAACGCCAAAGGCAAAGAAAACGCGCTATGGCTCAACCTGTTTCCCTTAAAGCGAAACTGGGGCTGTGTGACTAGGTTCCTTTCCTTGCATCCTACTTCTATGTGGCTCCGACGTGTCCTAGTTCTTCGCCCCATTTTAACACCCCTCAGCAGGAACAGAGAGGGCCTCTCAGTTACTGTATAAGGCCCGACAATTGCCTTGCCTTTGCTACCAAAAATTTTTCAGTAAACGCCATCCCCTACTATGAACGAAGCAACTGCCTTCCTCCGTTACATCGGGCATTCTCCCTATGATGTACTAGTCTGATGTTATATCTGGCTGCCTCTCACTTTCTCTTGATCTCCCCTGGATTACCCCCCCCCCCCCACGCCCCCCACCCCCCCTCACCACCCTCTGGCAGCAGGCAGCAGATCACGGAGCGGTCATAAATTGGCTAATGGAGAATTTAATGAGAAGGAGAACATAATTTGGCAAGAGTTGTCTTATGGCCTTCATGATGACCAGTAATGAAGGCAAAAGATAGCCATCTCACTTATATGTCCCATCGTGTCTGGGATCTTCAATGGTAAGCAGTGGAGGCTGACTTCAAGTTACGGTTTATTTTTTCAGAAGAAGATGGTTGCGGATAGCAAGGTGTCATAGTTATATGCACTATCCTGTGATCAAAATAGAACCTCTTGAAATCTTCAGACGTGAATACTGGCGCGTTTTCACTAATAGCGGCATTTGTGCCACTGCTAGTGATAAACAAGACAAACATAGTGAAGGCGTCGATCACGACCAAGAGAAAATGGTTTCCCCTTTGGGTGCGAGGCAAGCGCCCCCAGTAGTCAGTATAAAGCTTGTCCATTCGTTAAAACTCGTGAGTTGATTGCAGAACACCCCTCCTAGGACCTTTACCAGGTTTAGCCACCTTGTATTTTTCGTACTCGGCACCCAGCCTCCAAACATCGCTATCAGGACCTCTCCAGGTGAACTTCTCGCTCGCCTTAAGACGCGTCTTAAGGCACCCCAGTTGAGCTCCACAAAAAGACTGTTGGAAATATCTAATCACACTCGGGATTATGCTCTGGGGTGAACATGGTGAACATAACTTGGATCCCTTATAGCCATCCCCCCCCCCCCCCCCCCACCCGGACTGGAAACACAAGAAACCCTTCTCCAGGGAATATCCCAGTACAGTCCCTCCAGTTTCCAACTTGTCGTAAACGGAGCCCATTTCAGGGTCTTACTGCTGTTCCACTTTAAGATTGGCAGAAAGGGATGGAATCTATGTTAGGATTCCCATGTTACATGAAAACTGCGCGTTAACCTCGAGATCTTCACCCACATTGTCCGCTTGGAACATTCGGCTCAACGCATCGGCAATTTGGTTCTGCCTCCTTTAATACACTGAAGCGCCAAAGAAACTGCTATAGGTACTCTTGCAGAGATATATAAACAGGCAGCATACGGCATTGCGGTTGGCAACGCCTGTACAAGACAAAACTTGTCTTGCGCAGTTGTTATATCGGTTACTGCTGCTACAATGGCAGGTTATCAAGATTTAAGTGAGATTGAACGTGGTGTTATAGTCAGCGCACGAGCGATGGGACACAGCATCTCTGAGGTAGCGATGAAGTTGGGATTTTCCCGTACGACCATTTGACGAATGTACCATGAATATCAGGAATCCGGTAAAACATCAAATCTCCGACATCGCTGCGGCCGGAAAAAGATCCCTTCAAGAATAGGACCAAGGATGACCGAAGAGAATCGTTAAACATGACATAAGTGCAACGCTTCCGCAAACTGCTGCAGATTTCAATGCTGGGCTATCAACAAGTGTCAGCGTGTGAGCCACTCAACGAAATACCATCGACATGGGGTTTCGGAGCGGAAGGCGCACTCGTGTATCCTTAATGACTGCACGACACAAAGCTTTACGACACCCCTAGGCCCGTCAACATCGACATTGGTCTATTGATGACCGGAAACATGTTGCCTGGCCAGAAGAGACTCGTTTCAAATTGTAGCGAGCGCTTAGACGTATACTGATATGGAGACAACCCCACACCATTACAGAGCCTCCAATCATAGACGTCTTTCTGATTGGCTAGCAATGATGTCACACTCAGGACGGTGGGCATGACCAAGTCTATTTAATAACCGTTCCCTCCTTGTCCGATCAGCAGTTATTCCAGCGTCGAAGGTCGGCGCAACTTGCTCCACGGATTCTACGCACTGTTCTGGATATATTTATTTATTATTTCTACTATTAGTTACTATTACAACGATCCCTCTATCTGGTAACATGTTTTTTTCAGAGTCTGAAGATGGTTCTTGAATAGAATCGAAACCGGTCACTCCAATAAAAATAAAAAGTTGCGATGAAAACTGTTTTTAATCTCTAAATTTTAGTAAGATGAAGTTTGGGCCAAGCATCATGGTACTTGCAGCGCTAAAGGAAAAACTATTAAAAGAAGCTCACAATCACGTATTACAGGACACGGGGACGAAGAACAACGGATCATATGATAGCTGAACGAGATTGGTAGAGGGTATGAAAAACAGGATGTTGACCAGTATGCGAAGGATTGTGTGCAGTGTGCACAATATGGCGATTTCAGTCATCAATAAGTGCCGCTTTGAAGATTATCGGAGGCATCCATGTCATTTTAAATGGTGGGTCTACTTAACCATAAACTGGTGGGTAGCCGCTACGTGTTAACTGCCATAAACCACTTCTCTTGTTACTTCACGTTGATTTCCATTCCGAATCAACAACCGCGTACAGCAGCATAAAAAGTGGTGAATAACTGGCTACTGAAGTTTGGTGCCACAAGCGGAATAGTTATTGATCAGGGCACTAACTTCATGTACAGAGTAACCAAGCAAATACATCCTCTGTTACGAATCCGGAAACTAAGAACTAGTACGACTTTACATTTTCAATAGGGTCTTTCCTTTTAAATGTTGTTTACCGTCTGTACTGTTGCGAACTATCACGGTACCTTCTGTTATCTTTTTTATGAATTATGGCAGCTCTACACATTTCAGTGTTGTGTTTGTTTGTAAGTGATTATGTATTTGCAGGTGACAGGAGGAGGCACTGGAAAGGAAAAGCGGTATTTGGAGAGGGACCGAATCGGTAACAATGGTATCTGTTATAATGGTGGACTACACACCTTACATTCCATTCAAGACTGAAAATCCCTCACGGACACAGAATTAAAACGTAAAGAAAATCAGTTATTAGAAAAAGAACTCTAATACTGCATTAGCGCAAAGGAAGCTAACCAGTAGACAAAATTAACAGAAGGCATTCTAGCAGAGATAGTGAAACTAGGAAATAATACTCGTAATGTAGGGTTATCAAACTGCTGAAGAATGTTAAAAAGAATAATCACTAACTGAAAACTGAAGTAAAAAAATAATCCTCAACTAGGGAACACTACCGCAAAGAAATTGAAGGGAAAAAACTACATTCCGAACTCAATAAACAGTGAAGGATGTGTTAATGTAGGCAAGACGAATGGACCAAACTGCCAGTGTGACGGAATGCTGGGGCACATGTCTGAATATAAAACGTGCCGTTCAGGTGGAAGCAGGCACAGAAAATCCACGTATCAGCAGCTCACCGTCACTGGCTTCTCAGTCCAGATATTCAGCACACATCCCCATACTTGTGGAAGACGAATGTCTTGCATAAAAATGAAATTATCATGTTGAGTCGTGGCTGGCTCATGCTATGCGTTGGATTAAACCTTGGTTGCTATTCTGTGTTTAGTGTCCCGCTGTTATCGCTATTATGCTGTTATCCTCTCTTTCCGTGGGTGGCAGCAGCGGTGTGTATCGATATCCGCACTATAGTTTCCGACTAGGCTGTATGCAGGCAGTTGCTCGCTTGGCGTGGAGCAGTGAGGAAATCTCCGTGGCGTACAGTTTGGCCGGGTCCGTTGGCGGCCTCTACGCGGTGTCGGAGTGGGTGGTGCTGTTCCCATTGCTACGAGGTTCGTGGCCCACTGATCTTGGACATGAAAGTTGAATTTTGACTTATTCTACCAGCAAATCACGACTGTTCACATTGTGTCGCTTGGAGTTCGCTGTCGGCTGTTGGGATATTCCCATGAGCAACAACATATGTTTTCAAGTTGGCAAATTTTAGCCACACTCCGGTGGATTTTAACTGTACTTGGTTATCTGAATTCAAGTGCACCAGCGGAATCTTCTGCCTTGTGGCCGTTAACCGGTTACCTGCCCTGGCCATTGGCATTGTACTTTCCTCATCGTGTTGTCACAGTCCATCACGGTGTGTTGTTTGACAGCTCAATGTATAATTGGTTGTGGTTGCCAATACCTTCCATTGAACTCCGTGTTGGGTGCTGGTCGGGTGAAGCGGAGGTTAGCTTGTTGGTGGGTCCGTTGACTGTCTACCGGTTTGGGTTGTCGTCAGATCGACAATGGTAGGGCCAACTGCCTGTCTCACCCAAGCGAGCTTTAGCGTTTGAGTTCCAGGCCGACCCTTGAACTCCTGAGCGCCCTTTAGTGTACTGCCTTTTCTTGTTTGTTCTTGTCGTTTGTACTTGTATGATTTTTAGCCGATTTTTAGATTAAGGTTGTTTTGCCCTTAAGGCGTCAGATGGTTTGAGCCTTCAGCCTAATTTAAGAACTGTTTTACGTAAAGCCTTTGGCATTTTCAAAATTAATACACTCCTGGAAATGCAAAAAAAGAACACATTGACACCGGTGTGTCTGACCCACCATTCTTGCTCCGGACACTGCGAGAGGGCTGTACAAGCAATGATCACACGCACGGCACAGCGGACACACCAGGAACCGCGGTGTTGGCCGTCGAATGGCGCTAGCTGCGCAGCATTTGTGCACCGCCGCCGTCAGTGTCAGCCAGTTTGCCGTGGCATACGGAGCTCCATCGCAGTCTTTAACACTGGTAGCATGCCGCGACAGCGTGGACGTGAACCGTATGTGCAGTTGACGGACTTTGAGCGAGGGCGTATAGTGAGCATGCGGGAGGCCGGGTGGACGTACCGCCGAATTGCTCAACACGTGGGGCGTGAGGTCTCCACAGTACATCGATGTTGTCGCCAGTGGTCGGCGGAAGGTGCACGTGCCCGTCGACCTGGGACCGGACCGCAGCGACGCACGGATGCACGCCAAGACCGTAGGATCCTACGCAGTGCCGTAGGGGACCGCACCGCCACTTCCCAGCAAATTAGGGACACTGTTGCTCCTGGGGTATCGGCGAGGACCATTCGCAACCGTCTCCATGAAGCTGGGCTACGGTCCCGCACACCGTCAGGCCGTCTTCCGCTCACGCCCCAACATCGTGCAGCCCGCCTCCAGTGGTGTCGCGACAGGCGTGAATGGAGGGACGAATGGAGACGTGTCGTCTTCAGCGATGAGAGTCGCTTCTGCCTTGGTGCCAATGATGGTCGTATGCGTGTTTGGCGCCGTGCAGGTGAGCGCCACAATCAGGACTGCATACGACCGAGGCACACAGAGCCAACACCCGGCATCATGGTGTGGGGAGCGATCTCCTACACTGGCCGTACACCACTGGTGATCGTCGAGGGGACACTGAATAGTGCACGGTACATCCAAACCGTCATCGAACCCATCGTTCTACTATTCCTAGACCGACAAGGGAACTTGCTGTTCCAACAGGACAATGCACGTCCGCATGTATCCCGTGCCACCCAACGTGCTCTAGAAGGTGTAATTCAACTACCCTGGCCAGCAAGATCTCCGGATCTGTCCCCCATTGAGCATGTTTGGGACTGGATGAAGCGTCGTCTCACGCGGTCTGCACGTCCAGCACGAACGCTGGTCCAACTGAGGCGCCAGGTGGAAATGGCATGGCAAGCCGTTCCACAGGACTACATCCAGCATCTCTACGATCGTCTCCATGGGAGAATAGCAGCCTGCATTGCTGCGAAAGGTGGATATACACTGTACTAGTGCCGACATTGTGCATGCTCTGTTGCCTGTGTCTATGTGCCTGTGGTTCTGTCAGTGTGATCATGTGATGTATCTGACCCCAGGAATGTGTCAATAAAGTTTCCCCTTCCTGGGACAATGAATTCACGGTGTTCTTATTTCAATTTCCAGGAGTGTATTATTGAATCTTAAGTGTTGGGCCTTCAGCTGATTTTGAATTTAAGTTGGATTTGCTCTTAAAGTGTCAGATTCTTTGGGTCTTCAGCCGATTTTGAATTAAAGTTGTTCTGGTCTTAAGCTGTTAGATGGTTTGGCGTTCAGCCTAATTTAAGAACTGTTTTACGTTAAGTCTCCGGCGTTTTTAAAATTAATGTTATTGAGTCTTAAGTGTTGGGCCTTCAGCCGATTTTGAATATAAGTTGTTTGCTCTTAAAGTGTCAGATTCTTTGGGCCTTCAGCCTAATTAAGGAACTGTTCTAAGATAAGGCTTTGCCTTTTAAATTTCCGGTTTGGTTGAGCTTTAAGTCATTGGCTTTCAGCTGTTTTTAAATTAAAGTGGTCTTGCCCTTAAGGCATGAGATTGTACGGCGCGTACAGCCGCTAATTAAGGTCCAAAAATAAAGCTGTGTGTTTTTTTAAATTTTTCTTGTCTCTTGTAATGTTTGATCAAAAAAAAGTTGTATGTTCGAGTGTAACTGACAGCCGCTTATTTTGGCCCCTTTCCACAACTTAAACTACCTGTCCTGTCCTGCGGGTTTAGCAAGGCGTCTCACATGTAGCTGCTCGCCTGAAAACGTACCGTCCAGAATCTGCGCTACTTCTCTGAGGATATCTTCACAGCAGTGTGGTGCAGCGAGTGGAATCATCATATCATTGGCTTGTACTTCTCTGACGCATACAACGAAAACTGTCTCACAGCATCGAAACTGGACGGTATCGGAACATATCCCACATGGTTCATGTACTATTGTTCAGCATCACACGAGGCCCTTCCTGTACAAGCATAGGTGATGCACTGTATTAGTCGAACAGGAGCGTCAAACGGGGCGCGTGTTCTTCTGACTTCATATGGAATATGGTTTATGAGCGTATGTTATACGTATATGCGATGGCGCTCATGCTCGCCTAAGAATCCAGGAAGAACGATGCAAGTTATCTCGAACACTCAATGAAACAGTATCATAACAAATAACAAGGACACTTTCAGTGAAAGATTATAGAGGAACTATCGCGAGAGGTCGTACTTGGACAGGCTGTGCACTCGGAGTGACTCATCGAAGGAACCATAGTTAGTTTTGAGAACTTCTGTGAGGTTCTATAAACGCACTAAAATCTGCTACATTAATGTGAAAAGCGCCCCACCGTGTTCACTGGGACCCGATGGGCGACGAAACTTACTCAGACAAAGTAAAGCAAAAACAACTTCACAACACTGCTGAAATATTTGAAAAAGAATGAAGCAACGAAAGGAACGAAGGATGTGACAAAAAACCAGGCTATGAAACATCAGTAGTCCAACAGGAAACGGATTGGTTTTGAAGTTGAGGAGATACTATAACACGTCGTTTCACTTTTTCCCTTCTTCTTGTATATGTCAATTCTTAGATGATTTACCAATAGGTTATGTTATGAATCTGTAGCTCATTTGGCCGTTTAATGATTACGTAGAACCATTAGTATGCCTTAGTCTTAATCTTCGTAAAACCCTTAGGTCGTATGTATTATAAATAGTACGGAAAACTACTACTGAAAGTGTTTGATAATGGAAGCAAAAAGCGTTCCAGCAATCATGGGTCTGCCAACGAGCGGATTGCAAGATAATTGCGAATTCTGCGGTTGTGAACCGCCCCTGACTTCAGTGTGAAATATTGTTCTACTCAGAACAAAGGATTCGAAATGTGAATTTTCGATTAAGTTCCCCTTAAAATGGGCTCACATTTCAACCATGGCATGCGTTAAGAAGAAATACAGTACTACCTAAGTTACGTTACGTGTTACTGTTATGATTCTCGTCGTCAGCTGTTATGATGACAGGTGGCCAATGCTAAATACACTCCTGGAAATTGAAACAAGAACACCATTGTCCCAGGAAGGGGAAACTTTATTGACACATTCCTGGGGTCAGATACATCACATGATCACACTGACAGAACCACAGGCACATAGACACAGGCAACAGAGCATGCACAATGTCGGCACTAGTACAGTGTATATCCACCTTTCGCAGCAATGCAGGCTGCTATTCTCCCATGGAGACGATCGTAGAGATGCTGGATGTAGTCCTGTGGAACGGCTTGCCATGCCATTTCCACCTGGCGCCTCAGTTGGACCAGCGTTCGTGCTGGACGTGCAGACCGCGTGAGACGACGCTTCATCCAGTCCCAAACGTGCTCAATGGGGGACAGATCCGGAGACCTTGCTGGCCAGGGTAGTTGACTTACACTTTCTAGAGCACGTTGGGTGGCACGGGATACATGCGGACGTGCATTGTCCTGTTGGAACAGCAAGTTCCCTTGCCGGTCTAGGAATGGTAGAACGATGGGTTCGATGAGGGTTTGGATGTACCGTGCACTATTCAGTGTCCCCTCGACGATCACCAGTGGTGTACGGCCAGTGTAGGAGATCGCTCCCCACACCATGATGCCGGGTGTTGGCCCTGTGTGCCTCGGTCGTATGCAGTCCTGATTGTGGCGCTCACCTGCACGGCGCCAAGCACGCATACGACCATCATTGGCACCAAGGCAGAAGCGACTCTCATCGCTGAAGACGACACGTCTCCATTCGTCCCTCCATTCACCCCTGTCGCGACACCACTGGAGGCGGGCTGCACGATGTTGGGGCGTGAGCGGAAGACGGCCTAACGGTGTGCGGGACCGTAGCCCAGCTTCATGGAGACGGTTGCGAATGGTCCTCGCCGATACCCCAGGAGCAACAGTGTCCCTAATTTCCTGGGAAGTGGCGGTGCGGTCCCCTACGGCACTGCGTAGGATCCTACGGTCTTGGCGTGCATCCGTGCTTCGCTGCGGTCCGGTCCCAGGTCGACGGGCACGTGCACCTTCCGCCGACCACTGGCGACAACATCGATGTACTGTGGAGACCTCACGCCCCACGTGTTGAGCAATTCGGCGGTACGTCCACCCGGCCTCTCGCATGCCCACTATACGCCCTCGCTCAAAGTCCATCAACTGCACATACGGTTCACGTCCACGCTGTCGCGGCATGCTACCAGTGTTAAAGACTGCGATGGAGCTCCGTATGCCACGGCAAACTGGCTGACACTGACGGCGGCGGTGCACAAATGCTGCGCAGCTAGCGCCATTCGACGGCCAACACCGCGGTTCCTGGTGTGTCCGCTGTGCCGTGCGTGTGATCATTGCTTGTACAGCCCTCTCGCAGTGTCCGGAGCAAGAATGGTGGGTCAGACACACCGGTGTCAATGTGTTCTTTTTTCCATTTCCAGGAGTGTAGAAACATATATTGCAGGTTTGGCAGTGAAGTCGAAAGGAGCTGGCTGCATAGGCTGTCTGCAACGACTGAAATAATTGGTAGTCACTGGTAAAAAATAATATATATTGTACTTAACTTGTGTTCCAGGCTTCTTCATATTCTGCATACATATAATTACAAACAGATATCTAGAGAGGCATTACCTCTGCCATACTTGACTAAGCGCCTTGCTAGAGATTGCTTTCTATCAGTTGAAGGCTATGCTACATTCCTAGTTGACGTCCCGAGCAAGAGTGGACGAGATCTCGTTAGAACGCCGGCAGCGGTGGCCGAGCGGTTCTAGGCGCTTCAGTCCGGAACCGTGCGACTGCTACGCTCGCAGGTTCGAACACTGCCTTGGGCTTGGATGCGTGTGATGTCCTTAGGTTGATAAGGTTTAAGTAGTTCTAAGTTCTAGGGGACTGATGACCTCAGATGTTAAGTCCCATAGTGCTCAGAGCCATTTGAACCTCGCTACATACTTGTCACAAGCCGCGGAGCGGCGCTCGTAGCGACTCGCGGGTCCAGTGATATCTATTACGGACCTCGGTCGATATCTGCAACCCGTAACAAGTGAGGTATCGAGCGTTGATACCACAGTTACAATTTACTATACTCTGTTAGATGTTAGGGGAGGTGTTCCACGTATCGTCCTCGCATTGTGATGTAATACTGTACTCTCTGGAGTGAGTTACGAATTCCTTCAGACACCCTCGGCACATCTCGTAAACCTTGACAATTCAAACCACCATTTATGCTACTGTATCAACAGGAGTGTTGTACAGTTCCGATTTGAGATGAACCCAAACAGAAAAATCTAGGGGACTGAAGTCAGGTGATCTCAGAGGCCAAGGTGCAGGCGCTGCTCGGCCTATCCGCCTTAGACTAGAACAGGGAGGATTCTATAACACTCTTTTTGGGTGCGCCGAAAGCTAATTTTGCGTCTGAAGATTTATCTCCATTTATTTGCTAGGAACTCTTCAATTCAGTTTACTAAGGTGTTCAATAAGTAATGCAACACACTTTTTTCTGAAAGCAGGTTGATTTTATGCAGGTTTCCAATACACTACATTATTCACCACTCTTTCAATTCAAAACCCTATTTTTCAACATAATCCCCGTTCAATGCGACGGCCTTACGCGATGTTACTTGGACGGTTGAATGACCGCATGGTACTACTCTACTGACCGACATGAAAGCCAACGTCTTGCTGCATCAATAATGTTCCCATCATCCACGCACTGCTTCCCGTCGAGTGCATCCTTCATTGCGCCAAACAGATAGAAGTCTTCTGTTAGGCGACGAGGAAACTAGTGGGCATACCCACCTCTGAATACCCAATAGGTGGATGAGTGTGTCACCACTATCAACAGAGATGCCCTGTTGAGCAGCAGATGTTTGATTGTGATCTGTCGATCTCTCAAATGAGGGTGTCAGTAGATTCAAAACTGCAGGAGTCGCCGCTGTGTGCTGCCGGTCGGCACGCGGGAAATCGTGCAGGTTTCCGCGACTTTGTTGCGATCATGAAAGGTGCTTTGGCGAACAACCCACTGCACTGTTGTTCCATGCCTGGTCTCCGTAGACATTCTACAAGCGCTTATGAATATTTGTGACGCTATGGTTCCCGTCTAAAAAAGTTAAATCACAGCTCTCTGCTTGAAATGCATCTCCGCTACAGACACAATTTTGAAGGCTACGCATAGAGCTTCCACCTGTCGGAACTTGCTGAAACTATAGGGGCTGAAACGAAAATACTCAAAGACGTCTCATAACAAATTCCGTGTTTTTTCAGCCGAAAATAGCGGAGAAAAACGCGGTTATTTGATTAGGAGGCAAACAAGAAGAAGATGGAGTCGAATGTATGCGTTCTCACCAACAGTGTCATTCCAAATGTGAGGACTTCGATAGTACGCTTCGAGTCATTCGATTGTGCATGTAATACTGATTTCTAATTCTAGCGATTGACTGACTGTGGGGAAGTATCTACGATTGAACGTGGCATCGCTACCCTTAGTCTGACTTCTATGCTATTCTATTCTAATTACTATTCTAGTTTAATTTAATCTAAATCCTTATACTGTTCTATGTGTGTGGCTGGTGTATTTCATTATTATACGATCTAGTTATCTAGTGGTACGGCATCTACACTACAGCTGTTGCAGGTTTAACGTGCTTATCACCCCGGCACGGTTATAGCGAGTTATAGCCTAAAGACGTTATTTCATGGTGTGCACTAATTTAGGAGCTGTTAGCCTTCGGTCTGTCAGTGCTGTGCGCCCCATTTTGATTCCACTGCTTCGCTCATTAATTATAAACTCTCACTTTCAGAGTCAGCGTTTACGTTCTGTTTTGTGTCGGATATTTCCCATGGGTCTTGCCTGACTGTCTGGTTCTGCTGTGCCGCCTTGTTTCTGTGTAATAGGGATAGGATATGAGTGAAGTAATGTCAGCGCCTCTGTTCAGGTCTTGCCATTTGCCTGTGCCCGTTACGGATTCGTAGATGTCGTCATGTATGAAATCAGTTTGTGACATTCTCATGTGTAGTGTGCAGTGTAGAAGTACCTGCCAAGAGGCTCCTGGTTTCTCACACTACCATTCTATTCGCTGACCAAGCTGCATTCGATGAAAGTGCATTGGGATTGGTCGCATCGTATTGAAAAATGCTCCATGCCTCGATTAGGCTCGGTGTGGCTCATTTTCAAACGCCCCCTGATGTCGGGGAAAAAGGAAAAAAACTCTAAGACCTTTAATGCAGATTGCCACTCACGCTGCCACGCAATCATCAGCCACTGCTTTAGTCGACGCCAGTCCTTTAAACCTTCCCCTGTGGTTTCCATTAGTTTATCTAGTCTGCCCCTCTTCAGCCAGCTGCAACTCACTGCCGGATTGTTAAGGCTGTCGGATATATTCCGAGCACCTCGCACAGTATCACCCCGGACTTTAGATACAAACGAGGCACTGCAATACGTCCTTTATAGATACAAACGAGGCACTGCAATACGTCCTTTTATGTTTCAGTGGAAGTCTGTGATTTCGTTGATACGTGTGAGTTGTCTGTTAATCAACTGCCTGTTTTATGTGTCGGTTGAACGTCAGTCCATCGTCAGTCTGTGCGCCTAAGCATCTGGCTACCACTCTACTGGTCTATATGAGAGCCAACGTCTTGCTCCACCAACAACCTTCGCATCATCCACGCACTGCTTCCCGCAGAGTGCATCCTTCATTCTACATCTACATCTACATATATACCACTCTACCCACCAAGCAACGTGTGGTGCAGGGAACAATTCGCGCCGAACTCACATTCCCCCCTCCCCCCCTCCCACCCTCCGTTCCACTCGCGGACCGCGCGAGGGAAAAACGGCTGTCTGAACGCCTCAGTACGAGTTCTAATTTCCCTTATCTTTGAATGGTGATCATTGCGCGATTTGAAAGTTGGTGGTAATAATATATGCTCTACATCCTCGGCGAAGATCGGATTTCGGAATTTAGTGAGCAGCCCCATCCGTTTAGCGCGTCGTCTATTTGCAGGTGTGTCCCACTTCAAACTTTCTATGAGATCTATGATGGCTAAATGTACCAGTCACGAATCTTACCGCTCTCCTTTGGACCTTCTCAATCTCTTGAATCAGACCCAACTGGTAAGCGTTCCAAACAGACGAACAATATTCTAAGACCTGACGAATTTACGTATTGTAAGCAATTTCCTTTGTTGAAGGACTGGCTGATAAACACCTGCTGGAACGTACGATGTTTATGCAGGATGGCGCTCCACCCCATATATCTTGCGCGCGTCGTTTGGCAATGATCGTGTGCTCAGCCACCACTTTCGTCATGCTTGGCCTCCTAGGGCCCCAGACCTCAGTCCGTGCGATTATTGGCTTTGGGGTTACGTGAAGCCGCAAGTGTATCGTGATAGACCGACATCTCCAGGGATGCTGAAAGACAACATCCGACGCCAGTGCCTCACTATAATAGTGCTGTTCACAACATTATTCCTCGACTACAGCTATTGTTGAGGAATGATGGTGGACATATTGAGCATTTCCTGTAAAGAACATCATCTTTGCTTTGTCTTACATTGTTATGCTAATTATTGCTATTCTGATCAGATGAAGCACCATCTGTCGGACATTTTTTGAACGTTTGTATTTTTTTGGTTCTAATAAAACCCCATGTCATTTCAAGCATGTGTGTCAACTTGTACCTCTCTATCTACGTTATTCCGTGATTTATTCAGATTTCAAATTTATACTGACTTTTTGATCACCCGGTATTTTACGTACGACCAAAATTTTTTGGGGATTAGTTTTAGAATCTACAGATAAAATATTGCTTTCAAATTCGTTAAAAGAATTTCTCATTGACCTTTGTTAGCTGCTTTCATGTCGCTTAACTTCTGTTTGTCAGCGGGGCAGTGACTACATTTAAAACGACTGTGTAAAATCTCTGCTTTCTCAGCAACTTCCTAATATGTTTGTTGTACCAAGGTGGATCCTTTCCCTCCCCTATATTTTTGGCTAGGCACATACTTCTCTAGCACGTGGTGGAGGATACCTTTAAATTCCGACTAAAGATGCTCGATATCTTTGTTTTCCGCAGTGAATGCTTGGAGCTGACTATTAAGATATTCATAAATGACACTTAATGACACTGCGCCAAACAGATGGAAAACTTCTGTTAGGCGGCGAGTAATCCAGTGGGCATACACCTTTGAATACCCCAATTGGTGGATGCAGTGTGTCAGCACTACCAATAGAGACGCTCTGTTGAGCAGGAGGTGTTTGATTTTGATCCGTCGATCGCCTGTTTTCTGTGAGGAATCGGGCTCTCTGTAGTTTTCCTTCCATGTCATTCCAAGCATGTCTGTCAATTTTTACCTCTCTATCTACATTATTCCGTGATTTATTCAGTTTTCAAATTTATACTGACTTTTTGATCACCCGGTAGATTGTCTTGTCTGGAGCTCGGGTTTTCAAGATGCCACCTGCCCAGTATTTACTGCATTCAGGGTTTCGTGGACGAAAGGAGGAAAGCATGTTTCCGTTTATCAGCTTGACTCTTACGTACGTTAATGACCACGAGTACAAACTTAGCAAAGGCAAAATTTTACTTGTGCTCCAGGCATTCCACTGGCAGGCGCGGAAGTGTGGCGGCTCCGGAAGGCGCAGGTGGGCAGGCGGCTGAGTCAGCGGGCCGCGACCACGCGGGGCACGCAGGCGCCCTGGCTGCGTGGCGGAGGCGGCGCGCTGGCGGCGGCGGCGGCGGCTGGCCCGCCAGTCGGTGTGGTGGCCGCGCCCGCGCCGGTGCGCTCGCAGCCGATGCCCCCGCCGCCACCGCCGCCCCCGCCGCCGCCGCCGCCGCTGCCGCCCCCGGCCTCGGCCTCCCGGCAGTGCTCGTCGGCGCGCGCCCGCCGCCTGCTGCGCGCCTTCTTCAGTCACCTCTTCTCCAACCTCGGACTGTTCGCCCTCGTCGTCGGCTACGTGCTGCTCGGAGCCTTCCTCTTCGAGCGGCTCGAGTCCGCCTACGAGGTGGAGCGCCGCAGACACATCCGGAAGTACCGCGATGCCTGTCTCAAGGAGCTCTGGCAGATCACAGGTCAGACGCCGGCCGGCCAACTCCTCTGGCCCCCAAACACGAGCCACGCGCGCAGCTAAAGCTTTTCCTGTCGTACGCCTTGTTTACACAACAGGTGACACACTTACGTTATCCAAGTGGATCATTTACGATACAGCCCGTTCGGAAAGAAAACGGATGTAAGAATTCTACAGACGATAAAAAATCTTTAAAGATGTCGACGACAATTATTAGCACATACACAGAATTGTCTAGATCGCATATATTTATTAATTCTTATTAAAACGCCTTTCGGCATCAGCCATAATCAGGTACACAAACAAAAAGTATACATAAGAAGCAATTTACATACCCTAATGCAACCTGTTAAACGTCTTGTGAATTAGCGTAAGTTAATTACTCCTTATTTATCCTCTTTGCTAATAGTTACGATTATAGCCGATGCAGAAATAAGGATTAATAAATACACGCGACCCAGACAATTCAGAATATAGAAAAGGGTGTAATAATATTTTAATGTCTAGATATTCGATCAGCACGACCTCCACTCGGTGAGGAACCTAACAGATTAAGCTCCAAAATTTCTCAGAGAAACTGAAGATACGTCAAGTAGGTTTTTCACAAGTGTTTGTAAACGAAGTGGCGATAAACATCCACGTTCTCTAAACGGTTTTATGTAATAATATCGTAGAGCAACTATCACTGTTTTAATGGAACTACATTATACTACTGGAGAACCATTGAAAAGATAGCCGCATAAAGTAAGAAAGAGAAGTACACTTGATATGGTTCAGAATGAGACTTTTCACGAGTGTGCTTAACCCTTACGCCAAGTCTGCCTGCGTGATGAAATCCCATGTAAACACCAGATAATCGAGCAGAACGTGCGTTCTCCTGGAACTTCTTAACACTTAGCAAATTCTTAGCTTTCTTTTGTGAGAAGCTTCACTGGAAAACACAACAAGTGCTGTTTATCCATAATTCTTTGTTGAAGAGTCCTCTAATGCTGTTAAAAAGTACATAGCTACATTTGAAAAGAGTCCTAGTTGCTCCAACATCTCATCGGATGAAATTGTTAGTAACACTGATCTTGTAGTAGAGACGTATTTACGTTTTTACGTTCTATTCATTGTTGGAAACTTACTTCTTTATCCTAAACGGTTCTAGGAATAGTTTGGGTGGGCAGTTTAGGCACAAACGGCACCAGACGCAGATGACGAAGGTACAGTAGCCGACGTGATATTGTATGACGTGGAGTCCTGTAAGTACGGCTTCCATTCGGAGTTTTGAGTTTATATATGTGTGTTGAAAACATTGTTATCGATATTGTAGGACAACAAGAAATAAAGTGATGTTGAAAAGAAAGCTCTAAAATTGGTGTAGGAAATTTTGATATATTACAGAAAGTCACTTATAATCGTTAAGACAAATAAACCATTTTCACGAAACGCGTTTCCAAGACTAACATGTAACTCAACAAATGGTTGTTCAGCCCCACACCTTGGAAGGCAGGCTCGCTGAGGGCGCAGAGCGTTCTTCAGCTCTCACGTAACTGTGATTGGAAGTAAGCAAGCAAAATTTCAGACGAGATTGTAGGTAGGGTGCCACACGGTGCAAAGTCGTGGAATGTTTCAGTGGAATAATACGCATTACCCGTATATGCAATACGACACCAGGAATGTGGCAGCAGGTTTTAAAGCGATCTCAACAAACAGTGAGCTGATGACGGGAGGGACATCGGACAAAAGAATTAACATATCAGCAGTTCGATATACTGCAAAACCGTCGCAGTTACGTCTCATGGAGGAAAAGGATTTTTGATATATTGTGAATTCAGGGGCAGTTTTGCAATAATGCAATTTTTCGTGGTGATATGTTACTCTGATATGAAAGGAAATTATTCTCTTTTATTATTTTCAAATAAAATACGGTAAATGGATATATTTAGTTTCTTTGTTAGGTATCGTTAGGTTACGGAGTCATTGAGCCTGTTCAGTTTGTTTTCGTTTATAATCATACGTACATGTATGATTATTTTTGTTATTGTTTACGAAGGCTATTTTTACAACCCACGCCCGTACATGAGATAGGTTCGAACTTGAGGCTAAGAGGCAATTAAGCAGGCATGTATACAAGAAGTACAGAGCGAACTTCCTGGTCATAAACTTCAAACTTATATGTGACATTTATCTGAGATACTTTATCAGGGGCATACAGCGTAAACTTTAATAATTGGAGTCAGGTATAACTAACGTCACTTCTGAGAGAACTGAAAGGAAAACAAATTTGCCAGGCTAAGTGCTTCCCCGATTTACATACAGAATACGAATTGAGGGGTGTTTCATGGTAGCACCAGGTACGTTGCTTATTTTCCTCACATGGAGCAACAGCTGGGTTATGTGGATGTCACTGACTCCCTAACGCGATATGTATTGCAAACCACAGCGCACATACGTTTCTAGGTTTTGTCGACTACGATCTTGTGTTTTTGTCGCAACGCAAGAAATAGGTACCTGGGTCAGAAATTTCTTACCCTTAAACACTTCTTCCGCTCATTCGAGTTTCGCAGAAGCGTAACTGATTGAAGGTATTTTAGTGTGATTAGGTTTTCATGAAACATAATAGCAATTAGCTGATTTTAAAAGGGCTGATGAATTTATCTGAAGAAATCCGGCAACAGGAATGCTCAAGTATGCCGTTCTGTTTCATAGGCAAGAAACTTGTTGTAAAGAACGCGCAACATTAACGTCGGAATTCAATATTTCATTCCGTATAAACGGTACGGGCTTGTCATGTTGATTAAATAGCTAGAGAACAGCAGTCAGTAATTATTCCTCGAAATCGCAATTTTTTTTTCTTTCGCAGTGCTGGCGTGCGGTGCCGCGCTCGTGCTACTAAGTACGCGGCTAGTATTTTCCCGTGTCGCGTGGCACGGCGGCGATAGCGTGCCCCGTGCCGAACCTGCTCTGCGAACACCTCACGCCAGACTCTCTCACTGTGCGAACTAGCTGCCGTGGGACTCGCCGGCGCAGCCATTCGCGAGTGCACGCGGCTTACGAGCAAATTAACGACAACTGATGATATGCAGTACAACTGTTGACTCTTCTCTTATAGAGACGTTGAGCAATGATTCAAGAAAGGCTTTTACGTAAGTATACGCGATTCACAGTTTGGTAATGACGGGAGAAGTCATTGTTTGTTACTGTTTATCACTACTCCTCCCCATACAGAACTTACCACCAACTCATTTGTAATTTGCCTCAGGTACCAACGATTTTAACAATAATAAAAGTAAAACTATAAAATGTTTTAAAATAGAATAAGAATAATTTGTTTACACCGATACTTAGCACATTGCTTTAGCAAAAATACCGAGAAACCGCAATTCAAGGAAATACATTGTTTGCAAATATTCGTCCGAAAATTTGAGAAGATAATGTGTCACGCACTTGAGTTAATAACTCCAGTGTAATAGCACCAAACTCACAAAACTTTGACAACGTCACAATTTACACAATACAAAATCGTATTGTGCGTTCACCATTATCAATATTTTAGTTGGCACTACGACTGTGAACATATGGTATTGTGCGTTCGCCATTATCAATAATTCACTTAGCACTGCGACTGTGAATACACGGCTATACATGCGCATAAATGAGTGGAATGCTGTTTTTTTTCAGTTGTTTCCGCATACTTTCGGGAAAGTCAGTCTCTCTGTTACTATTTCTTCTTGGTGAATGGTCTTTATCTATGTGTCTTGCATTACTCATCCTCCTGTGGTTTGTCAGCTCTGACTATGAACTGACGAACCGTGACATATTTGTTGTTGGCAGTCACTCTGTGAAGGTGCGCCTTTTCTTGACTGGGATGTTCTCTGCTGCCTATCAGGTTACAAGCCCATCCCTTAAGCAAGAAACTGAAAGGTATCCCGCGTTGAACAAAGCTTATAATTTCTAGAATTCCTTTTCGTATTCGATACTCTTAGTATCCTCTCTTCTTCATTCTTGGAAAGTTTTCTGAAAAATTTGGAAATTAATATACGCGTACGTAAAAGTACGAACGCGTTTACTAGAATGTTTTCATTTTTGTAATTGTGAGGGTCATGAAGCCCACGATCCTCCTCCTGGATCTGGTCCGCCTTATAATATTAACAGCTACAGAAATTTGTTGTGTTTTTCCCACCCTAAAGACAAGTGCGATTATTTCACGTTAAAAACTAGTGAAATACTATAGCGTAGTAAGTGTTTTACACTTACGTACCGGTTGCATTTAAACGAATTAATGACTGCATTGTCTTTAGCCGATTAATTCCGAATCCCGCAGGTCACTTACACGATTTCTGCTGCTGACATAGTGCAGAACGGGTCAGCTAACAGTTAACCTACAGCTGATCTTCTGTATGATTACATACACAGACGACTAAGCAGCACAGTAGCTTAACTTTAACGAAATTGAACATGTTGATATTTGACATTAATATTGTCATCAGTGAAATACACCATCGTATTTTTTGTACCATACATGCTACTAGCTTTTAGATAAAAATTAGACTTTGGGTGCATGGATTTATCCAAATGATACGATTTGATGCTTCATTTGCGCTTCCATAGTATTCGCAGGTGTTGTACAATTACTTGAAGTATTTCAATCAATCTTTGCAACTGGTAAAAATGGCTATTATTTTACTATAAGTGTTTCGTTTTGTTCATTGAAACCATCGCCAGTTGTCTGGAATCAAACATACATACAATTCTGGTTTCGCTCTATATGTGAAAGCAATTCTTTTAAAAAATTATTGAAGTGCGAATATTACTTACTACATTTTCGTCTGATTTTCGGTTACATCCGGAAGTGTCGACTGCATGCTTATTTTCTAAGTGCTTGGCCCTGATGTCTTCGGCACAGTGTTACCTCGGCTTGCAGCACTTCTTATTTCTTGAAATAAAGCGCGACTGTGCATACTTTTTCTCAAGAGAAGCAAAATTATTATTAGTGGCGCAATATTTAATCGTGTTTTAAGTCAAAAAATGTTTAGTGCTGTAAGTCCAGGGGAAACTAGAAAAAAACTATGCCAAACGCATTAATATTTGGAATATATATTTGATTCCATACCACCTACGATTATTTCAATCAATAAAACGCAAAGCGTAAAATGATTACATAATTTTAGTACTTACAGAGACGGATTTGAAATAACTTAAGAAGTAATTTCGATTTATTTTTAAAGTATACTGCGCAAGAAAAACGCCAAACGAAGGTTCAGTGATGAGTAATAAGATTCCTGTTTTCCTACTACTGTTGTAGCTCTGATCATTATTATTCTTGTCAAATTTTGATGGATTGTTTATGATGGATTTTGTTACTGAAACAGAAAGCGTTGATTCAGTTAATTGTACATTCGAATTCTAATCACACTTGTGTCTGATATAGCTCTCCCAATGCTTTCTTTCTAAGTAATAAGTTATCGCAAAATAGTACGCTGTGAGATATTCATAAGTTAGAAAATATGACTGGCCCGACTACCGCAATTATTTAATGGCACCTGAAGATGGAGCTTTACACTTTGGTAAAGGGTATGTGATAGATGAGAAATTACTGGCAGCTGAAGCGGATTTTTATTCTATTAATAAGAAAAATAAAATGTTGTTTCTAAAATTAGCATTTATTAGAAGAGAAAAGATAACTAAATGCAGCAGTTTGAAAAACTATGTAACACATTTCTTGGGCTTAAAATTTTCGTCAGTACGCAGACAGAGTTTTTTAACGTTCTTACCTGTTCACCGCCTCCTCACTGTTTCAACAAGACGCTTTTTGCTTTACGTCAAAGCACTCAAGCAGGATGTCCTTGATACTTCTGTCGTACACAGAACTGTATTACATAGCACACAGTACGTAGATAAGTTATTAGCTCTGTCATCTTACTGATTACGAGCAACGATAGTAAAGAGTCGTTTCCACGTCTTTGCGTATTCGCATGCCAGGACTTACAACAATTTCAGGAAACGTCTAAACTAAAATATTCGTCACATTTCAAGCTGTCGCTAAGATACCGTTCGTTGAAGCTACAGTCTGGGCAGTTATATGTTGGACTTGTTGATCGTACACAGAATTGCAGTTCAGTGTGAAGAGTGCATGAAATTGGCAACGGTTGAACACAAGGAGCACTATAACGTTTCCGAACGGTGATACTCGATTCTCCATCTTGATTAAACGGAAGTTTGGCGGTCAGTAGTGCCATGTCAATCCACGATCTCGAGATTCAGCGTGGCCAGCAACTAATGGAAAATTTGTAGGGCACAGATCACTGCAGAACTTACCAAGTTGATTCCAGTTACTCGGATATGCGGCTTCACGGCCACGGCGCGTTGTTTTCCCAGTCACATTGTCTCTACTCTGCCGTTTATAATGAAATAACTGAATAACAGTCATATCGATAAAACGGCTTCATTACAGTACGATAGCTTTTTTCCGTGAGTGTGTTTTAATCGATTTATGTGTCAAACCAGAACGACCAGAAAATCAAGTTTTAAAAAAAGTTAAAGAAAAGTATGACTTTTCAACACTTCTCTACAGAGAATACAACTATTATTTGCCATTCACAAGCATTATGAGAATCGTGGGATGAGTTTATTCTTGTCATGTGCAGGATTGCCTTGTGTTGATTATACATGAAATGCAGATATCAGGATTCAAATCTCGATAGGTGTATGTTTTAACTTCTCACATATAATCATAGTCAAAATCGTTAAGATATTTACGGCAACTAGTTCCTCAGTGAAAACCAGCTAGGTTCTATCAATTTTGTTTCCTGCTCCTTTCATAGTTGTGTGCCAAGTCACGCATCGTGAAACGCACGTAAATTTTTGAAGTCAGTTTAAGACTAACATCCCTGCTCCTTAAGACCTGATGATGGCTGTAAAGCCTAAACCGGTTACCTGCGTAAGTAAATCAAAAAGTGACCAAGGCTGTGCATTCTGTATTTAGATTTCAATGGCATTACACTTCTCCAAAGGCCCACGTGATTCATTCATTATTTCTTTTTATTTGGAAGAAACACAAGAACGATCGGAATTTTCTTGCTTTTAGTGCAACTAGAAAACTGCCGGCCGAAGTGGCCGTGCGGTTCTAGGCGCTGCAGTCTGGAACCGCGAGACCGCTACGGTCGCAGGTTCGAATCCTGCCTCGGGCATGGATGTGTGTGATGTTCTTAGGTTAGTTAGGTTTAACTAGTTCTAAGTTCTAGGGGACTAATGACCTCAGTAGTTGAGTCCCATAGTGCTCAGAGCCATTTGAACTAGAAAACTAGTTCTTCACACCAAAAGTTTTTCTTGCATTCAACTACAGGACAGTCGATCTTATTAGCTTTATCTGTCAACGGAGATGCAGCGCATAACCTAAACGATGGAATATCGTGGAATACTTCAGTTTATTTTAAAGAGAGGTAGAGTGCTCCTAATGCTAAAGTATTCTGCAAGAACAACGTTTCCAGGCAGAATCACTTAACGAATCAAATCTGATCTATTCGTTCGTCATTCTCGGGCGTAGAAAGGAAACTAAAAGTGAAAGAACAAATTCAGCATATCAGATCAAACATAGCCGTCTCTCTCTCACTTCGAGAAAGCGTCATAAGTAAGCAACTGAGAAAGGCTAAACAATGCTCCACGTAGGCGGATTTTTATTAGACTTCGTGAATATCGTTGCTGTTTACTAGCGTACCGCCCAGGAATTCAAAATTCTCTCCAGCAACTCCTGTCTCGCTTGTCATTAAGAAAAGCAAGGCTACTCAGGCGGAAGGTGAGATAACTATTTTACTGAAGTGTAAACATTGTATACTCATTTAAGAACTGCACGCTACGTCATAACGCTTTATCTCCAACAGAAGGGCCTTATTTGCAGGCATTAACGGTTATTTCAAAACGTCTGTTTTGTGAGACGCAATTGATTTTCATATAAAACTTCTCTGAACATAAATGCGTGAGGACACTCACTGTCTCGTTGGGATGCCCGAAAACTTCCGATTTGTTCATAATGTCCCATCGATAAGAAAACTATGCACATACTGGACGTGCCAGTGAAAAACTTCGCGACAAGCCTCATCGTACAGGCCGTTTTTCACGTTCATTGCTTGTCAAGAGTCGTTCTGATGCGAGGAGATGCGGCACGAGAGCGTGACTGATGGCCCATGCAACGTGAATGAACCAACGAAATAGAAAGAGGAGCAGCTGGCTTAGAAGAACCGACGACGGTGGTACGCTGCCTACTGACGTGTTTGATGTGGACTGTTATCGTGAAAAATTGCGTTCCGAGGAAGGACATTGTCAGATTTCCGTAGAAGAACATGACAGAGACGTAGTTAAAGAAGATAAAACATTTTCGTTGGATTGGATCGAAGTGTTGAGTCTGTATCATTTGAATCAGTTATGTCTGTGATACATTCGTGCTCGCTATATGCGGTGGAGTGCAATGAACTGACAATTTTCATGTTATTGTAGAGAAAGTGGAGTAACACTCGGGAAGGAAAACTCGAGTATTTCTTAGTTTTGAAGTGGATCCTGAAATATACGAAATAGAATGTTCTCGAAAACACTGAAATTTCTAGAGCAATTATGGGAAGGCATTTTTCCCCATTGTGTTTGACTAAACGGTGCTATGACCAATTTCATACCGACTATAGGCGTAGGATATAATATGACAATACCGTTCTCTGCTCTCCATACGGCAGTGAATCAAACACAAGAGGAAACTGAACAATAAAAAACACGGAGTAATGTTAAAGAAACAGCGACATGGAGAAAACGAATAGAGCTGCAGATGTACAGGGAATCAAAAATTTTAAAGGTCAACATTATGTAGTCGGTAGTGAATCTCAAACTATGTCTAGATAAGGGTTCACTGGTCTGAAATTAATATTTTTCACTGTATTTGGTACTGAAAAAGCAACGCATATGAGGCACTTGTTTGAAAATATGACAATCGGTTGACTGCTACATCGACGTTACTGGCGCTACCTTAGAGAAACAGAACACTATCGTCTGTGGTGCGTACGCAGTGCAATATACCACTCTTTGCAGTTCGTGACCGACAGATGTTGTTACTCGTTACAGGAACTTGAAGACAATTAGATATTTTCCCAAAAGACCTTATCCTTGCTGAAAAAAACTATCTACTTGAGTAGACACTTTGAAGAAACTAGATCATTTACACCAAGGAGACGGTGATCAAGTCCTCGAAAAAGAACTGCTCGCACAATAGAATTCGAGGGGATAGTGTTGAATGGCGTGGAAGGAGATTCATCAGTAAGTACATGTCATCTTGCACTTTTTGTACATCTCTGTCAGAAACAACGTGTAAGTAATGGGGCCAATTTATTTTAAACCCATTATTTAGTTCTGTCAGTGTATTGTCCAATGCAATACTGCAGTGCCAACTGCCATCGTCAGGCTGACCAGCCGTTATGAGTCCTCGTTATTGCTGTAAGGCGTGAACCGTATGTAACAATAAAAAATAAATATTTTTGCTGTCACCTTTTTTAAACCACAAATTAGAGGAAAAACTAAAAAGTACACATTTCTAATAAAAAAAGGTAATTCGTAAGTGAAGCTGGAAATTCTTCACGTATAGTTTCCTTGATATGGGTCACATGCGGATATAAAGGCCATCATTCATTGGTCCCAACGGGACATACACGTCGGGGAAGTAAGTCAGATACTTTTCGTAAGCAGCACGGGCATTTCTTTCTTTATTTTTTTAAAAAATAAGAAAAGACAACTATCACACAAACAAATGATTGGTCGTAATTTTAATTTTTATGGAATAGTACGGCTTCAGACTATTATTTACAATCGATGTGTAACATGGACGAGATCAAATGTTTCTGTCAGACGTTTCGATAACTTATGCAGCGAGATGTGTTCGTGTTGAAGATAAAATCTTCCAGGTTGTTAGGCACCTTTCACTAGTTTAAATTTCCAAATTATTTTATTGGGCTACCAGTTTCGCCGATACGTTACAGTCTAACAGTCGCAGGTGATATTTGAGGTGATCGCCGTGTCAAAGATTTCGATATAAAATATCTCTTACCCTGAAATCAACAGTTCATTTGCAAGTGCTTCACGACACCGTGTTGTTTGAGTTTTGGATTAAGTAGACACTGATTTTTCGAAAGTCATCTCGATTCAACGTTTTAATGAATAGTATGATCATTTTTAAATTTGTCTGTCCACTTTACTTCCTGTCAACACTTTTTCGCCTATTAAAGGGTGATGGAACTAAGCTTTTCTTCGAAAGAGAACATCAGCCAATGAACTTAAAGTGCGTCAGTTGTAAAGATATTTGAAAATGATTTACTTTAAACGGGAGACAGGTGGGCTGTTTGGAGGCTCAGCAGTAGTCGTCGTATTATATTGAACGAGAAGATGGCGTTAGACTGCTTGCTGTGGAAAGAGAGCTAGTAAAATATTTAAATGAGCCCAGAACGTGGTGCAGCGACGGGTCCGAGTTAATCACTTTATAATAGTTTTCTACGATTACATTATTTTGCGAGCATAATTTTCATACATTATACGATGAATACTCAGTTTCAGTATCCAAGCAGAAAATATTAGTCATGAATAAGCAGTGCCTTTTTAAGATGCCAATTCTCTTGTTGCCTACTGTACCAACTTTCTTTGGTGATATTATTTTGCCGTTAATTGTTAATAGAATAACGCCAGATTAGGTCTAAGTAGTACAAGATTATAACACAGCTTTTGATAAAACTGTCAAGTAATATTTCTATTTATGGACTGCTATGTAATAATTCCTTGTGTCAATTCAGTTAAAATGTTTGCAGACTTCAGACTTATGATAGATACGTGGAATGAATAGTAAAATAATGTACTCATAAAAAAGAAAAGACATTAAGAAAACTAATCTCTGTAAAATGTTAACACTGTGTGAACCTTTGAGCTATGAATGCATAATCACGTCATCTGTGCTATAAGCGACACGAGTTTATTTTCTTCCTACCCTTTTAGTAGGGGAACGATACAGATGTAAGTGTGTTTGTGTGAACTTTCTGCCAATTATAATTGCATCATTTTGTTACAAAAATATATTTTAACTGTGAAACGATAAATCTTTCAGTTCTCCTGTATTAAGCGTATGGTACGAATGATTTTTGGCCAGTTAAATGAAGACGAAGGCGACTTGTTTGATAACGGAAAGATCGAACATCTTACGCGCTCTGTCGTTAGTTATTTTATCTTTTGAAAGTTGAACCTGCGTCTTTATACGAATTTCGGTTAACTTTTTACAAAATCGTCTCCTTTAAATGCGTAATAACTACGTACTCGGTTATTCATCACCAAGTACACTGTTATTTTTGCCGGAATTCCCTCGTGATTTTTATTTTTTGAGTGGTAATCTTCAGTAAGACTGAAATAATAAGCATCTGTAATAACTTTAAATGTAAATGGCAATAATTGTATCTTCCACTTTTTTACCATCTCTGAAGGGACTCCCTTTTATTTATGACCTCGTGATACACATAAATGTTAAATAGTACGAATTAATATCTCGGGAAGCACTTCAAGATGAAGGATCTATCGTTAGAATACAGAGTTAGGGATGTGCTGCTTGACACAGTTACGTCAATTAAATGTCGAAGCTTAACGTTGCAAAGGGACCGAGCACGTAAGGTCGGTAGTAGTGAAAGCGACTTGGTTTTATCGGAAGAATTCAGGGAAAGTGTAGCTCATCTATAAACGAGATTGAGTGTAGCTCATCTATGAAAGAGATCGCGTATAGAGCTCTACTGCGGTCCATTCTTGAGTACTGCCCGAGTGTTCGGGATGCGCGCAATGTCAGATTAAAGGAAGACGTCAAAGCAATTCGGAGGCATGCTACTAGATTTATTACTGATAAGTTCGAACAACACCCGAGTATTATGAAAATGTTTCGTGAACTCAAGTGGGTATTCCTGGAGGGAAGACGGCATTCTTTTCGCGATATACTGTTGAGAAATCCTGAAGCTGAAGAAATGACTTTCCACGGCCCGGACTCGAACCCGGCCCATACGCAGATATATTAGTTGTGAGTCTTATCAAAAGCTGTGTTGTAATCTTGAACTACTTACATCTAATCTGACGTTACTCTACTAAGAATTAACGGCAAAATAATGCCACCAAAGAAAGTTGCTGAAGTAAGCGACAACGGTATTGGGATCTTCAAGAAGACCCGGTTTCGAGTCCCGGCCGTGGTACAAATTTTAATTAATTTCTTCAGCTTCCAGCATTATTGTAGATAAAGATGAGACTTAAATGTCTCGGTGAATATTTAATTATAAGATGTAATGAGAAAATTTAGAGAACCAGCATTTACGGCTGACTGCAAAACGATTCTACTGCTTCGAACGTACATTTCCCGTAAGTGCCGTGAAGACAAAATAAATTAGGGCTCGTAGGGAAAAAATAGGGACTATCGTTTTTTCCACACTCCGTTTGCGTGGAGAACAGGGAAGGAAAGACTAGTAATGGCACAGTGTGTCCTCCGCTATGCATCGTGTGATGCCTTGCGGTGTATGTACGTAGATGCGGATGTTGAACATCATCCATGTTCACTATTTTCCGAAACAATTCCACAGCAAGATTAATTTTATATCTCTTGTCTACTTCCTCACAGGATCAGCTATCCACAACACCCATTATCATGTCCAAAAATATATTTAATGCGCAACTCATCGAGAGAGATAGCTTAGTGGTTAAGACATTGAACTCATATTCCACACGAAAGAGGCTGACATCCCTCCCTTAACCACTTTAGGTGACTTGCGATAAGGTTTCTTGGAACAGGCACCGTAAATTTCCGTCGCCATCCACCATCAACCGGGCTTGTTCTTCATCTCTAATGTCGACGTCGTTGATGGGACGTTGAACCCTGATGTTCCTTTCACATACAACCTATTATAGTGATCGCGCATTATGAAAAAAACACGAAATTCTAAATTTCATCAAGTATTGTCTTTATACGACCGGGAAGCTTAGACTGAGTAGTTATCGCACTGGTCATTCGGCAGCAACGGGGATCAAGTCCCGGTCTGACAGTCCACATTCGTGTTTTCCGTGGTATCCCGCAATCACTGAAGGCGAGGTCCTGAATGGTTCCTTTGAGAAGATCAGGGCTGATTTCATTCCACATCTGTATCCAAAGCGAAGTAGCGATCAGTTCCTAACGGTCTAGTCGGTGACGGGATGCTTTACCTCAATCATTCTTTCTTTTAGGATGTCGAAACGGTTGCGTGTTGAAAACTAGCTTACGGGATAGCGAAGTGAAACAGACAGGAGTCGAACACTTAAGCCGGATTAATGACACATGATCTTGCGCTCCAAACTGTATGGGATTTTTGCAGGCGTTCTATCATCGACCTTTACACGAAAGAGAGGTCGCGCACCCGTCTCCGTCTCAGAAGGCAGTCTGTCTGCGAAATACAGAAAATTGGTTTAAGATATGGTACCAAGGAGCAGCCACCAATGTACGTACTAGGGTACTCTACACGACCGTCGAACTGAAAAAGCAAATGCAATAAAATCAGTCCTTGACGGCACGTGCAAGGAACTTTGATTTATCACACTTGGTACGAAAGACTTGGTTCATCCTTGGGTATCTCACGATGAAAATCTAGAAATTCACTATTATCTGTAAAAATAATGTTAAACACATTCAGTAATCTTGATGATTATCTCTAAAGTTTGGCGAGCTGTCAACCGAAGCGCTTATGATGGTAAACTTACGGCATGCAGGAAGTCCTATCCATTATAGAAAATCCTTTACAATACAGAAACGTACTTTTCGTGTCAGACAAAACTTAAAGGATTTCGGTAAAAAAATGTCTATAATTGTTAGTAATGGGACCCTAGTTACGGTGACGCAGAAAAACATTTCTAGCTTGCTGTACTGAATTGTTTATTGGGGAGAGTTGAGAATAAAATGTGATCGAATTTCACTCTAAATTTAAATTCAGCATTTAAACGATTCCTGACGACAAAAAAAAAACCGATAGCCATATTTTATCCAACAGAAAGGCACCGGACGCAATCACCCTTCGTAATAGAAGTAGTGAACGCAAGCTAGTGCCTCGGCGGTCGGCCAGGAGCATCCCTATTGGAAATGAAGATGGGGTAAATTTTTATCATTCGCGTTAGGCTGCTAAGGGGAACGTAGCTGGCTGTTCACTATTTATGATCACCTGACTATTTTCCAGAATACCTTTACCACCTGATTATAGGCGCTCTTCACGTAAGCGAGTCGCATCGCCTCATATGGCTTTCCTGGGCAACACACTTGCCCAGCAATACATGGTGTTTCAAAAATACTTTTACAAACTTTGGGGACAGTTTAGTTACACCAAATCATAAAAAGTGTGCAGGGTATTTCTTCTAAAGCGAATGTTTACTGAACATTATTCTCTTATCTTGGTCCATACTAACCCGTTACAAAAGACATTTCAGTACGAGAGATGCTCCGCAGTATCGAACAAGCACTCAGCTCTTAAGATATGCCTTTTAGAGCCCTTCTTAACTGCACGTTTTTCTATGTTTCGGTGTAAGGAAACTGTCCCCAAAGTTTGTAAAAGTATTACTGAAACATCCTGTATATCCACTTAGCGATCAGTTAGTGAGAGCATTGCTTCTAAAATTCAAGGATCTAGGTTCGATTCCCTTAACACAGTTTTCATCTGGCCTAAAAGAGCCATTGAAACGTACAATCTGCTACAGTATCAAGGATCTGCTCTGGCGAATCCTTACCACATTAAATGATGCAGAAGTTTAAAAAAGGAAAATAAATCTGCCAAGTTCTCTCCACTAAACTCAAGTTTGTCACCTGAATTTAGAATATCAACATCTTTACATTTCACTTACCCGAAATTAAGTTTTATCCTGTTGCTTACAGCGTTAGCTTCTCCAAATACTACATTTTTTAATTTTTTTTACGTTTCTTTCGTTGTTAGCAATTTTTCATCTTTGTTCTTCTTGTTCATTCTACGAGGGTTATTCGGAAGGTAAGGAACAATCGGTCGCGAAATGGAAACAACAGTGGAAATCCGATGAAGTTTTGCACAGGTGTGTTGGGCAGTGTCTTTAGTATGCCCGTCGATCACGTTACGTCGTTCTTTTTTAGTTCTGAGCACACAGGGAACGCAAAAAGATACCTAGAACAATAGTGTCTCCCGCCAAGTACGAGGGCCTGGAGAGAAATTTCGCCTGAAGGTATGCAGCCAACATTACATAACAGTCGTCCGCTTTCTTCTCAGCCGCATTCTGCAGGGGCAATGAAGATGCTCCTGCATCGTTTGCAAGTAGGCTGTTTAGGTTTTAATGTTGGTAACGCCACGTAGCGCTCTGTATGAAAATCAATGACTGTGCTGTGTGCAATCCGTGGAACGCGTTGTTGGAATATTTGGTATTGTAGTGTTGGGCAGTTGGATGTGAACAGCGCGTAGCGTTGCGCAGTTGGAGGTGAGCCGCCAGCAGTGGTGGATGTGGGGAGAGAGATGGCAGATATTTAGCTGGCAGTATTTGCGCTCGCTGTATTGCAGTAGTGCGAGTAACCCAGATTTTTGTGAGGTAAGTGATTCATGAAAGGTATAGGTTATTGCTAGTCAGGGCCATTCTTTTGTAGGGATTATCGAAAGTCAGATTGCGTGGCGCTAAAAATATTGTGTGTCAGTTTAGTGTTGATCAAAATAAGTAAAGAGATAAATGTCTGAGTACGTTCAGTTCTGCTCAGCTGTTTGAAAATCAAATAACGTAAGAGGTTTATCAACATAGTAATTCAGTAATTTTTTCAAAGGGGACGTTTCACGTTTTCAATTGGAAATGTTTGAGTACCCACAATTGTCTTCCTCTGAGTTTTATCTCTGCTCACATGAACCGCTGGCTAAGAAGACTTTTGGCACAGACAACCAGCTATAGGCCAACGTAGAGAATTGGGGGAAAGCACTGGCGGCTGCCTTCTGTAACGAGGGTATTGGAAAGTTGGTACAACGCTACGACAAACGTCTAAGTCGGATCGGTGACTATGAAGACAAGTAGCTGGAAGTTGTAGATAACTGTTGCAAATAAAACAGTTTTGATTTTCACTGTGGTTTTCATTTCGCGACCTATCGTTCCTTACTTTCCGAATAGCCCTCGTATTTCTAACTGATCTCTACTTCTGATCTCCCATCTCAGCGTCTGATTGCACTTCGTCCCTTGCGGGGTAGCGAATGGCTTTGTTCGGAGTAATTCAGGCCGTTGTAGGACAGATGCACCAAATAATAGGACCACGTCGCTTACATGAATTTACAACAGTACTATGGAAAATTTATTGCATTCACGCACCTGATGTTCTTCGAGCGTGAAAAGCTTTTCTATAAAATAAATACGGATTCCGTATGCAGAGATTCCATATGCAGAGAATCCGTATGCAGAAACGGAGGATAGGAACCCATGCCCGGAAACGTCATCGAACGGCGCTACAGATAATTGAAGTTACAGGCGCCGGTGCTTGCCACAGGGACACTTCTTCCACGGCAGAGGTGACTTTGTGCGCTGAAGGGCTTTAGGCGGAACGCCTCACAATGTTATTTGTTACTCAGTGATTGCGTCTGACTGCCACAATCGCCAGTGGAGCAAATTGAGCTGGCTGTTGCGTAGATAGGTCTTGCCTGCTACGAATGTGATGCTCTGTTGCCTTGACGGATGACGGTTTCGGACACGGGATTCCATCCCCAATTTGTTTATCTCCTGGAACCCTTTAAAGGTTCAAATGACTCTGAGCACTATGGGACTTAACATCTGAGGTCATCAGTCCCCTAGAACTTTGAACTACTTAAACCTAACCAACCTAAGGACGTCACACACATCCATGTCCGAGGCAGGATTGGAGCCTGCGACCGTAGCGGTCGCGTGGTTCCACACTGAAGCGCCTATAACAGCTCGACCACTCTGCCGGCGAACCCTCTAAAGTCTTCAACGTTTTTCGTTATACAGTAACATACAGGCTACGTGGTATAGGAATTGGAATGTATTTATAATTACGAGTACTTCGTGGCGGACTGTTCAGTGCTTGCTTATATTTCACTTATAATCCTCCATAGAAATTTTTCTGATGTTATATTAATTTTATATACTTTCAAGCACACTCTCATACGATTATAAATGAGGCAGATCGTGTTTTCAAATGTATGCAACATATTTTGTTATCAAAGGTGCCAAAGACATCGATTCTTGTGCATTTTTTCTTTGGTTTTGATAATGGTGCTATCTGATATTTTCATCTGCCCATTGCTAAAATATATAAAATATAGTCAATATAAAAGGTTAGGTTAGTGGTGTTTAACTTCCCGTCGACAACGAGGTCATTAGAGACGGAGCGCAAGCTCGGGTTAGGGAAGGATGGGGAAGGAAATCGGCCGTGCCCTTTCAAAGGAACCATCCCGGCATTTGCCTGAAACGATTTTAGGGAAATCACGGAAAACCTAAATCAGGATGGCCGGAGACGGGATTGAACCGTCGTCCTCCCGAATGCGAGTCCAGTGTGCTAACCACTGCGCCACCTCGCTCGGTAGTCAATATAAAAGGTAAACTGTGCAAATATTAATAGTATGAAGTCTGGTACGTATCCTTTGGACGAGGATATTAATATATTTTTAAGACACATGAAAAAAGAGCCGAGTAGCAGAAACAAACCGACGTAAAAATTCGAAAATTTTACAAATATCCTCGTTAAAAGATGAAGCAACTTTTTAAACGAAACTTAAAAGATTTTATATTATTAACATTTAGATATTTCACTTTTATATCAAGTAAATTTTTATATTTTTTAGAAATGAGCGGAAGAAAGGTAGAGATCGCACACATTCCTGTACCAAAACCAACGAAAAAATAGACAGTAATCCATAATTGACAATTTCACCATTTTTGACAACAAAATATGTCACTGAAAACTGAAAACATGATATGCCTCTGTTATAATGATATGAGAGTGTGCTGGAAAGTGTATAAAATTAATAAAACATCTGAAAAATTCTACGAAGTCCTAAACGTAAAATATAAATACGTACTGTACACTCCACCACAAAGTACACGTAATTATAAACGCATTATAACTACTATTAGCTGTAGCCTATAGCATTTATTATATTTTATTTCTATGTATCTTCTTTAGTGCCGCTGATGATGAGCATGTACTCGATACTGGTCAAGTAAATTAAAAAAAATGAAAATAAAAACCGAGTAGCCTTGTCATAAGATATACACACAAAAATGTTTTTCATAAACTCTATGAGGTTGTTCGTATACAACGTGTTTGTCTCTATAGAAATTCGCAACGCCAGAACACTACAGCAAAACGAAGGGAGACTTATGGAGGATAACCGTAGCAGGTACTGATAGTTGAGTCCCAACTTAAATAAATGTAATTTGGAAATTTGTGGTAAGGTCTTATAGGACCAAACTGCTAAGGTAATCGGTCCCTAAGCTTACACAGTACTTAACTTAAACTAACTTACGCTAAGGACAACAGAGACACCCATGCCGGAGGGAGGACCCGAAACTCCGACGGGAGGAGCCGCGCGGACCGTGACAAGACGCCCTAGACCGCGCGGCTACACCGCGCGGCAAAATAAATGTAACATATTACTCACAAACAGGTGAAGAAATCATTATTGTTCGATTACGCTATTGGCGGAAGCAGTAACGACCGTTGAATATCTGGGAGTGACTGTCCGAAGCGACCCTAAAGTGGAATGACCTCAGAAAACTAGTTGTATGAAAAACAGATGCCTGGCTTGAATTTCATTGAGACAATCTCTAGGAAATATAATTCAGCTACAGAACACAGGTTTTTGTGTATTCTCTCATTAGACTGTGAATCTTACCAAGTTAGATTAATAGGAGAGGTAGAGGAGATCGAAGGAAGAGCGGCATGTTTCGTCACGGGACCGTTTATTAACTAGCAGAGGTTTTGAGAGACTCTCAAAGAAGTTTTGTGACAGACGCTTCAAGAGAGCCGTTATACAGGGTGTTACAAAAAGGTACGGCCAAACTTTCAGGAAACATTCCTCACACACAAATAAAGAAAAGATGTTATGTGGACACGTGTCCGGAAACGCTTACTTTCCATGTTAGAGCTCATTTTATTACTTCTCTTCAAATCACATTAATCATGGAATGGAAACACACAGAAACGGAAGGTACCAGCGTGACTTCAAACGCTTTGTTACAGGAAATGTTCAAAATGTCCTCCGTTAGCGAGGATACATGCATCCACCCTCTGTCGCATGGAATCCCTGATGCGCTGCTGCAGCCCTGGAGAGTGGCGTATTGTATCACAGCCGTCCACAATGCGAGCACGAAGAGTACATTTGGTACCGGGGTTGCGTAGACAAGAGCTTCCAAATGCCCCCATAAATGAAAGTCAAGAGGGTTGAGGTCAGGAGAGCGTGGAAGCCACGGAATTCGTCCGCCTCTACCAATTCATCGGTCACCGAATCTGTTGTTGAGAAGCGTACGAACAATTCGACTGAAATGTGCAGGAGCTCCATCGTGCATGAAGTACATGTTGTGTCGTACTTGTAAAGGCACATGTTCTAGCAGCACAGGTAGAGTATCCCGTATGAAATCATGATAACGTGCTCCATTGAGCGTAGGTGGAAGAACATACTGACGAAACTAAAATGAGCTCTAACATGGAAATTAAGCGTTTCCGGACACATGTCCACATAACATCTTTTCTTTATTTGTGTGTGAGGAATGTTTCCTGAAAGTTTGGCCGTACATTTTTGTAACAACCTGTATAATAATGGCGTGTGACGAGGGCCCCCGTCGGGTAGACCGTTCGTCGGGTGCACGTCTTCCAATTTGACGCCACTTCGGCGACTTGCGCGTCGAGGGGGATGAAATGATGATGATTAGGACAACACAACACCCAGTCCCTGAGCGGAGAAAATCTCCGACCCAGCCGGGAATCGAATCCGGGCCCTTAGGATTGACAGTCTGTCGCGCTGACCACTCAGCTGTCGCGGACGGACAAGTGAGCCATTGTATATCACGGAAAGGTTTGCTATTGAAATTCCGATGGCGTAGGTTCCAAGAAAAGTCAGGGAACATACAGGGTGTTACAAAAAGGTACGGCCAAACTTTCAGGAAACATTCCTCTCACACAAATAAAGAAAAGATGTTATGTGGACATGGTGTCCGGAAACGCTTAATTTCCATGTTAGAGCTCATTTTAGTTTCGTCCACCTACGCTCAATGGAGCACGTTATCATGATTTCATACGGGATACTCTACCTGTGCTGCTAGAACATGTGCCTTTACAAGTACGACACAACAGGTGCTTCATGCACGACACGATGGAGCTCCTGCACATTTCAGTCGAAGTGTTCGTACGCTTCTCAAGAACAGATTCGGTGACCGATGGATTGGTAGAGGCGGAGCAATTCCATGGCCTCCACGCTCTCCTGACCTCAACCCTCTTGACTTTCATTTATGCGGGCATTTGAAAGCTCTTGTCTACGCAACCCCGGTACCAAATGTAGAGAATCTTCGTGCTCGTATTGTGGACGGCTGCGATACAATATGCCATTCTCCAGGGCTGCATCAGCGAATCAGAGATTCCATGCGACGGAGGGTGGATGCATGTATCCTCGCTAACGGAGGACATTTTGAACATTTCCTGTAACAAAGTGTTTGAAGTCACTCTTGTACGTTCTGTTGCTGCGTGTTTCCATTCCATGATCAAGGTGATTTGAAGAGAAGTAATAACATGAGCTCTAACATGGCAAGCAAGCGTTTCCGGACACATGTCCACATAACATATTTTCTTTCTTTGTGTGTGAGGAATGTTTCCTGAAAGTTTGGCCGTACCTTTTTGTAACACCCTGTATAACACCCTCCCACATATGTTCTGCGAAGTACCCACCTCGAGAAAGTCAGAAAAATTACAATTCACACGGAGATTTATCGAGACTTTCTTGCCTTATGTACCGTTAGTGAATGGAACAGGGAATGGGGGAAATTAAATTGTAAAAAATGTCGTGAAATACTGATGGGAGGTGGGATTCGGAGGGGTCGGTGGTTTTTGGAATGGGGAGGGGTTCAGGGGCTGCGTAATGTAGCACGGGAAGCAAGTTGAAAATTTCAGGATTGCATCACTATCCTTCAAATAACACGCAGGAACCGCTAGAGAAACTAAGGCCATATTTACGAATGTGCGAAAAATCACGTTGATTCGACAGGTGGTCCTCCCCGTTCCAGATGTGGCAATATAAACTGATGATTTTCCGTCGTCGAAACAAACACGTGAGCAGTTTATCCAGCGCCGCACTGGCGCGAAACGCAAATACGGGTCGGCGAGAGCCGCCGTCCGTGCCGCGCGTTTTATTGGTAAGCAAAGTGCGCGCGCTGTTTTTCACGCGAGCTCGGCTCGTCGGACGCCGAACCGCCGTTCGATACGGGGGCGGCGTGGGGTACGTACGTATGGGCCCGCAGGCCTATCTCTCATCGGCCAGCTGCGCGCACAAATATTCCGTGTCGTCGGGCGCAAATGGAATTTTTGTGCCTCCATCTCGGCGGCTGAATATACGCGCCCTCGTCCCTCTACAGCAGCTATTACCGGCGACAGACTCGCCCGTAAGCCTGTGCCGGCGAAATGAAATATGCCTTACGACTTCCATGCCGACTGTGACGTGGGACCCCGTATCGTTCTTTGCTTCGAGAGTCTTTGTACTTCGCTGCAGCCTAATATTACGTGCAACAAGTGCATAAAATAAACCTGAAACTTTATAAGCAAATCAGATGTCTCTGACAAGGGAACCTCCCCATCGCAGCCCCCTCAGATTTAATTATAAGTTGACACAGTGGATAGGCCTTGAAAAACTGAACACAGATCAATAGAGAAAACAGGAATAAGTTGTGTGGAACTATGAAAAAAATAAGCAAAATATACAAACTGAGTAGTCCATGCGCAAGACAGGGAACATCAACGATACTGTGAGCTCAGGAGCGTCGTGGTCACGTGGTTAGCGTGAGCAGCTGCGGAACGAGAGGTCCTTGGTTCAGATCTTCCCTCGAGTGCGAAGTTTAATTTTTTATTTTCAGACAATTATTATCTGTCCGTCCGTCCATCCGATGCGAGGTAACTGCACCGTAGTATGGGGACACTACACCTGAACAAACATCGAAACATCTAAATCGGGCAAGGTAGAAGAATCTTTTTACCCATTCGCCAAGTGTACAAGTTAGGTGGGTCGACAACATATTCCTGTCATGTGACGCACATGCCGTCACCAGTGTCGTGTAGAACATATCAGATGTGTTTTCCTGTGTAGGAATCGGTTGACCTATGACATTGCGATCAAATGTTTTCGGTTCCCATTGGAGAGGCACGTCCTTTCGTCTACTAATCGCACGGTTTTGCGGTGCGGTCGCAAAACACAGACACTGAACTTATTACAGTGAACAGAGACGTCAATGAACGAACGGACAGTTCATAACTTTGCGAAAATAAAGAAGGTAAATTTTCCACTTTTCTTTTTAATCTCATTTTGTTCGTTTTTGTTCGTTGTATCTGCTCGGGGCGGACGTCGAAAGACACCCATTCCAATTCGTTGTTGATCCATTTACTCAGTTTTTTATTACAGAGGGCAGCTAACCCTCTGACCGAACACGCTGAGTTACCGTGCCGGCATTTTTGGTTAGGACAACACAACACCCAGTCCCTGAGAGGAGAAAATCTCCGACCCAGCCGGGAATCGAACCCGGGCTCTTAGGATTGACAGTCTGACGCGCTGACCACTCAGCTACCGGGGCCGGACATCACTCGAAGGAAGACTTGAACCAAGGACCTTTCGTTCCGCAGCTGCTCACGCTAACCACGGGACCACGACACTCCTGAGCTCAGACTATCCTTGATGTTGCCTATCTTGCGCATGGACTACTCAGTTTGTATATGTTGCTTATTTTTTTCATAGTGCCACACAACTTCTTCCTGTTTTCTCGATTGATCTGTGTTCAGTTTTTCAAGGCCTATCCACTGTGCCAACTTGTAACTAAATCTGAGGGGGGTGCGATGGGGAGGTTCCCTTGTGAGCACTACGGGACTTAACATCCGAGGCCATCAGTCCCCTAGAACTTTGAACTACTTAAACCTAACTAACCTAAGGATATCACACACATCCATGCCCGAGGCATGCACCATCATCATCAGTAGCCAATTCGATCACTTGGTGATATAGCCTCTTCGAGTCAGCGTGCAACATAGGATACTGCAGATGCTTCTATTTTTGCCGATCATGAGCTTCCTGTTACCAGTTCAGATCGGCTATCTTCTTTAAGTATTTGTCCCATTTGTCCGGTAGTCTCTCTATTGGGGTTTTTTGGTAAATTGGGCTTCACTCTAGCACATGTTTTGACCAACAAAAAAAAATACCCTTAGCATATTACGTTTTGTACATTTTTTCTTTGTAATACCAAGCATCCTTCGAGGTTTTTCAACATCTTTTATTACGATGGTAATGATGATGGCCATCAAGTTGCTACAGAAATAAATTCCATCAACCATACACAAAAAATTTAATATGCTATATCTGTAACAGAAACATACCTCACAGGCAGGGCATTAGTCAAGTGGAGATAATGCGACCTAAATTAGTTATTTCTGGTTTGGGGTATCTTGAAACAGGCATTTTAGAGGTTAAAATTCATGTGACGAAACACTTCATGATCCCTGAACTGCAGCCGATACAGTATTAATAGCAGACAGCTTAAAAGATGTCAGACATGGCAACCCTGAGAAAATATAAAATAGACATGATTGTAGCTCAATACTAATTAAACAATGATGATGATAACTCTGGAACCAAATGAGTTTATAGGTATAAATAGATGGAATCGAAACATATTCAAAAAATATCTGACTCACGAAGTTATAAAAAAATTTTCAAATGTGTGTGAAATCTTATGGGACTTAACTGCTAAGGTCATCAGTCCCTAAGCTTACACACTACTTAACCTAAATTATCCTAAGGACAAACACATACACCCATGCCCGAGGGAGGACTCGAACCTCCGCCGGGACCAGCTGCACAGTCCATGACTGCAGCGCCTTAGACCGCTTTTTTTAAAAAAAATCTCATTTTTGTTCGCTTTCGTTCGTTTTATCTGCTCGGGGCGGGCGTCGTAAGACACCCGTTTAAGTTCGTCGTTGATCGGTTAACTCAGTTTTTTTGTTACAGAGGGCACCTAACCCTCTGACCGATCAAGCTGAGCTACCGTGTCGGCTATACCGCTCGGTTAATCCCGCGCGGCTGTTTTGACCACCTGCCATCTTTTCTTCTAGCGGCATGACCAGCTCTCCACCATTTCAAGGTATTCACTCTTTCCATTACGTCACTGACCTTTGTTATCTGTTTGCTATCAGCTGCTTTCTTTCTGTCTTTCTTGTGTGCTCCAACATCGATCATTCCATTACTCTGTGGGCTACTATTAGTCTTCTGACAATGAACTCATTTAATGTCCACGTCTCACAGCCGTAGGTCATACTGACAGTATAAATTGGTCAAAAATTGTTTTCTTGAAAACGGAGGAGTATCTTCCATAAGCTTACCAGCCTACTTTAATATGTCGAAATATTTTTGGTTTTAGGTCTTTTTCCAAATTTAGCAGTTGACCCAGATATTGTGTGATCCTTTGAAGTTGCACACTTCCAACATATATATTTCCCTCCGGTGTCAATCCATTCATCATGATCTTGGTTTTATCATAGTTCGTTTTTAGGCCAACTTCAGAGAAGATTGATGCTAGTTCACTAACCAGTATTTGAAGTACTTCTATACTGTTTACAGATATTACAATATCGTCAGCGAAATTCAGGTTGTTTAATCTCTTTCTCAGAATTTGTATTCCCTTTGTTTTCCAGTCTAATTTAGACATCACCGAGGGCTGCTGAGAATAGTTCTGGAGATGTACGGTCACCTTATTTTATTCCCTTTTCGACAGGAAATTCGTTGGTTTCTTCGACGACATTTACAATCGCTTTGGAGGTTTTGTGCATGTTGTTTAAAACCTTAATATCGGCATATCCTGCTCCTTGCTCTGTCTCAAATACAGTTAGGTGACTGAGCGAATCAATGCCTTTTCAAAATCTATGAAGGCAAGACAAAGAGGCAGATGGCACTCATTTGTTCTACTAAGTATTTCGCGTAGGGTGAGGATATGATCAATTATACTACTCTCTGCGCGGAACCCAACTTGCTCATTGGTTTGGCCAAGGTCAAGTGTAGTGCTCCCTCTGGCAGTCAAAATTTTAGTATGAACTTTGTACAATATGGAGGGGAGACTGATAGGGCGACAGTTCTTAATATCTTTTATACTACCTTTGTTGTGTACTAGGATTATTTTGGATTTGTTACAGTCTCTTGATAATTTTTTCACTGTGCAAACAATTTGAAAATATTTTATCCAAATGCGTTATACATTCGTTATCGAAAATGTTCAGATGTGTGTGAAATCTTGTGAGACTTAACTGCTAACGTCATCAGTCCCTAAGCTTACACACTACTTAACCTAAATTATCCTAAGGACAAACACACACACCCATGCCCGAGGGTGGACTCGAACCTCCGCCGGGACAATTCGTTATCCACCAGATTTAAAATATTGACTGAGAGGTTATCACTACCTAGAGCAGTTTCTTTTTTCATCTTGTCTACAGCATGTTTGAGTTCCGAAGGGACTATTTCTGATTTTTGGGATATAGAGGTCTTCATTTCGTCTAGTATTAAGATATCACCATTGACTTTACTGTGCAGGTTAATGTAAAAATTTCCAAAATATTCTTCCGCAGCTCGTGGTCGTGCGGTAGAGTTCTCGCTTCCCACGCCCGGGTTCCCGGGTTCGATTCCCGGCGGGATCAGGGATTTTCTCTGCCTCATGATGACTGGGTGTTGTGCGCTGTCCTTAGGTTAGTTAGGTTTAAGTAGTTCTAAGTTCTAGGGGACTGATGACCATAGATGTTAAGTCCCACAGTGCTCAGAGCCATTTGAACCAGCTCCAATATATTCGAGTTTTTCTTTCTTATTTGTAATTCGGCCTTGGTCCGTGTCTAACGCTATCAGCTGATTCATTCCAATCATAAGCTTCCGCTTGGCTGTCTTTAAAGTAGATTTATTTTCAAGACTGTCTTTCAGTGTATCTACTTCATGCTTCTTAACATCATCTTTCACGATCTCAGAGCCTTGCACAATTGCGTATATTGCCTCTACTTTGAGTTTTCTTCTCTTCTCCATTAAACTTTTCGTTTTATTTGTCAGCATCTTTGGTTGGTTTTCATATTTGCACAAGCCACCCACTTCTTCACCTGTTGTGATCAGTATCTTTGTTACTGTTTCTGATTCATATTCTTTTGCTTTTCTCTTAATTGTTTCTTGAAATTCCTCTTTACTTTCTTCGAGATTTTTGAAATTCAAAAATTTTTCTTTTTTCGTGAATTGATTACAGTCTTTCATCTTCTGTATTCAATTAAAATCTTGCTCTTATTAATCGCTGATCACTGTTTGTACTGAACGTTTTGAGACCTGTTGGTAAGAATTAAGGTATTTTATTTTTCATTTTAAGGTTATGATCCCCCAAAGTTGATCTGTGACTAGGATGCTTCTTGAAGAACGTATTCCTAACAGGTGTTTTCATGTATTCTGCAAACTGAACCAGTCTTTCCCCTGTGTCATTTCTTCCACCTGTTCCATGTTTGCCAATAACTGAATCACCTTCGTTGTACGTTCCAATTTTGGCATTTAAGTAACTAATTATAAATTCGCAAAAGCAATTTCTCCGTTTTGAACAGGTTTCTTTCAGGCACACATAGAAGGTCCTATCTCCTCATCCAAGTGACTAAAAGTAGGTGCGTAGGCTTGAACTATTTGGATTTTATACCTTTCTGATATTCTGAGGACTGAACGTGCTCCGGCAGCAGTGGCCAAGCAGTTCTAGGCCCTTCAGTCTGGAACCGCGTGACCGCTACGGTCGCAGGTTCGAATCCGGCCTCGGGCATGGATGTGTGTGATGTCCTTAGGTTAGTTAGGTTTAAGTAGTTCTAAGTTCTAGGGGACTGATGACCTCAGATGTTAAGTCCCATAGTGCTCAGAGTCATTTGAACCATTTTTGAACAAAACGTGCAATTCTTCTTGAAGTTCCTTCTAACGCTGGTATCTTGTCTACTATGGTTTTGTTGGCTAGAAACCCAACTCTATTTAGTTTCCTATTTGGTTCATCACTGTAATAGAAGAGATCTCCCGAATTCAGACGAAGACAGTTTTCACATTTACGACGTACTCTATTTAAGCTAACAACGCTCCAGTCTATTTTTTCTGATTCCTCTTCTGTTTCCGCCAATCTGTTTTCTCCCACTAGCGAACGACAATTATATGTGCATACTTGAAAGGATTGCTTCTCTCTTTTTGTAGACTTAGGATTTTGTGACACTAAAGCACCTACAACTACTACCCGGAGATTCGAATGTGGGGCTATTTTATCTATGGAACATTTTACATACTGTCACATATCACGACTGAAAGGTGAAAAGCATAATCACCACGCTTGCTTCAGAACAGATTAGCGATCTGGTTCTCAAAGCCGTCGCTATAGTGGAGTACAGACGTCTTTGGGTGGCCATTCCTCTGGGGTACAGGCGCCACCCGTGTTGCTTCCTTTGGTCCATCCTGGGTATTTCATTTCCCCAGTGTACCCATATCTGGGAGGCATTCCCTGATCTGCCACCTGGTGTCATCTTAAATTATAAGATCAGGCATTACCATATGGCTTTATGATATAGCTTACCATGATGTCTAAACTACTGGCCAGTGAAAGTGTAACAACAGGAAGGATAGTAAGCCATTTATTGTCTCCTATCGACAGAGGTCTTCCGTCAATGGTGATTTTGGTTCTGTCACAAAACTGCCATTTCTGCACCTAGCAACGATTGCTATGGTGCCCCACGAGTGTCCGCAACTTGCCCTGCCTGCTAGTTTTTGGAGAGTTGCCTACGCTGACTCGCTCTCAGTTTGTGTTCGTCATCAAGTGCCTTGGAGTCTTTGTGTTGGCGCTGAATAATGTATACGGCCACACGCCGAGGCCTTGTGTTAAGCTTTTCTGTTCATGGTAGTCCATTGTATTTGACTCTTTTAGCGAACTGCTCTTGAGGAGCCATGCTGTGGTCCGAAGGGTCAGGCTAGTGAAGATCAAGGAACTGGCTCATTGGGATTTCCTCCACTGCACCTACAACGTACCACTGAAGACAATTTGGTAAGAAGCCTTGTAGAACAGAATTGTGTATTATAGCGAGTGACTTATGCTCATGGTTGATAACAAGATTCTTTCATGTAACTTGCCTGACTTCATTTGAGTTCAGTGCCCTGCAGTGCAGTCTGCTTCTCGCTATGTTTTCATGGTTTTTGCTCCCCTGCCAGCGTGTTAAAAGGGCTGTAAACCACTGATACACCGTTTAAGAAGTGTTTTATGTATGCTTAGGTGATTGTACTTTGCTGTCAACGTTAACTGTTGTCCATTGGATGGCTCATAAATGTTAATAGTTATTTCACATAAGATTATTAGATTTTTATTAGCGTTTACTCAAAGCTCCAAAAATAATTTTATTTTTACATTCTCTGTGTGTAATTTGCAGTCGGCTGTTTCCATTTTTCAGTATTTTGTATTTTTAATTCATTTCTATTTTTAGTGAGAACTGTCTTTTAAATGTTGTAGTTTCCATCTCTGGTCAGGTTACTTCTTGAAAGTGTCAAGTTTGCAAGGTGGAATCAGGATGCAGTCTTGATGAGAGACGTGCTAGGCACCCTAGGCCCGTAACTGAGAGGTCCATGTATGGAAACCACACTCTGCTACCACTGAAAGGTTGCGAATGATGAGCTGGGAGTGGAAGTTCCCAAGCTAAGGAAATATTTATTCCAAAGAAAGAAATTATTTTATTTTTAAAGCAAGTACTGCAACAAAACGATAAAATCTCCATAAGTTATAGCTGAAAGGCTTAACAGTAAATACAAGGAATTAATCACAACCGCAATGGCATCGAAAGGACTTGTAGTAACATATATTGTTGCATGCAGTTTAAAATCAAGTACCAGCCTGTGTCATACCAGCCTGTGTCACCAAGAATGGACGAGCACTCTTCGTGGCAAACTTGACAATTTCACGTAGTAAACTGGTTGCACATGGTAACTACAACATTCAAAAGGCAGTTCTTATTAAACACAGAAATGAAGAAAAGATAACACAATAATAAAAATATGAAAACAGATCACTGCAAATTACACATAGACCATACAAAATGATCTTCAGAACTCTGTATAAACATGAATAATCGATATACGAGTAAGTATAAAATGTGCATGCCGTTAAAACTCAGAAACGAGTCCTGGTACGATCAGGTGAGTTACATAGTGTGATAGCCCTCTATCCCCCATCCATGAAGAAGGTTCCCGTTTTGATCCGAAGAAGTAGAAATTTCTAGAATATTCCAGAACATTCGAGAGTATTCGAGAACATTACAGAACATTCGAGAATGTCGAGAGCATTCCGCAACATACCGGAATGTTCCATTATGATCCGGTATGTTCTGGATTGTTCAGGAATAGTCTGGAACATTCGGGAATATTACAGAATGTTCGGAAACATTCCGGAACACCCCAAATCATTGTGGAACATTCCAGAATACTTTAGAATATTGTGAAACACTGTGGACCATTCGAAGCCTTTTTGGTATGTTCTCGAATTTGCCACAGTGGAGCTACCCACGAGTAAAAACCTGCCATAGGTTCGAACGCCAGTTTCTTATCAGTGACGGAGGGAGTAACCGAAAAAGTAGTGCAGTGAGTGAATAAAGCAAACCATTGAAGTGTGAGTGGTCAAAGTGATACAGTGAATGAATGTAAATAGAAAATAAGGTGTGAAAAGTGCATAAAGTGCACTTAGTGTATTTTTTAATAAAAAGTTGATTTGATATACATTTTAGACAATGCCCAACCGTAAAAGAGGAGGAGATCTTATCAGTTCTGAAGCAAAACGGCGAAAACATAAAGAACAGCGAAAAAACGAATCAGACGAAGAGTGTGAAGCACGTTTAAGTTCCCAACGAACGAGACTGAGCACATTGAGAAGCAGAGAAACCGAAGAACAACGAAATGAATCATTTAAAGAATCAAGAATGGCGACACAATCTTATAATAAAAGGCTGCAAACGCAAGCCAGCCATGAAAATATCATCCTACGACAAGGGCGGACGAGGACAAGTAACAGTACAACCTAACAAACGAAGCATTCCACTACGACCTGACGCAAGAATATAACAAACACAAGCGCGTAGTAATCGGAAAACTGGATAACGTCTGCCAGTTTTGCAACGCGAAAAACTGCAGTAGAGAAACACGAGGATGGTGTTGGATGAATGTAAAAATTCGATTACCACCACTGGAAGCATCTTTACATTACATGACCAGGGAAACTCCAGAATCAAAATACGTTTTTCAAAATATAAAAGCGTACAACGCTTTCTTCCAAATGACTTCTTTCGGTGTCACTTCGATCAACTCTAACAGAGGTAAATCGATTATGTTTTTTCCATCCAAGGACAAATCTATCACAACGAGGGATCATTAGTACCACTATCCAACGAAGATCATAAATTTCTGCAAGTATATTTCATCGGAAATGAAGAAACAGAAACTGGTCAACGATGCACAAATATCAGTGGATTGAGACGAGAAGTTGTCCAAGATGTACAGAGGATCTTACTCCAAGACAATCAACTGATTCACATGTTCAAAACAGCACTAGACCGAATGATTTCTGATGACTATAAAGCTATAATTCGAGCCAACTAAAGGCCACTTGCAGAACACGAAAGTCGATTTAATGCAACTCAGATAGACGAAGTCGCCATCGCAATTGTGTACAAAGAAAACACAACCGTGACATAACTGTACAACGAAGAAGAGAAGGACTACAACGCATTGCAGAGACACATCGTTCATATGATGTCATCCAATATTCATTAATATTTCTGTACGGACAGGACGGAGATCATTTTAATGTGAAACAAATACAACCTCAAATACGCGTAAAAACAAACATAAACGTCACTTTCAAGGAGTTCTATGCTTACAGGTTAATGATCAGAAACAATAAAACATGTTCTCAACACTCGCCGTTTATTCCAACAATTTCTGGTAGATATATACGCAAAAAAAAAATATAAGCAGAACGGAAGCTTTACATAAGACATCCACCTTCAAGGTGCAGTAATAATGACGGAAACATTCACATGTAGCTCGTCGTGGCCAGAAATCAAAGAACAACTAAGTAAGATACGGACAAGCCGCCATCCATAACAGTAGTAGTTATCAGACAAAAACAACTGAGATTTATTGAAGTCATCACAAAATACCACATATTTGGAACTGTTAGGTTCTGGATATCCACCATCAAGTGGCAAAAAATGAGGACTGCCTCACTCACACAATCTCATATGGCTACACGACAGAATTCATCCCACGGATATCGACAAAATCATCCAAGATCCGGAACTGTACGACATAGTAATGAAAAACATGATTCACGGACCATGTGAGCCATTAAACCCCAATTCACCATGTATGAGTGACGGAAAACGTACAAAAAATACCCCAAACCATACCTGGATGACACACAAACCGGAGTTGATGGCTATGCCAAATATAGAAGATGATGACTCAAAAATGGTTGCTTCACTGCAAATATACGAATAGGAGGCAGCGGCGAAATTGAAATAGATAATCAGTGGGTAGTACCATATAACACATTACTTTCCAAACTGTTCCAAGCACACATAATCGTAGAATACTGCAGTTCAGTGAAATCCATCAAATATGTATATTAGTATGTGAACAAAGGCAGTGAGGCGGCAGTATTTCAAATACCCGAAGACAGTGAACAGCAAAACAGAAACCACGAGATCTTCATGTACCAAGAGGGAATGACACATCAATAGTAAGGAAGTAGCGTGGCGGAGTTTCGGCTTTCCCGTACACGTAGGCAAACCAACTGTGTAACATCTAGCTGTACATTTGGAGAATGGACAGAGAGTTTACCTCACAAAAGATACCGCCAGAAAAATTGTAAGCGAACCTCCTCCGAATAGAGCTTTTTACCAACTGTGCCAAATGGATCCATTCGGAAACACTTTACTATGTCGACGTCCCTACCTATTATACGTGGGACACAGCAAGAAAAATCTTTCAACGATGAAAACAAGGAAGTCCCGCAGATCATCCAGGAATCATGAACACTGGCGCGCTAGGACTAGTATACACCGTACATCCGAACAACGCCGAATGTTTCTGTCTCCGGATGTTGATACACGAAATACGGGGACCAACAAATTTCACAGATCTCAAGACTGTTGACGGTTACCTATGCCAGACGTGTAGAGAAACATGCCTACGCTTAGGATCACTGGAAAAGACACCTACTGGGAATTAGCACTCACAGCCTAACAATATGTAACCTATCGAATCCCAAAAAGCTATGGAACTCCTTCAAAGGGTGTATGAGTGGTTACATACTGTACCATATCCGACAAGCTCATCCTGAACTGACCATCGAATTCAACGACGACATCTTCAATGAAACACTCATTCGCCTGGAAGATAAATGTTTAGCAGCAGCCGACCGCGGTGGCCACGCGGTACTAGGCGCTGCAGTCCGGAACCGCGCGACTGCCACTAAGGTCTGCGCACTTTCTGTATTCAGTGTACACAATAATGACACCTGTTTGAAAGAATGCTGAACCGTTGGAGACCGACTGAATCCACAGGTCTGTCATTCATCAGAAAGTGCAGTCATGAACGAAATCTCGGTGTGCTACGGTCGCAGGTTCGAATCCTGCCTCGGGCATGGATGTGTGTGATGGCCTTAGGTTAGTTAAGTTTAAGTAGTTCTAAGTTCTAGGGAACTGATGACCTCAGATGTTAAGTCCCATAGTGCTCAGAGCCATTTTTGTTTAGCAATAAACAATCAGACATTAGTACAATTTGGGATGCAAGCACCATGAAAGGATGCTATCAGTGTGCAAAACTTCGAAACTACAAAGGAAAAAAGTTATATCAACGAACTACTTCAGTTCATTGCTGACAACAAACTACTCCTCAAAGACAATCTAAAGGAAATGTACAATGTTATCGTGGACCGACTGGCAACAACAATGGCGGAATTATTTACTTGTACCCACCAGGCGGCACCGGAAGATGTTCCTAATAAATATACTGCTGGCGGAAATACGTACTGAACATCACATCGCACTTGAACTGGCATCACCCAGGATTGTAGCCACGCTTATGGCAGGAGGACGAACTGGCCATTCCGCCTTACAAACTACCGTTGAACATTGCCGAAGAACAATTCCAGGTATGTAAAATCTCAAGAGCATCTGGACGGGGTGAACGTCTAAAGCATGCTAAAATTATCTTCTCGGACAAATGTACAATGGCACGTAGAAAATCACCTGAAACCATGGACAGAACATTACAAGACTTGCGAGGAAACTCTGAAGTAGTGGGAGGAGCTCATACTCTCAGAAGATTTTCGGCAAATACTTCCAGTTATCCCCAAGTCAACACCAGCAAGCAAGATCAAAGCATGTTTAAAAAAAATCACATCTTTGGCCACACATATAGATATTACGACCAACAAAACATTTGAGAGTTGAACTATCGAGAGACGAAACAAAGCACATTTTGCTCAACAACTTTTACAAATAGGCGAAGGTACATATCCTTTTGACCAGAAGTCCGGCCTTATTAAACTCAACACTGTTTTCTGCAACATAGCCCTGCTGAAAACAAACTCATCGATCAAATTTATTTAAACGTTGTTCACAACTTTACCAATCCGGACTGCTATTTGAAACGGCAATTATGGCAACTAAAAACAATATTGCCGACGATATCAACTTTAATACTCAAAAGAAAATTCCCGGTGAAGACAGAATATATAAATCGATCGACACGATGGTAAACGTTGAAGAAAGTGTGAGCTTCCCTACAAAAGTGCTAAACTCTTTGCAAGTACTTGTAATTTTTCCTCCTATCTACGTAATTATGTAATTATGTAGTTCTCAATTAGTTCGAGCAATCAGTCATTCATAATAGGAAACACAGTCATAGTTCAGTCACTCAAAATGAATCAGAAATTTTACTTGTTAGAATGAAATCAGGCGATGATTCTTCTTCTCTGCAGGCTCTTGCTTTGCGGCAGTCTGCTAATCTGTACTAATAAAATGCCTCGTATTTTTGGGAGCGTTGTATAATCAGTCGGGAAACCTCAGATCAAGCGGATATTTGGCTTTGATGAAGTTTAACCTTCCGAAGAAGTAATGGAGCTCTTGGATTATTAAATGCAGGTTCGTATCCAGTCTTTCGGAAGTTCCCTTCTGATTAACAAGTACGCAATATATTCTCAAATGTCAAATACACACCTTTTGTATGAAGGAGCACTATATGAAGATAGAAAATTAGCAAACGTCATTCAAGGGTAGAATTGTATCAGAATAATTCATCGAATATAAAGAGATATTACGTACTAGGAATGCCATTACACTGCCTTCGGCTTAGTATTGGATCTTGGATCATACTAATCAGAAGTCTCAACTCACCAAAACTATGTAATTGAACACGGATGATCGTCAAACAGCTGACGAATGACAGTATCGAAGCCGAACTTATGACTGGAAAATACAAAGGACACACACTATTTATCCCCAGAATACCACTGATATCTACTTAACTGCCATTACAATTTAAAAGACTGAAATTTTGAATCAAATTAGCCTACTGTTTTACAGTCAACAAAGCGGAAGGACAAACTTTAAAATATTGTGGCGTCAACTTCAAAGACTCCTGCTTCTCTCACGATCAACTTACTCGTACGTAGCTTGCTCTCGAATAGGAAGTTCGAAAAATTTGTAAAAATATATACCCCGAATAACAAAAGGAAAAATGTTGTTTATGAATAAGTACTGTAAATAGAATACGTTTTCAAAAAAATTTTTTTATCTGTTATACTTTAAAGTGTATCCTTTTATTCCAACTGCCACGCAACCTCATATCAACTCCCCGAAGCCGGGTACCCCACAGTTAGTAATACAATAATATTGAGTGCAAGAACCATTAACAATTAAGAATCATCCAACAGTCAGTAATTAACATTGGCAGCATAGTCACATATACATGTATATGGAACGGTTCTCAAAGACTGAGGCAATGATGTACAACCCTTTACAACACTCTTGCAGAGGAGCAAAAATCATGAGAACACAGCCAGAGACAAACTGCACTGCGACGATATTGAAGTTAAATGAAATCGGGCAAGTTATATAAAAGATAGTTTAAATTTGCTTTTAACAACCCATGCTCACAAGTCACTCGCTGCGTACAAAGGCAACTGAAAGAGTGTGTTCTGCAAGGTCATCAGATTATCTGTCTTCATTGTCCCGTTGATGGTGCTGTGGAGGAAGTCTCCAAAAGATAGTTCCTTGGGCGCCGCTGGCGTTGGTCCTTCGGATTACAACATGTCTCCTCAAATGCCGTACACGAGTGCGTCTCCTCCAACGGGCTAATTGAAGAGAGAGGTTCAATGCAAGGTCTCGGCGAGCGGCCGTATGCACCCCTCAACAGCAACACGTAGACTCCAAGGCACTCGAGGAGGAACATAGACTAGTAGCGAGGCAGCGCGAACAAGAAAGCAGGGCGAGTTGCGCACCATTTATGCCAGATTACATCAGTCGTAGTGTTTCAGGAGTGGTGGCATAAAATGAGTGTCAGTGGAATGTTTTCAATGGATGAAAGATCTTGCAGGCATGCTAGCCAGGGCCGCAGACGAACAACCTTTGTATCAAGTTAGGTTGGCACAGCGTGGATAACCTGTGTTATATTGTTGACGGATAACTGGAGGACTCCTTGGCTCTCGAGAAGTCGACCACTCTGGTGAGAGATTCGCAGCCTTCCCTTGCACCGAAACCATAAGCCGCGTCAGCTTCTGTGTATCGCCGATACAGCAAAACGCTCTGTGGACCCATCGCGAGTAAGAACGCGCTCTTTTTCACAGAACCAGGGACGATCACTACATGATCCTGGTTACTTGCTGAAATTCAGAGTGAAATCACATCGAAAAAACATATTTAACATTAGACTTTTTTTTAGTTTTTGCACCTTTAACCCGCCACTTGTGATTTCAATATCAGCTGCACATCCAATTTGACTAAAGCTTTAAAAATTTTTAAGGTTGTCAGGATTAAGAGTGGTTTGATGTCATCCAGTGTATCTTGCTATTATATTGAATCCATTCCTGGTCACGGCTATTTACATATTCTATAGTCTCCACACTTAACTTGAACCACCGTTGTTCCGAATGCGAGTCCTGTGTATAAACCACTGAACCACCACGTTCAGTGACATTGTTCGCATGAATATTAGAGTAATACGAATAATTTCATTCCTCGCGACACGGCGGGACGTGTCATAATGAGTCCATGTTAAGTATTTATCGAAGTATATTTTAAAACTAACGACTTGAGTAATGGAAAAGACGAAGAAACAGCTTGTCATGTATTTGGTGATACACTTGGTCGCGTGTTTGAAGGAGCTATTTATAACGGTCGCTTCTTGGGACGGCAAGTGAGAGCGTAGCCGTTAAGTTCAAACATCTGCATATACATCTAGTTTTATACTCCGCGAGTGACTTTACAAGTGAGTGGCGGGGCGTACTTTGCGTATCGCTGACAGTTCCCCATTTTCCGGTTGCAGCCATGCAAGTTTCATGAGAATAACGATTGACTGTAAGGCTCTGTGTGGGCTCGAATCTCTCTTCATGGTCTTTTCGCGAGGTATATGCAGGAAGAAGCAACATATTGATCGGCTCTTCTAGAAAATTTTCGGAATTTTAACAGTAGACCATGCCGTGATACGCTTCTCCTGCAACGTCTGCCAGTGGAGTTGACTGAGCACCTCTGTGACGCTTTCATGGATTCTAAATGAACCTGTAACGGAATTTGCTGCTCTTGTTGGATCTTCTCTATATCCTCTATCAATCCTACCTGGGACGCATCACAGACTGACGAACAGTATTGAAGTATAGGTCGATCGAGTTTTTGAGAAGTACTTCCTTTGTTGATGGAATACATTTTCCCACTGAACTCTGCGGGGTTTCAAATTAAAATGTGGTGTGGTGTGGTACTCAACAATGTACCCTCAGACTCAGAGTTCAAATATTAAAAGTGTTGGCTGGTTTCGTTGTCTAGGTGCTGGGATACGTAGTTGCCGCATTACAAGCTAAATATTGCTGTGTGCACAGTATACAATATGAATATAAACATTAATCGAATAGTCGAAGGTTCCTATCACTCGGCAATTGCTAACTTTTTAATGCAACATAGTAATTTGTAAATTCATTTGACAGACTGCAATTAAATAAAACCTGCAGGTACTATCTTAACGACTTTAAATGATGAGTACGATAGTAGAAGTACTTTTGAGAATGGGGTATATTTCTGTAAATCACTTATTTGTGTCGATGGTCGAGTAATTTAATAAAACATAAGTTGAATAACAGAGAAACAATGAATTCCTAGGCCGGCCCTAGTGGCCGAGCTGTTCTAGGCGCTACAGTCTGGAACCGCGCGGCCGCTACGGTCGCAGGTTCGAATCCTGCCTCGGGCATGGATGTGTGTGATGTCCTTAGGTTAGTTAGGTTTAAGTAGTTCTAAGTGTGGTGTCACCGCCAGACACCGCACTTGCTAGGTGGTAGCTTTTAAATCGGCCGCGGTTCGGTAGTATACGACGGACCCGCATGTCGCCACCGTCAGTAATTGCAGACCGAGCGCCGCCACACGGCAGGTCTAGAGAGACGCACTAGCACTCGCCCCAGTTGTACAGCCGACGTTCATAGCAATGGTTCACTGACAAATACGCTCTCATTTGCCGAGACGATAGTTAGCATAGCCTTCAGCTACAATTGCTACGACCTAGCAAGGCGCCATAATCCTTTGCTATATATATTGTGGTTATAACATGTATCATCAAGAGCGATGTTCTACAAATGTGGATTAAAGTTAGGTATTCCAGAAGCTACGTACTTTTCTTTATAGCATTCATTACGTATCCTGTTTCAGACCTCACGCCAGCCTGCGTGAGTTTAAACGCGTGCCTTTCGGTTACCCGTCACTGTGGATTGGCTGTCTTGCCAGTGCACAACACTAAGTTCTAGGGGACTGATGACCTCAGAAGTTAAGTCCGATAGTGCTCAGAGCCATTTGAACCAATAGATTCCTACTTCACGTAATTAGTTATGAGCAACAACATAGCTCGCGAGATATTCACTTCTAAATGCATACTACGTCTTCACTGCAGAAGCCACGGAAATCTCACAAGTGCACTAGTCGGCAGTACAAAATATTTCTGTCACCCACGACCACGCGCAAACTGCTCCACCCTCCCACTATTTTCCACGACCGTGCATCCGTCGTGCCGTACCATCCAGGACTCTCTGTGTGCTGTGCCGTACTCCCTCACGCCGCCCTGTTCACAACTCCCCCTCCATTCACTTCGGTAGTCGCCTCCCTTAGTAACGAGCGCTGTGATTGGCGATAGCGCTCCCATCATGTCTCCAAGCCAACGCACACTCACAAACATTTTGAAATACATTCAAAATACTGGATTTACATTTAAATAACTTGAAATAAAACAAATATTCCTACGGGTGGACCATAAACACTCTCTAACACACATTATTAAATACATAAACAAATTAAATAAATGTATGGCAAAGGAATAGAACAACAGTAAGCCAGTAGGCTAATGTCTCTGTGCATTCTAAAACACAGTAAATTATTGACCAGTTTCTTCATGAATAACATATATCGGATATTAACAAAGACATAGATGAATCAATATATTTATAAGCATACTGCTCCCGCTTTTTCGTGTAACTGTGGAGTACTTATGGCCTGACGCGATTAATAGTAATCGGCCACTTTGACCTCCAATAACTCATGTACTATTCAAGTTACATACCTGTAATTCATACCAATTTAGGTTTACACTAAAAGCTTTCTAAAGACATGTCGATCGACAAAATCGGATTAACCGTTTAAATTTTGGAAATTCGTTGCTGGGTGTTACTCGTATAATTTATCATCAGATACTAAACTTTAAACTAATAAAGATATTGAAAATCTGATTACACCGTCAGAATCGACGTGCAAATAATGGTAATGTACATGTCTCTTTTTGATGTATCATGATTCATCTGGCTACTCTTAGTTTCTATACGAACTGTGAAATGCCTGCCATGGTGGTTTCACAAAGTCCGCTATCTTTGGCACTCTCGGCATACAAGTCTCTTTGATCGACACAGCGGCACCAAGGAATTCCCATCCACGTGGTCGGCCTGGACCCCGGCTAACGTTCGGCACCACGCGGCCACCGAAGAGCCGCAACCAACCAAGAGACCACACCCACTCCAAACTTAGAATATTTTCGGGGCGCCACAACTCGCCTGTTACCTCACAAGTTCAGTGTAGCATCTGCGTTACCCACGATTAATTTTATGTAGTCTTTCCACTTCAAATCACTCCATATGCATACTCATAGATATTTTATCGGTTCTTTCCAGTGATTGTTGTGAAATCGTGTAGTCATAAAATAAAAAAATCTTTCTGTTTATGTATTTGCAATACTTTAAATTTATTTATGTTGTCAATTTCCACGCCCTGCACCAAGCGTCAATCGTCTGCAGGTCTTGCTACATTTCACTATAATTTTGTAGCGTTGCGACTTCTCTGTATACAAAGGCATAATCCGCGAAATGGATTATGGAACTTCCGACGTTACCTGTCACCTCATTTACATCCCTATATATACCCCTACACATTGTGAAAAGTGATGGTTCCGTAACAATCCTTTCGAGCAGTCCCAGAGTCAGTTCTACATCTGAAGACTTCTATCCGTTCAGAATGTCATGCAACATTCTGCTTGCTGGAAACACTTCAGTCCAATCACACAGCTCGTCTGATATTATGTACGCTCGTATTTTGTTCATTAGGTGGCAGTGCGGAACTGTATCGAAAGTCTTACACAAATCAAGCGACACGGCATCTACCTGGCGATCTGCATCTACTGCTTTCTGGGTCTTGTGGACGAACGGAGTGAGCTGGGCTTCACATGATCGTTTTCGGAACCCATGACGATCACTACAGAACTCGGCGAAGAAAACAGTGTCGCTTTCTGACATCATGTAAAATCGATCTTACCAGAAAGTTCAACAGAGACAAATTCTTCTGTCATTATTGTGGGATGAGGGTTCCCTTGACACCTGTGAAGAGACAGTGTAGCAGGCTCTCTGAACCGCCGAAGAAAGGACAACGGTTTTTGAGTGGAACATTAACTCACTTCTAGACAGACAGTATTAGAGAGGAGATATAAAGTCTGTGCCTCTGATTGTGACATCAGGTACGAGTCGGCGCAGCAAATCATTTTGCAGTATGAAGGTAAATTATTCGTCCAAAGAAAAAACATGGCGCTATTACTCTCACGTTCATCGGATTTCTGTGCATATTATTAACATAGTTTGAGAACTGAAACGTATTAAGAGTGTATGCAGTTTTTACAAATATTTTTATATGTTGTAGCAAGCCTAGACAACAGTTTAATGGGCTTAACTTCAGAAGTAGGTCAAACAGATGCCAAACATATATTGAGGCTTCAGTTCCAGTAAAACACTTTAATACAGGATACGTAATGTGGAAGACAACCGTGTCGACATAAGTGTTCATATAAGCGACGATATGCATTTGATATAAAACGCGGAACGCCATGAGGAGCTGTTTCTAACTTGAATAATACTATACCGTCGTAACTATTTTTTTGTTGTACTGAATGATAGTCAAATTTGACTTAACATTTAACTATGAACTTCAGTACACTGTTCCGATTAATAGCGCCAGCTCGCTCCTGGATCTGAACTACGATGAGGTTACTGTGCGAGTGACTATCAAAGCGAGCCACCACAAAGTGGGGAGAGTCGAGCAGCGCTCTGACGTTCATTAGACTTTCAGCAGCGCCGGTGTCCGGACCTCTTGAGGCTGTGTCGTCGTCTACGTCTCTCATTTGTGACTGCGTCTGGCAGCGACTGTCTTTATATTGTGGATATATCCTGAGGTACAAACATCACTATGGGACCTCACTTTTCAGACCTCACCACAATATTGTTGTGTTCGTAAATTCTTTGCACGTCCAGCTCAAATAATACACTGAAGAGCCAAAGAAACTCATACGCCTGCCTAATATCGTGTAGGGTCCCTGCGAGCTCGCAGAATTGCCGCAACATGGACTCGACTAATGTCTGAAGTATTGGTGGAGGAAATTGACACCATGAATCCTGCAGGGATGTCCATGAATCCGTAAGAGTACGAGGGGGTGGAGATCTCTTCTGAACAGCATATTGAAAGGCATCCCAGATGTGATAGATAATATTCATGTCTGGGGAGTTTGGTGGCCAGCTGAAGTGTTTAAACTCAGAAGAGTGTTTCTGGAGTCACTCTATAGCAATTATGGACGTGTGGGGTGTCGCATTGTCCTGCTGGAATTTCCCAAGTCCGGCGAAAATCACAATGGACATGAATGGACGTAGGTGATCAGACAGGATGCATACGTACGTGTCACCTGTCAGAGTCGCATCTAGACGTATCAGTGGTCTCAAACCACTCCAAATGCACACGCCCCACTCAATTACAGAGCCTACACCAGCTTGAACAGTCCCCTGCTTACATACAGGCTCGATGGATACATAAGGTTGTCTCTATACCCGTACACGTCCATCCGTTCGATGGTGACACTTGTTGATGGCCCAGCACTCTGTAGCAATTTGTGAAAGGGTTACACTTCTATCACGTTGAGCGATTCTCTTCAGTCGTTGTTGGTCCAGTTCTTGCAGGATTTTTTTCAGGCCGCAGCGATGTCGGAGATTTGGTGTTTTACCGGATTCCTGATATTCACGGTACACTCGTGAAATGGTCGTACTGGAAAATCCCCACTTCATCGCTACCTCGGAGATGCTGTGTTCCATCGCTCGTGTGCCGATTATAACACCATGTCCAAACTCACTTAAATCTTGATAACCTGCCATTGTAGCAGCAGTAACCGATCGAACAACTGCGCCAGACAGTTGTCTTATATAGGCGCCCCGACCGCAGCGCCGTATTCTGCCTGTTTACGTATCTTTGAATTTGAATACGCATGCCGATACCAGCTTTTTTGGCGCTTTGGTGTAGATCGTTTGTGTTGCCAGCAACGCCAACAGTCACAATATTTTTGATTAAACCTGCAAGTAGTATCGAACTGATGCCCTTTGACCAAGAGCATTACCAATTCTATTAACGTGCGCAGCTAATTTTTCAGAATAATCGTTGTTTAACATTAACCTGGCAACCGTATTTTAGCACTCCAGAAACAGTTGTTCGAGGTAATCAGTGAAACGTTGGCAATTAATTAATCTCAGGTGGAGATGACTACTATGCAATTCACACTGAAGTGCCAGGCAGAGGGTTCTTCAAACCATCTTTAGAGTATTTGTCCCGATCCTCTCTCTAACATCGTATGGGGAAATGAAAGCTTAAATCTTTTTGTGCGAGCTATGACTTCTCTTATTTTATTATGATGATCGTTTATCCCTATGTAGGTCGAAGAAAATACAATATTTTCACATTCAGAGGAGAAAGTTGGTGATTTAAATTTCGTGAAAAGATCTCGTCACAACGAAAAACGTCTGTTTTATTGTTTGCCACCCCAGCTCGCTTCTCATATCCATAACACTCTCTCCCCTATTTCGCGAGAATACAAAACGGACTGCCCTTCTTTGAATTTCTTCCAAGTACTCCGTCCATGTACGGATCCCATATAGCACAGCAATACTCAGGCAGAGGACGAAGAAGTGTAGTCTATGCAGTCGTCTCTTTAGTGGGCAAGTTGAATCTTTCATGTCTTTTGCCAATAAATTGTAGTCTTCGGGCTGCCTTACACGCAACATTATCTATGTGATCGTTCCAATTTAAGTTATTCCTAACTGTAATTTCTAGGTATTTAGTCGAATTGACAGCCTTGAGATTTGTGTGATTTATCGTCTAATTGAAATTTTACTGGTTTATTTTTGTACTCTTGTGGACGACCTCACACTGTTCCTTACTGAGAGACAACTGCCAGTTTTCATACCATTCAGATATCATGTCTATATCATTTTGCAAGTGGTTTTGATCTTCTGATGAATTTACTAGACTATAAATGACAGCATCATCTGGAAAAAATTCTTTGCTCAGTTTATCTCTAAATCGTTTCTGTAGATTAGGAACAGTAGAGGGCCTACAGCACTACCTTGGGGAGTGGCGAAAATCACTTCTGTTTTTCTCGATGATTTTTAGTCGATTAATACGTACTGTAATCTTTCTGACAGGAAATCACGGATCTAATCGCACAATTTAAGTCTCTTGTAAAGATCGGTGTCAAAAGCCTTCTAGAAATCTGGAAAAATGGAATTAATTTGAGATTCCTTGTAGATAGTACGCATTAGTTCGTGCGAATAAAGAGCCAGTTGTGTTTCACAAGAACGATATTTTCTGAATCCTTGTCGATTGTGTATCAATAGACTGTTATCTTCGAGGTATTTCATAATATTCGAACACAGTATATAATCCAAAATGCTATTGCAGATCGACGTTAGTGATATGGCTCTATAATTCAGTGGATTAGTCCTATATCGTTTATTGAGTGTTGACGTGACCTGTGAAACTTTCCAGTCTTTTGATACGGATGATTGTTACACTGTTATTGTGATAATGCTCCATTAAAGCCAGTACAATATTCGAATAAAACTTAATTCAGATCGACATTTGCTCCGTGTTCCATTTTTATTCCCGCTTGTGGGTTTTTCCGTGTATATTGAATATGGACTCCCACTTAACTTACTCCATTTAAAAGAGTTGAATTCGAACAGCATGCGAGTTCACAGAAGGAAAAGCAGAACTGAAACAAGATTAAAAGCTACAGTGTGGCAGGGAAGACGAATTTTTCTCAATGGCTTTCAGATACGTTAGAGCCGATGGATGATTGAAGATATTTTTTTTTTTTCCACAGAAGAACGGGTGACCTGTTGGGGATACACATTTTCGATAAAGGGCAAATTGGACGTGTTCCGGCGACTGGCGCTCAAACGAGAGTGCTCTGAGCTGCATGAGAACTTTGGGCAGCCGTCTGCGAATTTAATCAGCGAGTACGTTGCTGCGGGTCCGGGAGGTGGGGCGATTGGTGTTCAGAGGGATGGCCAAAGGGAACGAACGATCTGCCCGCAGTACAGCGAGCACTCTCTAGTGAAGCCGCGGCACGGTCTGCAGGCACCCACCCTGCTGTTGGAACTAGTGAACCCTCACTTGGAGGGCCAATCAAACTGGCTCGGTCGCTGATGGCTTCAAGTGAACTCTTGTTCTTGCCAGTATATGCGACTAACGTCGTCCCGAACGTCAATGACTACACGTACTGCCCTGTTGCACCTCAAAGCTATTTTCCAAATTTAGAAGTCACCTTATGATTGATGGCGCAGTTGTTAGGGCCCTGGACCCGCATTCGCGGGGAGGGGGAGTCAGACCAGGTCAAGGAATCCAGACGCGGTTTTCTAAGTCACTTAAGATGAATGCCGGGATGCTTTGAATCTCAAGCACACAGCCAATTTGTTCTCCCATCGTTGCCGTATTCGAGCGCTTTATTTTATGTTGAACAGTAATAGCCAGCGGTGAATGAGCAAAAAAAAAAACTTATTTTATGAAAAATGATATTCATTTTGCAATGACAATAATAGTATAAATAATTCGCTCACTCCGTCTCCAGGCCACAAGTGGCCCATCGGGACCATCTGACCGCCGTGTCATCCTCAGATGAGGATGCGGATAGGAGGGGCGTGTGGTCAGTACACCGCACTCCTGGTCGTTATGACGGTTTTCTTTGAGCGGAGCCGCTACTATTCGGTCGAGTAGCTCCTCAATTGGCATCACGAGGCTGAGTGCAGCCCGAAAAATGGCAACAGCGCACAGCTGCCTGGATGGTTACCCATCCAAGTGCCGACCACGCCCGACAGCGCTTAACTTCGGTGATCTGACGGGAACCGGTGTATCCACTGCGGCAAGGCCGTTGCCAGTCTAAATAATAGCGCTGGTATTTTTTCATCCTGTGGGAAAATCAAGGCGGTATTAGTAATAAGAGGCTTTTCTTTTATTGTAATACTTGTTATTGTAGTAGTAGTAGTACATACACTCGTAGCAGCACTAATAGCAACATTTTATACTGCTGTCTGGTTCCAAGATACAAATAACGAAAACCTATGACTCTTTTTCTGTGACACTAACTGAGAATGGAAAAAGATACCTTACCTTAAGGAAAAATAGTATGATAGATACTGTTAGTGCAATACTCAGAAGATAAAAAAAAAAAACAAATAAGATATTATCATAATGATTTACACAAATGTAATTTGATATGCAGCGACCTATAATTGTCAAGAAATCGGATTAGACTGAATAAATAAAAAAAATTTCAATATATTTCTTACTAATCAAAGAAACTTCTATAATGTTGAATTTGCTGTAGGATATTGATTTTTCTTATAGCAGAAAATTTTTTTCTCCTAAATCTCGACTTGATTAAAAACTATGTATATCATTTACACGGTTACTTATCACAACCTCCCTACTAGAATGGAACTGTCACCGATGTTGCAACACATATGGTGTCGTCGTGCTACGTCCTCGGGAGATCGGCGGTGGTTCAAATATACGTCTAGCCATTCTAATTTCGATTTTCGTTAGGTTTCCTAAAGCGATTAAGGCAGAAACAGGTATATTTCGTTAGAAGAGGATTCGACCGATTTACTTTCCGTAGTTTCCACATTCGCTGCTTCTGCTACGGCCCTAATGATCTTATCGTCGACTGAAAGTTGAACATTAATTTTCTGTGCTTTATTTTATACTACATTAAAGTAAAAAAAGTCGCACATAACGCGTAAACATTTTTGATAGGATCCCCTCTCTTCAACAACCTTATAAGTGAAGTGAATCGTCCAGGCAAGTAACATCGCTCAAAGTCATTTCATTTGGCTCATTTAGTTGGTGGTGGCATGCAGAAAAATGGTTTGGAAAGTATCTGACATGAAGTAATTTAGGAGTATTCCCTCGATATTACTTCTTCGTCTGTATTCCTATTACTAGAAATAAATAAGCGTAAAGTGATCATAAAGATAGAGCGAGATAAGGAGGAGGTGTTCCTGTTGTCCGCAAACGAGTTTTGCTCCGTAATTCTGCAGACGAATAGATGGCTTGTCTGAAGTTGTCTCCGCCCCCGGTAGCTGAGTGGTCAGCGCGACAGACTGTCAATCCTAAGGGCCCGGGTTCGATTCCCGGCTGGGTCGGAGATTTTCTCCGCTCAGGGACTGGGTGTTGTGTTGTCCTACTCATCATTTCATCCCCATCGACGAGCAAGTCGCCGAAGTGGCGTCAAATCGAAAGACTTGCACCAGGCGAGCGGTCTACCCGACGGGAGGCCCTCGTCACACGCTTTATTATTATTGATGAGGAGTGGAGGAGGGGAAAGCCATAGTAATTACTTGAAGCAGGGATCAGTGTCAAGTCGACACAATGAACTCTGCAACCTTTCTGCCGTTGCCATGGTTGCCAGCGTCTCAGCAAGCTATCTCAGACGGGAGACATAGGTTATGAAACAGAGATAGCTGTCAGTTACTCTAGCGGAAACAAGTCACTAGTACTTCAATTGTAGTTGCATCTAATGAAGGACACCCTCGGATTTGAGGCGTTAGCAAAATACACTGCTGGCCATTAAAATTGCTACACCACGAAGATGACGTGCTACAGACGCGAAATTTAACCGACAGGAAGAAGATGCTGTGATATGCAAATGTTTAGTTTTTCAAAGCATTCACACAAGGTTGGCGCCGGTGGCGACACCTACAACAAACAGCAGTTGACGGGCGTTGCCTGGTGAAACGTTGTTGTGATGCCTCGCGTAAGGAGGAGAAATGCGTACCATCACGTTTCCGGCTTTGATAAAGGTCGGATTGTAGCCTATTGCGATTGCGGTTTATCTTATCGCGACATTGCTGTTCGCGTTGGTCGAGATCCAATGACTGTTAGCAGAATATGGAATCCGTGGTTTCAGGAGGGTAATACGGAACGTCGTGCTGGATCCCAACGTCCTCGTATCACCAGCAGTCGAGATGACAGGCATCTTATCCGCATGGCTGTAACGGATCGTGCAGCCACGTCTCGAACCCTGAGTCAACAGATGGGGACGTTTGGAAGACAACAACCATCTGCACGAACAGTTCGAGGACGTCTGCAGCAGCATGGACTCTCAGCTCGGAGACCATGACTGTGGTTACCCTTGACGCTGCATCACAGACAGGAGCGCCTGTGATGGTGTACTCATTGACGAACCTGGGTACACGAATGGCAAAACGTCATTTTTTAGGATGAATCCAGGTTCTGTTCACAGCATCATGATGGTCGCATCCGTGTTTGGTGACATCGCGGTGAACGCACTTTGGAAGCGTGTATTCGTCATCGCCATACTGGTGTATCACCCGGTGTGATGGTATGGGGTGCCATTGGTTACACGTCTCGGTCACCTCTTGTTCGCATTGACGGCACTTTGAACATTGGACGCTACATTTCAGATGTGTTACGACCCGTGGCTCTACCCTTCATTCGATCCCTGCGAAACCCTACATTTGAGCAGGATAATGCACGACCGCATGTTGCGGGTCCTGTACGGGCCTTTCTGGATACAGCAAATGTTCGACTGCTGCCCTGGCCAGCACATTCTCCAGATCTCCCTCCAATTGAAAACGTCTGGTCAATGGTGGCCAAGCAACTGGCTCGTCACAATACGCCAGTCACTACTCTTGATGAACTGTGGTATCGTGTTGATGCTGAACGGGCAGCTGTACCTGTACACACCATCCAAGCTCTGCTTGACTCAATGCCCAGACGTATCAAGGCCGTTATTACGGCCAGTGGTTGTTCTGGGTACTGATTTCTCAGGATCTATAGACCCAAATTGCGTGAAAATGCAATCACATGCCAGTTCTAGTATAATGTATTTATCCAATGAATACCCGTTTATCATCTGCATTTCTTCTTGGTGTAGCAATTTTAATGGCCAGTAGTGTATGATTATACAGGGAGAACATAAATGAAACCGACAAACTGCACGGACGTATTTCTGACTGAGAATGGAGGAAAAAGGATGCTATGAACATGTGTCCGGAAATGGATTGTTGGCACGGTAGATGGCGTTGACGAATGAAAGTTCTTCTTACGACGTGCCGTGTGTTCCTTGTGTGTTGCAGGCTGTGTGATTGACTCAGCCTACTGTAAGCAGTAGAATGGTGCGGTATTTATGTCGGGATCAAGCCGAGATGGTGTTTGTGTACGGTCAAGCAAATGGAAAGAGGCGAGAGACAACACTACTATACCAAAACAAGAACCCTCGCAGACATCAACTACGCCACCCAACATTTCTAGCCCTTTCTGAGCGTTTGCGTGATCTGGGACCTTTCACACAGACGAACGAGAATGGAGGCTACGGACTGTGCATACAACAGGTCTGGAGGACCGTGATCTGCCTCCCGACCGTTTCCGTCTGCGTGGCCGACAGAAACACTATCTCTGCTTGTTCCCTACACTAGTGCTAGGTCATTCTGTTGCTTACAGTGCTCTGCATCAATCGCACAACCCGTAAACACAATGAACACACGGCAGCTGGTCAGAGGAGCTTTTATTCGTCAGCGCCGTCTACCGTGGTAACGATGTATTTCCGTACACATGTTTATGTGACATGTTTTTCCTCCATTCCCGGTCAGAAATCCATCCTTGCAGTTCGTCGGTTTTATTAATTTTTACGCTATATACATGAAATGCAAATGCGACAGATATAAAAAAGTAATTAAACAGTTATTTCAAAAATAATCTCCGTTACTCTTAATACATTTATCCCACTGTGAGGCAATACGGTCAATGCCTTCATGGAAAAAATGTTTGCGGTATCCTACGGAACTATGATTGTAGCTGGCAGTGCACCTCTTCGTCCGAAGCAAATATATGGCAACGACTGTCTTTCTTCAGGGCTCCAAAAACATGGAAATCTCATTGGAGAGCTGTTAACTACACGAAAGATGTGTAAGGGGTTCCCAGCGAAACTTCTGCAGCGTAATCGACACAAACTTGGCAACATGTGGGCGGGCGTTTTGTTGGCAGGTTGTTTCGTCAGCGATGTAGAAGTTTCTTCTGGGAGCCCTTACATGTCTTCCATACAGTCCTGATTTCTCCCCATGTGATTTACATATTTTTGGAACTCTGAGGAGGACAGTCGCGGCCATCGATTTGCTTCAGACGGAGAGATGCACGCCCGGGTACAATCATGTTTCCGCAGGAATCCACAACCAATTTTACATGAATGCGTTGATTGTCTTGTCTCATAGCGGGTTAAAACTATTAATAGTAACAGCGACTGCTTTTGAAAGAATAAACTGTTCACTTACTTTTTTCCCCATCTGTCTCGTTTTCATTTGACTTGGCGTTTAGAGCATCATCCTGCGGATGAGGTCCGATACTTTTCGTACAGTTCTATCAGGTTAAACTTTACTTGTACGGGAATGAAGAAACTCACGCTAGTAATAGATATTAGTTGTATAATTGAGCAAGATCACCCCGGTGGTTCTCAAACGCGAGGAACTAGAATACCAAAATAGCTTGCAAGCCTTCATTATGTTTTAATTAGTGCTACTCCGGTCTAGGTTCTGCTGTAGCTCACTCTACAAGAGGAACAAGCCGCGGCTGCCACCAACTTCGCAACAGCGGCTGGGAGGCCGGAGTGGGCGGCGGTACAGCATACCCTGCCAGGGGCCACCCGCTGCGTTCAGAACAGAACCGCCTATTCAGGAGTAAAGCTCCGCGCTCTGTAGGTTTGCATCCTGCGATATAACTTTCTGCCGGCGCAAGAACGTTGTACTTCCACAGCGGGAAATGATCCTTCATTGGAATAAATTAAACAAAATCTCGGCTTATAAAAGCACTAGTATCCAAGCATCAGTGAAGGGGAAAAAAACATGTTTCCGCCTAATTTATGATAATTTTTATGCGTCATTTTGCTAGGTCAGCGATTGCATTCAACTAGGGTATGCTGATTAAGCGCTCTTATCGTTGAAAGTATTTTCATTCAGTGATCGCTAGTAACTTCAATTTTCTCCAACTCGTAAGTAGTTCATGAGACCAAGAAAACACTCGCTTTCCCACGATGTAGGTTGGCGGACGAGTGGATCAGTTCAATAAGTACTACAGTTACTATCAAATACTTTGTAAAACATTAAAAATCATGTTATATCAGGTGAAAATTTTAAATTTGTGTCTTGCATGTTATTTGAATACCACATGAATGTAAGGGGCGTGCTTGTTACATGAAAGATAGAGAGAAGTTCGGAATACTAGACATCCACATTAACTAGGCATGAGAAGGGGCATGACATGTTGAAACGAAGCGATGCATGTAAAAGGACCAAAAGTATTTGCAGCTCTGACTTGCTTGTGTAAGGTAATTTGCAGAATCCAACCTTATCAGGCAACAGATATGACTGCCACGCGAATACTCTTTCTACCCCTGAAAAGCACAAACGCTTATAAAACCGTAAAGTCTTTCATAATTTTCATAGTATATATTATAATAGTATGCCAACGGACTTGTCGCAGTGGTAACACCGGTTCTCGTCAGATCACCGAAGTTAAGCGCTGTCGGGCTGGGCTAGCACTTGGGTGGGTGACCATCCGGTCTGCCGAGCGTTGTTGGCAAGCGGTGTGCACTCAGACTTTGTGAGGCAAACTGAGGAGCTACTTGATTGAGAAGTAGCGGCTCCGGTCTCGTAAACTGACATACGGCCGGGAGAGAGGTGTGCTGACCACATGCTCCTCCATATCCGCATTCAGTGACGCCTGTGATCTGAGGATGACACGGCGGCCGGTCGGTACCGTTGGGCCTTCCAAGGCCTGTTCAAAGGAGTTTAGTATAGTGTATTATAATAGTACACTGGTAGTCACAACTCATTTCACAGAACCATGGATGCATCGCCGTTAGATATTGAAACATAACAGAACGTTACATTTATAACAGAGTGTGATTTTGAAGAACCACTGAAAAAAAGTTTTTAATTTAGTCCAATTTGCGTGATGCATTTTTCACATGACAGCTGGATCCGATAATAACTATACTAACAGAAAGATCCTGATAGCATCTGACTTCAAGACTAGTGGTGGACATTTTGAGAACGTCACATCGTGTTATTTAACGGTATACAAAGGTGCAATATGAAATAGAACCATCACGTGAAATCACTTTTAGGGAAGGTGGATGGAATATGTAGATTTATTGGAAGCGTTCTGGAAAAATGGAATGCATCTGTAATGAAAATCGCACACAAAAGGTTCGTGTGACCAATTCTAGAGTACAGGTATCATTCTACTGTCTGGAGTAGTCACGAAAATACACGAATACATCTAAAGATTTCCGAGACGCGCTCCTAGGGTCGTAAAATGCCTGTATCCCCCATACCAAAGTGTAACAGTGGTTCGGGAAACTTCTTCAGGGTGATCAGAGACAGTCTGAAAATCTTGTAAGGATGTTGCAGGAAAAACAGATAGTCTATATCGTTTCCTTGGGAAAATCCAGATATCACTTCCGTTTTACTCGATGACTTTCCATCATTTAGTATGAACTGTAAAACGTCTGACAGGATATCACGAATTCAGTTGCACAACTGAGACGGTACTCCATAGGCAAACAGTTTAGGTAATCTGTACCCAAAAAAAGACTTTGCGAACAGTGTGCTGCAGCCATCGTACAGGAATTGGACAAGAATATAGTAAAACCGCAAGAAATGCATGCTTGAAAATAAATGCAGATGGCAGCCAAGCTTGCAGTTTGCGCTGTCGTATTTGACCAAGAACGGCGTCTATACGACGTCCTCAACATGTTGCAAATGTCAATAATGGTCAGAACAGTGTTCTGTGTAGCTATGAATGCGTTATGTCGGGGTTAGGTGAATCCCGCCGTGGTGCCCGTATTGTGAGTGCCCCCGTAACCAAGGTAGCCGAAGTGTTTGATATTTCAGGAGGCACCGTACTGAAGATTTATACTGCATACAGGGAAAGCGGAAGTCACATCGCGGACGAAAGTGTGTGCTGAGTGACCATGATGGACGATCATTGAAGGGGATTATGACAAAAAAGAAGACAGCTGCAAAAGTCACTGCAGAACTAATGTGGTCACACTCGCGAACCCTATCAGCACCAAAACACGAAGGGTGCTCCAAAACAGATATTCTAAAATCACCTCTCAGTGATGCAAATACCTTTAAAAGACCACGTGTTGCTGAAGCCGTAAAACCTGGACTATGGACAACTAAAGGAAGTCATTTGCTTGGATGATTCTTGTTTCACACTGAATCCATCTACCGGCCGAGAATAGTCCCAAGAGTGTTACATCGCGGAGATTCGGTGATGATTTGAGCAGCCATATAGTGGTATTCCACGGGCTCCATGGTTGCTCTGCAAAGTGGCGCTTCTGCTGTGACTATTTTCACTGATCAGGTCGATCCTACAGTACAATATTTGTTCTTCAAAGATGATGTTGATTTCTAAGACGACAGGGCCATTTTCCACACTTCTCACATCGCCCAGGGCTTGTTTTGTGAGCACGAGGATGAAATATCGCATCTCCCTTGGCCACCACAGTCACCAGATCTGAGCCTTTGTGGTCTACTTTTGAGTGAAGGGCGCGTCCATCTACGTCATCGTCACCTGAAATTGCCACTATTTTGCGAGAATAATGGTATAACATTTCCTTGGAAACCATACAGGCCCTGTATCTGTTCATTGATGCGTGATAAAAATGGTTCAAATGGCTCTGAGCACTATGGGACTTAACATCTGAGGTCATCAGTACCCTAGACTTAGAACTACTTAAACCTAACTAACCTAAGGACATCACACACATCCATGCCCGAGGCAGGATTCGAACCTGCGACCGTAGCAGCAGCGCGGTTCCGGACTGAAGCGCCTAGAACTGCTCGGCCACAACGGCCGGCGATGCGTGATAGGAAGCTGTTGTGAATGGCCACGGTTTTATGTACAGGGTGCAATGCGATGCAGTACACCTTCTTCAAATTCGGGAGTGCGGCGTCGCCGTGGATCACCACAGTCCTGCCTACTCACGTTGAAGGTACTCGTTTGTTGTAGCCGTTGTGACACTTGGGCAAACAGTTTGTGTGATGGAGTGTAACGGTATGGAAAACGTTCGTGATACAGCCGACTGGCAGCTCTTCCGTTACCTCCAGCTTCGCCAAATACAAGGAGCATGTCTGTGTATCCCGCAAACGTGTACTGCACCATGTTTCCTCTATCGGTGAAGCACAGGTATTGAGACTCGGTCTCACAGCAAAGCGGACAATAAGTGACATCTGGGGATTGTTTGATGTAGTACACGTCGTCGTGTGTACCCTGCCACGCGGGATTAGCCGAGCGGTCTAAGGCACTGCAGTCATGGACTGTGCGGCTGGTACCGGCGGAGGTTCGAGTCCTCCCTCGGGCATGGGTGTGTGTGTTTGTCTTTAGGATAAATTAGGTTAAGTAGTGTGTAAGCGCAGGGACTGATGACCTTAGCAGTTAAGTCCCATAAGATTTCACACACATTCGAACATTTTTGTCTACCCTGTTGCTTACCAGGACAGGGAACTCTGAGACGTTTCTCTTGCCCTAAGCAGACGTTGACGAGGTACACATTTGAAATGAAACTGTCGTAGACCGGACATGGGTTCTTACTCAAAATTTTATGTACTCACTATCCTCTACATGTCCTGGAATTTTGTAACGGGAATTTCCGACCACCCTGTATATTGTGACAATATTGTCGTTTATCCGTATGAAAATGTAGCAGTGGATACTTGAACACTGGACTAACTAGAATAGGATTTGAGACCAGGTAGAACAGTATATGTCAGTATTTCGAATTAACAAACACAGCCTGACAGGAGTTGCATCTGGGTGAAACGGGAACCTATAGGAGGGGCGTTCAATAAGTAATGCGGCACCATTTTTTTCACGGCCACTTTCGGTTGGAAAGATGTGGCATTTGTTGTGGGGGCATCGTCGAATATTTTCGCTTCAGCCCCTATAGTTGCATGGAGTTTCGACAGGTGGCAGCACTATACATAGCCTTCAAAGTGGCGTCTGTAATGGAGGTGCGTTCGAAGCAGAGATCTGTCATTGACTTTCTTTAGGCGGAAAACCAGAGCATCGCAGATATTCATAGGGGCTTGCAGAATGACAACGTGGACCTGGCAATGAACAAAAGCACGATGAGTAATTGGGCGAGGCGAAAGTCATAATCGCGACAAGGTCGCTCAAACCTGCCTGATCTCTTGCATGCCGGCTGGTCTCACACAGATGTGCCACTTGCAATGCTGGAATGTTTGGACACTATCATTCCAGGTTGTCGACGGATCACAATCAAACACCTCGCTGCACAACTGGACGTCTCTGTCGGCAATACTAAAACACTCGTACATCAGTTAGGATACTCAGAGGTGTGTGCCTGCTAGGTTCTTCGCCATCAAGCAGAAGACTATAAAGAACAACGGACCATCTGTATCGAATTGCTTGCATGTTACGAGGCTGATCGTGACAATTTTTTGTAGATCATCGACACAGGCAACGAAAGATGGATTCATCACTTCTAACCGGAAAGAAATGGCAATCCATTGAGTGGCACCACACCACCTCTCCTCCGGATAAAAAATTCAAAGCCACATCTTCAGCTGGTCAGGTCATGGCGACAGTCTTCTGGGAGTCTGAAGGGATTATTCTGTTTGACGTCCTCCCTCATGGTGCAACCATCAGCTCGGAAGTGTAATATGTTACCATCAGTAAATTGATGAAACGACTTCTGCGAGTTCGTTGCCAAAAAAATACAAAAGAATTTTTCCTCCTCCATGACGACACAAGGCCTCACACAAATATGCGTACCCGAAAAGAGCCCACAAAATTTCATTGAAATGTTCTCCCTCATCCACCTTACAGCCTGGGCCTCGCTCCTTCTGATTTCCATCTGTTTGGACCAGTGAATGATTCACTCCGCGGGCAGCAGTACGTGGACGATGAGGAGTTTATTGACACAGCAAGAAGTTGGCTCCGACGTCGACCAATAGTGCGGTACCATGCGGGCATACAACCCCTCCAAATATGGTAGCGGAAGGCTATCACACTGAACGGAGAGTATGCTGTAAAATAGGGTTTTGTAGCCAGAAGAGTGGGGAGTAACGTTGTATATTGGAATTCTGAATAAAATCAACCCGCTTTCAGAAAAAAAAAAAAAAATGTTGCGTTACTTATTGTACAGTCTCTGTAACTGAAAACACTTTTCATGTATTATATTCTCCTAAAAATCTTCAAAATGGATATTTTTGGGAGAACTGGAATCACAGGCATCACAAACCAAAGTTGTTATGTTACACAGAACAATAAAGGGCTCCAGCAAGGACTCTTGTCGGTTAGCCGAGCGGCCTAACGCACGACTTTCCGGAGTGGGAAGGAGCACCTGGTTCCCGGCACGTATCCGCCCGGCGGACTTGTGTCGAGGCCCGGTGAGCCGGCCAGTCTGTGGATGGTTTTTCGGCGGTTTTCCATCTGCCTCGGCGAATGCGGGCTGGTTCCCCTTATTCCGCCTTAGCTACGATTGCTGCGCAAACAAGTTCTCCACGTACGCTTACACCACCATTACTCTATCACGCAAACATAGGGGTTACACCCTGGGTTCGGAATGGGGCGGCGGAGCGGTGAAGTGGACTGCGGTAGTCGTCGGGGGTTGCGGACCGCTGTGGCTGTGGTGGGGACGGAGCCTCTCCGTCGTTTCCAGGTCCCCGGTTAACATACATACAACACAAGAACTCTGTACTTCCTCAACCTAATTGACACGGTGTGTATCCACCTTAGAAACGGAACATAATTTACAGAAAAATCGTTTCATAATCTACCCCTTCCTGCATGGAAGTGTTTACATTATTTATTTCACAAACAGCTACAAAATTTTGTGCATTAGTTACTTAAATATGGTAGCGAGACATTGTTATATTCATTCCATTACATACTGTACATTATTGTTAAGCTATCTCCAGATCTGTGCAGATGGTATTGCAGTTATAATGACATCTCTGTTCTCATTTCACTCTATCTTTCTGTTTGAATATTTGAGAACTATAATTTACCGAAAACATTTTACTACCTTTGGACTTACCACAGTAAGTTTAAAAGTGTGAAGTTCTCCTCCAGGACTCAGATAGGTAATACACAGAGCAAAGTAGACAGAACTACCGTCGTTCATCCAGCAACTCCTAACATGCGCTTTACTTATATTGTAAATGTAATGTTATTGTATGTTCTTGAAAAAATGGTTCAAACGGCCCTAAGCACTATGGGACTTAACATCTGAGGTCATCAGTCCCCTAGACTTAGAACTACTTAAACCTAACTAACCTAAGGACACCACACACATACATGCTAGAGGCAGGATTCGAACCTGCGACCGTAGCAGCAGCGTGGTTCCGTATGTTCTTGAAATGTCCCATAACATCTAATGGCGTTGTGTTCATTTGAGCTATGGTAACGGGTTAAACACCAAGCTTGTGACGAGAAGACGGACCTAAGTCTCTGAAACGTGTCTTGGCTGGTAAATAAAATTATTGGTGACACAATATGGAGCGCTTTCGTGCAAATAGTACGGACACGAGCTTCACAAATACGGTTCTGTGTAAAGTGTTATAGCCCCCGGTATCCATTAGATATATGTAAATAAATGTGAAATCTGTGATGGACGATACCATTATTGAGATATTTTAAAACGGTTACTGTGTCACAGCTTCGCTTCTGACAGACTAGAAAAACATTCCGAGAACTTGGATTTCGCTGACAGATGTCCTTCATATGCAGTGAAGAACAGTTGCGGAAAGTTAAGGCTACATTTTAGCTCGGTAGTAGAAGCCAAACGCCTTATGTATCTTCTTGGAAAATGTTCTTCCAATAATCCCATCCGTGTGTGTCTCGAGGATCGCCTCAAAATTGGAACAAGTTGTTCCCAGAAGAGCTTCAGGGGAAGTCCTATAATTTATTATAAACTGTCTAGAAGCATATAATACAGTTCGTCAGGTATCATTTTTGAAAAAAACTGTAATTTCAAATAGAACATCTTTAGGAAGTTCTGACCACCCCGGCCATCCGTACTTCATACAGCGTGCTTCTAAAGATTAATCCGATTTCACGACTGTATCCTCTTGGTGGATGTACAGGGGAACTCGGGGTGGAACATGATACTCAATGTTTAATTGTTTTTGTAAATAGGGGAACATATGAAAAGTCTTGTTCAGGCATAAAAAAATCACTTTGTAGTATTACATAATGTACCTTGCTTGAAAATTACTTACAATTATGTGTTTTGCATTTTTTATATTTTTTGAAAGAGATGATTACATATTTCCCGTTGTGCTCCACCCACGGGGTAGAAAAGGATTAGGTGATATTACAGCTTATATGTCGAAATTATTGTATAAACGCTGAAATTATTGGTAATATCATCTTAAAACTAAGGCATAAAGTTGCTTGATGAATAATTTAGGCTGTGGGATACGGGCTTCAAAAAATCATTATTAAGAATAAGAAAATATTTTAATGCCATTTTGAAAAAGGTGCAGTTACTTTTAACGCTTAGCAACCATCAAACTACTAACTACTAGTCTTTCTGATGGTATTCGCAAATCACTATTTCTTCTTCATCCTCACTGTCTATGCCAGCATACGAATTGTGTGCCCACTTGAAACACTTCTTATGGGCCACGCAGCCTACATAATAAATGGAGTAAAAGTCACGAAAGCAGATACATTCAATTTCCTCTGCCACTGATTCACTCTCTTTCTTCTCTTCTTCCTGTTATTCTTCTTAAGGCCTTTCATCTCCTTTCTTTTGTTTTTTGTGTACAGTTGGGCTTTTTAGATTTTATTCCCTCAAATGATTCTTTTTCAGCTAACTTCCTCGTCCTGGCATTTTTGATCTTTGTCTAAACTATTTCTTCTGTTCTGTGCTTGCAACAGCATCCTGTAGTCCATTCTGCTAATAAGACAGTTATTCCGCAGTGAAAACTTTTCTTAGTTTCGCGTGTGATTTATCAGCCCTATAGCACTATTCTTAGCTTTATGAAAATGTCTTTCCAACATTGATCTGATTACGTTAAACTCCTCAGGTTTTAAAAATCCCATTTCAGACAACAAAATGGCTGAAACTGCCATTTCCATGGTCTTTCGTACCATCTGAACAAGCAACGTGGAAAAAGGAAATATACAGTTTGAATGCAAAACTGATGGCACAGAACGGGACGCTGTCTCATTCAACCACGTTCCGTTCCGTCCCAAGAGCGCGTTTCAGCTTAACAAATTGTATGGAGCCTAATAACTGACGGGTTTAAACGTATTACGTGAGTAACGTATAGTGAATGGCATGCACTTTGAGGTTATGTGACATTCATGGGAGCACAATTAACTCTCAGCGACTTAACTTACTTAGAAATTCTCCAAAAGTTATAAAAGGTAACTGTAAATCTGAAGGATAAACGATCATTTAAACATTACGCTCCAAACTATGTTAAAATGGCTGCCGCTCCTGCCATTCCATTCAGAGACATAGTTACTCGTCAGTGTAATAGGTTGCAGCACTCTGCGTTTTACAAAAGGCCACAGTCCCGTCGTGCCGCGCTATTCCTGTTCTGCCCTGAGTCCCACACACGAGGAAAATTTTAACTTAGGCATAAGATCACAACTTTTTTTTCGGATCAACCTTCCAATTTTTAAGGATATATCTTTTAGATGCATGTACATAAACTTGGGGTTATTTTTACATTTACGTTTAGGATTAATTTTCATCTGCCTTTCACAGATGTGCAATATGGCCTCCGCCGGATGCACGACAAACGTTCAGCTGATATTGAAACTCGTCTCATGCTTCTGCTAGCATAGCTGAAGTTACTTCATTCTATGCTAGTACTATGCGGCGTAGCAGTTCACTCAAAGCCTCTCACAAATCCCCACAAAAGAAAACCACGTACCGTGAGATCAAACGACCTAGGGACGAGATCCGTGTACGCCCTGCTGTCAACCCTTTTATAAAACCGGCTGTTAAGAAATGTTCTTATTTGCAGCTGCCAGGGCACTAGTGTTCTGCTCTGCTGAAAAAAATTAAATGTTCGGTATGTTAAAGTACGTGATTCCTGTAAGCACCTTTCAGAAAAAAAGAGGGCCTTGTATATTTTTTTTAGGGTACAACACACATGAGAGTCCCTCTCGTGCTAGACAATGGCTGGTGGCTGGTGAGATCTACGTATTTTTACGTTGTGGCACCTCATTTTTCCACTTACGTGTAATGTGGGCTCACAATTGAACACCAAACGTGGAAGGTTCTTCCATCTGCACGTCCAGAAAGAGTTCACACAATTTTGCACGTTGTTGTTTGTCGCCATAGTAGGAAGGACTGTAGCAATTGAATTTTACATGGTTTCAAACACAAAAGTCGCCTCAAAACACATCGTACAGGTATACGAGGAATGGTTAACTCTTGGCGGACAGGACCGGTATGCTCCTATTGACTACGTGCAACACTCATGTAAATCAGCTCTGCCTCTCGGGCGAGCAAATGAAGGCGTTCTGTACATTTCTCTTTACATAAAAATCCAATGTCTTCAGATTTTTGCCGTCACTGTCGAATGCTTTGAGAAGTGGCGGTGCCGCATAGATGTAACTGAATTGCACCTGTTGTTTCACCTTATGTTATTGCTGTGTCAACTCGACGCACGCTGGGTAATGAACAAGTTATCTAAGTACACCAAGCAGTCACTCGTTGACCACGATGGCACCGAAACAGAGGACGACCGAAGAAAGGCAGAAATACTGAATTCAGTGTTCCGAAACTGTTTCACTGCGGAAAATCGTAACACGGTCCCTGACTTCAGCCGTCGCACGGACGCCAAAATGGAAAATATTGAAATAAACGATATCGGAATTGAAAAACAACTGCTATCACTTAGTAGCGGAAAAGTATCCGGACCAGACGAGATACCCTTAAGATTCTACAGTGATTATGCTAAAGAACTTGCCCCCTTTCTATCAGCAATTTATCGTAGATCGCTGGAAGAACGTAAAGTACCTAGCGACTGGAAGAAAGCGCAGGTCGTTACCATTTTCAAGAAGGGTCATAAATCAGATGCGAATAATTATAGGCCTATTTCGCTTACGTCAATCTGTTGTAGAATAATGGAACATGTTTTGTGTTCTCGTATTATGACGTTCTTAGACAATACAAATCTCCTTCATCATAACCAACATGGATTCCGCAAACAGAGATCATGTGAAACTCAGCTCGCCCTATTTGCCCAAGAAATTCACAGTGCCGTAGACACTGGCGAGCAGATTGATGCCGTATTCCTGGACTTCAGGAAGGCATTTGATACGGTTCCGCACTTACGTTTAGTGAAAAAATACGAGCTTACGGAATATCGGACCAGGTTTGTGATTGGATTCAGGATTTCCTAGAAGAAAGAACACAACATGTCATTCTTAACGGTTCAAAATCTGCAGTTGTAGAGGTAATTTCGGGAGTACCGCAGGGAAGCGTGATAGGACCTTTATTGTTTACAATATACATAAATGACTTAGTTGACAACATCGGTAGCTCCGTGAGGCTATTTGCAGATGACACGGTTGTCTACAAGAAAGTAGCAACATCAGAAGACTCGTACGTACTCCAGGAGGACCTGCAGAGGATTAATGCATGGTGCGACAGCTGGCAGCTTTCCCTAAACGTAGATAAATGTAATATAATGCGCATACATAGGGGCAGAAATCCATTCCAGTACGATTATGCCATAGGTGGTAAATCATTGGAAGCGGTAACGACCGTAAAATACTTAGGAGTTACTATCCGGAGCGATCTGAAGTGGAATGATCACATAAAACAAATAGTGGGAAAAGCAGGCGCCAGGTTGAGATTCATAGGAAGAATTCTAATAAAATGTGACTCATCGACGAAAGAAGTAGCTTACAAAACGCTTGTTCGTCCGATTCTTGAGTATTGCTCATCAGTATGGGACCCTTACCAGGTTGGATTAATAGAAGAGATAGACATGATCCAGCGAAAAGCAGCGCGATTCGTCATGGGGACATTTAGTCAGCGCGAGAGCGTTACGGAGATGCTGAACAAGCTCCAGTGGCGGACACTTCAAGAAAGGCGTTACGCAATACGGAGAGGTTTATTATCGAAATTACGAGAGAGCACATTCAGGGAAGAGATGGGCAACATATTACTACCGCCCACATATATCTCGCGTAATGATCACAACGAAAAGATCCGAGAAATTAGAGCAAATACGGAGACTTACAAGCAGTCGTTCTTCCCACGCACAATTCGTGAATGGAACAGGGAAGGGGGGATCAGATAGTGGTACAATAAGTACCCTCCGCCACACACCGTAAGGTGGCTCGCGGAGTATAGATGTAGATGTAGATGTAGAAGCAGACCCTTGCTGCTAACCACATGAACCGACAACTTGCAGATACCGCCAAGGAAAAGATGCAATATCTCTGCATAAGTTAAAAATACACTCATGTTTCTACATTCATTAACGTAAAACATGCTGGGGGATTAAGCTGCCCCTACCGCTGTCGTTTTATGCAACCTGCTATGTTACATCTGGCACTGAAAAACCACGGGCAAGATTTTAATATTCTATTATTTGCTATGCGCAAACTGCACTGAAATGCCAAAGAAATTGGTATAGCCATGCGTATTCAAATACAGAGATACGTGAACTGGCAGAATACGGCGCTGCAGTGGCAACGCCTATATAAGACAAATATCTGGCGCAGTTGGTAGGTCGGTTACTGCTGCAACAATGGCACGTTATCAATATTTAAGTGAGTTTGAACGTCATGTTATAGTCGGCGCACGAGCGATGGAACACAGCATCTCCGAGGTTGCGATGAAGTGCAGATTTTCCCTTACGACCACTTTATGACCGTACCGTGAATGTCAGGAATCCGGTAAAACATCGAGTCTCCGACATCGCCGCGGCCGGAAAAAGGTCATGTAAGAACGGGACCAATGACGACTGAAGAGAACCATTCAACGAAACATCATCGACATGGGCTTTCGGAGCCGAAGGCCCACTCGTGTATCCTTGATGGCGGCACGACACACAGCTTTAAGCCTCGCCTGTTCCCGTCAACAGCGACATTGGGCTGTTGATGACTGGAAATATGTTGCCTGGTCGGACGAGCCTCGTTTCAAACTGTATCGAGAGGATGGACGTGTACCGGTATGGAGACAACCTCATGAATCCATGGACCCTGCATGTCATCAGAGACTGTTCAAGCTGCTGGAGGCCCTGTAATGGTGTGGGGCGTGTGCTGTTGAAGTGATGTGGGACCCCTGATACGTATAGATATGACTCACACAGGTGACACGTACGTAAGCATACTGTCTGATCACCTGAATCCATTCATGTCCATTGTGCGTTCCGACGGACTTGTGCAATTCCAGCAGGACAATGCTCCAGGAACACTCCTCTGAGTTTAAACACTTTCGCTGCCCACCAAACTCCCCAGACACGAACATTATGGAGCATATCTGGGTTGCCTTGCAACGTGCTGTTCAGAAGAGATCTCCGCCCCATCGTACTCGTACGGATTAATGCACAGCCCTTCAGGATTCGTGGGGGTTAACTCCTTCCAGCACTACTTCAGACAGCCGGCCGGAGGGAGTGGCCGAGCGGTTCTAGGCGCTTCAGTCTGGAACCGCGCGACCGCTACGGTCGCAGGTTCGAATCTTGCCTCAGGCATTGATGTGTGTGATGTCCTTAGGTTAGTTAGGGTTAAGTAGTTCTAAGTTCTAGGGGACTGATGACCTCAGATATTAAGTCCCATAGTGCTCAGAGCCATTTGAACCATTTGAACTACTTCAGACATTAGTCGAGTCCATTCCACGTCGTGTTGCGCCACTTCTACGTGCTCGCATGCGCTCTACACGACATTAGGCAAGTGTACCGGTTTCTTTGGCTCTTCAGTGTATTAGTCCTAAAAAAAAAGAATAAATTAAGAGGTCCTATTAGTAGGAAATTTAAATTTTGTTCTGGGATACGTTATCACCGGAGGCCACAATTTTGGATTTATTCAAGAAAAATGTACAAAAGTGATCTTCAAACGCACCCCTACCCCCACACCCATTCCTCACCAGTCAGGATTTCTAGTATGTTGCTCGTGGCACTCCCTCGTAGCACAGTACAAAAATTTTCGACTAGACGAACCGTTCCCGATATTGGACCTTTTTTGGTCTCTATTTATCGGACTACTACACCACCATTATTGTCAGCTATTTTGTTAACATAGTTAATTTTAACCTGCCCGTGAGGCTAGTGAAAGAAAAACGACTTTTTAAACGTTGCGCTAAAACTAATTACGTTGACAGTTGATCCAAACTTAACCCTTACAAGCACAATACTTTCCTAATCAGAAGGCCTGACGAATACAACGATGTAGCTATTTACTTTAGTCTGTTAAAATTCACAAAACTGTTACGTAAAATTTGCACAAACGTCAGTTTTTACGATCTGTAAGTGCCTGACTGAGCCAGTGGTGTAATAAGACCGGTTAATGAAGACCAAAAAATGTCAAATGTGGGAAATAATTCGTGCAATCACAAATTTTTGTACAGTGGTTGGAGGGAGTGCCATGAACAGCATACTAGAAATCCTGACCGGTGGTGTCTGAGTGTGGGAGTGGGGACGCGTTTGTAGGTCACTTCTTTTCTTGCATAGCTCGAAAATTATGGACTGTAGCGAAAAGGTGTCGTAGTACAAAATTTGACAACATTAAATTTCCTCAAAATGGTCCTGTTCATTATTTCTGTAGGACTACTAGTTTGCGCATAGCGCCCGAAAAGATTTGAAAACCTCGCGCGTAGCTTTTTAAGGCCATATACTGTATAACATCGCAAGATGCATCAAACGGCACCGATAGGGACAGCTGAATCACCCTGTATAGTCTTTGAAACACCTTCTATATTCGCACGTCCATTGTTAAAGTTATTAGATTGCTGTTTTCAAAATTCCTCCTAATGAGTGTTAAAGTAGACAGAAACTTCGTTAAGGAGTGACACGAACTGTGCGCTAGTGGAAGATTCACATGTTAAAGAAGCTGTTTTGACGAAGAAGGTATCGAGAAACGACAAATTTTTAAAAGTCAGTTAATTTAAAGAAACAAAGTTTGTGTTGTGAAAGCGACAGGTGGCGTCCCACCTTACGGGAAAATACGTCGCTTTGCTGCTCGGAAGTGTGACATTTACCGCCCCAGCAAGTCCGTTCAACTTGACGGCTCGCGTGATTCTACAGCTGCAGGTAAATGTCACTGAAGTAAGGCTCTGCGGCGAATGTCACATGGGATTACACGTCAGGGGGTGGCGCGTTCTGGGAGACTGGAAATCAAGCATTCCGGGAAAAGTTGGATTCGAGGAGCAACTTCTTGAATGAGAAACAAGTATTTATTGAAAAGTATGCACCAACAATGGAGACTTTAGTGGCATCATACTTATCTGCTTCTTTCCCCCAGATGATATGGTACAAAACGAAACTGAGGAGTATAGGGTACGTGACTGTTTTCTGGAAATGATCTTAACCCCAGGACGCCTAAGGGGGGGGGGGGGGGGGGGTTCGTAGAACCAACAATATTTTTTAAGTCCCCTGCTTTTGCCCAAGTAACTTTCATACTACATATTCCCTTTGAGTTATTGTTTGTTGGCTATTTTATGAAACGTTGGTGTCAATATATTTTATAGAAAATTCCTGCTTTGAAAGAAAAAATAAATAAACTTATTATGGGTCCAACAAACCCTCCCCTTAGGCTTCCATGCTATTGATAATTTCTCTTAGTAGCATTTCGTATTTCTCATCTCTGCAACAATTCAAGTTACTTTCTTGTTGGTTGGTATTATTGATATTCACAACAATCGGTTTACTTTCAGAGGAAGTGATTGTTGATGTCAGTCAGTTGTTATTTATCTTGTAAACTTGCAGTGAATTAGTGCAGTTCCCTACTGTTCACACCCAGACTTATAAATGACTAAAAGAATATGTGACTCGTCTTTAGAAAGAGTTCTGAATGAAATTTTAGATGAAGATTCTGACTCGGAGAGTGAAAGTGAATATGAGGATAGTGCTATGGAGTATGATTCAGATCGGGAAAGTGATGTGGATGTTAGAGAAGATGAAGATAGCGCAGCTTCAGGCAGTGATCATCAGGATGTTATTGTGGCCAAGTCTGGAAGAAGGTACGTAACCACACAGCCTAGAATTCCTCGGAGGTCTGTTGCTAATATAGTAAGAGAGCAGGCAGGAGTAACTACCGCTGGTGTTTGCCATTCACCTGGAGAAGCCTTGAAGTTACTTCTTACGCCTGACATCATGGATGTTATAGTAAATAATTCAAATGAAGAGGCAGTTAGGCGAAATGTTACTTTGACTAATGAGAAAGAATTGTATGCTTTTATAGGAATCCTGATACTTATGGGGGCAAATAAGGACAATTCTGTCAGTGTACACGATCTTTGGTCAGACCTAATGGGTCGGCCAGTTTAAAAGGATGTTATGGCAAGAGAGCGTTTCAAGGAACTTATTGCAATCATAAGGTTTGATGACAAAAGTACCCGCCAGCTAAGAAGGGAAGCAGACAAGTTCACAGCAATCTGTGATGTTTTCAACAAAGTGAATGATAGGTTTCCACTACTGTATAAACCAGGAGTCCACCTCACCATTGATGAGATGCTCAGTTTGTTTAGAGGGGACTGTCCCTTCAAAATATTTATGAAGGATAAACCGGGCAAGTATGGCATCCTTATACGCATCATGTCCGATGCTGTTGCATATGGAACCCTATGCAGGTAATGTTCAGAATTTGTCTAAAGAAGAACGGGGTTCAGCAGCTGTCGTCAAACTTGTGGTAGTACCTGTGAAAATTACTGGTCGAAATATTACTACAGACCGATACTACACATCGGTGGATTTGGCGGAAGAGTTATACCAAGACTACAAAGTAGGAAGTCTCCAGTCAAGAAGGAAGCATATTCCAGACATAATGAAGAACACGTCAAATGGAGAGCTATATTCATCAATGTTCTTGTTCACAGACCCATCAACAGGTAGGCCTCCAGTAACTTTGGTGTCCTACATAGCAAAAATGAAACCAAGTAAAAACTTACTGATGTTGTCAACAATGCACCAAGATAAAGGCATTGTTGGAGGAGGGAAGATTAAAACCGAGATAAATGAATATTAAATTCCACTAAAGGTGGAATTGATCACATTGATCAAATGGCGCTTATGTACACCTGCAAGAGGGAACAGAGAGATGGCCTCTATCTGTATTTTACTCTCTCATCGACATTTGTGCTATCAATGCAACCACCATATTCATCCAGCAACATCCAATATGGAATGAAAAGAAACACAATAAACGGAATCTTTATCTTCTGCAAGCTGGGATGGAACTAGTGAAATTGCAGGTAGAAGAAAGAAGTGCCAATGAAAGAGGGTTATGTAACCAAATTGTTCAATGAATGGAGACTATTCGACAAAAGAAAATCAAAGAAGTGACAACAGAAGCACGTCAGCCTCCTGCAGGGAAAGGTCGGTGCCATATTTGTGTAAGAGAAGCTAAAACAAAGAAGCAGACGTACAACAATCTAAGTAAACCAAAACAGTATTGTGCACTGTGTCATAAACATGTGTGTAACACACATTTAGGAAAAAATTGTGAAGTGTGTCTCTTTCTTTGAAGTTGAGGACTCAGAGTAGTCTATTGTATATGAACATATCTGTATTGTAATATGTCAATTTTTTATTCACTCAATCCAATATTTATAACAATTAACAACATTTATGAACCGATACCTTAGTCAAAATACATAAACCATTTTGAAAGTTGTAATTTTTCGTCAGTAAACTTATTTAATACCTGTAGGCTCGCCGAAACCCCCCCCCCCCCCCCCCCCCCCCCGCCCCTTAGGCATCCAAGTTAGAAACCATGTAAACTCGTTGGTAGTTGCGGCTTAATAGGTAGTGTGTCGAATTAATAAAGTAACGCTCGCAAGTTTGATGCTCATTCAGAGTAACTTTTTTTAAAAAAATTTCCTATTCTTGAATTTCCCTTATTTGTAATACAGTTATGTAAGAGCTTTAAATTGTACATCATACTACATTTTTGTATTCATTTTCATTTATTAGTTTCATTTTACAGTTGATCAATTTGAAATGAATCACAAGGACGGTGTTACGAAACTGTATTTCATGTCTGATGTAGCTCTTTTTATGAAGGATCTGAGAAATCATTTAATAATTTGCGACCACATTATTCTTCCCAAACCAGTCATTGAAGACAATAATTTGCTACGTCACACTGTCTCCATTGAACATGTTGTGAAGCCGTACGATTTTGACAAAGAGAAAAATTGAACACAGCTTGGAAACTGCAAGGAAATATAATAAGACCAGGCCATTAAGATTAAATGAAAGTTGGTCCTGCTTAAGTATTTTTAAATCAAAGTGTTTCAGTAGCAGCAATAAAACAACAGAGACTAAGATTTAGCTGTTGTAAATTTTATAGACATAACTTTCCGGTGGTTTAAATTAATAAACTGGAGGAACAGAAAAACTGCAATGTGTAAAGTTGTTGTAGACAAACATGATGATGCTGTGCAGTTCCCAACGAGTGCTAGCACGCTGTCTGAAAATATGATAACTGGGAAAGGGTTACCTGAAAAACATTAGTTGTTGTGGCAACAACCACAGCAATTACGCAGTTTTAAGACAGTTCCGTAACTTATTGCTGTTACAGTTCTTCCGTCCTAGTCGCCATGCAATGCCGTTTTAACGTTTCTTATTTCCGGAACATAAAAATCTGGGCTCTTTTGAAAGAAAGTAGGGATTGTAAATGCACCATAAATAGTTCAAATGGCTCTAAGCACTAAGGGACTTAATATCTGAGGCCATCAGTTCCCTAGACTTAGAAATACTTAAACCTAACTAACCTAAGGACATCACACACATCCATGCCCGAGACAGGAGTCGAACCTGCGACTGTAACAGCAGCGCGGTTCCAGACTGAAACGACTAGAACCGCTCGGCCATAGCGGCTGGCGTAAATGCATCAGTAAATGCATCAACTTGCCTCTATCATCCTTCAGAAACTTCCTTTTAAATGCGTTTTCCATTACTAAATAACTAAATTGTTCGCAGGAAGAGTACGGAGAAACACTAATAACTTAAACTAACACTCCTGTAACACATGTACAGCTTCGTCCTAGTCCTAGCCTGTGACGTCACCGGAGCTTCGGCGAGTAACAGAACGTTTTCGATCACGTGACTAAAGTTTGAAATGTAATGATTTTAAGCTTGAAAACAATAGATATTCTATGATATTACTAACCGAAAATGCTATTGGATGTTATAATAATTCAGAATAACAATAATCCACAACATATTTTTAACACTGGAAAATAGCCAATTATCAGTTGCGACAGGTCTACTAATTGAGACACGAAATGATACCGAAACAACACATGTATGTTTTTCATGCTTCCGCGTTTGTAAACAACTGAAAAGCTCTTCAAACAATGACATTAAGTAATTGCTGGAAGTCTTAACGACTGAGGTTGACTACTGTCTCATCCATAAGAACAATTCGAGAGGTAGTCATAAAGCTTTAATTATCGCCTCGAAAAAATGAAGTTATGTTATTAATTTTTCGTATCTCTGTGTGCACATGTCTGCAGACCTGGTACACACTGAAATAGCCGCGCTATAGTTCTGCAGCACGCCACTAGAGGAGCCGACATAGTATGAAACGGAGAGGCTCTAACGGTATACTCCGTTACCTGGTACGGGGATTTCATTGTAAACCAGAGCTACAGGTACGTACCAGCAACGAACGATATAAACATTTAATTACGTTGCTTTATCGTTTCGAGCTGATAGTTAAAATTTCATGACTGTTAAGAGAGAGCGAAAAGGAACCAACAAAACCGCGTCCTTAAAACGTCATTGCGCTATGATTCTACAATGTGATTACATTTAGCCCGGAATTGAATGTACCAGTGTTCCAAATTTTATTTATTCGTATGGTCAACCAATTCACAAGTTATCCCAATTCACAAAGTATGTAAGGCCTTCGTCATACAATTTCCCAACTATACAGCGTCTTCTTCGTTGGTAGTGAGCCAAATAACTCTTGCTAACGATCGTATTTACGTTACAATTTCCAATGGCCTTATTTAGGGGACCGACGACTCTTTTTGTATATCAAATTAGGAGGGAAATTTGATAATTAAAGAGACAAACTGATGCAGAAATGAAACAATTTGTGCGAGGAGTTTCTTACTTTTATGACTTTTAGGTTAGCATCACTAGGATGATAAAAACTTTCTAAAGCAGAGATAGTATAAGTTTTTCCTTCTTTGCAAAAACCGGAAGAAGAAATAAACCTTTGACATTTGCCGGTGACATAAATCTGTCAGAAAAGTAAAGGATGGATACTGTTTTGAAAAGAGGTTATAAGATAAACATCAACAAAAGTGAAACAAGGGTGAAGGAATGTAGTCGACCAGGCGATGGTGAGGAAGTTAGCTAAGGGAATGAATTATTAAAAGTAGTACATGAGTATGGTTATTCATGCAGCATAATTACTGAAGATGGCCAAAGTTGAGAGAATATTAAAAGCATAGCATGAAAAGCATTTCTGAAAAAGTGGAATTGATTAGCATGTAATATGCAGAGTAAGGCAGCTAAGATAGGCCACTCCAAATACACACAGACTGAACGGAGAATATGCGAATTTCCTGACGTTAAAAAGTAATTATTATCGTTTATAGTTGCCGAATTACGACACCGGCTTTTTTTTCTATTGGAACTATGCAATTTTTTCTGTGTCGTCTGAAAAAGCTTGTAAGAGATGATGTAACATGCATGGGACTTGATTAAACAGTATTAAGATAACAGCGCCGCATACCACTGTCCCACCGACAGGGAAAGAGGTTCCGCGAACGTTCGTCCTATTGTGCCAAATGTAAGCAAACATCTCAGGTATGGTCCTTGTGCGCTTCAGGCCTATCAGTCTGCTGTTACAGTAGTCAGATAACTTGCTCGTAAAGCTACTGAGACATTCGCAATGAATACAACAGTCGAAAAAGTGAATATCGTTTATTGCGAATGACGCCAAACTATTAGAGCAGCGGAGCGGTTTTTGCTGAAGAGTAACCAGATCACGCAAAACACTCACGATCTGCCTTTGTAAATATTATAAAATCCATTATAGCAACTGGAAGTGTGAAGAATAAAATACGACAAGGAAAAAGAAGAGTAACTGATGAAAGACTAGCATTTTAACCGCAGTAACGCACAATGAAAATGTCATTAAGAGACATCTCGGAAATACGAGATGGATCAAGCAATGGAGTGTTCTGCGGGCACTAGATTCCATCGAATTTCATCCTCTTCATATTTTGCTACATCTACAGCTTCATGGCAATGACTTCCAAAATCAGTTACAGTTCACCGAATGTTATCTATGAAAAACGCAAAGCGATGCAGCTTATGTATCAAAAATGTTCTTTGAGGAAGAAGGCCGGCCGGAGTGGCCGAGCGGTAATAGGCGCTACAGTCTGGAGCCGCGCGACCGCTACGGTCGCAGGTTCGAATCCTGCCTCGGGCATGGAATTGTTTACAAACCATGGGCAAGTCAGTCTTCGCAGTATGTACTAATCGTCAGTTGAAAATCAGCGCTGACTTAAAGACGTGGATAAAAACAACCTCTTCGTCTATCAACGTTTGGTGGGTGTTTTTTAAGACCCGCATCATTTGGAATTACAATCAAGAATCTCGAGTCCCCAAGATATGGTGCTGCCGAAGGTTTAGGAAAACATCCTACGGGCCATATGGCAGTCAGTGTATTGCCGACATGAGTGCTCTGCCTCCCATTCCGCACGTACAATGACAAATCCTCTTAAGAGAACATTTGGAGAGCACTGGAAATGTCGTTGAGGAAACGCAGAACGGTCTGCATATTCACCCAACTTAACACACCTGTGGCGAAAATTAAAACAAGAAGTCTATTACGAAACACCGACGACTCCCGACGGCATGAAATGACGTGAGCTACCAATAAATCTAGATGAAATTCAACGCGCAGTATTATTTCTTCACAATCACTTTACACCGTCTAACAATGTTCAAAGTCAACGTTCTGAGCGCATCGTGGACAGCCATGGTAATAAACACACGAGTCGTACCTGAGTCATGTGCTTGCTAACATTTAGTATAATATGACGGACATTTGTAGAACCTCACCTCCTGATGACGGGACTGTGGTCTGCGGCGCTGTTGTCTTGATATTATTTGACGAAGTCCCACAGACGTTACGTAGTTGAAATTCTCTTAAAAGTTTCTTTGAAACGACACACAAAAAAAAACTTAGTTCCATTACACACTGAAGCGCCTAAGAAAGTGGCATAGGCTTGCGTATTCAAAATACAGAGATTTGTAAATAGGTAGAATACGTCGCTGCGGTCGGCATCGCCTATAAAAACAAGTGTCAGGCGCAGTTGTTAGGTTGGTTACGGCTGCTACAATGATAGGTTATCAAGATTTAAGTGAGTTTGAATTTGGTTTTATAGTCTGTGCACGACCGATGGATCACAGCATCTCCGACGTAGCGTCGAAGTGGGGATTTTCCTGTACGACCATTTCACGAGTTTACCGTGAATATCAGGAATCCGATAAAACATCAAATCTTCGACATCATTTGCAGCCGGAAAAAGATCCTGCAAGAACGGGCCCAAAGACGTTCAACGTGAAAGAAGTGCAACCCTTCCACAAATTGTTGCACATTTGAATGCTGCGCCACCAACTAATGACAGCGTGCGAACCATTCAACGAAACATCATCGATATATGCTTTCGGAGCCGAAGGTCCATTTGTGTATCCTTGATGACGGCACGACACAACGCTTTAAGCCTCGCTTGGGCCCGTCAACAGCAATCTTGGACTGTTGATGACTGGAAACATGTTGCCTGGTCGGACGAGTCTCGTTTCAAATTGTCTCGAGGGGATGGACGTGTATGGGTATGGAGACAACCTCATGAATCCATGAACCCTGGATGTCAGCATGCCAAGTTGATGGAGGCCCAGTAATGGTGTCGGGCGTATGCAGTTGGAGTGGTAAGGAACCACTGATACGTCTAGATACGATTCTGATAGGTGGCATGTACGTAAGTGTCCTGTCTGATCACCTGCAATCATTCATGTTCATTGTACATTTCGACGGACTCGGGCAATTTCAACAGGACAATGCGACACCCCACACTACCAGAATTGATGCAGAGTGGCTCTAGGAACACTCATCTGAATTTAAACACATCCGCTGCCCATGAAACTCGCGAGACATGAACATTATTCAGGATATCTGGGATGCCCTGAACTGTGCTCCACCCTCTCGTTCTCTTACAGATTTATGGAGAGCCCTGCAGGATTCATCGTGAGAATTGCTTTCAGTACTACTTATGAATTGGAGGTAGCCTGTCTTAGCTTTCTAATTCCGTATATTTATTTGTTTGGAAATTTGTTCTGAGGGTCCTTTTCTGGAGTGTATGCTTGTACTGAAGTGAAACATGGACGACATACAGTTCAGACAATATGTGGATGTAAGCTTTTGAAATGTCGTGTTACAGAAGTCTATTGAGGAGTATGTGGGAAGCAGAGTTATTAATAAAGAGATACCGAATCAAAATGAGGGCTAAAGAAATTTAGGGTGCAACTTGACTAAAAGAAGGGATAGTTTGATAGGGCAAATCCTGCGGCATCAGGGAATAGTCAGATAGTTAATGGAGAGGAGTGTGGGGGTAGAGACAGGCATGTCAACATGGATGCAGGTTGAAGTAACTAAACAGAGACGAAGAAGCTTGCAAAGGATAGAGTAGCGTGGAGCGGTGCATCAATCAAGTGTTTGGACTAAAAACGACAATATCAGTAACATGCAAATATTCACATTACCTACAAGGTCCATATTTTTTTGGTCTACTCATCTGTAGCAACAAGTTCTGTGGCAGGGCGAAACGTGAGAGAGGTGCTGAATACTGGTAAATGGGCGAAAAAATTGATGAAAGAACAGAGAAGTCGGTGCGTTGTTTCGAAGAAGTGCGCAAGGAGCAGATGACAGGCTTTCTTTTGGGTCTCGGGAGCGCGTTGGTCGGATTGAGTGTTAATTGCCTCCTTCGCGTCATCCTCTGCTAAGTAAATTTGTGGAGTGTCGACCGAGAAATTACTTTCCTGATTAGGGAGGGGCAGAGGTAATTTAGAGAAAGGCAGAAAGGGCAGCGCGAGGGGGAGAGGAGGAGAGGGGAGCGAGGGAGGGCAGGAGGCGAGATATGCGAGCGGCTCTGCCCTGGACCGGAATAATGTGCTAACGAATGCCGCCACGGCAGCGCGCGGCCCGGACGCCTTAAAGAGGAGCGGTCGCCGTGGGCCGCCGTCGCCGTCACTGCTCCGGGAAGGCGGGCCGAGGCGAGGGAGCGAAGGAAAGCTGCGAACCAGGCAGCCAAGACCGGCCGGCGAGCTTCCAGTGTGGCGCGGAAAATTTGATTCTCAATGCGGCCCCGAAGACAATCCTTCTCGAGGACAAGTTCCAAAATCACTTTTTCTAAATTTTCATTAATGTTATTTTCGTCACCATTATACAGAGTGAGGCGTCTAACATTTTCATCTCAAATAAATTTTGACTCGATATAATTGTAATGACTTTTCACTCAGAAGAGTAGTGAGCAGGCGCTTTTGAACAACGGCGATCGCTTTCTCGCAACTTCACCAATCTTCTCTCTATTTTCTTTTAAGTAAATGAACAATGGTAATTTTCGCGCCAAAATAGATCTGTGTCGGACAAATTCAGTGACATAGCTTTTTTGTACATCTGAAACAAATTACGGACTACAAATATCCTCCTCGAGAGTGTCGTAAATATCATGTACCATTTGTCACGGTGGTACTAATTTGTATAAAGAAACGTTAACTTCAGGCTGACGCGCAGTGTAAACTTCGCGACAACAGGACGAAAATTCCCGTATTCAGTGTATTGTCAGTCAGTAATTTCTTGCGAGACCTTGAGTACAGGCACGGTAGCTCAGCAGTTCGATCAGGGGACCAGCCACCGTCTATAATTATAATAAAAATCTGAGTGGTGTTCCAATCGATGGATTTTGAAAGATAACATGTGATTTCCGCACGGAAAAACAACGGAGAAACAGATCGAAAGAAAGATAGGTCGGTAAGATCACTGTCCGTGAAAGGCAGGGTTCTGAGCTTCAGTCACAGTCCCTCGCAAGGTTTTAACCTCACACGAAGTTTCAAAAGAGTGAACATTCCCATGCAGATTGAAAGACCCATTCTGGATACAAAAGAGTTATGTCACATAACTTGTCTCATACGGATCGGCTATTCTAAGGCAGAAAAATACCATTGAGCTAGTAAGGCCGGCCGTAGTGGCCGAGCGGTTCTAGGCGCTACAGTCTGGAACCGCGCGACCGCTACGGTCCCAGGTTCGAATCCTACCTCGGTCATGGATGTGTGTGATGTCCTTAGGTTAGTTAAGTTTAAGTAGTTCTAAGTTCTAGGCGAATGATGACCTCAGCAGTCAAGTCCCATAGCGCTCAGAGCCATTTGAGATAGTAAAGACAAAGTTAATGTGATTATTGAAGTTGTGAAAATCATATGTAGTTTCGTTTCATGAGCGTATGCTACTTATTAGTTGAAAAGAGGTGACAAGTAATTTTAACAAGCCAAAGGTTATTTGATGTGCGAAAGTTAAGCATATCACCTTGTATGACATGAAAGTCAAGAAGAGGAATTCTACTTTTAGTTTTAATCGTTCACTTAAATGTTTGTTATATTATTTATCCAAGTAGTCACTGTATTTTGTATCACACATTCTTCACAAGCCCACAAGCTTACGTATGCCTCCCTCCCCCGGAAAGAAAGAATCTATTTGCCGTGGCTCGTAACCATTTTCACTCAGCACCACAACGTCATAGCCGTGTGCATACTTTTGTCTCTTCAAATGCCAAGTTCGGTCAGTATGGGGGGTTACTTTGCACCTCAAGACAGAAAGAGTTGAGGAATGGTACGACACTGGACCCACACAGGATGACTGCTCAAGCCCCAGACGCCCATCCAGAGCCAGGTTTTCCAGGTTTCCCTAAATCGCTTGAGTACTTCTATCGGTTCTCCCTTCTATTCCAGTCTCGTATTGCTCGTGGAAAGAAAGATTGTCGGTATGCCTCTGTGTGGGCTCTAATCTCTCTGATTTTAACCTCATGGTCTCTTCGCGAGCCGGCCGAAGTGGCCGAGCGGTTCTAGGCGCTTCAGTCTGGAACCGCGCGACCGCTACGGTCGCAGGTTTGAATCCTGCCTCGCGCATGGATGTGTGCGGCTTCCTTAGATTAGTTAGATTTAAGTAGATCTAAGTTCTACGGGACTGATGACCTCAGATGTTAAGTCCCATAGTGCTCAGAGCCATTTGAACCATCTCTTCGCGAGATATACGTAGGATGGAGCAATATCTGCTTGACTCCTCGGCGAAGGTGTGTTCTCGAAACTTCAACAAAAGCTGGTACCGAACTATTGAGTGTCTCTCTTGCAGAGTCTTCCACTGGAGTTTATCTATCATCTTCGTAACGCTTTCGCGATTACTAAATGATTCTGTAGCGAAGCGCGCTGCTCTCCTTTGGATCTTCTCTATCTCTTCTATCAACCCTATCTGGTACGAATCCCACACCGGTGAGCAGTATTCAAGCAGTGGGCGAACAAGTGTAGTGAAACCTACTTCCTTTGTTTCCGGACTGCATTTCCTTAGGATTCTTCCAATGAATCTCAGTCTGCCTTCTGCTTTACCGATGATTAATTTTATATGGTCATTCCAGTTTAAATCACTCCTAACGCCTTCTCTCATATAATTTATGGAATTAACTGCTTCCAGTTGCTGACCTGCTATATTGTAACTAAATGATAAAGGATCTTTCTTTCTATGTATTCGCGGCACATTACACCTGTCTACATTGAGATTCAATTACCATTCACCGCTGCACCATGCGTCAATTCGTTGCAGATGCATTTCAGTACAATTTCCCATTGTTACAACCTCTCGATATACTACAGCATCATCCGCAAAAAGCCTCAATGAACTTTCGATGTTATCCACAAGGTCATTTATATATATTGTGAATAGCAAACGGTCCTACGACACTTCCATGCGGCACACCTTCGGAAGACTTCTCTTCATTGAGAATGTCATGCTGCGTTCTGTTATCTAGGAACTCTTCAATCCAATCACACAATTGGTCTGATAGTCCATATGCTCTTACTTTGCTCATTAAACGACTGTGCGGAACTGTGTCAAACGCCTTGCGGAAGTCAGGAAACACGGCATCTACCTAGGAACCCGTGTCTGTGGCCCGCTGAGTCTCGTGGACGAATAGAGCGAGCTGGATTTCACACGATGGTCTTTTTCGAGACCCATGCTGATTCCTACAGAGTAGATTTCTAGTCTCCAGAAAAGTCATTATACTCGAACATAATACGAGTTCCAAAATTCTACAACTGATCGACGTTAGATATATAGGTCTATAGTTCTGCACAACTGTTCGACGTCCCTTCTTGAAAACGTTGATGACCTGTGCCCTTTTCCAATCTTTTGGAACGCTACGCTCTTCTAGAGACCTACGGTACACAGCTGCAAGAAGGCGGGCACGTTCCTTCGCGTACTCTGTGTAAAATCGAACTGGTATCCCATCAGGTCCAGCGGCCTTTCCTCTTTTGAGCGGTTTTAATTGTTTTTCTATCCCTCTGTCATCTAAGTGTTTGGTGTTTCAAGACGCACCATACAGAAAATTTATGCCGCATGCAGGGAACAGGAAAACATGATCCACTAAGTCACAAAGCGGACGAAAGTTTGTGTTGAGTGATCGTGACGAACGGTCATTGAAGAGGGTTGTGGCGAAGACAGTAGCGAAAGTCACAGCAGAACTCAATATCACGCAACAGCACGAAGGGAGGTGGCCTGGACTATGCGGCATTGGAAGTAAGTCGTTTGGTCGAATGAATCGTGTCTCACACTAGTTCCAACTTTTGGCCGACCTTATGTTCCAAGCGCTCGGCGATGATTTGAGCTGGTATATGGTGGTATTCCATGGGACTGATAGTTAGTCTTCAAGGTCGCATTACTGCCAAGCATTATATGACGATTTTCTTTAATCAGGTCCATTCTATAATAGAACGTTCATTCCGTAACGGTGATGCTATGTTCCAAGACGACAGGGCCCCTGTTTACACAGCTCCAGGACGGATTTTTTGGACACGAGGATGATTTTCCTCATATACCCTGACCACCACCATCACCAGATCTCACTATTATTGAGCCTTTGCGTTCTACTTTGGAGAGAAGGGTGCTTGTTCTCTATCCACCTCCAGCATCATTACCTGAATTCGCCGCTATTTTGCAGGAAAAACTGTATAAGATTCCCTTGAAAACCACACACGAGATCTATTTATCCATTCCGAAGCAAGTGGAAGCTGAATGCCAACGATTTTCCTGTACCGTGTTAGGCATTGTGGTAATGTTTTGTGTTGGTGGTGGTTCCATATTTTTGTCCACCCCCTCCCCCTACACCCCGTAAGTATCCGGATAATTTTGATCGTATGGTATGCTTCAGTTGCCTTAGTGACATGTGAATGTAGTGAGCCTGAAACCTAAAAGTCAAAGGAATGCAGGATTCGTTACGATTGTGGACGGGGCCGTAATCAGTTACACACATTTATTTTTTAAAAAATAATTCCACACTCAACAATAAATAAAAAATACCATACGTTATTAATGAAGGAATAAACAACCGTGTAAATAATAGTGTTTTCAGTGCGTTACAATTTAGTAAATCACCATAAAATACAGAAAAAGTAAGAAAAAGCCTATGTGACCACGGCTGAATGCCTTACGCACCAAGAATGGCAATAAATTAAGAATGTTTAAGAACTCGCTGTAATTAAAAGGTAAGTGGCCACAAACACAGCAGAAGGTATCAGACGCCAGGAATGGCAGTAAATAAGGTTTCAAGGCTTACTCCTAAAATACAAATATGGAATTATTTCTCAAAGCGAATGACCACAATCACGGCTGAAGGCCTTACACGCCAGGAACGGCAATTATATAAAAAATTTAGAAACCTGCTGTAAAACAGCAAATAAAAGCAAACATGCAACTGGTCACCAAAGGGGTGAAATAAGATGTGGTAACCTTGTAACACAACCCTTACACTGCTAGATTTATTCCAGAAGACGACCAGAACTATAACTAGACATACATAACCTTTCATGTAGGCATTGCTAGGTATGGTAATAAATAATACAATAATAAAACACAAGGACCAGTCACAGACGGTGCTCCAGGAATAGTCCTCTGAGAAGGTCCAGTAACAAACACTTTCACGAGCCATGAGATAGGCAGCCAAGAGTTGCATTCACTTCACAAGATAGTAATTCAGACTAGTGACAGTCTAACGAATGACTAATGATAATCTTGCTGAAGCTACCTGACGTCCAATAAACCAAATGCAAGAATGGAACAACACGCCAAAGCCGGAACCAGCAAACTGCACTACGCCTCAGCGACACTATGAGCAGAAACACGAACCCAACTCACTGGAGAATCGCGAGATGTCACAATGGTGGAGGTTTCTCTACTTGAACTGAAATGCACTGATCTTAAAGCCTGCAGGATCTGGTTTACGACGAGGTCGTGTACCCTCGTGACCACAGCCTTTCCATCCGGCAGTCCATGCGCGCCGCCAGCAGTCCCGGCGTGTTCGGGCTCTGTGTGGACCTGGCTCCCCCTGAGCCCCCAATCGAACTGCCACACTCAGACGACATGAAAAAACAACGACGTCGCCCCAAAGATAGGGCAACAGTTACTATATATCGATAACCGCCGCTGCTGCCACTAGCGGACAGGTAACGCTTGTGAAACAAGTGGCGCCAGTCAAGCCGAGAAGAAGACAAACTACCGCAACCATGCCAACTGAAGGATACGGTCTGACCTCCAACAGAGGGCGGAAACCTACAAACAGCACCAACGAGAGCCGCAGCACGGCTCAGAGCCCTAGTACAATTTTGGCTCTTCACCTAGACATGTACCAGAAGAGAGTCCCTGACATACTATAAGATTGTCATCTTGAGTTCTTTGGTGTATGTGTTTGATCACTGGGTTACAATGGTGCACACGTGCACTACTCTTGAATACGATCAGCCAGCGCCTGGACAGTGACCACGTCTACGACAGACGCCCGTTGCACCTAACCAATACATCTGGAGAAATCCTTGGTCAGTGAAGTGAAATTAGCAGACAGAATTGACTCTGGAAATACTGCATTTCTTATAAGTACATTCTGCATAAACGGTGATGCATGAGTAGACTCGATGTTTCGAGTAGAGCAACAGAAAATATCTGAACGTAAAATGTGAAACCGATAACCTGCCAACTACATCCGTTGTAAGGATATTATAGACTAGCCAGTGCCCCTTGTGTAATGATCTATGACTCGGGTATTTCGGTCTTACGTTGCGTTTATAAGATGGAAATTTGTGGTAAGGTCTTATGGGACTAAACTGATGAGGTCATCGGTCCCTAAGCTTACACATTAATTAATCTAACTTAAACTTACTTACACTAAGGGCAACACAGACACTCATGTCCGAGGGACGACTCGAACCTACGACAGGGGAAGCGGCGAGCACCGCGACAAGACCGCTCGGCTACCTCGTGCGGCTTGCGTTTATAACAAGGCCATTAACCGTGCAGACCTAGTACTGGTAAGAATGGAGAGTGGGCTGTTTAAGGGCGCGTCAGGAATAGCCTTATTATTTACTGGGTCAGTCGTATATTTATGATGTTGGTAGGTTACTTCAAAAGGGAGAAGGGATAAGCTTGCATCTGGAAATTTTTCTGGAGGGATTTTTGGGAAACAGCTCTAGCATTCACTCTATGAAGTGTCTCAACTTCCTGTTTCGAGAAAAGTCTGAGAAGTGCCTACGTTTTTCCCCAAAACAATTAATTGCATTTCATTATATGTCATTCGTTTGTGACACCGAAAATGCAGGATGCATGGCACATGCTACCTATATACACTAATGGCCATTAAAATTGCTACACCAAGAAGAAATGCAGATGATAAATGGGTATTCATTGGACAAATATATTATACTAGAACTGACATGCGATTATATTTTCACGCAATTTGGGTGCATAGATCCTGAGAAATCTGTACGCAGAACAACCACCTCTGGCCGTAATAACGGCCTTGATACGCCTGAATATTGAGTCAAACAGAGCTTGGATGGCGTGTACAGGTACAGCTGCTCATGCAGCTTTAACACGATACCACAGTTCATCAATAGTAGTGACTGGCGTATTGTGACGAGCCAGTTGCCCGGCCACCATTGACAAGACGTTTTCAACTAGTGAGAGATCTGGAGAATGTGCTGGCCAGGACAGCAGTCGAACATTTTCTGTATCCAGAAAGGCCCATACAGGACGTGCAACATGCGGTCGTGCATTATCCTGCTGAAATGTAGGGTTTCGCAGGGATCGAATGAAGGGTAGAGCCACGGGTCGTAACACATCTGAAATGTAACGTCCAATGTTCAAAGTGCCGTCAATGCGAACAAGAGGTGACCGAGACGTGTAACTAATGGCACCCCACACAATCACGCCGAGTGATACGCCAGTATGGCGATGACGAATACACGCTTCCGATGTGCGTTCACCGCGATGTCGCCAAACACGGATGCGAAAATCATGATGCTGTAAACAGAACCTGGATTCATCCGAAAAAATGACGTTTTGCCATTCGTGCACCCAGGTTCGTCGTTGAGTACACCATCGCACGCGCTCCTGTCTGTGATGTCAAGGGTAACCGCAGCCATGGTCTCCGAGCTGATAGTCCATGTTGCTGCAAACTGTTCGTGCAGGTGGTTGTTGTCTTGCAAACGTCCACATCTGTTGACTCAGGGATCGAGACGTGGCTGCAAGATCCGTTACAGCCATGTGGATAAGGTGCCTGTCATCTCGACTGCTAGTGATACGACGCCGTTGGGATCCAGCACGGCGTTTCGTATTATCCTCCTGAACCCACCGATTCCATATTCTGCTAACAGTCATTGGATCTTGACCAACGCGAGCAGCAATGTCGCGATACGATAAACCGCAATCACGATAAGCTACAATCCGACCTTTATCAAAGTCGGAAACGTGATGGTACGCATTTCTCCTCCTTACACGTGGCATCACAACAACGTTTCACCAGGCAACGCCGGTCAAATGCTGTTTGTGTTTGAGAAATCGGTTGGAAACTTTCATCATTTCAGCACGTTGTAGGTGTCGCCACCGGCGCTAACCTCGTGTGAATGCTCTGAAAAGCTAATCATGTGCATATCACAGCATCTCCTTCCTGTCGGTTAAATTTCGCGTCTGTAGCACGTCAATTCGTGGTGTAGCAATTTTAATGGCCAGTACTGTATAACTTTTTATCTGAATTGTATGTAAATATTTGTAATTTAAATACTCTCTTTTAATAAGTAAGGACATTGCTTCCTGTATGTGTACATTTAGGTAGTAGTCTGTTGCCATTTCATTGTATTTATCTGTGTTTTACTGTGAAACTCTGGGAAAAAGCCAAAGGAATTGTTATTTGCATCGACTAGCAACGATAATAGCAGTGCTTGTGCGTTGTAAAATCGTTGGGTAGGGAGATGTTGCGCAGAGCGCGCGGAGAGAGCGGGAGACGGGTTCCAGCGCTTGTAGTGTGCGGAAGTGTGGTGTTAACGCTCTCGCAGTAGAGAGTACCATTTTCGGCGGCATCATGTACGTGCGCCGGCCAGATGTCTAGAGCAGGAGTGCGGATAGTGGACGGACGGAAGAGGCTGTATAATTACGATTGCCCAGTCCTATAATTAGCCATGGCTCCACAAGATGCTATCGTCTTCAACAACTGCAGCAGTTCCAGCAATACAGTTTCGTCGTCATCTCCGAGTTTCGTCGTATGCACAGCAGTGAAGGAAGACTGTTCATTGGTAGAAAGTATTAACTGCTAACCCAGCAGCACAACTGAATGTGATTTGATTGCTAAAATTTATTTAAATAATAATCAGTTAAACTCAGGGCGATTGTGTCCTCATTGCCCCAGACATTGTTACCAAGCAGAATCCTTGTTCCTTTTTTTCCTTATATGCTAACTAAGTGTCATAAGAAACAAATTGAATAGTTATAGCCAGTTTATTAATGAATAAGTTCTCTTTTAAGAATTTTAGCCTCAGTCTACTTTCAGTTAACTGTTGTACATCAGAGGCTTCAGTATACGACTAAAGTAAAGCAATTTCATTTTTCAAGTTTGAGAATCAGTCACTGAAAAAAAAATCCAAATCTAAAGAAATGCACAAATTAAGAGTGCGGAAGTTTTATTTATTTTACATATAGCTAGGAGCACATAGCTGTTTAGTTTGGTATGTATTCTAGTATTTAGTTCTGTTCAAGTCAGTAAAAAAGGCTCAGTTGTTCAGACAATAATATGAATTCCAATTTGCAAAATAAGTAATGGCAAAGTAAAAAGTGCTTGCTTTTCTTCTAAATTTCTTTCATGACTTTATGCTGAGGTCACTGAAAGTCACTGTCCACGAAACGATGCTCACTACTAACATACAGTTTAGTTGCATATTTTCAAATCATTACTCGATTGCCTTTTTCAAAATTTAATGCCAAACATAACGTAAGAGTGTCTTCTCTGTTTTCTTTATCATTACATGCTCACCTAAAATTAGTGTAAAAGATAAAAGAAAAAACGTGGCAACCTTTAGTTGCCACGTCAGTGTTTAATAATACATGTTATCTTTCCCATCATATTGTACAGGATTTTGGAGGTAAATTGCTCTAGTGGGCTAACGACCGTTAATTATTTCCTTTTCGTTCATTAGTGTAACTTTTGGATTCATGATCAGTGGTATCCCTTTTCTGTCCAGTTTTGTCCGTGAGGGAACGCACAAAATAACTTTCATTTTCCAAATTATAGCCCTGTTCAGATAATTACTTTTATTTTTAGTAGACTTTCCATCAGAAGGATCGGTTGTACACTTTCCTCCTACTTACCGCCATCACTTGTTCGGGAAAGATAGCCTTATACAATCAAAAAAAATCCATTAGGCGTACACGCGATCCACGGTCATAATTTATATCGCAAGCAGGATAGACCGATTAGTAAGAGGGAGGTTACACGTTCGATTATGTCTTCACCAGCTGTCTACAACACTCAGTTGTTGGTGGGATTTAGTGAAGACGAAGTTGTCCTCTGAAGAACTGTTTTCTGTAGGGAACCAGTCAACAGAAGTGGATAGTTCCTGTGAATTATTATGGGTGGAGGTTACACTAAACAACCGAACTAGGTTAATAATTGGATCCTTTTACCGACCTCCCGACTCAGCAGCATTAGTGGCAGAACAACTGAGAGAAAATTTGGAATACATTTCACATAAGTTTTCTCAGCATGTTATAGTCTTAGGTGGAGATTTCAATTTACCAGATATAGACTGGGACACTCAGATGTTTAGGACGGGTGGTAGGGACAGAGCATCGAGTGACATTATACTGAGTGCACTATCCGAAAATTACCTCGAGCAATTAAACAGAGAACCGACTCGTGGAGATAACATCTTGGACCTACTGATAACAAACAGACCCGAACTTTTCGACTCTGTATGTACAGAACAGGGAATCAGTGATCATAAGGCCGTTGCAGCATCCCTGAATATGGAAGTTAATAGGAATATAAAAAAAGGGAGGAAGGTTTATCTGTTTAGCAAGAGTAATAGAAGGCAGATTTCAGACTACCTAACAGATCAAAACGAAAATTTCTGTTCCGACACTGACAATGTTGAGTGTTTATGGAAAAAGTTCAAGGCAATCGTAAAATGCGTTTTAGACAGGTACGTGCCGAGTAAAACTGTGAGGGACGGGAAAAACCCACCGTGGTACAACAACAAAGTTAGGAAACTACTGCGAAAGCAAAGAGAGCTCCACTCCAAGTTTAAACGCAGCCAAAACCTCTCAGACAAACAGACGCTAAACGATGTCAAAGTTAGCGTAAGGAGGGCTATGCGTGAAGCGTTCATTGAATTCGAAAGTGAAATTCTATGTACCGACTTGACAGAAAATCCTAGGAAGTTCTGGTCTTACGTTAAATCAGTAAGTGGCTCGAAACAGCATATCCAGACACTACGGGATGATGATGGCATTGAAACAGAGGATGACACGCGTAAAGCTGAAATACTAAACACCTTTTTCCAAAGCTGTTTCACAGAGGAAGACCGCACTGCAGTTCCTTCTCTAAATCCTCGCACAAACGAAAAAATGGCTGACATCGAAATAAGTGTCCAAGGAATAGAAAAGCAACTGGAATCACTCAACAGAGGAAAGTCCACTGGACCTGACGGGATACCAATTCGATTCTACACAGAGTACGCGAAAGAACTTGCCCCCCTTCTAACAGCCGTGTACCGCAAGTCTCTAGAGGAACGGAGGGTTCCAAATGATTGGAAAAGAGCACAGATAGTCCCAGTCTTCAAGAAGGGTCGTCGAGCAGATGCGCAAAACTATAGACCTATATCTCCTACGTCGATCTCTTGTAGAATTTTAGAACATGTTTTTTGCTCGCGTATCATGTCATTTCTGGAAACCCAGAATCTACTATGTAGGAATCAACATGGATTCCGGAAACAGCGATCGTGTGAGACCCAACTCGCCTTATTTGTTCATGAGACCCAGAAAATATTAGATACAGGCTCCCAGGTAGATGCTATTTTTCTTGACTTCCGGAAGGCGATCGATACGGTTCCGCACTGTCGCCTGATAAACAAAGTAAGAGCCTACGGAATATCAGACCAGCTGTGTGGCTGGATTGAAGAGTTTTTAGCAAACAGAACACAGCATGTTGTTATGAATGGAGAGACGTCTACAGACGTTAAAGTAACCTCTGGCGTGCCACAGGGGAGTGTTATGGGACCATTGCTTTTCACAATATATATAAATGACTTAGTAGATAGTGTCGGAAGTTCCATGCGGCTTTTCGCGGATGATGCTGTAGTATACAGAGAAGTTGCAGCATTAGAAAATTGTAGCGAAATGCAGGAAGATCTGCAGCGGATAGGCACTTGGTGCAGGGAGTGGCAACTGACCCTTAACATAGACAAATGTAATGTATTGCGAATACATAGAAAGAAGGACCCTTTATTGTATGATTATATGATAGTGGAACAAACACTGGTAGCAGTTACTTCTGTAAAATATCTGGGAGTATGCGTGCGGAACGATTTGAAGTGGAATGATCATATAAAATTAATTGTTGGTAAGGCGGGTACCAGGTTGAGATTCATTGGGAGAGTGCTTAGAAAATGTAGTCCATCAACAAAGGAAGTGGCTTACAAAACACTCGTTCGACCTATACTTGAGTATTGCTCATCAGTGTGGGATCCGTACCAGATCGGTCTGACGGAGGAGATAGAGAAGATCCAAAGAAGAGCGGCGCGTTTCGTCACAGGGTTATTTGGTAACCGTGATAGCGTTACGGAGATGTTTAATAAACTCAAGTGGCAGACTCTGCAAGAGAGGCGCTCTGCATCGCGGTGTAGCTTGCTCGCCAGGTTTCGAGAGGGTGCGTTTCTGGATGAGGTATCGAATATATTGCTTCCCCCTACTTATACCTCCCGAGGAGATCACGAATGTAAAATTAGAGAGATTAGAGCGCACACGGAGGCTTTCAGACAGTCGTTCTTCCCGCGAACCATACGCGACTGGAACAGGAAAGGGAGGTAATGACAGTGGCACGTAAAGTGCCCTCCGCCACACACCGTTGGGTGGCTTGCGGAGTATCAATGTAGATGTAGATTTAAGGAATCCATTGTGATTCCAATTGAAAATGGACGCACGGAAGATTGAGCTCTGTTATTTCCGAGTATGTCCTGTAAATAGGCAATTGGTCCTCTAGCTCTGTAGTATATTTTCTTTTTTTAGTCATCATTCTTCTGAGTGGTTCGATGGGGCCCGCCAAGAATTCCTCTCCTGTGCCAAAATCTCGGAGTAGCACTTACATGCTACGTTCTGTCGGATGTGTGCCATCTCTTTCTTCCCCTACTGTTTTTACCCTCTACAGCTCCCTCTAGCAACATGGAAGTTATTCCTTGGTGTGTTAACATATGTCCCGTCATCCTGTCCCTTATTCTTGTCAGTGTTTTCCGTACATTCCTTTCTTCAGCAGTTCTGGGGAAACCCTTCTCATTGCTTATCTTTCTAGTCCACATAATTTCCAACATCCTTTGATAGCACCATAACTCAAACGCGTTGATTCTCTTCTTCACATTACATTACGTGATATCGTGATGGGCCTAGAGTTATTTATTGTGAAGACTTATTAAATAGACATGAAAATCTACGCAGGGTTTTGCAACAGTGAAGATAAAAATCCAACGGAAGAGATTGTACCTTGTCTTATGTATATACAATAAAAACATAATGTGTGAAAAGCATTCCTGTAAACACTGCAAAAACTGTATGTTCTCACTGGGAAAACTTTGTCGCCGGTGCACGCGGACGGTTTGCGTCACAAAAATTTCAAAACGAACTGTTTATTGTTTTCATCTCGCATGCCGCTCAACAGTAGCGGCCGTCGGCAAAAATAAATTGCTCAAACAACGTAATCCTACATGCTACTGACGTACGAAAAAAGGGGGAAATTTCAACGGAACGCAGAACTGGACTTTGAGCCTTGTCAGGAAAAGAACCTTTGTGCACAGGTGTGGAAAACATGGATTGTGCTTTCCTCGACCACTGTCTACCACATTTAGGACGATTTAACTCATCATTAAAGCGGTGTCCTCTATCAGGTTATTTAACAATAACGAAAAAGTGTTATTGTGTTGACTACGAAACGGCCAGAATCTTAACCACAGCACTGAGGGCATTATTAGACTTGCTTAATGAACGTAACAGGCGTCTACTTGGAGTGAAGGAGAAATCTGAATCCAAGCAACGTCACTTAAATTCAGATTACACATTTCTCCGTTTGTAACTGCAATAACTACAGTTGCTGAACTAACTCCTGCGGTTCTCTTAATATCCAAACACTCTTCTTGTCAGAAGAGACGTCACAATCATTAGCGAAACCTGTTTAAAAAAATGAGTATAAAAGAAAGAAAAAAGTGATTTACAGTCCTTTGAAAATGGCTGCCGCGTACTGAGAATTCTAGTAAGCAGCAAAGAATTTGCTAGAATTAAAGTAGAGGACCAGGAATCATGCAGGAGTGGCAAATACACAACAGGATCGCAGGTTTGAGTGTATTACAGTTTTTATTAGATGGTTCGTAATGGATCGCAATCTCGATACAGACGAAGAATAATAATCGTTCGAGCCTTGCTTAAGCAGCCATTCTAGCACTCACTTCAACGAGTTTAGGGAAATCGAGATAAACACTGCTATGGAAACTGTTGAGCAACGATTGTTGACAAATTGGATACGTGCTCTGCAGCATTATAGTTTCACCTTTCGTCCAAATGCTCTTCCTAAGCATATTCTGGAGAACGCTGAAAAGTTTTATGCGACAGACCACAGTATGAGTTTGTATGAAAACTAAACAGCTGCTTAGTTGTGACCGTGTCACAAACCGCCCGAAAAGCTAAATACCTCCAAAGAATTTTTTAAATGGCAGCTACAACGCAGCCATTTCAAAATGAAGCATGTTGGTAATAAGGAAGGTTAATCCACAGATCTTCAGAGTCACCTGAAATACCACATAATAATTCGTAATGTACACAGGCAATTACAAAGAAGGAACCGTTGTACACAACACATTATTTTCGACACACAGTTACACACACACACGCGCATACACACACACACACACACACACACACACACAGACACTCACACAACACACATTATAAGCATGTGTAGTAATGTACCTGATCTACGGAATCGCCATAAGCGTCAAGCACCCCTTTAAACCTAGGGGGCACTTCTGTGAAATGTTACGACTAGAAATTCGACTCTACACCCTCTGATTAGTCATAAACTCGCTACCGTGGGATCTAACACGCAAACACCAAGTGGGGCGATCCTGAAGCGCTACTGAAATATTTATCGGGTGCCAGGAATACAAAGAAATCGTTCCATCGGCCCTTGCATTGAGAGTGAGTAAAGCTACTGCGTGTGTGGCCTCGGCAACAGCTTCTAAGCTGTTATCCATTTGCTGAATAAATTCTGGTCTTTCTAACGTGTGGGTTGCATACGGGGTGGAATCACAAACTCTAATTGGTTGTACGATCCTGTCATGCTATGTCCAGGAAAGCTCTGTAGCGTTCGCAGACTAACAACAAGTCGAGAAATACGATTCAAAGAAACAACAAGTCGAGAAATACGATTCAAAGTTTATGTTTATTCTGTCGGTTCCGTTTCATTTCCGCAAAACATCAGTCATGACAGTTACAAATTTCTTTAAAGATCATGTGCTACTAACATACCAGAAACCTAACACGTAATACTACTACATCCTACACAATAGGTGCGCCAGACCAGTACGGCTTATTACCAATCTCTGCGACATGCGACTACACACCTGGTTACTTCGTTAGTGAGCTACAAGTTATAGAGATCATTGCACGATTCTTTTGTGAAAATGATGTGGTACGAGTTAGCTTACTCGATTTGTATACACGATTAATGTTAACATTAATGAACATATTATGTTTTTTAATCCCATTCGTGCAACTACACTTAAAAAGTAGTTTTTCTTGTTGCAGGGTACCAGATTAGAAATAAAAATTCGTCCATGAAATAGGAGTTGTCCAGGAGAAATGATTTTAGTTTACATTTCAAACTTATTTTTTTACCTGTCGGACATTTGATGGTATTGCGCACGTGATGAAAAATTTTTGTTGCTTGATACTCAACTTCTTTCTGAGACACTGATAGCTTCAAAATAGATAATAAAGTCATTTTTTCCTCTTGTATTGTAGGTATGAAAAATCATTATTCTTCTCAAATTCTGACGGATAATTTATGACAAATTTCATTGATGAATATATGGATTGTGATGATGCATTTGAAATGTCTAACTCCTTGAAGAGGTACCTACGTGACGATAGCATGTGAACACCACATGTTAGTCTTACTACTCGCTCTTGTGCATCAACACTTTCTTTCTATGTGACGAGTTAACCCAGAAAATTGTTCTGTAAGATACTATCGACCAGAAATATTGAAAATACGCCAGGAAGTTCGATCATTTGTTTATAAGACTAGCAATTATACGAAGAGAAATGTCTGCTGAACTTAATTGTTTGAACAGCTCTGTAGAATGCTAATTTCAGTTCAGGTCATCATCAGTGTCTGCAGCAAGTATTTGAAGTATTATACCACGTTTACTGTCTGCACTATATCTGCTGCATAAGTGTATGGCATGACCATTTGTTGTACAGAACAGAATGTAGTGTGTTTTCTCAAAATTTAAAAAGTCCATTTTCAGAGAACCACTTAATAATCGTTTGCGAAACATCATTAACAATATCATCTGATACTAAGAATCTTCAACATCGCAGCGCGTCAGCAATCGTTGGTTAATATATTAAAAAAAAACTAAAAACCCGCATCGATTGCGAAAAAAGCACCTAGTGTTAAGCGTTAACCCAGGTTTCGGCGTAGATAACTACACCTTCTTCAGAACAACAATAAAACCCACAAGTGCCTAAGAAGACCTTTGTCAATTATTAAAAGAACACCATAGCTATACATTTATAGCGAAAAAGAAAAGGAAAACACAAACAGTACATATGTACAAAGTCAAAACAATTACTTAACTTAATGGTGTACATTCCACCTCACACCGGCCTATGTTCGATGGGCCACGACCCGCCATAAACTGCAGCTACAAACGGTCGCTCACTTACAAGCCTGACCCGCTATCTATGCACATACGCAAGACAAGAGAAGTTACTTGATTGCACATGCACATACGAATACGAGAAAGTTTATACATGGGTAGGGGCTAAATAGCCCATATATTCCCAACCGTGGATCAACGTATATCAAAAAATGAAATGGATAGAACAAGAGACGAGCTAAATAGGAGATGAAACCTAAAAATAAACACACACGGTTGCTTATGCTAGTAAAGAAACTTATATATGAAGCTACCGATGAGAACAGGAGGAACTCTTAAAAACTATACCTAAAGCCAGTAGTTAGCCTGGGTGGGGGGGGGGGGGGGGGGCTGAGGGGACGTAATCTAAAGACGTCGTGGTAATAAAGATATAGGGATAAAACGTGAGGTGTTCAACGGGCTAAAATCACCTTCATCGTAAAAGGAAAATGAGGATAAAAAGAAAGAAGATGACCAGCTTGACCAACCGCGCTCGCCAATCAGCGCGAAAATAAATAAACATAATATTTCGCCTTCCACCCTAGGGGATGCGTTAGATGACAAACAGCGATATCTATCCCTTACATAGGCAATATAATTTGCAAATTGGGGCGTTTACTCAGAGCCCATAATTTAAGAGTCGCCTATTCTACTAATAATAGTCTACATAGGAATTTAATTCATTCCTTGTAGAGTAAGAGCGATAAACTTTCCCAATCGGGAGTATATAAAATCACATGTGGGGCGAGCTCTGGGACTCAGGTATAAAGAGCATATTCCTACTAGAAGCGGTGACGGTACTAAGGGCTGTACTTATGCGGAACACCTTGTGAAAACGCCGAGCCCTCCAGTTAATATCGAGTTACTTCATGCCGAGGTTAAGGGCTTAAAACTGAATGTTTTGGAAGAAATACAGATCTTTAAGCATCTGCAACATGTTAAAGACAATATCCTTAATGACCAGCTCCTACTAAGAAATAGAAAATTTTTTGACGGTTTCGCGCCTTTACTTTGTTCTTCATACTCATAAATCTGATGATCTGGGGATTATCACATGCGCGCCCTGATTGGCGAGCACGGTTGGTCAAGCTGTTCATCTTCTTTCTTTTTATCCTCATTTTCCTTTTACGATGAAGGTGATTTTAGACCGTTGAACACATCACGTTTTATCCCTATATCTTTATAACCACGACGTCTTTAGATTACGTCCCCTCAGCCCCCCCCCCCCCCCCCCACCCAGGCTAACTACTGGCTTTAGGTATAGTTTTTAAGAGTTCCTCCTGTTCTCATCGGTAGCTTCATATATAAGTTTCTTTACTAGCATAAGCAACCGTGTGCGGTTATTTTTAGGTTTCATCTCCTATTTAGCTCGTCTCTTGTTCTATCCATTTCATTTTTTGATATACATTGATTCACGGTTGGGAACATATGGGCTATTTAGCCCCTACCCATGTATAAACTTTCTCGTATTCGTATGTGCATGTGCATTCAAGTAACTTCTCTTGTCTTGCGTATGTGCATAGATAGCCGGGTCAGGCTTGTAAGTGAGCGACCGTTTGTAGCTGCAGTTTATGGCGAGTCATGGCCCATCGAACATGGGCCGGTGTGAGATAGAGCGTACACCATTACGTAAGTAGTGGTTTTGGCCCACCATGAACCATGGACCTTGCCGTTGGTTTGGAGGCTTGCGTGCCTCAACGATACAGATAGCTGTACCGTAGGTGCAGCCACAACAGAGGGGTATCTGTTGAGAGGCCAGACAAACGTGTGATTTCTGAAGAGAGGCAGCAGCCTTTTCAGTAGTTGCAGGGGCAACAGTCTGGATGATTGACTGATCTGGCCTTGTAACACTAAACAAAATGGCCTTGCTGTTCTGGTACTGCGAACGGCTGAAAGCAAGGGGAAACTACAGCCGTAATTTTTCCCGAGGGCATGCAGCTTTACTGTATGATTAAATGATGATGGCGTCTCCCATTCGGATCTCCGGGCGGGGACTACTCAAGAGGACGTCGTTATCAGAAGAAAGAAAACTGGCGTTCTACGGATCGGAGCGTGGAATGTCAGATCCCTTAATCGGGCAGGTAGGTTAGAAAATTTAAAAAGAGAAATGGATAGGTTAAAGTTAGATATAGTGGGAGTTAGTGAAGTTTGATGGCAGGAGGAACAAGACTTTTGGTCAGGTGAATACAGAGTTATAAATTCAAAATCAAATACGGGTAATGCAGGTGTAGGTTTAATAATTAATAAAAAAATAGGAATGCGGGTAAGCTACTACAAACAGCACAGCGAACGCATTGTTGTGGCCAAGATAGACACGAAGCCCACGCCTACGACAGTAGTACAAGTCTATATGCCAATTAGATCTGCACATGACGAAGAAATTGAAGAAATGTATGATGAAATAAAAGAAATTATTCAGGTAGTGAAGGGAGACGAAAATTTAATAGTCATGGGTGACTGGAATTCGAGAGTAGGAAAAGGGAGAGAAGGAAACATGGAAGGTGAATATGGATTAGGGCTAAGAAATGAAAGAGGAAGCCGCCTGGTAGAATTTTGTGCAGAGCATAACTTAATCATAGCTAACACTTGGTTCAAGAATCATGAAAGAATGTTGTATACATGGAAGAACCCTGGAGATACTAGAAGTTATCAGATAGATTATATAATGGTAAACAGAGATTTAGGAACCAGGTTTTAAATTGTAAGACATTTTCAGGGGCAGATGTGGACTCTGACCACAATCTAGTGGTTATGAACTGTAGATTAAAACTGAAGAAACTGCAAAAAGGTGGGAATTTAAGGAGATGGGACCTGGATAAACTGAAAGAACCAGAGGTTGTACAGAGTTTCAGAGAGACCGTAAGGGAGCAATTCACAGGAATGAAGAAATACAGTAGAAGAAGAATGGGTAGCTTTGAGGGATGAAATAGTAAAGGCAGCAGAGGATCAAATAGGTAAAAAGACGAGGACTAGTATAAACCCTTGGGTAACTGAAGAAATATTGGATTTAATTGATGAAAGGAGAAAATATAAAAATGCAGTAAATGAAGCAGGCAAAAAGGAATACAAACGTCTCAAAAATGAGATCGACAGGAAGTGCAAAATGGCGAAGCAGGGATGGCTAGAGGACAAATGTAAGGATGTAGAGGCTTATCTCACTAGGGGTAAGACAGATACTGCCTACATGAAAATTAAAGAGACCTTTGGAGAAAAGAGAATCACTTGTATGAATATCAAGAGCTCAGATGGAAACCCAGTTCTAAGCAAAGAAGGGAAAGCAGAAAGGTGGGAGGAGTATATAGAGGGTCTATACGAGGGCGATGTACTTGAGGACAATATTATGGAAATGGAAGAGGATGTAGATGAAGATGAAATGGGAGATACGATACTACGTGAAGAGTTTGACGGAGCACTGAAATACCTGAGTCAAAACAAGTCCCCGGGAGTAGACAACATTCCATTGGAACTACTGACAGCCTTGGGAGAGCCAGTCCTGAGAAAACTCTGCCGTCTGGTGAGCAAGATGTATGAGACAGGCGAAATACCCTCAGACTTCAAGAAGAATATAATAATTCCAATCCCAAAGAAAGCAGGTGTTGACAGATGTGAAAATTACCGAACTATCAGTTTAATAAGTCACAGCTGCAAAATACTAACGCGAATTCTTCACAGACGAATGGAAAAACTGGTAGAAGCCGACCTCAGGGGAGATCAGTTTGGATTCCGTAGAAATGTTGGAACACATGAGGTAATACTGACCCTACGACTTATCTTAGAAGCTAGATTAAGGAAAGGCAAACCTACGTTTCTAGCATTTGTAGACTTAGAGAAAGCTTTCGACAATGTTGACTGGAATACTCTCTTTCAAATTCTGAAGTTGGTAGGGGTAAAATACAGGGAGCGAAAGCCTATTTACAATTTGTACAGAAAGCAGATGACAAGTATAAGAGTCGAGGGGATGAAAGGGAAGCAGTGGTTGGGAAGGGAGTGAGACAGGGTTGTAGCCTATCCCCAGTTATTCAATCTGTATATTGAGCAGGCAATAAAGGAAACAAAACAAAAATTCGCAGTAGGTATTAAAATCCATGGAGAAGAGATAAAAACTTTGAGGTTCGCTGATGACATTGTAATTCTGTCAGAGACAGCAAGGGACTTGGAAGAACAGTTGAACGGAATGGACAGTGTCTTGAAAGTAGGGTATAAGATGAACACCAACAAAAGCAAACCGAGGATAATGGAATGTAGTCGAATTAAGTCGGGTGATGCTGAGGGAATTAGATTAGAAAATGAGACACTTAAAGTAGTATAGGAGTTTTGCTATTTGGGGAGCAAAATAACTGATGATGGCCGAAGTAGGGAGGATATAAAATGTAGACTGGCAATGGAAAGGAAAGCGTTTCTGAAGAAGAAAAATTTGTTAACTTCGAGTGTAGATTTAAATGTCAGGAAGTCGTTTCTTAAAGTATTTGTATGGAGTGTATGGAAGTGAAACGTGGACGATAAATTGTTTAGACAAGAAAAGAATAGAAGCTTTCGAAATGTGGTGCTACAGAAGAATGCTGTACATTAGATGGATAGATCACATAACTAATGAGGAGGTATTGAACCGAATTGGGGAGAAGAAGAGCTTGTGGCACAACCTGAGTAGAAGAAGGGATTGGTTGGTAGGACATGTTCTGAGACATCGAGGGATCACCAGTTTAGTATTGGAGGGCAACGTAGAGGGTAAAAATCGTAGAGGGAGACCAAGAGATGAATACACTAAGCAGATTCAGAAGGATGTAGGCTCCAGTAGGAACTGGGAGATGAAGAAGCTTGCACAGGAGAAAGTAGCATGGAGAGCTGCATCAAACCAGTCTCAGGACTGAAGACCACAACAATAACAGTGGTTTTGACTTTGTGCATATGTAGTGTTTGTGTTTTCCTTTTGTTTTTCGTTATTAATGTATAGCTATGGTGTTCTTTTAATCATTGACAAAGGTCTTCTTAGGCACTTGTGGATTTTATTGTTGTTCTGAAGAAGGTGTAGTTATCTACGCTGAAACCTGGGTTAACTCTTAACACTAGGTGTTTTTTTCGCAATCGAGGAGAGTTTTTAGTTTTTTTATATCTTCTGATACTTTCTCACTAATGGGATTATGATGACACTACAATCAACTAGAAAATTATAAAAGAAAACCTATTCTGCTCGTTGAATGTTAAGTGGAAGGTCATCCACAAATAAAAGGAGTAGGAATGGTCCCAAAATTGAACCCTGTGGGACTTACTTTGTGGTTTCTCCATAGTCAATAAAACATTTTTTAAATTATTCAGCTCAACTTTTTACATACTGTTTGATAAATATGATGCAAAACAGTTGTGTCTAAAGCTATCAGTTCCATAAAACTTGAGTTTTCCAGAGAGTGTACATGATGTACACATTTAAACAGAATTCTGAACAGTTGTTCACAGTGTTCATGTAATGTTCCATCAGCACAGGAAGTTTTCCAGACAGATTGAAATATGCAATTGTTAAACCTCTTTATTATAAAGGTGACAAGAAAGATTTCAATAATTACAACTTTCATTTTTTGTGGAATGCCATTTTTAATATATTTTGTTGCTTTTTCAAGTAAACTATTTACTCCTGTTTTTGCTGCTACACTTAGAAAGTGAGTGTTGAAAACAGTTGCAATTGTAATTATCAGTCACAACACTGTCATTTAGTTTAATTATTATGGTATCTTGAACATTGTGTTGTTGTCATGGGGAATGTCCTGTATGTCAGCTTTTCCAGATATCCCAAATAGTTTTAAACTTGTTGTCTGGATTATTAATTTCTGCCACCAAGGGCGTATTTTTGACATTTTAATGACTTTCCTTAAATATGACAGTATTTTTTGTAGAACGCAAGTTACTTCAAATCTTGAATTATTCTGGCTTTTATATAAATTTCCCTCTTATTCTTACATGAATTTTTAATCACTTCAGTTGCCCATGGCTTTTTTAATGGACTTGCTAGATAACTTCATAGGAAAGCTACTTTCAAGTATTGAAACAAATTTGATATACTGAATTTTACATTAGCACATCTTTCTACATATACCTCATCCTGTACCACATATTTTAAATTACTCTTAAAAATTGTACCCTGTTCTGATTAATAAGCCTTGACGCATTGTACAAACATGCATCAGAACTATAAGGTGCTACATTGTTTATTTCCATTAACTGTACATCATGATCAGGTAGTCTTAACAATTGGGTTCCAGCCTGAGTACTGTCTATAAAATATTATCAATTAGGGTCTTACAATTTTTATGCACGCAAGTTGGAAAATTAACTACTGAAATCAAATTGAACATCCAAATAATGTTTCCAATTAATTTTTCCTATCAGTATCTTTTAAGTAACCTACACAGAACTCTACACAAACTATTAACTATCTCTTCTTGTCTCTCATGTAGCTCAGTAAAGCATTTAGATTTCACATAAATAGCTGGAAGTTTCCTAGAGGGGATCTGTAGACTATTATTATTACAAGAGGAGTATTTTGCAGTAATAGTTTAGAAACACATGTTTTTAGGCTCTGATCTACAAAAATGCTTGTTTTAGTATTTTTGACTTTGTGTCCAACTTTTACACATGTTGCAACTCCTTGTCTATCTTTGTTAGCTTTACATGAGAATGATGCCAGTCTATAATGTCAAATATTTGACTTTTCCAGCCCTGGGCCTACATGGTGCTCAGATAGGCACAAAACTCTATCTTTTCAGAATTTTCAACAAGGAGGTCATCTGCCTTGGCTTTCCAGGCGCCTAACATTCTGATGAAACAAACTAATTTTACTTTTCTAGAAACTGTTACAAATGCACACCGATGGGATACACTGTTTTCTGTCTTGGTGGGGTGGATAGAAGCTTATTCAGTGCATGCTTCCATGGAGAATAAAAAATTAACCAATTTCCTAATGATGAACAGGGGAATGACCTTAGATGTTTAGTCTCCTCAAACCCATAATCGCCAGCAGCAGCAAAACCGTTCCATGTATTTTGGTCATGTTCTGTTTTAGTTTCTTTCAAGACTGTCTATTACCTGTTTCTAAGATAAAAAAATGTGTCTTCTTGCTCTAGTATACTCGGGGATTTCGCCTTATGTGTTTAAACTATCTGCGTGCTAATCTGTCCTTCACCCTGCCATTCACGTGGAGGCCATCACTTGTGTATCTCCATCTCCCAGTTGCAGCAACAGACAGAACACTTGTTCCAGTCAAAAACAATCCAATCAGTTCTTTGTTCACACCGCTGATGGTTGTAAAACTTCCACAAATCCCTTACGAGTTTGCCCTGATGCTGCTCGTATTTCCTCCAGATCACCGTTAAGACTATAATCTAAGTTGTTAGCCAGGCTCCTTCCTGCTCCTCCTCCTACTGTAAATAACTGATCTTCTTTATCTTATTTGCACCATGCCCCTACGTTCTCAGCCACCTAGCAGAGCTTAGCACTAGGTTTCACGATGCTTTTAAGTTGATATTCTGCACCTAGCTTTTCCTGTAGCATCTGGCCTACACCTGTCCTGTGATTGCTACGTTGCAGCAGGATTCCTTTCTTTATATTTGACTTTTCTACCATCCTAGCCCCAAAGGTGATCCTAGGCGACTGCTACACTCTACTTTGCTCAAAAAATCGGTTGAGGTGCTTCCCCTATTTCAGGTATCAAGTCAAACTGATTGGTAAACTGAATTTTCAAATGTAATTCCTGAAGTTTCCTCCTTTTGCTTACTTTTTTTATCTTGTTCCCATTGTCCCCATTGTTGCCACTGTCTCTTTCCCCTTCAAATTATCCAAACCAAAAAACCCCATTTCTAATCCTGCCTGAAGGGCACAAATATTTGTTCCCTGTTCCATGATTCTCTTGTCTAGGCTGCATAATTTGAAATTACATGGAGAAACCCCATCTGACACTTTAATAGCCTCCACGTTACACGCGCCCTAATGAAACATAATCCACCCACGTTACTCCCACACTAACTAACCAACGTCAATATCCACACTTACCACACACGACGCTACTTTCACAGTAAACCGAAAAACCTAACGTAGAGAGACTGACTCTGTAGTACCACACAACACTGGCTGCACGTTGGTGCGTGCCAAATCATGCCAACTGCTGAGGCGCATAAACAAACAGTATTATTTAGAAAACTAATTGAAATCCCACTTATACAGCTACATTACGCAATAAATAGGCATAAAAAAGGAATATGTGAGACACACATACATTTCGCAAGCATTTCACGATGGCACAGTGAACGCGAACAAGTATCACAGAGACAGGATGTTGTAGTTAGTATCCAAAGTAAAGTGGACTAAAGAGTATAGAGCCTCCAGTAGCAAACAGGACTGTGAGGTATCAATGGAAAGGGAAATTAAATTTTACACATAGTACCCGATGAAGTCATTAGGGACGAATAGACCAAGGCCACGGAAGGAAACTGGCAGTGTCCTTGCGAAAGGAACCGTCCTGGCATTCATATAAATGGAATTAAGAGAACAGTGGATAACGTAAATGTGAATCTATACCAAAACTATCGGTCTAAACTTCATACTAGTTACTACCCACCTTCCACACGAAGCGCGTCCATATCTCACCAGCGACTTCTAGTGTCAGCCGCACGCAGTTGACGTCAACAAGTGTATGGGCCTGAAGATGACGTTGTTACAACGTTGAAACTAGTTGCCAAAATAAAATCGACACCTTAAATACAGCTGGAAGAATTTCTTCATTTTTAATATAAATTTATACCAGCTGACGTCCCACGGTCCTCCATTTCAACTATGGATCAACGAAGATTAAATGTGAATCGGTTAGTGGGGATTTGAAGCCTAGTCCCCACAAATGCAAGATCCATTTGTTGGTCACTGTGTCTCTTCGCTCGGCAGTAAGTTAGATATTCCACGACCCATGCACGTCGGATGTTTCAGAAAAAAAAGGTTCAAATGGCTCTGAGCACTATGGGACTTAACATCTGAGGCCAAGAGTCCCCCAGAACTTAGAACTACTTAAACCTAACTAATCTAAGGACATCACACACATTCATGCCCGAGGCAGGATTCGAACCTGCGACCGTAGCAGTCGCGGGGTTCCGGACTGAAGCGCCTGGAACCGCAAGGCCACCGCGGCCGACGATGCTTCAGACACTGTAATTTTTTTTGAAAGCAGTATAGGCGGTGAACTGCAATACATTAGTTAATGGAACTCAAGTATGGTGAAGGCACAACGCTGTTGGAGATTTAGTTCGTGACAGACTAGTGGAACTGGGTCATCACCACAGCCCTGTGCTGGTACCCTTGTCAGTCATCCTTGTCTCCCACCGCTGTATTGTAAATGGCAAAATAATGATTGGACGAAGTGACAATAGCAATAATCGCTGTATTAAATGAATCAAACTTCTCGATTATGTGGTGTTGATTGTGACTGACTATCTCACAAACACAGAAACTTTTGTCTCCCACTGCAGGATTTCTTTTTAGACTTCTCATTCTCCTTTCCAAGAGATAGCGGGCAGTTTTAAATCTGGGTAATTATACTGTCACGGTTCTTTTCGGTGGATTACCAAGTAAGTTGTTAGTGAGGCAGAAAGGTTCCCAGTAGGGAATAAAACGGAAGATATTAGCACTTCCGGTATTTACTTGACAACTGAGGAAAATCTCGCAAAAATCATCTTGGTCGAAACTGGGTGAAGCGAATTATTTTAATTTATTTCTGGGAGTATGATCTCCACTGGCCCAGAAAAAAAATTTAAATTTTGTGTTTGTAGGGCAACATCGGGTTGTAGAAATTATAAATATGTGTGTGGAGCCAAAGTGCGCTTTCTTGAGCGCACCGAGAATTTCGCAAGCGTCAAGATCTAGCTGCAGCTCATGAAGGCGTGCTGCTAGTTCCGACGGCACGCTCACATACCAGGAACGTCATTATTACGGCTATTCATGCATTTTAGTAGCACCAATTTGGTATAGGGGATTTGAAGACTTCGTGGATTAAGTCGTTTACAGTTTCTTTTGTTTCTTTTTATTTTAATTTACTGGGTTTCGGGACGTACCCTTACAGTCACATCAAGAGCAGAATATCAGTTATGAAGATACTACTGTAAGAACATCATCACACCCAGTCGCCGAGATGAGAAAGTCTCCGACCAGGCCGGTAACTGAACCCGGGCATATGCGGTTAGAAATTCGCCACGCTGACCGCTCAGATACCGGGACGGACTCATTTACAGTTCATGCAGATCTGGCTACTTACGTCGGATTCGTTAGAGAAATGTGTTACAGAGCACAAACATGTTTTGGATTCACAGAAACTTAGTATCGATAATCGCACCATGCACAAACAAAAACGGAACTCGACGTTATTTATAGATGATGTTTGCATAATATGACTTTAGAATATTTCAGAAATATAATTGGCATGGTTCGCCACTTAAATTAACGGGAAGTGTTGAATAATGTAACATCGACATCCATAGACAGAGAACATTAAGAAGCAGTCTTTGAGACGAATCTAGATTTAAACTGAATGTTTTAGTTCTCGGAAGGAGCAGGTGAAATCAGTAGTTGAATGCAGCATTAGTGTCCTTCGTCATGATCGCCAGTTAATCTTTGGTCATATCTTTCAGAAGGTACCATTAGAATGGCAAGCAGTTCTGAATAAGTATGCATTATATAGAGCGACCAAGTGAAATCATGGAAAACTCAATATGTTCCACATTATAAACTCAGAATCCCAGGTATATTAATTTACGGGAATATTATTCAACACGACTGAACTGTGAGGCTATTAACTTTAAGATTTTAAAAACAATATCTGCAGACAAAATCACTTGAAACTATTTATTGAATCACAGTGCGTTTCATAATGTGTCTCCACAAGGTTGTTCAGATCTTCGGTATTTCGAACGAGAACGTGTCATATCCCTAATCAGAATTACTGAACAGTTTCGTTTCAGCTCCTGTGTTGTATTATTAGTCCCTCGTAATGTCTAGCAGATCACATTTGTCCAGTTAATTAGTGTGGTGTATGTCTGGATGGTCGTAAAGGGAACGTAAACAGACCTTAGTTTCACTACGTCTCCACTATCAACTGTAGATGATTCGCTGGCTGTGTAACAATCTCGAAATAAATCTTTAAGCGTCACAGAGATACAGAGAGTATAAGCCACGTGTAATGTCGGACAGTGGTGACGGAAATTGTTGCATGTGCGTTGGTCTACACACACACACACTAATCACGTCAGGGCTAATGGGTGTGAGCTCTATAGCTCATATCAGGTGACGTATGTCGAGAAATACGATTCATAGAGGCCTATGCAATAGAAGAACCGTGATATATTGCTTGCATAGCCTTCATCACGTATGGCCGGCCGGGGTGGCCGAGCGGTTCTAGGCGCTACAGTCTGGAACCGTGCGACCGCCACGGTCGCAGGTTCGAATCCTGCCACGGGCATGGATGTGTGTGATGTCCTTAGGTTAGTTAGGTTTAAGTAGTTCTAAGTTCTAGGGGACTGATGACCTAAGAAGTTAAGTCCCATAGTGCTCAGAGCCATTTGAACCATTTTTCATCACGCATGAGTCTCGATTTATGCTATTCAGCATTTCTTGATGCTCACTGATCTGGGAAGAACAAAGAAACTTCACCATTTACCCAACAGCCCTACCTTTCGATGGATGCACAGAGTGCTTCCTGCTTCTGCGTTATGGAAACGCAGATGATTGTTTTGACATTCGTAAGTTCACGCTTGCAAAACATGAAATAGGAGAAGTTATTTTCCAAGCCTCTGACAGAGATACGTTTCTAGCGACTCAGGGTCTGAAGATCTCAGTCCAGCCAATCACATAGTTAAGTTGTTTCAGGAGTGATTTATTTATTTACTTTGTCGGTTGCCAGACTGCCGAGAATCTGATGGCATAAACGCAGTCGAACTAAACCAGGTACTAACATTTGGTTCTAGATCAGCCTTATAAGCGGCCACTTCTGTCCTTCAGTCACTAATTCTTTTCGAAGTCTACTAAACAGCATGTGTAGAGTTACGAACAATAACCCTTAACATATGGTGGATATAATTAAGGTGCAGTTACTCACAGAGGTCCAGCATGGGCTGTAATAATTGTGTGGCAGCGAAACTTGGTTGATATTCTAATGCGTTAATGCCGAACCGATTTTGCAGGAAAAAATTAGTTCCGGTTTTGGGCGCCAGGTGCAAATCTGCATTCACATGCAAGACAGACCTATAGAAATGTTTCCCTATGTAATGGATCAGGAACGGGATGTGGGCAGAAAAGGTCAAACAAGTAAGAAAGGAATAATGTTGATTTTTATTATTAACCACTGCTCACAAAATTTGTTTAGCACGACCACCGAAGACAGTGATGAAGTGCTGTAAAGTGCCGGATGTGCACCTGGTAGCTAAAACTGGAACTAATTTTCTTCCAGCGTAAATCGGCTCTGCGTTAATGTATTAGCATATCTACCAAGTTTTACAGCCACACGATGATTACAGCCCGCACTGGATCTCCGTGAGTAGTTGCACTTAATTATGAAGGCTTTCACGATCAGATGTAATTAGTTGCTGGTGACTCCTCCAAGCTGTACAGTCGTGGTCCGTGAAACTTTATTTTCCTGTCGTTTCGTCTAGGGCTTGGAAGGAATACTGGGGCACAGTTTTATGTGGCACCAGAATAAGATAATAATATTAATTAATTAAAATGAAACTAGTGTACTATAAACATTGAATGACTCTGATGGGCTCGATAATGTGGATCGCTGGCTGTGCAAGACCACAGAGCCAACTTCTTGGAAAAAATGTATGACCTGGACGTGCTACGTTGTCGGAATAAGAGAGCGCTTGACGCTCAGTTGTAGGCAGCTGTCTGTGGGGGGGAAGACGGTGCAGTAGGCAGTTTTTGGGATGTGCTGTGTGAAGCCATCAAGAGTTAGATTAATTTAGATATGTTAGTATTGTTGAACTTGGAAGCAGAAGTCTTCATACAACAAAGGTAATAATTATAATTTCTGTTTTTGCCAGCGCGATAGTATAGTGAGTTGGTTGATAGTTTGTAATTGTTTAGTAACCCCAGAATGTACGTAAACGGTTTTGATCAAAAACTAGTTAGATATTTCATTTTTGTAATGCTTTCAAGATTTATTAACAGAGCTACGTGTAATTTGATGATTTGCATTTATGTTGGATTGCTGAAGTTAGAAAATACTTGCTGTTTAAATCTCATTGTTTGTGAATCAATTGTGAGTAATGTAACTTCAATTGTCAAATGTTTTTGATAAGCCAAACTTAACTTGCTATAATTTTGATAACAAAAACTGAGTGTTAAAAATTCACCATAATCAGTACTGCCTCCCAGTCCAAGTCACATACTTTTCAAAGAAAATGGATTTTCTTAAATATTCTCGTTTATCAGCCAAATGAATTTCATGTGCATTTCAAGTATTATGGCCAGCATTACACACTGCTGAACCTGTAGCTAGCATCTGCATTTTTTATGAGAGACTAGAATATATCGCATTCCACCGTCGCTGTTTTAGAGGTAAGACAATTTAATTTATATGTTATGTGAACAGGGCCTTAGGATTCAGTGCGTAAGGTCTGAACGTATTTTGCAATCACTGTATTTCTTATTTGGTGTTGGGAGTTGCATTGCCCAATCGATTCATGTAAAGTTTTGCTAACAAAAACTGATTAAGCATACCATTTGATCCACAACACATCACAAAGTTGTTTATAAAAGAATCTTACAAGCTGCGTTGGACATCTTCAGATGTGGTCCCTGGTTCGACCGCGTCTTGTCTACTGACGGCTCGGACGTTGGAGAGCAACGTAAATACCATGAAAAGGAGGCTTAGTAAATGTTTGCATAAGAAATAAAAAAGTTTAATGGACCACGACGAAACAACTCGGAAGTTTTACCAGCAACCAACATGTTAACAATTTTTTCCCTGACTTATTTGCGATGGAGTCAGCTTACCTCACAGGTGGTGATTTATGTTTGTCGCCTCCTAACTTCGCCATCCACTAACATTTTCATCCGTTTTATTCTATTCAGAGCAGACAGGATAAGGAGATGCGACTTTCGCAGCAGCAGAGGTTCTTGGTTAGAAGGGGCTCGCAGCTACAGCTGTTGATACTGAAAAGTCAATGGGTATTTTTCAGGAGACATCTGCAGCGGAGCGACTCGAGTGCAGTTTTCAGGAAAATGTAGACGGCAAAAAATGATTGCTCTATGTTTTATTATTTGTTGATAAACAAAAGAATCCGAAGCACAGAAAACAGAAGGACGTAATCAGCTCTTGAAATCCACAACTAGCTTCCATTTCGCTGCCTAGCTTTGACTGCACTCTTTTGACGTTATCTCGGCTGGGTTTCTGATTCAAATTATTCGTAAAAATACGCCAATATCAAACGGAAGTTTGTAGCTTTAAATACATTTTACGTACGACTATTGTCTTGTTTTCACTAAATACCTCATAAAAACGTACCTCATAATAACCAAGTGAAAATGATGACCTCACTGGCTATGCTACAAATGACTGACCATAAATCTGAAGAAAACAATGTCTCAACGTCAATATGTTTCATCTACACCTCAAAATTACAATTTTTATGCACATGTGTCAATGCAGTTTTTGCAGATAAGAAATACACGACTTTTTACACATAGACAAAAAAAATTCCATTCCATCTTGGCGTGGCTGTACAGCAACCTTCTATAATTACTATTTAAACAACAGTCGTAGGCTATAGAATGTTGTTGGCAACCTACGACTGGTTTTTGAATACACAGACAAAACACACAAAAATTAATTTTATTATAAATTTTTACGTATCACACTCAGAAAAGATATTGTGCTTTAATCTCTGACCTTACCCGATACGCAGGCAAATAATATTACCTTTTTCCGTATCAAAATTTGGAGCATAGTGTTTATACAGAGATTAAAGAAAACTATTAGTTTCTTGCCTGACGTCAGGAAAGAACCAGCACAATCAAATTCTATAAAGCAAATAAGTATACAACAACTGTATGTGCTATAATGTACACACAATTATGATTATTATTAAAATGGAATTGTTGTTGCTGTAGTCTTCAGTCCGATGGCTTCTTCATCTCCGAGTAATTACTGCAACCTACATCTCGAACCTTTCTTTTGGACTGGTTGTGACACAGATTTCTCATCTCTCCAATTCTTTTCAGTACCTCGTCATTAGTTACGTGATCTATCCATCTAATCTTCAGTATTATTCTGTAGCACCACATTTCAAAAGCTCCTATTCTCTTCTTATCTAAACTATTTATCGTCCATGTTTCACTTCCCTACATGGCTACACTCCATAAAAATACTTTCAGAAAGGACTTCCTGACACTTAAATCTATACTTGACGTTAACAAATTTCTCTTCTTCAGAAACGTTTTTCTTTCCTTAGCCAGTCTGCATTTCATATTCTTCCTACTTCGACCATCATTAGTTATTTTGCTACCAAAATAAGAAAACTCATTTACCACTTTAAGTGTCTCATTTCTTAATCTAATTTCGTCAGCATCACCTGATTTAATTTGACTACATTCCATTATCCTCGTTTTGCTTTTGTTGATTTTCATTTTATATCCTCCTTTCAAGATACAGTCCATTTCGTTCAACTGCTCTTCCAAGTCCTTTGCTGTCTCTGCCAAAACTGCAATGTCATCGGCAATCTTCAAAGTTTTCATTTCTTCTCCTTGTACTTTAATTCCTACTCCAATTTTTTCTTTTGTTTCCTTTATTGCTTGCTCAATATACAGATTGAATAACATCGAGGATAGGCTACAACCCTGTCTCACTCCCTTCTCTACCACTGCTTTCCTTTCGTGCCCCTCGACTCTTATAACAGCCCTCTGGTTCTGGACAAATTGTAAATAGCCTTTCTCTCCCTGTATATTGCCACTGCCACCTTTAGAATTTAAAAGAGTATTCCAGTCAACATTGTCAAAAGCTTTCTCTAAGTCTATCTTCTATGAGAAGTCGTAGGGTCAGTATTGCCTCTCGTGTTTCTACATTTCTCCGGAATCCAAACTGCTCTTCCACGAGGTCGCCTTCTACGAGTTTTTCCATTCTTCTGTAAATGATTCGTGTTAGTATTTTGCAGTCTAGACTTATTAAACTGATTGTTTTTGTAATTTTCACAACTGTCACCACCTGCTTTCTTTGGAACTGGGATTATTATATTTTTCTTGAAGTTTGAGGGTATTTCGCCTGTCTCGCACAGATTGCTCACCAGATGGAAATCTTTTGTCATGGCTCTATCGGAATGTTGCATACTCCAGGGGCCTTGTTCCGACTTAGGGCTTTCAGTGCTGTGAATTAAAATACCTTATAATAACACGTACATCTGTCAAGAAAACAGCCGTCTTGTCTTAGTGAAGATACGCAGAGAGCACGTATGACTGTGACTTTTACGTTGGTAGCATTATACCGAGAGTCGATACACAGCAGACGCCATCTTTTTATTAACATTTCGTAACAAAACAGTATTTTACTTTGTTTTTGGTGATGTAAAAAAAAAGATTGAAGAATAAGATATGTACAACGATTATTTGTGCACACACTGCCGCTAGTGGAAACGGCTACGTAAGTGTTTCGGAGGGAGAGATAAATTGTTCTTTTAAGTTATTTTGTTTGTTATTAAACGATATTTGCCAATAAATTTAATAGGTGGTGTTTAACAGCTGTTAAATATGCAAGTTGCGACACATTTTAGATCACTCATTGTTGATTAAACTGTTACTGCTACACAGACATTTGAAAATGGTTAAGAAATTTGGAGTAACTGTTAGAATGTCATCTACTTATATCTCATTAGTACTTGAAGTTACAATGACGTTTAAAATATCAGATTCCTGATAGATATTTTTCTACGTCATTAACTTCCCGATTTCAGCTCTTGCTATGAGCACCATTGCACCTGTAAATATGTCGGAGCTTTATGTAAGAACGCATGCCACAATATGTCGGTATTTAATTTCATATACGGAATTTTTGTTCCTTCTTGTTTTCCATGTACATTTATGCTACTTTCATTTTTTAATTTGACACAGTTAACGCGATGATGACCGATCTATGATTGAAATCGGTTATGCAATACAGATTACTTCAATGTATTCTATGCAGTTAGTAACAGAGAAACGTCATATTTGAAACGCAAAGACCTGCTGGCAAATGATCCTTTATTTTCTACTGGCTTGGAACTTCAGATCATTTTGAGATATCATAGAGCTATTTATAACAGCCTAAATGGCCAGTTTCTTACTGTAGCGTGAAATATAATAAAAGCCATCCTGCGTCGTTGTTATCAATAGTAAAACGAGTTATGCAGGCAACAGTAAAAAGTACCAACAGAGTTAATGAATCTTCGTATACTGCTGTCACAGGCTTCCACCTTCTTATGTGGAGCACTCTTCATACTCATGTAAATGATTTTTTATTAGAAACTCTTGGCGGTTCGGATGTGATAATTTCATCTAAACTGAATGATACGATTGTGCTGTGCGCCAGCTGTATCGATGTCTTTGGAGATTAGAATCGATTTAGCAGCATGCTGGAATATCCGTGGCGGATGCCAGGCCGCGAGAGACCAGTACTGTTGGAGGAAAAAAGAAGTTTTAATTTTGGCTGCGCGGGCTTAGAATCGTGCAGTTGCAATTGGATCTGAGGTACGCTGGAAGTGTACACAACTGACGCGGTGCGTGACCACGAGTAAAAGTTCGTGGCAGTGGATATTTATCCGTTCGACTGTGCACTGCCGTTGGCAGCAGCCGAGACTGGCAGCTGCGCGGTCTGTTGTGGTTTTCGAGTTTGAGCTAAAGTCCGTTGAGCTGACACACAGAGGATTCAAAATGGTTCAAATGGCTCTGAGCACTATGGGGCTTAACATCGGAGGTCATCAGTCCCCTAGGACTTAGAACTACTTAAACCTAACTAACCTAAGGACATCACACACTTCCATGCCCGAGGCAGGATTCGAACCTGCGACCGTAGCACACCGAGGATTCGTTCATGACTGCACTTTCTGATGAATGACAGGCCTGTGGATTCAGTCGGTCTCCAACGGTTCAGCATTCTTTCAAACAGGTGTCATTATTGTGTACACTGAATACAGAAAATGCTTAGACCTTAGTGGCAATCAAGATTTATTAAACTGTTTTGTTATTATAATATGCTCTTAATTATAGTAAGCGGTTATATTGTGTCCATAGATGTGTGGCAATTATATAGTTTGGTACAGTCAATTTCCAGTAGTTTTACGTTGCTTCTTTCGTGTCTGTATGCCGTGTTATAAAATTCAGACGGACACGGCATTAAGTTTCTGATCCATCAAAACCCTGATTGCCACAGTTTGTAGTTAGACCACTGACTTTATCATTTGCTATGGAGAACTTAAACGAGTGGTCTTACGGACTGTACATTTGCCGCTATTTGTCTGATGCGGCTGCAGCTGTCTCAAAAGGTGAATGCTTTTCTAACATTCACTATTATTTAATCTTGTGTGTTTAGGGTAGTGCTTCAGTTTGTTTTAAGGGAATTAATAGCTGATTTATGTGATTAAACTGTGTGACCTTCAGGGGCTGTGTTTTCATATGAGGTACCATACCATACTGCAGCTCGTGGTCTTGCGGTAGCGTTCTCGCTTCAGTAAGTTTTAAGGGAATTACTAGCTGATTTACGTTAGCGTTCTCGCTTCCCGACCAAGGGGTCCCGGGTTCAATTCCTGGCGGGGTCAAGGATTTTTCCCTAACTCGAGATGACTGGGTGTTGTTGTGTCGTCTTCATCACCATCATTCATCTACATTACGGTCGGAGGAAGGCAATGGCAAACCACCTCCACTAGGACCTTGCCTAGTAGGCGGTGCGGGTCTCCTGCATCGTCCCCTACGCTCCTCGGAGTATGGAACCTTATCATCATCACCACCATACCACTATTTAATGTGTTTGCTGTCGACGCCATTACTTGCTTGTACTGAGGCATGTTTCCCTCCACCTGACTTGTTCACTTACTAGCGTGCTCCTTTCATTTCAAAGGTTGTGGACTGTAAATAACGCTACAAATTTCTTGATACTGTGATGGCGCGGTTATCTACTGAAATCTTACTGACCGCGTCACCAGCAGTAATCTACTATTTTATGGCTGTAACCAGATGTGTCATTACTTACGGTACTGGATCACCTACTTTTCCCAAACTTAAAACTGGTAGTTGTCCGTTACTGTCAGTAAGCGATTACGTGGTTGAAAATTGCCTGTGATGTCTTCCTGCTTGAAGTAACCAGTGTTGTGATTCTCTTTTAGACGGTGCCTCCAAAAACTAAAATTTGGGCGCCAGCCGTTGTGGCCGAGCGGTTCTTGGCGCTTAAGTGTGGAACCGCGAGACCGCTACGGTCGCAGGTTCGAATCCTGCCTCGGGCATGGACGTGTGTGATGTCCTTAGGTTAGTTAGGTTTAAGTAGTTCTAAGTTCTAGGGGACTGATGACCTCAGCTGTTAAGTCCCATAGTGCTCAGAGCTATTTGAACCATTTGAACTAAAATTCGGTATTATTCCCCTTAAACTGATTGACTGTTTACCTTTTTCTATACAGCGCCCTTAGTTCTTTGTAAGTTATTATTGTGCGCTGCTGTCTGTCTACTGCACTGATTGCTTGCGTCACGTTTAAAGTTCAGTCTTATTTAAGTATACATAAAGAATTTTCTTTTCTTTGTCCCGGAAGTTCTTTCTTCCGCTGGCCGTTATAACAGTTAACTGCTATTTGTGAGACTTGTCTAGAACTTGATTACCTTTTTTACGTGAATCACTACGAATTTTGGTGTCATATCTTTGATGCGGCCCTGGCGGCAGCTGTGTAGCTGAGTTATGCCAACTTGTTTTTTGTAGTGGCTTGTATCTAGATGTGGTTAATTATCTTGGTATTGAATTTAAAACTAGTTAAAGGTCAATTGATGTAGAGATAGAGATGTATGACCGTGACTATTGAAGAAAAATGGTTTTCTTGAATTTGCACCTCTAAGAATGCAATCGTTGCTTCCAAGATTTCAGTATTGTGACAGATTACTCACTGATAAGCCAAAACATTATGACCAGCGCCCACCCCGATGTTGGATGCCGCCTGGTTGCGTTGCGAGCACGCGGCGCGTTAACAAAAGTGTTTCAGCGGAGCAGATAAAAACGGTGGATCACCCTAGAGAAGATATGGGTTGCAAATGGGAAAAGCACTGAAATAAGGGACTTTGACAATGGGCAGATTATTATTACGCAGAGCCTGTGAACGAGTTTCTCGAAAATTCCAAAGCTGGTCGAATGTTCACGTGCTACTGTCGTGAGCATCTACGGAAAGAGGTAGAAGGACAGTGAAACTACCACTAGGCGCTAGATGGTTGTACGTCCACGACTCTTCGCAGAACGTGGCGTTTGGTGACTAGTCTGCCCTGTGAAATAGGATGGATGACGATCTGTGACATCTCTGCCGAAAGAGCACAATGCTGGTGCACGCACAAGTGTTTCGGAGCACACTGTTCATCGTACGCTGTTGAACATGGAGCTCCGGGCAGACGTGTTCCTATGTTGCCCCAACGACATCGTCAATTACGACTGCAGTGAAGACGGGATCATGAGGATTCGACCATCGATCAATGGAAACGTGCCGGCTCTTCGGATAAATCACATTTTTGCCATACTAGGGCGATGGTCATCTCCACATTCGCCGTCATCGAGGTGAACGTCGGCTCGAAACGCGCAGCGCGCCACGGACGCAGCCTGGTGGGAGCAGTATTATGCTGTGGGAGATATTCTCCAACACCTGAATGGGAGCTGTGGCTGTAATCGAAGACATGCTGACGTCTGCGGACCGCCTGCACCCCTTCATGCTTGATGTCTTCCTGGACGGAGATACAATTGTCCATGTCTCTGAGCCACAGCCGTGCTACAATAGCTTGAGGAACGGTATAGTGAACGTATGTTAATGTCTCGGCGCCCAGATCCACCTGATTTAAATCCCATGGAATCCAACTGGGTCGCTATCAGGCGCCATCACTGCGTACTCAGATCAGCGAATTACATGACCTGTGCATAGATATCTAATGCCACATACCTCCACAAACTTAGAAACAAACTGTCGGATCCCTGACAAGCAGAATCAGTGATGGACAAACAAGCTATTAAGTATGTGGTGGTAATGTTTTGGCTCATCAGTGTAATAGATGTTTTAAATTTTCCATCTTGATTAATCCTGTATTGTTTTGGGTCTGCTGTGCTCTAATTAATGTTTTACCAAAGAGTGGTTTTGGATTTAAAGCGCCCAACACCTCATCACTCACCTCAACCGCTTCCTATGAGATCAACGGTCGTTAGCAAAGGCAGATGCCAATATTATTTTATGAGAAAAGGACAAACCACATTACTGTATTCACTTAAAAGAACCTTTGAAGTAATGTCAGTGCGACCAACTAGGAACTCTGCCTCGCCTGTATTTGGTTTCAGCCACCGCGTCATACCGGGATAGCGGCCCAAGTCGGACGTCAGCTGTTGATCTTCCACATTTAGCAGACGGGTGAATTCCGTAAACATTATATTTGCTACCCTCAGACCAAACAGAGGAAGTGAAGTTTGGCTACACAGCAGAGGGAGAGAGAGAGAGAGAGAGAGAGAGAGGACGCTTTCAGCTCGGGTAACTTGAGACCTCGCCGCAGTTGAGACTGTTAAGAGATAAAATATTCGCGGCTGATATTGTGGCGCACCGCTGGCCACATAAAGGACTTTTAACTCTGCCTCGGCGACTATGGGGAGGCGAGCAGAAGCGGCGGCAGGAACAGCAGAAGGCTCCGCCCCTAATGGGCTCTTAGCGGCGGCCAATTGGAATCCGGGGACACTGCTCCCTCCCTCCCTCCCTCACTCTCTCTCGTTCTCTCTCTCTCTCTGTCTTCGTGCAGACCACGTTGCCTTCTCCGCCTGTTAGAATTCGCCGTCAAGAGGTTTTTATTTAATACAATACCGTCCGTGAATGGCTCCGGCGGTTGTCCAAAATTACTTTACCGTCTCCAGAAGCGAAACAACGATATACGATGTTTCGGGGAAAGGCTGCCTCAATCCAAATAAAATAGCAATAAAGCAGACGCTCTCCAGGAGAAGTAGATGTTTATGTGAGGTATTCATTCTTTGGACCGCCTAAGTGGTGAGAACTATGAAAGTGGAGTATACGAAAAGACAAAAATTTATTTGCCGCGGAGGAAGGATTTTTAACTGATACTGTTTAATTTCCGACTCATTAAGTAATGCTAGGACAGAAAAAGAAACGAAACCTTTTGATTTATCCTCCAAAAGGAGATTGTTAGGACCAACACCAATAACTAGCGTACGTAAACCAAGTACAAGCTCAGTTATGTCCTGAGTTTTACACGCGGTGGAGAAATTTCTTGGTAAGGAAAATATAGCGATTATTGTGGGAATGGAGAGAAGGGGCCAAGTTGGGGAACGCTGAGGGCAACAGTTTGGCTCATAACCTACACTAAGCACACAGAACAAAAAATTATTCACCTAACCTACACTAAACACATAGAACAAAAAATTATTGAGCTCCAGAAGACATCTGCCTCTCAGAGTAACCTCACTTCAGCGAGGAAGAGTTTCTTTAGGTGTACCATGATCAGGGGAAGTCGATCATTTTTGATTAGTGCGGTATTACGGTGTCTGTGTTGTTCAAAAGTACGATGGAATGTCCCTCGGATATGCAGGTATTTCTGAAGGAACAGCACTGCTTCGACTACAGCTGTTATGAAATACATTAAATGTATTCTCAGCTGCGAATATAGACAACCGCCAGCTGTATAATGGAATGACAACAATGAAAATTTGTGGCGGACCGGGGCTCTAATCCGGATTTCTCGCTTAAAACGAGCTGCCTCCCTAAAATTAGGCTATCCAAGCACGCTTCATGACCAGACCTCAAGCATGCGTATAGAAACTGCACTCATACATCCATTATGTATATTCATGTACAGGGGAGATATATTAATTGAAAGTTGCTTGTCCTTTGCCGGCGGATAAATACGGAACGTTGCACCTTACTTCTGAACAACATATGCTCTGCTACATCGTATTTTTACACCGACATCTTCCAAGCGACTTTTAATTAAAGTGTCTCCTCTGTACGGAAATGTACATAACGGACGTACGAGTCATGATGTAGACACATGGTTGACGACATATGGCAGTTTGGGTCTGACCGTGAAGCGTGTTTAGATAGCCTAACGGTAAGGCGAAAAATCCGTGCACGAGTCCCGGTCCGCCACAGATTTTCATTCTCGTTATTCCATTATATAGCTGATGGTTGTCCATATTTGCAACTGCGAATACATTTCACGTATTTTTGATTAGATATTACAGAGCTTCCAAAAAGTGGCAATGCTGATTGTTATGTTTTTAACTCCATGTTGTAAGGAGTCCTGTAATTAAGGTCGTGTGATTTAGTGAAAAAATCAAGGTGCCGTAGGGTACCTGTGTATTCGTCAAACCAGAACCGTATGTGTGCAACCGTGTGGACGCGGCTGCTGTCGTCCTGGAAGACGGGAGTGTCCCCAAGAATACTCATCATGAAGATGTAGAACACAGCTCAACAGCGGGTGACAGAGAATTTTGAAATAAACATGCAAGTTCGTGTTCACGGTAACCTGAATCAGTGGCCCTAAGTCGTGGTAAGAGAAAAATCCCCAAAATATCACAGAGCCTCCTCCAGCCTGATCTGCATCCTTCACATGCTTGGGATAAACGCCTCAGTGGTTCCTCGGTGCACTCGACGACTTTCGCCGGCTCTAAACAGGCAAGACATTCGAAATTCTGAGAATAATAGGTATAAGCTAAAGGGAAACACGGGTGATATTCAATATGTACAAGAGCCAACAGGAAACAATAAGAGTGGAAGACCAAAAACAAAGTGCTCGGATTAAAAATGGTGTAATGGAGGGATATAGTCTTTCACCCATACTGTTCAATCTCTACATCGAAGAAGCAATGACGAGAATAAAAGAAAGGTTAAAGAGTGGAATTGAAATTTATAGTCAAATTATATCAATGATAAGATTCGCAAATGACTTTGCTATCCTCAGTGAAAGTGAAGAAGAATTACAGGATGTATTGGTTGGAATGAACAGACTAGTACAGAATATGGACTGAGAGTAAATAGAAGAGAGACGAAAGTAATGAGAAGTAACAGAAATGAGAACAGCGAGAAACTTAATATTAGTATTGATCATCATGAAGTAGATGAAATGAAGGAATGAAGTTAAGAAATTCTGCTACCTTGGCAACAAAATAATCCAAGACGGAACAAGTAGGACATAAAAAGCGGACCAGAGCTGGCAAAAAAGGCATTACTGACCAAGAGAAGTCTACTAGTATCAAACATCTGAGGAAGAAACACATCTTTGTATGGTAGTGAAACATGGACTGTGGGAAATCCGGAACGGGAGAGAATCGAAGGATTTCAGACGTGGTGCTAAGAAAAAAATAGGTGGACCGATAAGGTAAGAAATGAGGCTGTCCTACATAGAATTGGTGAGGAAAGGAATATATGGAAAACACTGACAAGAAGAAGGAACAAGATGGTAAGATATCTATTGAGACATCAAGGAATAACTGTAGAGGAAGACAGAGATTGGAAGTAACGCATCAAATAATTGAGGATGTAGGTTAAAAGTTCTACTCTGTGATGAAGAGTAGCGGAATTCGTGGATGACCGCATCAGACCAGTCAGAAGTCAGAAGACTGATTGTTGTTGTTGTGGTCTTCAGTCCTGAGACTGGTTTGATGCAGCTACTGATGAAAAAAAAATACTGACTCAGTACCCCACATGCATCTTGTCAGCTAATCTCCCGCTCCTGTTTTGTTTAACCCATTTTAGGCTTGCAGATTTATGTGCCACTGTGAGAAATGGCCTTTTGCAGTCTGCCCGACTCCAAATGTCCACTGCAAACAGTGCCCTTCGGAATGTTTGTATGAAGACAGGTTGGGACGAAAACCTCCATTCAATGACAGCAGCATTCCCTTTTGGGTTTGAAACCGATAGGAATTGACAAAAGCGTGACTTTAGACTCCGGTTGTAGCCGCGTATCTTTTTACGACCACTTTTCTTACGTTGTGTTATATGGCTGCAAGTGGTCCACCATTCCCAGTAGACATGATGGATAAACCAAACTGATGCAGCTTGCACAAAGCCCGTAACTCTCCCAAGCAAGATTTTCTTACAGAAAAGCTTCGTAAAAATAATCTAGATGCACAACAACGAAGGCGACTGTACAAGAAGAAGGATAAAGCGACAAACTACTCTTGGGAACATGGTATGATCGTAGTTTAGCTAGTAAGGAAATAGAACTTATTAAAGAATTAGAGGAAACAAAATCTAATATAGCGGTTCCAACAGAAACGAAAGAGAAACTATAGTAAATAACGAAAAGCAGCTAATGGAGTTGCAGGAATTAATAATAAGTACTGTGTTAATAAGATAGAATCTTACACTTTTGGAAATGGCAGAACACGAACTGTTAGATTTAAGATACCTAATGGTCACTTATCCCCCATGAACTATGGATTTGCCCCTGGCGTAGTGGCTTGCGTGCCTCAGCGATACAGACAGCCGTACCGTAGATGCAACCACAACGGAGGGATACCTGTTGACAGGCGAGAAGAACATGTGGTTGTTCCTGAAGAGGGGAATAGTTTCAGGGGCACGAGTCTGGATGATTGACCGATATAACATTGTAACATGAACCAAAACAGCCTTGCTATGCTGGTACTGCGAATAGCTGAAAGCAATTTTTTTCCGAGGGCATACAGCTCTACTTTATGGTCAAATAACCGCATCTTCTTGGGTAAAATATTCAGGAGGTAAAATAATCCCCATTCGGATCTCCGGGCAGGGACTACTCAGGGGGATGTCGTCATCAGGAAAAGGAAAACTGTGCGGATCGGAGCCTGAAACGTTAGATCTCTTAATAGGGCAAGTAGGCTAGAAAATTTAAGAAGGGTAATGAATAGGTTGAAGATACAAGTAGTAGAAATTAGTGAAGTTCGGTGACAGGAGGAACAGGAATTCTGATAAGGTGAATAAAGGGTTATAAACACAAAATCAAAAGGGAGGTAATGCAGGCGAATGCTTAATAATGAATAAGAAAATAGTGACGTAGGTAAGCTGCTATGAACAGCACCGTGAACGCGTCATCGTAGCCAAGGTAGACACGAAGCCCACACCCACCACAGTAGTACAAGTTTATGTGCCAACTAGCTCTGCAGCTGAAGAGATTGAAAAAATGTATGATGAGATAAAAGAAATTATTCCCGTAGTTAAAGGAGCTGAATTCTGATAAGGTGAATAAAGGGTTATAAACACAAAATCAAAAGGGAGGTAATGCATGCGAATGGTTAATAATGAATAAGAAAATAGTGACGTAGGTAAGCTGCTATGAACAGCACCGTGAACGCGTCATCGTAGCCAAGGTAGACACGAAGCCCACACCCACCACAGTAGTACAAGTTTATGTGCCAACTAGCTCTGCAGCTGAAGAGATTGAAAAAAATGTATGATGAGATAAAAGAAATTATTCCCGTAGTTAAAGGAGCTGATAATTTAATAGTCATTGAGGACTGGAATTCGATAGTAGGAAAAGGAAGGGAAGGCAAAATAGTAGGTTTTATATGGACTGGGGAAAAGGGATGAAAGAGTAAGCCTCCTTGTACAATTTTGCATAGTGCACGAATTCATCATCGCTAAAACATGATTTAAGAATCATGGAAAAAGGCTGAATGCGCGGAAGTTACCTGAAGAGACAGAAAGGTTTCTGATCGATTAGATAATGGTAAGATAGAGATTTCGGAATCAGATTTTAAATTGTAAGACATTGCCAAGGGTGGATGTGGACTGTAACCACAGTTTGTTGGTTATGAAATGTACCGGGGATTAAAAAGTCAGCATAAATTTGAAAACTTAACAAACCACGGAATAATGTAGATAGAGAAGTAAAAATTGACACACATGCTTTGGAATGACATGGGGTTTTATTAGAACAAAAAAAAACCAAGTTCAAAGTTCACAAAGTGTCCGACAGATGTGCGTCGTTTGGTGATGATCGTGTGCTCAGCCGCCACTTTCGTCATGCTTGGCCTCCCAGGTCCGCAGGCCTCAGTCCGTGCGATTATCGACTTTGGGGTTACCTGAAGTCGCAAGTGTATCGTGATCGACTGACATCTCTAGGGATGCTGAAAGAGAACATCCGACGCCAATGCCTCACCATAACTCCGGATATGCTTTACAGTGCTGTTCACAACATAATTCCTCGACTACAGCTGTTGTTGAGGAAGGATGGTGGACATATTGATTGAGCATTTCCTGTAAAGAACATCATCTTTGCTTTGTCTTACTTTGATCTGCTAATTATTGCTATTCTGATCAGATGAAGCGCCATCTGTCGGACATTTATTGAACTTACCTAGCAATATCGGGTGGAGCGCCATGTAGCATAAACATCGTACGTTCCAGCAGATGTTCATCAGCCAGGCTGGGGATGATGCGATTCTGTAACATATCGGCGTACCTCTCACCCGTCACGGTAGCAGTTTTGCTGTCCAGCGCTATCTGTCGGACATTTTGTGAACTTTGTTTTTTTTTTTTTTTGTTCTAATATCTACATTATTCCATGATTTATTCAGTTTTGAAATTTATACTGACTTTTTGATCACCCAGTATATCAAAACTGAAACAGATAGGAACTTAAGGAGATAGGGTCTGGATAAGTTGAAAGGACCAGTTTCAGAGGGAGTATTAGACAACAACAGACTAGGAAAGGGGAAAGGAATACAATAGAAGAAGAATAGGTAGCTTTGAAAGATGAAGGGAGCAGAGGATGGGCTATTAGAAATCCTTAGAGAACACAGGAGACATTGAATTTAATTGAAGAAACGAGAAAATATAAAAATTCAGCAAATGAGGCAGGCGAAAGGGAATACAAGCATCTGAAAAATGAGACTGAGAGAAAGCGCAAAATGACTAAGCAGGAATGGCTCGAAGGCAAATGTAAGGGAATATCAGGAGCTTAGATGGAAAACTAGTCCTAAGCAAAGAATGGTAAGCTGAGTATACAGAGGGTCTATACGAAGGAGATGACCTTGATGGCAGTAATGTAGAAATGTAAGAGGACGTAGAGGAGCACGAAATGGGAGACACGATAGTGCGAGAAGAGTTTGATAGAGCCTTGAAAGATGTAAGTCGAAATAATGCCCCAGGAGAATACTAAATTTCGTTAGAACTTCTCAAAGGTTCGGGAGAGCCAGCCATGACAAAAGTTTTCCATCTGACGTGCAAGACGTATGAGACAGGTGAAATGCCTTCAGACTTCAAGAATAATAGAATAATTTCAATTTCAAAGAAAGTAGGTGCTGACAGCTGTGAATATTACCGAATTATGAGTTTGTTACGCCATGGTTGCAAAATACTAAAAAAAAATTCCTTACGGAAGAAGAACGGGAAAGCTGGTAGAAGCAGACTGTGGGGATGATCAGTTTGGTTTCCGTGAGGAAATACTGGCACTATGACTTACCTTAGAAAACAGATTAAGGAAAGGCAAACCTACGTTAACCGCATATATAAAGTGAAAGCAAGCGACTGATAACGTTGACTGGAATGCTCTCTTCGAAATTCGAAAGCCAGCATGAGTAAAATACACGGATCGAAAGGCTATTTATAACTTGAACAGAAATAAGACGGCAGTTGTACGAGTCGAGGAGGATGCAAGGGAAGCAGTGGTTGAGGAGGGAATGAGAAAGGGTTGTAACCTATTCCAGATGTTACTCAGTCTCAGCAAGTAGTAACGGACACAAAAAACTGGAGTAAGATTTAAATTTCAGGGAGAAGAAATAAAAACTTTGAGGTTTTCCGATGATATTGTAATTCTGTCAGAGACAGCAAAGGAACTGGGTACAGCAATAAAATAAATAAGGAATAGGAAGGCTGCAAAAGGAGATGGAAATAAATGCAGAATTATGGAGATGTAGTGGCTCAATACTAAATCAGATCTTTCTGAGTCTAATTAGCAGATGACGGAATGGGTGTCCAGGTTATGCCTATATTTAAAAGAGACGCTAGAAACAGGTGTGGAAGTTATAGAGAAATAAGTGTTTTGAATAAAAATGTAAATTATATGTAAGAATATTAAGTAAAAGAGTACGAACCATCACATTCGTTTTGTTACTTGAAGAACTAAATGGTTTTAGAAAGGGATGATCCTGTAGAGATGTCACCTTCACAGTCAATCAGATACTAGAAAAGAGAAGGGAATACAGGCTTGAAACTCATATAGCTTTTAAAGCATTCGTCCGAGTAAGTAGGGAGAAATTATGGGAAATCACGATGCAAAGAGGATATCTAAATCGCCTAATTAAAGTTTAAAGTGTAATATAAAAACATAACGATCAGCGTACCTTTTGGAAACGGAAGGTATAGTGGAAAGAGACACATAAAACCAAGGTATAAGTCAGAATAGTCGCGTGTCTCCTGTTCTGTTTACAATCTGAGTAGACGATCTGATTACAAAATGGATGCATAAAATTAACGGAGGCATTTCCTCCGCACCAAATTTTACACTATTTGGTGATGATCTCATTATTATAAGTACAACCGAAGATGAGCTGCAGAGAGCTGTACATACATAAGTAATGTGAGAGTGAAAGACTAAGGTGACGAAAATCATGTTATAGCGATATGCATATATACAGATGGCGGTGGCATCGCGTACGTAAGGTACTATATAAAAGGACAGTCTACTGGCGGTGCTGTCATTTATACTCAGGTGATTCATGTGAAAAGGCGTGCTATGTGATTGCAGCCACACAACGAGCATTATGAGAATGCGGAATGGTAGGTGGAGCTAGTCGCATGAGACCTTCCATTTCGGAAATCGTTAGGAAATTCAATATTCCGCGATCCTTAGTGTCGAGAGTGTGCCAAGAATACCAGATTTCAGGCATTAACTCTCACCGTGGACAGCGAAATGGCCGACGGCCTTGGCTTAAGGACCGAGAGCAGCGACGTTTTCGCAGAGTTGTAAGTGCTGCAAACAAGGGACACAGTGTGAAATAACCGCGGGATCAATGTGGAAAGTATGACGAACGTATGCGTTGGTACAGCGCAGGGAAATTTGGGGTTAATGGGCTGTGGCAGCAGACGACTGACACGAGTGTCCTTGCTGACAACACGACGTCGCCTGCAGTTCCTCTCCTGGGCTCGTGATCGTATCAGTTGGGCCCTAGACGACTGGAAAGCCGTAGTCTGGTCAAATGAGTCCGTATTCCAGTTGGTAAGAGTTGATGATAGGGTTCGAGTGTGGCGCAGACCTCACGAAGCTATGGACCCAAGTTGTCAACAAGGCACTGTGCAGGCTGGTGTTGCCTCCATAATGGTGTAGGCTGTGTTTACATGGAATGAACTGGGTCCTCTAGTCAAACTCAACCGATTCCTGACTGGAAATCGTGATATTCAGCTGCTTTACTTGCAGGAATTCTTGGACTTCATGTTCTCAAACGTTTTTATGGATGATAATGCGCCATGTCACCGAGCCACAACTGTTCGCGATTGGTTTGAAGAACATCCTGGACAGTTCGAGCATATTATTTGGCCATTCATCGACAATTTATGGGATATAATCGAGAGGTCAGTTCGCGCACAGAATCCTGCATAGGCAACACGTTCGCTGGTATCGATGAATATAGAGGCAGACAGTGTTACAGAAGGATATGGGCTTGGATATGAGGAATGAGAAGGTCCAATTGAGGTGTGCAATAAATTTCAGCCACTAACAGCGAATACTCTGTGAAGAATCACAAGAGGAGGAGGCACACTTGGAAAAGGCCGGCAGATACGGGAAGATTTCAGTTTGAATAAGACAAATATCTGGCGCAGTTGGTAGATCGGTTATTGCTGCTACACTGCGGTTATCAAGATTTAAGTGAGTTTGAACGTGATGTTATAGTCGGCGTACGAGCGATGGGACACAGCATCTCCGAGACAGCGATGAAGTGGGGATTTTCCCGTACGACCATTTCACGAGTGCACTGTGAATATCAGGAATCCGGTAAAACATCAGATCTCTGGCATAGCTGAGTTTCGAAAAAGATCCTGCAAGAACGGGACCAACCACGGCTGAAGAGAATCGTTCAGTGTGACAGGAGTGCAACCCTTCCGTACATCGCTGCAGATTTCAATGCTGGGCCATCAAGAATGGTCAACGTGCGACCATTCAACGAAACATCATCGATATGGGCTTTCGGAGCCGAAGACCCACTCGGTAGCCTTGATGACTGCAAAACACAAAGCTTTACGCCTCGCCTGGGCCCGTCAACACCGACAATGGAGTGTTGGAAACATATTGTCTGGTTGGACGAGTCTCGTTTCAAATTGTAGCGAGCAGATGAACGTGTAAGGGTATAGAGACACTCATGAATTCATGGACTCTGGATGCCAGCAGGGGACTGTTCAAGCTGGTGGAGGCTCTGTAATGGTGTGAAGAGTGTGCAGTGTGGGTGACATGGGACACCTGATACGTCTGACAGGTGACACATACGCAAGCGTCCTGTCTGATCACCTGCAGCAACTCCAGCAGGACAATGCGACACCCCACACGTCCAGAATTGCTACACAGTGGCTCCGGGAACACTCTTCTGAGTTTAAAAACTTCCGCTGACCACCAAACTCCTCAGACATGAACATTATTGAACATATCTGGGATGCATTGCAACGTTCAGAAGATATCTCCAGCCCCTTGTACTCTTACGGATTTATGGACAACCCTGCAGGATTCATGGTGTCATCTCCCTCCAGCACTACTTCAGACATTAGTCGCGTAGATGCCACGTCGTATTGTGACACTTCTGAGTGATCGCAGGGGCCCTACACAATATTAGACAGGTGTACCAGATTCTTTGGCTCTTCAATGTAGAAATGACAAAACAACCTTCAATGAAATTAAAAGCAAGTGTGATAACATTAAGAGCGAATGGGAATTCCACTGTTAAATGCTGAAGAGGAGCGGATATGTGGACTAAGTACGTTGACGGCCTCTAAGAGGGAAATAATTGTCCGATGTGATAGAAGAAAAAGGAGCTTATGTAGAAGGGGTAAGGGATCCAGTACTAGAATCAGAATTTGAAAGAGCTTTGGAAGACTTAAGGCCAAATAAGGCAGAAGGGATAGATAACATTCCATCAGAATTTCTAAAATAACTGGAGGAACTGGAAACAAAACGGCTATTCACGTTAGTGAGTAGAATCTGTGAATAGTAAAATATGTGAATCTGGCTATATACCATCTGAATTTCGAAACAATTTCAGCCACACAATTCCGAGTATTGCAAGTGGAGACAAGTGCCTAAATTATCGCTCAATCAGATTAACAGCTGATGCACCCCTGTTGCTGAAACGAATATACTGATGAAGGGAAGAGAAAATTGAGGACTTGTTAGATGACCATCAGTTTGGCTTTAGGAAAGGTGAAGGCACCAGCGAGGCTGTTCTGATGTTGCGGTTGATAATGGACGCAAGACTAAAGAAGTATTAAGACATGTTCATAGGATATGTCAACCTGGAAAAAGGGTTCGACGATGTCAAATGCTACAAGATATCCGAAATTCTGAGGAAAATTGGTTGGTTGGTTGGTTGTTTTGAGGAAGGAGACCAGACAGCGTGGTCATCGGTCTCATCGGATTAGGGAAGGATGGGGGAAGAAGTCGGCCGTGCCCTTTCAGAGGAACCATCCCGACATTTGTCTGGAGTGATTTAGGGAAATCACGGAAAACCTAAATCAGGATGGCCGGACGCGGGATTGAACCGTCGTCCTCCCGAATGCGAGTCCAGTGTCTAACCACTGCGCCATCTCGCTCGGTGAGGAAAATTGGGATTGGCTGTAGGAAGAGAGGGGAAATATACAATATATACAAGAGCCAAGAGGGAATAATAAAAGTGGAAGGCTAAGAACAAAGTGCTCGGATTAAAAAGGGTGTAAGACAACGATGAAGTCGTTTGCCCTTACCGTTCAATCAGTACATCAAAGACGCAACGCTGGAAATAAAAGAAATGTTGAAGAGTTGAATTAAAATACAAGATGAAAGGATATGAATGATAAGATTCGCTGATGATATTGGTATCCTCAGTGAAAGTGAAGTATAATTACAAGATCTGCTAAATAGAATGAGTAGTCTGATGAGTACAGAATATGGCTTGAGAGTAAATCGAAGAAAGACTAAAGTAACGATAAGTAGCAGAAATGAGAACGGCGAGAAACTTAACGTCAGGGTTGATGGTCATGACAGACGGAGCAAGGAGGACACAAAAAGCAGACCTGCACTGGCAAAAAGAGCATTCCTAGCCAAGAGACGTCTGCTAGTATAAAAGAAAGGCCTTAATTTGATGAAGAAATCTCTGAGAATGCACGTTTGGAGCACAGCACTGTGTGGTAGTGGAACATGGACTGTGGGAAAACCAGAACAAAAGAGAATCGAAGCATTTGAGATTTGGTGGTACAGAAGAATTTAAAAAACTGGGTGGACTGATGACGTAAGGAATGAGGAGGTCTTGTGCGGGGTCGATGAGGAAAGAAATATACGGAAAACACTGACAAGAAGAAGGGGCCACATGATAGGACGTCTGTTAACGCATCAGGGAATAACTTCCATGCTATTAGAGGGAGCTGTAGAGAAGACAGACATTGGAATACATCCAGCAAATAATTGGGGACATAGGTTGCAAGTTCTCCTCTGAGGTGAAGAGCCTGGCCACATCAAACCAGTCAAAAGACTGATGACAAGAAAAAAAGATGCAACATAGTTCAAAATTTCTGCAGGGAACTTCCAACGACTACTTGAGTCCATGCCACGTCGAGTTGCTGCAGTACTCCAATCAGGAGGAGGTCCGATACGATATTAAGAGGTATCCCATGACTTTTGTCACCTGGGTGTAATTTTAAAATTCTCACAAATAAGGAAAGAACAGTGACCTTCAAAGGTAAATATACAGTTAGAACCAAAATTGCAATCAGGACACTATATTAGGACAAGTTATGGATTTTAATTGCTTAGTAATATACGTTAGTTATAAATATGAAAATGATTTTAACGGCAAATTACCCATGCTCCAGCAAACATGTGGCACAATAAACAGAAGCCTAAAAACTAAAACCAGAAAAGGAACACGATGAAATTCAATAAAGTGGTGGCTGTCCTGATTTTCTCCGAATCTGAGACAAGGACGTTGACAAAAGCTGATAAAAACTCGATGTAGGATACTGAAAGATTATTGGAAACAGTAAAACGCTGTACCCTTGCAGACAAAACTGCAGATGAAAAAAGTAAGGGAAGAACTAAGAATAAACTCCTTGGAATAAAAAATTTTAATCTATAGAAATGATTGGGGAAAAGCACGTTGATAGATTGCCGGAAGATAGGATATCAAGAGGAGTGTTGTAGCATAGGCCTAATGGAACAAGATTATGACCAAGGAAACGATGGTCATATGTTTTGAAGCCGGAGCAGGGAACGTTGCCTAGTTAGTGGAATGGAGGAGAACACGAAGAAGAAAAGAATATATTATGAAATATCCTTGTATGATCTCTGTCACCTCTCCACAATGATCTGTCCTATTATTCTGATTACATACAACCCAATGGCATACAGAAACCGTGGTATCGATGGCAACTTCATCGACCACTCCCGGCGCACCGCATGCCGCACGCGATTATGAAAGCAGCTATAGGGCTTGATAATGGGGTCTTATATTCTAACATTACAGCAAATTAAACTAATAAACTACGTTTCGTGGCTTTTAAAACATATTACGATCTCCGTAACTACGTCCATGAAATAAATCAGCAGATGAGTGACCAAAAACTTCTTAAAGCGGCTGTAAGTGCTGGAGAACTGAAATGAGGACTGTGAAATATTCACACATAGAACTACAAACAGCAGCAACCGAGAAATACAGTTTTCTATTCTCTGTTGAGGCAGCAGTTAATTTTGTGTAAGACCACTAGAATGTATTATTCTTAACTCTGTAGAAATAACCTGTTGTTTCTATGTAAGCATAAATACTGCATGTTCTGTGAGTACTTCAGCAAACAGATGACTTTTATTTGTTCCACATGTTAAAATAACTACATGGCAAAGAGGCCGGCAATGACGATAGACGTGAAGTCTCAATAACCAGGAATTCAGTTAAGCCTGCTTCTGTAATGACCTCGTTGTCGGACTGGGGCTAAACCCTAATATTCATTGCACCCTTCCTTCCAGTTAAGCTATTTTTTCTACTTATAATTGCATTATTTATCTTTTATTATCATGTGTTTTTTGAGACACATTCACCTAATACACAGCAGTAATTTCTCGTAGTTCACGATGAAAAATGTACCTGCAGTTTTTGGTAACAATGTGTGAAGCAACATTCTCACTCCGTCAGTTACTTACACGATGCAACGTTATATCGATAACTTGTTATTGCCATTGATTATGAAAACTGAAACACCAAGAAACAGGGCTATGAATATAAACTCAGAGTTTAACATTGTGCATCATTGACCGCAGGGAACTCGATCACAATAGGAAGCTCACAATGAATTTGTGTCTAATCTTGTCAATAAATAAGAATCTCCCATTTGAATTTCCCTCTAACGTTGTCCTTATTTATGGCTTCGACAATCATTCAGTTTGGCGGGAGCACCAGTTTGCAGCATAAATAGCAAATGATGGGTGTTACGCGAGGAAGGGCACTTTAAATAACTCATTAATGTTTAATCTTTTTGTAGATGTCTGTGTTTTTTGCCCACCTCCACTGCCGGCACATCACACACCACTTCTCCGACCTGACTTACGTTGCGATGGAGGGTCGCACGACCACCTGGTACCACCATCTAAAGTGCTCCAAAGCGACCACTGTGACAATTTGGAGCTTATGGAATTCGAATGGCTCTGAGCACTATGGGACTTAACTGATGAGGTCATCAGTCCCCTAGATCTTAGAACTACTTAAACCTAACTAACCTAAGGACATCACACACATCCATGCCCGAGGCAGGATTCGAACCTGCGACCATAGCGGTCGCGCGGTTCCAGACTGTAGCGCCTAGAACCGATCGGCCACCCCGGCCGGCCTTTTGGAATTCAGAATGACGTCATGCACATAACTGAGAATGCTTTTCACACGAATATTAATATTGTATCACTCTCTGAGAATTACGACAAGCTTCCATTATGCAGAAGGAATCAATGCAGAACCTTAGGAGTAGTTCAACAAGGTGCAACAGTCACACGTGGATATGCACGACTGATACGTCTTCTCTCACCCGCTCGCTCAACGGCGGAGTGGTCTATACCCGAATATTTTGTACGAGGGATTATTTGCACGACCAATTTCCGGAAGTATTCAGTACAATCAGAACACTGTCTGACCATTCTCTGTGTTTTACAGTACTGTCACTTGGTCGGTTTTCGGGACAACTGTATCCAAAACACAGAGATGCAGAACAACTAAAGGCACGACGGAAACTATTACTGTAAAAATAACAAACAGAAGCTTCTAGAACACAAAGGGTAAACATCAAATTACATTTCATCAAAACGTAAGATACCTATCGAATCACAACAAAAGACTTAAAAATCGGAAAGTATTTTTACTGATTAGTTATTTGTATATAACAGAACGGTTGGCGTAAAAGTACCAATGAGCCCCCACTCATTCCATCTCCATGTTTCAGATTTCTGGGCATACAGGTGGATGACAAACTAGTGGAACCGACATGTTGGCAAGTTCACCAAAAAAGCTGTTATGTCTGTTTTGCAATTAAAAAAAGATCCCATTATGCTGACCCGTTGATGGGATCGCTAGCACACTTTTGCGTCTTTCTGTAGGATACGCTCCTGTGGCATTCCTACGGTAATGAATTTTAGCTAAAAAAAATCTTTATTCTATAAAAGGGTGCAATAGGATTATTGCGTAAAATCCATAAACCAACAATTTGAGGATACCTCTTCTGTGACCCAGAAATTTTTAGACTTACATGTCAATACGTTTACCTCTTAATGGTATTTGACTTTTGGAAAAAATATAAAAGAACTCCTAAATCGAACTGGAAGATTATACAGAACATATTGATGTTACCGAACTAAAGACGAGCAATGGAAATGGTGGTAAAAATAATGTATTTAATTTTATACATGTTTTGCAGTTGCTAACGTGACTACTGAATACATTGAAAATGCAGTGAACAACGCATTGAGTCACTCGTATCTGTGTTGTATCACACCACATTATGTATATTTTGTTGAAAATTTCCGCAACGATTTTCAACAGTTTTAATTTACAGTTTTTGTATGAATATACAGCTTTTAATGCTTGGTTTATTTCACAGGGTCTGAAATACGTAGTGTGGTGTTATAAAACACAAATATTTTTGACTGAAAGTGTTATTCATTATACTTTCAAAAGTAATGAATATCGAAGTTTACAGAGATATTTTGGAATAACTCATGGATCTGCGATACGTGAGACCTGTAACAGTGCAGACGTTGAAATCATTCACCCAAAAATTGCTAATGGTATTCCTCTGGACCGCTACAATGTATTCGCCTACAGGGTCACAATGTAAAACCTAGGAAACACGAATATTTCACCTACAGCAGTATTAAGTACATGGATAAAGTTAAAAATGACGTGATTTCCAATAAAAATGATGAGAAAAAGACGTTCGTGGCAGGCGTTGACGATAGACGAGGACAATTTTCTACATTTGCTGAGAAACCCAGGACAGCAAAAACTGCCGGGGAAAATGTCGGAAATCAAACAGTTTAAGTATGTGATGTGGTCACTGGATGTTACCAGTGTGTGGCTCAGAGCAGGAGGAACCACTATACGCTACAAACTAGAGTTAGAGCTATTGACTCATGAGCGAACTTTCTACAAACGTCGTATGTCTAGCTTAATGAGATCTTCTTCTTCCGTTCTTCTTGGTCGTTATCTTGTACCTTCAAGGGATTGGAGTTTTACTTACTTATTTTGGGAACAGAAGCTGGGGGGAGACTCGTCCAGATGTCATCCGTTCCTTGCAGGACCGATTTTTGTACCCCATCTGTCTGATTCTAGTGTTATCCCATGTGAAAATGTGAGGACATTTCGAAGTGTTGGGGAACCTTTTAACTGAGGCGGGATCTGGATACCACATTGATATTCACCTAAAAACCTCATCTAGCTTGTCCACTACACCAGCCCTCACTATTTATCCGCCGGCTTTATTCGATCCGGGTATGGCGTGCCTCACCGACTCCCGGGACCGGCGTGGTAACGCGCGTAACTATCGCGACGGGTCATGAGATCTGTCTGTGATACTTAATTTTAAGGTGTATCGAATACTGTTCACAGAGCCTGAATTACCAGACGCACCATATTTAGTAGCTAACTAGTACTAAAAATTAACTGACCATAAACAAATTGTAACACTCGTAGTTTGCTATTCCCGCTGCAAACTGGCGCTAGCGGTAAACTAAACTTTAAGTATGATTGACGAAGCCATAAATAAGGAGAACGTTAGGGGAAAATTTGAATGGGAGATTGTTATTTATTGACAAGATTAGACACAAATTCAGTGTGAGCTTCCTATAACCAGATTACCTATCGTGACCTAGTTCCCTGAAGTCAATGATTCAAGATGTTAAACTCTGAATTTATATTCATTACTCTGTTTCTTTACGTTTCAGTTTTCATAAACAATGGCAATAACAAGTAATCGATATAATGTTGCATCATGTAAGTAAATGACGGAGTGAGAATGTTGCTTCACACATTGTTAGCAAAAACTGCAGGTACATTTTACAACGTGAACTACGAGAAATTACTGCTGTGTATTAGGTGAATGAATCCCAAGAAACACATAATAAGAAAAGATAAATAATGCAATTATATGTAGAAAAAATAGCTTAACTGGAAGGAAGGGTGCAATGAATAGTAGGGTTTAGCCCCAGTTCGACAATGAGGTCATTGCAGAAGGAGACTTAACTGGAGTGAATTCCTGGTTATTGAGAGTTCATGTCTATCGCAATTGCCAGCCTCTTTGCCGTGTAGTTATTTTAACACTCGGAAACAATAAAAGTCATCTGTTTGCTGAAGTACGCACAGACCATGCAGTATTTATGCTTACATGGAAACAATCGGTTATTTCTAGAGAGTTACGAATAATACATTCTAGTGGTCTTACACAAAATTAACTGCTACCTCAACAGAGAATAGAAAATTGTATTTCTCGGTTGCTGCTGTTTGTAGTTCTATGCAAAGAGCCGAAGTGTGACTATTTCACAGTCCTCATTTCAGTTCTCAGCACTTACAGTCGCTTTAAGAAGTTTTTGGTCACCCATCTGCTGATTTATTTCATGGACATAGTTACGGAGATCGTAATACGTTTTAAAAGCCATGAGACGTAGTCTATTAGTTTAACCTGCTGTAACGACAGAATATAAGAACCCATTATCAAGCCCTATATTTGCTTTCATAATCGTCTGGGTTCGCTCCCTTTTTTTCTGTATCTACAAATGTTGGTAAAGGTCGTATTCACTGACCTATAGTACTAAGATTTTTCTAAGTTACTATAGAATGGTCGGTTTTGTAATATAAATACTTAAAACGCCTTAGATAAGATGCGCGGTATTATTGCATGACAAGATAGGACCAAAAACGGGAAGAGTTGTTCTTTATACAAGTGGCATTGACGTAATATTAAATGGTATCGTCTTTCTAGTTCGTCAGTGGTAGCAGTTGGAAGGCCATAGCCATCTCTCGTTTAAATGATTCACTGATCACCAGCCGGCCCCTGTGGCCGAGCGGTTCTAGGCGCTTCAGTCCGGAACCGCGCGACTGCTACGGTCGCAGGTTCGAATCCTGCCTCGGGCATGGATGTGTGTGATGTCCTTAGGTTAGTTAGGTTTAAGTAGTTCTAAGTCTAGGGGACTGATGACCTTAGATGTTAAGTCCCATAGTACTCAGAGCCTTTTGAACTGATCACCAGCGTATCACTACTTACAGACACCATGACGTATACAACGTACACGCACGTCTCACCCATTAAACGCGAAATATGAGGATTAAATTTTATCGATAGCACATTCCACGGTCCGTTTCCAAGTGATCAGGGGACGCTTGGGAAAGATATCACAACCTTGCTACAACAGAACAATACGCCATCCGTTTGGTCAGTGCCTGGGTGAAGCTATAGTAAGTTAACGTTTCAACATACAGATGTACGCAAGAGAAATATTTATTCTCACATCAAATGTAATATTTACAGTTTATCTGACAAAACTGAGGAGTTTTTGTATCTTACTCTCAAACTGTAGTGATGTACAAAATATTCCGGATGATAATAACTGTAAACACGGTAATAAACGAAACGGCTGCCACGTTATCTGATTGTCTGGTATTCCACTGCACTACATTTTTTGCACAAGTTAACAGCAGCAGAAATGTTATCCGTGGGAAGTGACCTGCGTGTTAGTTCATACTCGCGAAGGTAATATGGTAATATCTTTACCTGCCGACGTTACATTCCCTAACGTTCCATACAATAAATCATAGCAAAAACTACGCGTTTTTGAGAGATCTTTAACGTCCAGTAAAAGCATCTACTTTGATATTACGTTTGTTTAAGTACTGAAGCCAACAAACACGGTACTTAAGCTTCTCAGAGATGTTTGGCCGAGTTGCTTTCATTAGCCGTGCACAGTGAAACTGGTTTTAAATATGGATATAGATGAATAGTATTTTGTATCCTCGTCAGCATTTGCTCCTAATGGCATCAAGAATAGCTATTGCTAACTTACATAGCTATTCATGCCAAAAAACTGTTGTTTGACAGAAATGTAGTTCATAAATCATACATAGCTCACACAACGCGATTGTCGAACAAAAATTAAATAGTCATTTTTGATGGCTTGCTAAGCGAAAATATTATTCTATTTTGTACAGCACTTCAGTCATTGTTCGTTAGCTGCGAAACTAATATTTTGGTGACAATGTAACGGAATGTGTTGACAACAGACCTTGGTATCCTACAGCATTTAAAAAATAATCTAGATAGCCATCGCCAGAAATAAACTAACGTTGGATTCAACATATCTTGCAACAGTAGACAGTTATTGTTTGACGATGGCTTTGTAATCAGAAAATCTATGATTATGATAAATAAATCCAGGGTAGCACTTTCATTAAGAGACATGATATTGGTTACTCTACCGACCTGGCACAATGTTAAAGAGGCGGGGAAGGCATTCGAGAAGACTGGTTACAGATCTCCGTCCATATGTCCATAGTAAGTAATTACGTGAATCCCTTTATACACTCATGCTCATAAATTAAGGGTAATGCTAATGCGTGGTGAAACAACGCTCTGGTGGGCGGTTAGCTGGTTTAAATCACCTCGGGGTATGATCATGCGGTGCTTTTGACCTGCTGTCGTCGCATGGACGCGCTGGCAGCAGTCCACATACGCAGAGGTGTGTTGCTGCATGTCAGAGTACGGTGCAGCGAGTAAGTGTGCAGACGTTTTCAGACGTGCTAAAGGTGACTGTGTGTTGAAAATGGCTCAATGAACACATATTGATGACGTTATGACGGGTAGAATACTAGGGCGACTGGGGGCTGGTCAAACGCAGTAGGTCGTAGCACGGGCCCTCCGTGTGCCACAAAGTGTGATCTCAAGATTATGGCAACGATTCCAGCAGACAGGAAACGTGACCAGGCCCTACATCACGGGACGTCCACAGTGTACAAAACCACAAGAAGACCGATATCTCACCACCAGTGCTCGCAGAAGGCTATGGAGCCTTTCTCGGGACCTTACCGCAGCCACTGGAACAGTTATCTCCAGACACACAGTCTACAGACGACTGAACAGACATGGTTTATTCCCCCGAAGACCTGCGAGGTGCATTCCCCTGACTCCTGGTCACAGGAGAGCCCGTGAAGCCTGGTGTCAAGAACACAGTATATGGTCATTGGAATAGTAGTCCCAGGTTTTGTTCACGGACGAATCAAGGTGTAATCTGAACAGTGATTCTCGCTGGCTTTTCATCTGGCGTGGACCATGAACCAGGTACCAACCCCTTAATGTCCTTGAAAGGGATCTATATGGAGGTATTGGTTTGATGGTGTGGGATGGGATTATGATTGGTGCACGTGCACCCCTGTATGTGTTTGACAGAGGAACTGTAACAGGTCAGGTGTATCGGGACGTCATTTTGCACCAGTATGTTCGCCTTTTCATGGGTGCAGTGGGTCCCACCTTCATCCTGATGGATGATAACGCACGGCCCCACCGAGCTGCCATCGTGGAGGAGTACCGTGAAACAGAAGATATCAGGCGAATGGAGTGGCCTGCCTATTCTCTACACCTAAGGCCCATCGAGCACGTCTGGGTTGCTCTCGGTCGACGTATCGCTGCACTTCTTCAAACCCCTACGACACTTCAGGAGCTCCGACAGGCACTGGTACAAGAATGGGAGGCTATACCCCAGCAACTGCTCGAGCACCTGATACAGAGTATGCCAACCCGTTGTGCGACCTATGTACGTGTGCACGGTGATCATATCCCATATTGATGTCGGGGTACATGCGCAGGAAACTGTGGCGTTTTGTAGCACACGTGTTTCAGGACGGTTTTCTCAACTTATCACCAATACCGTGGACTTACAGATCTGTGTCGTGTGTGTTTCCTATGTGCCTATGCTATTAGCGCCAGTTTTGTGTAGTGCCACGTTGTGTGGCACCACATTCTGCAATTATCCTTAATTTATGAGCATGAGTGTAGTTTAAGGTAGGTGTCGGAAGGTTCCTTTGAGAAGCATACAGCCAATTTCTTCCTCCATTTCTCCCTGGAGAGTTGTTTCTGCCGGGAATCTCATTGACTGGAGTAAATCTTCCTTCAGTGATGAGTCCCGCTTCGATCTGAGCTCCAATGACCGGGGAAGACGTGGCTGGAGACGCCCCGAACAGTGGTAGGATGCAAACCTGACTCTCGTTCACCATACCCCCTGACAACCAGAAGTGGCATTTCTTTTCATAGCGGGACCTCTTTGGTTGTAATCCGCGACACACTTGCAGCACAGCGGTACGCCGACGATATTCTACGCCCCGTTTTGTTGCCCTTCACGGCAAGCCATTCTGGGCTTACATTTCAGCAGATAATGCCCGCCCGCACACAGCGAAGGTTTCTACTGCTATTCTTCGTGCTTGCTAAATCGTTCCTTGTCCATCAAGAGCGCCGGATGTCTCCCAATAGAGAACGTTTGGAGCATTATAGAGAGGGCACTCCAACCAGCTCCCTTGCTTTGACGACGTAATGCGCCAGTTTGACAGGGCTCACAACAATTCTATCAAACAATGCCAAGTCGATTAACTGCTTACATAAGGGCCAGAGGTGAACCAACGCTTTATCGACTTCTTCGTTTTCTAAAGCTCTTCCTCTTGAATGAATCATCCAATTTTTCTGAAATTGTAATCATTTGCTTGTCTGTACATGCACATCGCATCTACCGATTTCCGACCCATTTGAATAATTCATTCATGGCCCGTCGTTTTAGAGTGTATATCTTTCTTTCTAGAATACATTCATTTAGTGCAAATATTTCATTGTAATCCGAAATGTAGTGACGTAGATAAAATTATTATAGTATCGGAGTGACACGGTATTGCAGTACAGTGTGATAGACATAAAACGAAGAGAAAGTGTCCCGAGCTGAAATAGGAAAACGGAAATGGGCGGGACATGAGGAGATCTGATGGCAGATGGAGTGTATTAACAACAGAGGGATTTACAGTAGAAGGAAAAAAAGAGAAAGTGAAAAATAAATAAGAAAACAGATTTGCCGTCATATGGCGGACCATCATTACCAACGACATAGCGGTACAGTGACTAGGGATAGAAGTTAGGAGAGGCCTTTGCACAGGCGTGGGACGCTAATGGCTGACTACAGCAACAAATCCACGTATTGCGAGTATTGCCCACTAGAGAACTTGTGTAAGCACCCCCACTGCTCTCGTACAGCAGCTGTTACTGCAATAAGAACCGCTGTTACCGCCTCTCACAGCAATTATCCCGTCGGGACCATTTCTCAACTACATACACGGCGGCAACTAAGCTGCTGACGCAGGCGTGACATTTATTGAAATGGAGATACCGATTAGAGAGCCCGCTGTTATTGTTAGTGTGCTTGATGACTTGTATTGCGCTTCTACTTTTATTAATTTATTCTAGAAGAAAACAGAAAATAATGGAAACAGTGAAGACATTTCCAAATTTTCAATTGGAATTAGTGACCAGATGCGGGGAAGTAAACTCATCTCATAAGAATTCTCGCAAGTAGTCACAAGAAGTTGTGACCCTTCGGCAAGCAGACAGTATTAGGAACTACTCATGCCTGATGATGACATAAATTTAAGCCTAATGAAAAGAATTATCGCATTTAGTCGAAAATATAAGTAAATCGCAATCCAGTAGCAGAAACGACTGAGGTGTATTTTTTTCTATTCCAGTATGCTTCTATTTCCTCTAGAGAGAACCCTTTCAAACAAAACTTACATTCTCTGTAAAAGTTAAAACGAGATAGATAAACTAAAATAACATGCTACTAAGTCCCTATGTTGTTAATACACACCATCTGCCATCAGATCTCCTCATGTCCCGCCCATTTCCGTTTTCCTATTTTAGCTCGGGACACTTTCTCTTCGTTTTATGTTTATCAAACTGTGTTGCATTGCTAATAAATTAAAGTGCGGGAGCATATTGCCAGAGCACTACCAGTCATGCACAAAAAGCTGGACATAGCGTGGCATGAAGTCAGCGAGACTATAGCGCCAAATGAGGCTGGTTCCAAAGCACGAGGCAGTTGAAGGAACAAGAAAAGACAGTGCGTGGGTGCGTCTGTGTGTGAATCAGCGAGCAGCAACGGTGAACTGTGGTGCTGTTCTTTACTGCAACATTGCCCGGAGGCACATTTGGACGACTTGACAAGGGGAAGAATCATTGAGAAATTCGGAGAAGGACGAAGTGTGACGTGTGTAGCCCAGGAATTTGGTATCACGGCATTGTTTCACGTGCATTGAGGGTGTTCCGAACCATAGGCACTGCTGTCCAAAGGAGAGAAGGCGGTCGACCACAGCCGACCAGTGTCAACAACAGCTGCATATGACAGGCAAGAAACGACTCACGTCAAACCGTGTGAGCTACTGCGACAACATTTAAGAGCACTGCAAGCATGCAACGTCATGCTCCAGAGTGGCACGGCGACTCTTTGCCAGACGGCCAGCGGCTTGTGTTCCGTTGACATCTGCATATCGGTGGTATTTTTTGCGTGACCATAGGGAGCATAGTGGACCAACGAGCATCGGTGTCACATGTTCTTGTCGGATGAGAACAGAGTCAGGTGGAGTAGTGATATTGGACGTACCCTCATATGGAGAGAGGTGGGACACGTAATGCATCCAGGAACAATGTCGAATATGACCGTTTTGGTGGTGCAAGTGTTATGACGTTGAAAAAAACACACACTGAAGTCCAAATCTTTTAACACGGTACACTAGCAGGTGAAAGTTATTGTGACACAGTACTCCTTCTCCAGGTGGGTCCCCTCGTTTCCTATTCGAATTACTGGCGTCAGTAAGTTGCTGGCCTGCCTGCCTGTGAGTGACAGCAGATCCGCGTATATATAAGAGCACTGTCGTATTATCTTTGCAGAAGCCCACAACCACCTCCGACTCCTCAAACCCCTCTCTGGCTGGACATGGGAGTTGCACCCCTCTACCATCCTCCACACCTACAAATCCTTAATCCGTCCCATCCTCTGTTATGCCGGTCCCGCCTGGATATCTGCCCCCCCCCCCCCCCCCCCAAATTCTATAAGTCCCTCCAGATCCTTGAGCGTCATGCACTCCGCCTCGCCTTCCGTATACGCCTTCCGTCCCCCACGCGGATCCTCTATGACCTCATTCCTTTCCCCCATCTGCTCCTATTCCTCGAACATATCCGCATACTCTACACCTCCCGCCGCCTTGATCCCCCTCACCCCCTGTTTGCTCCTCTCCTCTCCTATCCCCGCCCCCTGCAACGTCTTCACTGTTGTGTCCCCCCCCCACCCACCATCTCTACATCCTTCATCTCCTTTCCCAAGGTGGCTTTCATCAACTCCCCCTCCCAGATGATGCCCTCTCTCCCTCCATTTATCCCTCACCCCCCATCCTTTCCTCCATCCTTTTCTTGGGCTCCCTCTTCCTCCTTCCATCCTCTTTTTTCCCCACCTACCCTCTCTCTGCTCCCCTCCTCTCCCCAGAGTCCTTTTGCATTTCCCTCCTCTGCCTTTTCCCATTCCCTCTCGCATCTGCCCTGCCCCTCCCCCTTTATGGGTCCTCTCCCTCCTTTGGTTCCCCCCTTTCGTTTTTCCTCCCCTCCCTCCTTGTTTCCCCCCCCCATGTGTCCAGGTACACCCCCCCCCCCCATCTGCCCTAGGCTATGGTGTGTCATATTTGTGCCGACATTTTAGTGAAATGTTTACAGTGACTGTTCAGTGTTGTGTGTCTTTTCCGAAGAGCTGCGAACGGCCATCGTATTGTCGTTGGGTGTGATTTTATATCTCTTGCGAACAGAAACCAGACTGTCACCATGTCTTTTAGTTGTCTGTCTACTATGTTACCTATCTGCATCCTGTGTCTTTTTATTCGATTTGCCAACCCTTTGCTTTGTGTTTTAACTTTCCCCAATTTTCCGCCGTTTTACAATTTAAGTCCCCGTCTTATCGCCTGCTTTTATTGTTTCTTAACTTCTCCTTACATTTTAAAAAATCCGTAGGCTGCAGAGCAGCGTAATAAGCTGCTGCCAGCCCGCCCCCTTCGGGGGGAATCGAAATTCAATAAAGGAAAAAAAAGTATTATCTTTGCAGCGACCGCTAGTATTTCCGGGTCGTCGTGTGTCGGCAGTTGAGTCGGGATGGAGCTCCGGTGAGGTCTGCACAGCCAGTACTCGCCCGACCGCTGGCGACACACTAGGACTGTCCGACGGAAGGAGACTGGAGCGGGAACGACGGTTGGTTGGTCGTTCGGTCGGTCGTCTCATCTGGCAACGTGTATTTGGTCTTTTGACCGTTTCTGGGCCTCGTCAGTTGGTCATCTTGCTGGACGTAGGTCGGTTCCTTCCTTGTGCAGAGATGTCTGGTGGCCAATGGGAAGTGTTACCTCTGCATGGGTGGGTCCGTGCCAGTGTGTCCGGGTCGCCGTGTCTCCGAGTTCCGAACGGACATGGAGCTGAGTCGTGATGGAGCTGCAGTGAGGTCCGGACAGCCAAGACTCGCCCGACTGTTGTTGACACACATGACTTGAGTGGTGACGACCTTGGTTGGTCGTCTGATGGGTCATCTTATTTGACGACGTATATTTGGTGGCCGACCGCTTCGGGTTCTCTCTCTCTCTCTCTCTCTCTTTGTGTGTGTGTGTGTGTGTGTGTGTGTGTGTGTGTGTGTGGACTTGTCATTCGTCCTGGTTGTTCCACGGTGATTGCTTTTGCGATTTTTCGAGTTCTTGTGGAAGTGTTTTCGTGGAACTTTGTCCAGCTTGTGTAATTTCGACTGAGCAGTTATGTTAATGTTGTCTGCGTACTGGAGTAGGCAGTCGGTCGGTTGGGACAGAGCAGCGACGAAGTCTCCGCGCCGAGGGCAGTAGCGTAGTGTTCCGCAGTATGTTTTTCCTCGCCGTGTTTATGCTGTCCGTACCGCGGGTACTTTGACAGCCTTTGGTGTTGTTCATATTGTTGAGTGCTTATTGTGCCTTGGCTGTTTTTAGACGCCAGTTTTGAAGTCGTAGTGCTGCTGGTATCTCCGTCCTCGGCTGATATTTTCCGTTGTCGTGCCGTTGGTCGGCGCAGCGGAATTGATTAGGTTGTTGTCTGTCCTTCAGCCGTCTCTGGGTTGGGTTGCCAACCGATTATTTAGTATTACGTTTGGCTGCCTGTCTCACCTAAACTTACGTTAGAGTTACCCTTGGAGCACCTCTGCACCACTGTTCTGTTGTTTCAGATTGCGATTTTCTTTTAGTCTCAAGTACTGTGCGAGGCCTTACGCCGTCTATTAATTTAGTTTGTTTTAATGTTAAGATAAGGCCTGCAGCCGTCTTAAATTAAAACTTTGAAGATTCTTGCTTAAACTAGTTTTTTTTTAAAAAAAGAAGATTTTTGCCCATTGGAAATCCTTATTATTATCCTGGCTTTAAGCCTTGAGTTGTTCTATATTCCATATGTGGCCTTCAGCCGAACTTTATGTGAAATACTTTAAGATAAGGGCTCAAGCCATCTTAAATTTAAAATTTGAAAAGTCAATTGTTTAAAACCTTTTAAAATTTTCTTCTCTATCTAAACCTTAAGCCCTCAGTTTTTCTATCTCCAGTGTGTGGCCTTCAGCCGAGTTTTTAAGTAAAATTTTGTAACTAAGGCCTTCAGCCATGTGTGTTCTTTAAGGCAATTTTAATAACTTATGTCCGGGCCTTCAGCCGTATTGTTCTGAATGTTTTTGACGGCACATGTGATTAAGTGTTTTAGGAAAATAAAGTTGTATGTTTTGTGCAACAGACAGTAACTGATTTTGGCCCCTTTTCACATCTATAATCTGATCCGCTCTGTCCTGCGAATCCAGATTTCAGCATCTTTTTAGGGGTGCATTCAGCCCTGACTTCATTTTTGTGGATTGAAATGTGAGGCCGGCAGTTGTGGCCGACCGGTTCTAGGCACTACAGTCTGGAACCGCTTGACCGCTACGGTCGCAGGTTCGAATCCTGCCTCGGGCATGGATGTGTGTGATGTCCTTACGTTAGTTAGATTTAAGTAGTTCTAAGTTCTCGGGGACTGATGACCTCAGTAGTTAAGTCCCATAGTGCTCAGAGCCATTTGAACCAATTTGAAATGTGAGACTGCACTATACAGTTCAGGTGGAAGAGCTCTTGGAACGAGAGGCTGTTCGGCGAATGGACTGGCCTGCCATTCACCCAACTTAAATCCCATTGAGCACGCGTGGTATGCGTTGGCAGACTATTTTAAAACGTCCGCATGCACTAAAGACCTTCAGCAGTAGTTGTCAGCCGAGCAGATGAAGGAATGCTCTAACAGGAGAACTTACCAGCCTTGTGGGCAGAAAGAGAGTACTTTGCAGAGCACGCACTGTTGTCCATGGTGGTCACATATCCTATTAAGAACCATGTCTCGTCTTTTTTAATGTCCAGGAGACCGTCGTAGAGCATGGTGACTTCAGCGAATTATTGCTTTTGAATAAAAGTGTCATATCTGTTCATCTTTCTATCAGGTCCTTTTGTGTTACACTGTAATAGTTGTTTCTGTGCATAGTGCAAGTTTCACATGGCTATGTTATTTGGCTGTGGCACGTCGTGTGAAATTTACTTTTGTCTTCAGGTTTTCTACAGTAGTGTATACCTGTACAGGTGCAGAGTGGTGAGATTAGACGTTGTCAAAAACATGGGCATCCGAAGGGAGTTTTTAGAATGAAAGGGTACGTTTTAAGACATCTGTCCCTTATATTCAACTATACCGTGTACATTCGGGGGTGCTATTGGGTTATACAGTCATGGCAGGTGTGGTTTGGTAACATATCAAACTGCGAGAGAGGGGAGAGGACGGAAGTCATGCGTAGCTGAGAGCAAGACCCTCTGGTCGCGTATTGCACACAACGTGATCGCTCCCCCACACTCTTTATTGGTCGCTCAGATGCAAGGCGAGGGAAGTTGTCCGTCAGCGTACTTTTAGAAGAACAAGTAATTTCTACTTAGGTGATGATTCGAGTGGTCGCGTAGGCCATGCAAGTCAGTGCTCTAGTACTGAAAGTGAGAATTTAAGCAGAAATATTTTTTATAATTAACAATAAAAATTCTCGATACTGCCTAGACTGGCGAGGCGACCTGCACATACCTGGACGGAAAAAAATCACAATACCAAGGAGGAGTTGTGCGACATAAATTAAAGTTAGTAGACGGGTTTCTACATCTGAAAGCTGATTATGCAAATTTTATGCCAGTTACATAAGAATGGCAATAGTAGCGCCACTATGGGGATTCAAATCAGGTTTTCTCTAAACACATGTTGTAGCGGTCGTGAGCGTTAGTTACCTTTGAGTTTGGAAGTGAGTTGACGTTAGTCAAGAATGCATTTAACGCGACAAAGACGCCATTATTAACATTCTACTGAGTTGAGTGGAGTCCTGTAACAGAGCTACGAGAAGCTGGATGTTCCTTCTGCGAAACTGCAGAAAGACTTGGCGGGGAAGTTGCCACTGTACATGATTGCTGCAGCGGTGGTCACGAGAATGTACGGCAGCAAGAAGCCCGGGCTCCAAAAGGCCACATGGCACTACCGAGAACGAAGACCATTGTGTTGTGTGCCTGTCTATGGCGCATCGTGCTGCATCTGCACCAGCAGTCTGAGCAGTTGTTCGTACCACAGTGACACAACGAAGCGTGAAAAGGCGCCGGCCGTTGTGGCCGAGCGGTTCTAGGCGCTACGGTCGCAGGTTCGAATCCTGCCTCGGGCATGGCCGTGTGTGATGTCCTTAGGTTAGTTAGGCTTAAGTAGTTCTAAGTTCTAGGGGACTGATGACCTCAGATATTAAGCCCCATAGTGCTCAGAGCCATTTTTTTTTTTTTTTTTTTTTTTTTTTTTTTTTTTTTTTGTGAAAAGGCGGTTACTTCAAGGCCAGCTCCGAGTCAGAAGCCATGTAGCTTGCATTTCACTGTCCCAAATACCCCGCCATTTGCTGTTTCAGTGGTATCAAGCGACACCTATTTGGAGGGTAGGTTCGAGGTCTGTTGTGTTTTCTGATGAAAGCTGGTTTTGCATCGGGGTGCTGGTGATGGCCGTTTGTTTGTTAGAAGAAGGCCAGCTGAGGGCCTGCAACCAACCTGTCTGCGTGTTAGACACACTGGACCTCCATATGGAGTTACCATCTTGGGTGCGTTTTCGTATGACAACTGGAGCACTCTCGGTCATCTCACACAACCCTGACTGCAATTCTGTACGCCAGTCTGGTGATTCGACCTGTTGTGCTGCCATTTATGAACAGAATTGCAGGGGGTGTTTCCCAACAGTATAAAGTTCTTACAGTTGTTTCCCTGAGACATTCAAGTCTCTTTTTATTATCTACGATAACGATCGAAGCAAACGAAATGAATTAAAATATGTGCTGCGGCCGGAACTCAAACCCGGGTCTTCTTACTTTCTAGGCAAAAATGCTAATTATTACACCACCACAGTACAATGGTCAACATTGCTGCACGAACTACCTAAGCCGAGTGCCCTCCCCAACACAAACTTCAATTCATTTTTCCCAAACATATTGTCACTACTGCCAGGGCTCTCCGATATTGGCAAACACCCCAACATTGGACATAATGGGACGTCCTTGTACCATTCGTGATCTTATAGATCTTATAATTAATTCATTTCGTCTCCTTCGATCATTATCGTAGATAATAAAAAGAGACTTAAATGTCTCCGGGGAACATTTAATTATAAGATCTATAAGATCACCAATGGTAAAAGGACATCCCATTACGTCCAATACTGGGGTGCTTGCCATTATCGGAGAGCCCTGGCAGTAGTGACAATATGTAAGGGAAAAATTAATTGAAATTTGCGTTGGGGAGGGCACTGAGCTTAGGTAGTTCGTGCAGCACTGTTGACCATGGTACTGCGGTGGAGTAATGTTTAGCATTTCTGCCTAGAAAGCAAGAAGATCCAGGTTCGAGGCGCGACCGCAGCACAAATTTTAATTCATTTCGTCTGCTTCGATTATTATCGTAGTATAAAGTTCGCTCACATACCGCTGTTGTAATTCAACGTGCTGTGCAGTGTCTACATATTGCCTTGGCCTACTCGATCGCCAGATCTGTCTCCAGTAGAGCACAGGTTGGACGTCATTGGACGATAAATCCATCGTCATCCACAGACATCATAAACAGTCTCGGTACTGACCGATCCAATGCAATAGGCTTGGAACTCCATCCGAAAAACTGACATATAGCGCCTGTATAACACATAGCATACACTTTCGTATGTTTACATTCAACATTCTGGCCATTGCACCTTTGCAATGGCTTATCTTGCGTTTACATCAACTTGTGATCATGCAATGTTAAGCACTTTAATATGTTACTTAGATAAATGTATTCCCGAAATTTCATTACTCAACATTAATTATTTCTCGATGTTGCGACTTTTTTTTCTGTCAGTGCATGTTAGCCACGTATCTTGCACTTTATGTAATAGAATGCCTCTGAGTGATCAGCTTCAACAATGAGCAGTCTACTGTGAGAAGGTCAAGATGGAAACTCGTAACATCCTGTAGCATTCAGCAGTTCGTATACGAGAAGAAACACCCCATTAGTACATCGCCTGCCAGAACACCACAGGCGGCGGAAGATGAAGTGCATGCTGTTGAGAGAGGGCAGGTAAACACACTCGAGGTTCAGTATATTACCGGCCGCAAATTGATCAGACCTTGTCTGAGGGCGTTATGACGGACGGAGTTTGACGAGGTGCTCTTAGGCCTCGCTATTCATTAAGGCCCTGCAGCAGAACGCGCCGCAGGCGCCTTGACAGGTGATGGACTGCTCCGAACAGCATTAGGCGGTCTACTCAAGCTGCCGTCTCTCCACCGGCTCAATTTACATTTCAAACTCGGCGTTACAGCGCCTAAAGCCCCGGTGGCAGGTTGGCTTCGCATTCCTTTGCATAGGAATGCGGCAGCAGCTGGACTCAGACAGGGATCACGGGGCTAAGGATTCTGGCGTAGGCAGCTGGCACGGATCTCGTGAATCTCCCATTGTGACTTAGCCCCAGTCGGTGCCATAATGCGTGCGTTGTGTACGAAAAATTGGAGTGCAAAACCACATACGACTAACACTCTGGAAAATTTGCAGTCTTTACACGTTATGAATAAAATTACATCTCGTACACGGACTGAGCCACGTAACGCTGATACTTCCACTTCAAAACGGAGCACGATTTTGAGAAATAATAATATGCAATGGAGTGACTATTCTTCTGTTTCACTGATACTCATGAATATTTTGTCTGCTAGGAAATTGAAGGAATTATGTTGTCTTTATTACAAGATGATGTATGAGTTTCATCAGCTTTCGAAAAGTATTGGAAAGAGGAATATGCAGTGAGACTTTTAAGGCCGGTGAGATGGTGTATGTTAAGTGTACAGACGGCTGGTACTGTGAAGTTTCATCTCCATTGACATGTAAACATTCTCTCCTTTACAAGCACAGGATGGGCCATGTTTAAGAATGTTAAGTCCCATAGTGCTTAGAGCCATTTTAGAGCCACGTCAGCTTTGTACTTTCTAAATACACCCTTAATATGTTCATTTTCTATTTTCTTCTCTCATGCTGTGATTTTTTTTACTTGAAATGTTTGATTTATTTATCATTGAAAATAATCTGCGTCTCAGTTTCGTCGGTATATTTTCTTCTGCCTTAAGTTTCTTGCCTATTTAAACCAAAAGTTTGTAAAATTATTTCTGTGATGTTTCAGACCAGCAAATTCGCATACTTAGCATAATGTTTCTTAAGATGTGCATGTTTTCGTACATGCCGTCAAGAAAGAGTGATAAGCCCATGCAAATGTATTTAAAAGAATGTACGCATGTATAAATTCTGCTTACAGTGACAAAGTAACTTTATTTAGGTTGTTTACTACGACACTGCGGATACTATGTATAGGTCTTTAGGCGCTGTAACTCTTACGGCATCTATATGATTATTCCTCAGGCGATTTGACTATTACAACATCTACAAGTGCCTTTTTCCATCTGCATCTACATGATTATGCTGCAGATCAACCTTGAGTGTTTGTCACTAGGTGACATTAACCACCCTGAAGAGGTCCGCTGGAAAGCCGGTCGAAAGGATGGCAGTTCAGTTGCTTTAGTGTTTTATAATGACGTGACCTAACACCCAAAATCATTTTAACTCAAATGATACTGGTCATAGAAACACGTTTTCTCTACCTTTCTACTCTAGAATAGCAAATGGGAAAAATGAACGCCTAAATCCTTCCTAGCGAGCTCTGCTTACTCTTACTTTATCATAGTCATTTTCCCCTAAATAGGTGAGAATCAACAAATATTTTGGTTTTCGTAAGAAGTGATGATTGAAATTTCGTGAAAAGATTTCGCCACATCGAAAAACGCCTTTCTTGTAATGGTTGCCACCGAAACTAGCTTATCATATGCGTGACACGTCTCCCCTACTTTGTGACGACACGAAACGTGCTACTCTCCTATGAACTTTTTCGGAGTGTTCTGTCAACATTAACCGATAAGGTCCAATAAAACGCCATAAAGCGCCAAAGGATGACAGAAAAACATAGTATAGGCAGTATCTTTACTAGATCTGTTGCGTCGGTTGCGTCGTTTAAATATTCTACCAATAAAAACTGACTTCGGTTTGCCTACAACATTTTCCGTGATAGATCCTATGTAAGTTTTAGTTGTATTACCTGCGTATTTAATTGAATTACGAACCTGTAGGTTCGTGTGACCTGTCTTGTAGCCAAATGGGATTTTTTAGTTCCCATGTAAACGACTCATCTAGGTATCTTCTCTAAACCATTTTGTAATCTGTTTTGAACTTGTGTATCTTGAAGCCTGTAAGGTTTAGTACTGTGATGTTATATACAGAACACACGAACAATATTACAAGAAAACAGTTCATAATTATGTGGAGAAATATTTCTTAGCAGTGGAACAACATAGAATAGCTCCAGATTCTATCTGGATTCGCTACCATTCTTTTTACATACAAATTACCTTTCATCTTCCCAAGCCAATGCGTCGGTTATACTTTTCCTTACGAAGGGCAAACACTTCCCAAAAAAAGAAAAACTGTTGATCAGTACAGCACAAAACTATATCTTTTGAAAGCAATAAAAATAGAGGATACATTTGAAGTAGAAGTGTCAGCTGGGTATACGTATTGACAAAAATCTGATTTGGCTATCATGCATTATACATATTCTTGCAAGTTTAAGTTCAGATAGAGTTGGTGCTAGAGTGTGCGTTGATGTTAGTGATGAGAATATCAGATAATCACTTCAATTGGTAAACTTCTCGATATGGCGTCATAATGTACCGAATTCATAAAATATTTACTTCGCAATAACGTGTAATAAGGAGTGTTTGTGTTGCACATGCAACCAGTTAGTCATCCTAACAGTAGATTCACAGCATATTTACTTCTTTAGAATCGTTTAATGATATAACACTGTCGGTACTGCAGTGTTCAAATATGTATGAAATCTTATGGGCTTAACTGCTACGGTCATCAGTCCCTACGCTTACACACTACTTCACCTAAATTATCCTAAGGACAAACACACACACCCATGCCCGAAGGAGGACTCGAACCTCCGCCGGGATCAGCCGGTACTGCAGTGACCTCAGCTAGATACGACTTAGCACATCGTGCAGCAATAACAGTATTCGACGATTTCGTAACTGAATTAAAGGTACTTATGAACAATAAAAAGAATTTTAAGAGCAAAATGACTTTTTTTAGCTTAACATATCCATCTTCTTCACAGGGTAATTTTTAAGCATAAAATACTTGTGTGTGTGTGTGTGCGTGTGTATGTGTATGTGTGTGTGTGTGTGTGTGTGTATGTCTGTGTGTGTGTGTGTGTGTGTGTGTGTGTGTGTGTGTGTGTGTGTGTGTGCGCGCGTGTGTGTGTGTGCGTGTGTATGTATGAGTGCGTTCTCGCTTCCCGCGCCCGGGTTCCCGGGTTCGATTCCCGGCGGGGTCAGGGATTTTCTCTGCCTCGTGATGACTGGGTGTTGTGTGATGTCCTTAGGTTAGTTAGGTTTAAGTAGTTCTAAGTTCTAGGGGACTGATGACCATAGATGTTAAGTCCCATAGTGCTCAGAGTAATTTTTATGTATGAGTGCGAACGTCTGTGTATCCGCACTGCATATGAATGTTTCAGTTAATTGAAACGTTAATCTTTTTTTCCAGTTTCAACATGTTCTTGACGCAGAACCAGCAACTTATTTAATATTTTGTGAAGTATTATTAACAACTCTGTCACAGTTACAGTACATATTATGGGCGACTAGTTTCGAACCAAGTGGTTCGTTCTGAATCTGGCCTACTGGGGCTCTACTGAAAGTGCCTGATCTTAATAACAAACTTTGAAAAGGCAATAGTTGCTTAATACAATGTTCGCAGACGGCTGTCACAATCAATATATACCTACTTAGCGAAACTGAATCAAATAAGTAGGCACGTGTTGATTGTGACGGTCATCTGCGAGCATTTTATAAAGCAGGCATTGCCATTTTAATGTTTGTTATTAAGCTCAGGTACATTCAGTGCAGCCTCAGTATGGCAGGACTGAGAATGAACTAGCTGATTGGAGCTCATATGTACTACAACTTGAAGATGTGTTAATAAGCGTTACATGACCAAAATGTTAAACACCATGGACGCTGATGATGAAGAGAAGGAATGATGTTTGATAATCAGTCGATACGTTAAACATCATTGTGAGACGTCATGGACATTATCCGTGAGAAAGGAGAAAATGAAATGTCATGCTACCTATAGAACTACGATTTTTACATTGCACGGTAACAAGGATATTTTATGCTTAAGCCCATATTAGTACGGAAACAGGTTAAGCAGATGAGTGTCTCATAAACTCAGACTTTAATATTCCTGTAGTAAAACATGATTTTATTGCCAAAATATTTCCAAAATATTGGTCAATACTAAATAAAACATTGCTATATTGTTTTTCTATGGACGCCATGTAATGTTCAGTTTTTTTCACAATTTTTCACTTTCTTAGGTTTTATCCTTGAAAAATAATAGAAACTGTTCTGTGGCGTTGTCATAGGAATTCTGTCCCTGAAGAACGAAGAAGACAAGTTATTGATGAAGGAAGCTATTGATGACCATATGATCGAGTTGGCATAGTATGGTAATTCTAACCCCGTCTTGTAGTTAACTGGGTTAGTTCTATGTTGGAAATGTTGCGTTACCGTAGAGAATTGCTCCAGCTACAAATCTGTTTAAATATTGATGTCGGATGTCATAGTAGTTATTAACAAGTAGTGGAGCCTGAATTTTTTTGTATGCTACTGAAAAAATTGTAAAGCACTGAATTTATTCTCTAGCAAGCGGAAACAATGTTTAATGTAAGGCTGATTGGTCGTGTAGTACTATACCTAGGTCTCTCTTTGAGGAAATTAAAGATTTATGCTTATTACGTACAGGTGCGAACTGAAGATTCTTGAGTAAACTACGAGAGCCGTTTGCTATTCAGCGTACTTGAAGTTAACTTCTGTTTCTAGCTTCATATATAAGCAACTTTCCTCTCCTCGGGAAAAAAAATCATATGGCAAGAATTTAAGGTTGAGACGAGCGCCATACAGGAAGATGGACTGAAATCAATTTTATTATATATAGCGCTGGACAAAATGATCAATCGAAGGGCAATAAACGTCGGGATGGGATTACTAAAGGTGCGCTTGGGAGACAAAAAGCACAATTTGGCGCAAGTGACTACCTAACATTTGTGGATGTCAGAATGGTTGTAAGTAAGAAGGATGAAGATCTAAAGGAACCATTCGATAACCTAAGAAAGCTACCCATTCTCAAAATGGTTCAAATGGCTCTGAGCACTATGGGACTTAACTTCTGAGGTCATCAGTCCCCGAGAACTTAGAACTCCTTAAACCTAACTAACCTAAGGACATCACACACATCCATGCCCGACGCAGGATTCGTACATGCGACCGTAGCAGTCGCGCGGTTCCAGACTGTAGCGCCTAGAATCTCTCGGAAAAATGAGAAGGCACAGTGCAGAAGCTGGAAAATTTAAATAAGGAAGGAAGATTTATAAGAAGAAGAAATAGAGGAAGTGAGGGAACGTTGGAGAGGATGAAGAAGATGAAGCCAACCTATCGTACGACGAGAGATATAGACGAGAAAAATATCCACAGACGCGAAGATCAGACGGCACAAGGGAACGGCGAGCTGCGACGATAACACAAGGAAGAAATTCTGCAGAACAACAAAGGAAAGACGAGAGAAAAATTCTAGGTCCTAAAAGAGGTGGTGAGTGTTGGATGCGAAGACAAAGGGAAGACACCTGAGCATGAAGGCAATCGGACTAAAAACAACAAGATTTACTAGTCATGTGATCAGGATGAATATTGATAGAATGACCAATATAGTATGGGAAACAAGGAATTGGATAGGAAAGAAAACGAGAACCAAGTGTGTTTCTGCATTCTTGAAGCACTGGGTGGAATTGGCGATGGAGGTGGAAGGGAAGGAAAACTAGAGAATCATGTACATACCGACCAATATGCCATAGATCAACGACAGAGAAGGGTGCAGTAAAAGGATGTAGTCACCTCTGAAGCAGACCAGAGAAGAGGATACTGAGGATCTCGAGGAGCGGTAGATAAGAAAGAAACGATGAAGAGGCATCACGGGGAGAAGAATAAAACGGGATTACCAGTGGTCCTACAAAGGCCCTGTGCTAGGAAGAAAAAAAAAGAGGAACAAGAACAAAAAAAAAAAAATAGCTGGAGGCTGCGGTGAACGTGGATATTGCTTTTCACTCTCATGACACTTGCGTGTTAGCACAACAGTTTCATATGGATTACTGCATTTAGTACTTGTATTTTATAATGTCGTTTTGCGTTCATGATGATGAGAAAAGGGAGAGCCTGAAACAGAACAAGGTTTCTGTTTCTGGTAGAACTGTGTGGAATATGCGTGTAAACCACAACTGTTTACAGCGTACCACAGTGGTGTAGGGAAGCCGAGGCGAACCATCAGATATGGGACAGTTGCGGCCTATCAAGCCGAGAAACAACCTCAAATTGGTCTACAAACAACATCTAAGCTACAGCACATGTGCGTCGTGTAATATTTTAAATTTCTCTCGTTCTCTTACGCCACCAATTTAGTCTGTCATTTGTGTAATATTACTAACTTTAATGTTGCCCATGAGGATAATGAGGGAAAAAAGACTTTTGTAAACGTGATGCAAAAACTGATTACGTCAGCAGTTCCGTCTAAACTTTTTCCTTGGATGCACAGTAGTTTCGCAGTAAGAGGACCAGACATACAAAACGATTTAACTGTTGATTTTATGCTCTTCAAATTAACAATATTTAGCGGTAAAATTTACGCAAACGTCACTTTTACGTTTTGAAAGTGCAAGAACCAATGGTTTTTAATATTCAAAGACTGTTTAGCCAGAGTCTCGACTTCACCTACAGTACTGTGGTACGATGTAAACAGTTACCGTTTACACCTCGTATTGGCAGTGTGCTAATGTTATTATTATTTAGTGCATTTTACTGTTAACTGCATTAATGAATTTTAATGTTGACGGTAGTTACCTACGATGTTTTTTTCTGACGCCGCATAAAGTATGGCACCATAAACGTTGACGTAAATAAGTTTGTATTACCCCATGATAATCAATTGTTCAAAAAGATAGAGAATAATAGTTGATTAAATCCGAAGTTTATCGTGATTCCTTTTTTACTCTGAAGCAATCCCCCAGCCTGTGGCTAAGCCATTTCTCCGATATATCCTTTCGTTCCGGAGAGCTAGTCCCACAAAGTATGCAGGAGAACGTCTGTGAAAAAGGGTTTTTTGTTGTGCTTGGACAGCTCATTCAGTAGAGCACTTTCCACCGAAAGGAAAAAGACCCAGGTTCGAGTTACTGTCCAGCACACAGTTTTAATCTGCCAGGAAATTTCAAATTTTACTAAGACGTTTGTTTCTATAGCCACCTATCGTATCGCCTGTTGTGCATCAATTATTATTGTTTTTCTATCTTAAGCTTCCTGCAGTTTAAATTACCTTCAACAAGACGCGTTTCACTGAAAGTCTATGTAAATAAAAGCGAAACGCTTTTGGTGGAAAACGCTACAGTTTCAGTAAGATTAAGACAGAAATAAATTGATTTTGCTGAGATATTTAATGATCCTTTTGTAGCTAGAAAATTGTCACTGTTTATTTTTGCATACATGCTATTATTTTATAGGGGAACAAAGTAATGTGATTACAATAGAGTAAAATACACCCACGAAGTACGACACACACGGAAGTTCGATAGCTGCGTAATGAAATCGTAGTAACGAAGACATCGTAGGAAGCTTTAATGACTGAGAGCGAGCTGGGCCTGCTCTGCTTTACGTGCGAGGGCGGCAAGAGCGGATGTAATTCCCTGCAGAACACAGTGGACTGTTGTCACGACCTGTCGTTGGCACATTGGCTGGTAATCAACGGAGTGGGGCAAACAGCGCTGGGGAGCTCGGGTGGGCCGTTACGGTACACAGGCGACAGATTGAGCGATCGTTCGCTCACGGCGCGCACGACGACTCAACGACAGTGTCAGTCAATCAGCTCGTTTCGATGAGCTCATGCGGCCATAGACAGAACGGCCGTGTCGTTCGACAGTGTGGAACGGACGGACAAACGGCTGCTGCTTGTGGCAGGGGCTCGATACCGGCCCGCGACACAGGTAGCCTCGCCAGCCGAGCAGCCGTGGCGCATTCTGGGCTAGTCGAGCGCTCCATTAAAAATGGACGATGATCCTCTCCGCCCGGCTGTCTGGCCGAAAGGTCCGCGTCAGCGGCGGACAGGCAACACAGCGCCGCCTCGCAGCCTCACCTCTGGCATTTCATGTCCGTTCCCATATTCTTCTCATCACATCAACATCATCCTCTGTTCTCAGTATCGGTTATGCTCTACAGAACTCAGTTTATTGACGATGAGCCCGCATCTCGTGGTCGTGCGGTAGCGTTCTCGCTTCCCACGCCCGGGTTCCCGGGTTCGATTCCCGGCGGGGTCAGGGATTTTCTCTGCCTCGTGATGGCTGGGTGTTGTGTGATGTCCTTAGGTTAGTTAGGTTTAAGTAGTTCTAAGTTCTAGGGGACTGATGACCATAGATGTTAAGTCCCATAGTGCTCAGAGCCATTTGAACCATTTTATTGACGATGAAGTATTCCTAAATCTCTCCTGCCTCTGGGCGGTTCTGTTGCATCACAATAACAGAGTGGTGCCATTGAGATTGCTACATTTGTGCATCATGTAGCATTTTTTTCTTATGTTTTCACATCTCACTTACAGGACATAAGAATTTCATCTGTGAACTTTTTATTCTGGATTTATCATTGTGGTGATCACTCCAGCCTGCAACCAGATACAGAAGAGTAATTTTTTATACCATTATGAAATATGATTTGTATTTCTTCTTTCATGTTCTAAAATATCTTTTTAGTATTTCATTTAATTTATTATATTTAAATTTCTTCTACACCTGGTGTCCTAGGAGGAATGGTCAATGTTCAGTGATATGACGGGATTGATCATTTGAAGCAATAAACTTCATATGTGCTTACAGCCTTTTCTGAATGGTTTCCGAGACAGAAAACATTTAATGCTATTTATTTTCTGTATTATTAAATCAATAAGTCACAGCTGCAAAATACTAACACGAATTCTTTACAGACGAATGGAAAAACTAGTAGAAGCCAACCTCGGGGAAGATCAGTTTGGATTCCGTAGAAACACTGGAACACGTGAGGCAATACTGACCTTACGACTTATCTTAGAAGAAAGATTAAGGAAAGGCAAACCTACGTTTCTAGCATTTGTAGACTTAGAGAAAGCTTTTGACAATGTTGACTGGAATACTCTCTTTCAAATTCTAAAGGTGGCAGGGGTAAAATACAGGGAGCGAAAGGCTATTTACAATTTGTACATAAACCAGATGGCAGTTATAAGAGTCGAGGGACATGAAAGGGAAGCAGTGGTTGGGAAGGGAGTAAGACAGGGTTGTAGCCTCTCCCCGATGTTGTTCAGTCTGTATATTGAGCAAGCAGTAAAGGAAACAAAAGAAAAATTCGGAGTAGGTATTAAAATTCATGGAGAAGAAATAAAAACTTTGAGGTTCGCCGATGACATTGTAATTCTGTCAGAGACAGCAAAGGACTTGGAAGAGCAGTTGAATGGAATGGACAGGGTCTTGAAAGGAGGATATAAGATGAACATCAACAAAAGCAAAACAAGGATAATGGAATGTAGTCTAATTAAGTCGGGTGATGCTGAGGGAATTAGATTAGGAAATGAGGCACTTAAAGTAGTAAAGGAGTTTTGCTATTTGGGGAGCAAAATAACTGATGATGGTCGAAGTAGAGAGGATATAAAATGTAGGCTGGCAATGGCAAGGAAAGCGTTTCTGAAGAAGAGAAATTTGTTAACATCCAGTATTGATTTGTAGCCATGTGTGGAAGTGAAACATGGACGATAAATAGTTTGGACAAGAAGAGAACAGAAGCTTTCGAAATGTGGTGCTACAGAAGAATGCTGAAGATTAGATGGGTAGATCACATAACTAATGAGGAAGTATTGAATAGGATTGGGGAGAAGAGAAGTTTGTGGCACAACTTGACCAGAAGAAGGGATCGGTTGGTAGGACATGTTCTGGGGCATCAAGGGATCACCAATTTAGTATTGGAGGGCAGCGTGGAGGGTAAAAATCGTAGAGGGAGACCAAGAGATGAATACACTAAGCAGATTCAGAAGGATGTAGGTTGCAGTAGGTACTGGGAGATGAAAAAGCTTGCACAGGATAGAGTAGCATGGAGAGCTGCATCAAACCAGTCTCAGGACTGAAGACCACAACAACAACAACAACATTATTAAATACACTGTCAGGTTTACACATCTCTTAGTAAACATTAAAACACCTATTTTACAAAGTATCAACTGAAAAACACACGTTTTTAACACATGAAACTCTAAGCATTCGTACACTTCACGTTACAGTTGCTGTAAAGTTCACAATAAGCTGGGGCCACTTGTTTTGGTGCTTGTGTGATTGCCTCTGCACGTTCCCTCAAGAGGGTAGCAGCGTCCAAGATGCGACCAAGCAGTTTATCTCACGTATTCAGCTTTCATTTGTACACCTAATACTTTATCCAACCCCCTAAATAAAAGTGTAATTGCGTGAGGTCTGGCGGTTTTGGTGGTCTTATAACTGTACTACCACTATCAATACAGCGATTAGGATGAGACACATATGTGCGAGCCATTTGCTCGAAAATAGATGCAAATTTAATGTCTTCCATATCGGAAACTATTCGGAATAGGACATATATCCTCATGAAGTTGTTGGTTTTAAGTGAGCGTTCCCATCATATTCCTGAATATTCACCATTCCTCCTGGGACACCCTGTATATAGCTACCAGCCGCGCTGGGTAGCCGCGCGCTCTGGGCGCCTTGGTTCAAAAATGGTTCAAATGGCTCTGAGCACTATGGGACTTAACTGCTGAGGTCATCAGTCCCCTAGAACGTAGAACTACTTAAACCTAACTAACCTAAGGACATCACACACATATATGCCCGAGACAGGATTCGAACCTGCCACCGTAGCGTTCGCGCGGTTCCAGACTGTAGCGCCTAGAACCGCTCGGCCACTCCGGCCGGCTGGGCACCTTGCCACGGTTCGCGCAGCTTCCCCCGTCGGAGGTTCGAGCTCTCTGTCGGGTATGGGTGGTGTGTTGTCCTTAGCGTAAGTTAGTTTAAGTTAGATTAAGTAGTGTGTAAGCCTAGGGACCGATGACCTCAGTAGTTTGTTTCCATAGGAACTTACCATCAAAAAATATAGCTGCCCAAATATACTAACTCTCTTACTTGTTATATCACTGAATTATTGATTTAATTTTTACTCTTGAAATGTATTTTTTCTTTTTACAGCCACTGCCGTTTTTTTTTACTTCTCAAACTTTCCGTATTGGGCTTTGAGAAAACTTTTTGAAATTTGTAAGCATATCGTTGTAAATATCTCTGATTGCGGCCACTTGACAAGACGGTTTTATAATTTATATCGCTTTCCAAAGTTTTTAATATATAGGTCTCAATGAAAAAAGTAAATAACCAATGTAAAACGTGATGGAATAATGTTGTAAGTGCCTGTCCCCAGAAGATATTTCTGGTTTGGTTTCTTCCGCTTATTTCACGTTGTTCTTCAATTTAATGTTATTAATCTTGTAATGACACTTTTTATATAATTTTAGTGTAATTTTCAAATTTTTTGTTATTCATATTTGGGGTCTGTTCGAGAACATTTTTCCATACATACTATTTATACTCCACTCCACAACACTCAGATATTTTTACCCGTATCAGTTTTCGCTACTAACTGTGATCAACACTCTAGACATATCTTGTGCTTGGGCGCACCTCTAGCGTGGTGCCACAAGCGGCTGCTACTAATTGAGATACATCCTGTATAGAAATCTTATAGTTGTTCCGCATCAAGCCGCGGCTTACGTTGCTTGTGCCTTCAACTGGCCTTGTTGGTAGCACTGTAGAATTTTTTTTTAATTTTGCAAGTTGTAGCTGCTTACATTTGTGTGGGACAGAAAGTGAGAAATAATGAGAAAGAAAATCCATGAGGCAGTCAGATATTCGTACTACAGCTCATGTGATTTGGATCAGCATACACAATGGAAGCCACCTACAAATATCTGAAACGATAAGAAAAATTAGAGTATAATATTTATAAAAAAATTATAAAAATGAAAAGTAAGATTAACTGAAAAGTTGTATGACAATGTTAATGGACTGAGTCGCGAATTTCATTTATACCACTATTTTAATAGAGGTACAGTAAAATTCATTATGCTGGTTATTTTGTAGGGTTGGTGCAAAAAAAGTTACAAAAACGTAAGACACGACAGTATTTTATGAACTCAAATGTAGAAAATTACTTTCAATAATGGAGGGCATAATACAAGATATACAGTGGGAAAGCTTTCATGGAATCAGAAATATAACTTGGTATTCTCTTGCTGACTGCCGTCAGTTTATGCTTGCAGATAAGGAGTGGTAACGCATGTTCCATCTAAGTGGACGTAATTATGGAGGGAACACCCCCTTCGACTGCACAATATCGCCGATGGTAACTGACCATAATGTTGTGGATCCAGAAGTACCCCAAGTGATTTAAGGAAACCACGAGAAATTAAAACGATGATGGCCTGATGGGGTCAAGACAACGGTCTTCCCAACATGAGTGACTACACTTCTTCATTCAATAAAGGTTTTTCCAGTGTCGCAACAACAGATTCTGTAGCTAATTATACCCCGAATTCTGATTGCCTTTGGAAGATCTGAAAGAGAATGAACTCATAAACGTTTTCATTTCGAAAGAATAAATCCGAACAAACGCTCTTCACTTTATTTCAAGTCATTGTCACTGGTTCTGGTGTCGTCTCCATATTACGATAAACGTTTTCAACCAGACCTAGGGTCATCTTTACGTCTCAAACAACATTTCACTATACTACATACAAATTTTATCTTACTAGATTTTAAGTGCTAGCCGCTAAAACTGAATCTCCTTGAAGGCAGAAAAGAACAAACGTCATATTCGTATGCCTGATTATATTGATTATTAGCATTTAACGTAACATAACTAAGTAGGTAGGAGTGATACCACCCATATTCTGCATGTAAGCAAAGATTACGCAGCGGTGCCATTTGGTACGAAATACGATCACCACTGCTTCGTACCGGTGACGCGGACAGAAACGGTTACTTTTCCGACGTGTTAACAGCGGCTGAACTTTAGACTCGTGGTCTAGAGGTAGTGTCTGCTTCTAGTAATCAGAACGTCTGGTGTCAGCAATGATGAATAGCATGAGAATTCAGAAGGCAGCTGAAACCACTGCTTTAGAAACATATAAGGTGTATCAACAGGACATGTGGCTTGCAACTTAAAAATTCTCGCGATGTCTCTGAATTGACAAGAGATTCCGGATTATGCCAATGGTGATGCTCACTTCGACGTCAGATAAATCGCTCCATTCCCGCATTACGACTACGATTGCACTGTTTACCGTGTCCCCCTAACACGCTTTATATAACTTCCACCGTTATTGAGGCCACCTGCCGTCTGTTAGTGGTTGTTGAGTACTGACGTCGCACATAGACACACAGCCACATAGACACACAGGCACATTAATGTGATTGCACAGTTTAGTTTCGGCAGTATAAACTGCCACCTTGAGATCGATAAAACCAGGCAGCCACATCATACAGTGTTTTACGCCACACTATCTCAATAGGAACGGAAAATCTGAAAACAGCGAATTATTGTCGAAACTAGTAATTAAATAGTGTATTAACGTAGGGAGTTTGGCAGATAAATGGAAGGGTTCTATAAGAAGACTACAGTACAAATTTATAGGTCGCCTCCTACACCGACTGACGATGTCAGGTTACCACAGTACCCATATCTATCATCCAAGGCCACTTCTTCTCGGTAGCTACATGGATTAGATCAACTGCCGCTGCCAGAGTTGATTGCTTACTGAATTCCTTACCCTGTGTATCTCCAAATCACCTACACATTTGATCATCTATTCTTCTTATGCTACTGTATAGTACAAGAAGTAATATTTGAGATATGTTCTGGTGTTACGGTTTTGATGGCCGCGGTGTAGTTTTAGGTTCCATGTATCCATGAGAAATTCTTCATCATCTTGACATTTATATTTTTCTACAGATTGGATTTTTCAGGACTAACATCCAACGCCGAAACCATTCAAAGTGTTACGTGAAAGCGAAGAACTTCTTCACAGTAACCTTCGCACACTGGAAAATACCGTTACGTGTTCTCGCATAACACTTACTTACGTTACGGAAGTCTGTTTACGCTACAATATTTACAAATGAAAAGAATTTATGTTTATAATGCGGGTTTTCTCTCGTTGTACGACATGGAGGTACTTTCATGCTGCATCAACTGTATAATACTTTAGCGGCACACTGAAAGTTGTGATGCTCGAGGTTGTGTCACGCAAATAGCATTTTAGATTTAATATTTCCGCAAGTACGGCGTAGCACACAAAGACTGCCTCTTCCATTAGCGTCCTTAATGGGAAAACGAATATTACAGTGCTTCGCTGCTAGTTCCAACAAGCTGTGTTTATACGCCTCTCTTTGTAATATGCCACGTCCGCGGAATGCTACTTGGAACCGGTAATGACACAGGATTAATCTTACAAGGATGCTGAATGGTGTCACGTCGGCGAGTAATTAATAATTCACCGAGACGTTGCATTGTTCGCTGCTGACATAGAATTCGACAGTTTACAGCATCTCGCGACATGACGTTATGAAAGAAAAGTTCTTAAAATGGTCCAGTTATAGACGGTGCCACGGCAGTTAAGCGTTTTTATGAGAATTTGAAAGGAAACATGAGCAACCGACGTTGTCTCAGGTGTGATATATTGGAAAGCGTAGGGTCATCAAAGTTTTCGTGTCTTTCATCTACCAGGACACCGTCACTGAAAAGAAAATCGTAAACTGTCTTACCATTAGGAACTACGCAGTAACTTGTGTGATACATTACGAATCTGAGCGAATATGTTAGTAAATGTGGTAAATGAATAAATATCTTGGAATCGGATCAACAAGATCAGTGGTTTAAGGAATGATTATAGTACATGAAGTACGGTGCACTTTGGGATTAAAAAAAAAAAAAAAGATCTGATTTTATAGTGCTGTGTATCTTTTTTAGTGAACAGTTCATCAGTACAGCGTAGCAAAGTTTTCGGTTATTGACACTAGTAAATGTTTTGATACGTTGTTAACGCTCGCTGTATTTTTACCCGCAGTTATATAAAGGCAACAATGGGTTTAAATGAACTATGTATCTCCTTGAAGGTAGCCAATAGTTTGTGAAAAGAGAACCGCAGTGATGTAAACAGAATGTCCAATAGCCACTGGAAGGTTTGTACCGATTAAAGATGCACCGTTTATGACGCCCATGTGTTGTGCCTGGAATCGGCATACGCTGAGACTGTAGATTTAAATTGACTGCTTTCTGTTACCCTTGTTACTTTTGTTGACTTTCATTTCGTAAGCTCTTTTCAAGACATTACCGATTCCGCTCAACTAGTATTCAGAATCCATTGCTGTCTGTGACAGTATTGCAATGTCATTGGCAATCTTCAAAGTTTTAATTTTATCTCCCTGAAATTTAATTCTGTTTCCGAATTTCTTCTTCTTTTCCTTTACTGTGTGCTCAGTGTAGAGACTGAATAACGTTGGGAAGGACTACAACACTGTCCCACTCCCTTCTCAAGTACTGATTCCCTTTCATGCCTTCAACAGCAGACGGGATTCTGTACGAGCTGTAGATTAGGTTTCTCTCCCTGTATTTTATCTGTAATAACTTCAGAATTTCAAGGAGTGTCTTTCTAACAGCATTGTAATTTTTGTTAATCTGTAAAAGTTGTAGAGCTTTGTCTTTTTCCAATGAGATCGACTTCTATTAGTGCTTCTAGTCTTCTGTAAATAATTTGTCATTAATTGGCAACCACGACTTATTGAAATAGTGAACTTATTAAACTATTCTTTCTTCAATATTTTCACTTGACAGCACCTCCCTTTTTTGGAATAGAAATGTAATACTTTATTTACTTATGTTTGAGCAAAATAACAGCAACTGGATTTAAATACAGAAGTAACAAAAACGGTTGACCAAACTTTCAAGAGACTGTTCTCTCACACACACACACACAGGAATAAAATGTGTTATATGTGTGCAGAAACGCTTACTTCCATGTCAGAGCTCATTTTCTACTTCTCTTCATAATGACATTAATCATGGGAAACAGACAGAAACAGAACATACCAGCCTTACACGAAACATTTGCTTGCACGAAATGTTCAAAATAAGGACTTGGTCACGTTTGATTAGAATGTGTAGAAGTTGTAATTCCCAGGTTCACCGCCTGCGTTTGTTGTACTAATTGAACGAAGGTAATGTTGACATACACTCCTGGAAATTGAAATAAGAACACCGTGAATTCATTGTCCCAGGAAGGGGAAACTTTATTGACACATTCCTGGGGTCAGATACATCACATGATCACACTGACAGAACCACAGGCACATAGACACAGGCAACAGAGCATGCACAATGTCGGCACTAGTACAGTGTATATCCACCTTTCGCAGCAATGCAGGCTGCTATTCTCCCATGGAGACGATCGTAGAGATGCTGGATGTAGTCCTGTGGAACGGCTTGCCATGCCATTTCCACCTGGCGCCTCAGTTGGACCAGCGTTCGTGCTGGACGTGCAGACCGCGTGAGACGACGCTTCATCCAGTCCCAAACATGCTCAATGGGGGACAGATCCGGAGATCTTGCTGGCCAAGGTAGTTGACTTACACCCTCTAGAGCACGTTGGGTGGCACGGGATACATGCGGACGTGCATAGTCCTGTTGGAACAGCAAGTTCCCTTGCCGGTCTAGGAATGGTAGAACGATGGGTTCGGTGACGGTTTGGATGTACCGTGCACTATTCAGTGTCCCCTCGACGATCACCAGTGGTGTACGGCCAGTGTAGGAGATCGCTCCCCACACCATGATGCCGGGTGTTGGCCCTGTGTGCCTCGGTCGTATGCAGTCCTGATTGTGGCGCTCACCTGCACGGCGCCAAACACGCATACGACCATCATTGGCACCAAGGCAGAAGCAACTCTCATCGCTGAAGACGACACGTCTCCATTCGTCCCTCCATTCACGCCTGTCGCGACACCACTGGAGGCGGGCTGCACGATGTTGGGGCGTGAGCGGAAGACGGCCTAACGGTGTGCGGGACCGTAGCCCAGCTTCATGGAGACGGTTGCGTATGGTCCTCGCCGATACCCCAGGAGCAACAGTGTCCCTAATTTGCTGGGAAGTGGCGGTGCGGTCCCCTACGGCACTGCGTAGGATCCTACGGTCTTGGCGTGCATCCGTGCGTCGCTGCGGTCCGGTCCCAGGTCGACGGGCACGTCCACCTTCCGCCGACCACTGGCGACAACATCGATGTACTGTGGAGACCTCACGCCCCACGTGTTGAGCAATTCGGCGGTACGTCCACCCGGCCTCCCGCATGCCCACTATACGCCTTCGCTCAAAGTCCGTCAACTGCACATACGGTTCACGTCCACGCCGTCGCGGCATGCTACCAGTGTTAAAGACTGCGATGGAGCTCCGTATGCCACGGCAAACTGGCTGACACTGACGGCGGCGGTGCACAAATGCTGCGCAGCTAGCGCCATTCGACGGCCAACACCGCGGTTCCTGGTGTGTCCGCTGTGCCGTGCGTGTGATCATTGCTTGTACAGCCCTCTCGCAGTGTCCGGAGCAAGTATGGTGGGTCTGACACACCGGTGCCAATGTGTTCTTTTTTCCATTTCCAGGAGTGTATGATTCTTTTCATTGCTTATCTTGACATGCGATAAACTCCATTGCTTGTGTGGATATGCGACTAACTTCATTGTTCTGTTAGTATGAAACATGTAGCATCAACAGTTTAGTGCTCGTCACGGACCCTGCAAGAACATAGAATCATGATTAGAGTTTATAACGGACTGAGTTTCCATGAGTTTCCATTACAGTGCAATGATAGTGTGCTCAAATACGGATTTGACAAATGCCCATTTGCTGCACTAATTAGCAGATGGTAATGGCCGTGGTGCTCGACGTTTGTATCGAGAGAGATTTTAGAACGACGGGGCCTCGACAGGAGGAGAAATGAAGCAGCTGATGGTCGTATTAGGGAGCGTGAACGTTTACACCTTCTGCTCGTGAGTGGGGCATAGAAACTCGAGTTATAAAAACTGAGCTCTGACTTCGAAACAAATTGCTTCCGGACCCAAGTCCGTTAACATATTGTCTTCCACTAAACGCACTGAATGTTTAGTCCATTAACATATTGTCTTCCACTAAATGCACTGAATGTATGGCCATACTTTTTGTTACAACCTGTATCGTAAATAATGGTGTAGTAATAAGAACGTTTTGAGAAAATAAGATACTCTACTGGCCATTAAAATTGCTACACCAAGAAGATATGCAGATGATAAACGGGTATTCATTGGACAAATATATTATACTAGAACTGACATGTGATTACAATTTCACGCAATTTGGGTGCATAGAGCCTGAGAAATCAGTACCCAGAACAACCACCGCTGGCCATAATAACGGCCTTGATACGCCTAAACATTGAGTCAAACAGAGCTTGGATGGCGCGTACAGGTACACCTGCCCATGCAGCTTCAACACGATACCACAGTTCATCAAGAGTAGTGACTGGCGTATTGTGACGAGTCAGTTGCTCGGCCACCATTGACCAGACGTTTGCAATTGGTGAGAGATCTGGAGAATGTGCTGGCCTAGCCAGCAGTCGAACATTTTCTGTATCCAGAAAGGCCCGTACAGTACCTGCAACATGCGGTCGTGCATTATCCTGCTGAAATGTATGGTTTCGCAGGGATCGAATGAAGGGTAGAGTCACGGGTCGTAACACATCTGAAATGTAACGTCCACTGTTCAAAGTGTCGTTAATGCGAACAAGAGGTGACCGAGACGTGTAACCAATGGCACCACATACCATAACGCCGGGTACGCCAGTATGGCGACGACGAATACACGCTTCCAATGAGCGTTCACAGCGATGTCGTCCAACACGGATGCGACCATCATGATTCTGTAAACAGAACCTGGATTCATCCGAGAAAATGACGTTTTGTCATTCGTGCACCCAGGATCGTCGTTGAGTACACCATCACAGGCGCTCCTGTCTGTGATGCAGCGTCAAGGGTAACCGCAGCCATGGTCTCCGAGCTGATGGTCTATGTTGCTGCAAACGTCGTCGAACTGTTCGTGCAGATGGTTGTTGTCTTGCAAACGTCCCCATGTGTTGACTAATGGATCGAGACGTGGCTCCACGATCCGTTACAGCCATGCGGATAAGATGCCCGTCATCTCGACTACTAGTGAAACGAGGCCATTGGGATCCAGCACGGCGTTCCGTATTACCCTCCTGAACCCACCGATTCCATATTCTGGATCTCGACCAACGCGAGCAGCAATGTCGCGATACGATAAACCGCAATCGAGATAGGCTACAATCCGACCTTTATCAAAGTCGGAAACGTGATGGTACGCATTTCTCCTCCTTTCACGAGGCATCACAACAACGTTTCAGCAGGCAACGCCGGTCAGCTGATGTTTGTGTATGAGGAATCGGTTGGAAACTTTCCTCATGTCAGCACGTTGTAGGTGTCGCCACCGGCGCCAACCTTGTGTGAATGCTCTGAAAAGGTAATGATTTGCATATCACAGCATCTTCTTCCTGTCGGTTAAATTTCGCATCTGTAGCACTTCAGCCGGTCGAAGTGGCCGAGCGTTTCTAGGCGCTTCAATCTGGAACCGCGCGACCGCTGCGGTCGCAGGTTCGAATCCTGCCTCGGGCATGGAAGTGTGTGATGTCCTTATGTTAGTTAGGTGTGAGTAGTTCTAAGTTCTAGGGGACTGATGACCTCAGATGTTAAGTCCCATAGTGCTCAGAGCCATTTGAATCATTTTTGTAGCACGTCATCTTCGTGGTGTATCAATTTTAATGGCCAGTAGTGTAGTAAGAGAAAGGTGGCAGTTTAACAAAATGATACGTGGATCTTAGGTACGGCCATCTTAGGGGATACAAGAAAGTGGATGGGCAACAAAATATAAATGTTGATCAAGAAGGCAAAAAGTAAGATGCAGCCGGCAGGTGAAACACAAAGCACTGAAAAGATAAAGGAGTGGGTGGGTGGGGGGGGGGGGGGGGTTGAAGTGGAGAAGAGTGGTGAGAAATGAAATGAAGGTTGATTCTCCTGGCAGGAGGGTCAGAAAAGGCCATTACAGCGTTATCGGGAGGAAAGTTACCGCGATGACATCGGAAAGTGGCCCAGCCTCTTGGCGGCCATTGTGGTAGAGGACTGGTGCAGTGCGGCTGGGGTCCTTTTGTCTGGACGGGGCCGGTGTTTTGGGCTGGTACAGTGCGCACCGCCGGGACGGACGGAAGCTTCGCGTGACAAGTCCACCACAAAGCGCGCTGCGCCCCGCTCCGCTCCGTTCCCACCGCTTGTCGATGGAACGCCGTTCGATAACCGTGCCTTGTCCCGCCGCGGCGATACGCCTCGTCGCTCGTCAACTTGTCCCCACAATGCGACCACTTAGCCAGAAATTCACGCCACCTTGTTTACCACTCCGGGGACGGCGTGGTTTAGTTCTGCAGCTTACTGCAACGCTGTTACCGTTTGGGTGTGTACTCGGAAAATCTCAGCTAAACGCCTGGCACAAGATGCTTTTCACTGTAATAGATAATTAACTGTTTTCGTCATTATTATGGACGCACAGAGAAAAATGAGATAATGTACAGATTCAATTCCTTGTTGCATAAAATTACTTTCCCCCTCTGGATTCGTTGTACAAACTTTATCCAAATCTCATCAGAATTTTTGGGAGTTCTCATCCAAAGTTAGTAAGGTCTCAAGATTATTTAATATATTCACTGGTGTCCATGTAAGCATCTATATTCCGAAGGAAGGAAGCTCAGAGTTTAACGTGTAGTCGACAGTGGTTCAAATGGCTCTGAGCACTATGGGACTTAACATCTGAGGTCATCAGTCCCCTAGACTTAGAATTACTTAAACCTAACTAACCTAAGGATGTCACACATATCCATGCCCAAGGCAAGATTCAAACCTGCGACCGTAGCGGTCGTGCGGTTCGAGACTGAACCGCCTAGAACCCCTCGGCCACAACGGCCGGTGCGAGGTCATTTCAGACGGAGCGCAAGCTCGGATTACGAGAGGATGGGGTAGGAAATCGGCCGTGCCCCATTCAAAGGAATCATGCCAGCATTTTTCTGGGGCGATTGAAGGACATCATGGAAAATCTAAGCCTGGATGACCATATAGGGATTTGAACCGTCATCCTCCTTAATGGGAGTCCAGTGTGCTGACCACTGCGCAACCTCACCTGGTCTTTATCGTTTAAGACTCTCAAGTGAGACGAATAAACACCAAAGAATCCGTTCCAACTTTTCTCGTACATCTTAAACATCCGTATTATTCAAATTCCCTACGCATTCAATACAACGGAATAAAAACTCAGGATATATCACGCAAGAGCTTTCTATGCTAATAGCTTTGGACATAAAGCTTTCTAAGACAGCTGCGATCATTATACAGTACTACTGGAAACATCTTTTTGTCCTAATTGCAAAATACTTTTTTAATCAGTCACCATAGATCAGCGTTTCGTGTTGCCCTCTTCGTTATACCCGTTTAAAACAAACAAACAAATAAAATACTTCCATCATGCAGTTATACAAAACCAGAAACAGTATAGTTATGTCGATGGGAAGTAGTATTGTGTAGGATAAAATTAAGTATTAATGTACACTCCTGGAAATGGAAAAAAGAACACATTGACACCGGTGTGTCAGACCCACCATACTTGCTCCGGACACTGTGAGAGGGCTGTACAAGCAATGATCACACGCACGGCACAGCGGACACACCAGGAACCGCGGTGTTGGCCGTCGAATGGCGCTAGCTGCGCAGCATTTGTGCACCGCCGCCGTCAGTGTCAGCCAGTTTGCCGTGGCATACGGAGCTCCATCGCAGTCTTTAACACTGGTAGCATGCCGCGACAGCGTGGACGTGAACCGTATGTGCAGTTGACGGACTTTGAGCGAGGGCGTATAGTGGGCATGCGGGAGGCCGGGTGGACGTACCGCCGAATTGCTCAACACGTGGGGCGTGAGGTCTCCACAGTACACCGATGTTGTCGCCAGTGGTCGGCGGAAGGTGCACGTGCCCGTCGACCTGGGACCGGACCGCAGCGACGCACGGATGCACGCCAAGACCGTAGGATCCTACGCAGTGCCGTAGGGGACCGCACCGCCACTTCCCAGCAAATTAGGGACACTGTTGCTCCTGGGGTATCGGCGAGGACCATTCGCAACCGTCTCCATGAAGCTGGGCTACGGTCCCGCACACCGTTAGGCCGTCTTCCGCTCACGCCCCAACATCGTGCAGCCCGCCTCCAGTGGTGTCGCGACAGGCGTGAATGGAGGGACGAATGGAGACGTGTGGTCTTCAGCGATGAGAGTCGGTTCTGCCTTGGTGCCAATGATGGTCGTATGCGTGTTTGGCGCCATGCAGGTGAGCGCTACAATCAGGACTGCATACGATAGAGGCACACAGGGCCAACACCCGGCATCATGGTGTGGGGAGCGATCTCCTACACTGGCCGTACACCACTGGTGATCGTCGAGGGGACACTGAATAGTGCACGGTACATCCAAACCGTCATCGAACCCATCGTTCTACCATTCCTAGACCGGCAAGGGAACTTGCTGTTCCAACAGGACAATGCACGTCCGCATGTATCCTGTGCCACCCAACGTGCTCTAGAAGGTGTAAGTCAACTACCCTGGCCAGCAAGGTCTCCGGATCTGTCCCCCATTGAGCATGTTTGGGACTGGATGAAGCGTCGTCTCACGCGGTCTGCACGTCCAGTACGAACGCTGGTCCAACTGAGGCGCCAAGTGGAAATGGAATGGCAAGCCGTTCCACAGGACTACATCCAGCATCTCTACGATCGTCTCCATGGGAGAATAGCAGCCTGCATTGCTGCGAAAGGTGGATATACACTGTACTAGTGCCGACATTGTGCATGCTCTGTTGCCTGTATCTATGTGCCTGTGGTTCTGTCAGTGTGATCATGTGATGTATCTGACCCCAGGAATGTGTCAATAAAGTTTCCCCTTCCTGGGACAATGAATTCACGGTGTTCTTATTTCAATTTCCAGGAGTGTATATTGCATAGTTTGTTTAAGAATCAATGCAGCCTGTGTTTAAATTATAGGTAATAGCTACAATGGAATGGAATAATTAAATGTCGTTTTGACACAGATATGATGATGGGCCCATCGCACTACGCGTTATTTACGAGTACTGGCTAATAAAGAAATTTGGCGATCGAGATAAAAATAGTTTACTAATAGAATTCTAAGCTGCAGCATCAGTAGAAAAACTAGCTGTTTGTCAGTATCCATTAACAAAATGAAGCGCGTGACGTAATTTGACAACAGATAATATAGTATCGTAGCTATACAGGGTGGTCCATTCTCACGAAATAAGCATCAGACGAAAAACCTACAAACAACGAAACTTGTCTAGCTTGAAGGGGGAAACCAGATGGCGCTACGGTTGGCCCGCTAGATGGCGCTGCCAGAGGTCAAATGGATACCAGCTGCGTTTTTTAAAAATAGGAACCCCCATTTTTATTACATATTCGTGTAGTAAGTAAATAAATATGAATGTTTTAGTTGGACCACTTTTTTCGCTTTGTGATAGATGGCGTTGTAATAGTCACAAACATATGGCTCACAATTTTAGACGAACAGTTGGTAACAGGTAGGTTTTTTAAATTAAAATACAGACCCGAACTATTTGAAACAGTTAACGCAGAACAGGGAATCAGCGATCATAAAGCGGTTACTGCATCGATGATTTCAGCCGTAAATAGAAATATTAAAAAAGGTAGCAAGATTTTTCTGTTTAGCAAAAGTGACAAAAAGCAGATTACAGAGTACCTGACGGCTCAACACAAAAGTTTTGTCTCAAGTACAGATAGTGTTGAGGATCAGTGGACAAAGTTCAAAACCATCGTACAATATGCGTTAAATGAGTATGTGCCAAGCAAGTTCGTAAGAGACGGAAAAGAGCCACCGTGGTACAACAACCGAGTTAGAAAAGTGCTGCGGAAGCAAAGGGAACTTCACAGCAAACATAAACATAGCCAAAGCCTTTCAGACAAACAAAAATTACGCGAAGCGAAATGTAGTGTGAGGAGGGCTATGCGAGAGGCGTTCAATGAATTCGAACTGACTTGGCAGAAAATCCTAAGAAATCTTGGTCTTATGTCAAAGCGGTAGGTGAATCAAAACAAAATGTCCAGACACTCTGTGACCAAAATGGTACTGAAACTGAGGATGACAGACTAAAGGCCGAAAAAATAAATGTCTTTTTCCAAAGCTGTTTCACAGAGGAAGACTACACTGTAGTTCCTTCTCTAGATTGTCGCACAGATGACAAAATGGTAGATATCGAAATAGACGACAGAGGGATAGAGAAACAATTAAAATCGCTCAAAAGAGGAAAGGCCGCTGGACCTGATGGGATACCAGTTCGATTTTACACAGAGTACGCGAAGGAACTTGCCCCCCTTCTTGCAGCGGTGTACCGTAGGTCTCTAGAAGAGCGTAGCGTTCCAAAGGATTGAAAAAGGGCTTAAGTCATCCCCGTTTTCAAGAAGGAACGTCGAACAGATGTGCAGAACTATAGACTTATATCTCTAACGTTGATCAGTTGTAGAATTTTGGAACACGTATTATGTTAGAGTATAATGACTTTTCTGGAGACTAGAAATCTACTATGTAGGAATCAGCATGGGTCTCGAAAAAGACCATCGTATGAAATCCAGCTCGCTCTATTCGTCCACGAGACTCAGAGGGCCACAGACACGGGTTCCTAGGTAGATGCCGTGTTTCCTGACTTCCGCAAGGCGTTTGATACAGTTCCCCACAGTCGTTTAATGAGCAAAGTAAGAGCATATGGACTATCAGACCAATTGTGTGATTGAATTGAAGAGTTCCTAGATAACAGAACGCAGCATGACATTCTCAATGAAGAGAAGTCTTCCGAAGGTGTGCCGCATGGAAGTGTCGTAGGACCGTTTGCTATTCACAATATATATAAATGACCTTGTGGATAACATCGAAAGTTCATTGAGGCTTTTTGCGGATGGTGCTGTAGTATATCGAGAGGTTGTAACAATGGGAAATTGTACTGAAATGCAGGGGGATCTGCAACGAATTGACGCATGGTGCAGCGGTGAATGGTAATTGAATCTCAATGTAGACAAGTGTAATGTGCCGCGAATACATAGAAAGAAAGATCCTTTATCATTTGGCTACAAAATAGCAGGTCAGCAACTGGAAGCAGTTAATTCCATAAATTATCTGGGAGTACGCATTAGGAGTGATTTAAAATGGAATGATCATGTAAAGTTGATCGTTGATAAAGCAGATGCCATACTGAGATTTATTGGAAGGATCCTAAGGAAATGCAATCTGAAAACAAAGGAAGTAGGTTACGCTTGTTCGCCCACTGCTTGAATACTGCTCAGCAGTGTGGGATCCGTACCAGATAGGGTTGATAGAGAAGATCCGACGGAGAGCAGCGCGCTTCGTTACAGGATCATTTAGTAATCGCGAAAGCGTTACGGAGATGATAGATAAACTCCAGTGGAAGACTCTGCAGGAGAGACGCTCAGAAGCCCGGTACGGGCTTTTGTTGAGGTTTTGAGATCATACCTTCACCGAAGAGTCAAGCAGTGTATTGCTCCCTCCTACGTATATCTCGCGAAGAGACCATGAGGATAAAATCAGAGAGATTAGAGCCCACACAAAAGCATACCGACAATCCTTCTTTCCACGAACAATACGAGACTGGAATAGGACCGATAGAGGTGCTCAGGGTACCCTCTGCCACACACCATCAGGTGGCTTGCGGAGTATGAAAAAAAAAAAAAAACATATGTACGTTTGAACATTTTATTTTGGTTGTTCCAATGTGATACATGTGCCTTTGTGAACTTATAATTCTGAGCACACATGCTGTTACAGCGTGATTACCTGTAAATACCACATTAATGCAATAAATGCTCAAAATGATGTCCGTCAACCTCAATGCATTTGGAAATATGTGCAACGACATTCCTCTCAACAGCGAGTAGTTCGCCTTCCGTAAAGTTCGCACATGCATTGACAATGCGCTGACAGCCGGCCGAAGTGGCCGTGCGGTTAAAGGCGCTGCAGTCTGGAACCGCAAGACCGCTACGGTCGCAGGTTCGAATCCTGCCTCGGGCATGGATGTTTGTGATGTCCTTAGGTTAGTTAGGTTTAACCAGTTCCAAGTTCTAGGGGACTAATATCCTCAGCAGTTGAGTCCCATAGTGCTCAGAGCCATTTGAACCATTTGAATGCGCTGACGCATGTTGTCAGGCGTTGTCGGTGGATCACGATAGCAAATGTCCTCCACCTTTCCCCACAGAAAGAAATCCGGGGACGTCAGATCCGGTGAACGACCAATCCACCTGTCATGTAATATGCTATTCAATACCGCTTTAACCGCACGCGAGCTATGTGCCGGACATCCATCATGTTAGAAGTACATCGCCATTCTGTCATGCAGTGTACTATCTTGTAGTAACATCGGTAGAATATTACGTAGGAAATCAACATACATTGCACCACTTAGATTGCCGTCGATAAAATGAGGTCCAATTATCCTTCTTCCCATAATGCCGCACCATAAATTAACCCGCCAAGGTCGCTGATGTTCCACTTGTCGCAGCCATCATGGTTTTTCCGTGGCCCAGTAGTGCATATTATGCCGGTCTACGTTACCGCTGTAGGTGAATGACGCTTCGTCGCTAAATAGAACGCGTGCAAAAAATCTGTCATCGACCCGTAATTTCTCTTGTACCCAGTGGCAGAACTGTACACGACGTTCTAAGTCGTCACCATGCAATTCCTGGTGCATAGAAATATGGTACGGATGCAATCGATATTGATGTAGCATTTTCAACACCGACGTTTTTGAGATTCCCGACTCTCTTGCAATTTGTCTGCTACTGATGTGCGGATTAGCCGCGACAGCAGCTAAAACACCTACTTGGGCATCATCATTTGTTGCAGGTCGTGGTCGTCGTTGACGTTTCACATGTGGCTGAACACTTCCCGTTTGCTTAAATAACGTAACTATCCGGCGAACGGTCCGGACACTTGGATGATGTCGTCCAGGATACCGGGCAGCATACATAGCACACCCCCGTTGGGCATTTTGATCACAATAGCCATACATCAACACGATATCGACCTTTTTCGCAATTGGTAAACGGTCCATTTTAGCACGGGTAATGTATCACGAAGCAAATACCGTCTGCACTGGCGGAATGTTACGTGATACCACGTACTTACACGTTTGTGACTATTACAGCGCCATCTATCCAAAGCGAAAAAAGTGGTCCAACTAAAACATTCATATTTCTTTATGTACTACGCGAATATGTAATAAAAATGGTGGTTCCTATTTTAAAAAACACAGTTGATATCCGTTTGACCTATGGCAGCGCCATCTAGAGGGCCAACCATAGCGCCATCTGGTTTCCCCCTCCAAGCTAGACGAGTTTTGTTCTTTTTAGTTTTTTCATTTGATGCTTATTTCCTGAAATATTTGGCCCAGTCACTATCAATGGACCACCCTGTATTTAGTCACACTACCCAAAGTTTCTTGCAGATGTTTGTATGAAATAACCCGTTATAGTCAAGACTCAGTTATTTTACAGTCCACAGTTACGACTTCTTTGGTTTTTCGAAGTAATCAGAGCCAAATTTCCTGTGTTACGTATACATCAGTCTTTACTAAATCTTTCAGCGCCCTAAGGTACGTATTACAACCAACAGTGTAATAACTTTTTGGATTACTGATGAAATATAAAAAGCTACAGTTCCTAGTGGTACGTTCTCCGTGGCATATGATATATTCACGCTCGAAAAAACGACAAAAATTCCTGAAGGCTGGCGATTGTTACTTCGTAATTGAAGCCTAATGACATCTGATACTTTTCCAAAACCATTGGTTTATGCGAATAACACACATCAAAAGTAGTGTTAAAATTCTTTATAATACTCATGACATGACAGCGTCACGTTTCTGTTCTTGAAGGAAGAACTTGATGGAAAATGTCAAGAAATGATACTCTACATTTAAAATTAAATCTCTGCAATATTAATCGTCATGAAGTGCACCGCGTTAAACACGTATTCTATTCACGTATGGAACGCAAAAAGTGAGATTAAGTGCTTTGGGGCTACTCTCGCAATAATGGATCTAACCTTGTATTCCCGATCCGTGCGGCAGCGGTACGTAACGGGTTTTAGTATATTCCTAGATTTCTCATTTATTAACCGTTACTTCCTATAGTTTATGACAAATATTCCTTTTCCAGCGTTCCATATTGTTGCTACTCAGATTACCTCCTATTAGGAAGCCTTTGACGTTTACACGTTTTCATAGTGACAAGTAACGTCCATATGGAAGTGCACCGCTTCACATTTACTGGTGCTCCGGAATACATCCTTAGCGCTGAAGTTATGCGGGTGATAACGTGATAAGCTAAAGTGACAGTCATCTGTGTGGAGATCGGATCGCCATTGAGCTGCACACTGGCATGTCCACTGGAGATCTCTTCTAACAAGGAAACATCACCGACCTAACCTCATATTTTAAGGAGAAAAAAGCACACTAGCAATGTATAAGCCCAAACAATAGATCCTGCACGAAAATTTGGTACATAAATCTGGAAGTATGGAGTTATGACCTATTGAATGTAAAGATTTTAAACTTTCGTACGTACCGGTTGTCTGCCACTCGCTCTGCCCCACTATGGCCACTACTGTCTGAGGGAAAAGTACAGTGGAGCGACAACTAGAGTCCTGAAATCCGCTTGATGTCGAATATGAGGGAAGAGTTGGGAGGAGGTGGGCATATCTCTCCAACATGTTTTGAAATTTTGTTCGAGAACACATGCTATTCAATGCGAAGAATAAGTAAGTTATAACATACACTCAATACTACTTCAGCAGAATTCTCGTATTGATATTCAGCAGCTATATACAACCGCAAAATCAAAATAAACAGACCTAAGTAACTGAAGAATTATTATGAATGTTGTTACTGATATCCGATTTACAATTTAATTGCCGGCCTTTGTGACCGAGCGGTTCTTGGCGCTACAGTCTGGAACCGCGCGACCACTACGGTCACAGGTTCAAATCCTGCCTCGGGCATGGATGTGTGTAATGTCCTTAGGTTAGTTAGGTTTAAGTAGTTCTAAGTTCTAGGGAACTGATGACATCAGATGTTAAGTCCCATAGTGCTCAGAGCCATTTGAACCATTTGAAGAATTTAATCAAGCCAATCAAGTTGAAGATTAGTGCGTCACCTGAAAATATACTTCACTTTAACAGTGTCAGCTTTAAAATCCAAAGATAATAACGTGTAACAGCGATTTTAACAATTAAGTACTTCAACACAACTTCTTTAATGACACACTCATTGATTTCATTCATGTACACTGCAATTATGAATCACAACATAAAAATGATCAACCTGAGAGACTTCTGGTACCAGCTGCAAGTTAGAAACCGCGTACTTGGACACAGTGTTGCAAAAGTCATAGAAGTATTTCACAAACCTCTTACTCATTCCACGCTTGAGCGTTAAGCAGCTGTACTGGGGTGGAGGGAGTGAAAACTGGTGCGCGCGAAATAGGCCTATAACTGTACGTTCGGATGGTCACAACTGCGTAGTATCAGAATTATGGCCCGAATTTTCGCTCGGAATCGATCGATCTTATCTTGCAGGTATGCTGTTTTCTCCTTAAAATGTACCAAGTTGGTGATGTTTCCTTGTGAGATGGGTATTGGAAGGCACATATGTGGTTGGCCTCCTAGCGTACGTAATATCTTCATGAAGCCATCTGCGCTTAGTAGCCTCTGATACCCCTCTTCTGGAGGCCGCTGCAACAGAAGATAGTAATCGGTATGATGATCACGCTCACACTTTCCAGGTGCATAACCATTCATCAATACACGTCATAAAGTTTCTACCTCTTCGGAATTCTTAACTTGTAATTTGAAGCTGCAGCCGCATCCTGTGAACAACAGATTAACGAACACTTTAACGCCCAGTCAACTGTGTGGCGTTCAGTCCACCAAAGGTCCTCGTGGAGGTTCGTCTGTAGCGCCCATCGTAATTTATTGGCATTCTCTAGTGCACGAGTAAATAACCACGATGGCTACAACTAATGCTGAGACCTGAACGAGCTACCAGTATGGGCAAATTTCCTGGACGCCAATGTGTTGGTGGCCAACGGCCTTGAGCAGTGGTAACACTCATTCCCGTCAGATCACCGAAATTAAACACTGTCTGAATTGGCTAGCACTTGGATGGGTGACTGTTCGGGCTACCGAGCTCTGTTGGCAAGTGGGGTGCACTCAGCCCTTGTGAGGCCAAGTGAGGAGCCACTTGACTGAGAAGTAGCAGCTCCGGTTCTAATGATACTACTCAATATTCATTATATACTTTGGCTTTTTCAAACTGAAGCTGAAACGGTGTATCTGTGCGCCAGATGGCCAAACACCAGTGTGTGGGCTTCTTTCCTTTTTAGAAAATCCTAATTTATTTTCTTTGTATGTAGATATATGGTTTTTCTCTCTGAAACACCATAATGTCTGCTTATACTAAGATATTTGAAATTATGTTGTAACACTGTATACTGTATTACTGCCAGTTAGTGGTCGGTTCTTGTATATCGATAACAGACTACAAGAAAATAGCAAATAAATACTGAACTGATTTGTCTGTGTGGCGGGAAAATATATGAGTTAGGTTTTGGAAGCTCTTGTTCACGCTAGGGGGTGGGTTGCCTTCCTCTGCCCTTTTCTGAATTGTTATTTTCATATATATGCTTCCGGTTACCACATTTTAATGGTCAAAAACTGGGGAAATTCAGATTATGTGATTTATTTCACATAGTTGTCATTTTTTTGGATCTTGTTTTAGGAAATCTATTTTACAGATGCTTTAGTCCTAGTACTGAAACATGTTACAGTTTTCACGCTGTACAGTAAAATCAGCAACAACTATACATTATCCCGCTCATCCGTCATCTGAACATTTAGCAGAGAAATTATTCTCTCTGCAGCTAAATTATCTGCAGGTATAGCAAAATAGTACTGTGCTAGTGCCAATAATTCAATGGAAGAGACAGTAATGCTCACGTATTGGTCTCATTTCTCATCAGCACTTTCCCCAGCCAAAGTTGCAGCGTTCACAATGTTGTACAAAGCACTTAATTCATCAGAAAGTGCAGAGTCATCAATAACAATATTAACACCTCTTAAAGGTAACACAGTTTTTCCACCGCTTGCCACTCTGGCCCTTCTTCCAGAGTTAACCACTGAAATGCAGACACACCTCTGTTCTGAGTCATCTACTTATTAATACAGCTGCAACTAACACTATAAAAATTGAACATTTCAGTTTCAGAAACTTCTGCTAAATTTCCATAATCACATTTAGTAATAATTTACTTTACTTTTAAAGAAATAAAATTGTTTTCTGCCCCTCCATGCAAACTGGAGGTATGGTGTGTAAAGCCAGAGTAGACTTCTTTAACAGTTTTGTTCTCATCTTCAATGTGTAGAATTAGTTTCTGTAAAGAAAAAAAAAGCCGTTACAATGTGTACAAACCATAAGTACTCTTCTGCCAATGGCTTCTCTAAAAAGATCCTGATCGTTACAGAAAAGTCTTGTTCAGATAAGAAATAGCTGCTTAGAGTATATCATATATCTGCAGTATCCTTTCAATTGCTGATTCAAGTGACAACCAACCCATTTTACAGTGATACAAAACTGCCTTGTATTCTGCTCTTACAAACTCACAGAATTCCATTAACTTCAGAACTCTTATAGTACAGGTTGAAAAATGTGAAAATACCTTATACACGAATGCTTCCACATCCAAGTTCAGAATATCACAGACAGAGTTGCCAGCACTATGAAAAATATGACAAGAAGACAAGAAATATACACTACTGGCCATAAAAATTGTTACACCACGAAGTTGACGTGCTGCAGACACGAAATTTAACCGACAGGAAGAAGATGCTGTGATATGCAAATGATTAGTTTTCACATCATTCACACAAGGTTGGCGCCTGTGACGACACCTACAGCGTGCTGACATGAGGAAAGTTTCCAACTGATCTCTCATACACAAATAGCAGTTGACCGGCGTTGCCTGGTGAAACGTTGTTGTGATGTCTCGTGTAAGGAGGAGAAATGCGTACCATCACGTTTCCGACTTTGATAAAGGTCGGATTGTAGCCTATCGCGATTGCGGTTTATCGAATTGCGACATTGCTGCTCGCGCTGGTCGAGATCCAATGACTGTTAGCAGAATATGGAATCGGTGGGTTCAGGTGGGTAATACGGAACGCCCTGCTGGATCCCAACGGCCTCGTATCACTAGCAGTCGAGATGACAGGCGTTTTATCCACATGGCTGTAACGGATCGTGCAGCCACGTCTCGATCCCTGAGTCAACAGATGTGGACGTTTCCAAGACAACAACGATCTGCATGAACACTTCGACGACGTTTGCAGCAGCATGGACTATCAGCTCGGAGACCGTGGCTGCGGTTACCCTTGACGCTGCATTACAGACAGGAGCGCCTGCGATGGTGTACTCAGCGATGAACATGGGTGCACGAATGGCAAAGCGTCATTTTTTCGGATGAATCAAGTTCTGTTTGCAATATCATGATGGTCGCATCCGTGTTTGGTGACATCGCGGTGAACGCTCATTGAAAGCGTGTATTCGTCATCGCCATACTGGCGTTTCACCCGGCGTGATGGTATGGGGTGCCATTGGTTACACGTCTCGGTGACCTCTTGTTCACATTGACGGCACTTGGAAGAGTGGACGTTACATGTCAGATGTGTTACGACCCATGGCTCTACCCTTCATTCGATCCCTGCGAAACCCTACATTTCAGCAGGATAGTGCACGACCGCATGTTGCAGGGCCTGTACGGGCCTTTTTGAATACAGAAAACGTTCGACTGCTGCCCTGGCCAGCACATTCTCCAGATCTCTCACCAATTGTAAACGTCTGGTCAGTGGTGGCCGAGCAACTGGCTCGTCACAATACGCCAGTCACTACCCATGATGAACTGTGGTATCGTGTTGAAGCTGCATGGGCAGCTGTACCTGTACACGCCATCCAAGCTCTGTTTGACTCAATGTCCAGGCGTATCAAGGCCGTTATTACGGGCAGAGGTGGTTGTTCTGGGTACTGATTTCGCAGGATCTATGCACCCAAATTGCGTGAAAATCTAATCTCATGTCAGTTCTAGTATAATATATTTGTCCAATGAATACCCGTTTATAATCTGCATTTCTTCTTGGTGTAGCAATTTTAATGGCCAGTAGTGTAGATTGACAGAGTATTTCGAAAACAACACACGAAGAGTACCTGTCAGTAGCGGAACACGAGCGCTCATAACAGATAAGATGTGTGGAATACTGATTGGAGAGCGCGGTCGCGGCAGCCGTGGGGAAGCAGGCGGCGCCGCCACAGTAATTAGAGGCGGGCTGTCGCCGGCACGCGGAGGGCCTGTCAGCCGGCCTCGCGCCGCCTCCACCGGCACACACTCGTACCAGCAGCGCCGCTGATTGCGCCTCCGCCTCCGCCCGCGACACGGAGGGGACGCCGCCGCTGCTACTGCCACTGCTGTCGCTGTTATGACGTCAGCTGAATCCCACAAGTTTACGAGCGATGCGCGACTGTGGTAGCGCGAGGGCATGCACACGCAGCCTCTTGAAGTTATTGTCGCTGTTCTTATTACCGACGGAGGCTACCAGAGCAGTCTGATGTCGCGAAGTTGTTCCATTTAATTTCGAGGCACCCTTTGCCCACAGCAAGTGCTGACTTTAATATTATAAACACGGTTCTGGTAGGCCAATTTTTGCCGCTAGAGGGAATAAACTCTTTTTATTTCTTTTTCTCTTAGAAATATGACTTTTATTACGTTCAGTAGCTGCGGAAAAATCACAGTAAGTGTAAAATCCAGTCACTAGAAGTACAGGACAGTAAACCTCTCCTGAAAGTCTGCGAAGAAGTCCAGATTACTTATGCAAGGGGTAAATTTACATTTATCCCAGTTTCCTGTGAAATAATTTCAACAAACGGAAACATCTCTCAGAAGACTATTAGGAGCTATTCAACAGCCATGATCACATGAAACATATCTTTATTTAAGGCAACCGGTTTCAACAGACTATGCTGTCATCTTCAAATCTTTTTGTTGTTGCGTGAGGTCAGCGTAAAAGGAACATCTTTTACAGCAACGGGTTGTCTTAAATAAATAAATATTTTATGTGATCTTGGCTGTTGAATGGTTTTTAGTAACTTAAGAGACCGCCCTATTCCTCCGCTCTCCCCTCCGCCCTCCGCTCTCCCCTCCTCCATCCCCCCCCCCCCCCCCGCTCCTCACAGTTAACTCCTCCGTCAACCTCATCACTCTCCCCGTTATTCCAGTATGAACAAAGAAAACAATACTAGGCAATGAATAGGTCTCACGAAAAAAAAAGCGAGGCACATATAGGGTTACCATATTAACCGTTCTTACCAGAAGCTACCCGTTTGAAGCTGTTCTCCGACCCCCAATACAGTTTTGGAAAGTTTTACAAAACCACCCGTCATTAGCAATTTACATACACTACTGGCCATTAAAATCGCTACACCAAGAAGAAATGCAGATTATAAACGGGTATTCATTGGACAAATATATTGTACTAGAACTGACATGTGATCACATTTTCACGCAATTTGGGTGCATAGATCCTGTGAAATCAGTACCCAGAACAACCACCTCTGCCCGTAATAACGGCCTTGATACGTCTGGGCATTGAGTCAAACAGAGCTTGGATGGCGTGTACAAGTACAGCTGCCCATGCAGCTTCAACACGATACCGCAGTTCATCAAGGCTAGTGACTGGCGTATTGTGACGAGCCAGTTGCTCGGCCACCATTGATCAGACGTTTTCAATTGGTGAGAGATCTGCAGAATGTGTTGGCCAGGGCAGCGGTCAAACATTTTCTGTATCCAGAAAGGCCCGTACAGGACTGCAACATGCGGTCGTGCACTATCCTGCTGAAATGTAGGGTTTCGCAGGGATCGAATGAATGGGGGAGAGCCACGGGTCGTAACACATCTGAAATGTAACGTCCACTGTTCAAAGTGCCGTCAGTGGGAACAAGAGGTGACCGAGACGTGTAAGCAATGGCACCCCATACCATCACGCCGGGTGATACGCCAGTATGGCGATGACGATTACACGTTTCCAATGTGCGTTCACCGCGATGTAGTCAAACACGGATACGGCCATCATGATGCTGTAAATAGAACCTGGATTCATCCCAAAAAAATGACGTTTTGCCATTTGTGCAACCGGGTTCGTCGTTGAGCACACCATTGCAGGCGCTCCTGTCTGTCATGCAGCGTCAAGGGTAAACGCAACCATGGTCTCGGAGCTGATAGTCCATGCTGCTGCAAACGTCATCGAACTGTTCACGGATCGAGGCGTGGCTGCACGATCCGTTGCAGCCATGAGGATGAGATGCCTGTCATCTTGACTGCTGGTGATGCGAGGCCGTTGGGATCCAGCACGGCGTTCCGTATTACCCTCCTGAATCCACCGATTCCATATTCTGCTAACAGTCATTGGATCTCGACGAACGCGAGCAGCAATGTCGCGATACGATAAACCACAATCGCGATAGGCTACAATCCGACCTTTATCAAAGTCGGAAACGTGATGGTACGCATTTCTCCTCCTTACACGAGGCATCACAACAACGTTTCACCAGGAAACGCCGGTCAACTGCTGTTTGTGTATGAGAAATCGGTTGGAAACGTTGCTCATGTCAGCACGTTGTAGGTGTCGCCACCGGCGCCAACCTTGTGTGAATGCTCTGAAAAGCTAATCATTTGCATATCACATCATCTTCTTCCTGTCGGTTAAATTTCGCGACTGTAGCACGTCATCTTCGTGGTGTAGCAATTTTAATGGCCAGTAGTGAACTTAATTGTGCCCATTGTTCTTGGTCTCTTATTGCTGTATGGCAGGGGATAGCGATATGCACTTACCCAGATGACAGTAGTATCGCGTACACAAGGTACAAAAGCGGAATGGATTGGCAGAGGTGTTATTTTGCGCTGCCCAAACCGGAAGAGAACCGCGCAGAACCGACCAGCTGTCGGCGTAGCAGCCTTCTCTCTACTCTCAGCAAGGGATCTGAGAGAGTTCTGCTATCACAACTAACCGCACACCTCACTACTCCAGATCAACAATTTCGGTTTCCCGAGGGACATTCCATCCTTCTCCAGCTCTTACGGCTGGTCGAATACGTCATCTAGGCTTAAAACAATGGGGAGATCTGTGGCGTGATTGTCTTCGATGATTCACGAGCTTTTAACAGCGTGGGTTCCGAGGACTGATTTACAAGCTTTTCACGTATGGCTTGTCGAGCCACTTGGGGCACCTACGTGCTAGTTATCTGGAGTGTAGGACCTACGTTGTGCGAGTTGGAGATGCCACCTCTGCGAGTCGCTGTCCTTGCTGGAGCCCCGCAGGGCTCGGTGTTGGACGCTGTCCTGTAGAATGTTTGTCCTGTGGACTTACCTGTCTCACCTCGATCTGAAAAATATGTAACTACGTTGACGACACTGACCTGATCTGTCGCCTGGTGGTTCGTCGGCGTCCCCAGGCTGTCTGCTGTGACATCGAGCAATGCGATTCTAACTGGAGGATTCAATTTAATGTTGCTAGGAGGCAGGCTCTACTACTTACGAGACGACGGTGTGTGGTACTGGATAAAATCATGTTTGTGACACCCCCATTCCTTAAGTACCGAAAGCAAATACCTGGGAGTCATCCGTGACCTGCAGTTGACCTGGAACCATCACGTTGACGACACCGGGAAGAAGGCGTCAGCTGCTCTCGGAGCTCTCTATCCCCTGCTGAATGAACGGTACACACTATCGTTGCAATGTAAACTTAAAATATAGAGAGAGTCCATCCGGGCTATCGTAAAGAAAACCAAGTCCATGCTACTTACCATCATAGTTCAGATACGGCAGGCAATACTTCCGCGTAATATACTGCACTCAAACGACCAATGGACGCAGCCTCTGCAGAAGAAGCCTTCGAACTGTCATTTGCACTCAGGGGATTCATATGAAAAGGTTTCCGACATGATTATGGCCGCACTACGACAGTTAACAGAGTTTGAATGCGGAATGGTAGTTGAGGCTAGACGAATGGGATAATTCATTTCAGAAATCGTTAGGGAATCCAATATTCGGATATTCCGAGATCCACAATGTCAAGAGCGTGCCGCGAATAGCAAATTTCAGGCACTGTCTTTCACCATGGACAATTCAGTGGCCGACGGCCTTCACTTAACGACTGAAAGCAGCGGCGTTCGCGTAGAGATGTGCTAACAGACGAAGACACTGCGTAAAATACCCGCAGAAATTAGTGGAGGACATACGACGAACGAATCCCTTAGGATAATGTTGCAAAATCTGGCGTTAATGGGCTGTGGCAGCAGGGAACTTACGCGAGTGCCTTTGCCCACAGCACGACATCGCTTGCAGCACCTCTCCTGGGCTCGTGATCATATAAGTTGGACACTAGACGACTGGAAACCGTGGCCTCGTCTCGTGAGTCCAGTTTTCAGTTGGTAAGAGATGATGGTAGGGTTAGTGTGTGACGCAGACTCTACGAAGTTGTTGATCCAAGCTGTCAACAAGGCGCTTTCCAACATAAAGGTGGCTTCAAAATGGCGTGGGCTGTCTTTATATGCCCAAATGAACTGATCATTGACTGAAAATTGTTATGTTCGGCGGAGATTATTTGCGGCCATTCATGGACTTCATGCTCCGTAAGAACGATGGAATTTTTATGGATGACAATGCGCCATGTCACCGGGGCACAATTGTTTGCGATTGATTTGAAGAAAATTCTGAAAATTTGAGCGAATGATTTCGCCATCCAGATTGCCCGACATGAATCCCATCGAATATCTATGGGACGTAATAGAGTGATCAATTCGCAACACTTTTGCAATTATGGACAGCTATAGAGGCAGCATGCAGGGGGCTTCCAACGACCTTTTGAGTCCATCTCACGTCGGGATGCTGCACTATGACGCGCAACAGGAGGTTCGACATGATATGAGGAGGTATCCCATGACTTTTGTCACCTCATTGTATGTATGCCTGTTTCTGTGTATACACTACACTTTCGCTACACAAAAAGAGACCTACAAATTTACACAGCAATAAGAGACGAAGAACAACGGGCACAATTAAATGCATTAACAGACAGTATTTCAAAAACAACGCATGAGGATCACCTGCAGGAACGACATAACAGACATTCCTATATGCAACGTACCAATAATCGCCAGAGGATGGACAGCGAGACCCACAGTGAGAGCGACAACAGTGACACTGAAGAGGAACGGGAGGAGGAGGGAGATGTGGTGTAACAATAACCAACACACCTGGAATTAAGAACCAGACGTAACATGCCAAAATATACAGACAAATTGTACATATCAGTCAAATCGGAGTTAAGGACAAACAATACTACAATAAATGTAGTCTAAGTTGCTACCAGTGTAGCCAAGAAAGCACCATGCGTTGTACATGAATGAATACCAAATATCAATGGATATAATTTCCAATATTATCTCTCTACTAGTAACTGTAAACTAATTTGCTGAGACTGGCTGTCAGCAGCGCGAAAAAACCATTCCGAGGTATTCACCGACAGTCACAGTTTGTGATGGCACAAACAAATCCCACCTCTATCCTATCATAGTTTTACATTCGTCTTAGAACAACAAAATTTTATTTGTGTTTCAGCATCAAATTATTGTTATTTTAAAAAAACTATTCTGTGTCAAATATTGAAACAAAACGAAAAACGACAAAAAAGATGACAAACGAAAACTGTAACATGTACGACATATTTTAAAATATCAGATGATAGGTCTTAAAATCTGCGATAAATAAATACATAAATAAATACCGACAGTAAAGCTGTCTAAATCACTCTTGCCGACCAAGGGCACATAAGACACAATGCATCGGATTCCGGATGACCAAAGTTTCTAACACTGCTATTTGTTTCTGTTTACGTCGCTGTTGACAATGAAGGTATCATCCAGCTACACCTACTGTGAATTTCCTTGCTTTACCAAGTAATAAAATACGCTGCCTGACGAAACAAGAGAAGTACCCAGAAGAAACAGTCAGATGCCAATGTATCTTTGCACATGTACGCACCACCGATGGGTATGTAACTGATCATAATTGAAATCCTCTCTGACAGACAGAACAGCCATCAAAGCGCATTAGTGTCGTAGATGTTTGTTGCTGTTACCAGGCACAGTAGGGAACTTATAGTGCTTGAACTGCGGCATATGTCGAGTGATAACTGTAAAGGACATGGAGATGCCACGTACTCGTCTGAGACAGCTAATAATAGGAGCTGTCAGTGTTTCAGAACGGCCTCATTGTGGCGTTCCACTTGGCCGACCGGTATAATGGTGTAGCTTGCAGATTTATAGATTCGGATTTGCCACTCCGGTGTTGGACTACATGAGGTGAGGGCAGGAATATTTGTCAAGATTCCAGACGACCACGTCTGACCACCATAAGGGAGGATCAAGCACATCGTAACCCCTTCAATCTGCGGCTGTTATCAGAAAACAAGTAATGGTCTCCCTGCAACAGTGTATCATCCAGCAGCACTGATCTAAGACTAGCAGCAGCAGTGTTTGAAGTGGTGCCATGAAAATGGTTCAAATGGCTCTGAGCACTATGGGACTTAACGTCTGAGGTCATCAGTCCCCTAAAACTTAGAACTACTTAAACCTAACTAACCTAAGGACATCACACACATCCATGCCCGAGGCAGGATTCGAACCTGCGACCGTAGCAGTCCCGCGGTTTCGGACTACTGCGCCTAGAACCGCTCGGCCACCCTGGCCAGCTAGAGTCATGAATTATAAAATGCTTTAGTACGCTATTTGTATGACAGGTTTGTATATTGATCTTCATTTAAATCGAGTAAGGGGCCTATTGGGGAACGTAACTGAGAAGTGGAAGAAATTGTCAAGCAACAAGTCTGTTCGAGACAGAGAAAGTTTAATTATAATCTTTGCGCACTGACTTTCTAACACAATGAGGAAGTTACCGAAATGACAGTAATATGCAGACATTGTAATTCCTAAGGGTGAGAAATTTCGTGCTTACGGCTCACCCGGGCCATGTAAATTTACCTCATTACACTGTTGCATGTTGCACAAAAATGATATAGGGGACAAGTGATAAGACTTTCGCAATATCCAGTTATTACTGTCACAGAAGGATTATTATCTTTTGTGATTACATACATGTAATTACATTACATGTTGCAGGGGCAACAGTCTGGATGATTGACTGATCTGGCCTTGTAACACTAACCAAAACGGCCTTGCTGTGCTGATACTGCGAACGGCTGAAAGCAAGGGGAAACTACAGCCGTAATTTTTCCCGGGGGCATGCAGCTTTACTGTATGGATAAATGATGATGGCGTCCTCTTGGGTAAAATATTCCGGAGGTAAAATAGTCCCCCATTCGGATCTCCGGGCGGGGACTACCCAGGAGGACGTCGTTATCAGGAGAAAGAAAACTGGCGTTCTACGGATCGGAGCGTGGAATGTCAGATCCCTTAATCGGGCAGGTAGGTTAGAAAATTTAAAAAGGGAAATGGATAGGTTAAAGTTAGATATAGTGGGAATTAGTGAAGTTCGGTGGCAGGAGGAACAAGACTTCTGGTCAGGTGAGTACAGGGTTATAAATACAAAATCAAATAGGGGTAATGCAGAAGTAGGTTTAATAATGAATAAAACAATAGGAATGCGGGTAAGCTACTACAAACAGCACAGCGAACGCATTGTTGTGGCCAAGATAGACACGAAGCCCACGCCTACGACAGTAGTACAAGTCTATATGCCAATTAGATCTGCACATGACGAAGAAATTGAAGAAATGTATGATGAAATAAAAGAAATTATTCAGATTGTGAAGGGAGACGAAAATTTAATAGTCATGGGTGACTGGAATTCGGTAGTAGGAAAAGGGAGAGAAGGAAACGTAGTAGGTGAATATGGATTGGGGTAAGAAATGAAAGAGGAAGCCGCCTGGTGGAATTTTGCACAGAGCACAACTTAATCATTGCTAACACTTGGTTCAAGAATCATAAAAGAAGGTTGTATACATGGAAGAAGCCTGGAGATACTAGAAGGTATCAGATGGATTATAAAATGGTAAGACAGAGATTTAGGAAACAGGTTTTAAATTGTAAGACATTTCCAGGGGCAGATGTGGACTCTGACCACAATCTATTGGTTATGAACTGTAGATTAAAACTGAAGAAACTGCAAAAAGGTGGGATTTTAAGGAGATGGGACCTGGATAAACTGACTAAACCAGAGGTTGTACAGAGTTTCAGGGAGAGCTTAAGGGAACAATTGACAAGAATGGGGGAAAGAAATACAGTAGAAGAAGAATGGGTAGCTTTGAGGGATGAAATAGTAAAGGCAGCAGAGGATCAAATAGGTAAAAAGACGAGGACTAGTAGAAACCCTTGGGTAACAGAAGAAATATTGAATTCAATTGATGAAAGGAGAAAATATAAAAATGCAGTAAATGAAGCAGGCAAAAAGGAATACAAACGTCTCAAAAATGAGATCGACAGGAAGTGCAAAATGGCGAAGTAGTTATGGTTAGAGGACAAATGTAAGGATGTAGCGGCTTATCTCACTAAGGGTAAGATAGATACTTCCTACAGGAAAATTAAAGAGAGCTTTGGAGAAAAGAAAAAAAAAATGGCTCTGAGCACTGTGGGACTTAACATCTTAGGTCATCAGTCCCCTAGAACTTAGAACTACTTAAACCTAACTAACCTAAGGACATCACACACATCCATGCCCGAGGCAGGATTCGAACCTGCGACCGTCGCAGTCCCGCGGTTCCGGACTACTGCGCCTAGAACCGCACGGCCACCGCGGCCGGCTTGGAGAAAAGAGAACGACTTGTATGAATATCAAGAGCTCAGATGGGAACCCAGTTCTAAGTAAAGAAGGGGAAACAGAAAGGTGGAAGGAGTATATAGAGGGTCTATACAAGGGCAATGTACTTGAGGGCAATGTTATAGAAATGGAAGAGGATGTAGATGAAGATGAAATGGGAGATATGATACTGCGTGAAGAGTTTGATAGAGCACTGAAAGACCTAAGTCGAAACAAGGCCCCGGGAGTAGACAACATTCCATCAGAACTACTGACAGCTTCGGGAGAGCCAGTCTTGACAAAACTCTACCATCTGGTGAGCAAAATGTATGAGACAGGGGAAATATCCTCAGACTTCAAGAAGAATATAATAATTCCAATCCCAAAGAAAGCAGGCGTTGACAGATGTGCAAATTACCGAACTATCAGTTTAATAAGCCACCGCTGCAAAATGCTAACGCGAATTCTTTACAGGCGAATGGAAAAACTTGTAGAACCCGACCTTGGGGTAGATCAGTTTGGATTCCGTAGAAATATGGGAACACGTGAGGCAATACTGACCCTACGACTTATTTTAGAAGCTAAATTAAGAAAAGGGAAACCTACGTTTCTAACATTTGTAGACTTAGAGAAAGCTTTTGACAATGTTGACTGGAATACTCTCTTTCAAATTCTGAAGGTGGCAGGGGTAAAATACTGGGAGCGAAAGGCTATTTACAATTTGTGCAGAAACCAGATGGCAGTTATAAGAGTCCAGGGACATGAAAGGGAAGCAGTGGTTGGGAAGGGAGTGAGACAGGGTTGTAGCCTCTCCCCGATGTTGTTCAATCTGTATATTGAGCAAGCAGTAAAGGAAACAAAAGAAAAATTCGGAGTAGGTATTAAAATCTATGGAGAAGAAATAAAAACTTTGAGGTTCGCCGATGACATTGTAATTCTGTCAGAGACAGCAAAGGACTTGGAAGAGCAGTTGAACGGAATGGACAGTGTCTTGAAAGGAGGATATAAGATGAACATCAACAAAAGCAAAACGAGGATAATGGAATGTAGTCCAATTAAGTCCGGTGATGCTGAGGGAATTAGATTAGAAAATGAGACACTTAAAGTAGTAAAGGAGTTTTGCTATTTGGGGAGCAAAATAACTGATGATGTTCGAAGTAGAGAGGATATAAAATGTAGACTGACAATGGCGAGGAAAGCGTTTCTGAAGAAGAGAAATTTGTTAACATCGAGTATAGATTTAAGTGTCCGGAAGTCGTTTCTGAAAGTATATGTATGGAGTGTAGCCATGTATGGAAGTGAAAAATGGGCGATAACTAGTTTGGACAAGAAATGTGGTGCTACGGAAGAATGCTGAAGATTAGATGGATAGATCACATAACTAATGAGGAGGTACTGAATGGAATTGGGGAGAAGAGGAGTTTGTGGCACAACTTGACTAGATGGAGGGATCGGTTGGTAGGACATGTTCTGAGGCATCACCAATTTAGTATTGGAGGGCAGCGTGGAGGGTAAAAATCGTAGAGGGGGGCCAAGAGATGAATACACTAAGCAGATTCAGAGGGATGTAGGCTGCAGTACGTACTGGGAGATGAAGAAGCTTGCACAGGGTAGAATAGCGTGGAGAGCTGCATCAAACCAGTTTCAGGACTGAAGACCACAACAACAACAACATGGAAAATAAGACCTGGTGATTCATTATGGTCCCCTGGACATTATAAAGGGTGGGAAATGATTCTTTATAAGGTGTGTGATCACCATGGACAGCAATTCATGCTCTGGAATATACTGGCGTGCTGACGACAAGAGCTGACCACAAGTGCTTGTGATAGGGCTGTCCATTGATACACCCGCGCAGTTCACAACTGCTGGATGGTCGTTGGTGCATGCGAAAGTGCTGCAGTAAGTGTACCCAATGCATCTCACACGTGCTCGTTGTGATTTAAGTCTGGGGAGACGGCGGGCCAGTCCATTCGCCGAATATGACCTCCTTCAGCTGCGCTGTTCGATTCGGTCGCGCACTGTCAAGCTTGGAAATGAAAAAGACCGAATGCGCCCCTGAAAACGCACATGGGGAAGGGGTAAGTGTCGCAGCAACTTTGACCGGTGAATGTGCCGCATTCAAAGATCTGGATTGTGGACGTACCATCATTTGGTGAGCAGAGAGAACACGTAACCCACCCACGAAAATTGTTGACCATGTTCGTTTTGGTGGTCCTATAAAATACTTACCCTTCAGATCTTCGAATACGTTATGCTCACGGTTCAACGTTCTTATGACAATGTACTGATTCCCCATGTGCGTCTTCAGATGTGCACTCAGCTTGAATTCATTTTTATGGATGACAGTGCTCGACCACATCGAACAGGGCATGTGCAGGATCTTGCAGAACAAGCTGATATTTGGCAAATGGTCTGGTCTGCCCGTTCCTCCGACTTAAATCCCAACGAGCACATGTGGAATGCTTTGGGGATGTCTACATACACCAACAACCATCCAGTAGGTGTTACCCGCGCTGGTAAAGGAATGGCCCGCCCTACCGTAAGAACTTCTTACGAACCATATGTGCAGCGAGGAAGCACCTTGCAGAGCATACACTACCGCCCATGGTGAATACACACCAGATTAAGAACCGCGTCCCGCCGTTTGCAATGTACAGGAGACCATCATAATCGCGGTGACTTCAACGTAACTATTACCTTCGAATAAAAGTGAAGTTTTTTCATGTCATTGCGTTTTTGATTTAGTTACCTTCTGTTCAGTGTTGCACGAAAGCAGCTGTCTCTATGCACGGTTCAGGCTTCATACAAAGAAATTCCCAGATGTTGGCTTCTGTATCTTCGAGGTTAAACAGTTGATTACAACATTTAACAGTAAAAATATGGTGTATTTCTCCTGGAGATGTCCGTAAGAACAGATACAATTTTTTGATCCAGTGTCCATTATGCATTAAGACAAAAACGAATTACAAACACTGGCTGCGAGCGGGCATTAACTAAAGTCAGTGGGGAAAGTTGGATATTTGTGCCAGACTGGGATTCAACTCTCCTGTTTACTAGGCAGATACTATGACCACTGGACCATCCGGATGCAGTGGTCGTTGCAACTGCACGGAATCCCATAGTACCCCTTCCATCTTACCCATTTTCTCAATTTATCCATACACTACTAATGTAGTGCCCATTACCTATTATCCTTATTATTCACGGGATTCGCCGTAAGAACTCGAGCCTCGTGCACATCTGCACTGAATAGATCACTGGCCGTCTCGCATTAGTTATGCATATATGTGGTGTCCGAAAGAACAGATATTGTATATACTGCCAATGATCTCTTCACTGCGGATGCACACTACGCTCGAACTCTTACGGGAATCGGCGAAATCTCGCGAGTAAAGAGGATACTGGGCAAGGGGCGCTACGCCAGTAGTGCGTCGGTAAGTTGTGTATTTGTATTAGATGGGAGGCGTGCCGTGGTATTCCGTGCAGCTGCAGTGACCACTGTGAATGGATAGCTCAGTGATCGGAGCATCTACCCAGTAAGCAGGGGACACGGGCTTGAGTCCCACTCTGGCACAAATTTTCAACTTTCCCATTGAGTTTAATCAATCAATCCTCGCTCGCAGCCAATGCCCATGATTCCTTTGTGTCTTAATTAAACAATAAAGGAACGTCTAACAAATTATGTTCGATAGCAATAGGATGTAATATGCGTCATGGTCAGTAAAAGATGATACACTACTGGCCATTAAAATTGCTACACCACGAAGATGACGTGCTACGGACACGAAATTTAACCGACAGGAAGAAGATGCTGTGATATGCAAATGATTAGCTTTTCAGAGCATTCACACAAGGCTGACGCCGGTGGCGACACCTACAACGTGCTGACATGAGGAAAGTTTCCAACCGATTTCTCATACACAAACAGCAGTTGACCAGCGTTGTCTCGTGTAACGTTGCTGTGATGCCTCGTGTAAGGAGGAGAAATGCGTACAATCACGTTTCCGACTTTGACAAAGGTCGGATTGTAGTCTATCGCGATTGTGGTTTATCGTATCGCGACATTGCTCCTCGCGTTGGTCGAGATGCAATGACTGTTAGCACAATATGGAATCGGTGGGTTCAGGAGGATAAAACGGAACGCCGTGCTGGATCCCAACGGCGTCGTATCGCTAGCAGTCGAGATGACAGGCATTTAATCCGCATGGCTGTAACGGATCGTGCAGCCACGTCTCGATCCCTGAGTCAACAGATGGGGACGTTTCCAAAAGAACAACCATCTGCACGAACAGTTCGACGACGTCTGCAGCAGCATGGACTATCAGCTCGGAGACCACAGCTGCGGTTACCCTTGACGCTGCATCACAGACAGGAGCGCCTGCGGTGGTGTACTTACCACGAACTTGGCGGCATGAATGGCAAAATGTTATTTTTCGAATGAATCAAGGTTCTGTTTACAAAATCATGATGGTGGCATCCGTGTTTGGTGACACTGCGGTGAACGCACATTGGAAGCGTGTATTCGTCATCGCCATACTGGCGTATCACCCGGTGTGATGGTACGGGGTGCCATTGGTTACACGTCTCGGTCACCTCTCGTTCACATTGACGGCACTTTGAACAGTGGACGTTGCATTTCAGATGTGTTACGACCCGTGGCTCTCCCCTTCATTCGATCCCTGCGAAACCCTACATTTCAGCACGATAATGCACTACCGCATGTTGCAGGTCCTGTACGGGCCTTTCTGGATACAGAAAATGTTCGAATGCTGCCCTGGCCAGCACATTCTCCAGATATATCATCAATTGAAAACGTCTGGTGGCCGAGCAACTGGCTCGTCACAATTTGCCAGTCACTACTCTTGATGAACTGTGGTATCGTGTTGAAGCTGCATGGGCAGCTGTACCTGTACAGCCATCCAAGCCATCCAAGCTCTGTTTGACTCAATGCCCAGTTGTATCAAGGCCGTTATTACGGCCAGAAGTGGTTGTTCTGGGTACTGATTTCTCAGTATCTATGCACCCAAATTGCGTGAAAATGTAATGACATGTCAGTTCTAGTATAATATATTTGTCCAATGAATATCCGTTTATCATCTGCAATTCTTCTTGGTGTACCAATTTTAATGGCCAGCAGTGTATTTCAAAACGTGCGCTAGCAGCACAGGTGTCGCGTCGCCAGGCTGTGCGTGTCACCTAACGACAGCAAGTGGCGAATGTATAAAAGCAGACTCTGAACAGGAGATGCTGCACAGTGGCCTGTTATAAAGCATTTCCTGTCAGGAGGAAGGAGCGTAACTGGTTCCGCAGTGGCGTGACTTTGAGGACAATCACCGCTAAACACTTCCACTGTGGCCGTGGGAATAAATAGTAAATGGCATCCAGTCAATGGTCGCGTGAACACAATAAATTTGCCACGTTGTAACTCACAAAATTTGGACCTGAGGCTATAACGGGAATAATTCACGTCACGGACGAAACTGCCAGTAAATATTTCTTAGTAAGAAAGACATTAGTTTCACGCGAATACCTGTATTCGTCATCCTCTTAAACCCGAATCGGAAATTATTTTACAGTCATGCACGCCGGCGTTGACAGCTAATGCTGGGTTCAAATGAACGATTACTTTTAAAAAGTGATTACTGCATACTATCATTACAACGGGTGAGACATCATAGTTAGATATTAAAAAAAGCATCATTCGTAAGGGAAAGATGGAAACTATACGGTAGTATCAGAGAGATAGTGTCTAGGTTATGTGAAAGATCTTGTATAACCGTAAAAGGTCCATCCCCGGATTAAGTAATTAATATTGTTAAACTATGCAGTCAATTAAACACAAGATTTTCTTTTGACATACTACAGAAAATCGATCACGTAACCGCTACGGAAAGAAAGAAATCTTTTTCACTAACAACAAACAATCCAAATACAAAATTTCAAAAGATTGTGAATTGGAATACTATTTTACTGTGCAGCCGTTTTCTTCACACTAGTAACGTAAACTTACTGCTATGTGATCACGACAAGAGACACAATGTATAGTAATACACTCCTGGAAATGGAAAAAAGAACATATTGACACCGGTGTGTCAGACCCACCATACTTGCTCCGGACACTGCGAGAGGGCTGTACAAGCAATGATCACACGCACGGCACAGCGGACACACCAGGAACCGCGGTGTTGGCCGTCGAATGGCGCTAGCTGCGCAGCATTTGTGCACCGCCGCCGTCAGTGTCAGCCAGTTTGCCGTGGCATACGGAGCTCCATCGCAGTCTTTAACACTGGTAGCATGCCGCGACAGCGTGGACGTTAACCGTATGTGCAGTTGACGGACTTTGTGCGAAGGCGTATAGTGGGCATGCGGGAGGCCGGGTGGACGTACCGCCGAATTGCTCAACACGTGGGGGGTGAGGTCTCCACAGTACATCGATGTTGTCGCCAGTGGTCGGCGGATGGTGCACGTGCCCGTCGACCTGGGACCGGACCGCAGCGACGCACGGATGCACGCCAAGACCGTAGGATCCTACGCAGTGCCGTAGGGGACCGCACCGCCACTTCCCAGCAAATTAGGGACACTGTTGCTCCTGGGGTATCGGCGAGGACCATTCGCAACCGTCTCCATGAAGCTGGGCTACGGTCCCGCTCACCGTTAGGCCGTCTTCCGCTCACGCCCCAACATCGTGCAGCCCGCCTCCAGTGGTGTCGCGACAGGCGTGAATGGAGGGACGAATGGAGACGTGTCGTCTTCAGCGATGAGAGTCGCTTCTGCCTTGGTGCCAATGATGGTTGTATGCGTGTTTGGCGCCGTGCAGGTGAGCGCCACAATCAGGACTGCATACGTCCGAGGCACACAGGGCCAACACCCGGCATCATGGTGTGGGGAGCGATCTCCTACACTGGCCGTACACCACTGGTGATCGTCGAGGGGACACTGAATAGTGCACGGTACATCCAAACCGTCATCGAACCCATCGTTCTACCATTCCTAGACCGGCAAGGGAACTTGCTGTTCCAACAGGACAATGCACGTCCGCATGTATCCCGTGCCACCCAACGTGCTCTAGAAGGTGTAAGTCAACTACCCTGGCCAGCAAGATCTCCGGATCTGTCCCCCATTGATCGTGTTTGGGACTGGATGAAGCGTCGTCTCACGCGGTCTGCACGTCCAGCACGAACGCTGGTCCAACTGAGGCGCCAGGTGGAAATGGCATGGCAAGCCGTTCCACAGGACTACATCCAGCATCTCTACAATCGTCTCCATGGGAGAATAGCAGCCTGCATTGCTGCGAAAGGTGGATATACACTGTACTAGTGCCGACATTGTGCATGCTCTGTTGCCTGTGTCTATGTGCCTGTGGTTCTGTCAGTGTGATCATGTGACGTATCTGACCCCAGGAATGTGTCAATAAAGTTTCCCCTTCCTGGGACAATGAATTCACGGTGTTCTTATTTCAATTTCCAGGAGTGTACATACACCACACTAGAGAATATAGGCCTGGACTGTGATTCATACAGCGTGACGTAGAAGTTAGCGTGGCTGAGTGGCATATTGCGGGTCGCCAGATCAAACACGGCCACCAGCAATTATTTGCTATTTAATATTTATAATTTATGGACGGTTCTAGAAATTTTTATGTTTGTTACTGTTATTATATTCTAGAGTCTTAGATGTTTGTGTAAATACCAGGGCTCACCGTACAGGAATTTAGTTCTGACTGTACGCTGTCGCTCATAATAAAAGTAATTTCATTGCTAAGTGTTGTGCTTCATTGACGACCCTGATTTCGGATTTGGACTTGAACGTGGTTACGACGTGACGTTGGCGGAAACGCTAGGTACTTCAAAACATGACTGTGGCTCCAATTAGACAAGCAGTACATCTTTCCCAGGTACGTATCTTCAAGATTCCAATGGATTTAAAAAGAACAGTAAGTGAGCTGCACATCAGGCATCCATCAGTGTTTTCCGGGAGCCGGCCAGGATCCGACCAAATTGTTGAAAGTATTCGAACGAGTCGCCAAATACAAAAGCTGTGACAACATGATGTGCTTGGCATATGTTGATCGTGAACAACGAAGCTAGTAGTGGTGGGGGGGGGACACAATTGAAGGAAAGGACCCAGCCTATGCTACACATTGAATCAGAATATGGCAAGAAACAACACACTTGATGGAAGGGGTCGTAGAAGACACGTAGCAATCTCTTCTGGTACAGTGGTACAGAAAGTCTCAACAACCGAGGAATTTATCACGCGGTGGCCAGCGCATAGAGAAAATGTAGCAGTAAAGACTCCGACAAAAGAAGTATCAGTATGACAGACGCCCGAAGCTCCCTATGACAGTTGTGGATGACCACAACTTTCTCGCCTCTTTCATACCCCAGGTTGTGAGAGAAGAGATCCAGTATCTTATAGCAACCAGAACCGTCGGACCGAGTAAGCAGGAGATAGCAGCCCCGAATGTCAAGCCCATACGTCAGTAAGAAACAGAGAATGTTGAAGAAGAGACATGTGCATCTTTACCAGCATTCTCCGCCACCAGTCGAACGCACCAGGAAGAATGGACTCGAGCAACTCGGACTTGTGCTCTGTCTACTGTCCGGGAATATAAACTAATTAAAGGAAGTGTAAAATCAAAGGTTGGAGGAGGATATTAGTGTTTAAATCTCGTCGACAACGAGGTCATTACAGACGGAGTATAAGCTCGGTTTAGGGAAGCATGGGGAAGGACATCGGCCTTGCCCTTTCAGAGGAACCATCCCGGCGCTTGCCTGAAGCTATCTATATAAATCACGGAAAACCTAAATCAGGGTTGCCGGAAGCAGGCTTGAACCGTCAGCCTCCTGCATGCGAGTCCAGTGTGCTAACAACCTCACCCCCTCGCTCGGTAAAACAAAGGTTCTTAATATCAGGATTGTCTTCGAAAACATTCATTTCATGGTCAACCTGGTTGCCAACATACGAGTGTCACCTAGTAATAGGCAACATAGCGCGCAGAAGTTGCTGAACGATTTGCGATGCTGGCTTCGAGGTTGATTACTCAGTCAGACTGTCTGCCAGTGCACGATTGAATATTAGAAAACATCATGGCGCTATCAGAAGCAGTGCACCCTGGTGTCGAAACTCCAACATTATGTTTTTAAATTTACTGTATAGACTCTAACCATAAATAAGACTCTTTTCTTTATTACCCGTGACTTGCTTAGAGTGTATCTTTATTTTAGAAACCACAATAATATCGACTTTCGCATTGAACACGCCTTCACATATACATATATTTAATACTTGTAGAATGTTAAGCTGAATTTTAACGTAGTTTATTATACTATTTTGTTTTTGTTATTAGAGTCGGTTATCTCCATTATTAGGCCTATGGAACATGTACCAGTTGTTTCCAAAATATAGGGACTTTCAGTCTAATTCTTCCACCATAACTGCGGAGTCGGAAGATTTCAGATACATATCATACTCTTTTTTTTTTCCAACCCTTGCAGCTAAACATTCTACCATCACCGGATGTTGTTGCAGCTGGCACGAAAACTGGAAGCATTTATGTTTGCCATCGTTTGTCCTGTGCAGTATCTCCAGCCTGATTTATTCTGAGTTAGTTTTCACAATAAGAACTTTATTCGCACTATTGGAGAAATTTTGAACTCACGGTATGCACGGCTTACTGATTTATATGACCTGTATGCGAATGTATAGCTCATTCATTAAACATTTTCCTCACTCATGTTCCGATAAGCGCATAGTAGTATCCGTTCTGTCAACACAAATTTCTTATTGCAATAGTAACGAAACGTTGTTCTTTGAGAGCTCTTACGACATTTAGTTCAATTTACTTCTTATACGTAAGCTCACTTGCTTTTACCAAATTTCACATTTTTCTGCGCTAAAGACAGCCACAGTTCAAATGAATTGAAAATATAAACAGTGGAGTGATTTGAGGACCGTAACAGTATGCGTTGCTATATGTTTTGTCCATGAAAGCGATGTAATCTGAAATTCTAGAAAAGAAAAAAAATTAAACTGATTCAGCAGTTTATGTAAATTATTAAATGTTATTATCTTCAATATTTAACAGCTCATTGTGAATATTGTTGATAGATCTTTGCTTAACAACGCTGTACGTATTTATTTCTGATGTGTTGATGTCTGTGGATATTACTGTAAGCGGGCTAGGGTCTGCATGTACAGCTCTAGAGCTAGGTATTTTTTGTGTATCTCATGATTGTTCAGGGTCATCACACATTGCCGGAAAGAAAAATTAGTGCACCCTTATAGGAAGGTGTTACCATAGTACTATAAACATTGTAGAGCTAAGGGCTGTCATTGGTCTCTTGTATCACAGCAGAGTAAACAAAGCTGCTCACACAAATTTAGTAGAACTTTGCTCACCCAAATTTGACAGTGACCTCTTTTGCGCTATGTTGTCACAAGTTATACCATGCACATTTAGTAATTACCCTGTGTTACTCATTGTTGTAATGATAAAAAACGTTACAGGAAACTACAGTTATTTACAACCTCCCATGTACATAAGAAAGTCCAAAGTACACATTAATTAGCTTAAAATACTTGATATATGGTAATATTTTACTGGGATCCAGTGAAAACCTCTTTGAAACGCAAGGTTATTCCAATCAAGTGCGAGGTGCAAGAGCTAAAAGAATAAATATTTTGTGCATTATTGTATAAATCACACAAAAGAACCTAACAAGTCCCTCCCGGTGAGATATATTTGACTTGCAGCTTGAACAATTGTTTCCAGTATGGTGTTCCTCAGCAGATAGTCTGCTTTTTAGAGGTGATTCAACTTACTAAACAAAGACGGTGCTGCAGTCAAACAGGTTTTGTTTTAACAACATACTTATAACCATGTAAATGTAATAACAGTGTAAATGCAATAACAATGGAAATGCAATAACAACGTAAATGCAAGTGAATACTACGTTATACTATAATGGATGGTAACAGGTTCTTACGAATATTAAGTGTTCAACAGTCGTAACACCGCTTCCACACGCACAAGCTTTCAGGGAAATTAAGTTGAAAATAAATTCCAGAATTAATAAATATGTTGTGACTACACGATAAAAAAGATAACGATAGACAAATTTACTCCTGAGAGGTTATCACAGCGTAGAGAGATGTTTTATAAATATAGAGCACTCGACATGCAATCGAATAAACCTTTAACCAGAAAAGAAGGAAGCGACTCGTTTGTCGGACAGTTAAATCAATAACAGCTCCTCCATGTGGTAGCTCCAACAACTCCATTGACAAGCAACAGATTGCCTTCCTCCTCGCCCGAGTCGTCCTTTCGCTTAATGGCTTCTTTTTCCGATAGGGAACAAATTGCTTGTATGACAAAAAAACAAGTCGTCCTGTGTGTTCCGCTGAGCCCGTTTTACTTCGAGCGATATAAGTAAAACTGTTTGAGCTGTCAATGTTCATTGCATCTTTTCATCTATTTGCGCGCTGAGAAAGGCAATTATTCAGGCTCCTGACAGGTGGTCACATTAATGTGACTCGACAGTGTAAAATTAAGCAACCTTCGGGAACAGATGACTGGGAACTGGGTAGAGATTTCGAGTTGCCTAACGTCGTCTACAGTTGACACCAGCCACAGACAACAGAGACATTCCTCTGCAATAAGCAGAGACGTTGAGTGGCATTCTGTGATGTTCAGCGACGAGTCTCGTTTCTGTAGGTAGTGGTCGGTTGAACCAATATGTCCGCAGGCGACCCGCTAAAAAATCAAAGGAAGCAGCCTCCTAGAATCTTGGCGTAGGGAGCAATTGTATATGAGTAGCTGGAATCATTTAGTAATTGTTGAAGGGCTACTGAATCGTCGCCAGTATGTAGCAAAAATACTAATTGACACTTTCATTTGGCTGGCCGGAGTGGCCGAGCGGTTCTAGGCGCTACAGTCTAGAACCGCGCGACCTCCACGGTAGCAGGTTCGAATTCTGCCTCGGGCATGGGTGTGTGTGATGTCCTTAGGTTAGTTAGGTTTAAGTACTTCAAAGTTCTAGGGGTCTGATGAAGTTAAGTCCCATAGTGCTCAGAGCCATTTGAACCACTCACGCAGTCAGTAAAAGGAGTTTACCAATTCAGGTGGGAGTGTCCGAGATTGGACAGCGTCAGAAAACGAAACTACCATGAGTAATCCTATAATTCTTCACTCGGACGTTGAAACTTTTGACACTGAGATCGTTACAGACATTTAGCTCAAGCGTAAGTGTAACAGAAGTGACAATTATCACAATCTGTCAGTCTTCTGAGGAGCATCCTGGCCACTTTCGCATTGTCTCTACATCCACAGAAGAGCCAAAGAAACTGGTATTGCCGGCCGGTGTGGCCGAGTGGGACTAGGCTCTACAGTCTGGAACCGCACGACCACTCCGGTCGCAGGTTCGAATCCTGCCTCGGGCATGGATGTGTGTGATGTCCTTAGGTTAGTTAGGCTTAAGTATTGATTCTTCAACTTCTTCTGGCGTATTTATTGCTCGAAGAGTCCACGGGTGTACTGCCGGTCCATAGTGTCCAACGGACACAATATTTCGGCGATCAGATATGTCGCCATCGTCAGGTGCGCTGACGAACTGAGCTCCTGAGGGCGGGCGGCCGTCCTAAATCCCCTTCCCCCACGAGGCGTTCTCTCCGCGGTCCGCGCCCGCGGCCGCGCGTCGGCGGTCGCTGAGAGGCTGGCGTCGGCGTCTGTGGTGGCGTCGCTGTAACTGCCTCGTCCGCTCTGCGTCGTAAGAGATTCTATCGAAATTCGTACCAGGGACGGACTCATCAACAGAGATTGCGGCTATGACCTCAGCAAGGCATGGGAACGAGCACTGAGTCTAATTAAAAAGAGGCTCAGCAAAGAAAACGAACGAGCGACCAGGGCGGACGAGGCAGTTACATCGACGCCACCACAAACGCCGACGCCAACCTCTCAGCGACCGCCGACGCGCGGCCGCTGGCTCGGACCGCGGAGACAACACCTCGAGGGGGAAGGGTATTTAGGACGGCCGCCCGCCCTCAGGAACTCAGTTCGTCAGCGCTCCTGACGATGGCGACATGTCTGATCGCCGAAATATTGTGCCCGTTGGACACTATGGACCGGCAGTACACCCGTGGACTGTTCGAGTAGGTTTAAGTAGTTCTAAGTTTTAGGAGACTGATAACCTCAGAAGTTAACTCTCATAGTGCTCAGAGCCATTTTGAATCTGGTACACGTGCCTAATATAGAGTAGGGCTCCGCGAGCACGCAGAAGTGCCGCAACACGACGTGGCATGGACTCGACTAATGTCTGAGAGAATTGACACCACGAATCCTGCAGGGCTGTCCATAAATCCGTACGAGTAAGAGGGGGCGGAGATCTCTTCTGAACAGCACGGTGTAAGGCATCCCAGATATGCTCAATAATGTTCACGTTTGGTGGCCAGTGGAAGTGTTTAAACTCAGAATAGTGTTCCTTGAACCACTCTGTAGCAATTCTGGACGTGTTGGGCGTCACATTGTTCCGCTAGAATTGCTCAAGTCCTTCGGAATGCACAATGGGTATGAAGGGATGCATTGATCAGACAGGACGCTTACGTACGTGTCACCTGTCAGTCGTATCTAGACGTATCATGGGTCCCATATCACTCCAACTGCACACGCCCTGCACTATTACAGAGCCTCCAGAAGCTCGAATAGTCTTCTGCTGACATGCTGGGTCCATGGATTCATGAGTCTGTCTCCATACCCGTACGCGTCCATCCGCTCGATACAACTTGAAACGAGACTCCTCAGACCAAGCTACATGCTTCCAGTAATCAAAAGTTCAATGATGATGATGTTTAGTTGGTGGGAAGCTCAACTGCGCGGTCATCAGCGCCCACACAAAGTCTCAATTTTTACACAGTCCATTATTTTGCACAGTCCAATCTAGCCACAGTCACTAATGATGATGAGGAGGACAACACAAACACCCAGTCCGCGGGCAGAGAAAATCCCCAATCCGGCCGGGAATCGAACCCGGGAACCCGTGATCCAGAGGCAGCAGTCGGTGTTGATGGGTCCAGGCGAGGCGTAAAGGTTTGTGTCGTGCAGTTACTAAGGGTACAAGAGCGGGCCTTCAGCTCTGAAAGCCCATGTCGACGATGTTTCTTTGAGTGGTTCGCACGCTGACTCTTCTTGACGGCCCAGTATTGAAATCTGCAGCAATTTGCGGAAGGGTTGCCCTTCTGACACGATGAACCATTCTCTTCAGATTCCTGATATCCACGACACACACGTGAAACGGTCGTATGGGAAGATCCCCACTTCATCGCTACCTAGGAGATGCTGTGTCCCATCGCTCATTAGCCGACTATAACACCGCGTTCAAAATCACTTAAATCTTGATATCCTGCTTCTGTAGCGGCACTAACTGATTTAACAATTGCACCAGACACCTGTCTTATATAGGCGCTGACGACCGCAGCGCCGTATTCTGCCTGTTTACATATCTCTGTATTTGAATATGCAAGCCGATGTCAGTTTCTTTGGCATTTCGGTGTCGATTATTTCAGTCTTTCAGGCTGAGTGGCTGTGGCCGAAGAAACTTTCGGTTCCTGACTTTTCGTCCAGAGCTGCGCTAGACAGCTTCGGTAATTAACCTACGCTCTAAGAGAAAACAATCGACACATCACGAAGAAATTATATGAATGGGTTGGGAGTCAGTAGATGTGATGTGTATGTACAGACAAATGATTACAATTTCAGAAAAATTGGATGATTTATTTAAGAGAAAGAGCTTCACAAACTGAGCAAGTCAACAACGCGTTGGTCCACCTCTGGTCTTTATGCAAGTAGTTATTCGGTTTGGCATTAAATGGCAGAGCTGTTGGATGTCCTCCTGAGGGATATAGTGCCAAATTCTGTCCAGTTGGAGCGTCCGATCGTCAACATCCCGAGCTGGTTGGGAGCCCCTGTCAATAATACTCCAAACGTTCTCAACTGGAGAGAGATCCGGCGACTTTTCTGACCAAGGTACGATTTGGCAAGCCCGAAGAAAGTAGCAGAAACACTCACAGTGTGAAGGTGCCCATTATCTTGTTGGAATATAAGCCCAGGATGGCTTGATACCAAGGGCAACAAAACGGGCGTCTACCTCTCTCCCGCTTCGAACTGAGCCCTGACGACCAGCGTGTCTGGAAACGCCCCGGATAGCGGTGGGATACCAACTTGGCTGTCACCCGCCATACGGCCCGACAGCTAGGAGTTATGGTCTAGGGTGCCATTTCATTTCACTGAAGGACCCCTTTAGTTGTTTTCAGCGGCACATCGACCATATTCAACGCCACGTTTTGTTGCCGTTCGTGGAAAGCTATCATAGGCTTACATTTCAGCAAGACGATGCCTGCTACACACAGTGAGAGTTTCTTCTGCTTCTCTTCGTGCTCTCCAAGCCATATTTTTCACTGTCTTAGAAAGTGTAGAGATGTAGCGCACCACAAACGTCGTGACTGAGTTGATTACCTCTCGCCAAAATTGTAGCTCTAAATAAGTGTTAAAAATCAGGGCTGTTGGTTGATGCACATCGAATTCATGATTCGCACGCTGAACCTTGTATAGCAGTGTTGTAGTTTCAAACTTTACAAACACACTACGAGATTCATGCCATACACTGAAAGATGGCGGTAGTATCGCGTACGCAAGGTATAATGGCGGACTGCGTTGCTTGAGCTGACATTTGCTCTCAGATGATTCATGTGAAAAGCTTTCCGAAGCGATTATGGCCGCACGCTGGGGATTAACCGAATTTGAACACTTAATGACAGTTGGAGCTAGGCGAAAAAATGGTTCAAATGGCTCTGAGCACTATGGGACTTAACATCTGAGGTCATCAGTCCCTTAGAACTTAGAACTACTTAAACCTAACTAACCTAAGGACATCACAGACATCCATACCCGAGGTAGTTTCAAATGGTTCAAATAGCTCTGAGCTATATGGGACAGAACAGCTGAGGTCATCAGTCACCTAGAACTTAGAACTACTTAAACCTAACTAACCTTAGCACATCACACACATCCATGCCCGAGGCAGGATTCGAACCTGGGACCGTAGTGGTCGCGCGGTTCCATAGTGAAGCGCCTAGAACCGCTCGGCCACACTGGCCGGCAGCTAGGCGCATGGAAATTTCATTTCGGAAATAGTTGAATCCAATATACCGAGACCCATGGTGTCAAGAATGTGTGGTGAATACCAAAATTCAGGCATTATCTCTTACTGCGGAGAAGACAATGGCCGGCGGCCTTCACTTGATGACCCTAGAGCAGCGGCGTTCGCGTAGAGTTGTTAGGGCTAACAGACAAGAAACACAGCGTGAAATAACTGCAGAAATCAATGTGGGACGTACGACGAACGTATCCGTTAGGAGTTAATGGGCTATTGTAGCATACGACTGACGTGGGTGTCTTTGCTAACAGATCGACATCACCTGCAGCGCCTCTCCTGGGCTCGTGACCACACAGGTTGGACCCTAGAGGACTGGAAAACTGTGCCCTGGTCAGATGTGTTCCGATTTCAATTGGTAAGAGCTGATAGTAGTGTTAGAGTGTGGCGCAGACCCCAAGAAGCCATGAATCTAGGTTGTCAACAAGGAACAGCATAAGCTGGTGGTGTCTCCATAAAGCCGTGGGCTGTGTTTACATGGAATGGATTGGGTCCTTCTGTTCAACGACCCAGTCATTGACTGTAAATGATTTAGTTCGGCTACTTGGAGAGCATCTGCGACCGTTCACGAACTTCATCTGCCCAAATAACGATGGAAATTTTGTGGATGACAATTTGCCCTATCACTGGGCGGCAACTGTTCACGTTTGGTTTGAAGAACATTGTGGACAATTTGAGCGAATGATCGGGCTACTGAAATAGCCCGACAAGAATACCATCGAACAATTATGGGACACAATCAAGAGGCCTGTTCGTACTTATGCAGGAAACTCTTTCTCAATTACGCAAGGCTATAGAGGCAGCATGGTTCGGTATTTCTGCAGAAGACTTCCAACGACTTGTTGAGTCCATGTCACGTTGAGCTGCTGCACTACGCCGAGCAGAAGGAAGTCCGTCACGACGTTAGAACGTATCCCTTTAATCAACTTAATGCCATATAGCTTATTAGCGATAGTAAAAAGTATTTTTTTTTATTTTGGGCTTTTCCTCATTACAGAGGCTTAACTCCAACATAATAATTTATTAGGAAATTGCTATACAAAGAATAAACGTTCTTAAACTACATTTTCAAAATATTTCTCCAGGTGTTTCGATCTTGCGTGTCCTCTTCCTCTGCACCCATTCTTCTCATTGTGTGCTGTACATTTTGGAGCCAGGTGGTCATAGGTCGTTCTTTCTTCTTCTCCCCTCCGGTTCCCACTCCAATATCAATTTTGGTATTCTGGCTTCCTCCGTTCGTCGTACATGCCCGTACCACTGTAATTCCTTCCTATCCATTACGTCATATATTCTTTCTTTTATTTCCATTCTCCTTATTACTTTGGTGTTCCTTATCTTACCTTTCTTGGAGATTCTTGCTGATCTTCTCCAGAAGTCCATCTCTAGAGCTTGTAATTTTTTAATGTGCTTCAGGTTAATTGACCAGTTCTCCGTTCCATACAGAACCACACTCTCTAATATGGATTTGTATATTAGTTTTTTAGTTCTGCTCATTACATTCCTGCTCCATAAGACTGAGTTAAGCATCCCAATGACCTTCTGTCCGCTACTAATTCTTTTATTGATTTCTGACTGATTTTCCCTCGATTTCTAAAATGGATCCCAAATAACAGAAAGTGTTTATCTTTTTGATTTTCTTTCCTTCAATGTATAGCTCATCTGAATCATTAGTCAAGTATTCTGAAAAAGTAATTCAGATGTTTAATATCTATGTGTTCCTTTGGGAATGGGTCTGCAGGTCACGACAGGAAGGCAAAACGGATGAGGCTGTGGACAGGAGTCAACAGTGGGGATATATTGGCTAAATAGGAATTCCTTTAGAACAGAACATTTTTCTCAAGTATATATATATATATATATATATATATATATATATATATATATATATATATATATATATATATATGTGTGTGTGTGTGTGTGTGTGTGTTTTCTTTTTGTGAAAGTTATGCAACAGTAAAATTTAATATCCCTAATTAATAACTCAATTTGTAAGATGAAAAATCCAAGATGAGTAGGAGGACAACACCCATCCTGGATAAAATTTGACCTTGAATTTCGCTTCCCTATCCCCCCCCCCCTTCCATCCACTGCCTACTCCCATCCCCCTTACCTCCCTCCTCTGTGCCATCTGCCACTCCCCTACAAACTGCTCCTTTTCTCACCTCTCTCCCCAAGCCACATTTTATGGATTACACCAACTTTCAATGACAAGAACAGGTGGTGGTCATGTTCACCTTGCAGTTTGGAACAGACGTATTCTTCTCTTGTCTACCATGCAGATTCAGACAGGCGTGATAGGTATAGATCATAAGAAAAATACTGTGATAATTAGCTCGCAAAATATTATAATGATCACATTAATCACATCTTTTCTTCGTGTATAACTAGTATGTTACACTTTCATTCTCATAATACATCTATAAAGTACAGAGTCCAGTTTCAGTTCCTGCTAGCATTACACCTTTTTATATCTAGAATAGATAGGTTACAGCACACTACATTAGCACTACATTTAACTTACAATTTCAGTATTTTACAGTCACAATCTATATTTTATTGTTAAATCAATTTTAAGTCGCCTCCTGTTTCTACCAGAGATATTGACTAGCCATATATTCCCGGAAATGACCCCACACTATGGTGCTCACTTTTTCATACAGTATTAAGCGCTTATCATCTTTTGCCGGTTTTATAGTGGAAAGTGTGTGTAATTTTAATCTAATTATATAATGAACACTCGATTTACCAACATTAATACTCATTCTCGGTAATTATCAATGTTTGAATCCACGGCTGACGACTGATTTACACCTTTCCCTCTACTCATTTCGCTTTGTTATTCGGTTTCTACAGCATACAATTTTGTTCCCAATCTTACGAGTTCTGCAATAGTGACCCCTAATAATTCATCTCTCATTAAATCCAATTTCTTATTATCGATGGATGGAATGTTGTAAATGTTATTACGTGGTAAGTGAAGACTGGAGACGATGTATTCACATTACTTTTAATAACACAATGAACATTTGGTGCAGTTATGCATTAAGCTTTCAGGGTCTGTGCAGCTTTTAACAGTTTCACCTGAAATTTCTTCAAGCTATACTCATAATCGAAATTTACAAGGAGCGTCTTCGGAATATCTAAAATACCCCTTCCTAGAAGTGTGGATTTGTTCAAAACAATATTAAGTCTTGTTGAGTAGCAACCAAATTTTCATGAAATTCGACATTGCGCTTGAAATTCGGTGTTGCAGTCAGAGCAGTAGCTCTGTATCTTGCTTCCCAATGTGTTACTAGCTTAACATCACTCATTTTCCACACATCTGCCATTAGTTTGAAAAAATTCTTCTAGAAATCGTTTTTTGCATTCATCCATTTCTCAGAGTTAATATTGACATATGCTGTCATTGACGAAATTATAATATCTGGTAAATTTTTCTTAGCATAAAATTATCGTCCAGAAACTGCATTTAATTTCTGTAATGAATTACATTATTTATTATCTTGTAATGTGGAAATCAGTTTCTTTGCAGCTTCGGTCTTGTTGATGCTTGGTGGTGGTACCATTTTCTGTTGGCATAATGGTGGATTGGAGTGAAGGTCACGGATCTTTTTTTGGATACTCAAGTTCTACTTCTAAAGCGTAACATATGACTGAACCATCTGGTATGCTCATTGCATTAAAACTATCCACAGATAGCCACGAGAAATCAGTCTAGCTGTAGAGACTATTAATATTAGGGTACACAAGATTCATCGTTACTTTCATTATAATCACCCATAAACCAATTATTTGCAACAGCATTACTGTGTGAACAGTGAACCTCTGTCACCAAATTCAACAAATTGTAATTATGTAATAATAAGTTGTAGTTTTACATAAGTAGTTTTTCAGCTAATCATTCCGCACTGGACAAGGTAATGTCAGAGACAAGGTGCACGGATATTTTCAGACATGTCAGCCTATAGCAGGACATTGGTGTTCAAATATAAGTTGGAGTAATCTCCTAACGTTTTGCATGTTTTATGCATTTCCATGTTTCTTGCAATCCAAAACTATCGTCTGGACTTATTTTCATCATTTTATAGGATACAGTTACTTCCACCTGTCTGCATAGGTTCATAACTACGTTACGTAACAGAATTAAAGAGTCACTTCTTCTAAACCCCGTAATTGTCATTGCGACGAAGAAGTTTGAAATTTGGCTCAAAGGTTTGTGCAACGTTCCTCTGCGACCTTGGCGTACTGTGACGTCACTCCCGGGCTCGGCGACGCATCAAACAGCAGAGCGTCGACACATGGGAAAGAAAGTTCATGTGACGTGGAAGATGGGTTAATGATATCACACTAGCACCAAATTTCACCACAGTTCTGCCAAACGACACTGCGGACGTCTCACGCGATGGGCCGGTCGTCACACCGCCCTACCCCTTCTACTGACGCCTCTGCGATGAAGGTCATAATCACGACGCACAGTGTTGAAACTACGCGGTTTTCTTATGGGTGGCCGAGGAAAATATTTCAGACACACCGCCGCTCAGAATCGACGTGGAAAGGTCTCAGAGGGTGGTATAAATGGTGTCATTGAAACCGCCGATTCCCTTAAAACATTGACTCCTCCACATTTCACGGTCGCAAACGAAAGTTTGCAATGAGATGAGCAACAGGACGGCGTTCTGGACAACCTTTGACACTGTTGACATCTCCCCGAAAGGTTAACCCAATCTCTAAGCACTTGGTGTGCCTTAAACACATTGAACGTGATCGCACTCCTTTCGAGTTTACTACGACAAAAATTTTTCCTCTGTGCGCAGTTTGGATACACTAGGGACCGTTTGAAACCATTCGACGAAACCGGAACGTGATCCGAAGCAGCGAATGGTGTTTATGCTTTTTCAGCTCCCTTGTTTCATGCCCTCCACTGGTTTGACCACAAGGGAGTGCTGCGTTGGCACATGCTTGAATAAAACGGCAAAGGGTCCTTCTAAGATCTCCCCAGTTTGACAACATCCTCCGTGCCAGTAAGCTTATTTGTTGAGCAGTTCAGAAATTTCCCTGTACAGAGACAGCCATTCACTGATTCCGGGGCCCGCCATTGTAGCCGAGCGGTTCTAGGCGCTACAGTCTGGAACCGCGCGACCGCTACGGTCCCAGGTTCGAATCCTGCCTCGGCCTTGGATGTGTGTGATGTCCTTAGGTTAGTTAGGTTTAAGTAGTTCTGAGTTCTAGGGGACTGATAACCTAAGATGTTAAGTCTTCCTTTTTCTTCTAAACAACTAGGGAGTAGCAGCTACGAACTTATTTACCCACCTTAACAGAGCTACAGGTACAAACAATTGCTTCCATGTAACAAGAAATAACTTTTAAGTAATTAAAAATAAGAAACCACCGACCCACAAACCTTGGAGCTGCTATACACAATTCATGAGAATGCTGATAATGACTTGCACTGCTTAACAGCATTGGTTAGAGGTCAAAATCCACGATAGACACAATCAGAGGCTTACAGACACTTCCTTCTTAGCGCACCGTTTGTGAATGGATCACATAAGAAACGCGGGGCGGAGTGGGGGTGGGGGTGGGGGGATTGGGGGGTGATGAGAGTGCCACACAAAGTACCCTCTGCCACGTACAGACATGGAGACTATAAATGTACTTACCCAGGAGGTGCACGCTTTCATTTGTGCTAATGCGTCGTTAAATGCAGAAATTGCTACTGCATACGGGCACTTGAAATGTGTTTGCAGCGCCAACGATCCATTAGCGGAAAAGCGTGACATTCAAAAAGTTTATGCAGTCAGCAGTGGTTATTGCACACTGTGTAGTCGTAATAATGCAGTTTTAATATTAAAGCGGCAAGTGAGTGGATAACAGGATTCAAACGCATATGGGATTAATCGATGTTATGAGATGGCCCATCTACGGATTCGTTACTCTCAGGACCTGTATACGCCCTGTTATGCTTGTAACCATACAGTACGAAATGTGAGCTGTGCTAAACTTGCAGGAATCACTCTGTTCATTCCAACCATCCAAGTTCCGAGTAGGACATGGAAATCTCCAGTACGTAATTTGGCTTAATTGTTGTGCAAGAGGCAAACTGGGATACATGTGAAAGTGAATTTCCTACGTGACTGAGAACTAAATATTTACAGAAAAAACCTGCGTTACATTTCGATTGTTATGGAACAGTAAAATATCTGAGAGCCATAAAAATTGGAGTGTTCAAAACGATGTCACCCTATAACACACTCTGTCCTCCTTTTTCTGAAGTTAATTATTACTCTTGACACAGGTAACCCTTTATAGAGTGGCCTGAAGGAATCTCTTCCATAGAAACAGAACTATTATATGTAGATATAATATTTATCCAGTTTAAGGATGATTAACTATAATTTTAGATAGGGAAAGGACCGAGTAAATGCATTACCCCAGCAAATGCACATGGAAAAGTATAGCTACATAAAGAAGAGCCGCCCGGTGTGGCCTAGGGGTTCTAGGCGCTACAGTCTGGAACCGCGTGACCGCTACGGTCGCAGGTTCGAATTCTCCTTCGGGCATGGGTCTGTGTGATGTCCTTAGGTTAGTTAGGTTTAAGTAATTCTAAGTTCTAGGGGACTGATGACCTCCCATAGTGCTCAGAGCCGTTTGAACCATACAGAAGATTAGCCAAATAAATATATAGATTAGATAGGAAGTCTGTAGAATGTAAGTTAATTTCCCAAATGGAGGGCTGGAAAAGAGGTTAATGAGAAAAAAAGTAGACGACCGAGTGATGTTACCTGGTTCTGCCGAATTGCTAAATCATCAGTTGGCTAGGAGGGGTACTGGGAACTATAAGATTATTTGGCGTGCTATTAAATATCTGTGAGAAAGGAAACACAATTAAATCCCTAAAAACAGATTTATTATTACAGTATCGAAGAAGCTATAATCAGTCCAGTTTAAAGAACGAGGTGACGTTGAGGAGGGTATACGGGTTATGGCCATTGTTTAAGCCGAATTTGCTAAGAAGGTAGCGAGGGATATTTTCAGCGGTGATACGCAAAAACTAAAGTTCTTCAGCAACCCATAGCTTTTGTCAGGAAGTAAGAAACAAGTGTTGACTGGGCTAGACAACATGATCAACAGCTGGCCGTTGTGGTCGAGCGGTTGTAGGCGCTTCAGTCCGGAACCGCGCGACTGTTACGGTCGCAGGTTCGAATAGTGCCTCGGGCATGGATGTGTGTGATGTCCTTAGGTTAGTTAGGTTTAAGTAGTTCTAAGTTCTAGGGGACTGATGACTTTCGATGTTAAGTGCCATAGTGCTCAGAGCCATTTGAACCATTTTTTGAACATGATCAACACAGAGGGCAGGATAGGGATAAGCGAAGACGAAGCTAAAGAAAGAAGGTCAAGTTTTAGACGGAACGGAAAACCAGAATCAGGGAAGGATGGAGAATGAAATTCCTTTACTAAGAAACTAATCTCTTATTTGTCTTAAGTGGTTTAGGGAAGTCACGGGAAACCTAAGTCTAGATGGCCGTACTGGGACTGAAACTGTCGTCCTCCCGAGTTCGACTTCATTGTGCTAACACTGCACCACGTCCCTCGGTAGGCTAAGACGAAATTGATGAAGAGTGGTAAACGGAAAGTAGCGACTCCATGAATACCGAAACTGGCGGCGATACATTGAGAAAAGGAGAGAAATAATTCTCCCATCTAGAAAGTGAGACCCACAACGTTTTTCGAATTCTACACATGAAATACCATCTTCGTCCACAAGACAACGCCAGACGACTCACGAGCGCTACCACATCTTCAACAACCCGAACCCTTGGGAATACTGTTATCGACCATCCGCCACTGTCTCGACTTAGCTCCATGAGATTTTCATCTGTTTCCAGAACTTAAAGAACATGTTCGATGACCTCCCTTCGATAGTGATGAGGTGATGTTGTGGTTCCGTCAACAAAGTCAAACATTCTGCAATGACGGTATCAACAAACAAAGGCAAAAATACTGCAACAACAGCTCGGTTTCGTCAAAGATGGTTTCGTGGAGAATCACAAGTCGGTTGTGACAGAGACATGGGATCGCATTTGGGCGTCTCAAGCATAACTAAAATTTAGAGGCGCAGAATAAGTCTTTCATGTAATTAAATATACAGAACGTGACCAGGAAGTAGCATATTTCAGCAGCGCACACAACCTAAGTCTGTATGAGGTTCAAAATGGCTCTGAGCACTATGGGACTTAACTGCTGAGGTCATTAGTCCCCTAGAACTTAGAACTAGTTAAACCTAACTAACCAAAGGACATCACAAACATCCATGCCCGAGGCAGGATTCGAACCTGCGACCGTAGCGGTCTTGCGGTTCCAGACTGCAGCGCCTTTAACCTCACGGCCACTTCGGCCGGCTCTGTATGAGGGAGGCAGCATTTATTGATAGGGATGATGTCGTAATCCTTTCGTCTCCAGACTGTTTGCTGAACCTTAGGAATTTCTTATATAGTTGGTACAGGTCCGACCGGGTCAATTTCCGAGCGGATATTGGACAAAGTGCAGCGTACTACGAGTATGAGTAGTGTCAACAGAGATGAATTGCTTGGTAACTGCACTTGACGTCACGTCTCTGAACTTGGTATAGTGGCCTCAGAGCATTCTTATGGCGAACTAAAAAGATGAATTGTTGACTGATAAATATCGTATTTCAATTTTCTGCAGACAATGTAACTCAACAAATGATACATTATTCGAGATACGTCTACCTATCAAATAGTGTTACATGTTTCTTGTCGGCAGAAAAGCCTACAGTAATCCAAGTTCGTTTTCAATATTCCAAAGTGGGCTCTCTTTCGTCGAGAAACTACATTTTATCCTGCTCCTCTGTTTAGCGCTGTACTTATAATTTTACATAAAGTGCAGCGCCCTAGGAATATCACCTTCAATAAATACACTTAAACATAAATATTACACATAAAAAATAAGATCGAGTACTTAAAAATATTTATAGGGATATAATCTCTTAATTCTATTATTTTTAGGATAATCCAGAAGACAACATCCAGGATGAAGTATTTTTACACTCCTATAAAGACCAGACTATAAAATTTGCCACTTACAATTTTTCTTGTGCCCAAGTGATGACTGCGGAAGAGTTCTTAAAAGAATGTAGACTCCTGTATTGTACATATAGCAGCTTCCTGTCAGTGCAGTTTACGTAAGTGTGTTTGCTGCGTAAGTGTGACAAATACTTTCCTTACCTTTTTCTACCAGGAACGCTTTTCTCTGCCTGCTCTCGGCAGTGGATTTATCCACTCATTCTTCTCTTTGGATTTCCTTATCTGATCATCTGGAGTGAATTGTACTAGGCGCACTCTTAAAGTAAGGTCCGATTAGGGGCAAAATGGAAACCACTGTGAAAATCCGATGTAACTTTGCACAGATGTGTTGGGCAGTGTCTTTAGTGTACCTGTCCATTGCTTCACGTCGCTCTTCTCAGTTCAGAGCCCAAAGTGATCACGTAGAAATTCCTAAAATAATAGTGTCTCCCGTCAAGTATGTGGATCTGGTGAGAGATTTCGCCTGAAGCTATGCAGCCCACAAAAGACAAATGTCGTGCGTTTCTTCAAAAAATGGTTCAAATGGCTCTGAGCACTATGGGACTGCCGGTCGGAGTGGCCGAGCGGTTCTAGGCGCTACAGTCTGGAACCGTGCGATCCCTACGATCGCAGGTTCGAATCCTTCCTCGGGCATGGATGTGTGCGATGTCCTTAGGTTAGTTAGGTTTAAGTAGTTCTAAGTTCTAGGGGACTGATGACCTCAGCAGTTAAGTCCCATTGTGCTCAGAGCCATTTGAGCCACTATGGGACTTAACATCTGAGGTCATCAATAGGTAACTAGGCATTCAAGAGGACTGCATTCATATCGCAGGTGCATCTAGTGGCGAATCACTGTTTCGCTGCTTCCACTTACCCATGTACCACTGCAAGAACATCCTTGTTTAATGCAAGTAGTTGAAATGGCTCTGAGCACTATGGCACTTAACATTTGAGGTCATCAGTCCACTAGAACTTAGAACTACTTGAACTTAACTAACCTAAGGACATCACACACATCCATGCCCGAGTCAAGATTCGAACCTGTTACCGTAGCGATCGCGCGGTTCCAGACTGAAGCGCCTAGAACGCTCGGCCACACCGGCCGGCTTAATAAAAGTAGTCACTTGGATATTGAGATTATCTGAATACATTACATACAAAATGCATTAATTCAGTCATGTTGTTATAGTAAAGACAGGGAAAAAGGGCACAATGGAGCCAGCAACATAACACAATAATGAATCTAATACTGATGCTAGTGAGTTTGATGATGTAATTGCAGTCAATATGAAAGCTTCAGTACGCAAAGATGAAGCATGAGCCATAGGTGATGCTGATAATACTATGGTTAATCCTACAGTTACTGCTATACTGAATCCTATGGCTAATCCAAACACTAGTCAAATACAAGATATGAGTACTGCACAGCTTTCCAGATTAGTGGATATCATGAAACAATGGTCATCCGAGATATTTGAAATATATAACTTACATAATAAAATGCGTACAAAAATGATATTTTAGGACAGAAAAATAAAATGTAATCTGAAATACGTAATGAGATATTCGCTAAAGTTGACAAAATGTCAGAATTTAAGAAAAAAATGAAATGTCAGAAATGTCAAAACTAATATCAGCTCATTTCGGTGGAATATTAAAGCACATGCGTATTAAACATAATGAGATCTCGAATCAGTTAACACCTAAGATGTCAGATCAAACTTTACTTAAAATAGTTAATGAATTTCCAACCAGACACAATGAAATGCCATCCACTGTAACAAACTACTCAATGCAACAAAATGTGCCAGCCAAAAAACTTAAATCAGTTGTCATCTAATTTGTCATCTAAGACATCAACCAAATCAAAAAAATCAATGTTCAACTAAATTACTAAAAATCCTACTGCCTGTAATGAAATGTCTGCCAGTGTTAGAACAACGACCCTGTGGGTAATGTAACGCCGTCTAACATGAGGGAAATTACCTCTGAAATAAACGAATGGATGAGTTATGTGAGTGATGGGATAGTGAACCGAAAAACTATATGTAATGACTTGCTCACTAACCGCGAAAGAAGTGTAACTTCGTAAACAATAGACGTAGTGCAGACATCAACTACTAAATTAGCCACCCATTTGTGAACCAGACAGTACCAGACGTGCTTTCTTCTGTAACTGCCACAAAGAGTAAAAATGTTTACTCCGCACTACACAATGAAACACTTACCCACAGAACTCATCAAACACATCTGCCACCCAATTACCTAACATATTGGGTGGAGGCAATGCCATATGTGCAGCCAATATTACTGAATGAATGCCCGTGTGTCAAAGAACCAATTCAGGTGCTCACAAATAACACGAACAATAACATGCATAGAAATAACAACAGCGACACTGAAAATCACTCTCTACTGAATGAGAAGTTGTACAGTCACGGCATGTTAAAAAGCGACACTGTCAGTTCTTCGCATCTCCAGCATGCTGAGTTGGAGTAGTTCTGCAACTGTTTTGGGATTACAATAACCGTTAAGAAAACCGTCTAATGATACATATGAAGAACATTTATTTATAAAGACCAATTATGAACTGCTCGTCTTTTATCAAATCAGCCAGAAATGAAATTCTACTATCATGATGAGTGATTTCATGGTCAATATTTTACTTGTATGACTGGTGTAACGCAAGACTTACATTTATGGTTTTTCATCTATTTTTGAACAGTGCTAGTGGTGTAGAGCTTATATTGCTACTGCAATACGTTTTTGTAAACCTTATTGCTATATCATGCAACATCTTCTGTATTTCATTCCTCAGATTTACTTTATAATGGGCAAGCAGTCCTTAACCGGTCAGCCGGCCGCAGTGGCCGAGCGGTTCTAGGCGCTGCAGTCTGGAACCGCGCGACCGCTACGGTCGCAGGTTCGTATCCTACCTCGCGCATGGATGTGTGTGATGTCCTTAGGTTTGTTAGGTTTAAGTAGTTCTAAGTTCTAGGGGACTGATGACCTCAGAAGAAGTCCCATAGTGCTCAGAGCCATTTGAACCATTTTTGAGCAGAATGAACAAACTCGCCTGGAGACTCTGGAAGAACAATTACAGAAATTTCTTGAGACTAAATTCCTCAGTAGTATCGATTTACGAATTACGTACTGGCAAGTAAAACTCGTCGAAAAGTGTAGGAAATACACTGCCTTTATTTTCAGCGGAAGAAGTTATCATTTCTGTGTACTGCCACTTGGCTAAAATCTGAGCTCAAGAGTACTTACCACCACATTCGATACTGTCCTAGGACCTAAACAGCTTGACTAACTTACACTGTATATTGATGATATACTAATAGCTACACACACTTGGGAAGAACACATAAAACTAAATTCTTCATGGCAGCAGTTAGAGCAAATTTACAAAAGTCTAAATTTGTCAGCGAGAAAGTTAAGCTTCTCGGTCACATTATTACCTTCACTGGAATAACACCTGACCCCGCAATGAGATTACGACTATCAAAAATTTTCCAGGCCACATACTAACAAATAACTTAGAGTATTCTTGAGCTCACACGCATATTTTTAATCAATTTGTGCCCAAGCAGCTTTTAAATAGTTCAAACCTAATAAATCTTTCGAAGAAAATGCATCATGGAATTTAACGAGTGGTTGTGACAATGATTTGATGCAGTAAGCGACGCTTTAGTAAATTCTGACATTCTGCATCATCCTAATATAAGTAATGATTTGTGTTTAGTTACTGATGCATCATTTTATGGATTATGAGATTGCCTATTTCAGATGCATGAAGAAGAGAGACAACGAGAAATTGGAGCCTAACTTTTGTACCTGTGGTCTAGGGGTACAGATTAGTGACAAAAACGTAGTTGGTCCCGGCTTTGAACCTCACCACAGTTTAAAATTTGAATAAAAAATCATCAGCAAATGAGGCCGAAGGGTTCAGACACAAGAAGTCACCGTCGTTCTGCCAACGGTCTTCTCAAAGAGGACAGAGAAGCGGACAATGATTCGGAGCACTCTCTTGCGCTTGGGGTGGGAAACTGCCCATGAAAGGCAGAAGAGCAAGCAATGATTTACGTCTTGAGGAAGCAGAAGGCAATGGAGACCACTCCATTAAAGAAAGACACATGACGTGTACCCACGGGACATGAGGCCTGTATCGAAAATGTGTCATAATGATCTCTCCATTAGCAAAAGATTGCAGTCTAGTCCCCCATTCAGGTCTCCAGGAGGGGACTGCCAAGAGGTAGACGATAATGAGAAAAAGGAGAAAAAGAATAAGAAACGAAAGGATGACGTTCTACAAGTTCGGGCGTGGGAAGTCAGAAGTTTCAGTGTAATAACGAAGGTAGAAAATCTGAAAACGGAAATGCTATGGCTCCATCTAGATTAGTGGGATTAGCGAAGTGAAATATAAAGAAGACAAAGATTACTAGTCAAACGAGTATAGCTTAACATTAACAGCAGCAGCAGAAAATGAATAGGAACGTAGTGCAGAGATTGAGTTACTGTGAACAGTGCAGTGATAATCTTGTTTTCATCAGAACCAACAGAAAACCAATAGCGAAAACAATACTTCGGGTATATATGCCGAGGTCGCAAGCAGAACAGACACGGGAAATATATGAGGATACTGAACGAGTAATACAGCACGTAAAGAGAGATGAAAGCCTAATAGTTATGAGGTATTGGAATTCGTTTGTACAGGAGGGTGTAGAAGACAGGGTTATGCGAGAATATGGGCTTGGCAGTAAGAATGTGGGAGGAGAGAAACTAATTGAGCTCTGCAATAATTATAAGTTAGTAATAGCGAATACTCTGTTCACAACAGCAGGAGGTATACCTGGAAAAGGCGGGAGATACCGGAAGATTCCAGTTAGATTACATCAGAGTCAGGTAGAGATTCCGAAATCAGATATTGAACTGCAAGACTTCTTTAGGAACAGATATAGATTCAGATCACAATTTAGTAATGACGAGGATTAGACTGAAATTTAAGACACCAGTCACGAAGAATCAATGCGCAGAGAAGTAGAATACGGAAGTATTATGGAATGAAGAGATTACTTGAAGGTCTGTGAGGCTATAGATGCTGCGATAAAGATAACTCAGTAGGCGGTTCAGCTGAAGAGGAATGGACATCTCTAACGGGCACTAACAAAGTTAAAAAAAAAATACTAGTACCAAGAAGGTAACAGCTAAGAAACTACCAGCTAAGAAAGCATACATAACAAAAGAACTACTTGGGTTGATCGACGAAAGAAGGAAGTACAAAAATGTTTAGAGAAATTCAGGAATACAGAATTACAGGTCGCTTAGGAATTAAATAAATAGGAAGTGCAGGGAAGCTGAGCCGAAATAGCTGCCTGAAAAATGTGAAGAGATCTAAAAAGAAATGCTAGTCAGAAGCACAATCTTGCGGAAAATTAAAAGCAAGGGCGATAACTTTCAGAGTGCAACGGGAAGTCCACTGTAAAATGCAGAGGAGATAGCAGATAGGTGGAAAGAGTACACTGAAGGTCTGTATGAGAAGAAGGAACTGTCTGATGCTGTGACAGAAGAAGAAAACAGGAGGCTACAGGGAAGACACAGGGGATCCAGTATTAAAATCAGAGTTTAAAAGATCTTTGGACGACTTTAAATCAAACAAGACATAATGGATAGATAAAATTCCAGCTGAAGTTCGAAAATCATAGGGGGAACTGGATACAAAATGACCAGCCACGTTGGTGTGTAGAATGTATCAGAAAGGCGATATACCATGATATTTTCGGAAAAACATCATCCACACAATTCCGAAGATAGCAAGAGCTGATATGTACAAGAATTATAGCACAATGAGCTTAACAGCTCATGTATCCCAGTTGCTGACAAGAATAACAGACAGAAGAATGACAAAGAAAATTGAGGCTCTGTTGGAAGACGATTAGTTTGGCTTTAGGTTTGGTGGCAGACAGGTAGTTCTGATGTTGAGCGTGATAATGAAAGCAATACTGAAGAAAAATCGAAATACTTTCACAGGATTTGTCTGTCTGGAAAAAGCGTTCGAAAATGTAAGATCGTGCAAGCTATTCGAAATTCTGAGGAATATAGCGATAAGCTAAAAGGAAAAGGTGAATATATAATAGTACAAAAGCCGAGTGCTTGGATTAAAAAAGGTATACGATACGAATGCAGACTTTCGCCCACCATCTTCAGTTTATACATAAAAGAAGCAGTGATGAAAATAAAAGGAAGGAAGACTGGGACTGAAGTTTAAGGTGAAGGTATATCAATGATAAGATTCGCTGGTGACATTCTGAGTGTAAGTGAAGGAGAATCGCAGGAACTGTTGAATGGAATGAACGTATAATGAATACAGAATATGGATTGAAAGTAAACCGAAGACAGACGAAAGTAACCAGAAGTAGCGGTAACGAGAACAGCGGATACTGAACATCGGAATTGGGGATCGCGATGTAGACGAAGATGAGGAATTCTGCTACCTACGCAACAAAATAACCCACGATATACGGAGCAAGGAGGACAAAAAAGCAGACTACCGCTGGAAAAAGGGCATTCTGGGCGAAGAGAAGAAATTTCTGTGAATGTACGTTTTGAGCACCGCTCATAATCAGCTATTGCACTGGATACTTCAGCAGTGGTGTGGCCGTTTAGAAAATTTAAGTACTACATTTATGGAAATAAAATTAAACTCTATTGTCATGTAAAAGTTTCTGCACCACTGTTTATCGCTATGTTCTTATTTTTCTTCAGGTGCATAATTTTGATGTCATTTACATTTTCGGAAGAGACAACGGTTTTAGCAGATGCACTATCGCGCTTACCATTTGGGATTGAACAAACCAATGTCTAGCAGGTACTGTTAAAGCAAGAGTATTGTTATCACCAGTGTTACTTAGGCATGCGTAGGAACATGGTTGATTTGCAGAATGCAGATAATGGTTGTCAGAAGATAAAAATGTTACTTTCAGATATTCATTAGACAAACTGAACCAGCATTATGTACCACAGAATAATATCCTGGTGAATTCGATTGTGATAAGCAAAACTATTGAATTGTAAGACAGCAAGATTTTAACACCATACATTTAATATTCTGTAAATTCTTTTCAGTTTATACACTCCTGGAAATTGAAATAAGAACACCGTAAATTCATTGTCCCAGGAAGGGGAAACTTTATTGACACATTCCTGGGGTCAGATACATCACATGATCACACTGACGGAACCACAGGCACATAGACACAGGCAACAGAGCATGCACAATGTCGACACTAGTACAGTGTATATCCACCTTTCGCAGCAATGCAGGCTGCTATTCTCCCATGGAGACGATCGTAGAGACGCTGGATGTAGTCCTGTGGAACGGCTTGCCATGCCATTTCCACCTGGCGCCTCAGTTGGACCAGCGTTCGTGCTGGACGTGCAGACCGCGTGAGACGACGCTTCATCCAGTCCCAAACATGCTCAATGGGGGACAGATCCGGAGATCTTGCTGGCCAGGGTAGTTGACTTACACCTTCTAGAGCACGTTGGGTGGCACGGGATACATGCGGACGTGCATTGTCCTGTTGGAACAGCAAGTTCCCTTGCCGGTCTCCATTCGTCCCTCCATTCACGCCTATCGCGACACCACTGGAGGCGGGCTGCACGATGTTGGGGCGTGAGCGGAAGACGGCCTAACGGTGTGCGGGCCCGTAGCCCAGCTTCATGGAGACGGTTGCGAATGGTCCTCGCCGATACCCCAGGAGCAACAGTGTCCCTAATTTGCTGGGAAGTGGCGATGCGGTCCCCTACGGCACTGTGTAGGATCCTACGGTCTTGGCGTGCATCCGAGCGTCGCTGCGGTTTGGTCCCAGGTCGACGGGCACGTGCACCTTCCGCCGACCACTGGCGACAACATCGATGTACTGTGGAGACCTCACGCCCCACGTGTTGAGCAATTCGGCGATACGTCCACCCGGCCTCCCGCATGCCCACTATACGCCCTCGCTCAAAGTCCGTCAACTGCACATACGGTTCACGTCCACGCTGTCGCGGCATGCTACCAGTGTTAAAGACTGCGATGGAGCTCCGTATGCCACGGCAAACTGGCTGACACTGACGGCGGCGGTGCACAAATGCTGCGCAGCTAGCGCCATTCGACGGCCAACACCGCGGTTCCTGGTGTGTCCGCTGTGCCGTGCGTGTGATCATTGCTTGTACAGCCCTCTCGCAGTGTCCGGAGCAAGTATGGTGGGTCTGACACACCGGTGTCAATGTGTTCTTTTTTCCATTTCCAGGAGTGTATTTATAATAGATCATTGTTCACAATGCACAATAAGGTAATTAATTATGTCATTGGCTGATACTGGCTAGCACCACGTACTAACGATTTCTGTGCTACTGCTTGTCTGGGAGTTAATTAGAACTGAGCACTGACAGAGAACGTGACACGGGCTACGTGTTCCTCAGAAGCCGCTATCAGCTAAAGAGGGGCTAAGAAAAATGTTATGTTTTGCAGGGGCAGACATTTACTGCTTTGAGAGAGTAGAGCGAAGAGGTGACAGTTTACGTTGCTAGATGCCACGGAACACCTGTAGTTCAAATGGTTCAAATGGGACTTAACATCTGCGGTCATCAGTCCCCTAGAACTTAGAACTACTTAAATCTAACTAACCTAACGACATCACACACATCCATGCCCGAGGCAGGATTCGAACCTGCGACTATAGCGGTCACGCAGTTCCAGACTGAAGCGCCTAGAACCTCACGGCCACACTGGCCGGCGAACCCTTGTGGTGCAGTCAGTGTGAGTGGGAAGTTGAACTACGGTGGGACGCAAATTCAAATTCAGAACAGTGTAACTGGCGAAGAACAAGCAGAAAATGCAAAGAAATGCGTGGGGCCACAAAAGATGGTCACGAGGTGACATATGAGTAATCTTCTCACAGGAAGCATCGGTGCATGCTTCTCGAAGAGAAGCAGTGTATTTGATTCGTGGAGTGATACTGACGTAAGAGGGGAAATCGAATCTTTTAGACAATCTTCTGAAAGGAAGTATGAGCTTCAGGTGATTCATTACCCATGTAGTGAGCGGTAGTGTTTTGGCAATTGCCGTTGGGATTAGTCACCTGAGCGCAAACATAGACGTAGCATGTCCAGAAGGGAGTGGGTGTATGGTGAGGAGAGGCGCTTCCTTCCGCGGATCGATCAAAGGCACTTACCTGCGAGGATCGATCGAAGACTCTTTCCTCTGCAGTTCGACCTGGAGGCTTCGCTGGCGAGATCCGCAGTGGAGACTCAGGCGGGCAGATTTTGAGAGGTGTTGCTTTCGTCACAAGGAGCTCGTGAAGTCGTTAATTTGTGAATAGAGTTATGTTGTTTACTTGTCTGGTGATTCATTACCTCTCTGTGGAGTCTGCCCTTCCCTGGTAGCTGAGTGGTCATCGCGACGGAATGTCATACCTAACGGCCCGGGTCGATTCCCGGCTGGCTCGGAGATTTTCTCCGCTCAGGGACTGGGTGTTGTCCGTATCATCATCATTTCATCCCCACCGACACGCAAGTCGCCGACGTGGCGCCAACTCGAAAGACTTGCACCATGCGAACGGTTCACCAGACGGGAGGCCCTAGCCACACGGCATTTCCATTTCCATTTGTGGAGTCTGACACATATTGAAGTTATTCTCTATGGAGGAATAGTAGAGTCGAATTCCTGTTCCGGTTAGTGAGCAGATAGAAATCTTGACTTGTGTTCTTGCTTGTACTGGGGTAGTTTCAGTCCTAGGATTTTGTAGACGGCTTGGTGCATAGACAGAGAATTGCAGGTATGCCACATACATTATCTGCACATTGGATAACGCCCCAATGAGGTCATTTGTACAGTACAGCTGATTTCTATACTTCAATAGATGATATGCGTATTCTGGTTTGGTAGAAGGCTCACAGCAAGTGTGTTAAATCCAATTGCTTGTTCACTGAGAATTTTCTGAAAGGGGCAGACAGGATGTAGGTCTTCTGTTTCTCACCGCTAATCAGTATCAGTCCACTTTGTGACCATCTAATAAAAGGGGCGCAGTCTAAAGAAAGTATGAAATATGTTCTGCCAATATCGAAATTACATTTAGGATAGAATCCGGCTTTGTGTACTTTATATTTATGCAATTTTTTTGCATTCTATAGTTTTTCTGACAATAAATCACTTACAGCTGCCAAGTTGTGATTCATTTTACTAGCATCCCTATAGGAATGATTGGTTTGATATGCTAAATTTAAGTAAAACAACCGACACCACTTTACACGTGAGCTATCGTAATAGATGATACTTGCTGGTTCGTCGAGCGCCGTCAGCAATGTTACTATTTTCCTCGTGGCTCCAATGAAATTTATTTATTTGCTTTATCATTCATTTTTTCCCCTTTCTATAATCGGCTGACCCATTTATCCTCAGTTTCCTCCAGTATTATTATACATTATTGATTCATGCATGAAAGAAAGGCAGACAGATGTAATAACATATATTATATACATATATATATATATATATATATATATATATATATATATATATATATATGTCGAAAGTAGAGGGTAAAGATATAGGGAAAGCATATAAGGACACTGAGAAGGTAACTTAGTACGTAAAGGGAGATAAAAATCTAATAGTCATTGGGGTTGGAAAGCGGTTGTAGGGGAGGATGTAGAAGAAAAGTTTGCGGTAGAATATGGATTTGTTAGTAGGAATGAGAGAGGAGAAATACTAATTTAGTTCTGCATTAAATACCACTTAAAATAGTGAATACCCCTAGTATACTTGGAAGGGACCGGGAGATACGGAAAGATTCTAATTAGATCACGTGGTGGTCAGGTAGAGATTCCGAAATCAGATGTTGGATTGTAAGGTGCATCTATGAGCAGATATGGACTGAGATCTCGATTTAGTAATCACGAAGAATAGACTGAAGTTTAGTCAGGGAAGAATCAATGCACAAGGAAGTGACATACGGAAGTGCTAAGGAATAAAGAGGTACGCTTGAAGGTCTCTCAGGCTATAGACACTGCGGTAATGAATAACTCACTAGGAGGTTCTGTTGAAGAGGAATGGACATTTCTAAAACGGGCAATAACAAAAGTTAGAAAAATACCAGTAAGGTAACAACTATGAAAGCATGGCTAACAGAAGAACTATTTGGGTTGATCGACGAAAGAAGGAAGTGCAGAAATGTTCAGGAAAATTCAGGAATACGGAATTACAGGTCGCTTAGTGAAATAAATAAGAAGTGCAGGGAGTCTAGGCGAAATAGTTGCCTGAAAAATGTGAAGAAAACGAAAAAGAAATGAGAATCGGAAGGACAACCTTGCGGGAAATTAAAAGCAAGGGCGGTAAAATTCGGAGTGCAATGGGAATTCCACTGTTAAATGTAGAGGAGAGAGTGGACTGGTGAAAAAAGTACGTAGATGGCTTCTGTGAGAGGGATGACTTGTCTGATATCGTGACAGAAGAAGAAACAAGAGTCTACAGGGAAGAGATAGCCGATCTAGAATCAGTATCAGAATTTAAAAGAGCTTTGGACAACTTCAAATCAAATAAGGCAGAACCGATAGATAAAATTCCAATGAAAGTTCTAAAATCATTGCGGGAAGTGGCAACAAAACAACCATACGGGTTGGTGTGTAGAATGTAGTCTATGAGAATGGCGATATACCATGACACTTTCGGAAAACATCATCCACACAATGCCGAAGGTAGTAGGAACCGACAAGTGCGACAATTATAGCACGATCAGCTTAAAAGCTCATGCATCCCAATTACTGACAAAAATAATTTACAGAAGAGGTGGAAAAGAAAGTTGAGGTTCTGTCAGCTGACGATCAGTTTGGCTTCACGACAGGTAAAGGCAGGTCTGACGTTACGGTTGATAGTGGAAGTAAGAATGAGGAAAAAACAAGGCAGATTAATAGGATTTGTCAACCGGGAAAAAAACGTTCGACAGAGTAACAGGTTCAAGATGTTCGAAATTCTCAGATAAAAAGGGGTAAGCTACAGGGAAAGACACGTAATATACAATATGTACAAGAGCTGAGAGGGAACAATAAAACTGGAAGACCATGAACAAAGGGTGTAGGCTAGAGATGTATACATCGACGAAGCAGTGACTGAAATAAAAGGAAGGTTGGTGAGTGGGATTAAAATTCATGGTGATCAGATTCGCTAATGATTTTTCTATCCTGAGTTAAGTGAAGGAGAATTACGGCATCTGTTGAATACAATGAACCAGTCTAATGAGTACAGTATATGGATGAGAGCAAATGGAAGAAAGATGAAAGTAATGAGAATTAGCAGAAATGAGAACAGCTTGAAACTTAACACCAGAATTGGGGATCACGAATAGGAGGAGTTTAGATCTGCTACCTAGGCACAAAATAACTCATTGCGGATGGAGCAAGGAAGACATAAAAAACAGGCTAGCACTGGAAAAAAAGGCGTTTCTGGCCAAGCGAAGTGTACTAATATCTAACATAGGTCTTATCTTGAGGAAGAAATTTTTGAGAAGTTACGTCTGGAGCACAGCAATGTATACTGTTGAAACATGGTCTGAGGGAAAACTGGAACAGAAGAGATTGGAAGAATTTGAGACATGGTGCTAGAAAGAAGGTTGAATATTAGGTGGACTGATAAGGTAAAGAATGAGGAGGTTCACCACAGAATCGGCTAGGAAAGGAGTGAATGAAAAACAGTAACAGGGGAAGGGACATGATGCGGGATATCTGCTAAGAGGCCAGAGAATAAGTTCTTGGAACTCGAGGGAGCTGTAAAGGGTAAAAATCGTGGAAGGAGATAGAGATAAGAATCCATCCATAAAATAATTGAGGAAGCAGTTTTTAATTGCTAGTCTGAGATAAAAAGGCTGGCATAGGAGAGGAATCCGTGGCAAGTCGCATCACAACAGTTAGATGACTAAAACAAATTCATATAATATTCACACAGTTTTTACAGCGGCCTGTCTGAAACGAGCCAGTGTAGTACTTACCTTGAAGTAAATTCTAGAATCTGTCTTCAGAGACAGAACATATAACAAAGGCTAGAGTGGGTGGCAAAATTCTCACATTTAATTTAAAGTTGACGATAAAAATAAAACTTCCCTCTTGACTCGAATATGCGCTCTGTTACCTTTGATTTTAACTTTCTGATGAGAGTAGGCGCGGAAATCACTGCAGGGGAGCGATAAATTGGAAGATGGCTGACCATGTTCAAATGTAGCACAGTGCGATCATATATGTTGCAGTGCCTAACAAAATTAGTCGGACTTCGAATTACAAAAAATATTACACTCCTGGCCATTAAAATTGCTACACCACGAAGATGACGTGCTACAGACGTGAAATTTAACCGACAGGAAGAAGATGCTGTGATATGCAAATGATTAGCTTCTCAGAGCATTCACACAAGGTTGCCGCCTTTGGCGACACCTACAACCTACTGACATGAGGAAAGTTTCCAACCGATTTCTCATACACAAACAGCAGTTGACCGGTGTTGCCTGGTGAAACGTTGTTGTGATGCCTCGTGTAAAGAAGAGAAATGCGTACCATCACGTTTCCGACTTTGATAAAGGTCGGATTGTAGCCTATCGCGATTGCGGTTTATCGTGTCGCGACATTGCTGCTCGCTTTGGTCGATATCAAATGACTGTTAGCAGAATATGGAATCTCTGGGTTCAGGAGGGTAATAAGGAACGCCGTGCTCGATCCCAACGGCCTCGTAGCACTAGCAGTCGAGATGACAGGCATCTTATCCGCATGGCTGTAACGGATCATGCAGCCACATCTCGATCCCTGAGTCAACAGATTGGGACGTTTGTAAGACAACTACCATCTGCACGAACAGCTGGACGACGATTGCAGCAGAATGGACTATCAGCTCGGAGACCATGGCTGCGGTTACCCTTGACGCCGCATCACAGACAAGAGAGCCAGCGATGGTGTACTCAACGACGAACCTGAGTGCACGAATGGCAAAACGTCATTTTTTCGGATGAATCCAGGTTCTGTTTACAGCATCATGATGGTCGCATCCGTGTTTGGCGACATCGCAGTGAACGTACATTGGAAACGTGTATTCGTCATCGCCATACTGGTGTATCACCCGGCGTGATGGTATGGGGTGCCATTGGTCACACGTCTCAGTCACCTCTTGTTCGCATTGACGGCACTTTGTACAGTGGACGATACATTTCAGATGTGTTACGACCCGTGGCTCTCCCCTTCATTCGATCCCTGCGAAACCCTACATTTCAGCAGGATAATGCACGACCGCATGTTGCAGGTCCTGTACGGGCCTTTATGGATACAGAAAATGTTTGACTGCTGCCCTGACCAGCACATTCTCCAGATCTCTCACCAATTGAAACGTCTGGTCAATGATGGCCGAGCAACTGGCTCTTCACAATACACCAGTCACTACTCTTGATGAACTGTGGTATCGTGTTGAAGCTGCATGGGCAGCTGTACCTGTACATGCCATCCAAGCTCTGTTTGACACAATGCCCAGGCGTATCAACGCCGTTATTACGGCCAGAGGTGGTTGTTCTGGGTACTGATTTCTCAGGATCTATGCATCCAAATTGCGTGAAAATGTAATCACATGTCAGTTCTAGTATAATATATTTGTCCAAGGAATACCCGTTTATCATCTGCATTTCTTCTTGGTGTAGCAATTTTAATGGCCAGTAGCGTAGACTGCAGGTTCTGAACGAGAGGATGCAAATATGTCTGTGAAAGCACCCGGACGGCGAGCAACCGTCATATCTCCAAACATTCGCTGTCCACATAGCAGAGGAAGATGGAATCTAATTAAGCACAAGACTCTTAGTGAGCTTCTCTTGTTTCTTTATAAAAGAATATCGAAAATACCTCATCGATTTCAGCATACTGAGTCATTACATTTATTAAATAAGCGATGTAATTCAATGAAATACATCGTGCACAATTGTCGTTCCTGGACCTTGGATAAATTCTCCTGTCCTGCCTAAACGGTTTATCCGAACAGTTCACATTGGGTGATTTTCTATGAATGTGTACCCTGTAGAGGTATGTGCTGAAGAATTTGTTGTTTGGCATTTGATACATGTTTCCCAATTCTGCTGTGCAGCGGGGAATTATTTATTGAGATTCTATAAAAACTTGCCGTGTATATACGCATAATTTGCATCCTAATGTAACGTTGTTCCAAAAAGTAGTTGGCAACGTAATCAAATCCGCGTATATGTTGCGACAGATCTATTAGAGGTTGGAGGCTTTGTGGTTTCACTAGCCGAAACAGTGACTTCATAATGAATCCTCACGGCCTCTAAGCATTTTGAAACCTCCCGCAGTGTATCTCCGGATGGTACAAGCTTAAGACCTCTTGTATACCGGTGTTGCCATCGTTGTGTAAGGAACCGTGAATCTTTTATCCATCTAGAAGTACAATTTGATATGGCCTATATATTCGTAGCTAGCAACGCGGTGGCGATGGGATGTGGGGAGAGAGGGTGGCCATTCGCTAGACGTCGCAGTGTTGCGTTGAGGAAACATAATCGTTTATATACTGAAGCGCCAAAGAAACTGATGTGGGCATGCATATTCAAATACAGAGATATGTAGACAGGCAGAATCCGGCGCTGCCGTCGTCAGCGCCCGTGTTAGACAAGTGTCTGGCGCTGTTGTTAGATCGATTCTTGCTGCTACAATGGCAGGTTATCAAGATTTAAGTGAGTTTGAACGTGGTGTTACTGTCGGCGAGCGATGGGACACAGCATCTCCGAGGCAACGATGAAGTGGGGATTTTCCCATATGGCCATCTCACGAGTGTACCGTGAATATCAGGAATCCAATAAAACTTCAAATCTCCGATCTGAAAGAACGGGACCGACGACGATTGAAGAGAATCGTTCAAATAGATAGAAGTGCAACCTTTCCTCAAATAGCTGCAGACTTCAACTGAACATCATCGAAATGGCCTTTCGGAGCCGAAGGCCCTCTCGTGTATGCCTGATAACTGCACGACTCAAAGCTTTACGCCTCGCCTGGGCCCAACACCGACATTGGACTGTTGATGACTGGAAACATGTTGCCTGGTCGGACGAGTATCGTTTTAAATTGTACCGAACGGATGGACGTGTACGGGTATGGAGACACTCTCGTGAATCCATGGACCCTATATGTCAGCAGGGAATTTTTCAAGCTGGTGAAGGCTCTGTAATGGTGTGGGGCGTGAGCAGTTGGAGTGATATGCGACCCCTGATACGTCTAGGTACGACTCTGGCAGGTGACACGTACGTAAGCGAACTGTATGATCACCCGCATCCATTCATGTTCATTGTGCATTTTGACGGACTTGGGCAATTCCAGCAGGACAGTGCGACACCCCACATCTCCAGAATTGCTACAGAATGGTTCCAGGAACACTCTTGTGAGTTTAAAGACTTACGTTGGCCACCAAACCCCCCAGACACGAACAGTATTGAGCGTATCTCGGATGCCTTGCATCTTGCTGTTCAGAAGAGATCTCTACCCCCTCGTACTACTACGGATTTATGGAAAGCCCTGCGGGAATAATGTCAATTCCCTCCAGCACTACTTCGAATATTAGTCGAGTTCATGCCACGTCGTGTTGCAGCACGTCTGCATACTCGCGGGGGCCTACATTAGGCAGGTGTATCAGTTTCGTTCGCTCTTCATTGTAAAAATGGACGTCGAAGACGGTCCATTTGTCTCATATTTTTCTACGTGATTGTGACAGTATTAATCCGGCTCTTGAAGCCCAGTTGATGGTTAACGGTGTGCGTGTATTGTCAATTCTAACTGTCTACGTTCCAGAGCCATCCTAGCAGGCCACATATTTAAGCTTTGAACTATGGAATCTATGAAACTATGCCAGTTATATATATTTAACAGTGAAAGCTCGGTTTTTGATATAAGAAATCGATATTCTAATGAGTCTGCTATAAGTGAAGGTATTTTGTCTACACAGCAGTCGCATAAAACTTGCATACATTGCCTTAAAATGCTGTTGTGATTATTAACTCGTTTTTTCTCACTTAATTACGCGTCTGCAGTACATAATAGATTTCCGGTGAAACCGCGTGCAATTTAGACTTTTGTCATCAAGAATCTTACAGTCCCGCATGCTTCAGCTTTGTAGTAAGTTTCCAGCTGCCACACCATTTCACTCTCACACTGTGCTGCATCTGTTATCAGTACTGCAGCAGAACTGCCTCTGCAGGAGACATGGGACATGTACTCTTTTCTGACAATGCGCAACTGTTGTCGCGCATTGGTCTTAGCGTGGGACGACATGTATAGCTCACTTTTTGAAGCCCCTTGTAGTGGATGAGAGTGTCTGCTCGTGAAAATGGGATGTGAGACTGGCTTGGAAATATATGGCAGTGGCATTTTAATGAGACACACCGTAGGTGGTCAGGGAGACTCAATAGAGGATATGCGAAAAGTGAAAATGGTTCGTGATATATACGGCAGTAGATTTCAAATGGAATTCGGAGTAGGTAGTGTGGGTCGCTTGATGGGCTTATAAGGACTCTATATTCTGGAGAATGATAATGAAGCGAACGGTGTCCTCAACGGTGTAGGGAGTTGTGAGGATAGAGTTGTAAGGGCGTGTCGGTAGGCCGGATGAGGACTGAAAGTTTACTTCATACTAGTAAATAAAAAAATAAAAAAGAAAGTTCTGTTGGATGCTCGTAGAACTAGCCTCGAACAACACTGCGGCAGTGATGGTCGCGTGAGGAAAATCTCGTGCGTGCGCCTCGTCGCGCTGCCGCGGTGTTTGCACACTCGTTTCAATAACAGAGCCGGTCCCGCAACTCAGCGCTTATCGCGTCAGGCTCCCGCCAGGCCCCACGCGTCGCCAGTGCTGCCCTCGAGCGGCATTCATTATAAACTCGCCACATCCGCGGCCGGGGCTCCTTTAAGCGGCCTCGTTAAAACTGGCGCCAACTCAGTGGCGGCGCGCGCTCTTCCCGCCACGGGCCATTACTCATTGCCGCGGCCCGTTTATTCTCGCGCCAGAGATTAACGCAGGCGGGGGGCGCGCCTCCCCGCGCAGAAAGAGGTGGCGGGCGACCCACTGCAGCCAGTGTCACACGGCTGAGGCTCCTCCGCGTGGCCAACTTACAGCAACTTATACAGCGGCCGCGGAAATAACGGGCCAACTGGACGTAGCAGCAACTGTAGAATGGTCTCTCCTTTGTTCTCCAGCTTTGATTTATGCATACAGGGGCAAGACCTACAACTCAGACTTTAATGGTCGTTAAATCACTACTTCTTACTTCTGAAGTTGTACAAATCTTCCCCCGCACCGGATCTTATGTAAAGAGGAAGCCGGTGGGAAAGATTACACCATACAGCTACTAGATATTTAGACTGAGTGGCTGTGTCACGTGAAGGTAAAGGGAGCACAATCGGTTTCGTATCGCGAAGTCTACATGAAGCTTTCATCTTCGTACGTGGCGTTCGTGCCACATTACAGGTCATGATTTAGCGTCCGCATAGAACTGCACTTCGTTGCTGTAATTGTGCGGGCTGTTCGACAGGCTGCACATTCTGGTAATGACAGATGGAATTTTTCCTTGAGAGACGACAGATGGGACGAACTTCCGCAAGAAAATTGGCAGCAAGATGCCTAACTTCCAGTGATAATACTTGTTGCTTGACTTACTAAAAAGTCAACCTAACCATGCTGGAGTCTTTACTCATATGCTGGAGTCTTTACTCATACTTTGTAATTATAATTTCAATCATTAAAAATTATCTTGCAAGGAATAACAAATGAACTAGATTACTGTGAGGAACATCGGCGAGGTGACCGAGTTATAAGGAATTTGCGCTTTGAGCTGGCAGAGAAACGGTTAGCAATAGCTATCAGTCAGCGTGTGTATGTATCACACAGATGATCTCAGGGATCGGTACCGTGAACATATAACTTGAGATCAAATTGGACCAATTAGAGTTTAGTTAGTGGTCGTGACGTAACGGATAAATTTTCAGCGTTAATTTCGTATTAGAAGACTAGGACGAAAAGAATGTAAAGTTATATCTGTGGTGCTCGAAATAGTATGATTAGACTTCGACATTAGTAAGTTGATTTATGGATTTCGACTGCCTCTCAAGCAGCAGTGATTTTATCATAACGTTTCCTTACTACTCTTGGACGAATAAATAAGGAGCACCCCTTTTCCTTAAAGTAAAGGGACATACGGAGAAGAATCCCAATAGATACATGAAACAGCTGTAGAACGGATGAATAGTCGGCCGGTGTGGCCGAGCGGTTCTAGGCGCTACATTCTGGAACCGCGCGACCGCTACGGTCGCAGGTTCGAATCCTGTCTTGGGCATGGATGTGTGTGATGTCCTTAGGTTAGTTAGGTTTAAGTAGTTCTAAGTTCTAGGGGACTAATGACCTCAGATGTTAAGTCCCATAGTGCTCAGAGCCATTTGAACCATTTAGAACAGATGAATAATCAGGCCTTTTCTCAGACAGTCACCGAAACACTGAGTGCAGACTAATAGAATCTTGCAGTATCTCCAACGTAGATTTCCCTATGTGCAATTCCGCATAAGGGACCACTTCAGTGTTAGCATGTTTAGCTGCAGTAATATATCGCAGCAGGGAGGTTTCCCATTGCGATCTTTTTTTGATAGAAGAGATTGGGAAGGTGCTACACACTCCTGGCACAAATGGGTTCGTGGCGCCAACATTCAAATCGTAGGCGATATGGCTCATAGTAGAACGCCGATTGCCTTGTATTGCTCTGAGGATATGACCTCACGGCCGTTCGTCAAACACTTCTGGTTGTTGTTTGCTTCATTTTACATATGTAGAGGCATTTTTTTCTGCGATATTGGAGATCTACCCTAGACACTGCTAACTTTGGAATCCTGAATTATTGTGTAACCTCCGACGCTCTATGATACGTAGGCCTTGCACGTTCATAGCCTGCTCACCCTCGGTTTGCTGTCATGCTGGCCACACACTTGACTGTAACGGACTGATCAGATATGCCGTTTACAATGGCGCCAGATGTCTCATCCAGCCACAGCATTCTGGCATCAAACACGGCGCATGTTAAAATGGGACAACCCTTCCCGTAGTAGCATCAAAATATACAATTAAGATCGCAACAGTGGACCCATTATGTGGAAAAGCGTCAGGTCTAAAATTATTGTTGGAATAGTCAATGTCAAAAATATCAACTGAGAATTTTAATCACGTCTGAGTGCGATGAAACTGCATTCCTACTGAAAATGAAATCTTACCCACTACCAACTTTGTACTCCTTTTTAAAAATCGGTTTCAGACGTTCGCTGTTAACTTCGTGATTCTGAATTTACATTTCGGTATTAGAATTACCGACAATTTTTTCCTAATATTCTCATATCTTGCACGAACTATACGTCCAGCTTAGAGTGGGTAGGGCTGATGTGCAAAGAAAAGAGCTGAGCCAAACCCGAACTGAATCCGGTTGCTGAAATAACGGCCGGTGGTCTGGTACACCGGCCGCTCAGACCGTCATTTTTACGTAGTCTTTCCTATTTCTCTATGCAAATGACGGGCTGGTTCTCCATCTCGACGTCAGAAGCACAAAATACAAAGAGTTAAAATACGATTACACACATAACCATGTTTGCCGTATTCACAGACGAATACCGCCCACTAACTTTCTCGTTTAACGTAAACAGATGACCGTGACAAGTAGGACAACCGGTGGAAGAATTAAAATAATCAGAGAATCCAAGAAATTTGACTGCCTTTCATTTGATGGCAGTGCCACAGCAGAAAAGATGTCGATAAAGGAAGTAAGAATTCTACAGGATGTCCCAGAAATTTTGTAACAAACTTCTAGGGGAAGGGAACCACATCATAAGGACTGTGAATTGCATAGCAACCTATGACGCAGACATCAGGGGTAAGTGGTAACCGAGGTCGAAGATCCGAAAGGAAACAAACGAGTGATCCATTGAAACATTTGCTGAACATAATTACACATGGTGTACGACATGAACACAGTTCTAATGTTAAAACGGATGTTCGAAGTTTGCATCAACAGACGCCACGCATCCCTGACTCCGATGGAGCACTTACTGCCGAACACGCTCGAACACACCAGGAGTTTCTCTAATTGCAGCAGCTATGCAAGCGATTCTTGCAACGAGATCCATTTCAGACTCCACAGGGTCGCGATACATGGGAGATTTCATGACTCCCCACAGAAATAAATCGGGGCTCGATAAATTCGGAGAGCGCGGATTCCAGAGAACTGGTCAATCCCGCCCAGTCCTTCGCTGCAGGAATGATCTGTTCAAGTGCCTACGAAAAGCCAGTTGAAAATGAGCAGGCGTCCCATTATGTTGGAACCACACGTTACGACTCGCATCGGCTGGAATATATAGAAGCAAGCCGGGTAGCGTGTGTTCCAGAAAGCTCTGATAACTCGCAGCGTTCAAGTGGAGGTACTGCCCGACTACGCAGCCACCGACCAAACCGAAGTGAAGCGATTTTATGCTGCGTAGTGCCGCACACTATAGTGGTTTCCTGCTGCCCACAAATTCTCATTATGGTGATTGAAGACGCCATCCTTAGTAAATGTGGCCTCATCACTGAACAACACGTAAGCTGGGAAACGCACAACTCGGCCACTTTATTGCAGAATTCACTGTGCGGAACGCTCATATTCAGGCGTAAAGTAACTGCACCCTCTGAAGATGGGAAAGGCGCGTAAGGACTCGGCGTTCAACACTGCTACGACACATCCATAAGTCTGGGGCAAAGGCACGTACGCTGGTGCTTGGATTAGCGTGGACGGCCTCCAACACACTTTCTTCACTAACCACCGATCGCTTAGATCGTGGCCCGCCCACATTAGCCCTGCCATTTCATAATGACCCGTACTTGCACAAATCTCGAGACAGACGTGCAGAGAAACTAGTTCATTTCTGTCTGGGAAGCGTTCTGGATAAATGCGTATAGCGGTTCGCCCATACGTTAAGTGCATGTCTGCAGGGTCAATAATTGTATACCGTTCCATGATCCTAGTATGCTGGTTAGCGCTCGAAGGCGGAAAGCCTCAACTTCCCGTACAATACTGTCGTGTACAGCAACACCTAGCGGCATCCGACAGCGTTTAAGAGAATGGGTTGCTATGCAGTTCTCAATATTTATGATGCGACCCAGCTCTCCTAGAAGTTACTCGCTATATTTCCGGGACACCCTGTGTATCGTTAGTAAATAATGAAAATCTTTCAAAAAGCTGATGTAATCCTGGAGTGTTCTCGGAGCCTTCTCTTCCGACGGAGAATGGATATCAAGTACGAAGGGCGTTCAAAGAGTTTTGCACAGTCGTCTCTAATTTTTTTGTTTTTGTAGGAGAAGAATGAAATTTTTTGTGAATATACTTGTAACATTTAGCTATAAGTTGGTATGTAACAGTATTTTCTTTTATTTACAGGTGAGCCGTAATGGACCGTGAAATAGAAGTCAGATAGCGACAACGGTCGGTGATGGAGTTCCTCGTCAAGACCGGCTATGACTCTGCCACATCGATTCACAGGAAGTTGCTCCCTGTTTATGGGGAGGACACAGTGAATCGCAGCAGTATCCAGCAGTGGTTGCAGAGGTTAAAAGAAGATGATTTCTCTCTACTGGACAATCCACGATGCGGTAGACCATCGACGCCAGTGAGTGATGTGAATAAGGAGACCATTGATAAAATTATCCAAAATGACAGATGTGTGACGACACGACAGCTTACTGAAATGACTCGTTTGTCATTGTGTAGTATAGTGTCAATGGCAGAGTCATGGCCGGCCTTGAAGAAGAACTCCATCCCAACCGTTGTCGCAACCTGACATCTACTTCACGGTCCATTATGGCTCACCTGTAAATAAAAGGAACTACTTTTATACACCAACTTATAGCTAAAAGTTCCAAGTATGTTCACAAATATTTTCATTCTCCTCCTGTATAAAATAAAAAAAATTAGAGACGACTGTGCAAAACTTTTTGAACGCCCTTTGTACATATGAAAGCAACCATAATCCACGTAAAGGGGATGGACAGAAACATGGAAACAGGGAAATCACTACAGACTGCCATGCCAAATACAGTGTAGGAAAACCGTTGGCATTCAAAACAGCTTTTAGCCTTCTCGGGATGGGTAAATACATGTCCTGTATGGTTTCTTCCTGCAAAGTAGTGGAAAGTCCAAGTAACGATGATGGAGGTGGCTAGCCATCATGCAGTCTTTTTTCCAAAGTAGTCCACAAACCCTCAATAATGAAGAGATCAGATGAATGGCTGTGGTGGCCAGGGGAAATGCAAAAATTCATCCTCGTGTTCACAAAACCATTCCTGGGGTATGCGAGATGCGTGAACAGTGGTCCTGTCATCTTGGAACTCCACATATTGTGCCTCGCAGTGGTGCTGATCAGCCAAAATGGTCACATAATACATGGCAGCAATGCGACCTTACAGAGTATCTAAGGGCCGATGTGGCCGAGCGGTTCTAGGAGCTTCAGTCTGGAACCGCGCGACCGCTACGGTCGCAGGTTGGAATCCTGCCTCGGGCATGGATGTGTGTGATGTCCTTAGGTTAGTTAGGTTTAAGTAGTTCCAAGTCTAGGGAACTGATAACCTCAGATGTTAAGTCCCATAGTGCTCAGAGCCATAATTTTTTTTTATTTTTATTATTATTTTTTTTTTAGATTATCTAAGGAGCTCGTGGAATACAGGGATATGGCTGTCCAAATCAGTACCGAATCCTCGCCGTGTTTCACTCTTGAGGCGTAAACTCGGCCAGAAGTTGGAAACAGTGTGCAACAAGACTCATCCGACCAAATGACTGTCTTGTTTTGCTCCACAGTCCAGGTTTTATAGCTTTGGCTTTGGAATTCCACCTCGACATGGAATTCCATGCTTATAGAGCTCCTTTCGTGTTGTTTTTGTGCTGACACTGTTCTCGAATGTGATATTCAGTTCTTGGTGACTTTCACAGCTGTCGTCCTCTTATCTTCCGTCACGATCCTCTTTAATGATCATCTGTCACGATCACTCAACAAACATTTTCGTCCGCGTTCTGGTCTAGCACATGATGTTTTTCCGCTTTCCCTGTAAGCGGTATGAATATGGGATATTCTGCCTCTTGAAACACCAGTTACTTGGGTTACCTTGGTTACGGAGGGCGCCCCCATAAGCGCTCCAACAATTTGCCCACGTTAGAATTCACTTATCGCCGGCCGCGGTGGTCTCGCGGTTCTAGGCGCGCAGTCCGGAATCGTGCGACTGCTACGGTCGCAGGTTCGAATCCTGCCTCGGGCAGTTAGTTAGGTTTAAGTAGTTCTAAGTTCTAGGGGACTGATAACCACAGCAGTTGAGTCCCATAGTGCTCAGAGCCAATTCACTTATCTCTGACATAATGCACTTACAGCTACACAGAACACTGTTCTGACCATGTGTCGAGGCCACTGTATAGGTGCCACCCGTGGTTAAATGCAACTGGTAACAGCGTAATGTTCAGGCTTGACAGCGTCTGCATTTATGTTCAAGCACAGGTTTCTCGCGGTGCTTTCATAGTTCTTCCAACACCTCTACATATTCGTCACAGTCAAAATGCGGACATCCTGCAAACCAAGCAGTTTTCTTCCTGTGATTAAGGTTTCATTCAAATTCTTCATTAACCCCTCAGTGTATCCAGTTTACCGTCCCTATGTGGATGAACTTTCGCTCATTTCCGATAGTTTCGCTATACCACTCACTACAAGTACCGTAAGTTATAAAAATTTCATACCAGTATTGGTTCTCCTCATTAATATATATTCTGATAAAAGCACCGGAGAGACTACTGTGTTTGTTTCTAATTATTAATTTTGTGGTTATTAAATTTTAGTGAAGTCGGTTACAGAAATTTACTGTGTTTTAGTTTAAGACTCATTGTTTAATTCGACACAATTTCAACGAAAATTCAGCTTTTATAGCACAAGAGTCTCTATTGTTTCCCGGAGGCTGTGTAAATTACGCCGCAATCTTGACATCATACATTTTGTGAAAATGGATGTACGTATGTATGTGCGTGCGTATGAATAAAGTCTCCTCCTAAATCACTGGACCTATTCCAACCAAACTTGTTTATCATATCCCTTACTGACAGGCAACGATCGCTGTCGAGGTAAGAACCACCAGTCTATCATAGCTCAAGAGATATGACAATATAAACAATGAGATGCGTGAAAAACTATCGCATTATTCCTGACATTTAAATTTGTTACTTGTTTGCTACTAACTAAATAAACAAAAAAATAGTTTTGCAGCAACTCGGCTCCTAGAGTTCCAGAAACTGTACAGAAAATTGGAATAGAGATCGACATAAACATCATTTCCGCCCTTTTTATTGCTCATGAAAACCACACAATGCGTGTTGTGCCATCATACAGCGAGACCTTCAGAGGCTGTGGTCCAGATTGCTGTTCACATCGGTACCTCTAATATCCAGTAGCACGTCCTCTTGCATTGATGCATGCCTGTATTCGTCGTGGCATACTATCTACAAGTTCATCAAGGCACTGTTAGTCCAGATTGTCCCACTCCTCAACGGCGATTCGGCGTAGATCCCTCAGAGTGGTTGGCGGGTCACGTCGTCCATAAACAGCCCTTCTCAATCTATCCCAGGCATGTTCGATAGGATTCATGTCTGGAAAACGTGCTGGCCACTCTAGTCGAGCGATGTCGTTATCCTGAAGGAAGGCATTCACAAGATGCGCACGATGGGGGCGCGAATTGTCGTCTATGAAGACGAATGCCTCGCAAATATGCTATGGTTGCACTGTCGGTCGGAGGATGGCATTCACGTATCGTACAGCCGTTACGGAGCCTTCCATGATCACCAGCGGCGTACGTCGACCCCACATAATGCCACCCCAAAACAGCAGGGAACCTCCACCCTGCTGCACTGGCTGGACAGCGTGTCCAAGGCGGTCAGCCAGGCCGACGATTGTCTGGTTGAAGGCGTATGCGACACTCATCGGTGAAGAGAACGTGATGCCAATTCTGAGTGGTCCATTCGGCATCTTGTTGGGCCCATCTGTACCGCGCTGCATTGTGTCGTGGTTGCAACGATGGACCTCGCCATGGATATCGGGAGTGAAGTTGCGCATCGTGCAGCCTATTGCGCACAGTTTGAGTCGCAACACGACGTCCTGTGGCTGCACGAAAAGCCTTATTCAACATGGCGGCGTTGCTGTCAGGGTTCCTCCGAGTCGTAATCCGTAGGTAGCGGTCATCCACTGCAGAGTAGCCCTTGGGCCTGAGCGAGGCATGCCATCGACAGTTGTTGTCTCTCTGTATCTCCTCCATGTCCGAACATCACCGCTTTGGTTCATTCCGAAACGCGTGGACACTTCCCTTGTTTAGAGCCCTTCCTGGAACAAAGTAACAATGCGGACGCGATCGAACCGCGGTCCTGACCGTCTAGGCATGGTTGAACTACAGACAACACGAACCGTGTAGCTCCTTCCTGGTGGAATGACTGGAACGGATAGGCTGTCGGTCCCCCTCCGTCTAACAGACGCTGCTGATGCATGGTTGTTTACATCTTTGGGCGGGTTTAGTGACATCTCTGAAGACTCAAAAAGACTGTCTCTGTGATACAATATCCACTGTCAACGTTCATCTTCAGGAGTCTGGGAACCGGAGTGATGTAAAACCTTTTTTGATGTGTGTATATTCGCAGCACATTTTGTAGACATTATCCACATACGTCACAGACTGTACCTACATAAATGCATCATTGTACGACACATAGTTAAAGAATATGACGTCATAAACACTGAAATATTTGAAAATATTCCACGTAATGCCTGAAGTTCTAATACATTTGTTAGCCGGCCGGAGTGGCCGTGCGGTTCTAGGCGCTACAGTCTGGAACCGCTTGACCGCTACGGTCGCAGGTTCGAATCCTGCCTCGGGCATGGATGTGTGTGATGTCCTTAGGTTAGTTAGGTTTAAGTAGTTCTCAGTTCTAGGGGACTGATGACCAACGATGTTAAGTGCCATAGTGCTCAGAGCCATTTGAACCATTCTAATACATTTGTTATTTACTGCTAAGACACTACTACCGTTGAGTCAACTTAAGGGAATCCCTGACACTTAGCAGCATTTTCGACAGCTTTCAACTACGTAGTGTAAACTGCTGTAGGCCAAAACAATAACCGTCTACTGAGTTATCAGGAGGCGTTGCAATAGAGACGTTTACAAAATCACGCTGTAGGTTCGCGGAGCATCTACACTTATAAATTTGCACATTATGCATATTTCTTTGTACGACTGTTTTATAGTTTTAAAGGAGTTTTCGAGAGTACATGGAAATGAATTTTTTTCGACATTACACTAGAAACACAGTTCACTTTTTTCCCCGTTTCTTATAGAAAGTTGGCAAAATTAAAAAATGGTTCAAATGGCTCTGAGCACTATGGGACTCAACTGCTGAGGTCATTAGTCCCCTAGAACTTAGAACTAGTTAAACCTAACTAACCTAAGGACATCACAAACATCCATGCCCGAGGCAGGATTCGAACCTGGACCGCAGCGGTCTTGCGGTTGCAGACTGCAGCGCCTTTAACCGCACGGCCACTTCGGCCGGCAAAGTTGGCAAACTGAATACCAGGGCAGTATTCAATTCGTCAGTTAGTTTAATAATAAATTCGGAGTTGCAATGAAACTGAACTTTAAAAATCTGTTGCCTCAAATACCAGCTCTACAGAAAACACCACAGATTTGACCAAAAGGGAATGTAACGTTTTTTTGGTACGATTTTTCTCGTAATGGATCGAGGTAGACACTGAGTGCGACGTGTAACTTAAACAGTGATTGTTTTCCGAAGTTCCTCCCTCAGTTCATAAGGTTCAAATGGCTCTGAGCACTATGGAACTTAACTTCTGAGGTCATCAGTTCCCTAGAAATTAGAACTACTAACTAACCTAAGGACATCACACACATCCATGCCCGAGGCAGGATTCGAACCTGCGACCGTAGCCTTCGCGCTGTTCCAGACTGTAGCGCCTAGAACCACTCGGTCACTCCGGCAGGCTCCGACCAGTCGCTTTGTATGGTTGTAAGTGCTGGCCGACTACAGTTGAGACAGAATAATTCTAGGCGCTTTATTGTACGTCAGTCAGCATCACGTTGTCTTGTGGTTAGCGTTGCTGACTCTCCATCATGGGGCCCGGGTTCGGTAAGCAACCATGTCGGGGATTTTCTCCACTCGGTGCTGGGTGTGTATGTTGTCCTCATCATCATTTGATCATCATCGACGCTCAAGTCGTCCAAGGGGCACGAAATATAAAGAATTGCACCAGGCAGCCGATCTCCCCAGATGGGAACTTCCTGTCAAGTATGCGATAAACACATTTCATTGCAACTAGTAGTAAAATAATCCCATTCCATATTGACGTGGTGATACAGCAATCCTCTATTGTTGCTATTTAAAAAAAACGGTCGTAGTTAGTACAATAGTATCTATTATCTAAAGACCAACGGTTTTCGCCCGGAAAAATCAGTAATTTTCTGTCAAAAAGTAATATTCCTGACGGATGGTTTTTGGCCGAAAATTTCTGGTTTCTTAACATAATATGGTGATGCCCTATCCGTGCGAAACGCATTGTTTTTAAGATAATAAAGAAATATTGTACAACCTACGTCTGTTTTCTAAATAGTGGTAGTGAAAAGTCTTTCTTTGGAAATGACGGATGGTGCATGAGAATAATGCTTCATGTACATGATACGTATGGGTGTGAAATGTACGAATAGGGGAAAATATCCGTAGACTCATATTAATCACCTTTATTTAAATATATCTTTGTTATGATCTTGTAACATTTATCTTACTTTGACAACTGGGTGCAATAGACTTGTGCTCATTTCCACTGCCTTTGTTTGAGCACATTTGATGCTAATCAAGAGGCGGCTACTCAACATCTTGCGAATGAATCTACGCCCATGTTTTCCTTTACCTACAACCTCATATTCCTACTTCCAAGTTCTTATAAGAATTGAGTGACGCCATTTGCAACTCAGTTGTCGTGAATGAAGGACTAGAACATACACTGCCGGCAAAAAGTTAGTAGCCGGCCAGTGTGGCCGAGCGGTTCTAGGCACTTCAGTCTGGAACCGCGCGTCCGCTGCGGTCGCAGGTTCGAATCCTGCCTCGGGCATGGATGTGTGTGATGTCCTTAGGTTAGTTAGGTTTAAGTAGTTTTCAGTTCTAGGGGACTGATGACCTCAGATGTTAAGTCTCATAGTACTCAGAGCCATTTGAGCCAAAAATTTAGTACATCTGGAAAGACGATGTCGATCTCGATCAGATGACGGCATATGCCACCTAGGAGTTAGTATACCCTTTAATATTAATGCTCGTAGCTATAAGGCTCAGCGTGGTGCAAACGTTTGAAGAAAGCAGGCAACCATGCCACGGAAACGCCCTCGTGATTCCTGCAGTCAACTGAGTGTGTTTGAAAGGGGTCGGATTGAGGCCTTCCGATTGGCGAAATGGTCCTTTCGGAGAACTGCCACGTGAATCGGACATGCTGCGTCAGTTGTGGAGCAATGGGGGTATCAGTGGTCACGTAAACATTCTCACACCCCTAGACGAGGTTCTGGACGTCCACACAGCACAGTACAGCCACCAGGGTCGTCGTAGTGTAAGGGCAGGAGTGGGAGATCGTACAGATACCACAGCACAGGTAAGAGGGCTTGTGAGCCCAGGCGTGTCACCGTGGACTGGAACCGGTCATTAGCACAGGACTACGGCCGTGTACACCTCTGGCCCGTATTCCCCTCACGCCACAGCATCGACCTCCACGGCTCGACTGATGCCGCCAGAGGATCATTTGGGAGGTGGACGCGCCGTGGTCTTCAGCGGTTTCTGCCTTCTCGCAAGTGATGGTCGTTTGCGCGCGAGACTGAGTGCTGTCTCGTAGCGTGCGTTCGTCCAAGACACACTAGTCGCACCCCAGGCCATGTGGTATGGGGTGCGATCAGCTGTAACTCTCGTTCATCTTTGGTGTTTCTGGAGGGGAAGCTAACCAGCGTTCGGTACTTGCAGAATATTGTTAGGCTGGTTCTTTTGCCGTCCTTGAGACAGGAAAGTGTTACAGGATACTGCTCGCTGACACATTGCACGTGAAACTCAATGTGCTCTGCAAGTCGTGCAGGAACTTCCCTGGTCAGCACGATCTCCGGACTTGTCTCCAGTCGAGCACGCTTGGCATATGATGGGACGAGAAGTGACTCGTGCTACTCGGCAACGAAAATCTTTTGCAGAACTACGAGAAGAAGTCTAGCAGGCGTATCATAACGTGTCCCAGAATCACATTCGCCATGTGTACGATCGATAGGATGCCAGTTTCTGTGCCTTCATTGTCACCAATGGAGACTACGCCACAAATTAGTATGGGTGTTTCAGTATAGGTCGATACCTGGTGTTTCAGAACCGCTTGTGCTATTGATTTGTAAGTGTAATCATTTCATGTACTCCCTATGCTGTGTTGCAAGAATAAATCTTAAGTGAACTGGGTCCCTATAAAAGAGTACAGAACTTTTTTCCAAGGTGGAAAAAAACATTATGTGGATTGATAAAATACGAAGTGAAGAAGTCCTTCAAGTGTGAGGAAATGCGTCCGGGGAACAGGTTAGTGGGACATCGAGGAACAGTTAGTTAAGCGCTGGAAAGGGCAGAAGCGGGGAAAAGGAACATACAAAGACTAGATTGTGCAAAATACTATATGTAGGAAATTGGGCGGCATAGTAAATATATGTAAATGTATGATGTTGTTGGTCAAACTGGGTGGGTTAAGCTGCCTGTCGAAATGGATATTATTGCTCAACACACTTTCGCCTCTTTCCTTGCGGATATGTCAGTTACGTTGTACAAGTTTTTGTAGAGTGTAGATGAGTGTAATGGGTGTATAGATAGAGTAGTGTCATATTTCTGTTTTACGTGATGACGAGAGAAGGGGAAGGATGAAAGCTGGTGCTGGCACATAGCCTATTCCTCAGCACGAAGGGGGCCGCCGAAATTAACATCACCAACAACATTGTTATGAATGACATTTTCACTCTGCAGCGGAGTGTGCGCTGATATGAAACTTCCTGGCAGATTAAAACTGTGTGCCGGACCGAGACTCCCACTCAGGACCTTTGTCTTTCGTGGGCAAGTGCTCTACCAACTGAGCTACCCAAGGACGACTCACGCCCCGTCCTCACAGCTTTACTTCTGCCAGTACCTCGCCTCCTACCTTCCAAACTTTACAGAAGCTCTCCTGCGAACCTTGCAGAACTAGCACTCCTGAAAGAAAGAAGTAAAGCTGTAAGGACGGGGCATGCATCGTGCTTGGGTAGCTCAGTTGGTAGAGTACTTGCCCGCGAAAGGAAAAGGTCCCGAGTTCGAGTCTCGGTCTGGCGCACAGTTTTAATCTGTCAGGAAGTTTCAACATTGTTGTGCCTTCACTTCATGTGACACTACAGAGGGGTTTGGTATTTACTCCAGGATATTGGCACAATAAGTCGTGGTGAGGAACTTTGCGCCACCAGCTCTCTTCTTGCCTGTCAAATAATGGCAAGTGAAATTTCATCCGCCACCAGGATTCGAACCGGTTTACCTCCGCGTGGAGCACGACCGCACTGGTGCGCGTTAGCGAACTCGGCTTCGGAGACGGGTTTGGGTATAGTAGTCACGCAAATCTGAATATACTAGCACAAGACTGAAAGACAGAAGCATGAAAGTACTTCCAAACAGTGATGGCTGATAATACGTTTCGTGATTTGCGTAACTTCAAGTTTCTCTAAATTAAGTGTTAGTTGTCCCTCCCCACTTCCAAGAGTAGGTACATGCTACGCCAAGATGGATATGAGGTTCATATTCTTTTCACATCTGCTTCATTTATATTAAAACTCTCTAGAAATAGTAAATAATATATCCAATATTCAAATGGTGCAAATGGCTCTAAGCATTATGGGACTTAACCTCTGAGGTCATCAGTCCCCTAACTAACCTAAGGGCACCACACACATCCATGCCCGAGGCAGGATTCGAACCTGCGATCGCAAAAGCAGCCCGGTTCCGGACTGAAGTGCCTAGGACCTGCTCGGCCACAGCGGCCGGCTATCCAATATTAATGAAGCTGAAAACCCACAATAAAGTTCATCGTGGCGATGAATATAATGGTGTGTGAGGGGTACTTCAAAGAGTTTTTATTTCGCAAAAGTCTCGTTTTTTTTGTTACGGTACACTCAGCTTTGTTCTGGCCCACTGTCAGCCGTACCATGAAGCTGTCAATCTACGCCTTCTGTAGTCCGTATTTCGACAGATGAGCTACTGGACGCCGCGCGGGATTAGGCGACCGTTCTGAGGCGCTGCAGTCATGGACTGTGCGGCTGGTCCCGGTGGAGGTTCGAGTCTTCCCTCATGCATGGGTGTGCGTGTTTGCCCTTAGGATAATTTAGGTTACGTAGTGTGTAGGCTTAGGGACTGATGACCTTAGCAGTTAAGTCCCATAGGATTTCACATACATTTAAACATTTCGATGAGCTACTGGACAATGTCTTGTAACACACAAAACTTCAGTTTTATAGATCCAACATCAGTTTTTTCACGATACACCGGATGTCCCAGTAACCTAGAATATAAATGCAAAAATCTGCTATGTGGAAAGGTAATTCAATTTGTATTTTGAACATACATATTTGTTGCAAGTCATGTTGTACTGAATTGTGGTATCTGACCAGAAATAAAGAGACTAAAATATGCCTTGCCAGATTATACTTCTTGACACTGCGTATACAAAACGACAAAAATATATGAGTTAGCTTGATTGGGATGGGTAGAGCTGTAACGGAAGCTTTATAATCCCCAAAAGCAACTACTTTTGTCCGCTCTTGCATACAGGCTCTCTCTAATGTTTCCAGTATTTCCTGTCGTCAAACGACACTGTAAAATTCAAATAAAACTTCTTGAAACAGTCCATACATTCTTCTGTACTTCTCCAATGCTCCCTCAATTGTCAATCTACGATTTGTTTTGGTCTTTCAAACTTTTATGTTCTGTCAATCGTCATTATAATAGGTCAACACTTTCTGTACTACAGTTTGGTGCCATTCTTCCTAAGAGGTGTACGTTTTTCAGATTCATTCCAAAAAGTGATCTCTCAGTATTTCTTCTGATTGCAGTTTCCTCACCACAGATCTTCTCAAAGTCGGCATTCCCGCCTAGAAGTTAGAAGCAGAATTACTTATTTTGGTATGTTGAAGATTCATTCGAAACTTATTCACGTTGTTAATGGACACTTCTAATAACTAAGGTGAACTGTAACTTCGTGAGTTATATGTTTTTTGAATACGTTTCGATTCCATCTATTTATACCTATAAACTCATTTTGTTCCAGAGTTGTCGTCATCATCGTTTAATTGGTATTGAGCTTTAATCATATCTGTTTTACATTTTCTCAAGTTGCCGTGTCTGACGTCTTTTAAGCTGTCTGCTATTAATACCGTATCGGCTGCAGCTGAGGGATGATGAAGTGTTTCGTCACATGAATTTTAACCTCTAAAATGCCTGTTTTAAGATAACCCAAACCAGAAATAACTACTTTAGGTCGCATTATGTCTACTTGACTAATGCCCTGCCTGTGAGGTATCTTTCTGTTAGAGATGATGGCCATCATCATTACCATCGTAATAATCGTTGTTGAAAAACCTCGAAGGATGCTTGGTATTACAAAGAAGAAAATGCACAAAAAGTAATATGCTAAGAGTATAAAAAATAATTCGGCGAAATTTGCAGTGCCTTAATGAAATGTTATAAATCGCTTTCGTCTGAATCAGATTTTCAATATCGGTACTCCGGAAAGTCATTAAAACTACCATGATATAGTTTTCCTTATCTGCCAATTTGTTTTCTTGATGAACAGCTACGGCAGTTATTGGAAGCGGTTATTATGTCGAGGTAATCATAACAGCCATCTCGCTCACAAGCGGATGGCTTAAATGAACGGAAAAACACGGCTCTTATCTTCTCGAGCGCAACATTCGCCGTAACAAAAACGCAATGTATTTCGGTAATGAGTTTGGGTCGATTTTCGCTCACCCTAATTCAATAGCCTGGTAGTGGCAGGAGCTCGATTATTGGCAATGGCATCAGAGTTCTGCTCACAGTGATTTCAGCCTTGCAGATGTGCTACACGTGTTTCAGAAACTGCCCAGCACACACTGCAGTGATCCGCGAACGTATAATAGAACTGCGTACGGTATGGATATTAATGAATTTTCAATTTAGATCCATACTGAGGTTCAAGGTGCATCGAACAAGTCAGAAAACTTATAAGAAAAGTTGATTTTTAATATTGTTAAAGTCAGTTTAAACTGTTTCTTAAACCAATGAATGACGTCGCTCAGTCAATATCGTACTGTACCCCCACAAGTTGCGATGTTTCTGCTCGCTACTTTAAATGATAAACGTAACACAGAAACGATTTTCCAGTTTTTATTCAACAAAAGATGAATGTTGAGCGGCCAAACTGTTTTCTGAAAGCTACGCAACTGTACGTTTATGCTCACAAATGCTTAATAATGATTAAATATGAGTAGTCGTGGAAAAAATTATCTGTAGCAAATAGTACAACACAGCCAAATTTACACTGCTTCTTGTTATAAAAACCTAGATTTCAAAGAAAAGCAAGCTATTTAAATGAATACATATCAGTTTAACATCAGATGTAGTCATTATTACAACCTGAAAAAGGAAAAATACGCAGAATCACCTTGACGTGGTAATTAGAACAAGGAAGTTTCCGTATTTACATTACTGGATGCCTTACAATGCTTTTAGAGCTTTCCAGTTTAAAAAAAATATCCACCCCGCTTACTTTGATGTTGTCACAAATACTGTCATGGCAGCATTTACTTCGCTGTCCCTGTAATTACGTTTCACTGAATCTTAGCTAGAATACATCGTCAGACATTACAGCTCGACATTTATAACCAGACCTCCAAACGAGAATTCCAATTTGCTTACAAAAGATAGGAGCCATAAGTTAATAAGTATTCCGAAAATTCTTCGTATAACAGAAATTGTTCTTAATTTAAGCTCGAAGTAATTACCTATATTAGGACGGAATTACGGCGATCTTTCTTTTGGTATCGTAAAATATGCCACATTAAAAAATCAAAAGCATAGTAACATCACTTGCATCATTTACTGCTGTTTGAATTGATAGATATTGGTATTACCATCATATACTCACAGATCAAAATAGTTGCGGAAGGTGTAATCACGTAGCAGGGTGGCAGACCTATATTACTGCGTGGCGTCAAGCAATTTAATAGTACTTTGTTTACCTACAGAAGCTTTCGACAACGTACGACGATGGAAATCCTCAGAAAAATACACTCATGCTCATAAATTAAGGATAATTGCAGAATGTGGAGCCACACAACGTGGCACTACACAGAACTGGCGCTAATAGTATAGGCACATACGGAACACGCACTACACAGATCTGTGAGTCAACAGTATTGGTGATAAGTTGGGAAAACCGTCCCGAAACACATGTGCTACAAAACGTCACTGTTTCCTGCGCATGTACCCCGACATCAATATGAGATATGATCACCACGCACACGTAAACAGGCCGCACAACGAGTTGGCACACTTCAGTGCCTGTCGGAGCTCCTGAAGTGTCATAGGGGTTTGAAGACGTGCAGCGATACGTCGACCGAGAGCATCCCAAACGTGCTCGATGGGCTTTAGGTATGGAGAACAGGTAGGCCACTCCATTCGCCTGATACCTTCTGTTTCAAGGTACTTCTCCTCGATGGCAGCTAGGTGGGGCCGTTCGTTATCATCCATTAGGTGGAAGGTGGGACCCACAGCACGCCTGAAAAGGCGGACACATTGGTGCAAATTTGTCGTCCAGATACACCTGACCTGTTACAGTTCCTCTGTCAAAGACATGCAGGGGTGTACGTACACCAGTCATAATCCCACCCCGCACCAACAAACCACGACCTGCATACAGGTCCCTTTCAAGGGCATTAAGGGGTTGTAATCTGGTTCCTGGTTCACGCCAGATGAAAACCCGGCCAGAATCACTGTTCAGAATATACCTGGACTCGTCCGTGAACATATCCTGGGACCACTGTTCCAATGACCATGTACTTGACACCAGGCTTTACGGGCTCTCCTGTGACCAGGGGTCAGTGGAATGCACCTTGCAGTTCTCCAGGCGAATAAACCATGTCTGTTCAGTCGCCTGTGGACTGTGCGTCTGGAGACAACTGTTCCAGTGGCTGCGGTAGGGTCTCGAACAAGGCTACCTGCAGTACTTCTGCGATCACTGATGGTGAGATATCAGTCTTCTTGTGGACGTCCCGTATTGTAGCGCGTGGACACGTTTCCTGTCTACTGGAATCGTTGCCATAATCTTGAGATCACACTTTGTGGTACACGGAGGGCCGCGCTACGAACTGTTGTGTTTGACCAGCCTCCTGTTGCCCTGGTATTCTACCCCTCATAACGTCATCAATATGTGTTCTTTGAGCCATTTTCAACACACAGTCACCATTATTACGTCTGAAAGCGTCTGCACACTTACTCGCTGCACCGTACTCGAACATGCACGTCTGCGTATGTGGATTGCTGTAGGCGCCATCGTGCGACGACCGCAGGTCAAATGCGCCGCATGGTCGTACCCCGACGTGATTTAAGCCTGTAAACCGCCCACCAGAGCGTTGTTTCACCATGTATCAGTATTATCCTTAATTTATGAGCATGAGTGTAGGAATACTCTTTAGGGAAAGACGGATGAAATACAATATGTCCAACCAAAAGGGAGCAATAAGAATGGAAGAGCCAGTGATATGTCCCAAATTAAGAAGGACATAAGACGGGGATGCACTCCTTTACTGTTCAACGGGTGTTTTGAGGAAAATCGATGTAAACTACAGAAAAAGACAATATATACAATTAGTACAAGAACCACGAGGGAACAATGATACTGAAAGACCAAGAACGAAACGATCGGATTAAAACTGGCAAGTCAGGGTAGCAATCTTTTACCGCCACTGCTCAATCTCTGCATCGAAGAAGCAATGAAGGAAATAAAAGAAAGGTTCAAGAGTGAGACTGAACTTCAAAGTGAAGAAATATCATTGATAAGATGGACCTGATGGAAGGAATGAACAGTCTCACCCGTGGCGAATACAGATTAAGAGTAAATCGATGAAAGGTGAAAGTAATGAGGAGTGGCAGAAAGGAGATTGGTTATCACGAAGCAGAGAAAGTGAATGAATTCTGCTATCTTGGAAGCAAAATAACGCCTCACGGACGAAGCAAGGAGGACATAAGAAGTAGTCTAGAACAGAAAAGGTAGCATTCCTCGTCAAAAGAATATTGCGAATATCAAACGTAGAATGTCGTCGATATTGCGCTGTGCTGTAAGGGTGCCATGGATGACAACCAAAGGGATCCTTCTACGAAAAGAAATGGTACCCCAATCCATCACTCCTGATTGTCGGTCCGTATGGCGGGCGACAGTCAGATTGGTATCACAGAGCTGTCCGGCGCGCGTCTCCTGAGACGTCAGCGATCTCATCGGGGCTCGGTTCGTAGCGGGACAAGTTACTAAAGGCAATTCTACTCCAATCAATGAGATTCGAAGCCGATTGTGCCCGATACTACTGCAAAGAGGCTTGTTGGTGTACAGAGGTCAATAGTAGTCGGCGCAAGGAGTGCCATGAGGTCTGCCTCCTTTCTGTGAGTCACTTATTAGTGATCGTTGTGGTCACTGGAGCACAAGTTTCACGTCGGATCGATAATAATGATTAATCCGGGGCTCTGAGTGCTCGGTCCTCACGTTCTGTCATCTCTTGAGGTCAGCCATGGTTCATCCATTCCTGCCAACGTCATCCAACAGCGGCATCGCTCCTATTCAAACGTCGAGCGATTCGCCGTTACTCTAACCGGCATCTTTGAGCCCAACTGCGTACCCTCTCAAATGTTGATATCTGCGTTTATTGTTCGCGCACCTGTCTGCGAGGCATAGTTACTGTTCAACTGAGTACACGAAATGAAATTCGCAAAGATTTTTTGCACTGCTATAGAGATGTCCATGCCATCTGAGCTGTGAAATTGCGCTGCAGCGTCACTATGCATCCATCGGCCGCCAATGTTCACAGTTTTGCGGTTTTCGTCGATACCTGCATCAATATAAATTTGTGACCAACTTGCGTAACTCCTTCGTATTGCGTCTTTTTTGTCTTAGATTATATTATTCCAGTGACCACAAAATCGATTCAAATTTACAAATTACTTTGCTGTATGAGCCGGCTATCAGTATGACGTTGCACTCCCTTTGGGCTGGATACCTGCACTGATCCGGTTTGGAATGATATCATATCCTTTGACGTACTGGCCCACAACTGTTGTAACTGGTGCTTGATGTCCTCGATACTGGCTTTGGAACAGAGTTAACGTCCGATCTGGTGTCACATATTTACTATCCGGAACAGATTTGGGGATCTTGCTGGCCACGGGAGTGCCTCAGCATCTCGCAAACAGTTCATAAGACTCATACCGCGTGTAAAAGAGAATTTTTCTGTTGAAAAATGGTTCCTTGACACTGTCAGATGAAACACATGAAGTCGCGGAATGTCCACGACATAGCGTTGTGGCGTCAGAGTTTCATGAATCACTATCAGTCAATGACTGGCCACACAATAACGTCAGGAGTAACACTGCTGTGCCTTTACAAAACGTTGGTCGAGTGTTCATCGCCATAGTCGACGACGACGGTCGCACGGGGTAATGCAGAACCGTAGTTCTTCGTTAAACACAATGCAGCACGTCAGCAGTCCATTCTTCCCGGTATCGGTCCAAAGCCAAACGCTGCCGCTTATGTTATGGTGTTAACTGCAGTATACACACAGTTCACAACTTCTTTAATCGGGCCGCTGCTACTTTTCGACAAACGATTTGGGTTGACACAGTGTTGCGGGAAGTCCATTACTTGTTTTCGGCTGGTAGGTGCAGATGTGAAGCCGTTGCATTGTGCGTAGTGCGATCCTCCATAGTGGAGGCCGGACATGGAAGACTAAAACCTTGACGACCATCATTTCTGTCCTCACGTTCTCATGCGGTCTAACTCTGGGCCACAGTCACATTCGAAAGCCTCACAAATCTGGATATTGCACGACTCGACTAGCCACCCAAACTGAGTGTCGCAACAAGAAGCTTTTCAAACTCAGTCAGATCTTGATAACGCTATCTCACACGAGTGCACAGCATCTCTGTGTGCTTCACAACGATCATTCAACATCTGACGCTGTTCACGTGTCTTACATAACCTACCGTATACCAGGTCTGGTAACAAGGCTAAACCCGAACAACAGTAATGCACTTTCGTGACCATACTACCTGTCAACCCATACTACATCTCTATCCGTTTACTTACCCGCCGATGGTGTGTACGTCTACGAAGTGTCGGTGGCACCCGATCATGTCATCTCATTGCCATACTTTTTTTTTCAAAGAATTTTAATTGTAATGTTCTGATGCCAGTATCCAAAAACAATATATGTATGTCATAAGACCAAATGTCAGTAAAATATACGACGGGTGTTCAATAAGTAATGCAACACCATTTTTTTCTGAAAGAGGGTTAGTTTTATTCAGAATTCCAGTACACCGTATTATTCCGCACTGTTTTGGCTACGAAACTCTATTTTGGAACATGATGTCCTTTCAAGGCGACGGGAGGGCCTCTATGCCTGCATGGTCCCATTCTACTGGTCGATGTTGAAGCCAAAACCTTGCTGCATCAAGAACCTCCCCATCATCCTCGTATTGTTTCCTGTGGAGTGCATCCTTCATTGGACCAAATATATGGAAGTCGGCAGGTGCGAGGTCCGATTTGTAAGGTGGATGAGGAAGAACAGTTCAGTGGAGTTCTGTGAGCTCCTCTCGTGTGCACAGACTTGTGCGAGGCCTTGCTTTGTCATGGAGAAGAAGAAGGTGGTTTGCATGTTTGTGACGACGAACACTATAAAGTATTTATTTCTCCAGTTTCCTTAGGGTAGCACAATACACTTCAGAGTTGATCGTTGCACCATAAGGGAGGACATAAAACAGAATTAATACCTTGAGAGTCCCAGCAGATTGTCACCATGACTTTACCAGCGAAGCGTGCAGCTTTGAACTTTTTCTTCGGAGTGGAGGTGGTGTGGCGCCAATCAGTGGAGTGCCGTTTTGTTTCCTGTTCGATATGATAAACTCATACAAGTGTAGGTTTCCATGGACGTTGTCACGGTCAATAAAATTCTTCTGGGTATGTGACCGCATTGTCTATATCTAAAATTCTGCTTGATTCCGTACACTACCGCAAATGGCCTTCCTCAGGGTGTTTTTGCACATTCACTATGCCGTTACATATCCAGAAGAGTTTTATTGACTGTGATGAACCAATGTTCCGTCACCTATGATGATGTTCGACAAAAAATTGTTAAGCTCAGCCTCGTAACGAGCTAGCAATTCCACACAGATGATCCTTTGTTGTCTTTATGCTCCTCTGTTAGGCGGCGGGAAAGGCAGCGAGCACACACCTTTGAGTATCCAAAATGGTGGACGAATGTGGAAGCACTGCCTACAGAGACGTCCAGTTGAGTAGCGAAGTGTTTGATTGTGATCCGAAGATCACCTCGAATGAGAGTGTCCAGACGTTCCAACGCTGCAGGAGAGACAACTATGTGCAGCCAGCCGGCACTCGGGAGATGGGACAGGTTGCGCGATTTGTTGCGGTGATGTCAGACGCCTCGCCTAACGACTCACCGTGCTTTTGTTCACTGCCAGATCTCCGTAGACATTCTGCAAGTGCCTATGGATGTCTGCGATGCTATGGTTTTCCGTCGAAAGAAACTCAGTGACAGCTCTCTGCTTAATATGCACCTCCGTTATAAACGCCATTTTGATTGCTACGTATAGAGCTTACCGGAACTTCACGAAACTACAGGTGTTGAATCGGGAATATTCCAAGATGTCCCACAACAAGTTCTGGATGTTTTTCAACCGAAATTGGCCAAGAAATAAGTGTGATGCCTTAGTTATTGAAAGCCCCTCGTTTAAAAAAAGGAGTACAGTTGGGTCTAACGTAAGAGACACCCAGGCACGGCCACAGCGCCTCCAGTGGCCGGGGTCTGCAACCGGAGCGCGCCGGGTGGCCAGTAACTCGCGACTCCCTCCTCCGCTGCCTCCACCTCCACCGGCGCAGACTAAGTGATGAGTTGCCGCCGCCGGTAACGCGATATTTTCCTGCCTCGCCTCGCCCAGCCGGGTCTCGGAACGGAAGTCGCCTGCTCCTAATGTCTCTGAACGAGCCCGCTAACTGCGCCCACACAAATCCACGCCTAGGCTCCTCCCGGGACCTCCGCCGGCGCCATCCACCCTCCCACCCCGCTTCTCGCTTGCTCACCTGGCCTCCTCTTCCTCTGTTTGCCTGCACCGCCCTACACACCTACCGAGAGTTCTCGCGGCGCCAGCGGAACCTCTTACCGGATGGTGGTGCGCTGTGTCACTTGTGACTATTATGTAATCGTCAACTGCATCAAATGTTAAAAATTTATCAGACAAAGAAATTACGCAACGAAAGAGTATAATGAAGAACAGCTGCTTGCTCTAGTACATCGGAATGGATATGAAATGAGGTGATGTGGATGATGATGATGATGATGATGATGATGTGTTGGTTTAAACCCGTGGTCGTCAAACTTGTCTGCATAAGAGCCAATGTTGACAGTGTAGAGTGACATAACGGGCCGCGTAGGAATTGGAGGTGGGAAGGGGGGGGGCGGGTGCGAGGGAGGTTGCAACTCAAACAGAAATTCAATTTTCGCTTAACCATGGTTACTTTTAAGAGGTTATCAATTACACATTTTGAATTTACGTATTTTAACGTATCACTCCAAATATTTTTAAGTGAGAAAGATAAGTAATGAATTGCAACTATATGCATTTTTTGATGGCTTATATAGTGGCCAGTTCCATATGGAGGCCGGGTCTGTGGCTAGTGGCATCGCGTCAGGTTCCTATGTTTGATTTTATGATTTACGACTACGGTTCTTAGGCATCATCACGTGCTAGTACGTAAAAGAATACGAAGCGGCTACAGCAGACGGTTTTCACTTGGACTTTTGCCCAAAAAAATGTTCAAATGTGTGTGAAATCTTATGGGACTTAACTGCTAAGGTCATCAGTCCCTAAGCTTAGACACTCCTTAACCTAAATTATCCTAAGGACAAACACACACACACCCATGCCCGAGGGAGGACTCGAACCTCCGCCAGGACCAGCCGCACAGTCCATGACTGCAGCGCCCTAGACCACTCGGCTAATCCCGCGCGGCTGAACTTTTGCATTAGGCGAAATGTAACAAAACAGAGGCAGTCCTAAACAGTATAACTTAACTAACTCAAACTTGTCACGAAGGGCTGGAATGGTTAATTGTAGTTTTTTGTACAAAATCATTTAGAAGTCAGTTTTATCTTTTGTATTATGCGTGTTTTTTTGGAAGTGACTAACTATTGTCGGGAGAACACATTGAACACTATTAGTCACCAGTAGTGTGTCCATTTTTCCCGATCGGACGTCATGTCGGCATCAGAGATCCACAGAAGAAACTATCAAACTGAAGTAAATAACAAGAAACTACATTTTTAGTGCAAATGTTCTTTAAGCATTAATATAGTAAAAAAGTTATTACTCTCTATACAACCTGACGTAACAAGAATAATATAATGACTTTTTGCATCAATCGTCTGAAAATTTGAAGAGCTTTTGCTAAAAGATAACGGAACAAGCGTCCTCTGTCAAGCTCACTGACAACAATGGCGAATTCTATTAGAACTTGTGTGACCACTTCGCGGCGGGTAGCAGCGCTGTTCAGGTCAAAAACATGCAGTCGCCACTTTTGCACTACTGTCCAATCTATCGCACCTTCCTCTCACGATCTTACAATTAATGAGTAACCTGTATTAATTAGTGTGTTATATTAATTAATATTAATTAATAACAGTAACTTAAATATGAGACACGATCACAAATGTGTACCAAATGTTCGGAATGTCATTTTTCTTTTACTCATTGTATCGTATTATAATAGCCTTAATTTGAATTCATATTACCTTTAAAGATGGAAGTCTCTATAATGCGAATTGACGAATCCATGTTACATCCGTCTGACATTTATACCACATCAGCTGATCGGTGCTAGTTGCTCACGCTCGTGATTTGTCAGCATTGGAAAACAAACAATAAAATATTCCCCCTCTCACTTCTATTAACCCTGCAGCATACCACTCTGTCCCTGACGTGAACGGGGAGCTTTACTTAGCTAGTGGCCGAATTCACCAACGTCAATAAATTAAGCGCATCATAAAATATTACTGTCTCTGGAAGTATTTTTGTGTGTTACTGAGCAAGAAAAATACATTTTAAAACGATATCAACGTTAGCTGACGTTTTTGGATTCGGCTGTTGGTTACTGTAGAAGCACGTTATTATAAAATACGGTTGAGGAATAGAGGACAGTTCCCCACTTAAATCTGCTTTCGCCTTCTCAGCACAATATAAAATGTACTTGTTTAAATTGTGGACGTATAGTGCATCGTAGCCTGGATGGTCCTGTCACCACAGCATGACGCTAGGACGCAGGTGACAGAGTCGTAGTCGGAGGCGGATCAGATTTATTTTTTGCTACCAGAGTGAACGATATGAGGAGCGCCGCGGCCCCATAGTCGGCTTCATCTGCCGTAGCCTATTGTCCTGCACGACCAGCAACATCTCCTTCCACTGTCGTAAGCCTCTCGGAATAATCAGTTCAACGACAGCCTGCAAGGAAATGACACATGCTGCTTCTTCACTTTCCCTGCTGGTGTTCATCACTGCTTGATCTGCCTGTTCATTTTGTTCATTTGCCTAAATTCCCACTTGCTCTGGTACCCAGAAAAAATACATATTTTCTACACTTTTTAAGAAGGAAAAGGGTGTCTAACATATATCCACACATTTGCTGCAATGCCAGCATGGTAGTAAGGTAATAGAAGCTGATAAGAAAATTATTACTCTGAAGACGCCTCATCTGCTCGAGGGCCTTAAGGATTCTATGGAGCTCCGTAATTAATTTGGAAGAAGAATCCGAAAGACACGGTCGGGGAACACGACTGAGAGCCAGATTCCGCTGCTTTGTACCATCAGTGTACACTATTGTAAAACCGTGATGCGTATCGATTATTTTTAGTTGTCTTTTCATTGATTTGATGCTGCCAGCCACGAATTCCTCTCCTGTGCAGATTTACCTCTACACTTCAGAGTAGCCCTTGCATCCTACATCTTCAATAATTTCTTGGATGTATTTCAATCTCTGTTTTCCCCTCCACAGCTCCCTCTAGCACCACAAAACTTGTGCCCTTACGTCTGAATACATGCCTTATCTTCCTGTCCTTTTTTATTGGCAACGTTTTTCGGATGTTCCTTTCTTCGCCGATTCTGCGGATAACCTCTTCATTATCAGTCCACCTAATTATGAACTTACTTTCACAGCACTACATCTCAAGCGCTTCAGTTCTCTTATTTTCCGGTTTTCGCACAGTCCTTGAGCCATTGCCATACAATGCTGTGCTTCAACAGTACGTTATCAGAAATTTCTTCTTAAAACTAAAGCCTATCTTTGATATTAGTAGACTTCTTTGTGCCAGATGCCCTCTTTGCCTGAGTAGTCGGCTCTTTATGTCCTCTTTGCTCCATGCGTCATGTGTTATTTTGCTTCCAATGTAGAAGAATTCATTCATATTGTCTATTTTGCAGTCACCTGTTTTGTTGTTAAGTTTATCGCTTATCTAATTACTGCTATGCCTCATTACTTTTCTCTTTCTTCGGTTTACTATGAATCCATACTCCACACTCATTAAACCATTCCATTCATCAGCTTCTCTGATTCTTCACCACTTTCACTGAGTATAACAAGGGTGTCAGTGAATCATATCATTGATATTCTTTTATCCTGAAGTTTAATTACACTCTTGAATCTTTTTTTTATTTCTATAAATACTTCTTTTGTGAACAGATTGAACAGGAATAGTGAAAGTCTGCATCTCTTTGTTATACGTTTATCAATCCGAGCACTTCTTTCTTTTTCTTCCATTCTTGTTGTTCTTTCTTGGTTCTTGTACATTCCCTGTTTACATCTACGTGTATACTCTACAAACTACTGTGAAGTTCGTGGCAGTGGTTGCCTCCCATTGTACCAGTTATTAGAATTTTCTCTCGTCCCATTCACGAACGAATCGCGAGAAAAATGATTTCGTTATTCTAGACATGTGTGACCTGTGCTTCCACTACTGAGTACAGTATTTTATTCGCGGGGCGCATCGTAGGTTATACATATAACAAAAAAAAAAAGTTTTGTGTCAACTCGGTTCCGAGAGCGCCGGAACATGTTCAGAAAATTGGAATAGAGATCAACATAAACATCATTTCCGCTCTTTTTATTGCTCATGAGAACCACACATTGCATGTTGTACCACCATACAGAGAGACGTTTAGAGGTGGTGGTACAGATTGCTGTACACACCGGTACGTTTAACACCCAGTAGCATTTTCTCTTGCATTGATTGCCTGTAGTCATCGTGGTATACTATCCACAAGTTCATCAAGGTACTGTTGGTCCAGATTGTTCCATTCCTCCACGGCGATTCGGCGTAGATCCATCAGAGTGATTGGTGAGTCACGTCGTCCATAAACAGCCCTTTTCAATCTATCCCAGGCATGTTCGATAGGATTCATGTCTGGAGAACGTTCTGGCCACTCTAGTCGAGCGATGTCGTTATCCTGAAGGAAAGCATTATAAGATGCGCACGACGGGGGCGCGAATTGTCGTCCATGAAGACAAATGCCTCGCGAATATGTTGCTGATATGGTTGCACTATCGGTCGGAGGATGACATTCACGTATCGTACAGCCGTTACGGCGCCTTCCATGACCACCAGCGGCATACGTCGGCCCCACATAATGCCACCCCAAAACAGCAGGGAACCTACACCTTGCTGCACTCGATGGTCAATGTGTCTAAGGCGTTCAGCATGAGTAGGTTGCCTCCAAACACGTCTCCGACGATTGTTTGCTTGAAGACATATGCGACACTTATCGGTGAAGAGAACGCAATACCAATCCTGAGCGGTCCATTCGGCAAGCTGTTCGGCCATTCTGTATCGCGCTGCATGGTGTCGTGGTTGTATAGATGGACTTCACCATGGACGTCGGGAGTGAAGTTGCGCATGATGCAGCCTATTGCGCACAGTTTGAGTCGTAACATGACGTCCCGTGGCTGCACGAAAAGCATTATTCAACATGAGGATGCTGTAAGGGTACCTCCGAGCCATAATCCGTAGGTAGCAGTCATCCACTGCAGTAGTAGCCTTGGGCTACCTAAGAGAGGCATGTCATCGACAGTCCGAACAACATCGCTTTGGTTCACTCTGACACGCCTGGACACTTCCCTTGTTAAGAGCGCTTTCTGGTACAAAGTCACAATGCGGACGCAATCGAACCGCGGTATTGACCGTCTAGGCATGGTTGAACTACAGACAACACGACCCGTGTGCCTTCCTTCCTGGTGGAATGACTGGAAATGACTGGAACTGATCGGCTGTCGGACCCCCCCCCCCCCCCCCCCCCCCCCCTCCCGTCTATAGGCGCTGCGCACGCATGGTTGTTTACATCTTTGGTGGGCGGTTTAGTGACTTTTCTGGACAAAGGGACTGTGTCCGTGATACAATATCCACAGTCAACGTCTATCTTCTGGTATTCTGGGAACCGGGGTGATGCAAAACTTTTTTGATGTGTGTAGTTAAAAGAGGGGCTAACTCAGCCGCAAAATCAGTATAGAATCTGGCAGGAATTCCATCAGGACCTGGGTCTTTGTTCAATTTTAACAGCTTTTACTGCTTCTCAACCCAACTGGCCCTAATACTGTTTCACTTATCTTTCCAATGGTACGAGAATTAACCTGGGACAGTACTCCTGGGTTTTTCTTTGTAAAGGGACTGTTGAAAACTGACTCGAGCAATGCTGCTTTTACTTTACTACCCTCAGTATGGATTCCTGTCTCGTCCGTGAGTGACTTAACAGTTGCTTTGATGTCACTAACAGCCTTTATATGCGATCAGAACTTTTTTGGCTTTTGTAAAAGATCATTCGACAATATTCTGCTACGTTAGTCATTGCAGGCTTTACGTATTACTTTCACTTTTCAATCAGTTCTCCCTCTAGCCCTATGCTTTGTTTTGTACCTATTATGCAGCAGTCTCTTTTTAGTAGTTTCTTTACCGTAACTGTATACTATAGAGGGTACCTTCCACCATGAACTGTTCTGCTGCGCACATATCTGTCCAGTGTGTGGTCAACTAATCTTTTAAACTTGCTCCACAGTACCTCTGCATGCTCTTATCCTAAGCTAAAAATCTGAAGCCTTCGTTGAGTTATGACTGCTTCTTTATTTAGTATATTGAATGTATAAAACTTACGACTTGTTTCAGCTGTCTTTTTTACTCCGGTAATAATAAATCGAAGAGAATTGAAAGTAATGAGATGTAGTAGAAATGAGAACAGCGAGAAGCTTATCATCGGAATTGGTGATCACGAAGTAGTGAAAGTTAAAATTCTACTGTCTAGGCAGTAAAATAACCCATGACAGACGGAGAAATGAGAACACAAAAAGTAGACTAGCACTGGTAAAAATGGCATTCCTGCTCAAGGGAATTCTGCAAGTATCAAACATAGGCCTCAGTTTGGAGAAGAAATTTCTGAGAATGTACGTTTGGAGTGCAGCATTGTGTGTAGTGAAACTCGGACTGTGAGAAAACCGGAACGAAAGAGATCCAAAACATTTGAGACACGGTGCTACAGAAGAATGTCGAAAATTAGGTAGACTGATAGGGTAAGAAAAGAGGAGGTCCTCGGCAGAATCGACGACGAAATGAATATATGGAAAACACTGACAAGAAGGTCCGCAGCTCGTGGTCGTGCGGTAGCGTTCTCTCTTCCCGCGCCCGGGTTCCCGGGTTCGATTCCCGGCGGGGTCAGGGATTTTCTCTGCCTCGTGATGACTGGGTGTTGTGTGCTGTCAGGTTAGTTAGGTTTAAGTAGTTCTAAGTTCTAGGGGACTGATTACCATAGATGTTAAGTCCCATAGTGCTCAGAGCCATTTGAACTGACAAGAAGAAGGGTATCTGTCAAGACATCAGGGAATAACTTCCATTGTACCGAGCGAGCTGTAGAGGATAAAAACTAGAGAAAGACAGAGGCTGGAATACATCCAGCAAATAACTGAGGACGTACGTTGCAGACGCTACTCTGAGATGAAAGGGTTGGCTCAGGAGAAGAATTCGTAGCGGGCTGCATGAAAAATAAATAAATAAATAAATAAAAATAAAAAATGGCCAAGTGTGAGTAGAGCTCGCACAATGACGGTTCCGTTCAAACTTAATTATGTAGACAGACAATTCATCCATGCCGGAATCGAGACACTCGACCGTTTTTTCTGTTATTAATACTGGCAAAATAGCGGTCCCAGGGATTTCAAGATTTTCGATATTTTAATTTCAATAATATTGGTACTATAAATGTGACAAAGTCGTGAATCGGCAGGCGGCCATTATTGTAATAATCAGTAGTTCTCCAGTCAGGCTGATTGGGTCCCAATGGCAAAAGACAAGCATAAAGCAAGTGATAGCTTTATTGCTCATATCCTATATAACTTCAGGATATCTGATGATGGATAAATTCTGAAACGCGTCATATGAACAATAAAGTCATTCCTTGTTGGTGTTTGACTTGTACCATTTTGACCCAGACATCCTGAATGCAGAATTACTGATTGTTTTAATTTGAAGTTTGACATCGGATAACAAGTGACAGAAAATACATTTCTTTCGTGTGATATAATTACAAATTAACATTTTAAGAATTACTTCCTTTACTTTTAGTGAAAAACCTTATTTCTTGCCAAATTTCATCATTTTAGATCAACGGGAAGTACCCTATAAGTCTTGATGAGTGAGTATCAAAATATGCGACACAAATGGCCGTAGCTTTTGATTGCGTTAACTTAGAAGCTAACATTGATACACCCCCAAGAGAGCGTAGATTTTAGATTTCAACTTGATATGTCTACCCGTTCCTGAGAAAAAGGGTGTTAACAGACGGACGAACGGGCGGAGAGTCAGATGACAAATGACAAAAACTTCATTTTTTTGTTTTATATAATTAAAAATTTACAGTTTTCGAATTTTTCCTTTGGTTGTACTGTAAAACCTACCTTTTTGCCAAATATCATGATTCTAGGTCACCGGGAAGTACTTGTAGATTTTGATGAATGACTTTGCAAGAATCAAAATATGTGGCACAAATCGCCGTATCTTGTGATTAGGCTTAACAGGACATCGAACAGTCGGATGGGAAATGACAATTTTTTTTCATTTGATATTATTAGAAATTAGAGCTTTCGGATTTCTTCCTCTGGTTGTACTGTGAACCCTCTTTTTTGCCAAATTTGGTGTTTCTAGCTAAAAGGGAAGTATCCTATAGGTTTTGATGAGTGAGTTTGCGAGAATCAAAATATGCAAGTTTCAAAATATGTGACATAAATTACCATATCTATCGACTGCATTGACTTAGAAGCTTTAATTGTTTTTACACCGCCAAGAGACCGTAGGCCTTAGTATGTGATATAAATTTCTACTTTGTATGTCTGCACATTCCTAAGAAAAAGCCGGACAGACAGACGGACAACAAACGGTCCTAATACGGGTATATATATATATATATATATATATATATATATATATATATATATATACTGTAGTTACATATTAATAAGGTTAAAGGCTACGCCCTATTCTCGTCTTGACAGCATTCAATAGGAGGTACTATTGTTTATTTTCAACTATTGGCCAATTCCCCTATTATGCCATTCTCAAGAGGTAGCCATCATGTATGAGGGCAAACCATCAAGCAGAACTAAAGCTGTGAGGACGGGATGTGAGACGTGCTTGAGTAGCTCAGTTGGTAGAGCACTTTCCCGAGAAAGGCAAAGCTCCCGAGTTCGAGTCTCAGTCCGGCACACAGTTTTAATCTGCCCGGAAGTTTCATATCAGCGCACACTCCTCTGCAGAGTGAAAATCTCATTCTGGAAACATCTCGCAGGCTGTGGCTAAGCCATGTCTCCGCAATATCCTTTCTTTCAGGAGTGCTAGTTTTGCAAGGCTCGCAGGAGAGCTTCTGTAAAGTTTGGAAGGTAGGAGACGAGGTACTGGCAGAAGTAAAGCTGTGAGGACGGGGCGTGAGTCGTGCTTGGGTAGCTCGGTTGGTAGAGCACTTGCCCGCGAAATGCAAAGGTCCCGAGTTCGAGTCTCGGTCCGGCACACAGTTTTAACCTGATAGGAAGTTTCATATCAGCGCACAGTCCGCTGTAGAGTGAAAATCTCATTCTGAAGAGTAATACCCTCTATCTGACCACTAGACGTCACGACAGTAGAGAGAGAAGCAGTAGCATTAGAATGGGTCGATCGGGGGACCTCATTGTCTTCGAACGTGCATTAATTGCGTCTCACCTGAGTAACAAATCCCTTTGGGATGTTCAAATGCTTTTTAGGGAGCCAAGTTGATAGCTGGTGATCTGAACGTGAAGTGGAAACGCTAAGATACGACCTCACCTAAACCAAGACCAGGCAGACCTCCTGAGCTGACGGACAAGGATTACCGATCACCGCTGAGCGTGGCTGTAAAAATCACTTGAAATCAGCGGAAGGAATCACCCGCGAGTAACAAAGAGCTACCAGCAGTCCAGCTAGCACAATTACTCTGCGTGGGGAGTTAAAAAGAGTGGGGGTGCAAAGGTCGAGCAGCTCCTCATAACTCAACATTTATCTGGTCAGTGCTATGCGACGCTCGAGGTAGTGTAAATAGCGCCGCCAATGGATAGTGGACGACTGGAAACGAGAGGTTTGGGGCGATGAATCAAGCTATACCCTCTGCCGGATCGGTGGGTTTGGGTTTCGCGAACACCTGCCATCACTTGTGCTGCTATCAGGGTAATACGGAGGAGGTAGTGTGGTGGTATTGGGGTGTTTTTCATGGTTAGAGTGTGGTCCCATTGTTGCACTTAAGAAAACGCTTAAATGCAGAAAGATATGAACACGTTTTAAAGATTTGTGTACTGCGTACTGTGGGGGAACAATGAATCCTCTCATAAAGCAACATCTGTGAGGCAATAACTTTCCTGAAATGGTCTGATCTGCCGAATGTCTCTGCCTGAACCCAATGGAATACTTTTGGGGTAAGTTAGAATGTTGACTTCGCTCCAGATCCCAACGTACATCATCTAGCATCTCTGGTTTCGGCTCTTGCGCGAGAATGTGCTCAGAGCCATTTGAACCATTCTTGCGCGAGAATGGGCTGCAGTTCCTCCACGGACATTCACACACATCACTGATAGGTCCGCAGCAGAGTTCAAGTTGTCATAAAGGCGAAAGAGTGCACATAGCATATTGATGTCCAATAATAGATGTCCTGATGCTTTTCCTCAAATAGTGTGTAGGATCATGGACGCAATTGCATGAGTTTCCTAGAGGGTACTGTGGCAACTGAAAGCTATAGAGAATTTATCTTACAGTGGTATTTGCGCCTCTTTCGTGATACTTGTCGCCCTGAGTTGCTGCTCTGGTACTGACTCTGCGGTTCATTACTGATGTACAGAGAGCTCTTATTCAACAATAGAAGGCGTTACCACAAGTACTGTTATACGAACTGAGCCACGGCATGCCAAGTTGCCGTACATCCAGTTTTACGATGGGAGTTAAGGTACTCCGTATTGACGTCCCGTACGTGGTGTCTCCCCTTGTCTATAGTCGGTTCACGTGAGACATTGTTGTCAAAGAACCCTTAGTAAACAATCCTGTAGCCCTACGCTGTTTCGTGGGTCTCGAACTTAAGTAGATTAACGTAATATAAATACGTCGAATGAAGCTGAAAACGAGCAAGAACTCTTGGAATCAATAACTGAGAAATAAATCACCCTAAAGAGTTCCGTTAGATATAGACGAATTTCAGGCGATACCCCTATTGCAGCAAATTTGGTTTCATTGTGGAGAGTAAGAATGAAGTAGGAACAGTAATGTTGGTGTTAAGTGTATCTTGACTTTATTTAATATTAAATGACAAATGCAGTTTCGTGGAAAACGTTTTCATATTATTCTCGGTTACTCCCTGACATATTCGACTGTCTTGATTGACTTCTCGTTAAATAGAAGTTTTAGTTTGGTTTGGGGGAGTGGACCACACAGCGAGGTCATCGGTTCCAGAATAGCACGTGTCGGTAAGGCCAACCAGTGCATTAAACGGGACATCGTTATCTTTACGTATGATACCTTTTCCCAGAAGCCGTCCAGAGTCGAATAACAGGAACATGTACTGGTGTAGTAACTGCACGTGTGAGACAAGATAGTATCAAATACCCTCGCCATTATTTTACGAGTAGCTGCGTTGAATTTGTGATGTTATTCATCAAATCATAGGCTCTCAAACGGTTCAACAATGTAATGTATTCCATTCCACCATCTAGATCCAGTTTGTTTACAAAATCGAGCACTATCTCACCTTTATACCTCACAAACATATTGGTAACATTCAGGATTTGTTTACTACACAAACAAGTAGCTTGTTTTACATGGATAAATCACGAAAGGAAAACAAGGATAATCTGAAACTTTTGCGTCAGTCCATTACCCAGCGTAAAATGTACAGGCATGCTGAAGGCGTGTAACAGATGGAGTGCCCTGATACGGGAACCGACTGTTGTGCATTCGTTAAGTGCTGACGCAGGCCTCTGCTCGGGAAACATCTTTCGCTCGCTCTTCACTGATTTGTTGTCACGACGAAAGGTAAACAAAGAGAGTGGAAGGAACTGTAAATAAAAGCAAGAGGTCTCGGGCGTAGAGTTTTGTGACTCTTTCCAGCTCCCTGAAGCAGAGTCCTCCGTCTCCTCCGACCTCACTTTTGAGGAAACACAGTAAATTTGAAAGGGGAGGTGGTGAGTAAGGTCATTCCTACTGCCGGAAATATTACTGAATCATAGAAACATAATGCCGAAATATTCGAAATTGCCTAGTGTGTTCAGTTCTACCAAACATAACACACTGCTGACTCCATTGAATACAGAAACCCAATTCAGAAATCAGTTACTTCATCTTAAAATTTTCTGAATCACAAGACATTCGTCTTTATGTAGCTTACTTTTCCCGTCAGTGATTTTTCCGTCCTGTATATGTAGAATGACTTCAAAGACGAGTCAACAAAGTGAGAAAGAAATTTCCGAAGGGAAGGGAAATTTAACATCTTGTCGACGAGGTCTATAGAGACGGAGCATAAACTGGGATCAGGAAAAGATTAAAAAGGATTAACTGAGTTTCCAGTCGGTGCTTCGAAGAACATGTTAAAAAAAGGAAAAACTTTCCCTAATGTTCTGAAAAATTGTATTTATTTCGTCAAGAAGCGGCATTTGGTTTCTGAGGCCATCCTCGGGTGACAACAGACTGCTGCAAACACGGATAAAGATGATGTGCGACTGACACGCATATGTAAACACGCTGTATTTTTATATCTTGTGTAGATATCTGTGTAAGTCGCATATTACGTTTATCTGTGTTTGCGACATTCAGTTGTCACCCGAAGATGGCCTCAGAAGCCGGAAACCGGTTCATTAACAAATAAATATAATTTTGCAGAACGTTAAGAAGTGCTTTCCTCTTTAAAATGATTAGGAACAAAATAGGTCGCCTCCGTTTCCAATGGGGCACCACAGCATGCTCTGACTGTTTTAGGTAAACCACGGAAAACCTAATTCTGGATGTCCGAAAGGGATTTGAGCCGGATACAAGTGTGGTGTCTTACAGCTGTGCCATCTCTTTCTGTAAAAGAAAAGGTTAATTTTGCTTATTTCTCAAATGAATCAATTCCAAGGTAAAAATGTCTTTAGAATATATTTTAAAGTTTCAGAACATCTGTACTTTCATTTACTGGACCGTTAAACATTAAAAAGTGACTTAATGATTAAAAAAACACTTATTCATTCAAACAGTTTAATCCGACATCCCTGTGAGATACATCAGTAAAAACACGCAGAATTAAATATTCACAAAGAAGAGGGGTAAAATCTGTGTTTCTAGTGACGTACTGGTTATTTGCGGACCAGCGGCAAGACTTAAAAACACTAAATTAAAGCCAGGAATACTCACTGAATTAAAAGGTCAGTAGCATCTCATAAATTTTTTTTTCTTAGTTGTGTTAACAATATTTGGGCAGTTGCAATTTCATGTCGTAGCGAAAACAGGCAGTCATTCATAAGAATTTTGTTTGGGTCAAGTTGGCCCAAAAGGCAGCTCTGCAGATGTTAACATTTCCCCTGAAACAGAAACAAAAGTTTAGTATTTAGTTTACAGAAGACGACGAAATCGTTAGTCCACAGCAAACTGGACAAGGATGGAATAAGAGACAACGTCCAGTTTTAAAAAGCAACCATCCTGACATTTACGAGGTATGATACAGTAAAGGTATGATACAGTAAACTGTTGCAGCAAATTGTTAGTAAAGCTCAGTTATAATAATTCTCACTCTTACCGGTTTCGCTTATGTAACCATCCTCAGATAGCCGTATTACTGATCTATCACTCGACGTCATCTTCGCTACCGTGTTTGCGCACTCAGTGGTGAGGGCATAAGTTGTGTTACAAAAGTGGACGATAAACATCATTGCTTATCTCGTCTTAGATTTCCTACTATAAAATGTAAGGAAACCAGTTAATTACTAAAGGTCTAACGTGTGCACGGTACATAACCTCAGTTGCAGGTTCAATATTTCATACAATTATTGACCGTATTTAAAAATTAAAATGCTGTCACAGTCTACTCATTAAGAGGTATAATGTTATGATAAAGGTTTAACGCAGTAAGACGAGTATTATAGTTAGAAAGTGTGAGGAAGCGGAACTCATGGCGCGCAACTTACCTAGACTATATTCATCCACTATTCGAGAATGAAGTCCAACAAATTTAACCGATAATTTCAAACATTTAATAGACTTACTCTCGCTAACATCCCGACAAAATAATGAAAGGAAAGAAGTTTGTCTCCCAGTTACATTTTATACAAGAAATACATTGGCAGTTGCGAATATGGACAACTATCAGCTATATAATGAATAGACGACAATGAAAATTTGTACTGGACTGGGACTCGAACCCGGATTTCCCGCTTTCACTTGCAATCGCCTTACCATTTATTTTTTTTAAATTTTTTTGTTCGATAATAGTCGTTGCGTTTGGACAGGACGGACGTCATAGGATATTCGTTCAGGTTGATCGTTGATTTCTTTACTGCGTAAAATGTCTCACCTGTACGGGAATATACATAATGGCAGTGGCCCTCTCTCTCTCTCTCTCTCTCTCTCTATATATATATATATATATAGAGAGAGAGAGAGAGAGAGAGGGCCACTGCCTCTCTGACAGAACGCGCTGAGCTACCGTGCCGGCTACCATAGGCTAATCGTGCACGACTTCCGGCTAGACCCAGACTTCCATCTGTCGTGACGGTGTGCCTACATCCTGTACTCGTACATCCATTATGTATATTCCCGTACAGGTGAGACATTTTACTTGAAAGTCTCTTGCCTGGTGTCAGAGGATAAATGCGATATTGCAGTGACTGTGTTATTCCTAAACATTATCAACATTGCGCCGTAATTCGGAATAACACAGGCACTGCAGTTATATTATCGCTGTTAAAGTACAAAACCTTCAGCAACAGCCATGGTGTAAAATTGTATCTTTGTACGAGACATAGGTCAGGAGGTATGACGTCATAAACATTGAGAAGTGCGAAAACCTACGTGTGGGTTGTGTGTATATGTGCGTGTGTGTGTGGGAGGGGGGGGGGGGAGCTTACTAGTTAAAAACTAAAACCAAACAATATGAGTACTGTGAGATGAAAACTGAAAACATCTCCTGCGGGGAGAATACGTCGCTAAGCAGATTTGGGAATGCTACACATAAGAACAGTTATAATTTTCTTACACTTAAGTCGATAAATACGTTCTCGAAAAAAAAAATTAAATAAATACTATTGCATTGAGGGTATTTTGCACAGCAGTGCATCTCTCAGTTTTGTGCGTTTCGCGCTACCTCTAATAGACGCAACATATTACACGTAAACAGGAGCCCAGAGGGACGTGACAACAAAAGTGTTTTTGTCGTGTTTTACACACTTCAGCTCAGCGGGTCGAAGCTCTAACTAACACATTGTCCTGAAGGATTAGTGTACGGCGGACCTGTGTTCGACAAAGTACACAGGGCAGCTTAATGGCGTTAATGGATTCTAGATCCGGTAACAAATGTCGTGCGCCCCGCGCAGCGCAACTGTTAAGTTTAAATGAGGGAAAGCTTCCGGGAAGCTTATCGACCGGCCGCCAGATCAGTTGATAATGGACACGGCGGGGCAAGCCGGTGCGCACGCGCCGGTGCAGGTAGCCGGCCTCGTTAGCCGGTCTTCGAACTGTCCTGATGCGTTCTTTCAGGGTTTTTGGAGCGTTGAAACAGTGATCCAGGCGGAATCTTCACTCTTGTGCATTAGTAGACTTTAAATCCCGTTTAAACTACAAGGTATTTTAAAAAGATTCATGTGTAGTGCATTAGTAGACTTTAAATCCCATTTAAGCTACAAGGTAATTTAAAAAGATTCACGTGATTCCACAGGATTACAACATCTACATGAATAAAGATAGAACCTTGCCTATCGAATGCAAAAATTCACCTTGGTACCAGTTGTGAGTTGTCGGTTCATTTGGTTGCTGGTAGGGCTCTATCTGCCAACGGCCTTGCCGCAGTGGTAACACCGGTTCCCGTCAGATTACTGAAGTTAAGCGCTGTCGGGATTCTTGGATTGGTGACCGTCGGAGTCGGCCGAGCGCTGTTGGCAAGCGGGGTGCACTCACCCTTCTGAGGTCAATTGAGGATTGAGAAGCAGCTGACGACGGCCGGGAGAGTGGTGAGCTGACCAACGCTTCTCCATATCTGCATCCAGTGACGCCTGTCGGTCAAGGATGACACGGCGTTCGGTCGGTCCCGTTGGACTACCTCGCTCGCTCGTGACGTGTCGGGAGGGCGATCACAGTACAGCGAAAAGTATTTTGCGCTCTCTTTTGCAACAGGTGGAATTGTAGTGCACTGTGTGGCCTGAATTTCGTCGCCAATAAGCCACTGCAACTTCGGAACTTCACATTGTTTTCCTGCCCGCTGTCTTTCACGCAAAAGATTGTTACAGTAATCATGTACCGGAATAATTCAGAATGATATGAGGTTCAGTTTATTTAACTTCATATCATTCAATTTTTTATTTTTATAGTTTTAATTTATATATATATATATATATATATATATATATATATATATATATATATATATATATATATATATATATTTTTTTTTTTGATGCTAGATTGGTCCCTACTTCACTTTTAATTTCGAGATCATTTCGAAATTTTCCGTTTTCAACGGGACGTAGCACCAACGCACTAGTACCAATATCTGCATCAAAGAGATTTTTTTAACTACCAGCTGCCTCAACGATGGATCGACTGCAAGGGCAGTACAGATCTTGATTGCACTGCATTGTTGGGCTTCAAGGTCAACTGATCTCACGGTATGAGGTTTTTTTTCATTTTTTATTTTTTTAGCAACTAAAGGAAATGGGAGGATTTTGACTGGCGTCAGAATGTTCATCGGGCGTCTGCTCGAGGGCTCATTGAACATTTATAAAAGGCAAATGAAAAATTTTATCCTAATCGTAATATTGTACGTATCAGGTGATTATAATTAAGGTGTAGCTACTCACAGAGGTGCAGCGTGGGCTGTAATAATTGTATGGCAGCGAAATTTGGTAGATATTCTAATGCGTTAATGCTGAATCGACGTATGCAGGAAAAAAAAAAAAAAAAACTAGTTCCAATTTTGTCCACTGAGTAGAAATCCGGTCCTGTCAATGGAAGAAAGACATGTAGAAATGTTTCCATATGTAACTGTTTCGGAACGGGGTATGGGGAGAAAAGGCAAAACAATTGAGAAAGGGAACGAAACGTCAGAACGAAGAATTTCTACAGTTCGACGACGGGCTCTTAGTCTGGAAGTTTTAGTTAAGAGGAACGACAGGTTGACGCTCGAAACAACTTCAAACTTTTTCATCACGGAATTCGAAAGTATATACCGTGAAGAATTATTCCCCAAAATGTCATACACGAACTCCAAAACGTAACGATTCTGCGAGCGTTTGAGGCCGAGCGTGGACGGCACGCCTCGGCATTAGAGATCCGTTTCCGCGCTCATGCTCCCTATATATACCGATCTGAGAAACCTGATTTGCTGGATCGTTGTTTGGGCGGTTTTACTCAAAATGTGAACGAAAGTTTCAACACTCTCATTTGGAGATACGCTCTAAAAATAACATCCAGCCGAAGTGAAATTGTCAACATTGCTTCAAATTTGGCCGTATGTCTATTCATTGTAGGTCATACTGCATTAATGCACGTGGCAAATGCCCTTCATGTCAAAATAGACGATAAAATGCGCCTATTCTATGAAGACAGAGACGCCAGCGACGATGCGCTTAGCAATGAAAAGGGTTTTGAGGACGAAAATGAGGCCTTATCAGGTCAAAGTAGCACAAAGCGGCGATAAACTAGCCGGGGCGATAGTTATTATGAACCAGGCCAATCGGTGATATCTCGTGAGTTTCAAGCCTTGTCCCTTTTTTTAATATGATAAATACTTGTCAAACTTTGCATTTTTTTCAAAACCATGGTTTCCGGCATTGTTGTCGTCGCCTACGCTACAATTTTGCATCCGATTTTAATGATTTTTTTGTCTCCCTTGAAGCAAATTGAATTATCCTCAGTTCATTGTAGCCGATTTTGTTTCATGTTGACAGTGTTTTTCAGGGCAAAAAAGAGGTGTCTAAATAATGGCCATTTTTCCAAACATCTATAATTTCATGAATTTTTTTTCGCATCCCTACGACGAACTAAAACCACAACTGTAAGGATCAGGTTGTTATGTTAATTTCATGTTTCAGATAGCCACAAACGGAGCTACAGCGACAACCTTCGACCTACCTCCTTTCAGAGCTGCCTCGGGAAAATTTGAATTACACAGTGAAGATGTTAATATTTTTCAACACAAAAATATCAATGAAAACTTCATTGTATGCTTTATTCATTGCAGAACATTTCTCTACTACATTTCAGTACTGAGAAAAAAATCCTGAATTTGAGCAATATTTTCTTCCGTCACCTTGTCATTCCTGCACAATGAAGACGCCGGCGTGAAAGCCTTAACGTTATGATTATACGTCTATACGGGTAGGATATGTCGGTTACGGTCCGACACGTGGAGAGTCTACGTAAGAAGAAAGCTCAGCAGCTCTGTACGCTCACTTTTTTGCTGCGTTGTCCAGACACCGGGACAGTTCCGTAGTTTCTGAAGGTGAGTAGATTGTTTCATTCAGCGCAAGCTAACCGTATCGGTTTACGTATTGAACTGGCGATACCACGGGAGCGCATTCATCAAACACGTCGAGGACTGGCGGTAACTAGCAGTCACCTGATAAATCTCGATTTATTTATTAGCAATACAACGCAGTTTTGTGATTGGAATAAGGTGGATAGGCTAACACTTAGATTTATGGAACTTAGTGCAGAGGTGTCTTCTAATAGGCCAGAAGAAGACGTTTGACAATTAACGGAAGGGCAGAAAGGAAACACCGGTTACAGGCAATTCACGTACAGTCATTAATTTGTCCGGCAAAGAATTATCTAAGGTATAAATAACTAATATAGAGGCCGGGATTCGTCTGTTACCATCACATTCTGCTGATGAAGTCAAGATGGAAATAGCGAGGATACTAAGTAAAGTTAGACCACCTGGCTGTAATTTGGGTCAAGGTGAAAAGAAGGTGTTATGGGAGATTAATGCGAACAAGAATATTATAGTACTTACTGACGATAGGGGTAGTGCTACCGTTGTGTTGAAGGGTGCAGACTACGACAGGCAGTTCAATGGCCTTTTGGATCCTAGCACTTAAAATAAATTGAAAAAGAATCCTACAACGAAAGTATCAACAGCTACCAGTCGATTAATAAAAATTCTTCCATTCCTACAGAGGATAAAAAATGCTTTTGCAAAGTGGAAGCTTACCCTTCTAGAATATATGGGCTACCTAAGTTTCAGCCAAAGTGATTGTCACTTTGACTTGGTGTCGCTGTTCACCATGGTTCCGATTAACGAAGCACTTTCTTACATAGCTGATATGTTTCCCACGGGTGTAGTAGCCTCGTTTCGATAATGCCTATTCACGACTTATTTTCGGTATAATAATGAGATCTCTGAACAAATCGAAGGAGTTGCAATGGGGAGCCCTGTAAGTCCAGCTGTTGGTAATTTTATGCTTTAGTTAAAAACTGTTTGAAATATTTAAAATAAATTGTGAATAGTACTTTTTCCAGGATGACATTTTGGCAGAATTTTTGAGTTGTTTGTAGTTATCTTACTTTGTAACTAGATTCTTAAATAACGAATCCTTGACCAATTGTTCACTAAAAAAGGGGCCGTGTAATCAATTCTAGTAGTTCGATATGCCCACCTACACAACCGAACATTGAACGACAAACAAGAATCATTACAATTGGAAATTGGCAGAGAATCATATTTAGTTATGTAAATAAGTGCAGACTTTCGACTTCTACAATTCTGAACACCAAAAACGCCATTAATACTCCCAAACATAAATTCTATGCCACACCTTACCTCATTTAAAAACATTTTTTCTTTCATCTTTATATAACAATACAAATGAGTCAAATTACCTTGAGCAAAAGGTTCCTCTGAAACGCAATACTCCAAAATAGACCAAACAGACAAAATAGTGTCCACAAAGTGCTGTTTTCCAGAAACAGAACTAGCATCGACTGTAATAAGAAAGCTATCGCCCCTCTTTTTATACCCACGGTGACGCGGTGGAGTTGCAGCAGCGTCTGGAACATGTCCAAGCCGGTCAGGCACGTCCTGGCCTGCCGGCGGCCTTGAAGGAGTTACGCAATCCCTAAATCGCGGAATCTTGCCACTAGTAATACTAGTAATACTGTTGGTAACCATTCCATGGAATTTTTTGAACAGCAGACGCTGCAGTCAGCCCATTAAAGTCCTTTCAAGCCGTATCGGTATGTGGATGACTTTTGTGATATGGAATCATGGTGAAGAGGAACTGAATTGTTTCTTGATTCATGTGTCTAGCAAGCGAACGGGTTGTTTGCAGACCCTCAAATGGCATGTTTCTAACCAACACGCGGCCGTCACTAGCACCGGCACGGGACCAGCTTTCATCAGAAAACATAACAGACGTTCACTCGGCCTCCAATGAGCTCTCGCATGACACCACTGAAGTCGCAAGTGATGATGGTTTGGGGTCAGTGGAATGCACTCTACGGGGCGTCTGGCCCGGGGCTGTCCTCGTAGTGAGCGATGTCTAAAAGTTCGTTGTGTCAGTGTGGTGCCAAAGCCGCTCAAATCGCAGCTGTACATGCGATACGATGAGCCAGAGCCATACTCCAAACGTGATGGTTTTCTCTGTCGGTAGCGAGACGTGGCCGTCTGGAGCCCGGACTTCTTGCGACCTGCATTCTAGTGACCACCGCTGCCGGCAGTCATGAACAGTGGCTACATTCTGCCAAGTCTTTCTGCAGTATCGCAGGAGGTAAATCCAGCTTCTCGTAGCCCTGCTACGTGACCTCGTTCAAACTCAGTGGGGCGTCTTTGTCACCTTAAAGGCAATCTTGACTATCATCATCTCACCACGACCATTCTCAAAGGTAACTAACGATGAAGATCGTTACAGCGTGTATTTAAAGCAAACCTGATTTGCATCCTCACACTACCAGGGCCACTCTTCTGCGACGGGCAAGAAATTTGAACAATCATCTTTCAGGTGCAGAATCACGCCTACCAACTTTCGTTTATGTCGCACAACTTCTTCTTGGTGTTGCAATTTTTCCTTTGTTGTGGTTGTGGAAGGTGTAATCATGAAGCAGGGTGATGGACCCATTGCATTAATGTGTGGCATCAAGAAATTTTATAGTATTTGTTTACCTAGAAGCAGCATTCGGCAAAGTACGATGATGGAAATACTCAGAAAAATAAGAATATTTCTGATCTTACGAGTCCAGCTGTCGACACGTCAACTAATTTGGCCTATAAATTGGGCAGCATATTAGGTATTTCTTCACATTTATTATTTCTTCACATTTATCAAAGTTAAAAGTGGCATGTAGTGTCAGTGAGGTGACTTTTTCAGCTGTACCGCAGTACCAACGTAGTAAGTCCACGTTGATTAATCTTACAAGGTCATATGAGTGAATCATCGATACTGTTCACCCTGCAACTACTGAGAATTCTGCTCCTCTCTGCAAAAACCATACACTACACTACTGGCCATTAAAATTGCTACACCAAGAACAAATGCAGATGCTAAATGGGTATTCATTGGACAAATATATTATACTAGAACTGACATGTGATTACATTTTCACGAAAATTGGGTGCGTAGATCCTCAGAAATCAGAGCCCAGAACAACCACATCTGGTCGTAATAACGGCCTTGATACGCCTGGTCATTGTGTCAAACAGAGCTTGAATGGCGTGTACAGGTACAGCTCCCCATGCAGCTTCAACACGATACCACAGTTCATCAAGAGTAGTGACTGGCGTATTGTGAGGAGCTAGTTGCTCGGCCACCATTGACCAGACGTTTTCAATTGGTGAGAGATCTGGAGAATGTGCTCGCCAGGGCAGAGGGCGAACATTTTCTGTATCCGGAAAGGCCCGAACAGGACCTGCAACATGCGGTCGTGCATTATCCTGCTGAAATGTAGGGTTTCGCAGGGATCGAATGAAGGGTTGAGCCACGGGTCGTAACACATCTGAAATGTAACGTCCACTGTTCAGAGTGCCGTCAATGCGAACAAGAGGTGAGCGAGACGTGTAACCAGTGGCACACCATACCATCACGGCGGGTGATACGCCAGTATGTCGGTGACGAATACACGTTTCTAATGTGCGTTCACAACGATGTCGCCAAACACAGATGCGACCATCATGATGCTGTAAACAGAACCTGGATTCATCCGAAAAAATGACGTTTTGCCATTCGTGCACCCAGGTTCGTCGTTGAGTACACCATCGCAGGCGCTCCTGTCTGTGATGCAGCGTCAAGGGTAACCGCAGCCATGGTCTCCGAACTGATAGTCCATGCTGCTGCAAACGTCGTCGAAACGTTCGTGCAGATGGTTGTTGTCTTGCAAACGTCCCCATCTGTTGACTCAGGGATCGAGACGCGGCTGCACGATCCGTTACAGCCATGCGGATAAGATGCCTGTCATCTCGACTGCTAATGATACGAGGCCGTTGGGATTCAGCACGGCGTTCCGTATTACCCTCCCGAACCCACTGATTCCATATTCTGCAAACAGTCATTGGATCTCGACCAACGGAGCAGCAATGTCGCGATATGATAAACCGCAATCGCGATAGGCTACAATCCTACCGTTATCAAAGTCGGAAACGTGATAGTACGCATTTCTCCTTCTTACACGAGGCATCACAGCAACGTTTCACCAGAAAAATCGGTTGGAAACTTTCCTCATGTCAGCACGTTGTATGTGTCGTTACCGGCGCCAACGTTTTGTGAATGCTCTGAAAAGCATTTGCATATCACAGCATCTTCTTCCTGTCGGATAAATTTCGCGTCTGTAGCGCGTCATCTTCGTGGTGTAGCATTTTTAATGGCCAGTAGTGTAGTATGACCTTTACGGGGATACTCCTCGGATGTAGCTCAGCCTATGGTACGACTACGTCTGTCGTTGATGCAAGCAAGCCAACCTACCGTGGCAAGATTGATGGTTAATGGTGGGCAACAAACGTTGTTTGCGTGTTTGTTTTTTATATGCTATTTACTATGCTATTGTTGGTTTTGGTTTTGTTGTTGTTGTTGACTTCAGTCCAAAACTTGTTTGATTCAGCTCTCCACGCTCGTCTAAACAGTGCAAGCCTGTCCATCTGCGCGTAATTACCACAACCTAAATCCATTTCTGGCACATTACTATATTCAACCCTTGGTTTCCCTCTATAATTTTTACTCTCCCACACTTCCATTACCCAACTGACACTTACGTGATGGTTCGGGATTCGTTCTGTCAACTGATCTTTCTTTTATTCAGATTGTGCCATGAATTTCCTTTTTTCCCAATTCGACTCAGTACATACTCATTTCTTACATAGCATACCGATTAATTTTCAGCACTCCACTACAGCACCACATTTCCATTTCAAAATATTTTATTTTCTTCTTGTACGAACTGCTGATCAACCACGTTTCACTTTCTATACAAAGCTGCATTCCAGGCAAATACCTTCAGAAAAGCATTCCTAAAAGTTGAATTGATGTTAGATGTCAACAAATTTCTCCTCTTCAGAAATGGTTTTCTTACTATTGTCAGACTATATTGTGTATCCTTTTTACTTAATTCAACAGTTATTTTACTGGCTAGATAGCAAAACTCATCCACTATATTAGTTTCTAATTTACTAATCTAATTCCGGCAGGATCGCCTAATTTAATTAGAGTAAGCAACATTATTCTTGCTTCATTTTTGTTGATGTTCCTCTGACAATCTGTTTCAAAATCACTATTCATTCCGTTCAGTTAGGGTCCAAGTCCCTTGCCGTCTCTGACGATGCTACTACGCCATCGGTAAATCAATTTTTTTTTCATTTTTTCTGTGTGTGCCATAACTCCATCTCGTAAGTTCTTCTCGATTTCCTTCACTGCTTGCCCGATGTACAGATTGAATAACATGGGGGACAGGTTATAACACTATCTACCTCGCTCCTCAGCCACTTCGTCCCTTTCATTTCTGGTTTCTGTACAGGTTGTAAATAACCTTGCCCTCCATATACTTATTCCTGCTACCTTCAGAATTCCAAAAAGTTTTGTTGCTTAAGCATTGTTAAAAGCTTTCGCTATTGTTATTACATCTATTTACGCTAATTCCGTGTTTGTTATTATATGACGGACATCAAATTCTATAACGTTGCGAGAGTTTTTAAATGATTTTAAAGTTTTGCCTCCCATTTTATCGAATAACTTACAATATGAAATGAAGAAAGCCTGAACATATTTGTGTGTGCAAGATAGAAGACCCGTACGACAATGAAGTTAATATCGCTGTTTAAAGGTATTTAATAATGAGGCACCATGTCACCAGCACATATCAATAGGTTCGATCATCTGGGCAATGGTAAACTTTGTCTTATATCTTTGAATTGGTGTTTACTATATGTCGTGTTAGATGTTGAATAAATGCGTGGGAGCAATGGGAATAATGTTTTATGTGATATATCGTGAGTTTACTTATGCATGCCTTACAGCAGTGGTGTTATTCAAATATTTAACGAGTACGGAACGTTGTTCTCGCTCGAGTCTACTAAGACAGCATGTGATTCAGATGCTCCTACCTATGAGTTTTAAGCAACCTGCAATGTTTCCAAATACCTTGTGAAAAACTTTCATATTCTCTTGTTCACTACATGCAAACCATTAGCCCTACGTGAAAAATGAGCAGAACTTTTTTGTAAGAAATTTAATGTAGTTAAATTTTGTACTGCGATATGTTTTCGCCAGAGGCCGTAGTTTTCGAATTATTCAAGAAAAGTACAAAAGTAACATTAAAATGCCCATTTCTTGAGTGACTAAAAAGGCGTGGCCTCCAACGAAAACGTACTCCAGTACAAAATTTAACGACATTACATGTCCTACACAAACGCCCCACTCAATTGTTGTATCCAACCAACAGTTTGCTCTTAGAGAGCGAGAGAGTATGAAAATCTCTGTGCATGGGTTTTGAAGACATTACAGATTTACCTATCGGTAAGGACAACTGAATCACCCTGTATGTTTAAATTATATGTATAGTACACACCTATAGATGGCGACAGTGTAAAATAAAGAGGTTATGAGTAAGCACTTGAAAATGTCACAGTGCTGATATCACCTGATTGTGTGAAACAAATTATTGTGATCGTAAGACAGCCATGATGCAAGTAACAAATTTGTGACTGGGGCACGCAATATGGGAATCGCTGCCATTCTAAAAAACGAAATCACCTTATCTCAGAGCTATGGTCAGATGTGAGCCTCTATTACGTACTTCTTGTTTCTTGATATGTCCTCCTCTTGTACACCGATATAAGAAGTCGCAGTGCAGTGTTGCAGATGACAACATCAGCTAATACTGACATCTCGTTATAAAATTTCCAGTGCTGATCTTTGCTGCTTTAAAGGCATAACGATGACTTGAAAGGCATTTCGTAAGGACTCATTATTCAGGTGTTGCATTAGGTTTAAAAAGTGTTCATTCTTTTGCTAAGCTTAATTTTGCAAATGTTCTGCTTTATAACAATACCTGTCAGACGTATAACTACAAAAAATATTTAAATGAAATGAATTTATAATTTGCAAAATTTTTAAATCAGGCTAAGAAACATAAAATAATTTCTCCCAGCTCCATACAGATTCCTAACCCCTTGCAGACAGTATCGGAAACTTGTGATTTTGAATTTTTAATAGCTGAGAAAAAATTTGTACAATTTAAAACGAAGAACGTGGGGAGCACGCAACAGATAATAGCAAGGACACGAAATATTCATGCACCAATTACTAAGTACTGCAACAGTAAGGAGGTGAGCTATTAATGCATCAGTTGTGTTCTGTATGCACTCCGCATTTTCGCTTTAAGGCTTACAAGTTTTTTTATAGCTGTTAATAATTAACTATCAAAAATGTTCAGGTTCAAATGGTTCAAATGGCTCTGAGCACTATGGGACTTAACTTCTGAGGGCACCAGTCCCCTAGAACCGGTTCCAGACTGAAACGCCTAGAACCGCACGGCCACACCGGCCGGCAAAAATGTTCAGGATTGACTGTATTTACTGTATGGTGTTAGGAACCTGTACGGGGATAGGAGAAGTTATTTTATACTTTCGAGTCTGTTTAAAAATGTAGTCTATAACAAATTAATTTTTATTTGTATAATGATTATTTTCTGCTTTTTAATCTTGTGTGTATGTTAAATTTTTCAGTTGTTTTTAAGCATTTTGAAGAAATTAAATGGAGACATGAGGTAAATTTCAGGCTGATATCACTCTTCTTGTGACTCAGCCAATATATTGCTTCCTTCTCGAAAAAAACTTGTGAGGACAAAAATGAGATTCGAGCTCACACGGAGGCTTACCACCATTCTCTCTTCCCGCAAATAATTCGCGATTGGATGAGAAAGAGGGAGAAATGGCATTGATATACAAAGTAGTCTCGAACAAACACAAAATCAGAAAACGAGATAATATTGCATTGTCATACATTTCAGAGCTGCGTTGAAAGTTTCAAGTCTCTAGCTCACGAAATGTCAGTTGCAAAGGAAGTGCCTTACGTCACACAACAGACAAGAAAGCGAGTTATTGATGTATTGTCCTCCAGTCATGAGCTATATTTGATACTTCTAGCCTGTAGCTCACCAGGAAGTTAGGTTAAAATCAATTGCAAATTTGAACCGAATAAACAAGAAAGCAATATTCATCTCCTTTTCGCTCCTCTCTCTACTCGGCTGTGCCCCTCTGCTGATACCACCTCTAATGGGTTAAGATACTACCTGCTCAATACGGTGATTCAGCAGGGCAGGCGAGATATCAGGTGTTAGCAACCCCTATTTACGCCTACCCCCATCGCCATGGAAGGCAGGTGGGACAGATATACAACAGAGCGAGTTAGTATTGCGTTGTTATGCAGTTATGAGATATGTTAAAAATTTCAAGTTTCTAGCTCGTCGGGAAGTCAATTTAAAGCAAACTGTAAAATTTGTACTGATACACAAACATGAAAGTGACATAATAAAAACGTTGTAAAAACCGTAAATGATCCGTACTTAATTTCATTCTACCTGATACATGATGCTTCTTTTGTGACTTATGTCCACTGACTGACTAGATTTTTTGGCAAAAATTGGCATCGTTGTATCTGGCTGCAGATGTTTAACCACACCTGAGGGAAATGTATTGACCATTTATAGAGATCGTTTTCCCAATTAGCTATTTGTCGAGAGGATTAAAAGTGTTATATCTTGTAAGCACATACAGGAACCAATAGCGAAATTTGTAGCAGCTCTAACATAAATTTGCTTTAACACTCGCGTACTAGAAAGGGCAGCTGGCCTAAAGGATGAGAGAGATTCAGTTTCGCAGTGTTCACACATTTAATATAAAGCGCTAAGCTAAGCGCGCAGAATTCCAATTACTCCTTTTTTATCCGACTGTGCGGGCCAGGCGCTCCCTTTCCCCTGGACCGGCTATAGCTTTTATTAATTTTCATCTCGTTCCTGACGGGCCCGTGCGGCCATCGCGCTGCCTAAAAGTCTCATATCGGAGTGGTTCCGGACCTAAATAGCACCCGGCGGCGTGACAGCACGGGATAAAGGGTCCTGACAGAGACGGCTCTATGCGTTTATCACCGCCGAGTGGGATATGTGAGATTATTTGAGCTCGCGTTCCCCGATACGCATCGCTGCGACCCGTTGACGCGCCCTCTAGTTGCCACGATGTGGTCAGCGGGGACAATTGGCACTGCCGCGTAATTGTGGTAAATGATCACTCGATATCAGGTTGCGTTTGTTATCAGGAGCTTATCAGTGACAGTGCAGTACTGCATACGCATTGTTCACTGCAAATGTCGCACAAAAGATGTGTCTATGTGGTTGTCCATTGACCGAACGACTGTATCCCTTGTCTCTGCCGTGGAGAAAGCTTCATATGTAGGAGTTTGATTTTTATATTCATGGTGAAATTATAGTTGGAAACAGCAAGTGTAATTCATTATTCTTCTCCAGTCCTCGATCGCAAGAAGGGATTGACGGATGAAAGTGCGGCGGCGTTTGTTTACAGAATGAATCAGTCGCGTTGGATGTCACTAGGCCGCATCTGATGTTTCATTGTACGTGCACTGCGACATTATAGTCAGAGCACACTTGAGAGTATAGGGAATATGGACCTTCTACAGCTGGCTTATTCCTCCGTATCGTCAGCGCAGGCAGACACTGTAACACCAGATCCGCAAGGTGTCACACGGCGTACTAAGACGGGGAGATACGAGCGTAGCTGCTAGCGATGGTTTTGCTAGATAATCAATGTATGTCATTAATGTCACTTTTGTTAGTGAAGAGGAACTCGTGAAGCTATCGGAACGGTGCAAGCTTCTTCAACACTTTAATCCGATTGGCAGCCGCACAGCGTGGTGTGACATGGTATCGAATCGGTCGTGTGAGCTAGCTCACTATGCACGGAAATAATCTGTCAGCGAGTGGCCGCACGACACGAGACCGTGCACGATGAAATAAGACACACATTTCTCAACTTTCTATTGGATCCGGATGCTTGACTGTACTGGCTGACTTTGAAATACGTACTTCTGTTGACTGTTACGTTTTAACTTACAAATTATTGTATATTATTACTTTTCATATGAAATATGCACCTAGTTTTACGTAAAAAATACATGATACAACTTCCCCATCTTGAAAAGAAGCATTCTGCTATGCTCACCAATTGAATACCTTTTCACGGAATGTTACTGCTAGCTGAGTTACTATTTTTTACGCATTATTAAGTTTTTCTATGTAAGTACATCAAACGATATTACACGATTTATTGTAAGTACGAGTTCATTACTTCATTATGAAGCAACTCTCTAGAAAACGAAGAAAAATTAACAGAAATATGACTGGGAATGATCATTTAAATAAGGATTTGCTGACATTTAATTCATTCAAAACATAACACGTCACCAACGGCAGAAATAATAGGAACTGAAACTGATTGGCTGGAATAACTGTAAGATAAGATGAAAAGTGTAAAATTATTGTTGGTTCACGTGGTGAGGGGACAATTTCATTCCTCCATTATGTGACACTCCTCATAGTGGGGGCACACTTTCATTGAACTCTCATATGACGGGCCTTTTGTAGTGAGTGCATCCTTCCATTGGTCAACAAAACGGTAACCCTCATAGTAAGGGTGTTCTTTCATTTTTGTATGGTGTAACGGACTTCATAGTGAGTTACCCTTTCGTTGGTACATCTGTGATGAACGTCATAGCGAGGGTATGCTTTCATTGAGAGACTTTGGTCTCGGTTGCTTTCGCCGACCCCTCGATTCAGATGACACAGTTGCTGAACAATTCAAAGAAAACTTGAGTCTCATTTAAATAGGTAACCCCCGCCGCCCCTACAATTATGGTTGGTGGTGACTTCAATCTATTCTCGATATGTTGGGCAAAACACGTGTTTAAAGTCGGTGGTAGGCATAAAATGTCGTCTGAAAGCGTACTGAATTCTTTCTGAGAAAATTATTTCTAACTATTAGTTCTGGGCGCCACTCGATGTGTAAGTGGTTGCGAAAACATACTTGAACTCTTAGCAATAAATAATCATGAGCAAACAGGGAGCATTATGACGGATACAGGGCTAGTGACCACAAGGTCCTTGTAGCGTGACAATACCGTATCCTCCAAATCCACCAAAAGTAAACACATAATATATCTCCACAGTATTTGAAACAGCAGATAAAAATTTGCTTGACGCCTTCCTAAGAGACAGTCTTCATTCCTTCCAATCTGACTTCGTAAGCGTAGACCAGATGTAGTTTAAATTCAAAGAAATGGTATCGACGGCAGTTGAGAGATATATACCAAATAAACGAAAAATGGTACTGACACATCATGGTACACAAAGCAGGTTGTAAAACTGTTGCGTAAGCAACGAAATAGGCATGTCAAATTTAAAAGAACTCAAAATCCCCCAAACTGGAGAAGTTTAAAGACGCTAGAAATTTAGCGCGATTTTCAGTACGAGATGGTTTTAATAGTTCCAACACCAAATCTCTGTCTAGAAATCTGGCAGCAAACCCAAAGAGATTCTGATCGTATGGAAAGTACACCAGCGGAAAGACATAATCAATACCTTCACTGTGCGTTGCCAATGATAATGTTTCTGATGACAGTGCCATTAAGTAGTGATACTAAATAAGGTTTATCAAAATTCCTCCACTAAAGAATGTGAAGTAGATATTCCAAATTCGAACCAAGAACACCTGCTAACATGAGTAATTTAGACGTATATATCCTTGGCGTATCGAAGAAGCTTAAATCACTTAGTAAAGCAACGCCACCGGTACAGATTTTGCAACAGTAAGGTTGCTTTCAGAGGACGCTGATACAATAGGTCCATACTTAGCAATTCTGTACAACCGCTCGCTCGATGAAAGATCCATACCTAAAGGCTGGAAAGTTGGACAGATCACACCAATACTCGAAAAGAAATAGCAATAATCCGCTGAATTACAGAACCATATCACTAACGTGGATTTACTGTCTTCGAACATTATGAATTATCTCTAAGAAAACAATTTATCGACAAATAGCTAAAAGGCATTCATATAAAGTTGTTTTTCTGGAACATAACTAGCTCTTCATTTCCACGAAGTAGGAAGCGCTACAGTTGTCAAATAGATTCCATATTTTCAGTTTTCCAGAAGGCTTTTGACTCTGTCCCTCATAAGCGGCTTCTAACTGACGGAAAGTTTGGCGTCCCCCAAAGAGTTGTTATAGGCCCTCTGCTATTCCTGATCTATATAAAAGATTTAGGAGACAATCTGAGCAGCCCTCTTAGATAGTCTGCAGATGATGCTGCCATTTTCCGTCTTGTAAAGTTATCAGATGATCAAAACTAATTGCAAAACGACTTAGACAAGTTACTTACACTGATGTGGTGGGAGTCATCGGATAGCGACATTCATACACACAGATGGCAATTGTATCGCGTACCTACGGCATAAAAGGGCAGTGCATTGGCGGAGCTATCATTTGTAATCAGATTATGTGCATGGAAATGTGCCCGACGTGATTATGGTGGTATGACGGGAATTAATAGACTTTTAACACGGAATGGTAGTTAGTGCTAGACGCATGGGAGAATCGGTTTCGTAAATTGTTATGGAAGCCAGTATTCCAAGATCCACAGTGCCAAGACTGTGCCGAGAATACCAAATTCAAATTTCAGGCATAATCTATCACTATAGACTTCACTTAACGGCTGCAGGCAGCAGTGTTTGCGTAGGGTTGTCACTGCTAAGAGACACGCAACACTGCGCAATAATCGCAGAAATCAATGTGGGGCGTACAACAAACGTATCCGTTAGGGCAGTGCTGCGAAGTTTGGCGTTAACGGGCTATGGCAGCAGACGACCGACGCGAGTGCCTTGCTAACAGCACGATATCACCTGCAGCGCCTCAACTGAGCTCGTGACCTACCGGTTGGACCCTAGACGACTGGAAAACCATGAACTGATCAGATGAGTCCCGAGTTCATTTGGTAAGAGCTGATGGTAGGATTCAAGTGTGGCGCAGGCCCTACGAAACCTAGCACCCAAGCTGTCAACAGGGCACTGTGCAAGCTAGTGATTTTTATGGATGAGAATTACGCCATGTTACCGGGCCATAATTGTTCACGATTGATATGAAGAACATTTTGATCATTTCTGCTGAATGATATGGCCACCCATATATCCCGACATGGATATCTTCGAACACTTATGGGACATAATTGAGAGGTCATTTCGTGCACAAAATCCTGCACCGTTAAAATTTTCGCAATTATAGACGCCTATAGAGGCAGTATGGCTCAGCATTTCTGCGGGTGGCATCCAACGACTGGTTAAATCCATGCAGAGTTGCTGCACTAAGCCGGGTAAAAGGAAGACCGTTTCGATATTAGGATTTATGTTTTCGTCTCAGAATGTGTGGCGCGAAAAGTGACAATTGACTCACATGAGTACTACAAGGATTCCGCTAAATTTGGGTTACACGATGAATGAAACAAATCTAGTGGCTGTGAATTCAACAAAACGCGGAGCGATTACAATTACGAAACATTTTAATGGGAACGATCACGTAGAGAGTGTAGTGCGAATAGCGAATCAAAGACTGCCATTTACTGATATGTCTACAAAGGAGACTGCCTACACTACGCTTGTGCGTCCTCTTCTGGAGTACCGCTGCACAGTGTGGGATCCGTATCAGATGGGGTTGAGGGGGGCACCGAAGAAGTTCAAACAAGGGGAGCTTGTTTTGTATTAATGCGAAATAGGGGAGAGCGTCTATTGGATATCAATCAGTAAAACAAAGACTCTTTCTTTGGGCACGATCTTCTCATGAACTCCCATCAATTTTCTCCTCCGAATGCGAAAATACTTTAGAGAAAGTATTTCCTCCATTTGACTGTTTCTAATGTTTTTGTTTTACTGTCTAGATTTCGGTCTTAGGCTATTTTCAAGTGTTACAATGTCAAAAATCGTCCGACTTGTGTGAAACACAAGCCATTCTCGAGAAATACGTGTTAGGCTGCATAAAAGAGGTGTGAGAATATAATTGCGATACATAAAAAGGCTGGAAACTTTGATGTCTAGCAAATGCAGTCAAGCCGTTTGGAGTATGGACATTTAATTTATATCACAGTCCCACTCCATTTGCCAGCCATGCAAGTTTACAACTTTTTATTTATTACAGATATGTTCTCATACTTATGAGAAATCTGTTTTATGTGACTTGACATGTACTTTTCGACGATGACTTGGATTGCACTCGAATCACACGATTTTTGACGTTGTAACACTTGAAAAGTATGGACATTTAATTTATATCACAGTCCCACTCCATTTGCCAGCCATGCAAGTTTACAACTTTTTATTTATTACAGATATGTTCTCATACTTATGAGAAATCTGTTTTATGTGACTTGACATGTACTTTTCGACGATGACTTGGATTGCACTCGAATCACACGATTTTTGACGTTGTAACACTTGAAAAGATCGTAAAGTCGAAGTCTGGATAGCCGCGCTGCAGTCATGGACTGTGCGGCTGGTTCCGGCGGAGGTTCGAGTCCTCCCTCGGGCATGGGTGTGTGTGTTTGTCCTTAGGATAATTTAGGTTAAATAGTGTGTAAGCTTAGGGACTGATGACCTTAGCAGTTAAGTCCCATAAGATTTCACACACATTTGAACATTTGAAGTCTGGGTAATGAAATAAACACACTATATACAGTCTATTGACGGAAACGTCTTTTCGAAGATTTTACGTGATGTGACTCCAGAAAAAGCAAAAGATCATAAAAAATATTTTTTGGCCTCCATCTAAATGCGAAGAAACGATCATAATAGTAAAATAAGCGAAATCAGAGCTCGCATGGAAAGATTTAAGTGTTCGTCGTTCAAGGGCGCTGTTCTAGTGTGGAGCTACAGAGAAACTTGTTGAACGTGGCATTTAATTGTGAATTGCTGACTAACAATTTAGTTGTAGTTGTAGCAACAGTGCGTTTCATTGGTTCGTCATAAGATGGACCTCATAGTGAGGGCATGCTTTCATTAATTCGTCATATGAAGGGACTAGGAGAGAGGGCAGCTGCCATCGGCCCATCATATGACGGGCTGCGTAGTTACGGTATGCTTTCATTGGTTTGTCATTTGACAGGTCTCGAAGTGAGAGCATGCTCTCCTTTGCCACAGCACGAAGTATCTCGGATGTCATGTGTCTCAAGTGTCTTCTATAGAGTACTCTAACCAGTGTGTGTATAGTGTCCTGTTGTTTTTTTGTTGTTGATGATGAAGAAGGGAGAAGCGGCACCGTTGCCGGTGCTGGCAATCGTCTCTTCTGGTACAAAGAGAAGTGCCAAGCGTAACGTCCCCTTACGATGGAAGAATCTTCACAAACGGTGAAGACACTACGGAGATCATTGGAATTCACACCGATTGTTAGCGACTTCGGCTATAGGGGAGGTAATGAGAAATACCGTACATGTCACAAAGACTGACCTTACTTCTGCCAAAAAGGCGTGTTTGCTTATTAGAATTTTGCAATATATTAAACAACATAGGTAGACGTATCACATCAGCAGTATCACAACATTTTAATTCGCGGCCACGCACAACTTCCATGCCTGCTTCTCAATATCTGTATTGCAGCTGTCGGAGCGGTGCTACCCATATTAGTTCCACGGAAGGCGAAGGGCTAGAGGAAAAAAGCACTCCGTCTTCAGGCCACAAGTGGCCTATCGGGACCATACGACCGCCGTATCATCCTCAGCTGAGGATGCGGATAGGAGCGGCGTGTGGTCAGCATACCGCTTCCCCGACCGTTATGATGGTTTTCTTTGACCGGAGCCGCTACTAATCGGTCGAGTAGCTCCTCAGTTGGCATCAAGAGGCTGAGTGCACCACGAAAAATGGCAACAGCACGTGGCGGCCAGTATGGTCACTCATCGAAGTGCCGGCCACCCCCGACAGCGCTTAACTTCGGTGATCTGACGGAAACCAGTGTATCCACTGCAGCAAGGCCGTTGCCGAAGGGCTAGGGGAAACGAAGAGTATTTTAAGTTCCTAGGCTTCCACGGCTAATGTCAATATGACTAAAATAATTTTGGGTATTAGTCCGAGTCATTATGAAACACTAAAGAAAATGCCGACGTTTCGACCAACTCTTTAGTGGTCTTCTTCAGTTGCCCTGAAAAGAACCGCTGCATAGTCTGTCGAAAGGTCGGCATTTTACTTCTTTCCGTATTTCATAATGAGGCAAGCTAATACCCAAAATTATTTTATTCGAAGCATAATTTATCACAAAATAAAACTCAGAGTTATTGAAAAATTGTGTTTATTAACACCAAGCAACTAATGTTACCACTTCGTAACAGATACCTATTACTCACCATGTAATTAGCTGGTTGGTTGGTTTGAGGGGTTTGAAGGGACCAGACTACAAAGGCAATCGGTGCCTTGTAATTAACTGAGAGAGTATAGTTTGTACGATGTATGTACAAACGTTCTATATTCACATTTTATTTGCTTTTAACATTGGATGGTGTTACGAAAACAAAAACAAAAAAGTCATCGGGAACTGAGCTACAACGACAATGCAAACTTAAAGAAGGCGGAGCCCTCGAGCCTTTTGGCATAGTTGGCATAGTTGCCATACTTGTGAAAGACACTATACTAGTGCAGTTGTCGGAGCGGTGCTACCCATATTAGTTCCATGGAAGGCGGAGGGCTAGAGGAAACGAAGCGTGTTTTAAGTTCGCAGGCTTCCACGGCCAATGTCAATATGAATAGAATAATTTTGGGAATTAGTCCGGATCATTATGAAACACTAAAACAATGCCGACGTTTTGACCAACTCTTTAGTGGTCTTCTTCAGTCGCCCTGAAGAGAACCGCTGCATAGTCGGTCGAAATGTTGGCATTTTACTTTTATCAGTTCTGAGAATTTACAAAGGATTCCGAATACATAAGTCTGAGTATAGTTCAGGTATACATGCCGAAGTCGCAAGCTGAAGATGAACAGATAGAGAAAGTGTATGAGGATATTGAAAGGGTAATGCAGTATGTAAAGGGGGACGAAAATCTAATAGTCATGGGCGACTGGAATGCAGTTGTAGGGGAAGGAGTAGAAGAAAAGGTTACAGGAGAATATGGGCTTGGGACAAGGAATGAAAGAGGAGAAAGACTAATTGAGTTCTGTAACAAGTTTCAGCTAGTAATAGCGAATACCCTGTTCAAGAATCACAAGAGGAGGAGTTGTACTTGGAAAAGGCCGGGAGATACGGGAAGATTTCAATTAGATTACATCATGGTCAGACAGAGATTCCGAAATCAGATACTGGATTATAAGGCGTACCCAGGAGCAGATATAGACTCAGATCACAATATAGTAGTGATGAAGAGTAGGCTGAAGTTCAAGACATTAGTCAGGAAGAATCAATACGCAAAGAAGTGGGATACGGAAGTACTAAGGAATGACGAGATACGTTTGAAGTTCTCTAACGCTATAGATACAGCTATAAGAAATAGCGCAGTAGGCAGTACAGTTGAAGAGGAATGGACATCTCTAAAAAGGGCCATCACAGAAGTTGGGAAGGAAAACATAGGTACAAAGAAGGTAGCTGCGAAGAAACCATGGGTAACAGAAGAAATACTTCAGCTGATTGATGAAAGGAGGAAGTACAAACATGTTCCGGGAAAATCATGAATACAGAAATACAAGTCGCTGAGGAATGAAATAAGTAGGAAGTGCAGGGAAGCTAAGACGAAATGGCTGCAGGAAAAATGTGAAGACATCGAAAAAGATATGATTGTCGGAAGGACAGACTCAGCATACAGGAAAGTCAAAACAACCTTTGGTGACGTTAAAAGCAACGGTGGTAACATTAAGAGTGCAACGGGAATTCCACTGTTAAATGCAGAAGAGAGAGCAGATAGGTGAAAAGAATACATTGAAAGCCTCTATGAGGGTGAAGATTTGTCTGATGTGATAGAAGGAGAAACAAGAGTCGATTTAGAAGAGATAGGGGATCCAGTATTAGAATCGGAAATTAAAAGAGCTTTGGAGGACTTACGGTCAAATAAGGCAGAAGGGATAGATAACATTCCATCAGAATTTCTAAAATCATTGGGGGAAATGGCAACAAAACGACTATTCACGTTGGTGTGTAGAATATATGAGCCTGACGACGTACCATCTGACTTTCGGAAAAGCATCATCCACACAATTCCGAAGACGGCAAGAGCTGACAAGTGTGAGAATTATCGCACAATCAGCTTAATAGCTCATGCATCGAAGCTGCTCACAAGAATAATATACAGAAGAATGGAAAAGAAAATTGAGAATGCGCTAGGTGATGATCAGTTTGGCTTTAGAAAAGTAAAGGGACGAGAGAGGCAATTCTGACGTTACGGCTAATAATGGAAGCAAGGCTAAAGAAAAATCAGGCCACTTTCATAGGATTTGTCGACCTGGAAAAAGCGTTCGACAATATAAAATGGTGCAAGCTGTTCGAGATTCTGAAAAAAGTAGGGGTAAGCTATAGGGAGAGACGGGTCATATACAATATGTAGAACAACCAAGAGGGAATAATAAGAGTGGACGATCAAGAACGAAGTGCTCGTATTAAGAAGGGTGTAAGACAAGGCTGTAGCCTTTCGCCCCTACTCTTCAATCTTTACATCGAGGAAGCAATGATGGAAATAAAAGAAAGGTTCAGGAGTGGAATTAAAATACAAGGTGAAAGGATATCAATGATACGATTCGCTGATGACATTGCTATCCTGAGTGAAAGTGAAGAGGAAGAATTAAATGATCTGCTGAACGGAATGAACAGTCTAATGAGTACACAGTATGGTTTGAGAGTAAATCGGAGAAAGACGAAGGTAATGAGAAGTAGTAGAAATGAGAACAGCGAGAAACTTAACATCAGGATTGATGGTCACGAAGTCAATGAAGTTAAGGAATTCTGCTACGTAGGCAGTAAAATAACCAATGACGGACGGAGCAAGGAGGACATGAAAAGCAGACTCGCTATGGCAAAAAAGGCATTTCTGGCCAAGAGAAGTCTACTAATATCAAATACCGGCCTTAATTTGAGGAAGAAATTTCTGAGGATGTACGTCTGGAGTACAGCATTGTATGGTAGTGAAACATGGACTGTGGGAAAACCGGAACAGAAGAGAATCGAAGCATTTGAGATGTGGTGCTATAGACGAATGTTGAAAATTAGGTGGACTGATAAGGTAAGGAATGAGGAGGTTCTATGCAGAATCGGAGAGGAAAGGAATATGTGGAAAACACTGATAAGGAGAAGGGACAGGGTGATAGGACATCTGCTAAGACATGAGGGAATGACTTCCGTGGTACCAGAGGGGGCTGTAGAGGGCAAAAACTGTAGAGGAAGACAGAGATTGGATTATGTCAAGCAAATAATTGAGGACGTAAGTTGCAAGTGCTACTCTGTGGTGAAGAGGTTAGCACAGGAAAGGAATTCGTGGCGGGCCACATCAAACCAGTCAGTAGACTGATGACCAAAAAAAAAATGTCTGACCGGCGTGCGGAATGTAAATTCGGTTGTGTGTGTGTGTGTGTGTGTGTGCGTGCTATTCTCGCCTGCCCCTCGCTGCGTGCGCCGTTGCTCCTAAGCATGCTTTGTGAAGACAATTAGTTTGACGAATCACTTGCATAAATTACGCAACAATAGATCTAGAGATGCCGGTACGCAATAAATAGCGGTTTCAAAAATTGTTAATAGTCTTATTGGACTGTAAGTAAACCTATAAAAAAGTATTACATTATGTACTAGTTCATTGGGGGTCCTCTTTCTACGCAAACATCTGCACCTTTCATAGGCGTGATTCATCCTCCTGGCAGACAGGGAAATTTGATACCGCTGGGTACTTGTGTTGCTCAGGCTACGGCGAGTAAACTCCAGTAGTTGAAGCAGCCGAGGGCACGTCTGGCGCACGCAGCCGGTCATAGTGAGGCCTGGCTTGCTAACGCCGCATTCCGTGTCCGGCGGCCATCGGATGCGCCGGCCAGACCCCTGCTTCGCAGGGCTAACGCTGCTCGCTTCTGATCTGAGTAACCCGATATCTCCCTCCGTCACGACTTAATACTGCAACTACCGCCTCTCTGACTGCAAACGTGGCTCGCGTCCTAAGTCCTATTGCAATATCCTATTATGCTTTTTGAATCATTTGATGGTGCAGAGATGCTGAGCGACTGGGAAAGTTGGGCGCATTTCTTTGAAACAGCTGTAGCGTGCTTCTTCTGCTAATTAGAGTATATGGATCCGAAAATTTTGTTAGGAACCTCAAGGTATGAATCGCTACCGCTATCACTTTCATAGTCGCGACACAAAACGCACAAAAAGATAAAAAAAACAAAATCTCAAATTGTACGGGAATAATCAGTTTCTAGACTCTCTCGAAGTAATGGATCTAAATTACACCGTGGATGCCAGCTGGAGACTAACACAGTATACTATTTTTTAATTGTATTCAAACGTGTTAAGTGCCGATCCATCATTATCATTGTTCAAATGGCTCTGAGCACTATGGGACTTAACATCTGAGGTCATCAGTCCCCTAGAACTTAGAACTACGTAAACCTAACTAACCTAAGGATAGCACACACATCCATGACCGAGGCAGGATTCGAACCTGCGACCGTAGCGGTCTTGCGGTTCCAGACTGCAGTGCCTTTAACCGCACGGCCACTTCGGCCGGCTCATTGTAATCTTAATTAATGTAAAAGATAAATGTAATATCTCATTATGGGTGATCTATGCACAAGAAGAGGAAGATGCCGAGGTAGCCAAGAATGATAGAACTTTATTTCAGAGTACACGATAAAGTTGAGCAATTGACACAGCTTCCTAATGCAGGAAATGGCAAGATCGTCCTGATCTGGTGACAGTTTGTCACTACTATGGTAACAGTTGCTGAAGCTTCAAGGTGACCACTTGGTCGGTGATGATCGGGACAGATTGCCGTAGACTGCACTGGCGATGTCATTGACCCCGATGACCTGCGCTACACTCTGAGGAATACATTCGTAGCGCTTCCGAAGCAGCACGTTGATGTGGAGCCTGGAGCCCACACCTGGTGAACTGCTAGGCGGTATCCTATAAAGGCCGCCCAGCGGAGGAATACCAGGAGGTTGTCTAGTGTCACGTGGCTTGCGGACGCGAGCTAATGCCGGCTGTATCCGGCGGGCAGCAGCTGCCGCAGGCAAAATGAGCTTCAGTCGAGTTCAGGAATTGGAAAAGAAGACTGGTTAAAACCGATACCGCTATTTTAGCTATAAATAAAATATTTTTCTGTATTTGTGTTGTCTCCGTTTTTACAATTGGTTTTTTAATTTTTACTAAGAACCAAGTAAACTGCCGGATATCAACTAGCCATAATAGCAGTGCTAAATTTTTCGTTTTTAAATAAACCATTTTTTAAAAACGGAGTAATTTTTATTCGTAAAATTTGTGTTGGTTTAAAATATTGCGCTATCGTAGAAAAAGCTATCTACATCTACATCCATACTCCGCGCGCCACCTGACGGTGTGTGGCGGAGGGTACCTTGAGTACCTCTATCGGTTCTCCCTTCTATTCCAGTCTCGTGTTGTTCGTGGAAAGAAGGATTGTCGGTATGCCTCTGTGTGGGCTCTAATCTCTCTGCTTTTATCCTCATGGTCTCTTCGCGAGATATACGTAGGAGGGAGCAATATACTGCTTGACTTCTCGGTGAAGGTATGTTCTCGAAACTTCAACAAAAGTGTTGTTTGAGTAACAATGCCAACGGAAACGGGCAACAAAAGTATGGCATAAAAACTGGTACAGCATTGCTGAATAATAACTTCCTCGTTACCGTGTATAGTGGCTTATAGTACGCGTGTACCTGCAGCTAGCAAGACTTGCCCCACGGTAGTTTCTCGCTATCGTCGCCAGACATTTCTTGTACAGCACAATGTCACCAACCCAGGTCTGAAAATGTTTTTACGAAATGACATACCAATGAAGTACAATGCTTCAGTTGCCTTAAAACATTGGAGATTTATCTGCCATTTTTATTAAATAATAAAAGAAGGAAATTTGGTAACACTAATAAATTAAAAACTACACAGCAATTCTTCCATAGATACAATAAAAATAGAAAGAGACAGTATCTGATTTGCTGCCTGTGTTTATATAATATGCCTTTATCTGAAAATGGACAAATTAACATACAAAACAGAGGTCTTTGCCTAACTGTTCGTAATGTCCGAGTAGTGGCATGATTCACTACTACATGATTTTCGAACAGTGTGTCAGAAAATTACAATCAGTGGGAGAGTACTGGTTATTTTTTGTAATATTAACTACTTATCGGCAACGGCTTTTGCCGCAGTGGTTACACCGGTTCCCGTGAGATCACGAAAGTTAAGCGCTGTCGGGCGTCGTCGGCACTTGGATGGGTGACCAGCCAGGCCGCCATGCACTGTTGCCATTTTTCGGGTTCTACTCAGCCTCGTGATGCCAGTTGAGGAGCTACTCGACCGATTAGTAGCGGCCTCGGTCAAGAATACCATCATAACGACCGGGAGAGCGGTGTGCTGACCCCACGCCCCTCCTATCCGCAACCTCCACGGAGGATGACACGGCGGTCGGAGGGTCCCGGTAGGCCACTCGTGACCTGAAGACGGAGTGTTTTTTTAACTACTTATCACTCTTAGAGAAAAGCGGAGAGCTGTGCACGTACTACGACGCCTATTAAATTTAATATTTTGATTTTATGTATCTTGAAACTGAGAGGGTCAAAATTTTTCAATTTCTGCTCGATTTTTACCTTTACTACAGGACATAATAGAAATAAAAAACCGAAAATCGTTTATTTGAGAAAATGATTATAGTGAGCGATTTTAATGGTCAAGTTAAACTGGCATGGAAAGAAACCAATATAACCGTAAAACGATTGTCTTACCGATAACCACCAACCCACGTTGAGGCGGCAAACCGCAGCACTCACTTGTGTGGCGCGTGACTGGATCGTAAGGTATCAGCCAGACGCTACTGTAAGATACATTGTGCGCCATCCGCCTCAGTAGCCGCGGGGGTGAAGGCGGTAGATTGCTAACCGACGGGGCCCGAGTTCGATTCCCGGATGGATCGGATACTTTCCCTGGCCGGGGACTGTATGTTCGGATGCACTTATTTTCTTACCGTCATAACTGACACAAAAATCACCTGCATGATGTTACATGATGAGTCTAAGCATATGTTGCTACGTATCAGGGTGTACTTTGGCATTAATGAGTGTTCTGAATTGTCGAAACCCACTTACTTTCTTCCACTGTTCAGATGACTATAAGGGCACGTCCAGAAAGCCAGTAAACAGAAGTATATAAGTCTGGAAACGGTCCTAAGTATTACTGAAATGTTTTTTTGCAAAACATGTGTATTTCGTATGTGGCTTCCTGCATTGACTGATAAAAGGGTTCATCCCCAAAAATAATGCTACTATCGTAACATACTACGTAAGACAATATTTAGTGCCGGCCGCTGGTGGCCGAGCGGTTCTGGCGCTACAGTCTGGAACCGCGCGACCGCTACGGTCGCAGGTTCGAATCCTGCCTCGGGCATGGATGTGTGTGTTGTCCTTAGGTTAGTTAGGTTTAAGTAGTTCTAAGTTCTAGGGGAGTTATGACCTCAGCAGTTGAGTCCCATAGTGCTCAGAGCCATTTGAACCATTTTTTGAACAATATTTAGCAGCGAAATTGAAGTTACTGGAATTATTTGAGATACTTTCTTACAATGTTTGTCACAATCTTTTCTCACCAAAATGCCATTGAAATGTTGTCTGTTTCATGTCATTTTCATTTACACGTAAATGTATGCCTTGAAACTGTAGCAAGTAAATGGTAGTGTGTCAGTTAAGATAAAGAAACAACTGTGGAAAAACTGGATTCATCGCGTTGGTGTACACCGCCTTCACTGACACCACAAAGGTATACTGCAGACCAGAAGCCTGAACAATACTTTTCTTCATCCAGTCTAGGTCTACGTTCCTATTAAGCACTGACAATAGTGTTCATGAGGATGGCCTTGTATATCTCCATGGACCTGAGACCTTAGAGAAATGGGTGAATATGATAAGTGAAACAGAGTACTTAGGTTTTTTCAGTCCAACTGCCTCACTCTTTGACCGAGATAGGACAAATGAAATTGTGGCTTCTTCAGTCGGAGAGAGCTGACGTGACTTTTGTCGGTAGAAAGCCAAATAACGTCATAAACTAAGGGTCAAAAAACAGAGATAAAACCGATGTTCCAGTGATAATCACAACAGCTTACTTAGGGGTCTGCTATTGACGCCGATGAAGGCCACTGCAATCTCTGCCGAAACGTCGGTTTTATCCACCCTATAATAATTACTGAAACTTCATGTGCATTGTACGATCAACATGCTTCGTTTAAACGTAGAATCTCTAGGATATCTTTAGAATGTGATCTTTTACAAATGAATTAGTTATGATGTTGATCCGAGTCATCTTTTGGAAATTGCACGAAAGTAGGTCTGTAAAAATTGGTGTGTGTGAAGAAATTTTCGAGTTCTTCCAGCATAATTTGTACATCCTTCGAATTTTAGTACACGCCATGAAGGCACCTTGCAAATCTAAGACATTTTGTGTTGTTTATTTCATCTGAATGTTATTTACTCTCTAAAAGTGGTAGTCCATTTTGCCTCAACTTGTGGTATTCGTCGATCTGGCATATATGTACCTTTGTTATAGATCTTTGGCAATAGGTGCATTTTACAGTAAATTAAAAAGAATGAATCTACCAGAGGGCGTGTTTGACAGTACTTATCTACTACTATTAATCACGAAATCATAGACAGAACAAATGTAATACCTTAAGAACGTCACCAGTTTGTGGTTATACGAGTATTTAAAGAATGGCATTTTCTTTTTACTTCAAAATCAATTCTCTATTTTTTGTCTAGCAATTAGCTAATTTCGTCACAATGGGCACTATCCAGCTCCACCACAATAACATGAAAAAAAAGCAACATGATTTGGCGTCCATAAAAGTTTCACAAATGCGCACCAATTGTGTCTCCATTTCAGTGGTCACGTTAACGTATTTTCATGTATCATGTATGTCTGTTGCCACAATGACAGAACGCGCATAAGGGTTGTACTTTTTTCCCTTTTACACGAGGATTTCAAATCTGTGTTATACCTGTAACTACTATTGTTTTGCGGAACTGTTATTAGCGACGCCAAAATGTGTTGCTTTTGCGTCACACTGAGATGTGCATCATATCCCGTACCTGAGGTCTATGAGTAATGTCTGATTAGTAATCAAAACCGCCTAGATTCGGGGTTCGAAGCCCGCCACCGCTTAAATTTTGATTAGTAATCAGCATTAGCGGCCGAAGGCTTCCTGCATATTAAGTCACCATCATTCTGCCAACGGACTTGTCAAAGAGGGCGGAGGAGCGGAGAGACGTTCAGCGCTCTCTCTTATCCTTCAGGTGGGAAGCTGCTCCTAAAAGTGGGAAAATCTTCAATGATCAACGGCATGAGGATGCAAAGCACAATAGAAACCACTGCATTAAAGACACGTAATGTGTGTCCAGAGGACATCGCCTATAACTGAAATAGTGTCTTGATGATCTCTCCATTGGCAAAAGATTCCGGAATAGTCCCCCATTCGGATCTTCGGGAGGGGACTGCCAAGGGGTAGGTGACCTGGCGAAAAAGATTGAATAACCAATGGAATGTCAGAAGCTTGAACGTGGTAGGGAAGGTAGAAAACCTGAAAAGGAAAATACAAAGGCTCAGTCTACATGTACTAGGGGTCAGTGAACTGAAATGGAAGAAAGAAAATGATGTCTGGTCAGATGAGTGTAGGATAATATCAACAGCAGCAGAAAATAATATAGCATTAGTAGGATTCGTTACGAATAGGAAGGTAGGGTAGACAGTATGTTACTGTCAATAGTTCAGTGATAGGGTTGTTCTTTTCAGAATCAACAGCAGACCAATACCGACAACGGTAGACCAAGTATACATGCCGACGTCGCAAGCTGAAGATGAAGAGGCGCAGAAAGTATATGAAGATATTGAAAGGGTAATACAGTACATAAAGGGAGATGAACATCTAATATTCGTCGGGGACTGGAATGCAGTTGTAGGTGAAGGAGTAGAAGAAACGTTTACAAGAGAATATGAGTTGGGACAAGGAGTGAGAGAAGAGAAACACTAATGAGTTCCATAATAAATTTCGACTAGTAATAGTGAATATTCTGTTCAAGAATCACAGGAGGAGGAAGTATACTTGGAAGAGGCCTGGTGATATAGGAAGATTTAAGGTAGATTGCATTATAGTCAGACAGAGAATAACTTAGTAGAAAATTCAGTTGGAGAGGAATGGACATCTTTAAAAAGGACAATCACAGGAGTTGGAAACAAAAATATAGGCACAGAAAAGGTAACAGCGAAGACCATGGTTAACAAAAGAAATACTTTAGTTGATAGATGATGAACGAAGTATAAAAATATTCAGGGAAATTCAGGAATACAGAAATATAAGTCGCTGAGGAATGAAATATATAGGAAGTGTAGTGAAACTAAGACGAAATGGCTGCATGAAAATTTGAAGAAATCGAAAAAGAAATGACTGTCGGAAAGACTTACTCAGAATGTAGGAAAGTCAAAGTAACCTTCGGTGAAATTAAAAGCAAGGGTGGTAACATTAGGCGGCAACGGGAATTCCACTGTTCATAGCAGAGGAGAGAGCGGATAGGTCGAAAAATAACATTCAAGGCCTCTATGAGAGGGAAGATGTGTTTGACGCACATGAAGAATAAAGAGTAGTCGATTTAGAAGAGATAGAGGATCCGGTATTAGAATCAGAATTTAAAAGAGGTGTGGAGGACTTACGATCAAATAAGACTGAATCGTTAGATTATATTCCATGAGAATTTCTAAAATCATTGGGGGCCGTGGCAACAAAACAGCTATTCACGTTGGTGTGTAGACTGTATGAGTTGGGGACATACTATCTAACTTTCGGAAATCATCAGCACAATTCCGAAGATTGTAAGAGCTGAAAAATGTGAGAATTATGCATACTCAGTTTAACAGCTCATGCATCGAAGGTTCTGATAAGAATAATGTACAGAAGAATGGAAAAGAAAACTGAGGATGTGTTAGATGAGGATCAGTTTGACTTCAGGAAATGTAAAGGCACCAGAGAGGCAATTCTGACATTGTTGTTGATAAGGGAAGCAAGACTAAAGAGAAATCAAGACACGTTCTTGGATTTGTCGACCTGGAAAAGGGGCGCGCAAGGGTAGCCGCGTGGTCTGAGGCGTCTTCTCACGGTCCGCGCGACTCCCACGTCGGAGGTTCGAGTCCTCCTTCGGGCATGGGTGTGTGTGTTGTCCTTAGCGTAAGTTAGTTTTAGTAAGATTAAGTAGTGAGTAAGCTTAGGGACTGATGACTTCAGCACTTTGGTCCCATAAGACCTTACCATAAATTTCCAAAAATTTCTTGGAAAAGACATTCGACAATGTAAAATGGTGTAAGATGTTCGTAGCTCTGAGAAAAATAGGAGTAAGTTATAAAGAGAGACAGGTAATATACAATATGTACAAGAGCCATGCGGGAACAATAAAAGTGGACGACCAAGAACGAAGTGTACGGATTAGAAAGGGTGTAAGACAGGGAAGTACTCTTTCGCCCCTACCGTTCAGTCTGTGCATCGAAGATGCAGTGAGGGAAATAAAAGAAAGTTTCAGACGTGGAATTAAAATTCGAGGTGAATGGGTATCAATGATACGATTCGCTGATGACATTGCTATCCTGAGTGAAAGTGGAGGTGAAATACAGACTCTCCTAAGTGGAATGAACAGTATAATGATTGCAGAATATGGATTGAGAATAAATCAAAGATAGACCAAAGTAATGAGAAGTAGTAGAAATGAGAACAGAGAGAAACTTAACAACAGGATTGATGGTCACGAAGTAGATGAATTAAGGGATTATACTACCTAGGCAGTAAAATAACCAATGACGGACGGAGCAAGGAGGACATGAAAAGAAGACTAGCACTGGAAAAAAGGGCATTCCTGGCCAAGAGAAGTCTACTAGTATCAAACACAGGCCTTAATTTGAGGAAGAATGCACGTCTGGAGCACAGGATTGTACGGTAGCGATACATGGACTGTGGAAAAATTGGGACAGAAGAGAATCGAAGCATTTCAGATGTGGTGCTACAGACGATTGTTGAAAGTTCGGTGCACAGATAAGGTAAGGAATGAGGAGGTTCTGCACAGAATCGGAAAGGAAAGGAATATGTGGAAACACTGACAAGGGGAAGGGACAGGATGGTAGGACATTCGTTAAGACATCAGGGAATGACTTCCATGGAAATAGAGGGAGCTGTAGAGGGCAAAAACTGTAGAGGAAGACAGACATTGGAATACACCCAGTAAATAATTGAGGACGTAGGTTGCAAGTGCTACTCTGTGGTGATGAAGAGATTGACACAAGAGAGAAATTCGTTAAAGTCCGTATCAAACCAGTCAGAAGAGCGATAACAAAAAACAAAAACAAAAAAAAAATAAAAAGAAATAAATAAATAAAAAAGCTGAAACCATAACAATTTTACTGTGATGTACCTTTCTAATGCCGAAGCGAACTAAGTTGGCTAATTACAGATAATGAGAAAGTATTTCAAAATAAAAGAAAGGCCTATGCGGCAAAAGGACTTTGTTTAGGAAATTTTAAGCAGATGTGGACCGATAAACACAAAAACTTTTGTGGTAATTCTTTCAGTAGGGATCGCTTACAGGTTGTGTAATATCGCTCCTACGAATAGCTACCGTAAAGAAACGATGCTGTCGTGCGCAGTATTTGAAAATCACTGAAGGGTCTGGCGTAAAAGCGACTCTTTAACCTTCTCAGCCATGAACTTAGATTGTGTGAATGACATTTTTTGGTAGTGAGTGCATTGTTCTGGGAGAAAGAGAGATTAAAACACTAAAATTTATAAATTGGTGTGGTTCATCAAAATTTTAGAACATGCTCAAAATGAATGCTATTTACATCACAAAAATCTGAAATACGTGCAATATTCCTTAAATTCAATATCAAGCACCCAAAAAATGAAAAAAATTCCACTGGAATGTGAAAATATAGATCGTTACCGAATATAGTCCCGATGCCTCACCGAAAAGAAGAAATACTTGCTATATTGTTGTGATGAAATTAACAATTACTTATTCAATGGTATGTCCGCCTACGCAGCTCAGTGGTCAACGTGTCTCGGTACTTTGCAGAAGATTTTCGGTACTGCCTGGGAGTTTTCTTTGGTAGGAAGACTGAAGTCGGGCACCCTAAGTCTCGTGACGCCATGTGAGGAGTTACTTGATTGAGAAGTAGTGGCCCAAAGTTTAGAGAGTGAAAATGGCCGGAGGAGCAATGTACTGACTCCACTCCCCTCCATACCGCATCCTGCGACGCTTTTGGCTGAGTAGGAAACGGCGGTCGGTCGGTCGGTCCCGACTGGTTAATCAGGGCTAGAACGCAGAGATCTGCTAGCTTTGTTATATATAGAGTATATTAGCGTATTACAGCATGATCCAAACACGTTTCAGTTCAAAATTACTGAAAACAGAAATTATAAACTCTCCGCTTTTTAATCACTACGAAAAAACCGACAATTAATTTTCTGATGGGTCGAATATTCATTCTATAACAGGGAGATTTCGTAGCCGCCAGCTTCTTATTGGCTAAATTCAGAGCCTTTTATTCTCTTCTTGCCTCCGAAGAGCCAAAAGTTCCAAACATATTAGTCCGCAGCTCGTGGTCGTGCGGTAGCGTTCTTGCTTCCCACGCCCGGGGTCCCAGGTTCGATTCCCGGCGGGGTCAGGGATTTTCTCTGCCTCGTGATGACTGGGTGTTGTGTGATGTCCTTAGGTTAGTTAGGTTTAAGTAGTTCTAAGTTGTAGGGGACTGATGACCGTAAATGTTAAGTCCCATAGTGCTCAGAGCCATTTTTTTCCAAACATATTAAATGAAATTTACCCCTAGATTCTACCACAAAGAAAAACGCACGACGGAAATCTAACTACTGGCTTCAGATCGACCGATCATTGTTTACGCTTCACTCAGTTTTTCCTAGTTACTCTCTCTCTTACAGGGTACGAGAGGTTAGAGATCACAGGAGGAGGGAATGCGTGCTGCCATGCACATTTATGCACATTCTGGGGAAGTTTAACGAACTAAGTAGCTGCACAGGTTCACAAAAGTTTAACGTACTCCTGAACTGCACTTGACATGGAATACATATAAAACAAACCTGAAACTACAGTTCCTTGCCGGCCGGTGTGGACGAGTGGTTCTAGACGCTTGTCTGGAACCGCGCGACCGCTACGGTCGCAGGTTGGAATCCTGCCTCCGGCATGGATGTGTGTGATGTCCTTAGGTTAGTTAGGTTTAAGTAGCTCTAAGTTCTAGGGGACTGATGACCTCAGATGTTAAGTACCATAGCGCTCAGAGCCATTTGCACCATTTGAACTGTTCCTTACAAACAAACTGTAGTACCTTAACGATCATCACTATTCATCAAGGATTGGGCTGACGAAGGAACACACGCAAAGATTCAAACGCACAGAGTAACTGAAAGCGAAGTTCACCTTTTTCCAGTAATGCTTGAATCGTCAGAACCGACTTGTGAGTCGCGCCGAAAATAATCATGAATGTTAAGTGAACACCTGATGCGTGAAGTGAATCGTGGCCATTAAAAGAACAAGGTCGGTTTCATCTGAACGTAAGAAGCATGGTAGCGGAAATATCACCGGCGAGAATGCCGCACTGCTCCTGACGATAGAGGTTAATCGTTATACTGAATCTAACATAAAACATAACTAACTCCCATCTAAAATCAGCGTTCAGTTGCACACAGAAGCGGTTCGTTATCCGTAGGGAACAGTGACTCTCTGCTGCGACTTATGTCGTCAATGTCCGGAAACTTCTGTCCAAGTCCAAAGTGCCTCGCCTCTGCGTACCGTGATCGAACGAACTTGGAGGGGCGGATTGACCAATAACCAAGATGAATTCTCCCGTGGAAGTAGGCATCTCCTCCAATCAGAAGAGAGGAGGGACAATGCCTGGTTCCTTCGCCTCAGAATTTCCCACTCGGTATAACAGGCAAAATGCGAACACGGTGTCCTTAACGCGTGAGTCCGGATGAACCAGTCACGTTGCCATACGTTTAACATCCTTGGGGAGCCAACTGTCTGGCTACACGCCGGCTTGGTAGATTGCATTTAACCGTCTTTCCAAGGCTTCTATTGAAAACTTACACCACGAATTTCCATCTGAATTCGCACAGTCGCCTGCGTTTTTAATTACGGCAACAATTATCCAGTCCAGCGATCACTCACGTTTAGGACAGGTGGTTACCGGTACATAGTGTGTTCAGTATCAGAAGACGCAAAAAAGAGAATAAAACACGGCTTCGGCTCCCACCGTGATATTCTTCCCTGACATACAAAATATGACAAAACGAAGACAGAGAAAAGCGCTCTGGCTACTTGTTTAAACCACCAAATTGTAAAAACCACAAAATCAGATGATAGGTGGGCTGATGAGTGGCTTTCAATTATTTTTACTAGCTGTATCCGGAGAACTTCGTTCCGCTTCTGAAAATCTGTATATGTTACAGCTGACCAGCTAGACGTTTTGCCAAATAAATTATCTCTAGTGTATAAGAATAATGTGTACGTGTAACACAATGTACACCCAGCGAAATTCGTTCCGCCTCCGAAAATCTTTATATCTTACAGCTGACACGGCAAACGTTGTTTCACCATATAAACTATCTCTAGTCTCTAAGAATAATGTATACATGTAACACAATGTATACGTGTAACACAATAGCCGTTGTTGGCGGGAGCTCGTGACACAAACAATAATAATGGCCGAAAACTGTGTAGGGAGTGAGAAACGGCTTAGGGGGAAATCCGGCACTATCGGCCACTATTAGTTCTAGTGTTTCTACGGTAGATCACGCGGATTTAACAATTGCAGCCGATACACGGCACGTCCATAAGTGCCGCGCGTGAATAGCCGAGCGGTCTGGGGCGCTGCAGTCATGGACTATGCGGCTGGTCCCGGCGAAGGTTGAAGTCATCCCTCGGGCATGGATGTGTGTGTTTGTCCTTAGGATAATTTAGGTTAAGTAGTGTGTAAGCTTAGGCGCTGATGACCGTAGCCGTTAAGTCCCATAAGATTTCACACACATTTGAACATTTCCTCACGTCCGTGAGCGTACAAACATAGCGGAAATGTCGTGTCGAAATGTATTCGCCAGCATTATGAATAAGGCCAAGCGCACAAGCATCGATTTTTATCATATATAAAAATATTGTACGATTAAATTCTTTTAGAGGACCAAAGGAGAGCATAGGAACTTCTTTGTTTCACTAAAATAATTTGATCGTACGATATATTTCCATACGATTAAAATCGATGTGTGTGCGCTAGGCCTAAATGTCGGTTTGGCGAATGACGCGTGCTACCTAGTTAACTTCTCGGTCTATTTACGTCGATTCAAAGAGGGATATCTTAGTCGTTGCTTTTGGTACGTTTTCTTCGATTACCTGTCTATCGAATAGTGAAAGACTATGAGCGGTAGACACCCGGCGGGGATAACTGATCAAGTGATAATTGATCAGTTATCGACTGGGGTGAAATTTATTAAATTACTAAAATCGCTATTAAAAATAGGGGTTGGTGGTAGAAGGATGAAAATTTAGGGTTGTGTGTATTTTTTAATTCCACATCATGAAAAAAATAAAAATAAAAACTTCTGTTGAAAAAATGGGAAAACAATTTTTGGGGTGGACCACCCTTATCACGTAGGGGTAATGAAAATAGATTACGACCGATTCTAAGACTTACCGAATATACATGTAAAATTTCAGCAGAATCGATCGAGCCGTTTTGGAGGAGTATGGCAATTAACACTGTGACACGAGAATTTTACATATAAGAAGTTCGCAAAGACATGCTCACACTTCCATAACTAACGTCTCTTAAGCAGATGCTGTTACCGACTGGGAACAGTCACACACAGAAGCATATGGTGTAAAATATATGCGACTATCAGGCGAAAAGATTTTAGTTTATTCCCTGAATTAAAAAAAATTGAATTTGGGTAAGGTATGAATGCTACGTCAGTACTGAGGAGGTTAAATAAAACGAAAACAGAGGCGGAAAACCTAGTTGGACTCTGAGGGTCTTCCCCTGTCGAGTCTGGAGCTGGAGCTTCTGGAAGAAGCGCGTCTCGTGGAGCGACGCTGCGCGGCGCGGCGCAGTGTGTACACAGAAGGCGGCGCCGGCGTCTGCGACGGCAAAGCAAACGCAGCGCCTGTCGGCCCCAGAGGGCGGCGCCCGGCCCCGCGGCCCCTGCCGCGCCGCTACCCGCGGGACACACGGCACTGATCCGCCGGCCCTCACGCAGAAACCGCGGCGTCTGCACAGCGCCGCGCGGACACCACGGCTTTCATTTTTTTTTCTTCCAGCGTCGACATTTCTCTGTTTGTTCTGGGACAGTACCACTCGCATCAGAGTATCAGCGAAGTGTACTGGAAATACTCACCTAAGAAGCAAAAGCAAGAGGAACGTATTCACTGGTAAACGCCAGAAACACACTTCATTGCGATTCATCCATCTATTGAAACTCTCATGCACTCGAAGCGAGCGTAAATTTTTCAGAAGTGAAAAAAAGTTTATTGGTTTTTTTAGTTTAGCTCTCAAGTGGGGCGCTGGTTTTTGTAATACGAGCGGTCACGCTTCTCATTTTGTGCATACGTAAAGAATAGCTGTCTTAATTAAACGTTACATTACGTGAGCTAAAGCACTGTTTATTTAACAATAATGAAATAAACTTTCATTATATCACTCTGATGCCCCGTGCAAGCGCTACCCCACAACAATAACACACTCTAGGCACTAAACAGCGCATTTGTGTCAGACCACAGCCAACCGTTTATTCGATTGCTAATTATCTCGTATACAATTGTCTCATTGTGAGATTTTTGCGCTATCTCGGAATCTGGGTCATTTTCGTACACCGACAGTACATTTTTTTCTCATAAAGCTCGCTGTATATTTTATATTACTGCCGCTCACTTAGACATATGACTGCACAGTTTAGCGCTGTGTTAGCTGAAGCAATATTAAAGGAATTTGACGGTATCTTCCCTTTTTATTTTAGTTTTAGCTTGAACAGTCCACGTCCTCAGTAACCAGCTGCACAGCATGTTAACTACTTTGGATGATTTTGTACACATCCCACCAACTTATCTCTCGTTCTGGAAAGAACCTGTAAACTTCCTTTTTAAAATGCTGTATTTATTACATCTCCATTTCCATTTTATCATACTTCTGTGACACCACGGTTCAACTGCATCTAGTTTAATGCAAAGTATTTCTTTCTTACACGTGTCCGAGCCAGCTCCTGCAAACATTTACGTAATCTTTGATAGAATAGATACAGTCGTAGACTTTTGTACCACATCACAAAGGAATCTGCAGTATAATTGCACGATGGCTGTTGGTTATTAAAGATCACAGAAGCAATAGTGCGGGTAATTTACTCCCGAAGATGGAAGCAGCAGTTCGAAGTCAGTCTCAAATCCTGACAGTAAAGAGACTAAAATACTCCCATGAATATATCGTGTTAATGTGCATTTACAAATGGTTCAAACGGCTCTGAGAACAGTGGGACTTAACAGCAGAGGTCATCAGTCCCCTAGAACCTAGAAGTACTTAAACCTAACTAACCTAAGGACATCACACACATCCATGCCCGAGGAAGGATTCGAACCTGCGACCGTAGCGGTCGCGCGGTTACAGACTGAAGCGCCTAGAACCGCTCTACCACTCCGGCCGGCTAACGGAGCGTCACGTACATATTTTGTCCACGTCTGCTACCTCTCATATGACAGTATCTTTATGCCAATTTTCAACAGGACAATGTTCGTCCACACATGGCACTTGTCTCTGTTGCCAGTAAGATCCTCAGATATGTCTCTGATGGCAAGTGTGGGGCCTACTCAGACCTCAGTACCGCAGTGTAGTGTCCGTGACATCAAGGACCTGGTACAGCAGCTGTTTAACAGCATGCTTCAAGAGAGCATACAACGGCTTTATGACACCCTTTCCAACCGAATCAGCGCATGCTTCCAGGTCAGAGGGGCCGGCCGTGCATTTGCAGTTTCAGCTTCCTACAATTATTAAATACGAGAAACAGCCCTCATATTTGCTCCTGTTGTATTGATGCTAAGCAATGCCTTAGTGACCATAAAGAAATTCTCTGGTGAGCTTGATTGTATTGGCACCAAACCAGGAGATTTCTCAGTCGTCAACAGTAAATTGTAATGCGTAACATGAAATATACATACAAACACACGTGCTTTTAGAATGATTCACGTACGACACAAGTGGCTTGTACGACACTTCGCCGGAACCAATACCAGGGAGGCAGACTCCGATCAACGCAAAATACGTGACATGTTCTTCATACTCCAAGCATTTCGTTGCGCGAGTTTGCAATTCCGCCTGGGTTGTCAATGACGCCTGCTCGCCTAATGAAACTGACTTTAGTATATAACGTTAGTACAGCGAATGACAAGCATAGGTATTGTTACTAGACGTCAGTACAGCAAGTGGATATTAAATTCTGTCCAGAATGGAAATACTGATCATCAAAAAAGAAACAACATTTCAGGAAGCATGGCTGCTTGCAGCGACCTGTATAATGCCGCAGACCAATTGACGTTGGTGTTCTGAAAATTCTCAGCACTTTGTAAGCTGTCCCCTACCTTGCGGATTAGAAATTTCGTATTCACGTAAGTTTACAGTAATTACTTATACTGTGAAAAATACGCCAAATAAAACAAACAGTTTTGAAGGAGAACGCGAACTAAGAGTTAATGGGGGGAAGTGAGCGTACTCAAAAGTACAGCAATGGTAGAGAAATCATTTGGCAGCAATCAGTAAATCCTCAATTATTTAAAGAATGGAACTGCAGTGTATAAAAAAGCTCCAAATGTCTGATTAATTTATCAGTGAGATACTGTTTTAAATATTTGACTTTAAGCATATAAGTGAGAAAAAGTTTAGAAGTTTGAAATTGTATTGACAGTTTGCTGAAGTCACTAACTGCTCTCATTACGAAACGCTGGACGAATTTAGTGTGAGTAACTTTCGCTCCATTTACTGTGCGGCTGGTCCCGGCGGAGGCTCGAGTCCTCCCTCAGGCATGGGTGTGTGTGTTTGTCCTTAGGATACTTTAGGTTAAGTAGTGTGTAAGCTTAGGGACTGATGACCTTAGCAGTTAAGTCCCATAAGATTTCACACACATCTGAACTTTTTTTTTTCGCTCCATTTTAAGCCAAAGCTAGTTTCTCAGGTATTTAGATGTTTATGATGTCATATCTACTGAATTATGAGTAGCACAGTCACATAATTCTTCAGGTATGTTCAGTGGTATTTGCGGACATCGTCTGCAAAAATGTGTTGCAAATAGGATTTTAATAAAGAAGCATCAGATTAAAACGTCATGCCTGATGCTGAAAATTTACTGCAAGAACAGCTAAAATGTAGTAAGCGATGAACCTTATTTCTTTCATCATTTTGTGGGTGGTTCAAAAATGGTTCAAATGGCTCTGAGCACTATGGGACTTAACATCTATGGTCATCAATCCCCTAGAACTTAGAACTACTTAAACCTAACTAACCTAAGGACATCACACAACACCCAGCCATCACGAGGCAGAGAAAATCCATGACCCCGCCGGGAATCGAACCCGGGAACCCGGGTGCGGGAAGCGAGAACGCTACCGCACGACCACGAGATGCGGGCTTGTGGGTGGTGCCAGCGAGGAAAATATTCATAAAGGTTGAAATTATGTTTAAAGTTTGTAGGAAGTCGCTAAGTGCTCTCATTTCGAAATACTGGATGAATATAGTCGAATAGTAAGCTAAACTGTATAAAGATATATAGGTACACAGTTTAAACTGTTTGTCTCACTACGTTAAACCTTTAAAATAAGAGTATAGCTTTTATCGAGGAGATTGTGACAGAATTTCAAGTTTTATTTTTAATTCGGCCAATAATTTTATGAAGTCTAATTTTTGTTGTCCCTGAAATCCGTTAGAGATGCAACCTGCAACTATAACCATGAACCATGAACCGTGAAGCATGAAACGAGTTAGTCGGTTAGTAACATAAGACACCTTTCTGAAAAATTATACGTTAGTCTTGAACTGTAAGCTTCTAGTTTCATTACGTAACAGCGTAACGAATAGCACCTTTTGGATTCTGTTAATTGCAGAAATTTGCCTTAATGTAAGTTGATAGATTTTATCTACAATAATGATCAAAGCAGACGAAATGAATTAAAATTTGTGCTGTGGCCGGGACTCGAACCCGGGTCTTCTTGCTTACTAGGCAGAAATGCCAAACCATTACACCACCACAGTACAATAGTCAACATTGCTGCACGAACTACCCAAGCTGAGTGCCCTGCCCAACACAAACTTGAATTCATTTTCCCCTTACATATTGTCAATAATAAAAAGATACTTAAATGTCTCAGGGAAATATTTAATTATAAGATTGATAGGTTTTGTTTAATAATCTGAAATTTTCTACTAACTGGGCAATATTAATAACTTCTTCGTCTCCGTCGCCTAAAGATCTCCGAGTAAACTTTATCAGCATCGAAGTTACCTTAGGATTTGAAAATCGCTTACCAAGGATGAATTCAAAGAAAAGACGCTAGTGCAAGGTGTCCATTACATATCAGATTCTATGGATTATATGAGCTCGTTGATCGACTTGCTTCAAAATTCTAATATGAAATGAAAACCTTCTCATTATTAAGTGACCGCCCTTCCAGTTACATCAAGAGCCTGACAGGAGTATGCTGAACAATTTGCGCAAGACAAGTTACTGAACCGATCTTTTCCCAACAAACCAAAATTTCTGATACATATTTAAACACTGCACCGCAACCATTTTCTGGGGAAATATCAAGGCTAAGACGTACTCTTTTTCCTTGCAGTGCAATGGAAGCGTTAAGACCAACAATCCGTTTATGACAATACACGGTGTCCATAAAATCAAGCTATCTTTGTGGAAAGTGTTAACTTGGAAACTATTAGAGTATCTTGGTTTGTTGTGAAACGTTTAACAGCTCTCAGTTTTTTTCTCTTATGATATAACTTTATTCTGTGCCCATTAGTCGCTCGTAGAATATGTAGGCGATATGCGAGTTCTGCCCTTGTGCTGGTCAGCATTGCAGCGTGAACAGGTCTGGTTGCTTCACTGCTTCACGCACCAGGGGTAGCAGTGCCACTGATTAGTATTGCGTACACGCGATCCTTGACGTAACCCTACAGAAAGTTGTTTAAAGGAGTGTCATCAAAAAGCGCGGGGGATATGGGGTGAGACCATATGTGTCAGTCAGCGAAATGTGTCATTCAGCACATCACCCACGTTAAAACTCCAATTTCTGGGTGCACCATTGTGCTGGAAGATGGTCGATGATTGCAACACTTTGATCTGTAGTTGCAGGAACTGTTCCAGCATGCCAAGATAAATATTTTCCGTTACAGTTTTCTCTGCAAAGGACAGTGGGCCTATCACGCTATTGTGCATTAGGCCAAACCAAACACTAAGCTTCGGACTATCACGGATAAGTGCTGAGTGGGCATTCGGAGCTCACAATCCAAATTTTGTGACTATTCACATGCATGGAAATGTTGAACGTTGCTTCATCTGAAAATAGGCACTTTTAGCGTTGCTTACCTCAATTGGTAAAAACGAAACTCTTATAGGATCATTTTGTAGTCCGTGTGTCCGTCCGTTTGTCTGTCTCTCCGACTGTTAAAAACACTTTTTCTCAGAAGCGGGTAGACGTATCAAGTTGAAATTTATGCCACATACTGAAGGCTATGGTCCTTTTGTTCTATAAAAAAGTTAAACTTCGAAGTTAATGCAGGCGAAAGATGCGGTTATTAAAGCCACACATTTTGGTAGTCGCAAACTCACTCATTAAAAGATATAGGGTGCTTGGGAAGAAGCAATGTTTCACAATACACGTAAAACAAAAAAAATATATAAAATTGTTAATTTGTAACTACACCACACAAAAAAGTATTTCTTTTGTCATTTGGTGTCCAATATGAAACTAGAAAATAAAGCGTTCTCGAAACTCATGTAGTCCCTGGGACCGCTGTGTTACGAATATCAATGTCGATAATAGGAAAAAAACCACCGAGATTCTCGATTTGCGAAATGGATGAAGTGTCCATTTTTTCTCTTTTTTGACTCGTCAGTGTTCTGACTTATTTGATGCGACCCGCCACGAATTCCTCTCCGTGCCGACCTCCTCATCCCAGAGTAGCACTTGCAATCTACGTCCTCAATTATTTGCTGGATGTTTTCTGATCTCTGTCGTCCTCCACAGTTTTTGCCTTCTACAGCTCCCTATAGTACCATGGAAGTCATTCCCTGATGTTTGACGGGTTTCCTATCATCCTGTCCCTTCTCCGTGTCAGTATTTTCCACGTATCCATTTCCTCTCTGATTCTGCACAACCTCCCCCTTCCTTATCAGTCCACATACGTAATTAAGTCTGTACGGAGCCCTCAGTGCGTGAGTCTCACTTGCTTCTGGATAATTTTTTTTCACGTCGTCATTGTCAGCGTTATGGAGGCCAACATCGATGTCGCAAGTGCGTACCTCAGATAATGATCGTTTGGCTGCAATGCGTGGAACTTTTGCACCCAAAAAGTCGAAACCCATCTGTAATACTTTACGAACAGTTGATCTTGCTTTCTACAATTCGCGTGATGCATGACGGATCGACTTCTGTGAGCTACGCTGAATTTCAGCTTTGTCAACACGTGCTAGAGACACAGTTGGACATCAACTTCCAGGAATGTCTTCGAGACTGACTATCTTTAAAGTTTCTGAACTAGCTACTTGTTTTTGCCGGTTGTGGCCTACCACACTGGTGTCACTAATTCCCGGTACTGTTGTCACAGATGTCGATTCTTTATATCAGAGGGAGCATTGCACGTTCTCGTGGTCTGTGACATTTTGATGCACTCCAAGTGATCTTCGAGGTTGGCTAAACGTTTTACAAGAAACAACGATCTATAATAATTTCCAATTTTTGAATCGATAGCCGGACTTTATGGACAGTCAATTCGTCATCATTCGAAAATATCGACATTTTAGTTCTGTAAATAAAAATGGTGACAGCTATTACGCTACCTATCGATCACTTTTTGAGTAGGGATGACGATGTCTTTTGCAGACGACAAAAGTAATCAAAGGAGAGAGATGTTGGGATATCTGAGGTGAAATATAATTATTCGATTTCATTAATAGTAATAACTAAATGTACTGCGATTATGAAAGTATCAAAAGTGTTTTTACTTCATAGGAAAATTATTTACATGTATGGAACTAAGAATTCAAACCGTTTCATCCAGCCTGTTGGCAAAAGGCGTAATTGTTCACCTAGTGACATATCTGAGATTCTGAAGATTGGGGAATGCAATCTCCTACGAGCTTGGTTCAGCTTCGTGATTACAATGTGAGAGATTTACATAACTGAGTGCGAAAACGAAAGCAAGCTATCGCTATACGGTCCAACACACGACTTTCGAAATGCAGTACTTGGATACATAGAAGCATTCTTACATTTTTTGCACGAAGGGCATGGTCTTAAGTGCCCGCTAAAAGACATAGCCCGGCATTGTTAAAACGCATTGGACAGATGAGATTATAATATTCAATAACTAGTAGACTAACAACAGTTTGAGTGTATTTGGGTTGCACCTGTGTTGGTCCTGATCTCCAAGCAACAGCATCGCCATGTGGTCTCCGTCAGAACATATCAACGTTGACATCATAGGCAGTGGCCAACACGTTAGCTCTCCAGTTAGTGAAGGCACTATGGCCAAACTCACTGATGATCATATCCGACTCGTTAAATTTACCGTCAGACCTCAACACTAACAATAGCGACGGAAAATATAGATTTTATGAAAATAAAAAAGAAAGCGATTGGGCGCGGCAGAGGTACGGAACTTCTTGTTCTGGATTCCATCCCATCGAGGTCTCCAACAAAACCAGTTCGTGGACCTCCTCGAAGAGGATTTTTACTTCTTCCTGAATTAAAAGCTTCGACCACATCATTGAACTTAAAGCGAGGGCAGTTAAAGCAGGAAAAGAAGGAAGGAGAATGATGGCAGAGAGGCCGACAGTACTATAGCAGGCAACATTCCTCCCCCTTCCACAAGATCGTGATTTATGGAATAGAGAGGCGACAGACGTCAGACGTCCGTAATTAGGATGCGTTTCCAATATGGAAATTTCCGAAGTCGACGTTACAGGATGGACGTTAGGGGCTCTGTAACTTGTTCATGCAACCGAACAGAAGAAAATCATTTTACTCAATGTTCTTCTCGTGTGAGCAGTATGGCGATCAGCCAGTAACTGTATAAGAGGGGAGAATGTACACTTACGGTGTCCGCTACTTTTCTGTTGCGTGCTACTGCTGGGAACGGACAGCGTAATTGAATCAGATGTGGGTATCCATGCACAGTGCTCATTCGTAATTTCCTGCGCTTCGTAACTGAAGTTGGCTGGTATTTTGTTTCACTTGCGTCAGTTTAATTTCTGAAATTACGTTTTATTACTAAAGGAAAAAAAAAGCAGGACTAAGTGCTAGTAGGACTCGCGTTCTGAGGATTTCGTACAGACTCAACTGTGTGTGTAGATAGATCATCTATAGGTTCTGATGAGTGAGTTTGCGAGTCTCAATGTATGCGACATAAATGGCCGTATCTTTTGCTTGTATTGGTTTAAACGCAAATTTTTTTATACCGCCAAGGGACCGTAAGCCTTAGCATTTGTCAGAAATTTCAACTTTATATCTCTACCTGTTTCTGATAAAAATGAGTCTGAGCAGCAAACTTTAATGCGATTCTGTCTGTTTTAATTATTCGGGAGTTGACTGTCTGGTTTTAAACTTTCTTTGCTTTTTGCGTTTAATTTGATTGGGAAACCGTTCAGATTGAACTTAACATATACGTGGATGGACATGAGAAATGAAAGGTTGCAATAAATTTTTCATCTGTGATTATTATTTTACGTATGAAACATTCTGTTGCAGATTAATAAAAATGAATTTCTTTGAATATTCCCAAAACACTGATTCAAGTTTTACTTTTATTCAAGTACTAAAGCTGTTTGTGCAAGAATGAAAATATTATTGTCCATCGAACTTAGCACACATTTTCACGTTGCAGTGGATTTTTGTTTTCAGGATATACCCCGACTAGCTTTGAAGCATAAGACTATCTTTACTATATGAAAATGTTTCCTTTTTTTATATTGCCAAGCTCTCCTGAAAAATTATCCACTTTTAAGTACACTTTACGATATGTTCAGAATTTATCACTTTTTGAATGAAAATTTACAAAAGCTGCAGCTTGTATCCACCGGTGAATGCACAAGATAAAATCTACTATTTCCTTTCATTCTGCGTCTGGAATGCTGTGAAAATAAACACATTATTTTCGTTCACCTCTACCTTTTCCATTATTCGGATGTTGTCGTTATTGCGATCGTATATTTAAATCTGTCGCTGCTGCAGACTGCTCGCTCGCGGCCCAGCTCCGCACCGCCAGCGATATCCAATAAAATGCTGAAATTTCTTAACAAAAATGGGTAATGTCCGGTGCGAACTTTGCAGTAATTATGACAAACAGATTTTACTAGATAAATATATTTTAACAGAAACAATCAAAATCTTTACACACCTTTTACAATCCCAGCTACAAATGGCGTCGATCATCGGCTTATGACAAATGAAGACTAAGTAAGAGGCTAATGCAACGTCACGGGTTCCTCTCACATTCAGTCCGTGCAGAAGACAAGCAGTTCTATTACAATATATTGCCTATTTATATCTTAACTAATTCTTGTACAGTCTTTGTCATTTTGATTACATATCGTTTCTTCTGTGGCGGTTTTCACATCCTCCGCCACAGATAGTATTTCACACTCTTTGAATAATCATTTATAATAGCAAAATTCATAATTATCCTTTTCCTTACAAAATTAAGTGACATTTTGAAATTCAGTTAACAGAAATACATATAAATTATCTGTTACAGTGAGCATCATACATCGAAATATTCTTTTAACTTTCACTTTGGATGCTTGCTGCCAGAGAACGCTACAAAACTTATCCACTAAGGGTTCGCCTGAGATGCGGAATCTTAAAAGCGAGGATACATCTTACCACGACAAACATTTTGTTTTTATTTTTGTTGGGTAGTGTGCTATGAAAATCACTGTACGGTTGAGGTATATGCTCTTCGATGCCCGGGTGTTCTTAATTTTCAGTGACAATTGTAGTTAGAATTAGGCTGTGCGCTTTTGGAAGGACGAGGAAACCACTTGGCGGGTATCCTGCACACGCACCATGTTTTCTACCTCTTCCCTCTCCAACTGTTCCTTCTGGCGGATGGGAAAGGAGGATGGGTGAGTGAGGGTGGAGTCATAATGGGCTGCCTGCTTCCGGTAACTCGGACTCATAATAGCGATACGCTACACAGCGGAAGCTCCGTTCAATTGGGACGAAGTCTGTGGAACTGTGGTGGGTTGTTACTAGTTCTAGGTGTATCCGGTGGCTGATCATCAAGTCAGAGCGTAGTTACCGTTGCGGAACTTTTCGCGAGAACGCGGCGCAATACCTCCTCGGTGTCGGTCTCCCCCTAACGGCGAACTGTCGCGTCCGCGGAGAGCTTCGCGCTCAAGTTGATAATTGGTCGTAACGAGAGCGCCGGCTCGGTGCCGACTGGCGGCTGGACAAGGCAGTTCGAGACTGAGCAGGAGCGGCGGTGGGCGGGGCTAATGGGGCTGCGTCGATTCCGGCGGACTAACATTGCGAGCTATCGATTACCTCGAGGACCGCTGCTGCGCCAGCAACGCAGCTGCACAGAGGAAAGACTCAGTGGACTAAGATCAGATAACACTAAACGATATTAACTGATGTATCTGTAAGATGATGATGTTACGCATGTAGCATTATGATGTTTGACTTCTTTCCGGAGCTTCAGTTTTACATACTTCGCTGATTTTGTTTCCGGACATGTGGAAGAGAGCTTCATTTGAACGTATGAAGAGGGCTTCAATGCGTATTAAAATCTCCCTCTCCGAAACAAGATACAGAATATGGTGGTTTGATTCAGTATTTGCAATTCTTAGGGCCATACCATGAAATAAAATTGGAAATTTTTTCCTGATTTTGATCAAGGTATTTCTAGCTCTGTAAATGTATAATAGGCGACTCGAAGGATATCGTACAAATACTGACTATATCGCGTTTCAATCTATTTACTGTCGCCCTGTCGACATTAGTCACACGTCTCTCACATTAACAGTAATGATTCTATCATCTGGTTGCAATAGTCTTCAGCACCAGTAATTGCAGCAGCAGCTATATTTCGTAGACCAAATTATTCTCAGATTATAAAAAGAGTAGAAAATAATACAATAGACAGCTGAAATAGCATAGCCTTAATTTGGCTGCGAGCGGTTCCATCTTACAGTTTCTCCAGGAAAACGAATGAGAGCCTGTTTAACACTGCCTATTTTCCAGTTCTGATCTACCGGCTGCAATTTTTTCTTCATCAGCCTTCTGATTGGTTTGATGTGATCCGTCACGAATTCTTCTCCTGTGTCAACCTCTTCATGTCAGATAGGCACTTGCCACCGACGTCCTGAATTATTTACTGAATGTATCCTATCTCTGCCTTCCTCTACACTTTTTGCCGTCTACAGCTCCCTGTAGTACCGTGGAAGTTATTCCCTGCTGTCTTAACAGATGCCCTACCATCCTATCCCTTCTCCTTGTCAGTGTTTTCCACATATTCCTTTACATTTCGATTCTGCGCAGAATCTCCTCGTTCCTTCCCTTATCAGTCCACTTAACTTTCCACATTCGTCTCTAGCACCATATCTTAAATGCTTAGATTCTTTTCTGTTCCGGTTTTCCCACAGTCCACGTTTCACTACCATACAATGCTGTGCTCAAAACATATATTCTCAGAAATTTCTTCCTCAGATTAAGGCCCAAGAATGCCCTTTGTGCCAGCGCTAACGCGCTTTCTATGTCGTCCTTGCTCCGTCCGTCATTGGTTATTTTGCCTCCTAGGTAGTAGAATTCATTAACTTCATCTGCTTTGTGATCACTAATCCTGATGTTACGTCCCTCGCTGTTCTCATTACGGGGCAGTGTTACTTCGATTTCTCTCAGTTCACATTCTTTACTTATTAGACTTCATTTTCTCCTATTTTTCACAAAATTACGAACGTCTTGTATCATTTGACATTTTCGTATGCTTTCTCCAGGTCGACAGATCCTACGAACGTGTTGTGATTTTTCTTAAGCGTGCTTCCATAATGAACCGCAACATCAGAACTCTGGTGCCTTTACCTTTCATAAAGCCAAACTGATCATCATCTAACAGATATCCAGTTTTTTCCATTCTTCTATACAGTATGTCAGCAAATTGGATGCATGAGCTGTTGAGCTGGTCGTGTAATAAATCTCGCACTTGCCGACGCTTGCTATCTACATAACTGTGTGGAATATTTTTTCCGAAAGTCTGATGGCGATAGCTAGTTACATACATTCTACACGCCAACATGAATAGTCGTTTGGTTGCTGCTTCCCCAAATGATTTTAGAAATTCCGGTGGAATATTATCTATCCCAGTGCCTGTTTTGATCTTAAGTCACCCAGAGCTCTTTGAAATTCCGATTCTAATACTGTATCCTCTGTCTCTCCCCTGCCGACTTAAATTTCTTCTTCCATCACGTCATCAGACAAGTTCGCCCCCTCATAGAGTTTCTCAAATGTATTCTTTTCACTTATCCGCTCTGCCCTCTGCGTCATTGCACTTTGAATGGTGTCGCACTTGCTTTTAATTTCATCAAAGGTTGTTTTGACTTTTCTGTATGCTGAGTTAGTCCTTTCAACAGTCATTTCTTTATCGAGTTTTTCACACTTTTCATAGAGCTGTTTAGCCTTAGCTGCATTTCCTATTTATTTCATTCGTCAATGACTTGTATTTCTGTATTCCTGAATTTCCCTGAACGTATTTGTACTTCCTTCTTTCACTGATCAACTGAAGTATTTTTTCTGTTAGTCATGGTTTCTTTGCAGTTGACTTCCATTAACTATGTTTCTCTTTCCAATTTCTGTGATTGCCGTTTTTAGAGGTGTTCATTCCTCTTCAAGTGAACTGCCTACTTAACTATTAATTAACACAGTATCTGCAGCCTCAGTGAACTTCAAGCCTATCCCATCATTCCTTAGTATTTCCGTATCCCACTTCTTTAATCACTGATTCTTCTTGATTGGTCTCTTGAATTTCAGCCTACTCTTCATCATTATTGACTTGTGATCTGAGGCTGTATCTGCTGCTGTGCACGCATTACAGGCGAATATCTGACGTCGGAATCTCTGCCTGACCGTGATCTAATCTAACTGGAATCTTCCCCTATCTCCCGGATTTTTTCAAGTATGTCTCCTCCTCTTGTAATTCTTGAACACAGTATTCACTGTTTCAATTTGAAATCTATTACAGAACTCAATTAGTCTTTCTCCTCTCTCATTCCTAATACCAAGCCCATACTCTCCCGTAATCCTTTCTTCTGCTCCTTTCCCTACAGCCGCATTCCAAACCCCCATGACAATTAGATGTTCACCCCCCTTTATCTACTGAATTACCCGTTCAATATCCTCATATACTTCCTTTGCCTCTTCATCTTCTGCTTGAAACGTCGGCATGTATACCTGAACTATCACTGACGGTCTGCTGTCGATTCTGATGAGAACACCCCTACCACTAAAATGTTGACAGTAGCTCACTCTCCGACCTACTTTCAAATTCATAACGAATCTCCCCGTTATACCATTTTCTGCTGCTGTTGATATTACTCTATACTCATCTGATCAGAAATCCTTGTGTTTTTGCCATTTCACTTCACTTTCCCTACTATATCTAGATTTTGCCTTACCATATCCTTTTTCGGATTTTCTAACTTCCCTATCGCGTTCAAACTTCTGCTGTTCCATCTCACTATTCGGAAATCAATAATTAGTAGCTTTCAAACAGTGTAATCGTAATAAAAAAAACTCTAAGAACAAATTTTATTTCACGAACGCCACAAATGTTAGTTTCAGTGTTTTGACGATGTGTACTGAACGTTGACAAGCTAATGATGACAGCAGAGTGTCTTGTAACGCGTTTTTCATTTGTGTTGAGTACGATTAAAGAACGTGATTAAAGTTATTTTACGTTACCAATTGTTACTGAATGAAAGACAGTTCCATGACTTCTCGCAGTTGAACTAGGCTCTTTCAGCAACAAATCGTGAGGACACGGCAGTCTGTCTTCAAGAGATAATAATTAATCACATCATATGGGTAGACTGCACACAACTAGATACTCAACGGCCTTGGCGCCCTCTGCGCACACATAAAGAAGCACATGAATTGAAAACAGTTTAAATCTCTCGCTGCTCTTCAAGGGTGGTGTCTCCACAAGAAATCATAATCCATCACATAATGCCGCTGTGTTGCACACGACAACTAAGTCAACGGCTTTGGTGTCCTCTGTGCATATATAAGAAGGAGTAAGATCTACATGGTTTTATCTGTGGTCTACAGTTCCAGGAATAAATTAAAAACAGCTTAAATCACTTGATGCTATTCAGGGGTTTCTAAAGGTTTGCCTTTGTTGCAAGGCAGCGCTCGATACTGAGAATCCACTCCCAAATATACCAAATTGGAACCCCCCCCCACCCCCCACCCCTGCTTCAATACAACTAGCCTACAGTTTGACTGTAAAGAGCTTGGTTCTAGAGTGGGTCGAATCTCAAACAGCCTGGTGTATGCTACGGAGTATTGAAGCATACACTTCAAAACGAGTCAAGCAAGTCGTCGTTGATTTTACTCTATCTCACACACACACACACACACACACACACACACACACACACACACACAACAACGTCGAGACAGAATGAAGATAGTTCTTTCCCTGCGTCACCGAAGTTTTTCCTCTTTCAGGCGAATGACGGAACTGGAACCCTCTACCATATACTCCCAACTGGGGAAACCCTTTGCCCAACTCCCAGATTGATAGGATAGGCCGGCCGCTGTGACCCAGCGGTTCTAGGCGCTAAAGTCTGGATCCGCGCGACCGCTGCGGACGCAGGTTCGAATCCTACCTCAGGCATGGATGTTTGTGGTGTACTTAGGTTAGTTAGGTTTAAGTAGTTCTAAGTTCTAGGGGACTGATGACCTCAGATGTTAAGTCCCATAGTGCTCAGAGCCATTTGAACCATTTGACAGGATATGACTGAAAAAATTAAAGTTCCACAAAGGCAGGCTGTATTCTAATGAATAGGGAATAAAGGAAAAAGAAGATTCTATGAGGCGAAACCAGTCCAGAAAAACATTATGTGTTGTAGTTACACCACAGCCCTGACAGGTGCAGTATTGTATCCGTTTAGTGAGCACATCAGTAAATTTCCTCTCATTCATTCCTCAATCACACACATAGGTTGCGAATATGGATGTTGCTCTCGTAAGAGAAACATTGCTGCCCCTTCGCGTTCATTAATCGCTGGGAGTAGAATGCGAATTTGTAAAGAAAATATGATGTATACAAAAATTATTAAGTCAAATAGTTTTAATTTTACTGGTGGTACAGGTTTCAGTTTTTAATAATCATCAAACCTAGTTCAATAAGGAGATAGTCCACGGAGCTGCTGTTGCTACCATTAATTTCGCATCGCTTCTTACTGTCGCCTCTTACACTGTTCTGCGAAAGAAGGATGTGACAGATAAATTACTATAACATATTGACAACTCTGTGGAAGTGAATGAAAGTGTGGGAGACTATTGCCAAAGGGCTCCCAGCCGTGCCCAGAAAGTCTGACGTCACATGGCGTGAGGTCAGCGTGATCACAACGTCAACCATTTGGCCCCACACGAGGCAGTGCAAGGAACGGGAAAAGATAGTCTGTGTTAGTCAGTGAGGAGTTACGGTGCACTATGGTGATGATCTTGATTACAATATCGCCCAGGAAAGAACATCTGGATCACTTCGCACCGGGAGGAATCATCGGAAAACTGGAAAGGGCGTAGTGTGATGGGTGTTGTCCAAGATTTTGGCATTGGTCACAGCATTGTATCACATGCATAGGTTGCGTTGGGGTTGGGTTGTTTGGGGAAAGAGACCAAACTGCGAGGCCATCGGTCTCATCGGATTAGGGAAGGAAGTCGGCCGTGCCCTTTCAAAGGAACCATCCCGGCATTTGCCTGGAGCGATTTAGGGAAATCACGGAAAACCTAAATCAGGATGGCCGGACGCGGGATTGAACCGTCGTCCTCCCGAATGCGAGTCCAGTGTGCTAACCACTGCGCCACCTCACTCGGTATCACATGCATAGGGAGCGTACGGAACCACAGGCACTGCTGCCCGAAGGAGAGGAAATGTTCGACCACGCTCAAATACAGCAGTCGATGATCACTATATTTTGCAACAGGCAAGATCATTACATTATACAACAGGCAAGAAAAGACCCATGTGAAACAGAGCATGCAATTGCAAACCACATTTAATAGGACTACGAGGCACGAAATCTAATGTTCCACAGTTGCACGGTGACTGTATCGTGGTGATCTACTTGCCCGACGATGTTCTTCTGTTCACACCCCAACATCGTGGGCACCGTTTGAGATAGTGCTAAGAGCATAGGGACTGGACCAGAGAGGAGTGGTGTCACATCCTCTTCTCGGATGAGAGAAGATTCAGTATGGGTAGTGATTCTGGCTGTATCCACATATGGCGAGAGGAGGAAACACGCAATGTACCCAGGAACATTGTCGAATATGACTGATTTGGTATTAGGTTACGGGGAGCCATAAACCTGCATTGGAGTGCTGACCCGAAAATCTCTGAACACGGCACTTACCGGTCAGCGTTATTGTGACACTGTACTTCTTTCCAATGTGCACTTTCTAAGGGGTTCAGTGGGCCCTGACTTCATGTTGTGGATGACAACGCGCGACCGCATCGAAAAATGCACGGGGAGAACTCTCGGAACGAGGGGATAGTCGGCGAATGGACTGACCTGTCTGTTCCCTCGACTTAACCTGTAGAGCACATGTGGAATGCGTTGGGAAGACGAACTGTTGCACGTCCGCGTGCAGGAAGTCCACCCAGCAGTTAAATATAAACGTAAGCTTCCGCGGTCACAATCAATAAAATTTCACTGGGTTTGTGACCGCAGTGTCAGTATGTAAAGCTACCGACGTTTCGGTCGCTATTGCAGGTGACCTTCTTCAGGGTGTTTTTGTTTACACCCAGCAGTTATCAACCGTGCTGGTGGAGGAATGGAACGTCCTATCACAAGAGCTCCTTAGCAACCCAGCTGCCGGCGTGGGAGCACGTTGCAGAACATGCTGATCACACACACTATTAAGGACCATGTCCGCCGCCTGTAATGTCGAGGGGACTTCAGGGTAATTATTGCCTTTGAACGAGCGTCTCATTTCTGTTCGTCTTATTCTGTATTTCTTTCACTTTGTTTCCGTACTATATTGTAGTAGCTCTTTCATTGAGCTATTCATCAAACCAGTAATGCACTGATCACTCAGAACATTATGACCACCTGCCTAATAGCCGGTATGCCTACCTTTGTTACGGATATCAGCGGCGATGTCTACAAGCAACGAGGCCTTGGTAGGTCGCTGGAATCACATCTGCAGATAGAATTCACCTAATACCCGTAAGTTCCGGGTGGTGGTAGTGGTGGTGGTGGTGGTGGTGGTGGTGGTGGTGGTGGTGGTGGTGGCGGGGGGGGGGGGGGGAGGCGATGGGTTCTGATCGTCACGTTCAATCACATCTCAGATGTGTTCGATCGGGTTGAGACCTGGCGAGTTGGGGGCCAGCACATGGATTGGAACTCGCCACTGCGTTCTTCGAACCACTCCATCACACTCCTGGCCGTGTGACAAGGCGCATTATCTTACCGAAAAATGCCACTGTCGTCTGGAAACATGATAGTCATGGAGAGGTGCAGGTGGTCTACAACCAGTGTATGTTACTCCTTGGCCGTCATGTTGCCTTGCATGACCTACACTTAACCCATGGATGCCTATGTGAATGTTCCGCAGAGCATAATGTAGCCACCGCCAGCTTGTCTCTATACTGCAGTACAGGTGTCAAGCTGCTGTTCCCCTCGGGATTCATCAGATCATGCAACACTCTACACAGCGCCAATGTCCAGTGCCGATGGTCCTCTGCCCATTTCAGTCGTAGTTCCCGATGTCATGGTGTTAACATTGGCACATGCACGGGTAATCCGCTGTGTAGGCCCATCATCAGGAGTATTCGGGGCACTGTATGTTCAGACACTTGTACTCTCTACGGCATTGAACTCTGATGTTAGTTCCGTCACAGTTCGCCACCTGCCCACTTTAACCTGTCAGCCCAGCTTGCAACGTCCGACCTCTGTAATGAGGGGCGCTTGCAGAATCCCATGACGTCTGGACGTGGTTTCACCTTGGTTTCACCACGTGTTGAAGACACTCACCACAGCACTCTTCGAACACCCGACAAGGTGTGCAGTTTCCAGAATGCTTGTGCCGATCATCCTGGCCATCGCAACCTGTCGTCGCTGAAATTAAGACAGATCGCGCGCCTTCCCCATTCTACACACGGACAGCATGCTCATTGATACTACATGCACCACGCGCGTGACTAGCAGCCATTCTTCTCCAGCATGGGTTTATATCGATAGTAGGTCGGTGGTCATAATGTTCTGGCTGATCAGTGTATATCTGAGAAAATTTGGTTAGTGTGCAATGAGCAAGATGAAGAAGCCATACACAGACGTATTGTAAGTTGCTCAGATCTTACCAAACTACTGAAAAGAGAGTATCAATTCCAAAACACGTTTCGTAACAAATACATACACAGTAGCTCATCTAAATAACATTGTTGAGTAGGGAAACGTATCTTATCAAGATTGGTGACATTTTGCAGCTAACTGTGACGGCTTTCAGGCACACGCGTCACCGAAGCCCTGCCGTGAACACAGGCGTTCGGACGGGGCTGCCAACTGCTGCGCTGCGAGCGCTCGGCTAGCATAAGAACTACTGCAGCCGGAAACCTGGCGCTCATGCACCTGACAATGACGGAGGAGTGCGCTGTCGAAAGCTCGAGCGAGTTTAACGATCCGGCGCAGCAAGAAAGCCGGGAATGTTTCAGCTCACCGTCAACCCTCTCGCCTGGTGGCAGTCGTTGGCTCTCTTGCGTTATTTACGTAGCTGGTGCTTTTCAAGAGATTAAGAACTGGACGGCATTGCTTCTTGTTTTACGGAACTAAAACTCTCCCTATACAACAAGTGATTAATTTACGCCAATTACTAGGCGCTAGCCGCCTGAAAACGGCTTGTTTATATATGAGGCTAGTCTGAAGTATACGAAAAGTATGCTTTGCGGTTCCATGTCAAGAGGCCAATGAGAACTCTGCACGCTGTGGTGAAGTTTGAATAAACACTCACGCGTATTCTATGATGTGTTTTCAGTGTAGAAAGCCGCCTGTCATAGGGTTGCTGTACGATGAGATTGCATCATGTAACAAGGTTGTGTGTAAGCAGCACACATTTGCAATACGATTTCGTTAATCACTTTCGACGTATATGAATTATTTGGTTGACTCTCCCTTGATTCACGTTACTAAATTGCTGTGACTTTTGCGCATTGCACTTGTTACCGATTATTTGCGTCTCTGGGACGGTAGTAGGTTACAATACTTCTACAGAAACTGCTTGTAAGCAAAAAATCTGGGTGATAGGAGTACATTTATTTAGGTCACTCTTCCTATCAGTGAAACTTTGAAAACGCATTTCGGAATTCACTGAAATTTGTTTATTTAATGTCAGTACTTATCAGAATTTTGTGAGACGCTTATTCTGCGTGCGCCAGTAGTACATACTGTTACTTATTGTCTGCCGTGAGGTTTAGCATCGCGGTCTTGGGCGCCTTGCCACGGTTCGTGCGACTCTTCCCGTCGGAGTTTCGAGTCCTCTCTCAGGCATGGGTGTGTGTGTTGTCCTTAGCATAAGCTAGTTTAAATTAGATTTTTTTTTTGTCATCAGTCTACTGACTGGTTTGATGCGGCCCGCCACGAATTCCTTTCCTGTGCTAACCTCTTCACCTCAGAATAGCACTTTATTTGCTTGACGTATTCCAATCTCTGTCTTCCTCTACAGTTTTTCCTCTCTACAGCTCCCTCTAGTACCATGGAAGTCATTCCCTCATGTCTTAGCAGATGTCCTATCATCCTGTCCCTTCTCCTTATCAGTGTTTTCCACTTATTCCTTTCCTCTCCGATTCTGCGTAGAACCTCCTCATTCCTTACCTTATCAGTCCACCTAATTTTCAACATTCGTCTATAGAACCACATCTCTAATGCTTCGATTCTCTTCTGTTCCGGTTTTCCCACAGTCCATGTTTCACTACCATACAATGCTGTACTCCAGACGTACATCCTCAGAAATTTCTTCCTCAAATTAAGGCCGGTATTTGATATTAGTAGACTTCTCTTGGCCAGAAATGCCTTTTTTGCCATAGCGAGTCTGCTTTTGATGTCCTCCTTGCTCCGTCCGTCATTGGTTATTTTACTGCCTAGGTAGCAGAATTCCTTAACTTCATTGACTTCGTGACCATCAATCCTGATGTTAAGTTTCTCGCTGTTCTCATTTCTACTACTTCTCATTACCTTCGTCTTTCTCCGATTTACTCTCAAACCATACTGTGTACTCATTAGACTGTTCATTCTGTCCAGCAGATCATTTAATTCTTCTTCACTTTCACTCAAGATAGCAATGTGATCAGCGAATCGTATCATTGATCCTTTCACCTTGTATTTTAATTCCACTCCTGAACCTTTCTTTTATTTCCATCATTGCTTCCTCGATGTACAGATTGAAGAGTAGGGGCGAAAGGCTACAGCCTGGTCTTACACCCTTCTTAATACGAGCACTTCGTTCTTGATCGTCCACTCTTATTATTCCCTCTTGGTTGTTGTACATATTGTATATGACCTGTCTCTCCCTATAGCTTACCCCTACTTTTTTCAGGATCTCGAACAGCTTGCACCATTTTATATTGTCGAACGCTTTTTCCAGGTCGACAAATCCTATGAAAGTGTCCTGATTTTTCTTTAGCCTTGCTTCCATTATTAGTGGTTTCCATTGCCTTCTGCATCCTCACGTCGTTGATCATTGCTGATTCTTCCGCCTTTAGGGGCAATTTCCCACCCGTAGGACAAGAGAGTGCCCTGACCTCTATCCGCTCCTCCGCCCTCTTTGACAAGGCCGTTGGCAGAATGAGGCTGACTTCTTATTCCGGAAGTCTTCGGCCGCCAATGCTGATTATTTATCAAAATTTAGGCAGTGGCGGGGATCGAACCCGGGACCGAAGACGTTTTGATTGTGAATCAAAGACGCTACCCCTAGACCACGGGTCTTAATTAGATTAAGTAGTTTGTAAACCTAGGAACGGATGACCTCAGCAGTTTGGTCTCATAGGAACTTATCACAAATTTCCTACCACTTATTGTCTTTTGAAATCAGTTAAAAGACGTTGGTCTTTAAATACTCTCATTGAAATTTCCTTGCTTATTTTCAGTTTATACACCACTGCGTGACTTTGCAGCCAGTATACGATCGAATTGTCACCAGCAGTTGGTAATATCTTACAAGTTTCTTAGTTTCACATCAAGAACTGTGACCTTCATCTGCCCAATGCCATTATTTACAGCCAAAAAAGATTTTGGCGATAAAGCAGCTGGCAGAATCGCGGTATCCCTTTATACACTTATGCTCATAAATTAAAGATTATTGAAGAATGCGGTGCCACACAACGTGGCAGTACGCACAACTGGCGCTAATAGTATAGGCACAGATCTGCAAGTCCAAGGTATTCGTGATAAGTTGAGAAAACCGTCCCGAAACACATGTGCTACAAAACGCCACTGTTTCTTGCGCATGTACCCCGACTTCAATATGGGATATGATCACCATGCACACGTACACAGACCGCACAACGGGTTGGCATACTCTGGATCAGGTGGTCGAGCAGCTGTTGGGGTACAGCCTCCCATTCTTGCACCAGTGCCTGTTGGGTTTGAAGACGTGCAGCTATATGTCGACCGAGAGCATCCGAGACGTGCTCGATGGGGTTTAGGTCTGGAGAACAGGCAGGCAACTCCATTCGCCTGATATCTTCTGTTTCAAGGTACTCCTCCACGATGGCAGCTCAGTGGGGCCGTGTGTTACCATACATCAGGAGGAAGGTGGGACCCACTGCACCCCCGAAAAGTCGGACATACTGTTGCAAAATGACGTCCCGATACACCTGACCTGTTACAGTTCCTTTGTCAAAGACATGCAAGGGTATACGTGCACCAATCATAATCCTACCCCACACCATGAAACCACGACCTCCATACAGGTCCCTTTCAAGGACATTAATGGGTTGGTATTTGGTTCCTGGATCACGCCAGATGAAAACCCGGCGAGAATCACTGTTCAGACCATACCTAGACTCGCCCGTGAACATAACCTGGGACCACTGTTCCAATGACCGTGTACTGTGTTCTTGACAACAGGCTTCACGGGCTCTTCTGTGACCATTGGTCAGTGGAATGCACCTTGCAGGTCTCCGGGCGAATAAACCATTTTTCAGTCGTCTGTAGACTGTGTGTCTGGAGACAACTGTTCCATTGGCTGCGGTAAGGTCCCGAGCAAGGCTACCTGCAATACTCCGTGGCCGTCTGTGGGCACTGATGGTGAGATATCGGTCTTCTTGTGGTGTTGTACACTGTGGACGTCCTGTACTGTAGCACCTGGACCCATTGCCATAATCTTGAAATCACACTTTGCGGCACGCGGAGGGCAGTGCTACGACCTGTTGTGTTTGACCAGCCCCCAGTCGCCCTAGTATTCTACCCCTCATAACGTCATCAATATGTGTTCTTTGAGCCATTTTCAACACACAGTCACCATTAGCACGTCTGGAAACGTCTCCACACTTACTCGCTGCAACGTACTCTGACATGCACCAACACACCTCTGCGTGTGTGGAGTGCAGCCAGCGCCACCGTGCAACGACCGCAGGTCAAATGCACCACATGGTCATACCCCGAGGTGATTTAAACCCGCAAACCGCCTACCAGAGCGTTGTTTCACCATGTATCAACATTATCCTTGATTTATGAGCATGAGTGTATATTAAGCGAATATGTACGATGCATTATTCAGAGTGTTGTTATAACAGTTTGAGATTCATATAACCCATTTGCACTGCAGCTAACTACAAGCTACTTGCTTAAATCTTTCTATTTTTTCTGAGATACTAGTTATACTATCTCATGATCACTTAAATTCAGTTTCTTCTGACTGTGCCTGCTATTATCCGTTTCATTCATAACATAAGCGTTAAATGATTGGTAATTTTTTAAAATCCTTTAGTAGTCACATAACGTTCTGAATTTAATGTGTGATCCAAAGCTCTGAATATAAAAGTGCATAGTTTTTTTTTTTCAAGTCAGGGCTTATCTGGATTTACTTACACTGATAATCCAACTTAAGCGGAGCGATACACTTACATGTTTATACAAAGACGGGAAGTATGTGGGCATGTAGCCAATTTTGATCAACCATTTGTAACGGATTCGAAGAAGCATGGTCCCTTTCAAACGAGACTCGCCGAAATTTTGAGAATTTAAAGTACTATATGTACTGCTTTGTTCTTCTGTTGATTACGAAGTAAGCAGAATTTCTCTAATATATATAAAACCAAAAAACGTGTCTTCTTTAACATACACCATGAGGTCTATACCTATAGTTCAAGATATCGGAATATGATGTCAGGTAACAGCAGCAAATGCTCTGACGCCAGCTGATGGTGTTTGTAGCGCACATTATGAAATAATGTGTGTGTAGTGAGTAGTGTGTGCAGTGACAGTGTGTGCAGTGACAGGGAGTGCGAAACGAATTAACAGTGTTGCACTAGCCCTTATTAAATGATTTTTTTTGCAAAAAAAAATGTTGTATACAAGTATTAAAACGAATGAGGTGACGATGTTTTAAACAGACTGGTCATATATTCAGGATGGTGGAGGCTCTAGTCCACATCCTTTCTTCCTGACATCCTGATTGATGTTTTGCAAAGATTCCCTAAATTACTTCAGGCAAATACTGGAATGGTTCCTATTTTAAGGCCATGGTAAACTACCTGCCACATCCTTGTCAAACTAGACCTGGAAGAGTGCAAACGCCTGTACTCAGGATGTTTCGCAATAACCTATTAAACGATTCTCTGCCCACTTAGGTGTTTCCAGTGTCCGACTGGTTACACTGTGGGGATGGCGGTGTGCACACAGTGGCTGCAATGCAACTCTCTAACGATTTTAAAGAAACTGTTGTTGTTGTTGTGGTCTTCAGTCCTGAGACTGGTTTGATGCAGCTCTCCATGCTACTCTATCCTGTGCAAGCTTTTTCATCTCCCAGTACCTACTGCAACCTACATCCTTCTGAATCTGCTTAGTGTATTCATCTCTTGGTCTCCCTCTACGATTTTTACCCTCCACGCTGCCCTCCAATACTAAATTGGTGATCCCTTGATGCCTCAGAACATGTCCTACCAACCGATCCCTTCTTCTGGTCAAGTTGTGCCACAAACTTCTCTTCTCCCCAATCCTATTCAATACTTCCTCATTAGTTATGTGATCTACCCATCTAATCTTCAGCATTCTTCTGTAGCACCACATTTCGAAAGCTTCTATTCTCTTCTTGTCCAAACTATTTATCGTCCATGTTTCACTTCCATACATGGCTACACTCCATACGAATACTTTCAGAAATGACTTCCTGACACTTAAATCAATACTGGATGTTAACAAATTTCTCTTCTTCAGAAACGCTTTCCTTTAAGTGCCTCATTTCCTAATCTAATTCCCTCAGCATCACCCGACTTAATTAGACTACATTCCATTATCCTTGTTTTGCTTTTGTTGATGTTCATCTTATATCCTCCTTTCAAGACACTGTCCATTCCATTCAACTGCTCTTCCAAGTCCTTTGCTGTCTCTGACAGAATTACAGTGTCATCGGCGAACCTCAAAGTTTTTATTTCTTCTCCATGAATTTTAATACCTACTCCGAATTTTTCTTTTGTTTCCTTTACTGCTTGCTCAATATACAGATTGAACAACATCGGGGAGAGGCTACAACCCTGTCTTACTCCCTTCCCAACCACTGCTTCCCTTTCATGTCCCTCGACTCTTATAACTGCCATCTGGTTTCTGTACAAATTGTAAATAGCCTATCGCTCCCTGTATTTTACCCCTGCCACCTTTAGAATTTGAAAGAGAGTATTCCAGTCAACATTGTCAAAAGCTTTCTCTACGTCTACAAATGCTAGAAACGTAGGTTTGCCTTTCCTTAATCTTTCTTCTAAGATAAGTCGTAAGGTCAGTATTGCCTCACGTATTCCAGTGTTTCTACGGAATCCAAACTGATCTTCCTCGAGGTTGGCTTCTACTAGTTTTTCCATTCGTCTGTAAAGAATTCGTGTTAGTATTTTGCAGCTGTGACTTATTAAGCTGATAGTTCGGTAATTTTCACATCTGTCAACACCTGCTTTCTTTGGGATTGGAATTATTATATTCTTCTTGAAGTCTGAGGGTATTTCGCCTGTTTCATACATCTTGCTCACCAGATGGTAGAGTTTTGTCAGGACTGGCTCTCCCACGGCCGTCAGTAGTTCCAATGGAATATTGTCTACCCTGGGGGCCTTGTTTCGACTCAGGTCTTTCAGTGCTCTGTCAAACTCTTCACGCAGTATCATATCTCCCATTTCATCTTCATTTACATCCTCTTCCATTTCCATAATATTGTCCTCAAGTACATCGCCCTTGTATAGACCCTCTATATACTCCTTCCACCTTTCTGCTTTCCCTTCTTTGCTTAGAACTGGGTTTCCATCTGAGCTCTTGATATTCATACAAGTCGTTCTCTTATCTCCAAAGGTCTCTTTCATTTTCCTGTAGGCGGTATCTATCTTACCCCTAGTGAGATAGGCCTCTACATCCTTACATTTGTCCTCTAGCCATCCCTGCTTAGCCATTTTGCACTTCCTGTCGATCTCATTTTTGAGACGTTTGTATTCCTTTTTGCCTGTTTCACTTACTGCATTTTTATATTTTCTCCTTTCATCAATTAAATTCAGTATTTCTTCTGTTACCCAAGGATTTCTACTAGCCCTCGTCTTTTTACCTACTTGATCCTCTGCTGCCTTCACTACTTCATCCCTCAAAGCTACCCATTCTTCTTCTACTGTATTTATTTCCCCCATTCCTGTCAATTGCTCCCTTATGCTCTCCCTGAATCTCTGTACAACCTCTGGTTCTTTTAGTTTATCCAGGTCCCATCTCCTTAAATTCCCACCTTTTTGCAGTTTCTTCAGTTTTAATCTACAGGTCATAACCAATAGATTGTGGTCAGAGTCCACATCTGCCCCCGGAAATGTCTTACAATTTAAAACCTGGTTCCTAAATCTCTGTCTTACCATTATATAATCTATCTGATACCTTTTAGTATCTTCAGGGTTCTTCCATGTATACAACCTCCTTTCATGATTCTTAAACCAAGTGTTAGTTATGATTATGTTGTGCTCTGTGCAAAATTCTACAAGGCGGCTTCCTCTTTCATTTCTGTCCCCCAATCCATATTCGCCTACTATGTTTCCTTCTCTCCCTTTTCCTACACTCGAATTCCAGTCACCCATGACTATTAAATTTTCGTCTCCCTTCACAAACTGAATAATTTCTTTTATTTCATCATACATTTCATCAATTTCTTCGTCATCTGCAGAGCTAGGTTAAAAAAATTGATTCTCTCAGATCTTATAGCCTTATTCGCCAACTTCATAGTGAACTACCTTCCATTTAATTAATGGTCTTAGTTATTGCGATATTTCGTTCTTTAGTTACTGAGCGAAATTTTAGTGGTTTGCAGTGGAATACATGGGTCACTCTGAATCTGCGTTTGACGGAAGATAGGTAATACCTCCAATCTTGAAAAAATGAGATTATATGCAATGCACTCACTTCCGCAATCTCACACAAACGACAGAATGAAAGTGAAATATACACAATATCTTCCATATCTCATAAGTGGTACGAGATATCGAAACGAGACTTTACTAAATGATAGCATGCAAGGTGGGGACTATTTTGCCATACAGTTAACATGCGAAACCTAAAAAATATACCACTATGTACGAGTAACTACAGTGTTTGCAGTGAAATAGTGAAATTATGTTAAGGGCCACCGATAACTGGCGAAATGAGAATAAATATACGTATGCAATAACATAAGAGGAAATTACATGGTTATTTTTAGACTGAGCATGGCTTTTCATAAGCTATTGAGTTGACTTGTCTTCAATTGTTTGTTTGATAATACAGCTTTTCAGACTTCTCTCACAATGTCAACTTCATTAACAAGTCAGTGGAGTGAAATTGTGTAAACCCCCCTGTGTTTTGGCGGAAGGCTCCAATTTTAGGATGGCAACAAGAGAAAGAAAAAGAGATTTGCAAGTAAGGTGAAAAAATCACTCCTCCTGTTGCAATTTCAGCTTAATCCTGTAACACAATGTGTTCTTTATAACAAACAGTTAACTGCTCAGATTATTCGTCGTACTGGAAAACCAGTTAATACTGTGGTTTGGAGACTCGCTAGCTGTAGCTTACAGGTACTGCTTGTGAACTGAACTGCTCCTCCCCAACCATCGGTGCCCGTAGTGGAGCCCCTATCACTCGCGTTGTCCCCTCTGACACCACGTCATCCATCTACGCAGGTACGGCCAAAGTTGTTTCGTACGCTCTCTACCAGTTTCACGCAGCCGTTGTTGTAGCCTGATGAAAATTAATATGATCTGATAATTCGACGATGGGCTCTTCTCAGTTTTGAGTGCTTATTGTGAAGCGGCAGATGTGAAAGTGATCTTATCTTAAAACTAATGTTGTATCCAAATGGTAAATTTCCAGACATGAGTTCCTTATTGAAACCTTAAATACCAAGTCCCATCCACAACTCCCAGAAGCATGTAATAGGAACTATGAAACAGACTACTGTACATGATTTTTTTGTTCTTAAACTATAATATCGTGACATGTCAAACACACTTGTAAAATTTATCTATAGATGAGTAAAACTGCTGCTGCTACTACCACTACTGCTACTACTAGTTGTAGATGTAGTTGCAGTAGTAGAAGTCAGAGTGATCCCACCGTCAGTGTAATGTTATTCCCTTACCCCTCATTTTCTTAGGAATTATACATGTACACTCCAAGCCTCAAAATACGACGCACCACGACGCACTTATACAAATTATATTCATACAGGTATCGATGGAAAATGCAAACCTGTAAACTTTGGCGGACGGGGGATGAACGTGTGGCGCTGAAGCGCAATTTCACCGCGGAACTGGCAAGGATTGTAAACAGGGGACATTTCGATACAAGGGCATTAAGTCTTATCGAATTTTATTCCGTGTTCTCAGTTGGACAATAACTGTGCTTCACAGGCAGCCGCGTGAACGATACGAGTATACACAGATCTCAGCATTTGACAGAGGATATGTATTGGACTCAAAGAAACCGGTTGGAGTAATCGGCGAAAAGGCTCGGAGTATGAGTAGAAGCGAGGCCGCTATTCGACGATGTTGGCAGGAAACGGTGAACAATGGCCGAAGACAGCGTCAAGAAGGAAGCGTTCGATATAGAGAGGCGATAGAGTGAAAGGACCAGGAAATCGCCAAGTCCAACCGACCGAAGCCACTCAGAGCGGACGACCGCCCTAACGCTGGTCATCAACCGACATCGTCACGGCCCAGTGGCCACCGTGCTAAAACAGACTAACGTTTCGGTAAACGACCGACAGCAACACAGTAACAGTGACTGAAAGTCGGCGTACGCCTTACGAAACACGGCACACCCTGAAGCGGGAGCAGGCACAGCTGACTAGCGGCCGTACAACCACGAGCAAACAAATCTCACGCCGCCCGTACTAACGCGGGAAATGATAGCGAGCGATAAGACGCCACGCGCAAAGCAGCAACCGTGCCTACCCCTCGACCACAGAATTTGCCCTCTCTCCTTGTCTATGGTAATAGAATTTATAGCACACACGAAACGATTTAATAATGGCATTAGTTCAACGCAAGATCAGTTAACAGGTCCAGTAAAGATTTACCAACGGATTTACCTTCAAACCAACTTCCGGACCACAGGCGGAAATTAGTAAACTTGGCATAAGTTTTCACCAGACCGATAAACAAGAAATCAAACAGTTGCCAAAAATACAGTCACGATACTCAAGCCCTTCAAGACCTTGCTATCTTACAGTTATCATTAACGGCGAAACATACACAAATGAATGACAAGAAGTTCACCATTGAAAGCAAAAAAACAACGCACCACAAAGGTTAAATTAATTAATTTGCAGACGAGCCAGTCACTGAAAGCTCAGTTCCACAAGATTGGGACTAACCTCACTCGGCAGCAATACATTTGTGTTGGTGATAACTAGGTTGCCCAAACAAGACTCCAAAACCCAAAACAACAGGTCACACGTTAGCTGACTTGTTCTCGGATACTAGGCACCACCGGGCTAAGGCAATCGCGACGAAAAAAAATCTCTGAAATTACAGATGCCTGCCGCAAAACAAATGAGTCAGGATGCATGAACGTAAAGCACAAGTCACTGTTCCAGCCGGAGCGTAACCTTTTCAATGCACATACGGACAGAACAACACACGTGGGCATAAAGGGAGCAGCAGATGTGTACCAAGCAAACTATACTGCGCCAAAATACGACCCACGTCACGTCCACAAACCGGAGCACTGCTCCCGGAGCTGGTGTCTGCTCGCTGGACTGCCGCAACTCTCTGTCCCCCGGAAAGCGATGCTGACTGCCGGCCTTGCTCAACGCTCCCTTCTCGGCCGTGCACGACAACTCTTCTCTTGTCGCCTCAGAGTGCGGCCGCAATGTCCGTTCTCCCCTGCTGCCTGCCCCAGACTCCCGAACTCGCACTCACTCCCTCGTTAGGACCCGCTCCGACAGAAGGCGCTCGCGATCGCACGTAGTGCCAACCAAAAACCAGAGGAGTAATCGATAGCGTCTTGCGCCCGAGAGCCGCGCCACGGCTCAGTTATCGTTTGTTTGTCTGTGCATGTCCATCACATCTACCGATTTCCGTCCCTCTCGGATAATTCCTTCGTAATACGTCGTTTTTTGTCAGGTACACACCACACACTTTCTTTGTCATTGCAATCACTTTAGCCCAAAAATGGTCAAATCTGTGTTACCTGTAATTCAGTATGCGTACATTTGGGTCACGCGGCTTGGTCTTGGTATCTCAGAGATGACTTAACAAATGTGCATGCTGTTGTTTCAGAAGTGGTGGAAAGCAAATTGCGGAATTGTTTTTGGAAGTGTTGTCGTGTTTCATTAGTACAAAAAGGTGGGGTTTCGCAGCGCTGGTAGCTGAAATAACCTGATGAGTAGGTTCAACCAGCTGCTCAGAGAAGTTTGACTTCGCACTTAATGGCACTTCTATCCTCCAGAAATATGTATGTTCTATCTTGACCGATCTGTTAAACATACAAAGCCGATTGTGATGGATGCGTGGAGGCCGTTGTGATGCAAACCGGTCGTCGTGCATTGGCTGTGGCTGCCGCAGCCCCTTCAGCACAGTCTTTTCACTTGCACGCCGCAAGCGACCTAAAGAGACGTAGCAGCGCAGTGGAGGAGAAACACAGGCAGCTTAGTGCCGGCGACGGAGCATATTCTGCCGCCGACGAAAGCAAATTCGGCAGTGGCTTTGCGAGTGGCAATTCTGGCGCTGTCGCGTATGAGGCGGACGCCATCAGCATAACAATAACCGCGGGCGCCGGCGCCGCGCCGCCAGCCTCCAAATTTAAATCTCTTTTACATGCTGCTCTCTTAAGGCAAATCCGTTAGCACAACAAGGGCAGCCGCTCTTAGCTTTTGAATTTCATCCAGCAGTTGTGCCGGGCTCTCCGCTCTGAAAAAGAGAAAACTGACCACTCCCTGCTTTCTGTCTCCCTCTTATCTGACACACACACACACACACACACACACACGCACATTCATACAGATTCCGAAACAGCGAGCGCAGTTATGAAACTCTCGGTTTGCATTCGGGACGATGTGGATTCAATTCTCAACACGATTAGAGTTTGCTGCTCCTCAGTAGGGCTAGGGTCCCTACCGAATCCCTACCATCTTCTCTAACTGTTTTTGGAGTGAAGTAGTTGCCCCTAGTACATCAAGTTATAATAAGGCGAAGAAATTTAAATTCAACTTGGAGTCATGAAAAAAATAAGAATCTGCTCTTAATTACCTTTTGGCCTCACTTCTAGTGCGCAGACTCTTATTAGCACCACTCCGACTGGAATACCAGTAAGACTTTCAAAAGCAAAGCGGTAGCAAGTTACTGACGCAAAAGAAGAACCATATCTTAATACGACAGCCACATCAGGTTGTTTTAACTTTCACATAAATTCTTTTACCCGGTGGCGCTCGAGCCGGAGGTAAGCCGATTCGAATCCTGGAAGTTAAAAATTTTCACTGCCAGTATTTGGCAGCCAGGATAATGGTGTAACGTTCGTGATCACCAGTCTTTGCGCCAAGCCTCTCCGCAGTGTCTCATGAAGTTGTAACGTTCCCTGGCAAACTCACGTTATTAAAGAACAAGAGTTTATTTGTACCATATACGCCGCTCTGGGCAAGTTGTATATATCGTAATTATTGAACAAAAATATTACTGAATGTGGTGTAAAAGACATTTGTTATTCTCCTTATATTTTTTGTTGTAATATTTCTCTGTATTTAGGATAGGACTTTTTCTGTATTTATTTTGTGATTGTAAAATGTGGCAGTATTTGCGATAGCAGAGATATAAAATGTTGCCAGAAGAGAATAATATCGTCAATTTGCAAAGAAATGTTAATAGTCAGCAATACTATTTAAGCACAATGCATTATGTATTCTTTGGTCTTCTCTGTTCAGAAGTCATTGCGGTAGGACACTGTGAAAGAGTTTTTTACGAATGTGTAGACTTCTTTTGTCTCTGTCTGGACTTAGCCGCCATTAGACGATGCGTTACGAATTAATGGGAGTTGTATTGTTGTTTGATCTAAGTATATTAGAGTTTATCAAAAGTGTGAATTATTTATGTAAATTAGCTTGCCCACGTCTTCTATAAAATTTCTTTAAGAATTTTTCAGCATTTTTAGCGGTGTTGCTGGGCTGTGCCGCGACCAACAATAGCAGAGGCGGCACATTAAAAAAATTATCAAACCCGTAAATCGGGAACAGATGCATAAAAATCAATAGTGAATTAAGAAATTGTTCTTCTTTTTCAGTGATCCTGTGGCTGATAAAATTTGAATTAATTATACGTTTGTGCATTCGTAGGTGGATAGTTAATGTTAGTTAACATTGAAATTTAAACAGTTTGGTTCTTTAAAATAACTCAAATGCATAGTGAAGTAGGTTTGATCAGTGATAAATGTCGGCTTTGCAATAATTAAAACATTTTCTGCTAATAGAGGTAATCTTGTGTTCTATGGCTAGTGCCGGGATAAAATTCAGTAAAAATATTTAACAAAAAACCCACTGCATCTGGAAAGTGTATGCCAAGGCCGAATGATTTAAAGGACTCAATTCTCAACCTAATATTCTTAACCAGTTCATATGAGTTCACGTAAATATAATTTTTTCTTTAAATGTACGTAATTGTTAAGAAAGTAAAAAATTTTATTACCACACGAAAATAAGAGAGTGGTTCTACAACAAAGTTCGCACGAAAGAAAATTAACTTAAAAGCAAAAGATAAAATTTATTATTCTTCTTTAACGAAATTGTGACGATTTCGTTAAATTGGCACCCAACGTGTACGCTCTAGGTGCGCCTCACCTCGCAATGAGGACGAGACGCCCCGGGAGTGCGGAGGCCGCCGCCCCGTGAAGGGCGGGGAAGCCCCATCCTCCCTCGGCCCGCGCAAGGCGAGACCTTCACTTTCATTACGCCTTTAGGTTTCGTACAGCCCAATGACTCGCGCACATGTTAGACTCCTTCTCCACGACTAGGCAATTTGCGAAAATATTTCGAGAAGTACATTAATAAGACCCGTTACTGGGACGAACAGATTTTTTTCCCGGGATTTGATCAGACTTTTGAAATCACACTTGCCGATACATGTAAAGGAAAAACTTATACACGTGCCCGAAAATGATATGGAACATTTCTTGTCTGTTCTGGACTCAATTGACCTGATTCAGGAGGACGTTAAGGCAGCTACTGAACAGGCTAGAAGTAACGGAAACGGTTATAGAAATGGTAGAAATAACACGCCTCCACCAAGTAATGGAAACGGCGGAGGTAATAATAGGAGACAAGAGTATGCACAAAACGGAAATAGAGGTAGAGACCGGAACGGCAATAGTCCGCCGGTGAATAATGACCGGAAAAGGAGGTTCGATGACCGGTATGAAACAGGCCCACCAAGCAATAGTAGATGGAAAAATGCCAGGGGGCCGAGCAACACTAATACTTATAATGATGCAAACCGAACTTGGCCGCAGAACCAGAGGCCCAGTCCGGACCGGCAAAACAGTGATAGATATGACAATAACCGACCGCCACCACAAAATGCGCCAATTGCGCAACCGTGGCGGCCGACGCAACACAACGTGCACATAGTCGAGGTCAGTGACACAGAGCAGCCACACCCATCCACTAGCAATAATTCAACAAACTAGATGCAGCCGAGATACGCTCTCCATCGTCGGCTGAGGTTTGGAGTGAGAGCAGCCCGACACAGAACAAAACATCGAACAACATCTGTATTCTTAGGTATAATGACGGGGTACAGATGGGAAATGAATTAATAACTGAACCATCCACGTGCATAAAGGAGCACAAAGACAAAGTACAAGCGATAATAGAGATCAAAATTAACAATATTGATGTGCAAGCGGTCGTAGATACAGGTGCTACTGTCAGTGTTATGAGTATGGACTTATTCAAAGTACTGGGGAAGGAAAGGCTTATGCTGACTTTTCCCGTGAATAATTGTAAAGTCACTGGAGCCATAAGTGCACAGCGACAAATAATTAAACTCCAAGTGCGGGTAGAGGTGTATTTAGGGGATGAAGCCATAGCGTGCTCATTCCTGGTAGTAAAGGGTTTAAAGGTAGCCTGCATTTTGGGGGTAGATTTTTTGAGAGAAAGGGACGCAATAATCGACCATTCTCGGGGAAAATTAAGTTTGATGAATGCTGGTAGGAGAATAGAATTGTCCATGCTCAGATCTGAAGAGGTACCTGTACCTAATTGTAACGCTATTAACATAAGGTGTAGGAATCAGTGGATACTACATTTAGACAATCATTGTCTAGGTCAGAATCCCTATTATCCTGACGTACAAGGTGATCAATTAAAAGCAAATGTGGACGCACTTGTGAACAAAGTATCACAGTCCGAAAATTTGAACTCTATGCAACAGCAGGATTTGGTACAGTTATTATCTAATTATGCAGATGTATTTTCAGAACGACCAGGAATTGTTAAGGGATATCAGTACAATATCGAGGTGAAGCCTCACAAAACTTACTGTCGAGCCTCATACTCCATTCCTTGGTCCAAGAAGGAAATAGTAGCTAAAGAAATAAGAAAACTGATCGAGTGGGGTATAATAGAACCGTCTTTGTCCCCTTATAGTAGTCCTTTGGTGGCGGTAGCAAAAGCAGACGGACAGGTACGGTTAGTACTAGACGCGAGAGACATAAATGAAATTATTGTACCCGTTAGGACTCATCCGGAAAATCTTGATGAGCAAATTCAAAAATTTCATGGAGTGCAATATTTGACATCTATTGATATGAGAAGTTCATTCTGGCAAATCCTGCTCACACCCGAGTCGAGGAAATATACTGCATTTATATTTGGGGGAAGGAGCTACCAATTTAGGGTACTACCTTTCGGCTTAAATGTAAGTGCAGGAGTTTTCATAACAGCCCTCGACGCGGTTTTAGGTCCGGATTTGCTGCAAAGGGTAACAGTGTATGTAGACGATCTAGTGATTGCCACTGCCACCTGGGAGGAGCACGTAGAACTACTGAGTAAAGTCTTAGAAAGGTTTAAGCAAGCGGGAGTAACAGCGAATCTTGATAAATCCAAATTTGGACGTAATCAGATTAAATTTCTAGGTCACATAATAAAACCACAAGGCATCAAGCCTGACAGCAAAAAACTTGATGTAATTCGTGGGTTTCCTAGTCCGAGAACTAAGAAACAGCTCAAAGCATTTATAGGTCTAGCATCTTTTTTTAGACGGTTTGTTCCCAACCAATTAATGAATAACGAATCTTTATTGAGCCTGTTGCGTAAAAATGCGCACTGGGTGTGGACAGAAGAATGTCAACGCGCATTTGACACTATCAAAAATGCCTTGGTGAACGCAAACATACTGCGACACCCAGACATGACAAAAGATTTTTGTATAGCGACAGATTCGTGTTCATACGGTCTGGGCGCGTGTTTATTTCAGTGGGACTTGAGCGACAGGAGCAACGACCCCACAACAATCAATGTAATCGGATTTGCCAGCCGCACACTAAACAGCTGCGAGAGAGCATATTCCGCTACCGAATTAGAGGCTCTTGCAGTGGTTTGGGCGGTAAAGAAATTTAACTATTACATCTATGGTAAAGAAGTCAAAGTATTCAGTGACCACCAGGCTCTGAGCTATTTAATGACTTACAAATTGTACCATACCCGCTTGCTAAGATGGAGGTTAGCATTACAGGAATATAAAATTAAAATCATGTACCTAAAAGGACAAGATAATGTTGTAGCAGACGCCTTGTCGAGGCTTCCACTAGGGCAATCCTCAATGTCAAATATTTTGGAACAATCGGAGGAATATCGAATACTATTAGTACAAGATAAGGTACATAGGAGGGACTTTTTACATATGTGTAGAAATATGTCTATATTGCAGGAAACTGATCCGATCTGGCGAGATATCATTAGTAAAATTAAAGAAGGAACCAATCTTAAAAGTGTTCAAAAGTTCAAAATAGTAGATAATATTCTGTATTATAAAACAGGTGTATCAAATGACCATGGAGTCGTGTGTATACCACAACAGGCTATCCCAGCTGTAGTGTGGCACACGCATTTAGCATGGGGTCACGCTGGGATAGGCAAGCCAATAAGGATTTTGTCCAAATTCTGTTATTTTAAGGGGATAAGCCAGCAGACTCGCACCATTATCAGGACTTGTCCTCTGTGCCAAAAAGCTAAGTTTCAAAATAAGTCCACAAGGTTTGAACTGCATCCTATAGTGCCTCATCGACCACTTCAGTTAGTATCTATAGACATAGCAGGACCCTACCCACGAGCCAGGGGTGGATTGAAGTACATTTTAGCGGTGTATGACCTTTTCTCTAAATATTTAAAAATATACTGCCTTAAATCAGCCACTGCTCGTGGAATAGTTAAATGGTTAGGGAAGGAATATTTTACACAAGTGGGTAAGCCTGAAGCGATAATATCGGATAATGCTTCCTACTTTACAGGCCATACCTGGAAAAACTATTTACATGAACAAGATATAAAGCATATACTAATTTCCCGTTTTCACCCACAAGCAAGTTTAGTAGAGAGAACATTTGGAGAGTTAAATAAATTTTTCAGGTTATACATTGCATATAAACACACAAGATGGCCAGATCTGATACCTAAGTTTGTAGAAGTTCACAACGCAACCCCGCATGCTTCTACGGGGTATCCACCAAACGAGATTATAATGAATAATAATAGAGTTTTGAATGAGTGGCTGGCACCTTTGCCTAAGGTCCCAGTCATTCCTGAGCCTAAGGAAGAGAAGATAAGAAAAGCAGGGTGCAACCTTACCAGGTGCGCTCAGAAAAGGAAAGAAAAATATAATCGACATGTGACGAATAACCAAAAATTTAGTGTTGGGGACTTGGTACTCTTACGCAATCATCCTAAGTCCTCGGCATCCTTGAAACAGAATAGCAAGTGGCAATTGGTGTACAATGGACCTTTTAGAGTAGTAAGTGTGCCACATGAGTGTAGCTATCTCTTAGCAGATCCCCACTCAGGGAGAGTACGGGGACTGTATCCGCGTAAGGATGTAAAAGCATTCCTACAGTAAAAGACTAATAGTCCTATGTGGACACCATTCTTTTGTAAATAATGAACATTAATGATGTGTGATCTTTAGAGATAATGTACTAGTGTAGAAGTGTTTAGTTATAAGAATATGATTGACTTTCTCATGTGTATGGATATTTGTGTTATGTACTCTTTTAATTTGTGTTATCTAGAACATGCTCTAAATGTTTGCACAGATAATCTGATTAGTGCAGTTATTTGTAGTGTTAAGCTGTGACAGAGTTCAATCAAAAAGAACATTTTAGTAATGATTAGTTAGTGTACTACATAATTTTCTATGTGCCCAAATTTGAAATATTTCTTGGCACAATCTTTTCTATTATGTGTATGTATGTATATATGTGTAGTTGTCAGATTGACAGATTCGAACCCAGAATAATATCAATAATATGAGGCCCTGAGAACTTTATTATCTCACCAATGTTATTAGAGAAAATAATGCACCCAGTAGTGACCCGAGGGCACCACGGGAGGCAAACTTATTGCAAATTTAAGTAGTGCAAAGTTACGCACAAAGAAGCTTCAATTGAAGCATGTGCAGATTCAAACAGTAAAAAAGAGCTAGCCAGATACAGTCCAAGTCAATTTTTGCCTACAGAGACTACACTGTAATTAATTCCCTAGTTATCTCACGGGTATTTAGTGGCCACTGCATATTCGAGCCCCACGTTGGGCGCCAATTTAACGAAATCGTCACAATTTCGTTAAAAAGTGAAGGCATGTGACACTGATGGTGGTGAACCGTCCTTCGGATGGAGACATTAAGCTCGGCTGCCCGATTAATGTTACTAGAGAGGTTTCATCCTCTCCCTACTCCTTCATCAGCAGCAACAGAAACCCAACACTACACTACGCAAGCACTCATCACAGTCATTTACACGACACATATACACACTTGACACTTCATAATAGGTCGGAGGAAGGCAGCGGCAAGCCACCTTCACTAGACGTTGCCTGGAACAGCGATACAGGATTCCTGCATCTGCTTCCCTGAGTAAGGGATTACCTTGACTTTAACAATTGTTTTAAAGTACTGGTAAAGTAGATGTCCGTGGCACCACAGCCTATTGTCTTCGAAACTAGATTCTGAAGTTCTTGGATTCATTGCCACTTCAAAGTCTGATTTAAGCTCACACAACCGGCTAAAATGTATTATTTATGTTCGCACAACCTGCAAGCCTACATTTAGTATTGTGGGAAGTCGCAAAGCATATAATCTTCATATGACTGTTGCTCTTCCACAAGTGAGATAGGACAAAGGTCTCCATATTCTTATACACTCACAACACACACACACACACACACACACACACACACACACACACACACACACGAGCGCGCGCTCGCGCTATTTAGTGATGACTCATGGACTTGGTAATGGACCTCATAGTACGGTATTTATATTTTAACAGTCTTTAAATATCTTATGAAATGCCTTACGCCGCTTTTCTTCCGTAACAATAGTGAACGTAGGTGAATATCATCGTTGCATACCATTTTACACTAACAGATGATGCTGGTTGTATAAACTTTATGCTAATCTGTATTACTTGATAAATCATAGTGAACACATTGGCACAATTGTTTGTCTGTTGCTAGCAAGTTTTGTTGTGGCGGTGCATTTTTTCTAGGCCGATCGGTTTTATAAATTTAACACACCTGTACTTTGTAAGTTAATGAAAATTTGTTATTCAACATTCTTTTGCTTATTCTTGTGTTTTCGCCTGACGAAACAACAGAAAAATAATTAATTTTTTCTCTAAATTTTAGCAAGGCAGGAAAAAGGAAGGACATGTTATAAAAGTTAATTTTCTTCACTTTTTTGGATTTACACATTCTTTGTTTAAATTAATTTTCAACATTATCTGTATATTACTCTGCTGTTACCTGCGTTTTTCGTCGTCTTTAAGGATGCCATTAAAAATGGGAACAAAACATGAACATGTTCGGTCCCAAATGCAATGCCCCCATGCCACTGGAATGCCTAATACAAAAACTGCACAAACTGACTGGCCTGGATACAGTGCAGACCTAAACCCTGTACAGCACCTATGAGCCAAATTACGGAATGAAGTGTTCAGAAAACCTCATCCACGCAACAGAAACCAGTTTATTGGTCGCGTTCATGGGGAATCGAAGTCACACTTGAAGAGACAGTAGTGCTCCCGGAAAGTTTTAGTTTACAAGTCGAAGAATGTCTTGATAGTCAGGAACGCCATGCAAAATTCAGAGAAATGAATGGATGACAGACCAAATCATTCATTCAATTTGGAAACATTAAGCTGTGGTACTGACTGCTACGCACGCTACAGAAATTTACACTATGTTCTAAAAGATGTAGGTCGCAAAAGGCACAAAGCTTTACTTTTGGAGTAGAAGTTAACCAAATCATTCATTCAAGTATAGAGATGTGTTTTTGTAAAGAAAAATTCTGTTTCACGAAAATATTCTAAAAATACTTGCGGGGGAAACTTTTCGTCCACCCTGTAGATGACTAGGAATTGCAGCTGATCGCAATGTGTGAAAATTATGTAGAATCATATTTGTTACTCTTTTATAAAGGACATCAGGTGGATGTGCTATTACAAGAATCTACTACTGAAAACAAGTTAAGTTTGATTCCGTAATGGAGTTAGGGGAGTAGCACTCCGCAATACATGAAGTTGCTGTACTTAATTTGTGTTATTTATCAAACCAGTCGCAAACCGTAATCGACATTTAGTGTTTTGATATTACCTGCCGTTAATACCTATTCATCTAGTGTCACAGCTGCAAAAGAATCACACGTTTCTTTTTCTCAGCTCTGCAACGAAGAATTATGGTTTGGATGATTCCGAATCAGATTTCTCACTGTCAAGTATGGGTCATACAGTGACAATCGAATTAAAACAAATCAAAAATGGTTCAAACGACTCTGAGCACTATGGGACTTAACTTCTGAGGTCATCAGTCCCATAGAACTTAGAACTATTTAAACCGAACTAACCTAAGGACATCACACACATCCATGCCCGAGGCAGGATTCGAACCGGCGACCGTAGCGGTCGCGCGGTTCCAGATTGTAGCGCCTAGAGCCGCTCGGCCACCCCGGCCGGCAAAACAAATCAGTTTTTTGCAAAATTTCTTATAAATGTGCAGTAGAAGATTGGTGATTTTTAGTAAATGCCATAAGTACGTCTCTGCTTAGACATGACTCACGATACGGGATGGTGGGTTGTTGGGGGGGGGGGGGGGGTTGTTTTAGGGAAGGAGACCAGACAGCGAGGTCATCGGTCCCATCGGATTAGGGAAGGACGGGGAAGGAAGTCGGCCGTGCCCTTTGAAAGGAACCATCCCGGCATTGGCCTGGAGCGATTTAGGGAAATCACGGAAAACCTAAATCAGGATGGCCGGACGCGGGATTGAACCGTCGTCCTCCCGAATGCGAGTCCAGTGTTTAACCACTGCGCCACCTCGCTCGGTGATACGGGATGGATGTGAAATATATTAAGGGATAATTTTTTGAATGGTTTCATGTCTACAACTCATCGTCTCCCGTACATAGTTACTGAGTACTCTTAACTCTTACACAGACGTATAAACAGTCTTTATTCGCATACTTGACTGGAATTGGAAACATTAACCAGTGGTACCGACTGCTACACCCACTACCGCGATTTACAGTGTGTTCTAGCAGACGAAGGTCACGAAAGGCACAATGCTGTTTTGTAGCGGAATTCAATCAGCCCTTTTTAGTCTTCGAAATATTGTAAGGCGTTATTATTCAGTTTGTAGAAAATGTACATGAATAGCAGATGTGACTAAGTAGTTTTAACTACAATATTTTCGATTCTTTCAGTGCTACGTCTCTTCTATTAATGTGATAGTATACAACAATGGGACGAGCACGATTTATGTGCTTTTCGTCGCTATGTAAAACTTTTCATTTGATCTAACGTGTCCTTAGTAAACATCCTAGGCTTTAAACGGTGAAAACTGTTGCAGCAGTTTGGAACTCTGGTACATATACACACATAAATGAAAGTAGCAATTCTTTATTTAACAATAGCAGTTACGCGAGCAGCAAAAGACGATACAGATACGAGGAAAACACAAGGAAAAAATCTCAAATTGGGCAACTAATTTTTAAATACTAAGAGAACGCTTCAAGTCAGTAAGAGAATATAATGAGTTCAACGAAAGTATTCTAAAATCTTTCGAGAGAATGTGAGAACATGCAGTGAAACTTTGGCACGTGAAACAACTGAAAGTAAGTAGTAAGAGGGTGAAGAAAAATACCTAATTTACATCGGTTAGGTACATTTCACCAACAACGAAGAAAATATTGTCCGCAGTTCAAAGATAGCTTTAAAAATTTGCGTAGGTCAAGAGCTGAATCTGAAATACTTGTAATTGATAATAACATTAATAACAAAAAATGGTTCAAATGGCTCTGAGCACTATGGGACTGAACATCTGAGGTCATTAGTCCCCTAGAACTTAGAACTACTTAAACCTAACTAACCTAAGGACATCACACACATCCATGCCCGAGGCAGAATTCGAACCTGCGACCGTAGCGGTCGCGCGGTTCCAGACCGACGCGCCTAGAACCGCTCGGCCACACCGGCCTGTGGAAGAAATGTGTTCGTCACCTCGGTGACTACGTGGAGAAAGACGTAAAGAAAAAAGATGTAGAAAGTTAGTAAACTACGTTTTATTTAAAAAGCTTTAAGAGTTTTCACATAAAAAAATTCAGAGTCAGAGGCATTCTCTTGAGCACGCTCTCGTACGTAAAACTTCCTACAGTTCCGATACAAATCGAAGTAGAGGAATCTTTTTAAGTTTTTACGTTGATTTAACTGAATAAACAGCACGTACAAACAGTATACTATTAATCGTAGTGCAGTTGAGTTCATAAAAAATATAAAATATTTGCACCTAACTTGTTATACTGATATAGTTTGAAGATTAATTTTGATTCATGGAAGACCAGCTGCACTGTACTGTCCACAATAAACTTCCACGCTATTTCTCTGGCGTCCAAAACAGTCTCACGGAAAATAGTAGCTAAGCTGGTTTCTTAATAGATCACGAACTTGGGTATTTAGTTGCAACAGAAGGAACTCGTTTTCTAGATGATGTGGAACTGTTCGCGAGTGTGATAATTTTGGGTCCACAACGAAACAAATACTGCATTATAAGTCATTAATCAAAGGAAAATAGTCACCACGAAAAGATCTCAATCCTTCAGGCTAGAGGTAAGCGTTACTGAACCACAGAAATTCAGTGTATCTTTCCCTCCCTCTCCCTCTTTCCTCCAAATATTATTCTAACAACGGCAGTCTTTCGAAGGAACTTAATTCCACTGAGCATTAATTGTGCAGTTCTGTACACAGAGTGCTCGATCACAAACATCTACAGACGCACGCACGGACACACACACACACACACACACACACACACACTCGCGCGCGTTCACATTCGTATAAAGAATTTTGCAGTACATATATTTAAAAAAATGAAACACAGTAATGAATAAATTTATTAAAATACTACACGTTGATGGTATCATCCGCAACTGTTGCAACTGATAGGTGGCAAGTAAAACTATACTCTACATGCGTTCTCCACAGAGTTGGTGCATGGAACTAGTTGTACAGTCATCTAACATATAATCAGAGACAGAGAGTACGCAGCTTGCTTAATAGTGTTTCACTACATCTGACATACCACTCTATTGTGTAAATTGTGGGAGTCCATCCTCTTTCGCAATATTTAGACAGCTATTATAGGCAATAGGAAATTACTTAACTGGATGAAGATCTTAAGTAGATAAAAGAGGGATGGTTAAGAGCTGTGAGCATGTGCCTAGAACCAATACCTCATCCTTGTTTCCAGTTTTTTATAGAGTGCTGAATTTTCCGTTTTAATAGATAAAAGCATGGCCTACTTTATATTTAATAATTAAGATACAGCACTTTCAATTACAGTCTTTGTTTACTACACAAAAAATTCAACCCTAATCAGTTTCAAAGTCGTTTCAAACTCGTCACTGTCTTACAATACTATTTTCATTCTGGTCAGTGTCGATTCCCCATGTAAATTACTAAACTTAAATCAAATATTCTATAGTAGTGTTACTGTTTTCTATCACGCACGATTGTTAACACATAACATGCGAAATGCTTAAATACTAATGCACCTTCCTGTGTAACTTCTTATTCACATCTCTGCTGCCATCTTTAATTAATATTCTTTACTTCATTACATTCACGCTTTTTATCTATTGTAGACATTTCAGTTTAATCGTCACTAATATTCAACATCTCCTGGATATACTGTAAGGGGGCATTCGGTGACAATTTGGTGAAGAGTCTGACAAAGTTACTTGCTGTCGCAGGTCGGTGATTCTGTTACTTCCCATTTATAGAAAGAATCACGACAGATGCCATATAACGTTCTACTGAGTATTTTCCATACGTGACGAAGCAGTTCAATTCTTGAAAAGTTGTGAAACAGTTTCGATAATGGGTGAAGCCTGAACCAGTTTCAAGGTATCCCAGTGTTGTCTCCACGTGTCATTTATTTTGAAACTGTGCCCCAAAAGTAGTTTTGATAATGGTAGTGGGTGATTTTAGCCAACGGCCTTGCCGCAGTGGTAACACCGTTTCCCGTCAGATCTCCGAAGTAAAGCGCTGTCGAGCTGGGCTAGCAATTGGATGGGTGACCATCCGGTCTGCCGAGCGCTGTTGGCAAGAGGGTCGCACTCAGCCCTTGTGAGGCAAGCTGAGGAGCTACTTGATTGAGAAGTAGTGGCTCCGGGCTCGGAAACTGACATAGGCCGCGAGAGCGGTGTGCTGACCACATGCCCCTCCATATCCGCATCCAGTGACACCTATGAGCTGAGGATGACACGACGGCGAGTCAGAACTGTTGGGCCTTCATGGCCTGGACGGGAGGAGTTTTAGTGGATGATTTTAGACTTGACCCTCTGCAGAGCAGCATAAGTCAGGTCACTGTACAATGGAAGATGGAGACTGGCTAAAATTTTGTTGTATTCCTTAACTAATGTTTCTCATCTGCACGTATAAGGAGGAGCGATAGGCGTCAAAAGAGGTAAACAATGTAGTGGACTGGTTTTTACACAGCTGCTAATTATTTCCATGGTCTCATTCAGTTTGGTGTCTGTCTTCTTCATGTGGTGGCAATTTAACCAGTTGGAGACCAGTATTCGGCAACCGAGTACGCAAGACTAAGTTGTGTTGCTCTGGAGGTACAGTCCCTGGTGTCGAATTTTGCTGCAGTGTTTTCTAGGCGTTTTTAAAAGATAATGTTGGGTTTGTTGTTCTCCCCAAATGTTTTGGGAAAGGATTATAACGAACTAAGTTGTGTTGAAGTGTACTTGGGACTCTAGAAGTGGGTGTATATTATTCAGGTGAAAGCACGACAGTTCAGTTTTGATCTTGTTTGAAATTAGTCTCCAATCGGAAAAGTATGTCCCCTACACTATGAGATCTTTCGATAAGATGCTGCTACCTTCGTCTATGGAAATTTGGAAATTTGTGGTAAGGACTATGCGACCAAACTGCTGAGATCATCAGTCCATTGACTTACACACTACTTACACTAACCTAAACTAACTTACACTAAGGACAACACACACACCCATGCCTGAGGGAAGGCGAACCCCCGACGGGGGCAGCCGTGCGAACCGTGACAAGGCGCCTAAGACCGCACGGCTACCCCGCGCGGCCTTCCTCTATGAAACTGTAAGCGGCAAGAGAACGGTCGCCGGCATATATACATTTTGTAGGCGTCGTATTTAGCACATCCGAAACATTTAACTTAACTGGAGCAAGTACTGTGCCTTGAGGAAGCCCATTATTTAGATGTTTCGTTTTACTGTTACTGTTTCCTGTTGATAATTGGAAAGGTCTCTCGCAGAGCATATTATTTAATAATGGTGTCATTCGGCAGCATGGTAGCACGTTGAGAAATTCCTCAGAGTGTGTTTTGAAGATGAGTACCTGATCGACACGCTAAATCAGTAAGAGCCAGATAATATCTACATATCTGGCTTTATCACAAAGTTGGATTCTCGCGCTAACCCTTCTCAGGGCCGAATGACAAAAAATCTGGGAGACATTGTTCGATCTTCCAATTAATTGTGGGAGATCTTAGCAGAGCTAAGAGTGTTTATACACCAAAGCTCCTGCAAGACCAAAACATAGACATGCTCGCTGCCACTGAAAGCTACATATAAAACGAAGACTAAAACGTCAAAGAGGCAAAATACATGGATATGACCTGCTTGGAGCGATCTATCATCGTTCACATGTCGCGAGTTACGTCCAGACAAACATCAATAACGCTAAACTAATTTCCGGCATAAATTCAGATGTCAAACAGATAACCACAAAACGAGTGAAATTATCCCTTTTAAAAAGGTTTACCGACACCTTTTGGCCCGCAAAATGTCCCGAAACGGAACAGAGGGGTTTCGGAGATTGATAGTTGCACTATCAGCCAAATGCTGCAAGCCAGCTTGCTTAGTGCTAATATGAATGGTAAATATTAGGAGATGATCACAGTTTATTCCTACTAATGCTCTGGTCAATATCAACTTCGGTTAAAGCGCGGATGCAAATCCGTGTGAGTAAAACATCTTGCGAAGCCCTCACTCTGGACTGTGACAGCAACTGTTAGGCCCTCATCAGCGCGACTCTGACTTTCTCATTTTATTTGTGTGGCAGCAACTGCGGAAACAGCTCAGACACTTTACAAAAACAGGCCTCCGCCTCACGCTCCGCCAGCGGTGGAGTTGTCCAAACAACAAACAGGGGCGCAAAAGCGCAGCGCTGTTGTTTTTGGCCAGTTGCACCTTCGTCGACGGTCACCGCGTTTCAGCGGCCAAAGTGGTAATGCGACTCCGAGGTGACAACTACCGACATCTGAAACTGTTCGAAGCTGTTGAAAAAAAAAGAAAAAACCTTGATTTACAAAACTTTGTTGCGTTAGTGACACTCTCTACTAGTGGAGAAACCCCACCTTGCCCAGGTATTTACACTCCTGGAAATTGAAATAAGAACACCGTGAATTCATTGTCCCAGGAAGGGGAAACTTTATTGACACATTCCTGGGGTCAGATACATCACATGATCACACTGACAGAACCACAGGCACATAGACACAGGCAACAGAGCATGCACAATGTCGGCACTAGTACAGTGTATATCCACCTTTCGCAGCAATGCAGGCTGCTATTCTCCCATGAAGACGATCGTAGAGATGCTGGATGTAGTCCTGTGGGACGGCTTGCCATGCCATTTCCACCTGGCGCCTCAGTTGGACCAGCGTTCGTGCTGGACGTGCAGACCGCGTGAGACGACGCTTCATCCAGTCCTAAACATGCTCAATGGGGGACAGATCCGGAGATCTTGCTGGCCAGGGTAGTTGACTTACAGCTTCTAGAGCACGTTGGGTGGCACGGGATACATGCGGACGTGCATTGTCCTGTTGGAACAGCAAGTTCCCTTGCCGGTCTAGGAATGGTAGAACGATGGGTTCGATGACGGTTTGGATGTACCGTGCACTATTCAGTGTCCCCTCGACGATCACCAGTGGTGTACGGCCAGTGTAGGAGATCGCTCCCCACACCATGATGCCGGGTGTTGGCCCTGTGTGCCTCGGTCGTATGCAGTCCTGATTGTGGCGCTCACCTGCACGGCGCCAAACACGCATACGACCATCATTGGCACCAAGGCAGAAGCGACTCTCATCGCTGAAGACGACACGTCTACATTCGTCCCTCCATTCACGCCTGTCGCGACACCACTGGAGGCGGGCTGCACGATGTTGGGGCGTGAGCGGAAGACGGCCTAACGGTGTGCGGGACCGTAGCCCAGCTTCATGGAGACGGTTGAGAATGGTCCTTGCCGATACCCCAGGAGCAACAGTGTCCCTAATTTGCTGGGAAGTGGCGGTGCGGTCCCCTACGGCACTGCGTATGATCCTACGGTCTTGGCGTGCATCCGTGCGTCGCTGCGGTCCGGTCCCAGGTCGACGGGCACGTGCACCTTCCGCCGACCACTGGCGACAACATCGATGTACTGTGGAGACCTCACGCCCCACGTGTTGAGCAATTCGGCGGTACGTCCACCCGGCCTCCCGCATGCCCACTATACGCCCTCGCTCAAAGTCCGTCATCATACGGATCACGTCCACGCTGTCGCGGCATGCTACCAGTGTTAAAGACTGCGATGGAGCTCCACGGCAAACTGGCTGACACTGACGGCGGCGGTGCACAAATGATGCGCAGCTAGCGCCATTCGACGGCCAACACCGCGGTTCCTGGTGTGTCCGCTGTGCCGTGCGTGTGATCATTGCTTGTACAGCCCTCTCGCAGTGTCCGGAGCAAGTATGGTGGGTCTGACACACCGGTGTCAATGTGTTCTTTTTTCCATTTCCAGGAGTGTATTTATATCTATGCGTCCATGCACGTACTATACAACACCTGGCGATGTACTTGATGTTTATGACGTCAAATCTCCTGAACTACGTGTAGAAACATTCAGTGGCATTTGTGGATACGGTCTGTCATATTTATTGCGAATAGAATTAGAAACAACGCATGATGCGTCTCACTGTTTATTACGTTGTATCTCGTGAACTATGTGTCGTACAATGATATGATTCTGTACTTACATTCAGTGGTATATGAGCCGAGCGGTTCTAGGCGCTACAGTCTGGAACCGCGCGACCGCTACGGTCGCAGGTTCGAATCTTGCCTCGGGCATGGATGTGTTTGATGTCCTCAGGTTAGTTAGGTTTAAGTAGTTCTAAGTTCTAGGGGACTTATGACCTCAGAAGTTAAGTCCCATAGTGCTCAGAGCCATTTGAACCATTTTGTGCATACTGTCTGTAAAATGTGTCGCGAATTCAGTTAGTAATAAAGAAGTAAAACATTAAGTCATGCCTCATGCGATATTTATTACTGCATGAACAGCGGAAAAGTAATATACCATGAACATTTTTCCTTTCATCATTTTACATGCGTTGTCGCAGAGGAAAAATTTCGTAAATGTTTGAAATTATGTGTAAAGTTTGTTGCGAGTCGCTAAGCGCTCTCATTCTCAGATACTGGATGAACAAATTCTCGAAATATACGTCTCGTGAGCTACGCTTCTTTTTAATGTCCACCCCTACCCCTTTGATAGATAAGTAGTTTATATCCCCACAACGACTATCACCTGACAGTAAAGTATATGTGTACAAAGTTCGATTGAAATCGGTCTAGGGATTTGAAGTGGAAACGTGGAAAACACACACACACACACACACACACACACACACACACACACACACACTGAAAAGCCAAAGAAACTGGTACACCTGCCTAATATCGTGTAGGGTCCCCGTGAGCGAGCATGAAACCATGAATCCTGCAGAGCTATCCAAACATTTGTAAGAGTACGAGGGGGTAGAGAACTCCTCTGAACAGCACACTGCAAGGCACTCCAGATATGCTCAACAATGTTCATGTCTGTGGAGTTCGGTGGCCAGCGGAAGTGTCTGAACTCAGAAGAGTGCTCCTGGAGCGACTCTGTAGCAATTCTGGACGTGTGAGGTGTCGCATTGTCCTGATGAATGGATGCAGGTGATTGGACAGCATGCTTACGTACGTGTCACCTGTGAGAGTTGTTTAAAGGCGTATCAGGGGTCCCATGTCACTCTAAAAGCACATGCCCCACACCATTAGAGAGCCTCCACCAGCTTGAACAGTCCCCTGCTGATATCCGGGTCTACGGATTCATGAGGTTGTCTCCATACCCGTACACGCCCATTCGATGGATACAATTTGAAACGATACTCGTCCGACCAGGCAACATGTTTTCAGTTATCAACAGTCCAATGTCGGTGTTGACGGGCTCAGGCGAGCTATAAAGCCTTTTGTCGTGCAGTCCTCAAGGGTACACGAGCGGAGCCTTCGCTCCGAAAGCCCATATCGATGTTGTTTCGTTGAATGGTTCGCACGCTGACACTTACTGATGGCCCAGCATTGAAATCTGTAGCAATTTGCGGAAGGGTTGCACTTCTGTCACGTTTAACGATTCTCTTCAGTCGACATTGGTTTCGTTCTTGAACCATTTTTCTGGACACAGCGATGTCGAAGATTTGATGTTTTATCGGATTCCTGATATTCTCGGTACACTCGTGAAATGGTCGTACGGGAAAATCCTCACTTCATCGCTGCCTCGGAGACGCTGTATCTCATCGCTCGTGCGCCGACTATAAGCTCAAACTTACGTAAATAACCTGCCATTGTAGCAGCAGTAACCGTTCTGACAATTGCGCCGGACACTTATTGTCTTGAAACTTCCTGGTAGATTAAAACTGTGTGCCCGACCGAGACTCGAACTCGGGACCTTTGCCTTTCGCGGGCAAGTGCTCTACCAACTGAGCTACCGAAGCACGACTCACGCCCGGTACTCACAGCTTTACTTCTGCCAGTACCTCGTCTCCTACCTTCCAAACTTTACAGAAGCTCTCCTGCTACTTATTGTCTTATACAGGCGTTGCCGACCGCAGCACCGTATTCTGCCTGTTTACATATCTCTGGTTCTGGCTGTGAGCACTATGCGTCTTAACTTTTGAGGTCATCAGTGGCCTAGAACTTAGAACTAATTAAACCTAACTAACCTAAGGACATCACACATAGCCATGCCCGAGGCAGGATTCGAACCTGCGACCGTAGCGGTCGCTTGGTTCCAGACTGTAGCGCCTAGAACCGCACGGCCACTCCGCCCGGCATTACATATCTCTGTATTTGAATACACATGCCTATACGAATTTCCTTGGCGCTTCAGTGTACTTACATACACACATACATCATTCTAACATGTATGGATGTATGGTTAAACCCTGAAGTGTATTGTTACATGGTACATTTCAGTTAAACGTAATCGAATACAATCGGTTTTGCTTCTGTTTTTCAATAGAATAGAATGCAGTTTCTGTTGTGTGCTCTTAAAAGTTGACGTTGGTGATACTGGCGCTAAACAACTTGAATTTAAATAGTTTTCTTCCACTGAAATTTTAATTTATTGCCTGTCTCACCTTATCATTTTATCTCTTGAATCAAATTGTCTAGTTGTATTTTTATTTACACATAGAAAAGGTTGGGAAAAAATAAGAAAAATGCGCCATATGTGGAAATGTAACTTAGTTTTTCTGGCAAGTACGACCATCTTCGCCATGGTCTAGATGCAGCGTCTTCGAATAGTAATAAAAAGTCCTTTAACCACGGTTCGAATACCGCCGTAGCTTAATTTTTTAATAAAAGTCACCAGCATTTGCGGACGAAGATTTCTAGCATAAGAGGTCACCCTCATTCAGCCAGCGGCCTTCTCAAAGAAGGCAGAGGAGCGGACTGAGGTTCAGGACACTCTCTTGCCATCGGAGTGGGAAACTGCCCCTAAGGGCGTTAAATCAGCAATGAACAACGGCATGAGACTGCAGAAGGCAATGGGAACCACTGAATTAAAAACACATAGCTAATGTCTATCCACAAGACAGGTGGCGTGTAATTGAACAAAAAAAAAAGGTGTCGTGATGATTTATCGATTGCAAAAGATCCCAAATCACTTCCCCATTCGTATCTCCTAGAGGGGACTGCCAGGGGCAGGTGACCATGAGAAAAAGATTGAATAACCAACGATAGGACAACGTTCAACGATTCGGGGGTGGAACGTCAGAAGTCTCGACTTTGTAGGGAAGCTAGAAATATCTGAAAAGGAAAATGTTAAGGTTCTGTCTAAATATAATGGGAGTTAGTGAAGTGAAGTGAAATAGAAAGAAGATAAGGATTTCTGCTGAGATGAGTGCAGTGTAATATCAATAACAGCAGATAATTTTATATCTGGAGTAGGATTAGTTATCAATTTGAAAGCAGGGCAAACAGTGAGCTACTGTGAACAGTTCAGTGACAGGTTGTTCTCATCAGAATCGACAGCAAATCAACACCAGCAAGGATAGTTTATGTATACTAGCCGAGGTTGCAAGTTGAAGGCGAAGAGATAGAGAAAGTATATGAGGATATTTAAAGGGTAATTCAGTACGTAAAGGGAAATGAAAATAATATTCGTGGGGGATTGGAATGCGATTTTAGGGGAAGAGGTAGCAGAAATGGTTACGGGGGAATATGGGACTGGTAGAAGGAGTCAGAGAGGAGAAAGACTAATTGAGTTCTGCAATAAATTTCAGATGGTAAAAACGAATACTCTGTTCAAGGATCGCAAGAGGAGGAGATATAGGTGGAAGATACTTGGAAGAGGCAGGCAGGTACAGGGAGATTTCAGTTAGGTTACTTCATGGCTAGGCAGAGATTCCGGAAGCATATATTGCACTATAAGGCGTACCCAGGGGCAGATATAGACACAGATCACAAATTAGTAATGATGAAGAGTAGGCTGGAGCTTAAGAAACTAGTCAGGAAGAATCAATGAATCAGGCTGTCACTTCTCTTCTTTGTTAGTCAGTTTTTACCTCCTAATGGTTTCCCACCCTGTAGCAGCTTGTCTTTATTGTCTGCTACAAGTCCACACATCCTCTTCTGAATATGGCCTAAGCGCTCCAGTTTTTCAGTAGGCAGCCTTTTCCATAGTGCTTACTTTCAACTCCATTCTGGAAAGCACTAGAGCTTCCTAAATAGTGTGTATCTTACTCTATACTTTCGCAAAGACCTATGTAAAACGAGTTTCATACCAGCAGCTTCCATTCCACATCTGGAGCCTACATAATTCCTGCTGCAAACAGCTTTGTGAATTTCTTCCATTATGTTTGTTTACCAGCATCATTATATTTATTGCGCAAGGAACATGCAGAAAAATGTTTAGAAATCACCTGTAAGTCTGCTACTTTTCTAGTGTTGGCACTAACGACTGTTAAAACTCTGTGCAGAGAAGAATGCCACCTCTTCATCCAGAAACTGTCACAGGATACCACTATTACTTTGGCATCAGTTGTATCACAATTTTCTTGAATTGCCCCCTGGACTGCCAGTTTCATGCTCTCTTCACTTATTTCTGCAACCGGACTGAGGAGAGTAATGTTCATTAAAGTAAATTTTAGGGGACGACTATGCATGTTCGTAATACCACATGAAAGGTTTCCACTATCGCTTCCAATCCCTATACATCTTAGTCTATAAGCAAATCTCATATTGGCTTCATACATTTCTAGCACTGGCCTTCGATGTCTTGAATGGTGTGTCAGCATCACAGTTTTGACATAAAATGTGGAATGTACAAACCAAACTTTCTATCTTTCCATAATCCACCAAATTCGCATTTCCTCCACAAAAAGAGCACTTTCAGGCTTTTATAAGTGCCTCTGCGGCCAATTCCAGATCCATAGTTTTGAGACCTGTATTTCTGCCATTATTTGTTTCTTTTGACACAATATCTTTCCTAAGTTTTAATTTAGATGCGCTTGAAGACAAGCTGATATTTGCATCTGCAGGCCAAACCCTAACCTCAACATCAGTTTTTCGCTTTATATTTGAAATATAGGACTTACTATATTTTTTAAATACTATATGAGGACTAGGCATTGTAAAAAAAAACGATCAGTATATTCAACCTTGCACAAAGAATGACGCAATAAATCCAAATTCACTCAAATTCCACTAAACAGCACAAAACTTGTTTACAAAGCTCCTGCTTGGACCACAAAATGGCTCCATAACCTTCTATACAACGCTGCTGTGTTACATGCAAAAAATCACAGCCTTCTAGAGCTATGTTTTCCATGTAAACAGGCAAAATTGAGAAAGAAAATTTTTCCTCCACTGGGTACTTTGAAAAGTGGGCATGGCGCATAACACTGCTTGCTGTTTTCATTTTTTAATACCATTTGTAGTTCCAACATCAAAGAAAAAATGTAAGATAATAATCTCAATTATATTTACTTTAAAATAAGCAAATCAAAAAATTTGTTTTTCATTTTTTACGCCGTCGTCTCTCATTAAGGAATGAAGAGAGACCCTTGAAGCTATGAGGACTAGCTCAGTAGGCAGTTAAGTTGTATGAACGTCTCTGAAAAGGGCAAACACAGAAGTGAGAGGAAAAATGTAGGTACTCGGAAGGAAACTGCGGAGAAAGCATTGGTAATAGATGAAATACTTCAGTTGATCGATGAAAGAAGAAAGTGAGGAAATATTCAGGGAAATTCAGGAATGCAGAAATGCAAGTCTCTTAGGAATGAAATAAATAGGAATTACAGAGAAACTAAAACGAAGTATCTACACGAAAAATGTGAAAAATCGAAAAAGAAATGATTAAGCACAGTAGCACTTGCAAAAAAGCCATTTCTGGCCAAGGGAGGTCTGACAGTGTCAATCATAGGCCTTAATTTGAGAAAGAAATTTCTGAGAATTACGTTGGAGCACAGCATTGTATGACAGTGAGACATGGATTGTGGGAAAACCGGAAAGAAATAGAACAGAAGCATTTGAGACTTGGCATTACAGACGAATTTCGAAAATTAGGTGGACTGATAAAGTATGGAATGAGGAGATTATCCGGAGAATCAGTGAGGAAACGAATATGTAGAAAACACTGACAAGAAGAGAGACTGGATAGTAGCACATCGGTGAAGACATCACGGAATAACACCCGTGCTGCTCAAGGAGGCTGTAGAGAGCAAAAACTGTAGAGAAAGGGAGAGATTGGAATACATCCAGCAAATCATTGAGGACGTAGGTTGTAAGTGCTATTCTGAGATGAAGAAGTTCGTACAGGAGATGAATTCGTGGCCCGCCGTATAAAATGCTCGGAAGACTAATGAAAATAAAACTCTTCTTTCATTGAGACCTGACTACTAATATAATTTTATTTGGTAATAACTCTGAAACAAAAAAGGAGGTAAAGAGTTAAATAACAGCAAAGTCTATTTTTTTTATTGCTGTGATGAGTTTACTTGGCGGATATTTGTCGTTGGAGATCTCCCATCTGTCCACATGAAACACAGTTTATATCGACAGTCTAAGATAGAATATAGAAAAATCTTTTATTTCAGTCTGTAACTGTAATCTCTTGTTTCATTTTAACAGATCAGGTGATAAACAACCACAATAAGTAGTAATTCCTGAAGAGAATAAAACAAAACTTATTCGTGATTAGAACTGAAAATTATTATAAAACACCTAATAAATGATCAGTGCTTCTTAGATTTCATATTTTGACACCTATCAGCTTAGACATTCGGTTAAATCCGGAATCCAATTTCTGCAGTGTTTACCGAATGCAGTAGTGAGCTATTTAGAGAGAACTAATAATTTTGGCCTCGTCATTAGAGATGTGTCAATCAGTGAAAAAGATAAAGTTTAGCGTCCCGTTGACGGCGAGGTCATTGGAGATGGCCAGTAGCTTGCATTCGACAAAGATGAGGAAGGAAGTCGGCAGCACCCTTCCGCCCCGTACTCCACATTATGTGATTTGCTGCAAGAACAGGAAAACCAAATCTGTGTCGCTTAAAGGCGAAGTGAACACTGTTAGACCCAAATGCGAGTCTATGTTGCTCAGTAGCTAAGATGGACAAGACAGAGGAATTCACTCGGCGAAGTCCTTTTAGTCACCGCACCCGTCTCCTGAAACAATTTAGCATTTTAAGGAAACGCAGAAGAAAATGATAAAGTTCAGGCTGTCATGACTGCAGTTTGAGACACACTTCTTCCGGGTAAGATACTGATGCCTTAACTATTGCTCCACCCCATCCGATTCTTCTGAAAATAGTGTCATAAGCGTAGAGTCTCCTGTGAATTACTGAGATCAGTGCTTATGACGCCCAGTGTTGTTATTGTGCGGTAAGACTTCACTGTGGAATGAAAAGAAGGGAGAATTCTTGTACCCCAGTAGCATCAACATAGCCGCTAAGTTAACGAACCTGTTCGATGTGCGAAATTGCCACAGCAGTGTAAAATGCCTTCACTCCATGAGCCGCTGCGTAGAGATATTACATTTGGCCCTGGAAAATGGTGTAGGGTCTAGTGATGAAAAAGTGGTCGCTGTCTTTTTCACTTCTTTCGCAAGTACGAAACTGTCATCAGATTCGAGCGCTACCTACGATAGACATTGTTAATTTCGTCTAAGATGGAGTATCAAGCAAGTATTGTGCTAACATTTTAACTCTGACGTGCAAATTAACACACTAAAAGTATCAGTTTCACTTATAGTGAATTTGATCCCCTCTTATTCGCTGGCTGTAGAAATGCCTTGGATAAGACATGTGGTGAAGAAAGGGCCTCCATCCACAGATGAGCTGTGGAACCTTTCGATTGTCACAGGCCGAAATGTTCCTTGAGTCTCGTCCTCGAATGCTGTCTGGTGTCTTGAAGCCACGATCAGAATCTTCTTACTGTCAGCGATGTGCACTGCACACATTTGTTGCCGAACCCGCTGAACAGATAATCTATTAAGTCACTCTATACAAGAGTCGTCCGGTTCGATTTGACCCGCGAAACAGTTTTAAAATTCTACTACTGAATTCTTATAACAATGCAACTACCTTCAGGAAGAGTCTCGCATCCAGCCACTAGATTGAAAAACTCACAACGCAGTCACTCGCCTTTACGTGGTTTCTAGCAGTTTCGACCTATAATCTCCTCCAAAAAGAAAACGGGGTAGCAGTTCAGAGTCAAAAAATTTGTACAGGTGCTGGTAGGATTCGCGCACTGAGGGTTCCGTGCAGAATTTGTTGTGTGTATTGGCTGTTCATCCACACAGGAATCGAGAAATTGACGATTTTTTCCTGTTATCGACACTGCTACCGGCAAGATATCGTGGCCAGAGATTCAAAAAATGGTTCAAATGCCTCTGAGCACTATGGGACTTAACTTCTGAGGTCATCAGTCCCCTAGAACTTAGAACTACTTAAACCTAACTAACCTAAGGACATCACACACATCCATGCCCAATGCAGGATTCGAACCTGCGGCCGTAGCAGTCGCGCGGTTCCGGACTGCGCGCCTAGAACCGCTAGACCACCACGGCCGGCAGGCCAGAGATTCCAAGGCTTTCGATAGTGTTTTAATTTCAAGTTTGAAGGCGGATAACAAATGACAAAGAAACATTTCTTCATGTTATGTAAGTACAGATTAACAATTATCTGACTTTTGCTTTATTTGTACTGTGAAACCAGGCTTCTTGCCAAATTACATGATTCTACGTCAACCGAAAGTAGCCTATAGGTTTTAATAGCCTATAGGTTTTAATGAGCGAGTTTGCGAGTGTTGAAATATGTGACATAAGGGACGTATCCTTTTACTGCATAGACTTAGAAGCTTCAATGTTTTACACCACCGAAGGACTGTAGACCTCAGTATGCCATATACATTTTAACCAGATATGTCTAACAGTTCCCGAGAATAATGGGCTCGACATATGGACGGACAGACTGACAGTCAGACAACTAATCCCAGAAAATATTTTCTTCCTGTGATATAATCACAAATTCAAAATTTCTGGATTTTTCCTTTACGTGTACAGTGAAACCTTACCAAATTTAATGATTCTGAGGAAGGAAGATTTGGTTTAACATCATGACGACATCGATGTCATTAGAGGCGGAACACAAGCTTCGATCCTGTCAAGGATGGGGAAAGAAATCGGCCGTGCTCTTTCAAAGGAACCATCCCGGCATTTGCCTGGAGTGATTTAAGGAAGTGACGGAAAGCCTAAATCTGGAGTCCAGTGTGCTGACTCTCCGCCACCTAGCTCGATGATTTCATGTTTCTAGGCCTCGGGAAGTACCCTATACGTTTTGATAAGTGAGTTTTCGAGTATCAAAATATGCACCACAAATGTCCGTGTCCTTTGATTGCATTGACTAAGAAGCCAAGGGACTACAGATCTTAGAACGTGACGTGAATTTCAACTTTATACGTCAACCCGTTCCTGAGAGAAAGGAGCCTTGACAGACGGTAGGATAGACAGAAAGTCTGATAGCTAAAGACAAAAAATTTTTTTTCATGTGACATTTGTAAAAATTAAGTTTTCAGATATTTTTAATTAGGTTGTACTGTGAGGCCTTCCTCCTTGCCAAATCTCATGAGTTTGCAAATACCAAAATATAATGACGTAAATGACAGTTTACTCTGATCGCATTGACTCAGAATTTTCATTTTTTTCACCGCCATGTTCCGTAGATCTTAGTAAGTGGCTTAAATTTCAACTTGATACCTCTACCAGTTCTTGAGAAGAGAATTTTCTCACAGTCAGGCAGACATACAGACAGACAAACAGAGGTACAACAAAGTGATTCTATTCTACCAATTGAGCTACGGAACCATATAAGGGAAAAGAGTCATAAAAAATCTAGAGTCGCCGCCATGTGACAGATCGGTTCCGATATCTGCGAACTACGGCGATCCGTGTTTGATGCCTGTGCTGCAAGGAGGTGCAACAAACGACTGCTTTAGAGACGCGCTCTGCCGGAGACCAGACTGTAAAGCCGGCTAGGAGGCGCAGTAAAGTCAATGTCATTTCACTCTCCTGGACGAATGTTGTAACACCCCGAAATTACAACTAAATCCACAGAAAAGCCAAGCCATCATCTTTGGTCGCACCATTCTTATTTCGATTTCTGCATCTATAACCAACCCATCCGTCTGACTAACACCACCAAAGAATTAGGACTAACCCGTGACAGAAAACAACGCCAGACCACAAAGCCCGACAGCTACTAAAATTACAAAGAGGCCGCATCTAAGATCAACATCCTTCTGTCATTATCCTCAGCAACGAATCCCTCGACCATCCCATCCAAACGTACACCAGGTTGCCTGGATCTTCGCACCCTGTAAATTCTACAAATCCTTTGAAGTATGGAAAGACATTAACTCCGACTCGCCTTCCGCCTCGATATAATTCATCAGCACGCATTCTGTGCTAACTCATCCACTTCGGACACCTTTTCCAAGAGCACTTTCGGATCCATCGCATTAATCGCGCCCCGTACCGGCATCGAATATCCCATCCACTGATCACCCGTCCAAGTACTCTGCTATGCCACACATACATATTCAGAGCCGGTTTAAGACCCACACGGCTAAAAAAAAAAAAAAGATTAAAATGGCTCTGAGCACTATGGGACTTAATGTCTGAGGACATCAGTCCCCTAGACTTAGAACTACTTAAACCTAACTAACCTAAGGACATCACACTCATCCATGTCCGAGGCAGGATTCGAACCTGCGACCATAGCGTCGCGCAGTTCCAGACTGAAGCGCCTAGAACCTCTCGGCCACACCGGTGAGCCCAAACGACTCAAACGGTCCCTTGGAGTCCATGTTGAGAGAAATGCTAGATGCCCTCCAACTGAAAAAAATTGTATTTTAATTAGTAGAGAAAACCCAATATCCACGCTCATCAGATTTAGCTTTATTTCTAAAACTCTTACCAAGAGCTCAGTGAATGACAAGTGATGTATGACAGAGGGAGGAAAAGAGTAAGTGCTACAAATGATATGTCACTTTATGGAAAAATGGGAGGGAAGCAGAAACGTAGGAAGTTTGTACGGAAAAATGTTCTCCGACCGACCCTATCCATATTCCTCCTTCCACGCGTTTTCATGTCTTATCCAATGTCTCCCACCTAAATTTCAACCAACTCCCATTCCCCATCGAAAAAGTCCCTCTCGAGATATATTCCTCATTCCAGCCCTAGTCACAACGCTTCACCTCTTATTATCCTTCCATTTTCCAACCTCTCCCATTCCCCAACTCATTGACTTTTAATTAGCAACTTGCGGTTCCACAGAGAGCAATGGTTCTAGCATTCCATCTCATGTTCACTAACATGCACCTCCAGCATCACCAATACACTATAGCATCATTAACATTATCTTCAGGACTATGTACTGCCTGACAAAGACAATGGTGTACCCAGAGGACATGCTCACGTAAAACACCCACCAAAGTACAGTAGTGTTGTTCGTGGTTAGTGTTGTTATCAGACTTGGCAGGGCATATAAAGGGTGTAAACAACTCCACATGTAGAGTGATCATTGTGAAGGACAAACAGATGCTGTGTACTCATGTGAGACAGCGTTTGACAGAGTTTGAAAGGGGTCTCGTTGTGGTCACCTTTTAGACAGCTGTACGACTTTTTCAGTTTCCAGGTTTGTGGAGCATTCAGATGTGATGATGACGTCATGTTGACCGCATGAAAATTTGATGGCCGTCACACTCGTCATCAAGTTTTCGGTCGACCACGTCAGAGGAACAGAGGGATGGGTTGTAAGTCCTTACCATCTACGCCTGCCATTTGAGAACAAGAACTCCCTCTGTCACCCCACACCACTAATCAGAGACTAGATACAGCAAGACCAGAGAATTACCATCCGATATGTAGGCTGCTATTGACAACACAACACAAACAGCTGCACTTTGTGTGACTCTGGACCAGGAAGGATAGTCTACTGATGTATATTGTCGCATTGTGTCAGCAATGACCTGTTGTATTGTATTACCTCAGATAAGTCAGCGTGTATATTGGCGACCTGTGGAGAGTTTGAATTCTTTCGAAGTTTTGGAAGGACATGATGACGTTACTCATTTTGTTGGGGCATGTTGACTCATCGAGTACGACTTCAGACCACAGCTGTTAATGATGGGAAATCGCTGATGACATAACGGAACGTCAAAAATGGCTCTGAGCACTATGGGACTTAACATCTGAAGTCATGAGTCCGCTAGACCTTAAAATTACTGAAACCTAACTAACCTAAGGACATCACACACATCCATGCCCGAGGCAGGATTCGAACCTGCGACCGTAGTGGTCGCGCGGTTCCAGACTCAAGGGCCTAGAACCGCTCGTCCACTCGGGCCGGCTAACGGAACGTCACGTACATGTTTTGTCCACGTCTGCTACCTCTCATATGGCAGTATCTTTATGCCAATTTTCAACAGGACAATGTTCGTCCACACATGGCACTTGTCTCTGTTGCCAATAAGATCCCTAGATATGTCTCTGATGGAAAGTGTGGGGCCTACTCAGACCTCAGTACCGCAGTGCAGTGTCCGTGACATCAAGGACCTGCTACAGCAGCTGTTGAACATCATGCGTCAAGAGAGCATACAACGACTTTATGACACCCTTTCCAACCGAATCAGCGCATGCTTCCAGGTCAGAGGGGATGCATCGTCATACAGACAATTGAGGAATTCTAGTTTGCTTCTGAAACCAAGTAGTGTAGTGTAGTGTTGAAGTAGTGAAGTCCAGAATTACCAATCACAAAATTTGTGATGTAGCAGTTTAGCAAGGTTCAGCAGACCAGTAGCTTGTGCCTTTTTGAATTCCGGAAGAACATATAGCTGTGCACCAGTGGTCAAAGGGTAGCATGTTAAATTTTAAAATTACTCGTACTGTTATGTAGATATCTTATGTAGATTTACCCCTTAAATAATACTTAGTTAAACTAACATTTAGTTAAACTAACACACATGAAATTACGTTAAATATTACATGTTATATTCATTCCAAGTCAAGTACAATTTGGTCTGTTCTCGTATCTATGAGGTTGCGTTGGACAGCAATGCCTCCGAAATTTTTTTATGGGAAGACCCTTAGAGCTTTTTAAATAAAACAGACATTATTAATTTGTTGTTCGTGTCTACATATTTCTAGAGGGGTCCGAACTGTAACGTGTAACAATGGCGGTGTGTAACGTAACTACGTCGGTGCGTGAGGAACAGCGTGCTGTAATGAAGTTTAGAATTCTAAGAATTCGTCCACACATGGAGAACCAGTCTCCTTCAGCATGAGAATGCCAGACTACACAGGAGCGCTGCAACATTTGCAGCTATCTGACCCCTTGGTTACACTGACATCGATCATTCTTCATAAATTCCCGACTTTACCCCATATGATTTTCATCAGTTTCCAAAACTTAAAGAATATCTTTGAAGATATCACTTTGATAGTGATGAAGCGGTGCAAGCAGAGTTGAATTTGTGGTTCTTGTCAACAGAGACAAATATTCCATAGTGACAGTATCAACAAACCGGTCTCTCGTTGGGAGAAATGCGTTCCTCACCAAGTCGAGTATGTTGAGAAACTAACATTTTGGAATGAAGAATTAAGACACAGAATGTTAATAACGTTTGGTTCAAATGGCTCTGAGCACTATGGGACTTAACTTCTGTGGTCATCAGTCCCCTAGAACTTAGAACTACTTAAACCTAGCTAACCTAAGGACATCATACACATCCATGCCCGAGGCAGGATTCGAACCTGCGACCGTAGCGGTCACGCGGTTCGAGACTGAAGCGCCTTTAACCGCACGGCCACACCGGCCGGCAATAACGTTTGTTCTATATAAAAAGCTTTTAAGAGTTTTCACATAAAAAATCCGGGGACGTTACTGTTCAGCACATCCTCGTAACAGCCTTAAAGGTAATCCTTTCTGTGAGAGGATCAAACTGCCAAGTTCTTTGTAAATCTGACCCGCTTTGAGATACAATCTCAATCCGTGAAGCTTGTTTCGTCCTCTCCTTCTGGGCGCTTCATTTTTTTTGTCAGGATGTGTATTTTAAATTTAAAATATAGTCATCTATAAAGTTTTAAAAATCATAAATACTGGTCACCAACGTTCATTTTAAAAGACAGCATTTATTGTCATGCATTTTTATGTATTTTATAACGTAAACTACTTGAACCGTTGGCTGAAGAGCGGTTTTATTCGCTTCCAGTCCGCTCAAGCCAGTACGCTCGGTAATTGTTACGAACTGCGTCAGACCATTTACCTTGACTCTGGTATTCTCTTTTGTTTTTTCTTGTTGTTTTCTATTGGAACTCTGCAGCTGTGACACGACGACCTTAGCGTCACTTAGTGATTCTGCTTACAGTGCTGTAGGCAGCGGGCGACGCAGTGCACCTGCGAGGCCTTCGGTTACCTCCACAGTGTTTGCAGTTCTCCTGCTCACGCTCGTGAGTAGAATTGCTCTCTAGCAAAACTGTGGTTCGATAATTCTGGTAGACTACGTAAATGACGTAATAAATGCTAGGATTATACGTGGTACTGGAAGCATTATCATAGAAAAGAAAGATAATGAATGTGTGAGAAACTCGGAGCCGACGACGTCTCTTGTTTTTTGTCCGTTTTCTTTGCAACTAATTAGAAACGCTCAACGCTCAGCGCGTATGTATTTTATATCCTAAAAAAATATAAATTATATTTTATAAGTAATAAAAATTAGTTAATCGCGTAACTTCTGTGATTTTACGTAACCAAAGTAACTACTTTTGATGGAAGTACATTTTACTTGCAAAAGCTAGAACAAAAAAAATTATATAATTATTGTTATTTTGTACTCAGTACAATCTTCTTCATCATGCTAAAAGGTAGGAACTTCCTGTTATTACTGATAGCTGCGGAAATTGTTTCTGAATAACAGAAACATGAGTTTATTTTTTGAGGAAATTGCGTTTTCTAGAACTGTATGATTAATACATATTGTTTTATTATTTATACTACAAAAATTCTGTTTCAAATCACAAATGAACAATAATCGAATAAAACATGAATTAAAGGTCGACAATATCAATTTTACCATACATACTTGAACCGGACAATCGGCAGTTAAGGAAAACGGGAAGGGCGGTCCCACAAGTCAACTGGTAATTACTTTAAGCAAATAACAATTTATTGATAAGTTAAAATTTAACTTAAATACTGCAGTTCAAATCTTAAGGCTACATTCTAAAAGAAATAAAACATGCTTTTAATAATAATTATAAAAGGGTCAGCTACACAAAAGTTCAGGTGACATTTGTAATTTAAATCTTAAGACCACAGTTTAGAGCAATAGAACATGATTTTGTTAATATTAATAAGAAAAGAGCCAGATATGTGAAAGTTCAGGTGAAACTTGCAATTTAAATGAAGAAATGGAACAAAAAATGATTCAAATGGCTCTAAGCACTATGGGACTGAATATCTGAGGTCATCAGTCCCTTGACTTACAACTACTTAAACCTAACTAACCTAAGGACAACACACACATCCATGCCCGAGGCAGGATTCGAACCTGCCGGCGGATTTGTGTGGAGGTCCGGTGAACCGGCCAGTCTGTGGATGGTTTGTAGGCGGTTTTCTATTTGCCTCGGCAAATGCGGGCTGGTTCCCCTTATTCCGCCTTAGTTACACTATGTCGGCGATTGCTGCGCAAACAAGTTCTCCACGTACGCGTACACCACCATTACTCTACCACGTTACACTCGTCTAGTGTGAGACGTTCCCTGGGGGGGTCCACCGGGGGCCGAACCGCACAATAACCCTGGGTTCGGTGTGGGGCGGCGGAGGGGTGAAGTGGACTGCGGTAGTCGTCGTAGGGTTGTGGACCACTGCGGCTGCGGCGGGGACGGAGCCTCTCCGTCGTTTCTAGGTCCCCGGTTAACATACAATACAATACAATACAATACAAGGTGTCGGCGCTGCATGGTTGCAAGAGCTGCCTTGATATGGTAATTTTTAAGAAAATAGTCGGGTAGCAGATCGGTTCGGGGTGAAGCAGACGAAACAGGCTGCGAGCAACGTGAAACGGCAGTCCATTCAACCCGTTGAACTGCGCTGTCACTAAGCAACGATCGGACGGCCACAAAGTTGCACCTTTCCATAGCCAGAGGCCCGCAATAGCTGGCGGACGCGACGAAGGCAGACCCCACCAACCGACCCACACACCACTCGTCCAACAGCCAATTTCCTGTGTCGGACGGATGCGGCTTTCACTGACCAGCTTGGCTCAAACAGCCCCAGTCGGGTCTGACCGTGCAACTCCGCTGTCTCAGACCAACTGCGTTCCCAACCAGAAACGCACTACACAGCCAGCATTTTCTCCTAGGCCGATTTTGACCAAAGATGCTTACTAAACAAATAGCAAACTCAAGCCAGTGGCGTCAGACAAGGCCCAAGCGAAGTGAAATATGGAGCCACGGCTCAATACTGTTGACGTGTAAGTAAGGAAAAAAAAATGGTTCTGAGCACTATGGGACTTAACATCTGAGGTCATCAGTCCCCTAGAACTACTTAAACCTAGCCGGCCGGGATCGCCGAGCGGTTCTAGGCGCTTCAGTCTGGAACCGCGCGACCACTACGGTCGCAGGTTCGGAACCTGTCTCAGGCATGGATGTGTGTGATGTCCTTAGGTTAGTTAGGTTTAAGTAGTTGTAAGTTCTAGGGGACTGATGACCTCAGAAGTTAAGTCCCATAGTGCTCAGAGCCATTTGAACCATTTTTGAACTTAAACCTAACTAACCTAAGGACATCACACACATCCATGCCCGTGGCAGGATTCGAACCTGCGACCTTAGCGGTCGCGCGGTTCCAGACTGAAGCGTCTAGAACCGCACGGCCACCACGGCCGGCCTGTAAGTAACAGAGAAAAGGATATCTATGTATAACAAAAATGGATTATAGACCCTGTGGTCCTTTATATATCCTCACTTATTTTCCAAACTGTCTGCCACTTCTAGTTTCTGTGTATATCACAATAGTTTTGTAACTCTAAATGTGAGTCCTAGTGCGCTATTAAAAGCCAGCAAGTATCGTTCCCACGAAAACAAAATTTATTGTTTCAATTAAACCTAGCCAAACTCGTCAGTTTTGTCAAATACCGTCTATACAGCTACCACCTACCCAATAACTTCACGTTCTGATATGAGGCTTGAACTGCCGGGTGAGCAACACAGGTCGACAGGCGGGCCAATCAGTATCTACCGACCGCTGTGTCATCCTCAGCCAATGACGATATCGTGATGCAGGTTGGAGAGGAGTGGGGCCAGCACACTGCCCTCCCGGCTGTTATCTGCTTTGCCCACCTGGTGCTGTTACTACTTGGTCAAATGGCTGCCCAATTGGTACCAAGGGATTGAGTGCACCGCTTTCCGTTTCCACCAACGTAAAATGTCTAGCAGTGTTGCCGATTACGGCCTAGCAGTCAGCCGTGCTGGCCACAACGACTACACGCTCGCTCACTAAACCGCAACAGCCGTCCTGAACACGGGAAAATAACTAAGCAGAATTCCACAGCAGTGCACGGTAATGCACTGGCGACCACTTTAAAACTTTCGACACTGGCAGTACAACATTATTGACCACTGAGGATCACTGACTCCCGATATGAAACACCCAACGCTCTCTCAAAATATGAGCTCCATCGCACACGGTCCACGACTTGATGTGTATATTGACTAGCAGCAAGCTCACGTTGTCTCCAAAATTATAAGTTCCAGCAGCGACATGAGTCACAATACAATACGGTCACGATCTGAGCTAGACAAGATTGGAGAAACTGTGCGACAGGAGCTACACCGAAAACAAATGTTACTGTTGGTGTTACTTAATGTGTCATACACTTCTAACTACAAATTTATGAAATCCAACGCAGCGGGATTCCCACAGTAAGAATTAGCAATGATGATTAGCGGTATCCCTAAATTAATTGTCAGGTCAAATGGTTCAAATGGCTCTGAGCACTATGGGACTCAACTGCTGTGGTCATCAGTCCCCTAGAACTTAGAACTAATTAAACCTAACTAACCTAAGGACATCACACACATCCATGCCCGAGGCAGGATTCGAACCTGCGACCGTAGCAGCAGCGCGGCTCCGGACTGGAGCGCCTAGAACCGCACGACCACCGCGGCCGGCAATTGTCATGTCACTTGGCCTATAGCCGCAGTGCCACAACACCGGTTGCTTCCGACATTCACTCAGCGGGCGGTAAACCGCTGGAATGTGCGCTCCCTGGGCACTCGCGAATACTTGAATACGCTTAAAACACGCGTTTCACGGTCTAATTCGCCAGCAATCCCAGTTTGCATGACAGTTGAATGAAGCGTGGCTGGATTTTGACGTAGAGGATTTGCAGCGCGCTGTCACGTATTGGAGTTCTGTCTCATATTCGCAATCTGAATGAGATGTCATCCGGGCGTCGTTTTCGAGTCAAACAAGTTTCCCCTTTCCGATACAAGCCAAACGAATCAAAATCTGGAGACATATTCGTTCCAACACAGACACAAGATGCATATAAAATATTCCATCTGAAGGGAAAAAGTATTTACACAAAGAAAATTTCTCAGCCTGCTAGTGAAGGCCTGTATGCACATCAAAAATATCCATATTAGTTGATATAATTTTCTCTTACGCCAATATACTTAGTCTGACGTTTTCTCAGCGAGTAGATTCAATCTCTACAAAAGCCTTTTGCCAGACTGTGGTTACCACAATTACTTCGTTAGGCACGAGTTCTCTTTAGAAATGAAAAGAATTGGAAGTCGGATGGCGCCAAAGTTGAGGCACAAAGCGGACGTCACAACAGTTTATGCTTCATGTCTCTTGTATCAGACGAAGGCTGTCAGGTTTATATTACACATACTACGAAAATAGCCCCTCGTCTAGTTCATATTTATGTGGTATCTCTCCTACAGCAAATAATTCTGCGTGCTGGAAAGAAGTGCGGGTGATTTCTGTTTACAAAGTGGACAGAGGGATAAGTGCATCGAATTACAAACCATTGTCGCTGATGCCCTTTGTCTTGCGATACGCTAGAGCATTTCAAATTCGGACATGTTCCTAGATCAAGAGAAGCTCCTCCGAAAGAATCAAAATAGGATCAGGAGAAGTCGCTAGACTGAAACAAGGCTCTTTCTGGTCACCTGCGTTATGCTGTAGTTAGCAGACGCATCTGTGTTGGTGGATTCCGTCTTCTGAGATGTGTGGAAAGTGTTCCCCCTCCACGCTACATTGTCAACTTACGACACAGATACTATCACACGGAGTAACTTTACTGGTGTCACTGGCCAAAGAATATGACGGATAGAACCGAGCAATCTATATTATACAAATGAAAGTAGAATCAGGTGTGTCCCGTGTTCTCGCAGTTTATATGACAGGGTCCAAGGCATTATCAAGTTCATCGCTGTCGATGCTGTTATCTGCTACAAAGTTTTATCAGTTGAAAGTCAAAAGAAAATTGAAAAAGGTTAGGATACAATTCCTTATTGATGAATTGGAATGTTCTTAAAATCTGAATACATGCAAGATAAAGCCCGTAATATAGGGGAAGGATCAAATAGCAACCGATTACTAGATTAATGGTATACTTTTAAGCAGTGTGCTGCTTAATAAGAATGGACTACTGCCATGAGAATTTAGGTAGATTTAGTGAAGTATTAAGCTATGCTGTAATATATGCATATTTATATCACGCCTAGGTGGATAGCTTCAAGGCAAAAGTGGATAGAACAAAGGTATACAAGGTGCAATACAAACGGCTGAAGGTCACAATTAAATTTCAAAATTTTAAAATATGTTACCATGATCTTTTAACGCAGAAGGCCACATTGTTTTGCCTTAAAGGAAAATTTTGAGATTAAGATTTTAAGCAGCTGAAGGTCCACAATTGATTTACATAAAACACAATAAAAAAATTTCTTTTAAAGCATTGTCTATAATAGATTACCAACAGACCATTAAACACCCATGAAAAGGACAGTATAGACAACGGCACTCTGGTGCCTCTGGGGCGGGGGCTGCCCTCGAAACATTAACGTTCACGTTCTGTGCAGCTCTTTTCAGACAATGTTTCTGAGACTCTCACTAATCCCGCTGGACAGAACAGGTGATATATATATATATATATATATATGAGACCGACGCCTTATTTGGCCCTTTCCAGAGTCCTTATCACCTGTTCTGCCCAGCGGGTTTAGTGAGCGTCTCAGAAACATTGTCTGGGAAGAGCTGCACAGATATTCGGTCAGATCTTTATAAGATTTTAAAGTGGTATAAAGACTGACAACTCACTTTAAATGTTCAGAAATGTAAAACTGTGCTCTTCTCGAAATGAAACAGAAAACGTGGTATACTATGGATACACTGGCAGTGAGTTAGCAGCTGCCGTGGATATCCAAGGGATATGTCAAAAATTCACATTTATAGGTAAAGCAGGTGGCAGACTGTGATTAATTGGTAGAATACTAGGGAAATGCAATCAGTCTGCAAAGAAGGCTTTATATAAAACACTCGCGCGACTCATCGTATAATATTGCTCAGGTCTGTGGGATCGGTTAATGGAACGGGAGAAAGTTCTAAAAACTAGAACAATGAGACGTACCCACAGCTATGCGCTCCACAGAGGTTTGCAGAATATAAATGCAGATGTAGTTCAACGGCCGCAATAGCCAATTAATTTTTTGTTATTAATTTTTTAGTCAGCTGCAGATTCCGCCAATATTTATTGTCAAGGTGCGAGGTTTCATGTAAACTGATTATACACATATACAAGACAATGCCATCTTATAAAAAAGTTACAATTACGGTTCTCTTCCTTAAATGATGAATTCTATGCGCCTATTCTTCCTGGAAAATTGGTTAATTACATCGTTAATAGGACAAGCATTGTCAGAGATAAGCCATTAAGTCGATCCTCCTTCACGAGCAAATATTTTCTACAGCGTGTGTAAAGTAGGATAGTCAGATATAGGACAAACAAAAAAGCGCTTGCGTGACAGAATCATGACCATTATGGGCGTTTATGCTCGTTTGCTAGTATCGAAAAACCTTCTCTCATTAGTCTCTTTTTAATCACAAAGAGTGATTCTTCTTCAAAGGACGGTAGTTCAGTTAAGCACTGATTCAATTTATGTGCCAGATCGTTACCGTCATGTTTCAGTAGTATCGAGATCACTAGAATTGGCCGCGACCTTTCACTTAGGTACACTAGGTGATCGGAAGTATCCGGGCACCTGACTGAAAATGACTTAGAAGTTCGTGGCACCCTCCATCGATAATGTTGGAAATCAATATGGTGTTGGCCCACCCTTAGCCTTGATGACAGCTTCGACTCTCGCAGGCAAACGTTCAATCAGGTAGCTGGCTCTGAGCACTATGGGACCTAACATCTATGGTCATCAGTCCCCTAGAACTTAGAACTACTTAAACCTAACTAACCTAAGGACATCACAGAACACCCAGTCACCACGAGTTCAATCAGGTACTGGAAGGTTTCTTGGGGAATGGCAGCGCATCCTTCACGGAGTGCTGCGCTGAGGAGAGATATCGATGTCGGTCGGTGAGGCCTGACACGAAGTCGGAGTTCCAAAACATCCCATAGGTGTTCTATAGGATTCAGGTAAGGACTCTGTGCTGGATAATCCATTACAGGGATGTTATTGTCGTGTAACCACTCCGTCACAGGCCGTGCATTATGAACAGGTGCTCGAAGATGTTGAAAGATGCAATCGCCATCCCCGAATTGCTCTTCAACAGTGGGAAGCAAGAAGGTGCTTAAAACATCAATGTAGGCCTGTGATGTATAGTTACACGCAAAAAAACAAGGGGTTCAAGCCCCCTCTATGAAAAACACGACCACACCATAACACCACCGCCTCCGAATTTTACTGTTGGCACTACACAAGCTGGCATATGACGTTCAGCGGGCATTCGCCATACCCACACCCTGCCATCGGATCGCCACATTGTGTACCTTGATTCGTCACTCCACACAACGTTTTTGCATTGTTGAACCGTACAATGTTTACGCTCGTTACATCAAGCAAGACGCCGTTTAGCATTTACCAGCCTGATGTGTGGCTTATGAGCAGCCGCTCGATAATGAAATCCAAGTTTTCTCACCTCCGTCTAACTGTTCTAGTACGTGCAATGGAACCCGATGCAGTCTGGAATTCCTGTGTGATGGTGTGGATAGATGTCTGTCTATTACACATTACGACCCTTTTCAACTGTCGGCGGTGTCTGTCAGTCAACAGACGAGGTCGACCTGTACGCTTTTGTGCTGTACGTGCCCCTTCATTTTTCCGTTTCACTATCACATCGGCAACAGTGGTCCTAGAGATGCTTAAGAGTGTGGAAATCTCGAGTTCAGACGTATGAAACAAGTGACACGCAATCACCTAACTACGTTCGAAGTCCGTGAGTTCCGCAGAGCGCCCTATTCTACTCTCTCGCGATGTTTAGTGACTACTGAGGTCGCTGATATGGAGTACCTGGCAGTAGGTGGCAGCACAATGCAACTAATATAAACAAAAGTAAGTTTTCGGATGTTCTCAGGATACTTTTGTTCACAAAGTGTACGTGTTAGCTATCTATGCGCCAGACAGCTTTGTCAATGACGCGTACGAGGATGCTACATAGGAAAGTACAAATACTCGATAACTCGATTCAGTCGAGTCGACTGACGAAAGAAACTAACGAATAGCGTCCGGGTGATTGGCGGGGACGGCGTGGGTGGCAAAGAGGGTGGCCCCGCAAATAGGAGGGGGGGGGGGGGGGGGGCGCCCTGCGCGCCACTGAGTGTGGTTCATGTAAGCGAAGCCAGTATAGGTAAGGAATAACCTATTAACTTACACGACCACCATGCAAACGAGACATATTTGTCGATGCAGTCGCTTCTCGTGGTGGTAGACCGGATCAGTAGGCTGATCCCGCTGGTCTGACAGTGAAACTACTGAAACTACGCTTCGTCAGCACACGGCTCGGCAGTGTCGTACAGGCAAGAAAGCGATAACGCCAATGGTAAGGCAAAGCCGCTGATACCAGCAATTGGACGTCTCAATACGGCAGCCGCGCTGCTTAGAGGAGCCAAACAGCTCCGGATGAAGCCCGTCGTTGCGTTCCAAATCACGATGCGGAGCCAGTGTAGAACGGGCAGCTCTCCACACGAGCAGAGGCTGGAAGCCAGGAGTTTGCCTGCCAAAACGACGGCGGATGAGCGGCTAGACGCCCGTGGACGTGAGCCAAAGACCTCCAGCGTGGAAAGCCAGCAGCAAGTGAATTAGGACCTCAAAGTGGCCCACCGGTTAGACTGATTGAGCCATGTGGGCTAGTAGACTCGTGGACTTGCGAACTTGGAGACTCGTGGACTCGTGGACTGGTGGACCAACGTAGGTCCCACTTCAGGACCGGTATCCGGCAGATTTCAATTAAAAATTACTAATATTTATAAGGTCTTGGCCCATCCTTGTTTGTTACAGCATATGTTTTTATCACATAAGCTGCGACAAATCCTTATCCCGGATATGAAGCGACCGGCCCACCGATGCTGCAACGCTTCCATTTTCCTGCTGTGCCGTTGATATTTCCACGCCGGCTGTGCCGTGCTACCTGGCACCGCAGCACATTTCTCGTATCAGCTGCTGTACTCGATTCAGAACCGTTCTGCCAGTTCTGATCTGACCCGCTTATGCGACTTCTTGCATTAGCTGTGGCGAGTTATCCTAATTTTTACTCAACTGCGCCATATTAATTATTTATGGGACAACAGGACTTTGAAATCTCATACTCATTGAAATTGGTATAAGTGCCAAAAACAAAAAAAGAGCCATCTTTCGAAGCTTATACTTAGCAAATTCTAAGCAATACACATTGCCAAGGAAATATTTTGGTTCTCAATGAAAAACAGAAATCAGTCAGTGCAATAGTTTACGAGATGTGAGGTGAAAAGTTGGAAGCTATTTCATGGGCGACAAAATTTCACACGCTTGAAAACAATTAATTTAACTCTGGCTTAATTGAAATTATGAGCAGTTTTTGACGTGCCTAGAGACGCTATAGTGGTCTACACTGATCAGAATTTTTAAGTGATTTTTATATGGGACATAGAGCTTAAAACAGCGTAGTGTGGGGCGCTGCGCCGGCTGCCTGCAGGCAGTACCTGCCATGACAACGTCGCAGTTTGGGACCTAAAGCGGCAGATGCCAAGCAACGTAAATCAGACTCCAATAGACGCAACAAAAACAAGGAATTGACTTCACTATACCAAATATGCTTCTACCAAGTTTCACTGACTAAGATTATATGAACTCAACTCCTACTTTATAGTCGACCTACTAACATAACCCCCCCCCCCCCCTCCCCTATGAACCATGGACCTTGCCGTTGGTGGGGAGGCTTGCGTGCCTCAGCGATACAGATGGCCGTACCGTAGGTGCAACCACAACGGAGGGGTATCTGTTGAGAGGCCAAACAAACGTGTGGTTCCTGAAGAGGGGCAGCAGCCTTTTCAGTAGTTGCAGGGGCAACAGTCTGGATGTTTGACTGATCTGGCCTTGTAACACTAAGCAAAATGGCCTTGCTGTGCTGGTACTGCGAACGGCTGAAAGCAAGGGGAAACTACAGTCGTAATTTTTCCCGAGGGCATGCAGCTTTACTGTAAGGTTAAATGATGAAAGCGTCCTCTTGGATAAAATATTCCGGAGGTAAAATAGTCCCCCATTCGGATCTCCGGACGGGGACTACTCAAGAGGACGTCGTTATCAGGAGAAAGAAAACTGGCGTTCTACGGACCGGAGCATGGAATGTCAGATCCCTTAATGGGGCAGGTAGGTTAGAAAATTTAAAAAAGGAAATGGTTAGGTTAAAGTTAGATATAGTGGGAAATAGTGAAGTTCGGTGGAAGGAGGAACAAGACTTTTGGTCAGGTGAATACAGGGTTATAAATACAAAATCAAATAGGGGTAATGCAGGAGTAGGTTTAATAATGAATAAAAAAATGGGAGTGCGGGTAAGATACTACATAGAGCATAGTGATCGCATTATTGTGACCAAGATAGGCACGAAGCTCACGCCTACTACAGTAGTACAAGTTTATATGCCAATCAGCTCTGCAGATGATGAAAAAATTGATGAAATGTATGATGAGATAACAGAAATTATTCAGGTACTGAAGGGAGACGAAAATTTAATGGTCATGGATGACTGGAGTTCGAGAGTAGGAAAAGGGAGAGAAGGAAACATAGTAGGTGAATATGGATTGGGGGTAAGAAATGAAAGAGGAAGCCGTCTGGTAGAATTTTGCACAGAGCATAGCTTAATCATAGCTAACACTTGGTTCAAGAATCATAAAAGAAGGTTGTATACGTGGAAGAATCCTGGAGATACTAGAAGGTATCAGATAGATTACATAATGGTAAGACAGAGACTTAAGAACCAGGTTTCAAATTGTAAGACATTTACAGGGGCAGGTGTGGACTCTGAGCACAATATATTGGTTATAATCTGTAGATTAAAACTGGAGAAACTGCAAAAAGGTGGGAATTTAAGGAGATGGGACCTGGATAAACTGACTAAACCAGAGGTTGTACAGAGTTTCAGGGAGAGCATAAGGGAACAATTGACAAGAATTGGGAAAAGAAATACAGTAGAAGAAGAATGGGTAGCTCTGAGGGATGAAATAGTGAAGACAGCAGAGGACCAAGTAGGTAAAGAGACGAGGGATAGTAGAAATCCTTAGGCAACAGAAGATATATTGAATTTCATTGATAAAAGGAGAAAATATAAAAATACAGTAAATGAAGCAGGCAAAAAAGAATACAAACGTCTCAAAAATGAAATCGACAGGAAGTGCAAAATGGCTAAGCAGGGATGACTAGAGGACAAATGGAAAGATGTAGAGGCTTATCCCACTAGGGGTAAGATAGATATTGCCTATAGGAAAATTAAAGAGACCTTTGGAGAAAAGAGAGCCACTTGTATGAATATCAAGAGCTCAGATGGAAACCCAGTTCTAAGCTAAGAAGGGAAAGCAGAAAGGTGGAAGGAGTATATAGAGGGTCTATACAAGGGCGATGTACTTGAGGACAATATTATGAAAATGGAAGAGGATGTAGATGAAGATGAAATGGGAGATACGATATTGCGTGAAGAGTTTGACAGAACACTGAAAGACCTGAGACGAAACAAGGCCCCAGGAGTAGACAACATTCCATTAGAACTACTGATGGCCTTGGGAGAGCCAGTCATGACAAAACTCTACCATCTGGTGACCAAGATGTATGAGACAGGCGAAAAACCCTCAGACTTCAAGAAGAATATAATAATTCCAATCGCAAAGAAAGCAGGTGTTGACAGATGTGAAAATTACCGAACTATCAGTTTAATAAGTCACAGCTGCAATATACTAACACGAATTCTTTACAGACGACTGGAAAAACTGGTAGAAGCCGACCTCGGGGAAGATCAGTTTGGATTGCGTAGAAATATTGGAACACGTGAGGCAATACTGAACTTACGACTTATCTTAGAAGAAAGATTAAGGAAAGGCAAACCTACGTTTCTAGCATTTGTAGACTTAGAGAAAGCTTTTGACAATGTTGACTGGAATACTCTCTTTCAAATTCTAAGGGTGGCAGGGGTAAAATACACTGAGCGACAGGCTATTTACAATTTGTACGGTAACCAGATGGCAGTTATGAGAGAGGAGGGGCATGAAAGGGAAGCAGAGGTCGGGAAGGGAGTGACACAGTGTTGTAGCCTATCCCCAATGTTTTCAGTCTGTATATTGAACAAGCAGTAAAATAAACGAAAGAAAAATTCGGAGTAGGTATTAAAACCCATGGAGAAGAAATTAAAACTTTGAGGTTCGCCGATGACATTGCAATTCTGTCAGAGACAGCAAAGGACTTGGAAGAGCAGTTAAACAGAATGGACAGTGTGGACTTGGAAGAGCAGTTAAACAGAATGGACAGTGTCTTGAAAGAAGGGTATAAGATGAACATCAACAAAAGCAAAACGAGGATAATGGAATGTAGTCGAATTAAGTCGGGTGATGCTAAGGGAATTAGATTAGGAAATGAGACACTTAAAGCAGTAAAGGAGTTTTGCTATTTGGGGAGTAAAAAACTGATGATGGTCGAAGTAGAGAGGTTATAAAATGTAGACTGACAATGGTAAGGAAAGCGTTTCTGAAGAAGAGAAATTTGTTAAAATCGAGTATAGATTTAAGTGTCAGGAAGTCGTTTCTGAAATTATTTGTATGGAGTGTAGCCATGTATGGAAGTGAAACATGGACGATAAATAGTTTGGACAAGAAGAGAATAGAAGCTTTCGAAATGTGGTGCTACAGAAGAATGCTGAAGATTAGATGGGTAGGCCACATAACTAATGAGGAGGTATTGAATAGAATTGGAGAGAGTTTGTGGCACAAATGACAAGAAGAAGGGACAGGTTGGTAGGACATGTCCTGAGGCATCAAGGGATCAAGGGATCACAAATTTAGCATTGGAGGGCAACGTGGAGGGTAAAAATCGTAGACCAAGAGATGAATACACTAAACAGATTCAGAGGGATGTAGGTTTCAGTAAGTACTGGGAGATGAAGAAACTTGTACAGGATAGAGTAGCATGGAGAACTGCATCAAACCAGTCTCAGGACTGAAGACCACAACAACAACACTAACATATGTCTACCAACTTCTCATACAGCTTACCCAGCAACAAAACTCTACAGTTAGCTAATCATTAGTGATCGTCAATAAATGCTTCTGTGGCAACAAGCGATCTGGAAGTAGACGGTTAGAAACCGCACGGATGAAGATGTTTTTGTCAGACAAGATTATTCGGTAACGGCATAAATCTCCTTGTTAGCAGACAATGTTACTTTCCTATTTGCATTCCAAACTTTTTCATATTATGTCAAGAAGTGAGGACATGTTACACCGTTGGCGTCGCTCTCTCACCGAGCGAGGTAGCGCAGTGGTTAGCAAACTGGACTCGCATTCGCGAGGACGACGGTTCAAACCCGCGTCCGGCCAGCCTGATTCACGTTTTCCGTAATTTCCCTTAATCACTTAAGGAAAATGCCCTACCTAATCCGAGCTTGTGCTCCGTCTCTAATGACCTCGCTGTCGACGGGACGTTAAACACTAATGTCCTCCTCCCCCTCCTCCGATGTCACTCTCCCTTGATATGGGGACGTTAAGAGAGGCTGCCTGGTACCATTGTAGAAGATTAGGCAATATTTTTACAGTCTCGGTCAGTATCACAATCAGGAACAACACAACCACGAGATCTATTTTATTTGAAACGCTTCTCAACATTCGATAGAACGCTAACAAATTAGTCTAGTGCGATATCCGTTTTATCGATATGCATTAACAGGGACAGTGGTACATGAAGAATAACGACTCTCATGCAGCCGTGCTCCGCGCTATCTGCTTCCACCATTTTCAGTATCCTGTTCGCTCTCTTACGCCACCATCGTTGTAACCTATTTCATTAACGTTATTAATTTAATCTTTCCCGTGAGGATAATGAAAGAAAGAAAAACATTATAAAACACGAATCACATTTACTATTCAACCGGAACTTAACCCCTACCAGCACAGTAGTTTCGTAGTAAGAAGACCAGAGAATCAAAAGGTTTAATTGTTAATTTTATACTGTTAAAGTTCACAATGTTTTAAGGTAAAATTTACGCCAATGCTAATTTTACGTTTTGTAAGTGCACGAAGACGTGGTTTTTAATATAAAAGAACGATTTTAGCTAAAATCTCGCATGGTGCGCATCCACTGTAGCTTAGGTAGAGATAGAACGCATGTGTCCCATATCAATTTGTTGGTGTCGGCTTCACTTTCATCACTTTGGTACACTGTAAGCAGCTCTACTTTACACCTTGTACACAACCTCCAAATTAAAGGCTCATTTTCTGTAGACAGAATACTTTTTTATGCCTTCATGCGAAACGGAAATGTAGAAAACCTTTTTCTTGTGATTTATACACTTTGATAGGTTGGCACATTTGGCTAAAATTTTTACAAATTATGTAGACTGAGACGCGATTTTGAGGGAAAAATGAAGTCCATATTAGATTCAAAATGTTGGTGATACATTCTACTTACTTTTGGTAAAACAAGATGTTCGATTCCGACATTATTCAGGGCGCCCGATGACTACAGGAGATTCAATAGCACAGAAAGTATTGTTCATAATAACATCGATACACGTGCGGCTGTTGAGCAGAACTGTTTCTGAAACAGGTTTCTAAACGTGGCTTGCTCAATCGATAGCCATCGTGGGGGCTGTTTCTTCGGATTTGGACGACTGTAAGAATGTCCGAGCATGAATCTGTACATCTCAGAATTCGGTAACATTTTGCACAATGTCTGACTCCGCACACACGAGTTGGGAGAGACTGTACTGCATCATGTTGAAGAGACCGCGTAAATTGGGCGTGCACTGGACGTTGTTCCCAGCACCGTCTGGTATGTTGTGGATGATCAATAACAACATGCAAACCACCTCCAACACTCCGTACCACCTCTGACACTCACAGACACGTGAATGATGCTCGAATCAGTGTATACACGAATAACATGTTCGACAATGTTCCTGGGTGCCTTACGTCTTCCCAGCTCTCACCTTGTGAGGGTTCGTCTAGCATTGATCTTTTTGGATGTCCAGATGTTATGGTGTGGGGAGGCATAATGATATATGGACGTACTGACCTCCGTATCTTTGAATAAGGTACATTCAGCATTCAACGTTATTGAGGCACTGCAGTCCTTCCCCATCTTCTTCTTTTCAGGGGAGCATCAGGCTTCGACTTCATATTTATGGATGACACTGAGTGACCACTTCGAACAGCGCAGAAGGAGAAGCTCTTGCAACGAGAGGATATTCGTCGAATGACTGCCCTGCCCGTTGCCGGACTTAAATCTCATCAAGCACGTGTGGGATTCGTTGGGAAGACGTACTGCAGCACGTTAACATGAAACAATGACCGTCCAGCAGTTACCAACAGATCTGGTGAAGGACTGCAACGGCCTACCACAATAACTCCGTACGAACCTTGTGCCAGCATGGGAACCCGCTGCAGAGCACGCATAGCCGTTCTTTATGATCACAACCCTATTAAGAACCATACCCCGTCTTTTTTTAATATCCAGGAAATCATCATGAATCGCGGTGAGTTCAATGTAATTATTTTTTTAATAAAGTGTAATTTCTGTTCGTCTCATAGCGCACTTCTTTCAGTTATCTTCTGTTTCATACTGTAACGGTTCTTTCTATGTGTGATCCAAGTTTCATTGAACCATGTTACTTGGCGGTGATACATCACGCAAAAGTTCATCTACATCTTCATCTACATGGCTATTCTGCAAATCACACTTAAGTTCTGGCAAATGGTTCATCGAAACACCTTCACAGTAATTCTCTGTTATTTCACTCTAGAACAGCGCCTGAAAAAAAAACGAACGCCTATATCTTTCCGTGCGAGCTATGATGCCCTTTTTATATTACGACGATCATTTCTCCCTTTGTAAATCGGCTCAAAAAAAAAATTTTCGCATTCGAAGGAGGTGATTGAAATTTCGTGAGAAGATCCCGGCGTCACGAGAAACGACTTTGCTTTAATGATATCCACCACAAATCTTTTATCATGTCCGCGACACTCCTCCCCTATTTCTCAATGGTAGGAAACGTGCTGCTCTATTTTGAACTTTCTCGATATATTCCGTTAAAATCCTATCTGGTAAGGCTCTCACACTGCGAATTGCCGCCTATAACTTCACGTAACTAGCCATGTTATTAGCAGACGCAATTCTTCCCCAATAGCAGGCAAAATTGAGAAAATTTTTTAAATAATCTTAAGAATTATGATTTTTGGTGTGAAGAAATGCAGCGATGACAATCTCGCTGCACAGAAGTTCACATTCTGGGGAAATGCAATATGAGTACACAAACGGCAGGTATTTCCGTAGATAATTATCGATATAACTTTTAAATACATTTCCGTTATGTATTATTATTAAGGACAATAACAATGACTTTTGATAGCTGGTTCCTCCTATAATGACGTCAACACACTAACGGAAAAATGCAACTGCCTATCGCATAATGTCTAGTAATACCAAAGAATAATTAGCATAAGGTGTCGAAATTAATCTGACATTATTTTGTTTCAACAAGTAAGAGGTTGCGCTGTAGAACTGTTGCTATAACAAATTTAATTTTCTTACTTTTAACCTTTAGAGTAACCAAGAGTCACTACAACCAATACACACTTCACACTGCTCTTTAACAAAAGTTACAGGCCTTAAATGCACTCGCTTCCCTATTGACCTTTTAGTAAAAGGTTGGTATATTTTTCTACCTTCTTACTTACGTGTGCTACCTTAACCAAAAGTCCAAAATATATTTCAAATGTATGAATTTTGACGGATACAGTCTGCGATCTATTTCGTTTCTACGGCAATGTCCGTCAATAATACCAGCAACGTCTCTGTCCTTATGTTATGAAACAATGTTCGTAAACTTTCAACATTAGAACAAAAGAAACTAATCCTTCGTATTTTCTGTATATTTAAATAGATAACTCACTCTTACAACCTTTTAAACAGACACTGTCGCCCTAATTATTTTGTTACGATTTTATCAGTTAGATGATCTTGAAGTGAAAATTCCTTAACTCGCAAATACCTTGGATTACCTATCTTGCGTTCATTTGTCACTCAAGCATTTCCAACTTAGACGCTATTTTCTACTTTTTAATATTCCACGACTTAAGATCTCGCTTGCTTCTATCATAATGAATGATTTCTCTCAAATAGCAATTATTAATAACTTTGGGATAAATGAGAACGCGGGGACTAGGTTTTGACTTTCAAACGAAATAAAAGTTCATTATCTTCTCTTTACTAACTAAGTACAGAGACAAAAGCTAAGGAGTTATCGAGTGACAAACAAAACTAAATCCACACTCTAAGCGGAATGACGTAATACAAAAAGAAACTTTCCAAAATTCTCAGCGACTTTAGTTGTTAGCGATCCGCATTCCCACTAACAAAATCTCAATGAAAATGCCGCTCATCACTATTAACTACAGGAACAATGGTTGCAGTGGAATTCCGCTTAAATATGGTTCAGCAATGATTTGGATCAACACGAAACGCTTCTGTCGTAACTCTGAGCGGGATAAATAACGAGTAAAAAAAAAAAAAAAAAAAAAAAAAAAAAAAAAAAAAAAAAAAAAAAAAAAAAAAACTGTCTGCGTGTTCCGGTAACAATCTTTAAATCTCTACAAAAATCGAGAACTCAACCTCAAATACCAAATCCATCCAATACATTCACGGCCGTTTCTTTATGTCTCAGAGAACAATTTCACCAAGTGTTGCAATTAATCACAGAACCCACTTTATAGGTGTGCTACAAATACGCCATAACAAGAACGCTGTTTGAAAGAGCTTCAGTCCGATCGCTGAAGTCAAACAATACTTCTTCGATTCACGATTCACAATCCTCAACAAACTGGTAACATCGTTACAAGTGCAAAACTTAAACCTGCATTCAGCTTATTGAAAAATGGGTCACTGCGATATTTCTTCAAAATAAATCGGGGAGCGGTAGAAAATAAAATTATTTCCAGTCTTTGATATCCAGCCCTACACCAGTTGCTGCAATCTTTCGGAATACTGATGAATGGCATACAACCCGTCGGCTTTGAAAAATGAAGTCACAAGTTACCACAGATGATGATGCGTTGCGAAGACATTGATGAGCGTTAAGAAACAAAGGAATGCAGTACAGAGAAAACAGAAAGTAGACATATACCACTTATATCCATATTTCGAACGAAATTTTACACTTATCGCCTTTCTCGCAGGTGAAAGTCCTAGTATCCTATTCATCAATTTATCTATATGGGTTAGCTGAACGATGGGACACTAGTGCTAAAAACGAAACAAGGACGTTGAAATTGACATACGTATGTAACATCCTGTACCTTAGTTGGTAGTGGGTTGTATGTCGATTTTTGACTTTCGCTAGGACTCGTATCAACTGAAGATAGGATACTACTACTATCGATGGCGAAGAATGCGATAAACATAAAATCAAACGTAAAATTTGTATCCTGTGCTTCAGTTGAATTACATACTAGCGAAGGCGATAAATGTGGCAAAATAAAATTTGGTACGAGGGGGTAGAGATCTCTTCTGAAAGATAGGATACTACTACTACCGATGGCGAAGAATGCGATAAACGTAAAATCAAACGTAAAATTTATATCCTGTGATTCAGTTGAATTACATACTAGCGAAGGCGATAAATGTGGCAAAATAAAATTTGGTACGAGGGGGTAGAGATCTCTTCTGAAAGATAGGATACTACTACTATCGATGGCGAAGAATGCGATAAACGTAAAATGAAACGTAAAATTTATATCCTGTGCTTCAGCTGAATTACATACTAGCGAAGGCGATAAATGTGGCAAAATAAAATTTGGTGCGAGGGGGTAGAGATCTCTTCTGAACAGCACATTACAAGGCATCCTAGATATGCTCAACAATATTCATGTCAGTGGAGTTTGGTGGCCAGCGGAAGTGTTTAAACTCAGAGCCACTCTGTAGCAATTCTGGACGTGTGGAGTGTCGCATTGACCTGCTGGAATTGCCCATGTCGGTCGGTCGGAATGCACAATGGACATGAACGGATGCAGGTGATCAGGCAGGGTGCTTATGTACGTGTCACCTGTCAGAGTCGTATCTAGACGTATCAGGGGTCCCATTCACTTCAACTGCAAACGCCCCGCACCCTTAGAGATCCCCCATCAAGTTGAACAGTCCCTTGGTGACATGCAGCGTCCAATATAACCGTATAAGTCCATCCGATCTATACACTCTGAGAGTCTTCCGACCAAGTAACATGTTCCCAGTCATCAACAGTCCAATGTTGGTGTTGACGGGCCCAGGCGAGAGGGAAAAATTTCTGTTGTGCTGTCATCAAACGTACACCATTGGGCCTTCACCTCAGAAAGCCCATATCGATGATGTTTCGTTGAATGGTTCGCACGCTGACACTCGTTGAGGGCTCAGAATTGAAATATGCACCAATTTGCGGAAGGACTGCACTTCTGTCCCGTTTAACGACTCTGTTCAGTCGTCGTTGGTCCCGTTCTTGCAGGATCTTTTTCTGGCCACCGAGATGTCGGAGATTTGATGTTTTACCGGATTCCTGATATTCACGGTACACTCGTGAAATGGTCGTACGGGAAGATCGCCCCTTCATTGCTACCTCGGAGATATTGTGTCTCATCGCTCGTGCGCCGACTACAACACCGCGTTCAAACTTGATAACATGCCACAGTAGCAGCAGTAACCTATTTAACAACAGCGCCAGACGCTTGTTGTCTTATATAGGTGTTGGCGACCGCAGCGCCGTATTCTGCCTATTTACATATCTCTGTACTTGTATACGCGTGCCTATACGAGGCTTTTTGGCGCTTCAGTTCACATGAAAATATTTTTATTGAAAAATTTGATATGCTGATTGGATTGGCTGGGTGAACACTGTGTGAGTGGTTTGAGATTTTGTTGTTTGGCCTGCAGCAGAGAGCACGCATTCGTCGCGGGAGACAGAGTTCCTTTCCTCTCGAGGCGGGCTGGCAGCGTGTAGCACCCTCCACGTCTGGGACGCGGCCCTCGAGCATCTGCGCTGCCTCGCGGCAGCCCAAACACTGCCTGCTGCCTCCTGCCGCTGCCGGTGGTAGCGCTCGTTACCGCCCACTTGTTGCTCTGCCTTACTTTTCATGTATCCACTCGCTAATGAATATTCAATTCCACCAGAAATTCCGCGTTTATGTTTTCTAAAGCTTTTTAAGCAATGACTGAAAGAAAAAACGTGTTTGAAAATTTGCGTCCAGCGCGGCGCGAAAATGTAGCTCGAATCAGATGTACACATTAATTCTGTTGTATGTGGCGCTCCTAAGATTTAAAGGCGATTTTATGGCATACTTAGTAAATGGCAGCCACCGGCGATTCTTTGTTTTGTGAACTAAGATCAATGTAAAGTGAAACAGCTTAGTAGCTTACTAACTTAATCCAGTCTCCTCCGATTCACGGTACTGATGATGCAAAGAACATGACTTATTTTTCGATTATCCACTATCAAAGATTCGCAGCTTTGGATCCGAAGTCTTGACATATAATTGACTTTTTCTCTTCGATATCTCTGTCTTGCTGAGAGTGTAATGTAGTTAGATATAGAACTAGTAATTTTTTTTAAAATAATCCTTGTGGAGCTTGTGAAGGTTTTAATTGGGAAAGTCTATGGTATGTTCATGTTACATTTGCTCCTGATACAAGAAGAATGCTATTTTATGTGACACAATTTGTATAGAATTGAAGGCTTAAATTAACTGTTTCGGTAATAATATCAACAGTTAAGTGGTAGGTTCATATGGCTCTGAGCACTATGGGACTTAACATCTGAGGTCATCAGTCCCCAAGACCTTACAACTACTTAAACCTAACTAATCTAAGGACATCACACACATCCATGCCCGAGGCAGGATTCGGACCTGAGCGGTCGCGCGGTTCCAGACTGAAGCGCCTAGAAGCGCTTGGCCACCACGGCTGGCTGTCTCGCTTCTCCTCTTATGATAGAGCCGAAAAACTTCAATTTACCAACCTATTACAATGTTGTTCCTTCAAGTGCAGTATTATTCCTTACTTTCCTTTTGTACTTAAACATATTTTCTTCTACTTTTCGTCTATTTTTTTCCGATGCAAATCTTCCATCCCGACACTCATGTCCAGCTGGAGGTCTAGAAGAAACAGGGTTGTTGAATTACCTCCTAAAATGTATAATAGTAAAGTAGAACTGTTTTGTCGTAAATAGATCGTTATCTCTGTAGAGATGTGAAGAAAATACGTCTTCATACATCTTAAAGTCATTACAACAGTTTAAATAGCAATATTGAAACTGTGGCTTCAGATAACTTAAAATCCAGCCTACGTTATCAATTTATGTTTCGTCTGCTGATATACTAGGGTGGCGTGTAAGCTGTTTTAAATGACGTTGTAAACCTGAGACTTTTCCAGGATGCATAACACACTCACTTTGTCAGTATTGTAAAGGAAAAGTGTTAATTACATGAAAATCAACGTTTCCAGTCACGGATTAGTAAAGTAGCCTATATCACAATTGACAGTAATCACAGGGTCAGTTACACAATTAATGAAGTCGGTAAGATGAACCGACTAAAATATACATTATTCTCAATTATCCTCAGCTATCTGGACCCACCCAGGTGTTCCCTAGGTACACGGCCATCGGATGGCTGGAGAGGAAAAATTTTAATACCAGCCGATTAATTAAATTAATGATGGTGTGAATCAGTAAGGTTCGGCGACATTGCCTCAGATTTCGGCTGCAGACACGCTGTCACAGAAGGAAACGGCTTCCTTGGGCCGGTTGCTGTCTTGGCACCACCACAGGTGACCCAGCCTAAGCATCAGCGATCTGTGCATCCAACTCCCCGCCCCACCCTGTCCGACACTTCCATGACCCCTGTCTCCGCGTCTGTAAAATCACTGGAAACGCTCTCTGAGCCCATCCTGCTGCGGACTTCAGACGATCCACCACTTAGTTGCAGATCAAGAGACGTTGGTGGATCACAACGATGTTTCTTGGTAGATAGTACGGAAGTTTTCGGCATCTCCATTGAACATTAGCCGGCTTCCATTATTTTGGAACCAGTCAAGTATAAACCAACAACAGTAGTAGATTGGACACGCGACGAGAGTACATACGTTCCTGCGTCAACCACCGTAATTACTTGAGCACGCAACTTGTGTTGCACGCTGCCTGCTCCCCTCATTCGCCGATGCTAATGTGATGGAAAATGTCTCACTTGTCTCACTTTATGTCCGTATCCTGTGTTTCTCATGGCTTAACTACGATCTCTCTTCCTAGCTACTACGTTTTGCTAAGCAGGATTCTCTAGGTACTTAATCGGTCACTTGTTCCTTGAGTTATTTTTATTTTTATTTTTGTTGTGTTATTTACATGATCATGAAAGGGCGGGTTGTCCTGAACTGTGGATTGATGTCGTCCCATGCCGTAACAAGGCTATCTCGCATTTAATCAATTCTCGATGAGCGATGTACATTGAATCTTTAAATTTACTGCTTGTATTTTACTTGTTTGTAACATTCTCCCTGTGCCTTGTTATTTGACTATTTTGGCTACACAAACACATGTAGTAAGATAGGAGACCGATGTCTCCACTGTCAACAAACGGAAGATTAGCATGTGGGAAATCCCGTCAGGCAGGGCAGCAGATTCATTTAATTCATTTTATCCCAGTAATTTACACGCCTTACAGCTTTAAGATGCCTGGTGATCTGAAGATGTAAACTGGTTGTGAATTATGTATCAACAACTGGCGTCAGAAAATATTTACGAGCTATGCGACACCACTTGCACGAAATATATCTTGACTGTATGTTTTGATTCATCAAATAATAAATGTCAGACGACCATTTTAACTTGCGTTGTGACAATAACGCAATCATTATTTAAAACTGAGGTGACAAAAGTCATGGGATAGCGAAATGCACATATATAGATGGCGGTAGTATCGCGTACACAAGGTATGAAAGGTCAGTGCACTGGCAGAGCTGTCACTTGGACTCAGGTGATTCATGTGAAAAGATTTCCAGCGTGATTATGGCCGCAAGACGGAAATTAACACACTTTGAAAGGGAATGGTAGTTGGAGCTAGACGCATGGGACACTCCGTTTCGGAAATCATAGGGAATTCAATATTCCGAGATCCACAGTGTCAGGAGTGTGCCCAGAATACCTAATTTCGGGTATTACCTTTCACCACTGACAACGAAGTGGCCGACGGCCTTCACGTAACGACCGAGAGCAGCGGCGATGTCAGTGCTAACAGAAAAGAGACATCGCGTGAAATAACTGCAGAAATCGTTGTGGGATGTATGACGAATATGTTCGTTTGTACAGTGCGGCGAAATTTGGCGTTAATGGGCTATGACAGCAAACGACGGGCACGAGTGCCTTTGCTAACAGCACATCGCGTGCAGCGCCTCTCCTGAGCTCATGAACATATTGGCTGGAACCTGGACGACTGGAAAACCGTGGCCTGATCGGATGAATCCCGATTTCAGTTGCTAAGAACTGATGATAAGTTTCTAGTGTGGCGCAGACCCCTTCAGCCACATACCCAAGTTGTCAACGTGGCACTGTGCAAGCTGCTGGTGATTCTATAATGGTGTGGGCTGTATTTTCATGGAATGGACTGGGTCCTCTTTTCCGACTGAACCGATGTCCGACTGGTAATGGTTGTGTTCGGCTACTTGGAGTCGATTTGCAAAAGCCATTCATGGACTTCATGTCCCCGAACAACGATGGAATTTTCATAGATGGCAGCCTATGATTTTCACGATTAGTTTCAAGAACATTCTGGACAATTCGAGCAAATGATTTGGCCGCCCAGATCGCCCAACATGAATCCTATCAGACATTTGTGGAACACAGTAGAGAGGTCTGTTCGTGCACCAAGTCCTGCACCGGGAACATTTTCGCATTTATTGGCGGTTATAGAGGCAGCAAGGCTCAATATTTCTGCAAGGGATCTTCAACGACTCGTTGAGTCCATGTCACGCCGAGTTGCTGCATTTTTTTTTTCTTGAGTCATCAGTCTTCTGATTGGTTTGATGCGGCAGTGTGTGTGACATTCCACTTCATCTCTGGGTAACACTGCTTCCTACAGCCTCAATTATTTGCTGAATGTATTCCAATCTCTGTCCTACTCTACAGTTTTTATCCTCAACAGCTCCCTGTAGTACCATGGAAGTCATTCCCTGATGTTTTAACTGATATCCTAGCATCCTGTTCTTTCTTCTTATCAATGTGTTCCATATATTCCTTTCCTCCCCGATTCTCGGGAGAGCTCTGTCATTCCTTACCTTATCAGTCCACCTAATTCTCAACATCCTTCCGTTGCACTACATTTCAAATGGTTCGATTCTTTTCCCTCCCGATTTCCTCACAGCTCGTGATTCACTGTCATGCAATGCTGTGCTCAAAACGTATATTCTCAGAAATTTCTTCCTTAAATTAAGGTCTATGTTTGATAGTAGTTGACTTCTCTTGGCCAGGAACTCCCTTTTTGCCAGTGCTTGTCTACTTGTTATATCCTCCTTACTCCGTCCATCGCAGGTTATTTTTCTGCCTAAGTAGCATAATTCCTTAAATTCATCTACTTCAAAATTACCAGTCCTGATGTTAAGTTTCTCACTGTTCTCAATTGTGCTACTTCTCACTACTGCCTTTTTTGTCGATTTACTTTCAATCCATATTCCGTGCTCGTTACTGTTCATTTAATTCAGCATGTCCCGTAATTCTTCCTCACCCCCACTGAGGATAGCAATGGCATCAGCGAACCTTATCATTGATATCCTTTCACCTTCAATTTTATTTCCACTCTTGACCCTTTCTTTTATTTCTGTCATTGCTTCTTAGATTTGTATGTATTAAATAGGAGGGTCGAGAGACATCAGTGTCCCCCTTACTTTTTAATTCAAGCACTTCGTTCGTGCTCTTTGAGTATTATTGTTCCCTTTTGACTCTTGTACATACTGTATATTACCCGTCGTTCTGTATGGCTTACCCCTTTTTTCTCAGAATTTCGAACAACTTGCACCATTATACATCGTGGAAGGCTTTTACAGGTCTACGAATCTTATGAACGTATCTTGATTTTCCTTTAGTCTTGCTTCCATTATCAACCGCAACGTCAGAACTGTCTCTCTTGGTACCTTTACCTATCCTAAAGCCTAGCTGATCGTCACCTAACACATCCTCAGCTTTCTTTTCCATTATTCTGTAAATTATTCTTATCAGCAACTTGTGTACAATGCATGAAATGTTAAGCTGATTGTGCGACAATTCTCACTCATATATCTTACACACCAACATGAATAGTCGTTTTTCGCCACTTTCCCTAATGATTGCCGGCCGAAGTGGCCGTGCGGTTAAAGGCGCTGCAGTCTGGAACCGCAAGACCGCTACGGTCGCAGGTTCGAATCCTGCCTCGGGCATGGATGTTTGTGATGTCCTTAGGTTAGTTAGGTTTAACTAGTTCTAAGTTCTAGGGGACTAATGACCTCAGCAGTTGAGTCCCATAGTGCTCAGAGCCATTTGAACCATTTGAATCCTAATGATTTTAGATACTCTGATGTAATGGAATTAAATCTATCTCTTTTGCCTTATTTAATTTAAGTCTTCCAAAGCTCTTTTAAATTCCGATTCTACTACTGGATCCCCTACCTGTCTTATATCGAATCCAGTTTCCTCCTCTAGCACCTCTTCGAACAAGTCTTTCCCCTCAAAGAGGCCTTCAATTTATTCTTTCGACCTATCAGCTCTGTCCTCTGCATTTAAGGGGCTCCGGAACGCCCTATACTTGCAATGTTAAAATAACGCTTATAAATTACATCTTTCCTCACAAAGTATTTGAGGTAGGAAGTTGAACTTTTTACAGATTATTTATTGGAATATGGGCTACAACTTAACACAGGGATTTTACAAAATTTTAATTCAGTTATTAAAGATGATTTTTTTTTCAGTTGTAATGAAAATTCACAACATTTTTTTGCAATTTTTTATTTATATATTCAAAAATATACAGCTTTTTGGAAAAAGGCTGTGTTAAATTATGCAGAAGGTACTGTGTAACATCTACTGAAAGTTTGAAACAAATATGTTTGGAAGATCCTTAGAAAACATGTAATTAGTATGAGAAAATAAAAGTTTTGGGAATCGAGCGACAAAGATTGGATTAACTTTTTAGTGCATTCCAGGTCCATAGGATCTTCATCGTCTGCAAACTCCTCCTCCAGCTTCCTCTTGTTCCTCCTCCTGTTTACTCTTGCTTGTATTTCTAGACTCTTTACAGCCCTGTCTGCAGCCCGAAGGCGTTCCTTGTGTAAAGCAAGCATCGCTCGTTGTTGTGTTCGTAGATTTTGCTACCATTTTCTTCAGTTGCAGTTACTGCAACACTGTTCCAAAAGGTGGTCATGTATGAACACTTATCACATTTCAGTTGTATTTCACTAGCAAGTCCTACGTGCTTTATTATGGAGAGTTCCAGACCAACTTCACTACAATGAATACAGCTTACACAGTTTGAAAAAATTCCTTTGAGAACCGACATATCAAATATTTCATTCACATCCGATTCGCCCATAAAACATTCATAGTTTTCACTCATTGAACCAAGCTTCTTCTGTGAAGTATTTTCTTTCCCACTTTGACTGCTATGGGCAGGTGTACTTGAGAGGTTAGGTTCAATCACTTGGTTATCGTCTTTATTGTATACAGTAATAACACATACCTTTGGCTTTCCAACATTTCTCCTTTTCTTAAAAGCCTTCAGAGGATTTCTAATAACTTTAATTTTACTCATTACTATACTTCAACAAAACAGAGACTCAAGAAACAGAATTAATTACGAATATTTTCGAGATAACGACAGAGTAAATAAACATGAAACAATCGACAATCCCACCAGCGATATATATTGAACCATCACAGGTTAGCCACAACACATACTTTATCTCACATCACTAAAATGTATCTGATGAACACGGACGTTAATAATAACACCATTTGACAGCAGTTTAACAGCGCCACAGTGGGTCACGCCCATGTAGAACACATTTTAAAAAAATTTAAAAATAGTTGTAGTCTTCGGAATTGAATAAATTATATATCTATTAAAAGGTAATAGTCTGCAGATTCAGAAAACGCAAAAAAGTAAAAATGGAACTTTTCATGATTTTGAGCCTTTCCGGAGCCCCTTAACAGTGGTATTCTCGTTGCACTCTTAATGTTACCGCACTTGCTTTTAATTTCACTGAACGTTATTTTGACTTTTCTGTATGCTGTGTCAGACCTTCCGAGAGTCATTTATTTTTCAATTTCTCCATATTTTTCAAGCAGCCTTTTCGCCTTGGCTTCCCTGCATTTCGTATTTATTTCATTCCTAACTGACTTGTATTTCTGTATTCCAGAATTTCCCTGATCGTCTTTATACTTCCTTCTTTCACCGATCAACTGAACCATTTTTGCTGTTACCCATGGCTTCTTCGCAGTTACCTTCCTTGTACCTACGGTTTTCTTTTCAACTTCTATGATTGCCCTTTTTAGAGATGTTCATTTCCCTTCAACTAAACTGCGTACTGTCCTGTTCAATATCGCGGTTTCAATAGCCTTGGAGAACTTCAAGCTTATGTCTTCATTCCTTAGTTCTTCCGTATCCCACTTCATTGCGCAGTGATTGTTCCTGACTGGTCTCGTATAACGTCATCCTGCTCTTCATCTCCACTAAGTGTAGGATGAAGTTGAAGAGACTAGTCAGATGAATCACTCCATTACGCCGAGAAGAAGGAGTGCCGGCACAATGTTAGAAGGTATGCCATGGCAGTATAAGTACTGTAGCTGAGGGTTAGGGTGCCGAAAAGTAGATGACTTCTCACAGAGTTTCGACAGCACGTGCAAGTCGTTTATTTTTAATTTGACTCGACTGTTGTGAGGCAGCGAAAAGAAATGGAACAATTAAAGTGCGACGGATCTGAATCACTGCGTCAAATTAAACGTACAAATAGCACGGGGTATTTATTGTGTGCCCCGCGAGTGTGTTGGTATTGATCGGTGGTTATCTGTATTCATGGACGGCGGGACGCAGCGTGCGACACTTCTGTCAGGCCCACCCTAGAAAGAGCGACGCGTAATTGGTGGGCGCGCGGGGCTGCGGGCATCAGTGGACGAGTGGTAGCGGCCAGGGGAATTTATTCGAGGAGCGTCGGCGCGCCGCCTGCGATGTCCCGGGCCGGCTGCGGTGGCTGATGGATGGACGCCACAACGCCGACCGCAGCCGCGGCCGCAGCGGCGACCATTAAAAGCACTTAGCGGCGCAGATCAGACACGCCGCCCCGACCGCTGAGAGCGAGCCCACCTCTGCTGATTAACTGTTTGAAGCGTCTCGCAACCTCTCATATACACATCCCTGAGGATGAGCAATGGTGTGACAGAATACTGTAAACCGTAGTGGATGTTGCAATTTACTGTAGGATATCTTGCCGTTTCAGTTAAAACCTCTGGCCTGACAGGTTGTGATCGTTGTGCGCAATTATTGATGAATTCTTCTCGGGTTATCACCCGAGTGGTGGCGTCATCTTGTCGCAATGTTTCGATGAGTTTCTTACCCATCATCTTCGCCAGACGACGCCACCACTCGGCTTATAACCCGAGAAGAATTTATCAATAATTTAGCACAAGGCGGCGTCATCATTGGGCTGATAACCCGAGAAGAATTCATCACTGGAATACGCCGAGAAAGACTGCAATCGCATATGCAAAATTATTAACTGACGTTTCATCACCATCTTGGGAGCCGGCCGGAGTGGCCGAGCGGTTCTAGGCGCTACAGTCTGGAACCGCGCTACTGCTACGGTCGATTAGGTTAGTTAGGTTTAAGTAGTTCTAAGTTCTGGGGGACTGATGACCTCAGAAGTTAAGTCCCATAGTGCTCACAGCCATTTTTGAACCATCTTGGGAAACATCCGCCCTGTAGATTAACGACGCGGGCCGGTGGGACAGTATGCCAACCAACCTGGATGTGGTTTTTAGGCGGTTTCCCACATTCCCCTAGGTGAATAACGGGCTGGTCCCCACGTTCCGCCTCAGTTACACGACTCGCAGACATTTGAAAACGTTGGCACTATTCCATGGCCTACACTAGACGCAGACAGCTGGGGTACACAAATTTCGTCCCTGGGGGTTCGGGGTGGTGGCAAGAAGGGAATCCGGCCACTGTCTGCAACTAACACTGCCAAATCAATAGTAACCCGGCAGACACCAAGTTGGAGCGGGACAAAGGCCGTAAGAAAGGAAGAATGTGTCTTGTAGATGGGGAATGAAGCATGACAGATTTATAACAGTACTTGAAAGTACAGCTCTTCGGTTGCGCAGGTAAAAAATTTTCAACTTTACCTAGGTTTCAACTGCTCTAAGGCAGTTTACATCAGAAGTAAAAAAAATTTTACATTACATAAAGTAAATAGTTATGAAATGGTTTAGAGCAACAGTGCTCACGTTAAAGATAAAAATATATTTGTACATTATAAAATTTTTTACCTGTGCAACCGAAGAACTGTATTTTCAAGTAATATTATAAATTTCGTCTACGGTTGCTGCATTATCGGCCATGTTCAAAATTGCATGACAGTATTGTTAATCGACCTTGGACTCTCAGCGAGGACGTTATAACTGGAGGTAACTCTAGACGTGAAAGCTTACATCGTATTATAAAACTTTCCATCTTTCAAACTTCGAATTAATGGAACGCATCTAAGGGGGCAACATGTCATTTGATGCCAAAGCCAGTTGTTATCACAGGGTAATAATCACAATTTATCGCGTCCACCATCATTTCCCGAATGTGTGTGATGCGATTCCATGCAACAACTCCTTCGACACATTCAAGAATTATTCTGATGGGCTCTGTAGCGTTGTAGGGTTCACTTATCACAAGTTGTGTGATGCGGTGAAGATTAAGAGAAACCAATGTTGCTACCACTACGCTGCATATTGGGGATTTCAGCTGTGAATTATTTTGTTACGCAGCACTCACGCTATTTTCATACTGATTTTACAATCAGCTGTCTTTGTCGTGTGGTTGATTCACATTCGATCTCGGGTCTTCTTAAGACGTTGTAGATCTTTCAGAGAGGCCTTTAATGATCAAGGTGCCATTAACGAGAGAATACGCTACCAGTGGAATGGAGTATCACAGCAAGTAATGGGATGGGCCATCTCACTTATTGCGTGATATTGATGTATTCTTGTGCCAGCAAGATCCCGTGATCGGTCTCCGGTAGAAAATGTATGGGACCAGCTGGAACATCAACTTTTTCCTAATTGCAGTATCTAGGGTATTGAGGACCAATTACATCAGTAGTGGCCCAACCTGTTTCACGAGAAGAGACAACGTCTTTTGATACCGCTACCAACAAGGGGAGTGCCTGTATCCAGACAGTAGGGGATCCAACATAATAGTGAAAAGTGGGCTCTTACTACAGACTTCTTTATAAATTTGACTCAATTGTGTAATCATTGCAATAGGACCACATACCCTCTCAACCGTGAAGTTCCGCTTCGTTTCTTCCTCCCAACTTCGAAGAGGAGGAGGCAGGTGGAAAAAATTTTCTTCATGTGCTAGTTTTCAAGAATGAAGGTGGTAGCTTATGCCACACGGTTTTCCGAAAACCCACATACACAGACCGTTACCTACATCGGGATTCTAACCACCACCCACAACAAAAGCGAGGCATCATAAAAACTTTAGCTGATAGAGCAAGGAAAATCTGAGAACCAGAGCCGCTTAAAACAAGTGACCAATGCACCGCTTAAGAGTGGTTATTAGTTTGCCGAGGTGAAAAGAACGTTCACCGCGCAGAGGTCAGAGCCATGCTCAAGCGCCTGTGATATCGAAAATTTTGCTGGCATTCATTAAGGATGTGACTGATAGCAGAACATCGCGGAAATCTACACACCCACACGGAAGATACAAGATCATCTAAAATGGGCCAAGGATGCTCGCCAACCGCTGGAAGAAGTTGGAATTTATAGGATTGCGTGTAGTTGTGGGGAGGTGTGCGTGGGTGCTACAAAAAGATCTGTCAAAAGACGACTCGATGAGCACAAGGGCAATTGCAGAACAGCGGAGACTGACACATCAGCTGTTGCGGAACATACTTTACAGCCAGGAGACCAAAATGGTTCAAATGGCTCTGAGCACTATGGGATTTAACTTCTGAGTTCATCAGTCCCCTAGAACTTAGAGCTACTTAAACCTAACTAACCTAAGGACATCACACACATCCATGCCCGAGGCAGGATTCGAACCTGCGACCGTAGCGTTCCCGGGGTTCCAGACTGTAGCCCCTAGAACCGCCCGGCTACTCCGGCCGGCGCCAGGGGACCACCACATTCATTTTGATAGGAATCAAGTACTGGCAGCCGCAGCCGAATACCATAAAAGACTAGACAGAGAGGCCATTGTGATTCTGTAACACCCCAGGAATTTCAGTAGGAAGGAAAAGGGCGTGAAATTGAATGGAATTTGGATACCGATGCTGAAGAAAATGTGTACGTCATCCACGATGGAATGACAATAACAGCGGGCGACAGCAGTCAACATCGTCCAATTACGCTATCGTAATCAAAACATGTGACGTCACGCCACTGCGCGGAAGCTCGGGGATGGCTCAAAGCACTATGGGACTTAACATCTGAGGTCATCAGTCCCCTGGACTTAGAACTACTTAAAGCTAACTGACCTAAGGATATCACACACACCCACGCTCGAGGAAGGATTCGAACCTGCGACCGTATCAGGAGCGCGGTTCTCGGGGATGCGGAATTGCTGTAGTCAGGCTGTGAATCGGAAATTCAGCAAAGCTACAATCCCATTTGAAAATGTATTTTGCAGATGGGAACGAAACTTTGGGTTTTAATGTGAAGTCCATTCGACCACGGCATAACAGCTCGGAACATTTTATTAATTGTGACTCCACAAGCCACCCTTCGGTGCATAACGGAGGGTACTTCTGGTACCGCTATGATTTACACTCTTTTCTATTTGCTAATCGTTGCATGGAGAACAACTGCTGACATGAGCTCTAAGGTCACTGCTTTTACAGTCGTTGTCGTTATGCATGACGGGAGGAAGCGATACGTTGCCTGACTCATCTTCGATTATTTCCACGAACTCACCGGCTTGAGCCGCAATTGAGCACTGAAATAATTCAATGGCGGAAGTTGAAAATTTGTTCCGGACCGGGACTCTACATCTACATCTACATCTACATCGATACTCCGTAATGTACCTTACGGCGCGTGGCGGACGGTACCCCTTACCATTACCAATCGTTTCCTTTCCTGTTTCATTCGAAAACAGAACGAGGGAAAAACGAATGTCTATGCGTCCGTATGAGCCCTAATGTCTCGTATCTTAGCTTCGTGGTCCTTACGCGCAATGTATGTTGGAGGCAACAAAATCGTTCTGCAGTCAGTTTCAGATGCCGGTTCTCTAAATTTTCTCAATAGTGTTCCTCGAAAAGAAAGTCGCCTTCCTTCCAGGGATTCCCATTTGAGTTCAGAAAGAATCTCCGTAAAACTTTCGTGTTTTTCGAACTTAACAGTAACACATCTAACAGTCCACCTCTGAACAGCTTTGAGGTCTTCCATTACTCTGACGTGGAACGGTTCCAAAATACTCGAGCAGTGGTCAAGAACAGGTCGCTCTAGCGTCATATTGCGGTTTTTTCCTTTACGGATGAACCTAAAATTCTCCCGATGAACCTAAGTCGACCTGTCGCCTTCCCGACCACAATTCTCAAATACTCGTTCCACTTCGTATCGCTTTGCTACGTTACGCCCAGAGATTTAAACGCCTGGACTGTGTGAAGCAGGGCACTACTAATGCTGTATCCGAATATTAAGGGTTTGTTTTCCCCACTCGTCCGCATTAACTTACATTTTACTGCATTTAGGGCTAGCTGCCATTCATCACACCAACTAGAAATTTTGTCTAAGTCATCTTGTATCCTCCAACAGTCACTCAACTTCAACACCTTACTATACAGCATAGCATCATCAGCAAACAAACGCAGATTGCTACGCATCGTGTCCACGTATATAGAGAATAGAAATATCTAATATCGATTACACTAAACCTTCTGATTTATTTTTACCGCAAGCCACATCACAGAAGCATTAAGTTGGAAGAACTCACACTTCCAGCATTTTATTTTATGTGGGATACTCCCATATTCTTTGCCTCAAAAATACCCCATGCTGTCCTATTTCCATTTTAGCTTCCCATTTTTCATGCAGGATGCGCTCTCATCAAGGCAGTACTTTACAACCCACAAACTATATATATTCAGAAACATTATCCTTGATAGGCGATAACACGGCGATGTTCACTACCGGAAACAATGAACAAGAACTCATGTAACATGGAAGTATCTTGTTTTGCTGTATGAAAGTAGTTATTGGGATTTTTATACATCAGATAAATGTCTTGGAATTTTTGCAATTTTTTTGCATCGAATTATCTGTTCTTCTCTAGGAAGACGCACAAGATACCTGCTTACCCCGTTCCTTAAGGAATGGAATTCCTACAATGTGACACTACATTATTTACTTCGTAGTGTGATGGCTGCTGATGTGAAATTTTTAATGTGGTGAAAGTAGCGTTATTCCGCTCTGTTAACCTGTCTGCCTTGAGGGGTAGTAGACAAAGCGTTTTTTTAATGTGAATCTATTTTATGATGGCCGCGCTGAGTGACTGCGCGGTTAGAGGCGCCATGTCACGGATTGCGCAGCCCCTCCCACCGGAGGTTCGAGTCCTCCCTTGGGCATTGGTGTGTGTGTGTGTTGTTCTTAGCGTAAGTTAGTTTAAGTTAGCAGATAGTAGTTAAGTAGTGTGTAAGTCGAGGGACCGAAGACCTCAGTAGTTTGGTCCCTTAGGAATTCACACACACACACACACATTTTACGATGTTAGTTCATTAACAACTTATATACGGAATTTTGAGGCTGGAAAGATTAAATTGTAGTCGGTTGTGGTCGATTTCACAAAAGGTGGAGCTGGAAGTTGGTCTTGCCATTTTCAATGGAATCTTTGTGGCATTCACCTTAATTGACGTAGTAGAACTAAAATATTACCGTGGGTGTACAAGGTAAGTAAAAAGAAAAATCCATAGTATTTGACAAAGGGATTGTCAGTACAACAATGTTTGCCTTCTGCTTTCTTTATTACGATGTCCTCCCTATGTTCGGGATTATGGTTCAAAATGGTTCAAATGGCTCTGAGCACTATGCGACTTAACTTCTGAGGTCATCAGTCGCCTAGAACTTAGAACTAATTAAACCTAACTAATCTGCCCGAGGCAGGGTTCGAACCTGCGACTGTAGCGGTCGCTCGGTTCCAGACTGTAGCGCCTAGAACCGCACGGCCACTTCGGCCGGCTTCGGGATTATGCCAAAAATTAGTCTTGCTTAGAAGTTTCGCGAAGAAGAGAAAATGCCTTCCGCGACATTTCTTCAGTTACGCCACATACGACATATCCTCATCAATGCTGTGCACCGCGTGAGTGTGTTGTACGAGCACAGCCTGAATCTCATCGGAGCATTAACTGCAATCTTCAGAGAGTAATTTACCAAACACACGCTGCTTTGATATGCAAATCGTTCTTCAGCCGATGAAATATTCCGAAGTGGAGAAGATCTGTTCGGAAATTGCCGCGCCATCGATTCTACGTGTACTTAGTTGCCCGTTAGCGTCGCAGTGACGAAAACTACTCTGCTGTAGCAGCTCGGCGGCGTAAGTGTCCCCGGCACTCGCCAGCACTTAACTTGCTTTTACTGGCGCCAGCAGCAGTAAAAACGAGGAGATGGCACACCAGCAGGAGAAGGTGCTGCGGCAGCGGGGACGAGGCATTCACTGGTCATAAGAGCATTAGCCGCCGTCTCCAGGGGGCGCCTGCCGATAGGCAACCGCGCGGAACGGGGCAAATCCGGGAGGCGAAGCCGCGCCGCGCTCGGCTACCTCCTCGCTCTCTTGGAAAATATGTGCATTCATTTTTGAAATTCCTCATTTGTATCATTCATCCTTAGAATGTTCGCGCATCATAGATTTATATCACTGTAAGCTTGTTTGGAAACTGGATACTACAAGGTACCGATGTAGTGTGAGGAAGCAAGCAAGTCTTTCTCCCAGCTGTCACATCGCCAGTACAGCTACATACATTTTTGGAAGACAAAATAACAGACGTTATTATGATTGCCTGTTCTGTTTGGAGACACACGACAAAAGGGAAAAATAATTTATTTGTGAGTTGTTGTAAAAGATAATCTCTGAAATGTGCTATAAATCTGTAGGTTCGTTTCTTTGCCGCGATTAATATGAGCATATATTTTTTCTAGCAACTGCTTTTCGAGATAAGAACACAAACACATAGCACACTGTAAGCTGTCTAGCCGTCCGGAGTGGCCGAGCGGTTCTAGGCGCTACAGTATGGAACCGCGCGACCACTACGGTCGCAGGCTCGAATCCTGCCGCGGGCATGGATATGTGTGATGTCCTTAGGTTAGTTAGGTTTAAGTAGTTCTAAGTTCTAGGGGAGTGATGGCCTCAGAAGTTAAAAGTGATGACCTCAGAAGTTAAGTCCCATAGTGCTCAGAGCCATTTGAAACATTTGTAAGCTGTCTAAAAAGTTTCGCCATTCCTTGGCATATAAATTCTTTCTTTGATGTGATAACTAATTTAGGGAATGAAGGAATGTAATAAAAACCAAGTACTTGTATATAATGATTAACACACTTATACTTTTATTTCCGTCCGCCCCCGGTAGCTGAGTCGTTTGGGTATCGAATTTACGAGCTTCACACACCGCACAGTGGCCCTGGCTTACCGGCGGCTGTTGCAGTCGACTCGGCACCATGTCCGCGGTCAAGTGCACCGTAACTTAAACCAACTCCAACGTGTGTCCTATGTCAACATGTATGTCGCCCCTAAACTGGTGCCGGCCACGGTGGCCGTGCGGTTCTAGGCGCTCCAGTCCGGAGCCGCGCTGCTGCTACGGTCGCAGGTTCGAATCCTGCCTAGGGCATGGATGTGTGTGATGTCCTTAGGTTAGTTAAATTTAAGTAGTTCTAAGTTCTAGGGGACTGATGACCGCAGCATTTGAGTCCCATAGTGCTCAGAGCCATTTGAACCATTTGAATCTAAACTGGTACACGTCGCCCAGATCCTCCTAACGCCGTTACACCTTGGCCGCCGCATCCAATGAGCCTTTGGATATTTCGTGTCAGCAGGGGCACTTTTCAAAGTCCACTACAACAATCCAACACTGCCTCCTGCAAAAGGTGGCCTCGGACTCGTCAACGTGCGGGCTCGATCTTCTGCACTCTTTGTCCACACACTGTTGCCGCACTGGCAGGGGCCGGTCGCGTACTTAACACGCAGTCTCTTAGATATCCTCCGACCAGCTTCTCTCGATCCACCGATCAATGTGGCACCTATTTCTCCATTATTGTTTCATAGAACTCAGCTACGTTCGGGACGATCTTCCAGTCACCCGTCCTCCCCGTACAAAAGATTATTATCGTTTGTTTGTGCTGTCCAACCTTTGCGACCCCATGGTGCTACATCATCCTGACATTAACTGGCGAACGGTTTGGGGGTGTGTGCATGCACCCTTTTTACCGTCGTCTGTGTCTTCACTCTGGTATGTTTTAGTCTATGGAAAATTCCCGACTAATAGTCGACTTATTGCATAGGACTGGCCACCTCCCCACTCTGCCCTGACTGTCAGCTCGAAGACACGGACGAACACCGTCTTACGTGCCCTCTGAAACAAAACGCATGGCTCCTCATCCAACGAATCGTGGGCTTTTACCTCCGTGCCCCGCCAACGACGGTAACCCTGGATTTCCTGTTGTTGCCCCAGACATTTCACTACCCTCTTGCTAAGCAACATACTCTAATCTGGTTTCGAGGACGGGCTTTGGAATACCTGTTTCAGAGTGGTTCGCATACAGTCCTTGACTTCTGGTACAGAGTTGTGACCACGCATAGCACCCTCACCCGAAAACCATCTTACCGACAAACTTTTGCCGGTTATCTCCGCAGCGTCTTCCTTGACCCCCCTCAAAGTTGGGGTGTGCCATGCCTACCTGTCACATGATGCAACACCCTTATCCACGTTCTCATGCATCGACCAAAAAAAAAAAAAAAAAAAAAACTAATAAAAAAAAGGAAGAAAACAGAATATGTTATATTTTGTTGTATTTAATGTTTTTAATATTTTTTTGTTTAACTAACAGTCATTTGTATATGTTTAAATGGTACCTTGAAGAACTCTTGCATAGTGAATATATATGTACTTTTAGTTTATTCAATAAAGGTTATTAAAAAAAAAGGTGGTCAGCGGGACGGTCTGTCAATCCTAAGGGCCCGCGTTCAATTCCCGGCTGGGTCGGAGATTTTCTCCGCTCAGGGACTGGGTGTTGTGTTGTCCTAATAATCATCATTTCGTCCCCATCGACGCGCAAGTCACCGAAGTGGCGTCAAATCGAAAGACTTGCACCAGGCGAGCGGTCTACCCGACGGGAGGCCCTCGCCACACGCCATTGTTATTATTACTATTATTTCCGAATAAATACGTGTACCTTTGCTACCAGTCGTGGCCACGCTACAATCCATTCTGCCCCTAACGTAAGCGACCAATTTGTTACTGTTCACGAAAAACACTCTTCAGGAGCTCTTAACGTTAGTTGACGTTTTTGTTTGCTAGAAGCATACGATTATACACTGAAGCGTTAAAGAAACTGGTATAGGCATGCGTATTCAAATACAGAGATACGCAAACAGGAAGAACACGGCGCTGCGATCAGCAACGCCTATATAAGACAATAATTGTCTGGTGCAGTTGTTAGATCGGTTACTGCTGCTACAATGGCAGGTTATTAAGATTTATATGAGTTTGAACGTGGTGCTGTAGTCGGCACACGAGCAAGGGACACAGCGTCTCCGAGGTTACGATAAAGTGGGGATTTTCTCGTATGACCATTTCACGAGTGTGCCGTGAATATCAAGAAACCGCTAAAACATCAAATTTCCGACATCGCTATGGCCGAAAACAGATCCTACTAAAATGTGACCAACGACAACTGAAGAGAATCGTTCAAAGTGACGGAAGTGCAATCCTTCCTCAAATTGCTGGGCCATCAATATGTGTCAGCATGCGAACCATTCAACGAAACATTGTCGATATGGGCTTTCGGAGTCGAATGCCCACTCGTGTACCCTTGATGACAGCACCATACAAAGCTTTACGCCTCGCCTGGACCCGTCAACATCGACATCGGACTGCTGATGACCAGAAACATATTGCCTGGGTGGACGAGTCTCGTTTTAAACTGTATCGAGCGGATGGGCGTGTACGGGTATGGAGAGAACCTCATGAATGCATAAACCCGGATGTCAACCTGGTGGAGGTTCTGTAATGGTGTGAAGCGTGTGCAGTTGGAGTGATATGGGACCCCTGATACGCCTAGGTACTACTCTGAGAGGTGACACGTTCGTAAGCATCCTGTCTAATTATCTACTTCCATTCATGTCCATCGTGCATTGGCAATTCCAGCAGAACAACGTAACACCTCACACGTCCGTAATTGCTACAGATCGGCTCTAGGAACACTCTTCTGCGTTTAAACACTTCCGCTGGCTACCAAATTCCCCAGACGTGAACGTTACTGAGCATATCTGAGTTGCATTGCAATGTGCTGTTCAGAAGATATCTCCACCCCCTCGTACTCTTACGGATTTATGGACAGCTCTGCAAGATTCATGGTGTCAGTTCCCTCCAGCATTACTTTAGACAATAATAGAGTCCATGCCACGTCGTATTGCGGCTCTTCTGCGTTCTCGCCGGGGCCCTCCATGATATTATGTTGGTGTACCAGTTTCTATGGCTCACCAGTGTAAAATACCAATGAGAACCAGGAGCCGCGCAGACATTTGATTGGGACCGCATGTGGTCCACCATGTGCAGTTTGACGACCATTGATTTAGACCTATCTTTACTTAGACAATTTGTAATATTTGCATTGTGTATTGTGTATGTGCATTAAACCGGGGACCCAGAAACGACGGAGGTGCTTAGTCCCGGCGTAGCCCTCAGTGGTTCACAAACCCACAACAGGCCACAGCAGTTCACTCACACCACGCCGCCCCAAACCGAACCCAGGGCTATTATGCGGTTCGGTCCCTAGTGGACCCCTTCACCAGGGAACGTCTCATACCAGACGAGTGTAACCCCAAATGTTTGCGTGGTAGAGTAATTATGGTGTACGCTTACGTGGAGACACCGCGGAGCAGTCGCCGGCATAGTGTAACTGAAGCGGAACAAGGAGAACCAGCGCGCGTTCGCCGAGGTGGATTGAAAACCGCCTTAAAGACCATCTACGGGCTGGCCGGCACACCGGACCTCGACTCTAATTAATCTGCTGGCACTTATTAGTGACAGTAAGTATATGTTGTTTTACATGAAATTCATTATTACAAAAATACAAACACGCATACACAAAAAACCAACCCCTCACAACCCTCTTCCACAGTGGCACACCTACTCAACAAACACACTGTCTTCTTCTAACACACATACACACACACACACACACACACACACACACACACACACACACACACACACACACAAACGACCCCCCTTCCCTACACACCACTCTCCTAAATGCTACGTAACTCAATATTTCACGGAAACAACACACTTGCAAAGCTCTAATACTTCATTCATAAGCAATTGTGAACGTTAATGAGGCAAAAAGAAATATCTCAAATGTAGTTTCAATTCTAAAATCGTAGACGGAATATTATTTTAGACTCCTGTTTTGATAGATTTCGTAAATAGCATTTGTCGATTTTGCCATGTGAATACATGTTATTTTCATAGTTTCTCAGTGCGAAAAGAATCCACTCTCCGCGGCACAGTATACGTCATCATTACAGAAGAAACGGTTTATAATGTTTACATTTCTGAAGCTATTCCACCAAATTTATTCCGAAATCTAGTCGATTATTCCTGTCCGCATGTAAGCCATGACTTCTGAGGCAGAGCGCAGAGTATCGCAGTGAATACCACAAAGACTCTCCCTGTGACCGACGAGGGCCGCAGCTTCCACCGGGTGGAGTGGACGGCAGGAGGGACACCCGCCCGCAACACTCGCTGGTGGCTGCTTTCGCCCCGAGCAATGGGTGGTCCTTTTTTGCACTGCTTTTTTTTTTTTTTTTTTTTTTGGGTCATCAGTCTACTGACTGGTTTGATGCGGGCCCGCCACGAATTCCTTTCCTGTGCTAACCTCTTCATCTCAGAGTAGCACTTGCAACCTACGTCCTTAATTATTTGCTTCACGTATTCCAATCTCTGTCTTCCTCTACAGCTCCCTCTAGTACCATGGAAGTCATTCCCTCATGTCTTAGCAGATGTCCTATCATCCTGTCCCTTCTCCTTATCAGTGTTTTCCACATATTCCTTTCCTCTCCGATTCTGCGTAGAACCTCCTCATTCCTTACCTTATCAGTCCACCTAATTTTCAACATTCGTCTATAGCACCACATCTCAAATGCTTCGATTCTCTTCTGTTCCGGTTTCCCCACAGTTCATGTTTCACTACCATACAATGCTGTACTCCAGACGTACATCCTCAGAAATTTCGTCCTCAAATTAAGGCCGGTATTTGATATTAGTAGACTTCTCTTGGCCAGAAATGCCTTTTTTGCCATAGCGAGTCTGCTTTTGATGTCCTCCTTGCTCCGTCCGTCATTGGTTATTTTACTGCCTAGGTAGCAGAATTCCTTATCTTCATTGACTTCGTGACCATCAATCCTGATGTTAAGTTTCTCGCTGTTCTCATTTCTACTACTTCTCATTACCTTCGTCTTTCTCCGATTTACTCTCAAATCATACTGTGTACTCATTAGAATGTTCATTCCGTTCAGCAGATCATTTAATTCTTCTTCACTTTCACTCAGGATAGCAATGTGATCAGCGAATCGTATCATTGATATCCTTTCACCTTGTATTTTAATTCCACTCCTGAACCTGTCTTTTATTTCCATCATTGCTTCCTCGATGTACAGATTGAAGAATAGGGGCGAAAGGCTACAGCCTTGTCTTACACCCTTCTTAATACGAGCACTTTGTTCTTGATCGTCCACTCTTATTATTCCCTCTTGGTTGTTGTACATATTGTATATGACCCGTCTCTCCCTATAGCTTACCCCTACTTTTTCCAGAATCTCGAACAGCTTGCACCATTTTATATTGTCGAACGCTTTTTCCAGGTCGACAAATCCTATGAAAGTGTCTTGATTTTTCTTTAGCCTTGCTTCCATTATTAGCCGTAACGTCAGAATTGCCTCTCTCGTTCCTTTACTTTTCCTAAAGCCAAACTGATTGTCACCTATCGCATTCTCAATTTTCTTTTCCATTCTTCTGTATATTATTCTTGTAAGCAGCTTCGATGCATGAGTTGTTAAGCTGATTGTGCGATAATTCTCGCACACGTCAGCTCTTGCCGTCTTCGGAATTGTGTGGATGATGCTTTTCCGAAAGTCAGATGGTATGTCGCCAGACTCATATATTCTACACACTGTGATAAACCTTTTGCATTTCCTTTATGTTTTCGCTTTCCCTAAAGGCAAAGAGAGAAGATGAAGCGGTAGCCCATCATAGAGCCTATGCCTACCGTCATGTATTTGTTGACATTCAGTTGTTAAAAAGCAGAGGATTTTTTCTGGTACCAGTAGGAGGAAGGGAGGATTCGCGCTCAGCTAGTGAACGGGTGAGAAGCACGCCATTTTTAGCGAGTAACTGTAGACCGCTATTTTGGGGTCGCTATGAATTAAGTGAGGAGTATGTATTTCATATGTGCACCGTTTAGAAAAATACAGTATTGTTCTATTAACAGAAAGGTCGTGTGAGTTGTTATTTCAAATAGTACAATAATTACAAGAACTGAAGCCCACCTGTGTACTTTGGAAAATTACGAAGATCCGATAAGCTTAATGGGAACACGGTCAAGACTTCAAAGGTGAACACAGCGACCAAACGTAGCATTATAAAGTATGGTAAGCACAAATCTACAGCGTAGAAAGGAACTACTTCGCCCTGCAAAATAATATGAACTAATACGAACTTGATGTGCATTTTCAACTTCTCGCGGCGTAATGAATAATCCATTAAATTTCGGGCATGCAGCCGCGCAAATAAAATTTCTTCTACTGATATTTCGGCCGCGTATCGTCCGGCCATCTTCAGAGCGAGTCACAAGACTCGCTCTGAAGATGGCCGGACGATACGCGGCCGAAATATCAGTAGAAGAAATTTTATTTGCGCGGCTGCATGCCCGAAATTTAATGGATTAATACGAACTTATTTCCAGGCATAGCTCAGCTTATTGTGCTTGTCATTCATGTCGAAAAATTAATCTCATTAATTCAATACATTTTAAAAAGCCACGCATTTCAACATTTTATTATCATCTATTCCATTATTTTATTATATTATAACACCAAAGTGAATAGTCGTTTTGTTGTCACTTCCCCCAATGATTTTAGAAATTCTGATGGAATGTTATCTATCCCTTCTGCCTTCTCTTTTAAATTCCGATTCTATTACTGGATCCCCTATCTCTTCTAAATCGACTCCTGTTTCGTCTTCTATCACATCAGACAAATCTTCACCCTCATAGAGGCTTTCAGTGTATTCTTTCCACCTATCTGCTCTCTCCTCTGCATTTAACAGTGGAATTCCCGTTGCACTCTTAATGTTACCACCGTTGCTTTTAATCTCACCAAAGGTTGTTTTGACTTTCCTGTATGCTGAGTTTGTCCTTCCGACAATCATGCCTTTTTCGATGTCTTCACATTTTTCCTGCAGCCATTTCGTCTTAGCTTCCCTGCACTTCCTATTTATTTCATTCCTCAGCGACTTGTATTGCTGTATTCCTGATTTTCCCGGAACATGTTTGTACTTCCTCCTTTCATCAATCAACTGAAGTATTTCTTCTGCTACCCATGGTTTCTTCGCAGCTACCTTCTTTGTACCTATGTTTTCCTTCCCAACTTCTGTGATGGCCCTTTTTAGAGATGTCCATTCCTCTTCAACTGTACTGCCTACTGCGCTATTCCTTATTGCTGTATCTATAGCGTTAGAGAACTTCAAATGTATCTCGTCATTCCTTAGTACTTCCGTATCCCACTTCTTTGCGTATTGATTCTTCCTGACTAATGTCTTGAACTTCAGCCCACTCTTCATCACTACTATATTGTGATCTGAGATTACATCTGCTGCTGGGTACGCCTTACAATCCAGTATCTGATTTCGGAATCTCTGTCTGACCATGATGTAATATAATTGAAATCTTCCCGTATCTCCCGGCCTTTTTCAAGTATACCTTCTCCTCTTGTGATTCTTGAACAGGGTATTCGCTATTACTAGCTGAAACTTGTTACAGACCTCAATTAGTCTTTCTCCTCTTTCATTCCATGTCCCAAGCCCATATTCTCCTGTAACCTTTTCTTCTACTCCTTCCCCTACAACTGCATTCCAGTCGCCCATGACTATTAGATTTTCGTCCCCCTTTACATACTGCATTACCCTTTCAATATCCTCATACACTTTCTCTATCTGTTCATCTTCAGCTTGCGACGTCGGCATGTATACCTGAACTATCGTTGTCGGTGTTGGTCTGATGTCGATTCTGATTAGAACAACCCGGTCATTGAACTGTTCACAGTAACACACCCTCTGCCCTACCTTCCTATTCATAACGAATCCCACACCTGTTATACCATTTTCTGCTGCTGTTGATATTACCCGTTACTCATCTGACCAGAAATCCTTGTCTTCCTTACACTTCACTTCACTGACCCCTACTATATCTAGATTGAGCCTTTGCATTTCCGTTTTCAGATTTTCTAGTTTCCCTACCACGTTCAAGCTTCTGACATTCCACGCCCCGGACTCGTAGAACGTTATTCTTTCGTTGATTATTCAATCTTTTTCTCATGGTAACCTCCCCCTTGGCAGTCCCCTCCCGGAGATCCGAATGGGGGACTATTCCGGAATCTTTTGCCATTGGAGAGATCATCATGACACTTCTTCAATTACAGGCCACATGTCCTGTGGATACACGTTACGTGTCTTTAATGCAGTGGTTTCCATTGCCTTCTGCATCCTCATGTCATTGATCATTGCTGATTCTGCCGCCTTTAGGGGCAATTTCCCACCCCTAGGACAAGAGAGTGCCCTGAACCTCTATCCGCTCCTCCGCCCTCTTTGACAAGGCCGTTGGCAGAATGAGGCTGACTTCTTATGCCGGAAGTCTTCGGTCGCCAATGCTGATTAATTATCAAAATTTAGGCAGTGGCGGGGATCGAACTCGGGACCGAAGACGTTTTGTCTATGAATCAAAGACGCTACCCCTAGTCCTCCCGACTAACAAAATGACTCGTCGGATTCTCATTTGGGCCTCCGGAAGAACTTGATAATTTTTTTAGGATTTCAGTAGTTTTCCAGAGCGAAGTCAAATGGAAAAGTATCAATCTAATTTGCAAAACAAAGGAACATGGTCGGCTGTTGACTCTGGAAAGACCCATAAAGACTTAATTTCCACTGGTGTAATAATTTGACACCGTTTCAAAAGCACACATCCCTATGAATTTCTGTGCCATATAATACATCAAAATATCTGTACCGAGGGCTTAAAGCTAAGGGTAATTAATCTAAACATTTTTTTAATATTTAGTGAAATAATGAAATTCATAATAGCTTCCTCAAACTGAGGCAAGCGTCATGCATTCTGCATATGAAATACACATTACTGTTGAATTACATGTCTCTAACGTGATTCCCCAACGGCCTTAAACACATTGAAACAACACCAGTATCTCCAAAGGAAAACGGCTTTGCAAAAAATGCTTTCGTGGTAGCTCAATGCGATGACAACATTATATATACTGCCCAAGATTTCTTTAGCGGCTCTAAAATGACTACAAGACAGGTTCTTTCGTCACCGTTACGCTCTCAGCACAGACGACAGACAGAGCGGTCGCTGGGTAATATACTGTAGCGAAATGTCTTGAAATCGCGTTATATTTAATCTTTGCCAGAGATAATGTAGCCTTGTATAGGAGCGTGAAACGCTAAATATGCATCATTTCTGTCATCTACTAATATGTTTCGCTGGTTGATAAAAATATTATAAAACTAATTACGACCATTTTGAATTTCCACTACTACGCGGAGTTGCCGTGCGGTCTAAAGGTTGGCGCGGCTGCCCCCATCGGAGGTTCCAGTCCTCTCTCGGGCATGGGTGTGTGTGTTGTCCTTAGAGTAAGTTAGTTTAAGTAATTTTAATTAATGTGTAAGCCTAAGGACCGATGACCTCAGCAGTTTGGTCCCATAGAACCTTACCACAAAATTCCAAAAAATTAAACGACAGATAAAACCCATTTATATACAAAGCTGTCATCCCATGTTCCAATAGTTTGTGACAATTTGTAATTAATTAATTTATATTAATTAAAACTGTCTCAGTGCTGTTATATTTGGCCTAATAACAAAGTCCGACTGAAAACGGTCTTCTCTAGCTACTTGGTATTATTTCAGATACTGGGGAATCAAGCCGCTTAGAAAATATGGGCGGAAATCAGAATAACAAACATGGGCTGCTGTGGCCACATTATCTCCTAGGTAGGGAAAAAAGGACACTATTTAAGCCTTAACAGAATTGCATGTAGTTCCTATATAAAAGTTCTTTTTTACTTAAAATTCTTGGGCGTGATACCTTATAATATTTACATTCAAAATGTATAAGGGGTAAGCTTCTGTCAATAACCATGGTTGAATCAAAATTGAATTTTTCATTGGCCGCTGACCAACTCCCCCTCCCCCGCTCTTTCTATGCTGCCCGAAGTGTCACCGTACAATGTCAACATTGGCTCTTAATCAGAAAAGTCTGACGATTACTGGTGTACATGGTGACCAATTAGGAAATTTGATTTCTGCTGCACTCTTCATCTGCAATAAAATTTAATAAATACAACATGACCATTACAGAGATATGAAATATTCATAAACTGCGGAAGCTAGAAGTATGACTATAAGCGCAGCGAGTAATCATTTGCTTCACGGTACTGCACGCAAATTCTTTGCATTTTCTGATCACGAAACGTCGCAGAATATACACTACTGGTCATTAAAATTGCTACACCACGAAGATGACGTGCTACAGACGCGAAATTTAACCGACAGGAAGAAGATGCTGTGATATGCAAATGATTAGCTTTTCAGAGCATTCACACAAGGTTGGCGCCAGTGGCGACACCTACAACGTGCTGACATGAGGAAAGTTTCCAACCGATTTCTCATACACAAACAGCAGTTGACCGGCGTTGCCTGGTGAAACGTTGTTGTGATGCCTCGTGTAAGGAGGAGATATGTGTGCCATCACGTTTCCGACTTTGATAAAGGCCGGATTGTAGCCTATCGCGATTGCGGTTTATCGTATCGCGACATTGCTGCTCGCGTTGCTCGAGATCCAATGAATGTTAGCAGAATATGGAATCGGTGGCTTCAGGAGGGTTATACGGAACGCCGTGCTGGATCTCAACGGCCTCGTATGACTAGCAGTCGAGACAGGCATCTTATCCGCATGGCTGTAACTGACCGTGCAGCGACGTCTCGATTCCTGAGTGAACAGATGACGTTTGCAAGACAACAAGCATCTGCACGAACAGTTGAACGACGTTTGCAGCAGAATGGACTATCAGCTCGGAGACCATGGCTGCGGTTACCCTTGACGCTGTGACGGTGTACTCAACGACGAACCTGGGTGCACAAATGGCAAAACGTCATTTTTTCGTATGAATCCAGGTTCAGTTTACAGCAACATGATGGTCGTATCCGTGTTTGGTGACATCCCGGTGAACGCACATTGGAAGCATGTATTCGTCATCGCCATAGTGGCTTATCACCCGGCGTGATGGTATGGGGTGCCATTGGTTACACGTCTCGGTCACCTCTTGATCGCGTTGTCGGCACTTTGAACAGTGGACGCTACATTTCAGATGTGTTACGACCCGTGGCTCTACCGTTCATTCAATCGCTTCGGAACCCTACATTTCAGCAGGATAATGCACGACCGCATGTTGCACGTCCTGTACGGGCCTTTCTGGATACAGAAAATGTTCGACTGCTGCCCTGCCCAGCACATTCTCCAGATCACTCACCAATTGAAAACGTCTGGTCAATGGTGGCCGAGTAACTGGCTCGTCACAATACGCCAGTCACTACTCTTGATGAACTGTGGTATCGTGTTGAAGCTGCATGGGCAGCTGTACCTGTACACGCCATCCAAGCTCTGACTCAATGCCGAGGCGTATCAAGGCCGTTATTACGGTCAGAGGTGATTATTCTGGGTACTGATTTCTCAGGATCTATGCACCCACCAAACTGCGTGAAAATGTAATCACATGTCAGCTCTAGTATAATATATTTGTCCAATGAATACCCGTTTATCATCTGCACTTCTTCTTAGTGTAGCAATCAATTTTAATGGCCAGTAATGTAGAGCCACCTTTCAGTGCTCTGGGTGGAAACCTCTTACGAGTTAAACATTGCACAGTGCCAACAAGCGCAACCCTAAACGCACCAGTTACAAACTACACTGCGATGCTGGTCGCTGTGGGCCCGCCAAACAGCGATCGGCAGCGTACGGCTGGCGCGCCGGCTTAAGCGGATGAACACAGAGTAACGTATGGGCTCGCGGCGCGGCGGATACCACTTTTACATAACGCAGCAGACAGGCTTTTGTGCGCGCTGGGCCTCGCGACTCGGGCCCCGCGTCATAAATCAGGAGCCACAATATCGGCCGCGCCGTTTCCGCCCGACCCAATGGCCGTCCTCTCCATTCACGACCAGTTGCGTTACTTTCATCCTGTTAAACTCGGCCGCCGCGGTCTCGCCCGCGCCCGCGCCCGTGTAATAAGTAAGCGGCACGGCACAACGCGACAACCGCTCCATAAATGTTGGCCAGCCCTCTTCCCAGGGACCGGGCGTTTCGCCTCTCGCGGTTTATGATTGCGACGAGAGCTACGCTATATCTCCGCAACGCACGTTACGAAAAAAAAAAAAACCCAAAAAGAGAGACCGTAGTTCGGCGAAAAATGTCTCGTGTCTCTGACAGACTGGCTGGAATTTTATGGTAATGCAATGGTTCTTGCGGGTAAATCTCACCGTCTGACAAGAAATAGCGACAAAATCTGCTACCATATTGATGGAGGTCCCATTTATTGTAACGCTTAACTGAATTTTAATTTCCCCACTCGATACAAGAAGTTATAGAGGCTCTCACGCTACTAGGTCATCAGTTTTCTAAATGGTCTGACGCGACCCGACACGAATTCCTCTCCTGCCCCAACCTCTTTATTGCAGAGTAGTACTTTCAGCCTACGTCCTTATTGCCGGCCGCTGTGACCGAGCGGTTCTAGGCGCTTCAGTCTGGAACCGCGCCACCGCTACGGTCGCAGGTTCGAATCCTCCCTCGGGCATGGATGTGTGTGATGTCCTTAGGTTAGTTAGGTTTAAGTAGTTGTAAGTTCTAGGGGACTGATGACCTCAGAAGTTAAGTCCCATAGTGCTCAGAGCCTTTTGAACCTACGTCCTCATTATTTGTTGGGTGTATTCGATTCCCTGTCTTCCCTTGAATTTTTGACCCTTTACTACTCCCTCTAGAGCATGGATCCTGATGCCCCGATACGTGTCCTATCCCCTGTCTCTCCTACTTGTCTGTGTTTTCCATATACTGCTTCGCCGATTCCACGCAGAACCTCATTCCTTACCTTATCACTCCACCTAAATTTCAACATTCTTCTATCGCGTCACATCTCAAACGCTTCGATTCCCTTCTGTTACGGCTCTCCCACATTGTGTGGATGTCATGTCACCAGTCTCAATATATTCTACACAGCAGCTCGAAAAATCGTTTGGTTGCCGCTTCCCCCCATGATTTTAGGAATCCCAATGGAATGTTATTTATTCCCCTTCTCCCTTATTGTATGTCATGTCTTCCAGTGCTGTTTTAAGTCTGTCGCTAATACTGGATCCTCTGTTGGTTCCATATCATTGCGATTACTTCTTCTACCAAGTCGTTACACAAGTCTATACTCTCGTATAGACCTTAAATGTACTCTTTCCACATACCTACTCTCACGTCTCCGATTAATAGTGGAATTGCTATTGATTTTTTACACCTTATCACAATAATAATAACTGTTGTCCACTGAAATTGCGACGCCAGGAAGGGCAGAAAATTATGAAATTTTACTTATTTTTCGTACACAGTATAGTAGCAAGACTGTGTAATATTTATAGGTGATTTGGGGGTATACGGGGTGTGAAACTTACTACACAGTGCTACCACCTACTGCGGCCTCAATATCTCTAATTTCCCGTGCTTCGAATCCATCTGAACTGGGATGGCAGATACGGTTACGACATTCGATAGTGCTATAGTCCATTAGTGGTAGTGGCTGGCGAGTATCGGCCTGTCGTTCAGCGATGCCCACATGTTTTCAGTGGGTGAGAAGCCTGGAGAACGACCATGCCAGGGCAATAGTAAAAAGCCATCTGTACCGATGTGCATCAGGTCGGCATAGGCAACACGTGGTCCCGCATTATCTTTCTGAAACGTAACGTCACGAAGACCACGAAAATAGGCAAAGGTCACCGGTTTTAACACGCTAGAAACGAAACGTCTACTGTCCAGATTAGCAGTGTGCCGAAATCTGCTTTCGTAAGGCCCTGTGTTGCAATTGATCTGGAGTCAATCAAAGGCCTGCACGATGCACTAAGTAAGCTCTTGTCATCGGCCTAGGTCAGACACCACACAACAGGGGCCTAAATTAAATTCCCTGGCAATTGCTAACTGCGGTAATTAACAAGCCTCGAAATGTTGGGTTAGCTGACTTCGTAACATCTGTCTTACCTACAGAGATTTATAAAATTACAGCTCTCGCGGAACTTTTAGCTCTTCCAAAAAGTAAATGGATTACCAGTTTGACATGGAAGAATAATAAAGGGACGTCCAACATGTTAGTGGGGCCAAATATTAGCTTATGGTGGAAGTGTTTTGATAATAGATGCCAGCTTGTATCATTTACAGGTGTACTAATAATTCTGATTATATAATGTAAAGGAACCACTTTCATTCGTCACTGGCGTCTTTAAAGCGGTATTTTCTTTTATGTACACGAACTTTAGTTGTGCTGCTTACTTTCACTGTACTTGTTTTATTTCTGTAATGTGACTTTAGATTTCCTACCAATACAAATCGAACAGCGCTCTGGTTGAAGGCTGTGAGAAGGAAATATAGCAAAGCGTTGAGATATAGAAAAAAAAATGAAAAGAAAAGAAAGAGAAAGAAAAGGAAGATAGAGAGGAAATAGACGGAACACCAGTTCTGTCAGTCCATATTAAGGAAAACGCTAGATTACAAAAGCAACCTTTCCGTATCACATGCTTCGCTTCTTGGTTATTCGTCGTCGTAGTCGTCGTCGTCATCGTCTGATTCTCATATCCGAGTTTTCATTTCTCTCCTGAGATTTCCTTTGTCACGGTTCATGCGTGGAAACGTGTTTGATGGCTTAGTAGTCCAATCCTAGCATGGAACATGCGACCACAGATACTACAAATGATGGAAGGTGGAGGACGTCGCTGGGACTGGAGGAGTTTACGTCTCTGGCGTTTGTCACTCTCTAATGTTCGACGTTCCCACTCAAAGTTCTGAAGAGCATTTGAGGCAGCTGAGCGCCAGCGACTGCGATCTTCCGCTATGGCGGACCAGTACTCGGATCGATGTTCAAGGCTTTCAGATTTTTCTTATACTGATCCTTATAGCGTTTAAGAGGGACACCTCGCGGCCTTTTACCTGTACTCACTTCACTGTACAAGATTTGGCGTGGAAGTCTGTCATCTCTCGTCCGCTGGACATGCCTAACCCATCTTAGTTGGTGCCAGGTTTCGCAAACATAGAGCAGCATTGAGATGGCAACAGCTTTATACACCATCAGTTTGGTGTATAGTGTTAGGTCATTATTGAGGAGGACACGTTTTCTGAGACGACCAAATGCTACATGGGCAGCACTTATTCTGTTCTCCGCGTCTTTTTCAGATGAGCAATTAGATGACAATATGCTTCCTAGATAAAAGAAATGGCCCACTTGTTCCAAGAGTGTATCAGAAATGGATATGCTGAAATTGGGAAGGGCACAGCCAGGAGCTGGCTGTGCGAGCACCTTTGCCTTTTGAATATTGATGGAAAGACCAAATCGTTTGTATACCTTGCTGAAAAAATTAATAGACTGCTGCATCTCTGCAGGTGAATGAGTGGTACTTGTGAACTTTTTTGAGTGGAGTCTGGATTAGTTAAATAATCCTCCATCGAATCTGTACTTTTGCTTTACCCCAGCGTTGATAAAGCATAGCTGTCAGGTACAAGGCAAATTATTGTTGCAAGAACGCATCCTTGTTTGAGCTCATTCGTAATTGGAAATTCATTACATGTTTCATTCTGGCAGGTTACCTGTCCAGTCATGTCATCATGGAGAGCTTTAGTCAGGTCAACAAAATGTTCAGGGCAGCCCAACCATTTTAAGACCATCCACATGGCTTCTCTGGGAACTGTATCAAAGATCTTTCCTAGATCGTAAAAACTACTAATATAGGCTTTTGTTGTTCTCTGCACTTCTCCTGCAGTTGTCGTGCACAGAAAATCATGTCATTCGCCACTCTTGATGGGCGAAACCCACATTGAGACTCAGGAAGCACAGCCTCTGAAAGTGTCTGAAGGCGACTTAAAAGGATTCAGGTAAAAATTTTACGTGAGACAGAGAGCATGGATATTCCACGGTAGTTACCACAGATGCTTCTATCGCCTTTCTTGAAGATGGTGACAGTTGTGGAATTCTTCATGTCGGCTGGTACCTTGCGGGTTTGCCACATTAATAGTATGAGTGAGAAGAACCTAGTCTTTAGAGGCAAGTCGCCACTCTGCATAAGTTCCAACGGGATGTTGTCAGGTCCAGAAGCCTTTCCTGGTTTCATCAGGGTCTTGGTTATTCGAAACGTGTAACAAAAAGGAAGTTACATTAACGAGACCAAATGCGTCGTGTTACTGGATCAGATATGTCTGACACTGCGTTATTCAAGTAAGCACTGTAATAATCGTTTACGTATTCAAGTATGTAGCACATTTCAATCCAATTTGACGTTTGCGGCATGCCATCTACGTATTACTGTAATTTTAATTACCTGAAGTCTAACAATTGTAACAGTGTGACAGGAGAATCGAACGTCAGATTGACCCAGTGGGTTATTCATGACATTTTTTACTAAAACAAATAAACGAGTACGAAACTGAATCGCTTCCACTGGGCACAAATAAAAATGAGCTTGTAATGTTATGTGTGCCTCACTGATTTTTTTTGCTTTAACTAATTTGTGCCTGATTTTATTCTGAGAAGCTCAGTAATGTATGTAAATACTGAAAATGTAAATGTGATTCAAAAAGTACTTGAAGTGAAGTGAAGCGCAGCGCGCAATCCCCACATCGATAGTATTAGATAATCTGTGAGTATGTACTCTATAAAAAAGACAGTTGATTTTATATAAAAAAACACTGTTAATCTGTATCTTGTGGGTAGAGGACGTGTTGCTAGGCCGTCGCTCAGAACGTATTGTTACATTTAATGAAAATTGATATTTTAGTGATAAAAACGAGCGAAGTATGTGTAAGAGTTGCCAAACATTTATGTATACAAATTTTCTGGAAGTGAAGAATAGAAATATCTTGTTTTTGGAAAAGGAGGTGAACTTCATTGCCGTCGCCGTCTATCAATTGACAGAATTGTAAGTGTACAAAGTTCACTAAAATACAGGAAAAGAAATGCATTCTCTATAGTTTTCATTCAATAAGTGACAACCCCTCATAATTTCTTAGTTACAGTAATTGGCTTATGTTCTTAAACAATAGTATGGTGCTGAACTCAACTGACCAATTTTGATGTAACAGGACGTGTAGTTTGAAGGAAGTTTGTGTGTCAAGCAATCTGCTTTTCTCACGAAAAGGACAATAAGTTCCTCCAAATTTCAATACGTCAACAACTGGTGCAGAAGCTGATCATTCAAAGAGGCAGCAACCAAAATTCAGGTACCAGTTACGACTTAAAGTAAAAAACTCAATCAAAAATCAATCTCTCTCTCTCCAAACACATACATAAATATTGATTTTATTATTTAAAAAAAGTCATTTTACAAGCTCAGCCGCCACCTTACCAAAACTTTTAAAAATTGCATTTAAAAATTAGGCCCAGTCGCCATTTAACAAAAATATTTTAAAATTTTAATTTGATTAAGGTACAACAGCCACTATAACAAGAAAAATGATTTCAGCTGGATATCTAGGCACAACGGCCATTTGACAAAAGAAAAAAAAATAGAATTTAACTAAGACATAACTGACACTTACAGAAAACTAGAGGTACAATATTTAGTTTTGATAAACTGAATCTTCGCAGCCGAAATTTTAATTTATACAAGTATTACCGTGGAGGTCTCCTTCGAAACCTGTTTCAAAGGGAAATGTAGTCTTCTTCAGGTTACTTCTCAGTTGCCGACAGTTGGCTCAGAAACCCCGTTGACGTGCCGCACAGAAGGACCCAGCCACATCCAGTAAGTTTTGCAAGTGTCAGCAGAAGTGAAGGCGTTGTTCCCTGCTAGCAGCAGTCACGGTGGGCCGCCTATGCAATGTTGACCATTTCAGATCGATGCCAAGAAACGTTGTTTCTCCGAATGCCTCGCTGCGGTGCAGTTCACGGTCATCGCGCGCTCTCCAGCGCCAAAGCGACGGTCGGCGCGATCGCAGCGAAAATCAAAACTGCGCAGCCACCAGCCGCGGAATGGCACGGCTCAATAATAATTAATCCGACTCTGAATAGTCGTTTTCTGGAAATGATGCGTCAAAACAGGAAAACTGCTGTGCAGACGTGGAAGGTCAACTGGTGTGATGAAACACTGAACGGAGAATTGGTGGAGAAGGTTCAAAACATACTATACATGGTAAAGACTCAGTTGCAGAGGACAAATGGAATGCTGAAAACGCAAACAGAACGACTTGTTCTGGCAGGACAGGAGCAATCAGAACGAATGCTATCGAAGCCATAACTTACAAATCAGAAGACCCGAGGTGCACACTTTATAAAGGAGCTGGTAGAAGACTCTACCGTATTCGGGGTTTTGGAAGAATATCTCAGAGACAGATCACAAGCAGAGGCAAGACACTGTGGAGTAAATGAAACGCAGAGATACCCTCAGCCAGCGGCAAAAAACTGGTGGAATCGTAAGTCAGAAAATGTGGTCGAACGTGAACAAAAATTATTGTAGGACTTGCGTCTTCATAGTGGAGGAAAATGTGGTGTATAATGGTCAGCCGGTCGAAGTGGCCGTGCGGTTAAAGGCGCTGCAGTCTGGAACCGCAAGACCGCTACGGTCGCAGGTTCGAATCCTGCCTCGGGCATGGATGTTTGTGTTGTCCTTAGGTTTAACTAGTTCTAAGTTCTAGGGGACTAATGACCTCAGCAGTTGAGTCCCATAGTGCTCAGAGCCATTTTTGAACCTCAGATGTTAAGTCCCATACTGCTCAACCATTTGAACCAATAGAAATTGAGAAAGGTGGGGAAAAAAGTAAGTAAACTCTTCATTACTTCAAAAGTAACCTCAACAACTGTTAACACATTTGTCCCACTGTGAGACAAGACGGTCAGTGTCTTCATGGGAAAATGATTATGATTGCCTACAGAATCATGATCCTATCCACGCCTCCATTTCTTCGTCCGAAGCAATTGGAAGGGAGGGTGGTGGGGGCACATGCTGGCAAAGTGGTTTCTAACACGCTGCAGACGTTTCGCTGGGAAGCCCTTACGCATCCTCCATAGAGTCACCATCTCTCCTCATCCGACTTTCGTATTTTTTGCAGACCTGAAGAATGGCATTCGTGGCCGTCGATTTGATTCGGGCGAAGAGGTGTCCGCCCCTGTAAACAGATGCTTCTGTACGCAACAGCAAACATTTTTCCATGAAGGCGGTGGTGGTGGTGGTTAGTGTTTAACGTCCCGTCGACAACGAGGTCATTAGAGACGGAGCGCAAGCTCGGGTTAGGGAAGGATTGGGAAGGAAATCGGCCGTGCCCTTTCAAAGGAACCATTCCGGCATTTGCCTGAAACGATTTAGGGAAATCACGGAAAACGTAAATCAGGATGGCTGGAGACGGGATTGAACCGTCGTCCTCCCCAATGCGAGTCCAGTGTGCTAACCACTGCGCCACCTCGCTCGTCCATGAAGGCACTGGCAGTTTTGTCTTACAGTAGGAATACGTATTAAGAGTTATGGCGATTATTTTTGAAATGATTACCTGTTTACTTACTTTTTTCCGTTTGTCTAATTTTCATTTGACTGCTCCCTATATTTAATCTAATCATTTACACTCACACATCTTGCCCGTCAAGAAATTACGGAAAACTTGATTAGTACGCAAAATCAGTTGGGTAGTGTAGACTGTAAGTGACTCGGGCTCCAGCAGTTTGCTGTTCACTCCGCACCTGTAGCTCGAAGTCCTGGTACGGCAGATAGGAAACGGGCCACTGTGGTCGTCGACGCCAAGTTCATGTTCCCCTCTGTCAGAACGGGGATTTATATAGCTTATGTAGCGTCTCTGGCCCTGTGTCACGCTTTCTTTGTTTTGAAATTTCGAAGATTTGATACTATGGCTAAAGCCATAAAAGTTTTCTGGGTGTGGTACCGCGTCATATTGTATAAAACTACTGCTGGAGAAAACCAACCTTTCGGCCACAGTTGCAGCGGCCTTCTTCTGGGTCTACTGGTGACCCAGAAGTTTTATACAATATGACGCGATACCACACTCAGAATACTTTTATTCGACTGACTCTGGCCCTGGGAGCCTACGCAGTTCCACTATGTCTAAAATTTGCTGCTGGAGGGCGCGGTTTTCGGTAGTCCAGGAAATATGTCGTTGTTAATGAAGGTCATATCTTATTTATGAAAAACAGAAGTATTTCGAGATGTAGGGTGACCTCGTCCTTTCCAGGGTGTGACCTGGCAGAGAAAATACGTGATAGTTTTCCCCATGTGACCTTCAGAAAACGCCAGCAGGACGCTAAACTCTCCATGTTGGCCATTAACCTTCCCAGCCTGCCTTACCATACTGTGAAACTTCTACGTTATTTGATTCTGAAACAGCTGAGTAAAACTGAACGTACTGAGCCTACTTTCTGTTTACTTTTTCTTATCATGTCAACGCTGACCCACAATATTCTAGCGCAACGCAATCTGACTGCTCTAAAAAATTACAACCTGACTTCAAATAATTAATTCAAAAGAATGGCCCTGACTAAAAAGAAATCCTAACAGTAACCTGTACATTTCATTAAGCACTTACCTCACAAAAATCTTCATTACGCGAACTACTGCAATATAGCGAGCGTTAATACTGCCAGTTAAATAAAAGATTCTAACTACTAAAGCCACTAACTACTAACAGGCATGTGGTTAGCAAAGGAAAGATTAATAATGTATTTTTTACCTTAATAATGTGACATCCAGTTCAAAGACGAATGTAAATCGTCACTGACATCTAGTACAAAGATATATAATCATGAATAATATTCAAACATCAAGTCGAACAGGTACAGATCGTTAGCCTACGCTAACACTTCAGACCTCTACCCTCCATCAATGCTAACTTCTCACATCCTACATCCATCACTGTTGGCTGTTCACCTCCAACTGCCCAACAGTACTTGCATCACTGCTGGCGACCAACTTCCAACTGCCCATCTCTATTGGCGATAAACTTCCAACAACGAGTCCAACCAGTCACAGAGTCTCTTACAAAGAAAGCGCAGTCAGAGATCCAATGCAAAGCGCTACAAAGCGCTGTCAACATAGAAGCAGCCCACTTACAACTGGCTAATAAAGGCTGCTCACTATACAATATGGAAGTCTCCACTTAACACATTAAAATATTTTAAAAATACAGTAGTGCTCATATTTGACTTAAAATCTTGGTAAAACAAAATGTATTCATACTTCGATCTAAAATATACTCAAGCGAGATGTGCTCGATCATTGTCAAAAGTGTCACATGCTATCATACATGAGATTGTTGGATTTGGGATTTAATCCCGGACATTGCAGTACAGAACAATTATCATTACTTGGAGGCCATAAACTCTCCTTCCTTTGCTTACTGGAGGACGTGACGCAGAGCTTAAGCACTGGAGTCGCATTCAGAAATCCCTAAATCACTTGCTCTTAAACGAGACCTTTGCTAATACGCACCCCAGTCCTTGACCAATATATTAGAGCTATTATTTTGTGTTTAGCGACACTGATATCGGTAGGGCTCTTTACCTCCGTCCTTACCCCTTTGTTAGCGTTAAAAATATCGTCCACGGTTAGAATTCAAGCCAGTTATCTCCATGTCGATTACCACAGCATGGCGGCATTTTAGTTTGCACTGGCTCATCTCATCCTCAGTCGTCGGTTTACTACAGCAACGGCTTTGGACTACCGAATAAAATTAGAAAGTCCATTGACATTTATGTAGTTCATTCAAAATTTATTGTGCAAACAGTACATCTGAAGCATATGAAATGATTATATTTACAGATCAATAGCGCAAGCAGCTTTGAGGTACGAGGTATGGATCCTTGCTGAAACAGTCTTATCAGTCGCAGTGTAGCCTTCACGGACGACAGTACAGTCACTGAGTGATGTACAATTGACCATAAAGGTGACAAATACTGTCTTGGGATACGTTGTTCGACACCTGCTCGATCTGTGAGATTAGCTCTGTAGGGGTTGAGAGTGAACTAGTCGCACGAATCATTTGTCGTCCCATTTCCCACACGTGTCGACTAGAGACCAGTCCAGCAATCGTTCTGGTTAGGGAACCTGCTGCACGTCTTGCAGATCACACAGAGATTCACAGGAGTGTGCGGGCGAGCATTATCCTATTCAATCAGCACGTCACTTTCCTTTTGCAAGAATGATAGAGAATCAGATGGAACAATATTCTGCACATACCGAGCGCTGGTCCGTGTCCTCTCCACAAACATTATGCTATGTTTGTGTGGCCGTCTGTGAGGTCTGACGTATATTCTCGACCACATTATACATATCTACTTTACGTCCGCTGTGCGCAACGCTCCATGCTGTCTACGCCGGAACGCGGTTGGCTCTGTATTATGTTCCTTGTATTTTTATTTGCTTTATGACGATAAGGCGATATTTTCTTATAACTTTTATCTTAATGCCATTCCCTGCATTAAAGGACGGATGTTTGCTCGCCATATTTTTCTTACGTTAATCTGAAGATCCCCTACAAGGGCGAAACGCGTCAGTGTCAATAAATAGATAAAACAGTTAGCAATCAAGACAGTCTTATTTCAAGAAATTCATAACCAGTCGCTGTACCAGGTGCCCACAATGGAATGGAATCAATTTCTCCTTGGTTTCGTTTCCTGCTTGCTCAAGGCACAGATTGAATACATTAGGGGTAGGCTACAACCCAGCCACATTCTTTTCTCAACTAAAGATTTCCTTTCATGTTCTACAACTCTTATAACTGTCATCTTGTTTCTTTACAAGTTTTCCTCTTTAATTAACTTCAAAATTTTAAGGCTATAGTTCTGTCAATATTCTCCAAAGCTTTCTCTAAATCTACAATGCTTTTACTGTTGTTCAGGCTTACGTCAGCCTAAGATACGTCGTAGGGTCAGTATTGTCTCGGGCGTTCCTAAACTTCTCTGAATCTCAAACTGGTCGTTCCCGAGGTCGGCTTCAACCGGTTTTTCCATCCGTGTCACTATTTTGTGATCATCACTTGCTAAACTGATAGTCTGGTAATATTCACCCCTACCAGCGTATGACTTCTTCTGAACTGAAATAATTCCATTCTTCTTGAAGTCTGAAGGTATTTTGCTTATCTCATACATTTTGTTCACCAGGTGGAATAGTTTAGTCACGACAAGCTCTCCAGTGAATACTAGTAAGTCATTTCCGGGGGCCTTGATTCGAATTAGTTCTTTCAGTGACCTGTCAAATTCTTCTCACAATATCGAATCTTCCCTCTCATCTTCATCTACTTCCTCTTCCCTGTCTGTGATATAACCTTCAAGTTCATTTTTCTTATACAACCCTTCTATGCATATACTTCTTACACCTTTCAGCTTTCCCTTCTTTGATTACTACTGGTTTTCTATCCGAGCTCTTGATATTCATAAAGCTGCTTCTCTTTACTCCAAAGCCTGATTAATTTTCATATAGGTGCTATCTACCTTTCTACTAGTTACACATGCTTCTATAGCCTTCCATTAGCCCTCTTGCCATTCCTGCTTAGCCATTTTGCATCTCCTGCCAATCTCATATTTTAGGCCTTTGGATTCCCCTTTTCCTGCTTTACAGTCCACATCTCCTCCTGGAGAAGTCTTACAGCTTAAAATCTGGTTTCGAAATCTCTTGTCTTCCCATTATACAATCAAACTGAAACCTTCCAGTGCCTCCGGGCCTCTTTTACGTATACAACCCTGTTTCATAATTATTAAACCAAGTGTTATTGATATGCTCTGTCTAAAATTCTACCAGCCGACTACTCTTTCATTCCCCCCTTCCAGTCCTTATTTTCCTAGTATTTTTCCTTCTCTTCTTTTTTTTTTAGCATCGAATTCGAGTTCTCATTACGATTACATTTTCCTCTCCCTTAACTATATGAAAGATATCTTTTATCTCATCATATGTTCTTTCAATCTCTGCATCGCTGCGCTGTTAGTTGGTATAAATTTCGCAAATGTCAGACTTTTTTCCATTTGATGCTCCGTTTTCTAACGCTAAAACAACACTCCTCACAACACCCATTTTGACATTCAAATATACGACCTTCAGTATATTGCCACAAGAACAATGCTAGAGCCTCAAATGCACTTTCAGCAACCTGCAGCAAGACACATCAAACAAAAACGATACGAAATTACGCACCAACTTATTTATTTCAGGTAAACTTTGTATGTAATGGTAGGTTACATCCTTCAATATTCCTCGAGTCGTTTTCTGCACGAGCAAGGGTCACATTGCTGTTAATTTATTGCTTGCCGACGCGAATGTTGCAACATGCGCCGCAGGCTGTGGGTGTAAAGCGTTGCTATCATTCTGGCGGTCGCCGGCTAGCCTCAGGCAGCCAGCGGCCGGTCGCTGCCGTCTGCTGCATCAGGACGAAATTCTCAAGGATAAATATGTTCTACTCAGGAAGGACAGCAGCGAAGTTTCTCCAGGACATGTTTCTATACGGTGTTGCTATTACTGGCGCAAAAGAAACTAAGTTATCCTTGCTGTCCGACAAACTGATACTCATACCGGACGAAATGCAGTCTAAAAATACACTCAGGCTCAAATGTCATGGGATACCTCCTAATATCGTGTCGGAACTTCTTTTACCCTGCGTAGTGTGGCAGCTAGACGTGACATGGACTCCACAAGTCGTTGGAAGTTTCCTGCAGAAATATTAAGCCACGCTGCCTCTACAGCCCCCTTTAATCGCGGAAGTATTGCCGTCATAGGAGTTTCTAGCCGAACTGCTCAATTATATCCCATAAATGTTCGATGGGATTAATGTCGAGCGATTTTGCGTGGTCAAATCATCCGCTCGAATTTTCCAGAATGTTCTTCAAACCAATCGCGAACAATCGTGGCGTGGTGTCAAGACTCATTGTCATTCATAAAAATGTCATCGTTTTTTGGGATCATGAAGTCCTTTAATAGCTCAAAATGGTCTCCAAGCAGACGACAATAACCTTTTTCGTCATATATTGATTCAGTTGGACCAGAGGACCCAGTCCATTCCAATTAACACAGTTCATACCATTATGGAGCCACCACCAGCTTGCACAGTGTCTTGTTGATTACATGGGCCCATGGCTTTGTGGGGGTCTGCGTCACATTCGAACGCTACCATAAACTCTTACCAAAAAGACTTATATGACCAGTCGTCTAGGGTCCAACCGATTTGGTCACGAGCCTAGGAGCCGCGCTGCAGACGATATAGTGCTGTTAGCAAAGGCACTCGCGTCGATCGTCTGCTGCCATAGCCAATTAACGCGAGATTTTGCCGTTACTCTAACGGATACGTTCGTTGTACGCCCCACATTGACTTCTGCAATAATTTTGCCGGCCGAGGTGGCCGAGCGGTTCCCGGCGCTACAGTCTGGAACCGCGCGACCGCTACGGTCGCAGGTTCGAATCCTGCTTCGGGCATAGATGTGTGTGATGTCCTTAGGTTAGTTAGGTTTAACTAGTTCTAAGTTCTGGGGGACTGATGACCTCAGACGTTAAGTCCCATAGTGCTCAGAGCCATTTGAACCATTTTTTTGCAATAATTTTAATCAATGCTGCATGTTTGTTAACGCTGACAACTCGAAGCAAACGCCGCTGCTCTCGGTTGTTACGTGAAGGCCGTCAGCCACTGCGTTGTCCGTGGTGCCTTGGTGTAAGGTAACGCCTGAAATTTGGTGTTCTGGGCACATTCTTGACGCTGTGGATCTCAGAATTCTGAATATCCTACCGATATCCGAAATGGAAAGTCTCATGCATCCTGCTCCATCCACCATTTCGCGTTCAGAGTCTGTTAATTCTCGTCGTCCGGCCATAACCACGTCGGAAACAGTTTAACATTAATCACATGCGTACAAATGGCAGCTTCGCCTATGCACTGCCCTTTTATACCTTGTGTACGCTATACTACCGCCTTCTGTATAAGTGAATATTACTATCCCATGAATTTTGTCACCTCAGTGTAAAGGAAGTCTATTATTTTCCTCATCGGGAATGGTGCTTGCGTAATATTCCGAAGTTCTACTGTTCGGTCTCGCCAGAGTCACAAATTTTAAAACTCACCAAAAGACGTCATTCACTTCTGGGAAAGACAAGTGAAGACCGCCGTGGTTAATCACTGTTCTGAATCCAATTTTAAAATGATGTCTCCCGTTATCAAGTGGGTGAAGTTATTTAGATCAGACCATGATAGAGACGGAACTCACAGCGAACGAAAACTCTGAATACTACTTACAGAAGAAATTTAGTTTTGGCACCATTATGAAAAAATAAATGAAAATGTCACTGTCCGTTTGTGGACAGATGGCATAGAGAAGTACCATTGGTTCAAAAAATGGTTCAAATGGCTCTGAGCACTATGGGACTTAACATCTATGGTCATCACTCCCCTAGAACTTAGAACTAATTAAACCTAACTAACCTAAGGACATCACACAACACCCAGTCATCACGAGGCAGAGAAAATCTCAGACCACGCCGGGAATCGAACCCGGGAACCCGGGCGCGGGAAGCGAGAACGCTACCGCACAACCACGAGCTACGGACAAGTACCATTGGTACAACACAGTTTTAGTAATATTGAAATTACATATGTGGGTTTCATTTTGGTGGCAGAAACGTAGTTAGCTCTGTATAGAAATTTAAACGAAACATGGTAAGGGCAGGACACGAAACAAAAAAATTTGTGTTTGTTGACCAATGTTATGTCAACTGGTTAGAATTATTACGTAAGTTTATCACTTTAGCATACCTTGGTACTTGTTATTTCAAGTAATCCTATGTGTTAGGATTGGGTCCAAACATGGGATCATACGTATATTAATTATTTTAACAAAATTACCATTTTCGATCAGTTAGCTGCTGCAGTAAAGGTAATAATCGATAATCAACAGATTTAGTTCTGGGTATTAATGTATGGGAATTATAAATAAAATGCATTTCGCAAACTATAATTTTTTTTTCTTTTACCTGCGCTCTCCATACATGATATTAATAGAGGTAATATCCCCTGTAACATGAAGCTTTATTTTTCTTTGGGTTCCTCTGGAACTATTGTTTCCAACTTCGATCCACGATACCTAGTAGGTTATTGTTTTAATGATGTATGTACACTACGTGATCAAGAGAATCCGGACACCCTCATAACATACGTTTTTCATATTAGGTGCATTGTGCTGCCACCTAATGCCAGGTACTCCATATCAGAAATCTCAGCAGTCATTAGACATCGTGAGAGAGCACAATGGGGCGCTCCGCGGAACTCACGGGCTTCGAACGTGGTCAGGTGATTGGGTGTCACTTGTGTCATACGTCTGTACGCGAGATTTCCACACCCCTAAACATCCCTAGGTCCATTGTTTCCGATGTGATAGTGAAGTGGAAACGTGAAGGGACACTCACAGCTCAAAAGTGTACAGTCCGACCTCGTCTGTTACAGCCGACAGTTGAAGAGGGTCGTAATGTGTAATAGGCAGACATCTATCCAGCCCATCACACAGGAATTCCAAACTGTATCAGGATCTACTGCAAGTAGTATGACAGTTAGGTGGGAGGTGAGAAAACTTGGCTCATAAGCCACACATCACGCCAGTAAATGCCATACGATGCACCGCTAGGTGGAAGGAGCGTAAACATTGGACGATAGAACAGTGGGAAAATATTGTGTGGAGTGACGAATCACGGTACACAATGTGGCGATCAGATGGTAGGCTGTGGGTATGGCGAACGCTTGGTGAACGTCATCTGCCAGCGTGTGTAGTACCAACAGTAAAATTTGGAGTCGGTGGTGTTATGGTGTGGTCGTGTTTTCCATGGAGCAGGCTTGCATCGCTTATTGTTTTGTGTGGCACTATCACAGCACAGACCTACATTGACGTTTTAAGCACCTTCTTGCTTCCTACTGTTTAAGAGTAATTCGGGGATGGCTATTGCATCTTTCAACACGATCGAGCACCTGTTCATAATGCACGGCCTGTGGCGAAGTGGTTACTCGACAGTAACATCCCTGTAATGGACTGGCCTGCACAGACTCATGACCTGAATCCTATAGAACACCTTTGGGATGTTTTGGAATGCTGACTTCTTGTCAGGCTTCACCGACCGACATCGAAACCTCTCCTGAGAGCAGCACTCTGTGAAGAATGGGCTGCCATTCCCCAAGAAACCTTCCAGTACCTGACCGAACGTATGCTTGCGAGAGTGGAAACTGTCATCAAGGCTAAGAGTGGGCGCACAGCATACTGAATTCCAGCGTTACCGAACTTGTAAGTCAATTTCAGCCAGATGTCCGGATACTTTTGATCACATAGTGTGTATAGAAAACTTCCAACAATGACAGCACAGCTAACTCCTACTTGTCTTACTTTTAAATCAATATTTTCATTGTCATGTATGCCACGAAACTAGTGGCAACGACAATTAGAATGAAATCTTCCCTTTCGAGAATATCACCAGCTATCGGTCACGCCAGACAGTTGTCACCTTCCTAGCGCCTCACAGAGCCGGTGTGTGGAAGCTGCCATGCGGCGAGTCCGAAAATGACTGGGCTTCGTAGCCTCTAGTGCTTTGTAATAAAGAGTGAATAGCAAGTTTCCTCTAGTCTTTCCCTCCAACGCAGAGGTGCTGTTAGTGCTAGTCCATATTATTAGTGGTGTTTGTTTTACTTAAACGTTTGATAATCAAAAACAAAAGGAAGATCTTGTCTTTTAGTGCAAATACGAGGACTACATTAACATATAACATCGTTCACTTATAGATTTAAAATCATGTTAATACTGATAATTAAATATGGTTACGGATTGTGTGCCACCGTCGTCTAAAATTATTATCGGAACGTCCATCAGACATATCTGACTAATATACTCGAACTGTAGCATCTCAAGTATTATTTGCGTCTCCATGCACTGACATGATGACACGAACGTAGGGTAGCACGTGTCTCTCGTGAAGAGCTTAAAGCAATATGGGAAAATTAAGTTGCAGATCAGGTACTATATCTATTTATAAATTCCACATCATGTCATACAAAAATGCATCCGTCACGAAGAATGTTGTCGATACTGGTTGTGATGCTCGAAGATAACTATTTTCCTCCCTTGTTTCATGACAGAAGAAACCTGACATTTTTGTTTAACCATCTTTGCTTGAAATTCGTCTTTTGTTAACCCCTAGCTTCAGTCCAGTTGGTATTTTACGTTTTGTTTCTTTTAAGATACGGTAAGGATGATAGTATGCTGTTGGCACATGTCCACTTTGCCTGTTATGCTGTGTAACAGGCAGTAAAGCTTTGCAGTTCAGCGTAAAGTAAAGGCGAGAAGATTCACAAATTACGAGGGATGTCCAGAAAGTAAGTTCCGGTCGGTCGCGAAATGGAAACGACTATGAAAATCCAATAAAGCGTTGCACAGATGTGTTGGGCAGTGTCTCTGATATGACCCTAGGTAGTATCACGTCGCTCTTGTGATTTCTGAACTCACAGTGAGCGCGTAAAGGTGTCTAGAAAGTAGTGTCTCCCGCCAAGTACGAGGGCTTGGTGAGAAATTTCGCCTGAAGCTATGCAGCCAACATTACATAACTGTCGTGCTCCTGCATCGTTTTCTTTTGGAAATGTTTGATTACCCACAATACAGCCCGTAATTGTCTCTCTCTGAATTTCATCTCTGCTCACATGAACCCACTGGCTATGAAGACAACATTTTGGCACAGACAACGAGCTGTAGGCCAGCGTAGAGAATTGGCGGAAAGCACTGGCGGCTGTCTTCTATGATGAGGGTATTGGAAAGTTGGTACAACGCTACGACAAATGTCTAAGTCAGAACGGCTATTACGTAGAGAAGAAGCTGGAATGTGTAGCTCACTGTTACAAATAAAACATTTCTGATTTTCACTGTGGTTTCCCATTCGCGATCAAACGTAACTTACTTTCTGAACAGCCCTCGTATGTCAACAACTGTACGTGCCCGTAGTCCCAATGTTACTAAACGGTTTGAAACAGATCATGCTGACACTTATGGGGACCTTTTGATCCCGCCTGTGCTGTAGAAGCTGCACTATCTGCCACTGTTCCACTTACAACACGACCGTCTTGGAGGGTGTCTGTGCCTTGTAACGTCTGTGACCTCACCTATGAATGTGAAAATACTCACGTGTCCACTGACGCCAGAATCTCTGCAAAACTGACGTGGAATCTCCATCTTCCATGACCACTATTCCAAACGATCATTCTGCCACTCGAAAGGCCACAATTCCAATCTTCTCAAACTTGCTGAGTTGGATGTACGTAGCATAGATTGGTCTCAGTGGTATGGTGCCTCCTTGCTCTGCATGTCTTCACTGCATTTAGTCTTATGGCCACAGGCATTTCCTTTTGAAAGGTAGACCAGTGGCGCACTGGTAACTACATCACTACGCCGTCTGCTGGCGGGTCGTGTTGGAACTATTTTCAGGACATCTACCATCCTCCAGGTGGCAAGTTGTCAGCGGATCAAAATCGTCATCGACTTTCAGTAAGTTCTAACCTTTTCCCGACAGTGTATTTGATCGGTGAATGAATAAAAGTCAAGGTCCTGCACTCCACGTTTCACTTTTATTCCAAAATACATCTTCAGTGGAGAAGTTGCACTTACGATCAACTGCTAATTCGTCTGTTCATGTTCTTCTCTTGCCTTAAATAGATCAAATTTTTAAACAATGCAGTGCATTTTCCCACAAAAGTTCATAGTAACTGCCCTTAGAACCATTAATGTACTTAATAACCACAGTTGAAAAGGATGGACGGGAGGGGTTTGGGTTTTGGTTCCCGTAGATGACAAGCTCATTAGGGACTGATCATTGCTCATACATGGCAAGGATGATGAAGGGAATCGTCCATGTGTTTCTGAAAGATACTGTCTCAGATTTTCTCTTATCGAGCTAGAGAGGTCATGGAAAACTAAAAAAAGTGAACTGCCAGACGGAGATCTGAATCAAACTGTTCTTCAGTTTGTTTATGGATCAGTCCTCAGAGATCACGTTTACCCACATTTTGGATAGAATTTTTTAGCAAGACTATGCTACCTGGCAAATACAGGGAAGAAATACTTTCTCAAATCGTAATCCAATTGAATATGTGCAGAACCACGCCAGTCATTTTGTTCGCTGTGTGAATTATCCGCCACACACTTACAAATGTGCGGAGCACTGCCAGCAGGATGACTTAGGATGCTGCTGAATATCTAGGAACAGTTTCTTTTAACGAATCCAAAATGGTTTCACGTGACGTGAAGATAATGGATACTATATACTGCATGATTAAAAGATTTAGTCAACTGTCTGTTTATTTACCTATATGTGTTCTAAGCGAAAGCTCCATCTTGAGGATTTACAAGCTTTACTCAAGGATTTTTGCGATGATCTGGTGAAGCGCACATGAGTAATGCGAAAATCTGCTTCACTATTAGTACAAGGCGAAATTCCTCTATATTTTTTGAATGTAATTATACGCAAATCGCCACAACAAATTAAGGTATGAAAACTTTGGTTAACTGTGTGACCGTTGCCCAGTCCATCATGAAAAATCTCGACTGAAACTGAAGATAGAATTTTCACTCCCACATATGTATGAGTAAATAAAAAACCGAAATAAAGACAGCTGACAGCCGACGGAAAATATGATAGCAACAAATGATAGTAGACCAGGTCGCCTAGACCCTAGCAGTTCTGTATGCTGGCGACAGTGATTGGTCTGGCTAGAATTAGCTAATGATAGTAATGTTACCTGAGCTTACTTTATCCCTAACCTTAGCGTGAAGGTCTATTGGAATTACCTATCCGCCTCTATCATCCCCCCCCCCCCCCCCCCCCAAAGAAAAAGAAAAGGTTCCAAAATTTTGACTTGAAATTTTCAGCATTTCCACTGAAGTGCCAAAGAAAGTGATATAGGCATGCATATTCAAATACAGAGATATGTAAAAAGGCGGAATACGGCGCTGGGATCGGCAACTTCCATATAAGACAACAAGTGTCTGACACAGGTGTTAGATCAGTTACTGCTGATACAATGGCGGGTTGTCAAGATCTAAGTGAGTTTGAACGTGGTGTGATGGGTCACAGCATCTCCGAGGTAGCGATGAAGTGGGGATTTTCCCGTATGACCATTTCACCGCGAATATCAGGAATCAGCTAAAACATCAAATCTCAGACAACGTTGCGGCTGGAAAATGATCCTGAAGAACGGGAGCAACGACGACTGAAGAGAATCGTCCAACGTGACAGAAGTGCAACCCTTCCGCAAATTACTGCACATTTAAATGCTGGGCCGTCAACAACTGTCAACGTGCGAACCATTGAACGAAACATCATCGATATGGGCTTTCGGAGCCGAAGGCCCATTCGTGTACCCTTTATGAGCGCCCCACACAAAGCTTTACGCATCGCCTGCACCCGTCAACATTGACTTTGGACTGTTGATGACTAGAAACATGTTGCCTGGTCGGATACGTCTAGATACGACTCTGTCAGGAGACACGTACGTAAGCGTCCTTTCTGGTCACTTGTATCCATTCATGTCCATTGTGCATTGCATTGCGACGGTCTTGGGCAATTCCAGCAGGACAATGCGACACCCCAGACATCCAGAATTGCTGATTTTAAACACTTCCACTGATCACCAAAGTCCCCAGACACGAACAGTACTGAGCATATCTGGGATGCCTTGCAACGTGCTGTTCAGAAAAGATTTCCACACCGTCGTATTCTTATGAATTTATGGAGAGTCTTGGAGGATTCATGGTGTCATTTTCCTCCAGCACTATTTCAGATATTAGCGATGCCAAGTCACGATGCGGCACTTCTGCGTACTCGCGGGGCCCGTACATAATATTAGGCAGGTGTACCAGTTTCTTTGGCTCTTCAGCGTATAAGGGACAGTCAAATGAAAGTAACATAGATGGGAAAAGTAAGTAAACGGTTTATTATTTCAAAAGTAAATGTTAATAACTTGACCTTTAATAACATCTACAACGTCCTTATCTGGTGTCAACTGAAGTCTTTCCCTGATTTCGAGGAGCATACTGTGTTCACTTCTAGTTTTTTGAGTTCGTTCCACTCACTACGTCACTCATTTATTTTACTGGTTCATCCTGCCATTATCTGTTAATCCAGAATCTGCAGTTTTAACAAATTCTTCTGGTAATCAAATGAAACAATACGTTTGTACACGTCTTAAAAGTCTAAGACATCTACGATGTATGTTTGCAGACTAAAGCGACAAATGAAAATTTGTATCAAGGCAAGGGTAGGAGAGAGGCGTACTAGGATAGTCTTTGCAGGGTGCTGCAGTGATTAGTGCATCATCCTAGTAAGCAGGAGAGCCACGTTCGAATCCCAGCCTTGGTACACATTTTTATTCTTCGCTTCAGACTGCATGAATACGTCATAGATATTTGACACTTGACAGGGTCTCTGGAACCATGTAGTATCATCTGATTAAAGCACCTATGCCTGAGTTCAGGCAGGATCCGCCCTTTCGTTCGTTGCTGAGGTGCTATTCCAATCTAGTTGGAGAACCTCTGCATTTCTGTTTGAGTTTAGGGGTAATACCAATTGGACAGAGGCGTAGGTGGAAATGTGGACTGATAAAGCAGGCGTGCTAGGGTAGTCCTAGCAGTTGTGCAAAGCCATTGTACCAGGGTGGAATAGCGGTTAGCGCATCTGCCAAATGAGCATTAGACCCGGGTTTGAACGCCGACCTTAGTACAAATTTTCATTCGTGTCTTCGTTCTGGATATATACATCATAGGTCCTTTCTGTATCTTGTAGCCATAGGCAGAACGATGTAGCGACATATTACGCAGTTGCATGGCATGGGCATATTCCGACGATCACAAGCAGGTCTTCGGTGACCACTCACTGTAAGATTGCCTGCAGGTTGGATGGATGTAGTTGTAAGGTGATAGGCGACTTGAGGTGGGGAGCCCCTGTTAGCTGCGCTCAGCACTTGTAAGCCGGCTGACCGGGGAGCTGTCTGTTCCTGCTGCGCGGCGCAGCTGCACCGCCTCGCCGCCCGCTGCCCGCCGTCATCAATCAGAGCTCTCGGACCTCGTCCTCGGCGGCCCACTTTGTCTGCGGGTCAGGCCGGTATCTCGCGCCGCCAGCCGCCGGCCGTCGCTGCACCGGAAAACTGAGCCCCCGTCCAGCGGGGGTGCCGATTTCTCTCACGTCCGCCCTCGCACTGGCTGATAGGACGCTGCTCGTAATCCCGCATTACGGTGTCGACAAGCAGCTTTGTGAAGGCTGGCTGGGGGCGTAAGTCCTTTGACAGATGACTCCGTCCGAGGAGCTGCAGCTACCTCGTGTCAAGTTCTGCGCGCGCGCCCGTGCAGTCCAGCAACTGAGATAGCATCCTTCAGGTACTTATAAACAAAATTCAATATCGATCGAAACATCCCAACAGCGCTATCGATAAAAGACTCATAATTTTGATTGATTGTCGTCATAATGAATTTTGAATGTGCTCTCTTTCTTTCTCATAGAAAAATTTATTAATAATAATTATCATCTTCAAGGATTAGGCCGTTTGGCTTGTTCACGTCATCTGTTTAAGCGACATCCGGCGTTTCCTCACTGACAGAAAAAAATCGCAGCACCAAGAAGGAGTTGTGCGAGGTAAACGAAAGTTGGTAGGCGTGTCTCTACAAATAAGAGATAAGTTCTATTCAAATTTCTCGCCAGTAGCATAAGAGTGGCGTTAGTAGCGCCACTAAGAGGAAGCATTTCCGGAGCGGGAAGGAGCGCCTGGTCCCCGGAATGAATCAGCCGGCGGACTTGTGTCGAGGTCCGCTGAACCGGCCAGTCTGTGGATGGTTTTTAGGCGGTTTTCCATCTGCCTCGGAGAATGCGGACTGGTTCCCCTTATTCCGCCTCAGCTACACTATGTCGGCGGTTGCTGCGCAAACAAGTTCTCCACGTACGCGTACACCACCATTACACCATTACTCTACGACGCAAACATAGGGGTTACACTCGTCTGGTGTGAGACGTTCCCGGGGGGGGGGGGGGGGGGGGGGGGGTGTTCCACCGGGGGCCGAACCGCACAAGGGTTCGGTGTGAGTCGACGGAGGGGTGGACTGCGGTAGTCGTCGTGGGGACCACTGCGGCTGCGGCGGGGATGGAGCCTCTCTGTCGTTTCTAGGTCCCCGGTTACCATACAACATACAAGACGATGCAAATCAGGTTTACTTTAAACATACGCTGTAACGGTCGTGAGCTTCAGTTGCCTTTGAGACTGGACGTGGTGAGTTGATATTAGTCAAGAATGCCTGTACTGCCACCAAGAAGCTATTATCAACACCCCGCCGAATTTGAACGAGGTCGAGTAATAGGGCTACTAGAGGCTGAATGTTCCTTTTGTGCTACTGCAGAAAAACATGGTACGAATGAAGCCAATGCACACAATTTCTGGCAGCGACGGTCACGAGACGCCTGTAACAGTTTCCACAACGAAACTTTGTCTCGAAACCTGGCAGAAATTCCAAAGAGATTCTGGTCGTATATGAAGCACGTTAGCGGCAAGAAACAATCAATGCCTTCTCTGCGCGATAACGAGATAATATCGAAGACAGTGCTGCCATAGCAGATTTACTAAACACAGCCTTCCGAAATGTCTTCACAAAAGAAGAAGAAGTAAATATTTCAGAATTCGAATCTAGAACAGATGCCAACACGAGTAACGTAGATGTAAATATCCTCCTAGTAGTGAAGCAACTCAATACTTAACAATCATATACAACCGTTCGCTTGACGAAAGATCCGTACCCAAAGATTGGAAAGCTACACAGGTCAAGAAAAATGGCTCTGAGTACTATGGGGCTTAACATCTGAGGTCATCAGTCCCCTAGAATTTAGAACTACTTAAACCCAACTGACCTAAGGAAATCACACACATTCATGCCAGAGGCAGGATTCGAAACTGCGAACGTAGCAGTCACGCGGTTCCGGACTGAAGCACCTAGAACCGCTTGGCCACCGCGGCCGGCTGGTTCAAGAAAGGTCGTAGGAGTAATCCACTAATTACAGGCCCATATAGTTAACGTCGACATGCAGCAGGATTTTAGAACATATATTGTGTTCGAACATTATGAATTACCTCGAACGGAACGGTCTATTGGCACACAGTCAACATGGATTTAGAAAACATCGTTCTTGTGAAACCCAACTAGCTCTTTATTCACATGAAGTGCTGAGTGCTATTGACATGGCATTTCAGATCGATTCCGTATTCCTTGATTTCCGTAAGGCTTTTGACACTGTACCACACAAGTGGCTCGTAGTAAAATTGCGTGCTTATGGAATATCGTCTCAGTTATGTGACTGGATTTGTGATTTCCTGTTAGAGAGGTCACAGTTCGTAGTAACTGACGGAAAGTCATCGAGTAAAACAGAAGTGATTTCAGGCGTTCCCCAAGGTAGTGTTATAGGCCCTTTGCTGTTCCTTATCTATATAAACGATTTGGGAGACAATCTGAGCAGCCATCTTCGGTTGTTTGCAGATGACGCTGTCGTTTATCGACTAATAAAGTACTGAGAAGACAAAAAAAAACCTGCAAAACGATTTAGAAAGAATATCTGACTGGTGCGAAAAGTGGCAGTTGACCCTAAATAACGAAAGCCATCCACATGAGTGCTAAAAGGAACTCGTTAAACTTCAGTTACACGATAAATCAGTCTAATCTAAAAACCGTAAATTCAACTAAATACCTAGGTATTACAATTACGAACAACTTAAATTGGAAAGAACACATAGAAAATGTTGTGGGGAAGGCTAAACAAAGGCTGCGTTTTATTGGCAGGACACTTAGAAAATGTAACAGACCTACTATGGAGACTGCCTACACTACGCTTGTCCGTCCTCTTTTAGATTACTGCTGCGCGGTGTGGGATCCTTAGCAGGTAGGACTGACGGAGTTCATCGAAAAAGTTCAAAGAAAGGCAGCAGGTTTTGTATTATTGCGAAATAAGCGAGAGAGTGTCACAAAATGATACAGGATTTGGTCTGGAAATCATTAAAAGAAAGGCGTTTATCGTTGCGACCGAATCTTTTCACGAAATTCCAATCACCAACTTTCTCCTCCGAATGCGAAAACACTTTGTTAACACCGACCTACATAGGGCGGAACGATCACCACGAAAAAATAAGGGAAATCAGAGCTGGTGCGGATAGATATAGGTGTTCATTCTTTCCGTGCGCTGTACGACATTGGAATAATAGAGAATTGTGAAGGTGGTCGATGAACCCTCTGCCAGACACTTAGATGTGATTTGCAGATTATCCATGTAGATGTAGATGTGATGTAGAGAATGTACGGTCGCAAGAAGACCAGGCTTCGGAGGACGGTCACGAGGCACTACCGAGAGGGAAGACCATCGGATTCGGCGTATGGCTCTGACATATCGTACTGCATCTAATGCAGGAATTTCAGCATCAGTTGGCACCACGGTGACACAAAGAACTGTTACAAATCGCTTACTTCAAGGACAGCTCTGAGACAGACGTATTTTAGTGTGCAGTCCACGGATCCCAAACCACCACCATTTATGACTTCAGTGGTGTCAAGCGAGAGCTCATTGGAAGCCAGGATGGAGATCTGTTGTGTTTTCTCATGAAAGCTGGTTCTGCCTCGGTGCCAGTGATGGCTGTGTGTTTGTTAGGAGGCCAATTGATGACCTGCAAGCAACCTGTGTGCTAGACACACTGGACCTACACATGGCGCTATGGTCTGGGGCGTGACGTCGTATGACAGCAGCAGCACTCACGTGGTTTTCCAACGCATCCTGACTGAAAATTTATACGTCAGTCTGTTGATTCGACCTGTTGTACTGGCATTTGTGAACAGCGTTCCAGGGGTGTCTTCCAACAGGATAACTCTCGTCTACTCGCCTCTGTTGTAACTCAACATGCTCCACAGAGTGTCGACATGTTGCCTTGGCCTGCTCGATCACCAGATCTGACCCCAACGGAGCACATATGGGACATCTTCGAAAAACTACAGCGTGATCTACAAACAGCATTAACCGTCCCTGTACAGACCGACAAAGTGTAACAGGCGGTGAACTCCATTCCACAAACTGATATCCTCACTTGTACAACAAAATGCATGCACGTTTGCATGCTTGCATTCAACACTCTGTAGGTTACACCAGTTAACAATGTATCAGCATTTTACATTTGTCGTGGCGTATCTCTCACTTACATTAACCTGTGAGCTTGAGATGTTAATCACTGAAATATGTTTGCTAAACAAATGTTGTCCAGAAATTTCATCACTCTACATTAATTTACGATTTCTTTCGGTCAGTGTATTTCCTGTAGGATTGTATTACCGCAGTTTTTCTTGTCCTGCTATTAGGCGTACCTTGCACATTGTCTGTATTTTTCATTTATACTGGTGATGGGTTCAACATTTACTTCTTGTCTACTATCGGCGTTTCTTTTGCGGTCCAGTAATTAATATCTTGTTAGAATGTGGAGGACATTCATTTCTGATGATCTGATTGGTTGTAATTGATCACATCTTAGGGTAAAACATTTGCTGTCATACAGCAGTAAAGGCAAAGCTACTACATTGTAATGTTTAATTACTGCTTCTTTCCATACGTTACGTTTTAATGTACGTTGCATGGTTCCTCAGAAATGTCTGAATGTGGCTGACCTTAGCTCTACATCATCTAACTTAGGGAATTTAATACTGCACCCTAAATATTTAAATTTTCTCATTTGTTCAATTATTTGTCCATCTATAACTATTTTGGCTCTTAAGGGTTTAAATCCTTGAAATGTCATCACTTTTGTTTATCTGTCAATATTTTCATTCCGTATTTAGAGGGACAGTTTCACTCAACTTGTTACCGCAGTTAGAATCTTTTCTTCAGATACTCGTATTTTAAGCTGATCAGTACCAAACAGCAGCGCCATGAAATTAAAATAATCACTTCTTGATGTGTCGTTCAATATAATCAATCGTCGGTATAAACACTGAAAAGGTTGCAGGACTGTGGGCAGCCTTGTCTAACTCCCTGATTGATATCAGCAGACCCTGTCCCACTCCTTACAGTACCGATCCTTACTTTATTATTTTTGTATAACAACTGAATTGCCGTAATCAGATGTGCTGTAACTTCCGTTTCCTTTACTGACTCCCATAGAATTTGCCACTTTAAGTTGCCAAACGCCTTTTCATAATCGATAAAAGCGTAGTAAGTTTGTAACCGAAATTGTCTTCTTTCCTCAGTTCCTTGTTCAGAGTGAAAAGAATCAGAACATGATCTATCTTTAAAAGGATGTTGTACCTCTAACATAAATGCTTCCACTACTGCTGTTGATCTCTTGTTTATAATTTTACCATACAGTTTGTAACAGGAATATGGGAGACTCATTCCTTGGTAATTTGCCCATTGTGTGATTTATCGCCATTTTTGAAACTTGAGCGTACCAAAACGTAATTCCATTCGTCTGGCACGTTTTCGCACCAGCAAACACTCATAAAATTTAAAACTCGATACTTTATTTTATCACATTCATATTTAATCAGCTACACGTTTACATTATTCCTGCCCACACTTTTTATTTTTTGTTTCTTCGATCAAATTTACAGTTCTTCCATTGTTATCCGTTCTACAGAATCACTCTTATTGGTGTTTATTCCTGGTTCTTCTTTATTATCAGTCCAGAAACATTTAAAGTAGTTTAACCATTCCTTTTTGAATATTATATTTAGTTGTAAAGTACTTTGTTATTGTAACTTTTCAGGCTTTCCCGGCGATCTAATGACATCTTGGGTTGTCGGGTGTTCTGCCGGATATCAGCGTCGTACTTGCACGATATTTCGGTCACGTAGCTCGAGACCTTCATCAGGTGCTACCTGAGACTGCTCCTCGAGTGGACCTGGTCCAGTATTTATGCCTATGGCCTTCCCCCTCCACCAACGGCTGCAGGCGCTTCCTTTGTGGTCCGCGCCCATTCCCTGTGACCTGCTGGAGCGTTGCTGCTCCGTTTTCCGTCCGCTGCGGTTCTAGGTGTTCCCTCTGCGGTCCGCGCCCACCAAACCCGCTCCTGGAGGTTTCATCTACGGTCTGGGGTACCAGGCGTTCCCCCTGCGGTCCGCGCCCGCTCACCACGACCTGTTGGAGCGTTTCCGCTCCGTTTTTAGCCTGCTGCGGCTCTGGATGTTCCCTCTGCGGTCCGCGCCCACCAGTCCCACTTTTGGGTGTTCCATCTTCGGTCTGGTGCTCCTGGCAGTCCGTCAGGGGCTCGTTTACCATCTCCATGTCTCTGGTTCTTCTGTTTGTGTAGTGTTGCAGGTGGCCCCGTTGCTCCTTTAACAATTCCAGAGCCGGATCCCAGGCTCTGCTTAGCTGGTACCCTGTGTCACGATTCATAAGATCGTCAGCCATTTTAATCTCAATCGATTCTCTTATAACACTGTCCCTGACATCCACGTATTTCCTGTACAGAAACCAATATTACGCGCAAACTGAAGGTGTAGCTATGGGCAGCCCACTGTCCCCTGTGGTTGCCAACATGTTTATGGAGAGTTTTGAGGAGAGGGCATTGGAGACAGCCACATTTAAACCCACATGCTTCTTTAGGTATGTGGATGACACCTTCGTGATCTGGCCACATGGGATGGACAGGCTCAATGAGTTTCTTGAACATCTTAACTCATGCCACCCTAATATCAAGTTCACCATGGAACTGGAGAAGAATGGCCAGCTGTCATTTCTGGATGTACTAGTCCAGAGGAAAGCAGATGGATCAATTGGCCACAGTGTGTACCGAAAACCAACACACACTGATTTATATCTGCAGGCCAGCAGTTGTCACCACCCTGCACAGAAGAATGGTGTTCTGAAGACTTTGGTCCACAGAGCACGTGCCCTATCAGACCAAGAGAATCTACCCATAGAGATAGAACATCTCAAAACAGTTTTCTGCAAGAATGGATACACGGACAGACAAATTGAGAGGGCACTCCGACCAGCCACTATACCACAGGTTCCTGAAGAAGACCAAGATGAAGCAAAGAAGGTGGCATATCTGCCCTATGCTGGCTCTATTTCTGCCAGAATCAGTAGGATCCTGCGTAAACACAATATCAAGTGTGTCTTCTGTCCCTCCAACAAGATCGGGGGACTGCTGGGGAGTGTCAAAGACGACCTGGGGTTACGAAAACCAGGGATTTACAATATACCTTGTCAATGTGGCATGTCCTACATTGGCCAGACGACAAGAACTGTGGAGATCAGGTGCAAAGAACATCAGAGGCACACTAGATTAAGACAGGTGACTAAGTCAGCCATTGCTGAACACTGTCTAGAACTAGATCATGCCATGAAGTATGAGGATACCAAGATTCTAGCACAAACACCCAGACTAAAAACGGAGCGGAAACGCTCCAACAGGTCGTGGTGAGCGGGCGCGGACCACGTGACCGAAATATCGTGCAAGTACGACGCTGATATCCGGCAGAACACTCGACAACCCAAGATGTCATTAGATCGCCGGGAAAGCCTGAAGAGTTACATGAGAGGTCTCTACGGGGAGGAGATGTATCAGAATATCAAGAAGCTGGACAAGCTACGGCAGAAGAAAGGGAAGATGCTGAGTTCTCTCAGTTTTTTGCTGAGGTGTCGAGATGGAGAAGTGGTACCAGTATTTGCCAGAATTAAACATCACATCAACTCCAGAGCGGCGAACAAGATAAAACGCAGAGCTAGCATGGCACTGGTGAGAGAGAGGATTCGAGATATGCGCCACAGGTTAGATGTTGTGGCCAGGGGATTCGAATCTTGGAAGCAATAACAAAACAACTGCTTTGTTTATGAAGGAGCAATTCTTATTTTGCCTTGTGCTACTGACAGAGATGCAAGTCTGTCAGACAAAACCTGTCCAGCGTAAGCGACACGAAACGTGCAGTAAGGGCTACATATTCCCACATGATGTCAACAAATAAACATACCATTCATTGTCCGTGGCACATAAGCTGGTATAAATACCTACAGGCTCAGAGGGATAACAGCCCCTACATTCAAAAGGAGAGGCTTCCAAATTGTGTCCTGGATGTTTTTAAGCCCATTTACAGGTTTCTGGCCGATTCTGAACTTCTAACATGATTCAGTTCTTGTACACTACTAGCCATTAAAATTGCTACACCACGAAGATGACGTGCTACAGACGTGAAATTTAACCGACAGGAAGAAGATGCTATGATATGCAAATGATTAGCTTTTCAGAGCATTCACACAATGTTGGGGCGCGTGGCGACACCTACAACGTGCTGACATGAGGAAAGTTTCCAACCGATTTCTCATACACAAACAGCAGTTGACCGGCGTTGCCTGGTGAAACGTTGTAGTGATGCCTCGTGTAAGGAGGAGAAATGAGTACCATCACGTTTCCGACTTTGATAAAGTTCGGATTGTAGCCTATCACGATTGCGGTTTATCGTATCGCGATATTGCTGCTCGCGTTCGTAGAGATCCAATGACTGTTAGCAGGATATGGAATCGGTGGGTTCATGAGGGTAATACGGAACGCCGTGCTGGATCCCAACGGCCTCGTGTCACTAGCAGTCGAGATGCCTGTCATCTTATCCGCATGGCTGTAACGGATCTTGCAGCCACGTCTCTATCCCTGAGTCAATAGATGGGGACATTTGCAAGACAACAACCATCTGCACGAACAGTTCGACGACGTTTGCAGCAGCATGGACTATCAGTTCGGAGACCATGGCTGCGGTTACCCTTGACGCTGTGTCACACACAGGAGCGCCTGCGATGGTGTACTCAACGACGAACCTGGGTGTACGAATGGCAAAAGGTCATTTTTTCAGATGAATCCAGGTTATATTTACAGAATCGTGATGTTCGCATCCGTGTTTGGCGACATCGCGGTGAACGCACATTGGAAGCGTGTATTCGTCATCGCCATACTGGCGTATCACCCGGCGTGATGGTATGGGGTGTCATTGGTTGCACGTCTCGGTCACCTCTTATTCTTATTGACGGCACTTTGAACAGTGGACGTTACAACAAGATGTTGTAGTGACGAGGCACAGGACTTGCATTTGGGAGGACGACTGTTTAAGTCCCCTTTCAGCCATCCAGATACGGAAATTTACTACATAGGTGAAATTATAAGTAGAAAACTTTGAGCATTCGTTTAAGTCCTATAATATAAGTGTTTCCGCGATGCAGGAACCAAACATCCAGTGACACAACGAAGATCAAGATGGTAAATTCGTATTGACTGTTTCTATATTAAATTTCAGTCTAGACGCATTCTCGCCACATTTGCAACTTTGCCTTTGTCTATAACAACAAGCAGATGGAAACTCAAAACCCAGCGGTGGGTTTTGCGTTAACCCTGTAGTGTATCTGAGTAGTGAACATAATTTGACTACATACTGTTTGTTATTATTATTATATACCCTTATCATTAATTAATTTGCTGTGCTATCCCTTACGTTCACGTATCGACCAAAACTGATTTCTGTTTATATTGTCGTGCCACAGTTTTAGCGCTCTGAGTTTACCTGCAATATTTTCGTATCTCGAACTATGTATTTCTTCTCTGTTACTCGGAGTACTCGCCTAGGTTAGATTGTCTCAAACTTCACTTAGGTTCACAGGTTTTAATCTAGTCAGGTTATACGGCTGGAGTTTAATTAAAAGCTGGATTGAACACTACAATATGGTGCCTCACACATCGCTTGTCATATTGTTTGTTGTTAGTCCGTCTTGTGACTACAGATGAAGTTGAAATCTATTATTCTTCAGTTTCCAGTGATCAGTTTCCTTGCAAGCCTTTATTCAGCTGAATATGAGGAAATATTAAACTGAAAATTTCTATAGCCCTTTCGTAATTCAGACTAATCTTGTTTCTAACACAACTAATAGTCTAAATCAAGAATAAAAGGTCTGCAATTTGTGAGTAACGTGTAATGGTAAACACACAAATATTAAACGATTCCCACTGGCGAAGTTTATTACCTCCAGGGCTCTACTGGATAATAACGAAGGTTTAAAATCAAAATAGCAGGCTTTTTGGCTGGGGTTATACAAACGAACTAAAATGTGTTTTCGTTCACAGAATGGCTCGCACTGGATCTATTCATTACCGATGGAACCCCGAAATGTATCCACAAACAGTTCCTTTTGTTAGGTTCATATCCTTTTTTCTTTCTTGATCTTTATACAGATCAGGAGCCGACATGCAGGTCACGGCCGTACTAAGTTTTCTCCTCTTTCTCTACAACAGCCTGGGATCCTCCGTTTGCCCTTCACCGAAATCAGAGTAAAATAAATTGCATGATAATCAAGATTAGAAACTTCCCAACTACTCCGCTGTTTATCACTGATTAGAATCCCCATGTAGACTGTGTGTATTGGAACGCTAAAGCCTGAAGCTGAAAGCAAGAAATCGGAGATGTCGTGCATGTTATCTATAGAAAATGTTTTTACAGATGCGAGGCTTCATAGTTTCGTGTTATGAAAACAAGTCTGAAATTCTTGAGCTTCTTTAATAAAGAAAGTTGCGTGAATTGTTTGAAGAGCTTAACGACAGGTGGCGGTGCTATACGTAGCCTTCAAAAGGCAACTGTAATGGAGCTGCGTTCCAAGCAGAGAATTGTCATTGGATTTCATTCGGCAGAAACATAGAGCATCTCATATATTCACAGACGCTTGCAGAATGTCTGCAGGAACCTGGTAACGGACAAAAGCACGGTGAATCGTTGGGCAAGCTGTTTGTCATCATCTCAACAACGTCGCGCAAATCAGTCCGATCTCCCACTAGCCGGCCGGTCGCACACAGCTGTGGCTCCAGAAGTGTCGGAACAAAAAATGGTTCAAATGGCTCTGAGCTCTATAGGACTCAACTGCTGAGGTCATTAGTCCCCTAGAACTTAGAACTAGTTAAACCTAACTAACCTAAGGACATCACAAACATCCATACCCGATACAGGATTCGAACCTGCGACCGTAGCGGTCTTGCGGTTCCAGACTGCAGCGCCTTTAACCGCACGGCCACTTCGGCCGGCTAAGTGTCGGAACGTGCGGACGCTATCAAATGGTTCAAGTGGCTCTGAGCACTATGGGACTCAACTGCTGTGGTCATAAGTCCCCTAGAACTTAGAACTACTTAAACCTAACTAACCTAAGGACATCACACACATCCATGCCCGAGGCAGGATTCGAACCTGCGACCGTAGCGGTCGTGCGGTTCCAGACTGTAGCGCCTTTAACCGCTCGGCGATTCCGGCCGGCGTGCGGACGCTATCATTCGAGGTGATCGAGGATCGCAATCAAACATCTCGCTGCTCAACTGGACGGCTCAGTTAGCAGAGCTGACACACTCGTCCACCAGCTGGGGTACTCAAAGCTGAGAGCACGCTCGGTTCCTCGCTGCCAAACAGAAGACCATAAAAAACAACGATGGACCATCTGGGAGGAAATGCGTGCACGTTACGAGACTGATTGTAACATTTTTTGTCGAACATCGTTTATAGGTGATGAAACACGGACTCATCACTTCGAACTGGAAACAAACCGCAATCCATCGACCGCGCTACACCGTCTGTCCTCCGTAGAAAAAAATCAAAGCTGCACCGTCAGTCGGTAAAGTAGTGGCGACCTCTTCTGGGATTTTGAAGGGGTTATTAAGATTGATGTCCTCTCTCATGGTGCCACGATCAACTTTGAAGTGTAATGTGCTGCGCTTAGGAAATTGAAGCAACGACTTCAGCGTATTCGACGCAAAGGAACTTCTCCATGACAACGCAAGGCCTCACACAACTCTACATGCGCGAAAGATGATCACAAAACTTCACTGGTCTGTTTTTCCTCATCCTGACTACAACCCGGATCTCGCATCTTCCGACTTATAGCTGTTTGGCGCAATAGAGTGGTACCATGCGGACATACAGGTTCCCCTAATAAGGTGGCGTAAGGCCGTCGCGGTGAAAGGAGATCCTGTTGAAAAACAGTGTTTTGTAGCCAAAAGAGTGAGGAGTAGTGTGTTGTATTGGAATCTTCAATGAAACCAGTCTTCTTTCGCAAAAAATAGTGTGTTGCATTGCTTATTGAACCCGTCTCGTATTATGATAGAAAAAGTTGATGCATAAATTTGCGTTAAATTTGACTTAAGCTGAAATTACATCATGCGGCAGTTGAAGTATTATAAACCGTTGCTCCAGTGAACTAACAATGGCTTTAAAACTCCCATATGAATATCAAATGTAATTAGGAGACTGAGAAACATTAACAAATGGAACAGCACTCGTACAGTCGCGTAATGTTACCAAAATTTCTTTCTAGATGTTCAAAATAATGACGGTTTCCTGTCGTACATTCCCTTAATAATCCTAAGCTTTCACAACACTTGCTTAAAGTAATGGCGGTTTAGAACACGAAGGTTTTCACTTCGATTCCTAAATTGTCATGCAAAAGATTGCATTATGCTGACTGACTGCTCTATTATATCGTTTTTGGAGAAACATTCCTTAGAAGGGGGTCGGTATTTGCGCACTGTGGACTCATATTTATTTGAGGCAAAGTCTCATTTTACGACTCAATTATTACCGTTCTATGTCTACATTGTCCACCCTCAGATACTACATTTTCTGCTGCGCTAATATAGACCGAGCTCGATAATGGTGTGAGTGTGTCTGAAATAAAACAGACTTCACTATTACATAGTATTTGAATTAATAAAACTATGTAGCACCATTTAAACGGACGTGCACACTCAGGTTCATAAGACCCTTTTTCTGACCGTCTGAAAAGATAATAGATGCTAAGTTTATGGATAGCCATGACAAAATTCCCGGAACTGGTAACAATCTTTAACAGCGCTAAAAAAGCTACATCGATGAGTCAGTCTGTACACTTGTCGAAAACTGTGCTTGACACCAACGGAACATAAAAATTCGAGATTTGGAAAATTCACAGTTGATCAGTACAGCCTAAATTATCTTGGATGAAATACGAATCTTGTCCCATGCATCACACTTCCGTGACTTGGTCATTATAGAGGCCACAGGGGCCACAATATGTAACAACAACTTTAATCCGCAGAACGCCTATGTGTTCTTAGCAGCTCATGGATGTGGGCTCTCGACGGTAGGAGACAACAGAGAAATTTGCGAAGTTGCTTACGTCCCAGCGAAAGCAGTGATGTCACAAGCATCCCTACACTGCTGTCATCGACTCGATCTTTGTCAGTGTGGGGAAAGATATTTTTGTTCAAAAGCTGACTTACTGTTTCCTGTTATATGCTGTTACTAATAGCTTCGGCCATTAAACCATTACCAAGCACATGAATTAGGAATACTCAAAGTTCTACGCTCTGTTTAGGACGCTGTATATTTTTCCCAATGCTTTGTCCTTATGGAACTCGGCCACCCATAATTCATGTTTTTAGCAGTGGCTTAACGGCTGAGATTGTCAGTAACAGCATGTAAAAGGACAGAGTAACTTTAGCCAGCTGTCGAAGAATATCATCGTTCCGAAAACTGATATTGGCTGAGAAGAAACTCTAAAAAAAAAAAAGAGCACTACGACGTGAATAGTATAGCCACAGCTGGATTGTTCGTTATGAAAAGGCCATCACAACAGCAGGTACGACCGTCACTTCATTCTCACAGAGACGGTGCACATTGAGTTGGATGACGATATGCGCTGGGCAAGGAAGTGAACTTCTCTGCCATTTCAGCAGTTGCATAATCAAACTTTAGCTCACTGTGTGCGACAAATTAAAGCTATTTGCCTGACCCATATCGAAATTCGGATCCCTGTATTTCGCGGGTAGTGCTCAAGCATTCCATCACCCTAGGTGACGATTTGGACCGACTCAAAGCCTCAACTTACCCGCCCCCCCCCCCCCCCCGCTCCATCCTCTCTAAACTGCTTAAGCTTAACTGACTCAACTGTTTACTTATTCTTGCAATACATATGCGTTTCGAAAAGAAAGAACCAGTGATCTAAAACTTTTATTACCATATAAAGAATGAGAGCGGTTATCTAGTTTTATAGTTGAAGAATAATGATTAGTACTTGGATCTGTAGCTGCTAAAAGTCAGGGAATTATTTATTTTCTTACGTTTTAAAATCTTTAAAATATGTTACAAAGAGTATAAATATTTAACTATAATGCATTTTATTTATGTGAATATGAAAAATATGCAGTACTGATTGATGAGGGGTTACAGCACACAGTGAGACCCATCGTCAACTTGTTCATAACAAATGACTGACGATTATCCCGAAACACTGCCTTACGCTGGGAAAATGAGCACTCCAAGTCACAAGAAGTCAGTTTGGCAAATTTATAGCAGGACTTATCGTTCACACTCTTCTTCTTCACTCTTCTTCATGGCCAGCTAACACATTTCAAATTTTTCACATCTTAATTTATTTTGTAACGTCTGTCTGTAGATCCACTAAGACTGTTAAATTTTCTTTTGTCTTTATGAACAGTCTGTAATGTTTTTGACAGAAGAGTACCTCCAAGTTTGTCAACTGTGATGCTAAGAAATACGACATGCCAAGTCACTTTTTAACTCTGTGACACTTAACTTTTAGTGAAGGATTCCAGCTGAAGTTGCATATCTTTTTCCAATACATTAACTACTGAGGCAAGACATTCAAACAATACTAGACTGCAACGTTCCAATTCTCCCCCCCCCTCCCCCCGCTTTATTACAGGGAGAGGGGTTGGTGGCAGTATTACGTGGTACTTCTCATTCTTCAATAAGTCAGTTCTTCTGGGCGACTTAATGAAACCTGTACTCCCATTAGAAATCGATTAATGCACATTATGATATACTGCTCTAATTTCTAAACATAGTCTGTGTAAACCATTACCAGTGCATGTGACGTGGAGCGCTTTGGGATAGCTAACAACAAGACCTGCCCTAGCCTTCTTCATTCATGCTGTTTCATTTGTTTTTAACGATAAAACGTTGTCAATCTTCACAACACCTGGCCACAAATTTTTGCATTACTTCATTAAACAATCTTACTATCGTCACATGGTTCGCAGTTGTCATTTCTGGGTTTGTTAGAAGAAAATATTTCTTCGATATCACTTCACCGTTTTGTAATACCCCAACAAAGACAGTGTTGTAAGTTTATAGGAAATCCTTTGGAAGATACTCGTCAATAATTGATTATTTGGAGAGAAACGCTCTGAACACTGAATTATTTACCGAATGAGGTATATCGGCTGACACAAATGGCCTATATGTATCTCTACGGAAAATTGAAAGTGTAACAGGTACTTCAAAAGAACCTGGCACTGCATCACTAATTTAGGTTGTTTTTTTCATTGGGTTCGAAACTGCAGCGATAACTTGAGATCACTGTTCAGCTTTTATTGCTTTCCTACATGGTGGGTACAACAGAATGCGTTCATCTGAACAAAAGGTATCCTTAAATTCTGAAACATACTGTTGCAGGAGATAACTTGTTGTTACTTTTACTTTAGTCAGTCTAGTATTGCTTTTCACTTCACAGCATCAGAAATTAAATACATCTGAGTGAGTCTGTAGAAAGATGAGACACATGGTGCAATATGGTTATGGGCAGGGAAATCCTCGGCTCCTATGATCAGTGCAATAGATAAGATGATAAACACACATCTGCAAGCTGATATGCAGAAATAGAATAACATACACTCTGCATTTAAGATAGCGGATATTTGTATCTATTGCGATTAAATTGCTCAAAGTTTCTTCCTTGTTTTAGAAACACAAAGCAGAAATAGAATAAAAACTGAAAGGTCTATCACATGGACAAAAAATGTAAATACAGTGTGCTAATAATCGAAAAACAGACATTTATGTAACTATGTAAAAATATGTTTAAAGTATATTGATGTAACTAAAAATTCAAACCCTGGTAATGATACTGAGAAACCCCTTCTGATAACACTATAATACGTTCGTCTACCAGGGTTCGAATTTCCGTTGTTTTCACGAATATCTGGATTATTTCTTCAATAGGGTATTACCATTCCTCCATTTTTCACCAACTGATTGAGTGTTTCCACTTTCATAAATCCATTGCTGTACACTACAGGTTATACTAGGGTCTTCCTTCTCTAAACCTGATTTCTCAGAGTTGAAAGTCATAACCAAGTGGTAATGGGTTCTACGCGCATCTGAAATGGTGATTGAGAGCTGTGAATGGACTGAGTCTTTGGGAGCAAGTCTGAGCGCAACTGTGTTGTGTAGCGGAGCGCATCGAATAATCGCTCTCGAAGGCTGTTAAATCGGTTTATGAGAGCAGACATTAATTCTGCGAGATGAAGTTTGCCCGGGGATATTAGCGAAAGCTATTCAGAGCTTGCCGATCTGCGAAACGCTCGAGTAAACATTCTATGATTCGGGTGTGTTGTTCCGGACGCGATAGCGGACGCCGCGCTCACACGGGGTGATTATCCCCGCCAGACGAGGGTAAACCGTCCCGCAGAACGGCGGATCAGTCGGCATTAAGGGACGCCAAACAGCGCGCGCCCGCATACGCTGCCGGCGGACTTGTTGACAGCGGCGAGCACCATCTGCGGCGGCAACTGCGAACTGTGACGTCACGACAGGTGCCCATAGATGGAGCGGCCGGTGGCTGGGTGGGTGGTGTTACGTGGAACTGATTGGTATCTCTTTACCCTATCCTCCTCCTTTCCTTTCCCTCCTTTCCTTTCCTTCCTCCTCCCATCTCTCTCAAATCTCTAAAACATCTGGAGTAGGACAAGTGACGTGGAATGGACTGCAATTTTTAAAATAACAGTAAACTATCCAGTGTTCTGATACTATACCACGTTCTATGTTAATATTTTCATCAATGTTTCTGTTCGTTGTAACTTTGTTAATTTTGTGCAAAGTTAGAATGGGAATTTCGTGACAAAAGGCGTATATTGTGGATATGAGACTGCGGCTATGGATAGATATGAACTCTGCAACCCACATATGGTTAAGAAAGGGTACATTAAAGCCCCTACTCAAATTTTACAAGTTGTCCTTCAAGTAGAAGGGACGCTTTATGCCAAACAGGTGCATCCAACAACCTCATCATGGTGCATCCACAACATCATAGCCGGGAGCAAACAAGCCTAGTACTTAGAATCTGGGATTGAGTTTTCGTTCGTTTTATAGTGAGCAATAGTTCTTTTTATTTTTTCATCCAGTGAAGGAGTTGTCCGTTTTTAAATTTTCATCATGCAAGCCAAGGTATGCCTAAGAGATGGCAGTAGAGGTACATTTCAAAAGCATCAGTTCTTTTCTCTAGATGTTGGTCAAGGATTCAGCTTTCGCATCCACAGAGAAAAATGGGGAACACTTAACAACAAATCATTCGCTTCCTCAGTTGCCAACTAAGATCCGATCTTATGAAAAGTTTTTTCATCTTAGTAAATCGTCTCCTGGCCTTTTGTATTCTAAATCGATCTCTTTCTTGCAGTTACTCTTGTCATCCACAATAGTGTCCAAGTTCTTCAAGGACGGTACTTGTTCAATCTTGTTTCCTTTTATTGACAAAGGCGCTTGGATGCTTCTCTTTGAGAAAACTAGAACTCTGGTCGTGTAAATGATGATGAACAGGCCAAACCCTTCAGTGCAATGGACTTAATTGTCCACAATGTGTTGGTATGGTAACAGTGTCATCTGCGTACGTAATATTGTTTATAGTGATTTCAAATCTTTCTTCCGCGAACACTTACTGAAAATTGCTTCGTAGTAAACGTTGAACGATAGTGTACAGCACTGAGGAGAGTCTGTACTAACTGCAGTAACTTCTGATGTTCCTTGGTCAGTTTTTACATCTGCAGTCTGAATCCAGTACAGCGCACTGATGATGAGTATATCGTTTTATTCAGTATCAGCTGACCTCAAAATTTCCCCATCTTTTTATGTCTCACGCAGTCAAAGGCTGTCGCAAGTCAAACTGGATCACCTCCATTTGGTAATAATATTTCTGGTAGAGTGTAATCTTTGAGTAGCTTAACACTTAAGGCCTAAAACATGACTGTAGACTCTCAGATAAACTGCCACAACGACATTTCCCCTCTTAAATTGTTCTTAAACCGTAAAAATCACATGTAATCTTCTAAAATAACGTACTAAGATGGCAGTTGACATCTTACAAGGCGAACACACAGCAGTCGGATTTTTGTAATTTATTATAATTATTGTACCTGAAGTTGAGAACTCAAATATCGGTATGCCAAACTAGGTAGATGCAATTTTCGAGAAAATCGGCTTTCAAGTTTACCGACCATATTTGATACATAAAAGTGTGGTCCATTTTTTTCGACAGATAGCGTGCCTCTGTAGGAGTGTTAGGTTCGATTCCCGGATGGTGAAAATTTATAAACCTAGCTGCATATTCCACAAGCGTTTCTTTGGAACGTAAAATACATAAAGAATGGTGATTGATGGTTTGAGTCTTATTTCGGTCATAAATGTTCCGTCTGTTTTCCATTCATTTCGGGTACTCACGTCATTTGAATATAAAATTCATCAAATATGTGTTAACAGTTATCTCGCAGTAATTTTCATGAAAAATACCTGTCTTCTTATTTTTAATTATATGTCATACACAAGAATCCAGTTTTCATTGCAAATATACAGTCCTAATTATCCATCTTTTACAAAAAGTTGTTTCACTAAGAAACGTTACAGGCTCATTATGAAATGGTTATTTCGAGCCAAAAAGGACTACGTTTGGTTTGAAACAAATATGTAGTTGATACTCTGTCTTGATGATTAATAAGGTTAGACGGAACACCTCTTTTATTTCTTGAATAATACAAGACAAACGAGGTTTTCGGCAAATGATGATTTTCACAGGAATATGTGCTTTTGTTTCATGCTTAATATTCGTAGATCTTGTATCCAAAAAGATACTGAAGTAAGAATATTTATTTAGCGGAAAGCTGTATTATTATTAACGGAAATTCAAACGGCTTTGAAAAGATAAAATCAGTAATATCACGCGTGTTAATGTTATCTGGAAGTTGGCACATTACATTTACAACAACCGTATCTCCATCATTGTTGTGTAAATTAAGGCCAAGAGAAAATACGTTTTATGTTAGTAGCGTAGGCGTATCTTGTTGCTGCATGCATGAGGTGACAAGTCATGGGATAGCGATATGCACGCATACAGATGACGGTAGTATCGCGTACACAAGGTATAAAGGGGCAGTACATTGGAGGGACTGCCATTTGTACTGGCTCTGAGCACTATGGGACTCAACTGCTGAGGTCATTAGTCCCCTAGAACTTAGAACTAGTTAAAACTAACTAACCTAAGGACATCACAAACATCCATGCCCGAGGCAGGATTCGAATCTACGACCGTAGCGGTCTTGCGGTTCCAGACTGCAGCGCCTTTAACCGCACGGCCACTTCGGCCGGCGCCATTTGTACTCAGGTGATTCCTGTAAAAAGGTTCCGACGTGATTATGGCCCGCACGATGGGAATTAACAGACTTCAAACGCGGACCGGTAGTCGTATTACACATAGCACATTCCATTTCGTGTATGGCTAGGGAGTTCAATACTCCGAGATCCACAATGTCAAGAGCATGCCGAGAATATTAAATTGCAGGCATTATCTATCACCAAGGACAACGCAGTGGCCTACGGCCTTCACTTAACGACCGAGAGAAGCGGCGTTTGCGTAGAGCTGTCATTGCTAACAGACAGACAGCACTGCTTGAAATAACTGCAGAAATCAATGTGGGACGTATCCGTTAGTGCGGCGAAATTTGGCGTTAATGGGCTGTGGCAGCGGATGACTGATGCGAGTGCCGTTGCTAAAAACACGACATCGTTCGAAGCGCCTCTCCTGGACTCGTGACCATATCGGTTGGACCATAGACGACAGGAAAACCATGGCCTGGTGAACTGAGTCTCGATTTCACTTGGTAAGATCTGACGGTGTGGTTCGAGAGTGGCACAGACCAGACGAAGTCATGGACTGAAGGTCAGCAAGACACTGTGCGAACTGTTGTGACACTATAATGGTGTGGGCTGTGTTTTCAAGGATTGGACTGGGTTCGCTGGTCGAAGTGAAATGACCATTGACTGGAAATGAACATGTTCGGCAACTTGGAGCCCATATTGGAGCTATTAATGGACTGAATACTTGTGGATGACAACGCGCCATGTCAATGGGCCACAATCGTTCGCGATTTGAAGAACATTCTTGACAATTCGAGTGAATAATTTGGCCACCCAGCTCACCCGACATGAATCCCATTGGAATTTTAGGGGACATAATCGAAAGGTCTGGTCGCACACAAAATTCTGGACCTGCAATACTTCCTCAATTATGGACGGCATTAGAGGCCTCGCCGAGCGGGATTAGCCGAGCCGTCTATGGCGCTGCAGTCAAGGACTGTGCGGCTGGTCCCGGCGGAGGTTTGAGTGCTCCCTCGGGCATGGGTGTGTGTGTTTGTCCTTAGGATAATTTAGGTTAAGTACTGTGTAAGCTTAGGGACTGATGACCTTAGCAGTTAAGTCCAATAAGATTTCACATAGAGGCCTCACGGGGCAATACTTCCGCAGGGGACTTTCAGCGACTTGTTGAGTCCATGGTAGGTTGAGTTGATGCACTACTCAGGGCAAAAGGAGCTTACACACGATATTGGGAGGTGACTTTTGTCACCTGAGTTTATAAAAACAGTGTCCGTCATGTGAGCCCCAGGTAGCGACGTTTACACGAAAACAACTGGTTCCATTCGACTTCCCGTTTCTGCAAGTTTTTGGATACTAAAGATATCAACGCCAACTTTAACAAGTGATTTATTACTTTTTTTAAATACTCTCCACAATGTCTCGGTTGATACTATAGTTGAGAATTTTAGAAAGCAATAGATTTACGTGGTCTAGGGTAGCGTCTTTGATTCATAGACAAAACGTCTTCGGTCCCGGGTTCGATCCACGCCGCTGCCTAAATTTTGATTAAATAATCAGCATTGGCGGCCGAAGACTTCCGGCATAAGAAGTCAGCCTCATTCTGCCAACGGCCTTGTCAAAGAGGGCGTAGGAGCGGATGGACGTTCAGGGCACTCTCTTGTCCTGGGGGTGGGAAATTGCCTTAAAGGCGGAAGAATCAGCAATGATCAACGACATGAGGATGCAGAAGGCAATGGAAACCACTGCATTAAAGACACGTAACGTGTATTTTGGAAGGAGTACTTTGAAGATCTGTTGAATGCCGTCAAGCGGGTAACTAACAGCGATGGAGAGCCTAAGGCAGCAGACGATTATAATAGTGGGGAAATTGATGATCTAACTTGGAATGAAGTGGAAGAAGCCATAAAGAGGATGAAAGGGGGCAAGGCACCAGGTTGGGACGAAGTAACAGTGGATATGATACGAGCAGCAGGAGAAGTAGGAACCCAGTGGCTATACAGAGTGCTGAGGGTGGTGTGGAAGGAGAACAGAATTCCTGAGGATTGGAAGAAAGGAATTATAGTCCCGATCTTCAAGAAAGGGGATAAAAGGAGATGTGAGAACTACAGAGGAATCACCCTGCTATGCCATTGTGGAAAAATCTATGAAAAGATCCTGGAGAAGAGAATAAGAAGCAGTATTGAAAGTAGACTGCAAGAGGAGCAGTATGGGTTCAGACCGGGTAGATCAACAACGGACCTCATATTTGCGGTAAGGCAACTGCAGGAAAGGCACTATGAGTACAGGAAGGACTTAATCATGGCCTTTTTAGATATTGAGAAGGCGTATGACAGTATCTATAGGGACAAGCTCTGGGATGTGCTGAACGCAAAAGGGATAGATGAAGAGATAACACGAAAAGTCAGAAAAATGTATGAGGGAAGTGAGAGTTGTGTGAAAGTGGGGAGGGAACGTACTGCATGGTTCAAGCTGGAAGATGGGCTGCGACAGGGAAGTGCACTTTCGCCTTTATTGTTTATTATTGTTATGGATGAAATCCTACAGCAAGTATCAGATGCAATTGGAGATCATAAAATGAAAGCAGTGCTTTTTGCCGATGACCTGATGTTATGGGGAAATTGCGAGAAGGAGGTGCAAGAGCAGTTAGATGTATGGGAGGCAACGGCAGCACAATATGGAATGCATTTCTCTGCAAAGAAAAGTGAAATAATTGTCACAACAAGGAAGAAGAATAGGCCAAATGTGGATATAACGTGTGGAGGGGAAAAACTACAAGTGGTAGAGAACTTCAAGTACCTGGGAAGCATGATTGAAAGTAAGGGGGGAAACGCAATGGAAATAAATGAAAGGTGCAGAAAAGCAGGGCAGTTCTTCAAATGCATTAGGGGGCTTATTTGGAGCAAGGAGGTGCCACAGAAATCCAAGGGAATTATATACCGGACCTACTTTGTCCCCATATTGGCATACGGAAGTGAGACATGGGTAATGCACAAAAGCGACAAAAGTAGAATACAAGCTAGTGAAATGAAGTTCCAGAGGAGCAGGTTGAGTGTAACAAGACGAGACAGATTGCGAAATGTGTATGTGAGGGAAAGACTAAAGGAGGAACCAGTACAGGACAGGATAGAAAAATCAAGACTGCAGTGGTATGGACACATGAAGAGAATGGATGAGGGAAGAATTCCAAAGAGGATGTTTGATCTGCAACTGGAGGGGAAGAGGCCCAGGGGAAGACCAAGAGATAGATGGCTGAAGGGAGTGAAGGAATGTGTGACGAGAAGAGGAGAGAACTGGACGAAGTTGGAAGAGGGGAAATGGTGGAAAGACAGAACACGATGGAGAGGCTTGGGTTCCCGACAGACCCAGCCAGTGGCTGGAAACTGTCCAAGATGATGATGATGATGAACGTGTATCCACAGGACATGTGGCCTGTAATGAAGAAGTGTCATGATGATCTCTCCATTGGCAAAAGATTCCGGAATAGTCCCCCATTTGGATCTCCGGAAGGGGACTGCCAAGGGGGAGGTTACCATGAGAAAAAGATTGAATAAGCAACGAAAGGATAACGTTCTACGAGTCGGGGCGTGGAATGTCAGAAGCTTGAACGTGGTAGGGAAACTAGAAAATCTGAAAAGGGAAATGCAAAGGCTCAATCTAGATATAGTAGGGGTCAGTGAAGTGAAGTGGAAGGAAGACAAGGATTTCTGGTCAGATGAGTAACGGGTAATATCAACAGCAGCAGAAAATGGTATAACAGGTGTAGGATTCGTTATGAATAGGAAGGTAGGGCAGAGGGTGTGTTACTGTGAACAGTTTAATGACCGGGTTGTTCTAATCAGAATCGACAGCAGACCAACACCGACAACGATACTTCAGGTATACATGCCGACGTCGCAAGCTGAAGATGAACAGATAGAGAAAGTGTATGAGGATATTGAAAGGGTAATGCAGTATGTAAAGGGGGACGAAAATCTAATAGTCATGGGCGACTGGAATGCAGTTGTAGGGGAAGGAGTAGAAGAAAAGGTTACAGGTGAATATGGGCTTGGGACAAGGAATGAAAGAGGAGAAAGACTAATTGAGTTCTGTAACAAGTTTCAGCTAGTAATAGCGAATACCCTGTTCAAGAATCACAAGAGGAGGAAGTATACTTGGAAAAGGCCGGGAGATACGGGAAGATTTCAATTAGATTACTTCATGGTCAGACAGAGATTCCGAAATCAGATACTGGATTGTAAGGCGTACCCAGGAGCAGATACAGACTCAGATCACAATATAGTAGTGATGAAGAGTAGGCTGAAGTTCAAGACATTAGTCAGGAAGAATCAGTACACAAAGAAGTGGGATACGGAAGTACTAAGGAATGACGAGATACATTTGAAGTTCTCTAACGCTATAGATACAGAAATAAGGATTAGCGCATTATGCAGTACACTTGAAGAGGAATGGACATCTCTAAAAAGGGCCATCACAGAAGTTGGGAAGGAAAACATAGGTACAAAGAAGGTAGCTGCGAAGAAACCATGGATAACAGAAGAAATACTTCAGTTGATTGATGAAAGGAGGAAGTACAAACATGTTCCGGGAAAATCATGAATACAGAAATACAAGTCGCTGAGGAATGAAGTAACTAGAAAGTGCAGGGAAGCTAAGACGAAATGGCTGCAGGAAAAATGTGAAGACATCGAAAAAGATATGATTGTCGGAAGGACAGACTCAGCATACACGAAACTCAAAACAACCTTTGGTGACATTAAAAGCAACGGTGGTAACATTAAGAGTGCAACGGGAATTCCACTGTTAAATGCAGAAGAGAGAGCAGATAGGTGGAAAGAATACATTGAAAGCCTCTATGAGGGTGAAGATTTGTCTGATGTGATAGAAGAAGAAACAAGAGTCGATTTAGAAGAGATAGGGGATCCAGTGTTAGAATCGGAATTTAAAAGAGCTTTGGAGGACGTACGGTCACAAAAGGCAGAAGGGATAGATAACATTTCATCAGAATTTGTAAAATCATTGGGGGAAGTGGCAACAAAACGACTATTCACCTTGGTGTGTAGAATATATGAGTCTAGCGATATACCATCTGACTTTCGGAAAAGCATCATCCACACAATTCCGAAGACAGCAAGAGCTGACATGTGCGAGAATTATCACACAATCAGCTTAACAGCTCATGCATCGAAGCTGCTTACAAGAATAATATACAGAAGAATGGAAAAGAAAATTGATAATGCGCTAGGTGACGATCAGTTTGACTTTAGGAAAAGTAAAGGGACGAGAGAGGCAATTCTGACGTTACGGCTAATAATGGAAGCAAGGCTAAAGAAAAATCAAGACACTTTCATAGGATTTGTCGACCTGGAAAAAGCGTTCGACAAAAAAAAAAAAAAAAAAAATAAATAAATAAAGGGTGCAAGCTGTTCGAGATTCTGAAAAAAAGTAGGGGTAAGCTATAGGGAGAGACGGGTCATATACAATATGTACAACAACCAAGAGGGAATAATAAGAGTGGACGATCAAGAACAAAGTGCTCGTATTAAGAAGGGTGTAAGACAAGGCTGTAGCCTTTCGCCCCTACTCTTCAATCTGTACATCGAGGAAGCAATGATGGAAATAAAAGAAAGGTTCAAGAGTGGAATAAAAATACAAGGTGAAAGGATATCAATGATACGATTCGCTGATGACATTGCTATCCTGAGTGAAAGTGAAGAAGAGTTAAATGATCTGCTGAACGGAATGAACAGTCTAATGAGTACACAGTATGGTCTGAGAGTAAATCGGAGAAAGACGAAGGTAATGAGATGTAGTACAAATGAGAACAGCGAGAAACTTAACATCAAGATTGATGGTCACGAAGTCAATGAAGTTAAGGAATTCTGCTACCTAGGCAGTAAAATAACCAATGACGGACGGAGCAAGGAGGCCATCAAAAGCAGACTCGCTATGGCAAAAAAGGCATTTATGGCCAAGAGAAGTCTACTAATATCAAATACCGGCCTTAATTTGAGGAAGAAATTTCTGAGGATGTACGTCTGGAGTACAGCATTGTATAATAATGAAACATGGACTGTGGGAAAACCGGAACAGAAGAGAATCGAAGCATTTGAAATGTGGTGCTATAGACGAATGTTGAAAATTAGGTGGACTGATAAGGTAAGGAATGAGGAGGTTCTACGCAGAATCGGAGAGGAAAGGAATAAGTGGAAAACACTGATAAGGAGAAGGGACAGGATGATAGGACATCTGCTAAGACATGAGGGAATGACTTCCATGGTACTAGAGGGAGCTGTAGAGGGCAAAAACTGTAGAGGAAGACAGAGATTGGAATACGTCAAGCAAATAATTGAGGACGTAGGTTGCAAGTGCTACTCTGAGATGAAGAGGTTAGCACAGGAAAGCAATTCGTGGCGGGCCGCATCAAACCAGTCAGTAGACTGATGGCAAAAAAAAAAAAAAAAAAAAAAAAAAGGATTTACGTGAGTATGTGCTTCCTATCAATTGCCGGAAACCTGATTTCGATATCTTGAACTCTTCATGAAATGAAAGGATGCCACGTCTTAAGCGGCTCACTCTGTCTATACAGGGTGGTCCATTGATAGTGACCGGGCCAAATATCTCACGAAATAAGCATCAAACGAATAAACTACAAAGAACGAAACTCGTCTAGCTTAAAGGGGGAAACCAGATGGCATTATGGTTGGCCCGCTAGATGGCGCTGCCATAGGTCAAACGGATATCAACTGCGATTTTTTAAAATAAGAACCCGCACTTCTTATTACATATTCGTGTAGTACGTAAAGAAATATGAATGTTTTAGTTGGACCACTTTTTTCACTTTATGACAGACGGTGCTATAATAGTCACAAACGTATAAGTATGTGGTATCACTAACATTCCGCCGGTGCGGACGGTATTTGCTTCGTGATTCATTACCCTTGTTAAAATGGACCGTTTACCAACTGCGGAAAAGGTCGATATCGTGTTGATGTACGGCTATTGTGATCAAAATGCCCACTGGGCATGTGCTATATATGCTGCTCGGTATCCTGGACGACATCATCCAAGTGTCCGGACCGTTGGCCGAATAGTTACGCTATTTAAGGAAACAGGAAGTGTTCAGCCACATGTGAAACGTCGACCACGACCTGCAACAAATGATGATGCCCAAGTAGGCGTTTTAGCTGCTGTCGCGGCTAATCCGCACATCAGTAGCAGACAAACTGCGCGTGAATCGGGAATCTCAAAAACGTCGTTGTTGAGAATGCTACATCAACATCGATTGCACCCGTACCATATTTCTATGCATGAGGAATTGCATGGCGACGACTTTGAACATCGTGTACAGTTCTGCCACTGGCAACAGAAGATAAATTACGGGACGATAAGAGAATTTTTGCACGCGTTCTATTTAGCGACGAAGCGTCATTCATTAACAGCGGTAATGTAAACCGGCATAATATGCACTATTGGGTAACGGAAAATCCACGATGGATGCGGCAAGTGGAACACGAGCGACCTTGGCGGGTTAATGTATGGTGCAGCATTATGGGAGGAAGGATAATTGGCCCCCATTTTATCGATGGCAGTCTAAATGGTTCAAGGTATGCTGATTTCCTACGTAATGTTCTACCGATGTTACTACAAGATGTTTCACTGCATGACAGAATGTAGATGTACTTCCAGTATGATGGATGTCCGGCACATAGTTCGCGTGCGGTTGAAGCGGTATTGCATAGCATATTACATGAGAGGTGGATTGGTCGTCGAAGCAGCATACCATGTCCCGCACGTTCACCGTATCTGACGTCCCCGGATTTCTTTCTGTGGGGAAAGTTGAAGGATTTTTGCTATCGTGATCCACCGACAAGGCCTGACAACATGCGTCAGCGCATTGTCAATGCATGTGCGAACATTACGGAAGGCGAACTACTCGCTGTTGAGAGGAATGTCGTTACACGTATTGCCAAATGCATTGATGTTGACGGACATCATTTTGAGCATTTATTGCATTAATGTGGTATTTACAGGTAATCACGTTGTAACAGCATGCGTTCTCAGAAATGATAAGTTCACAAAGGTACATGTATCACATTGGAACAATCGAAATAAAATGTTAAAACTTACCTACGTTCTGTGTTTTAATTTAAAGAACCTACCTGTTACCAACTGTTCGTCTAAAATTGTGAGCCATGTGTTTGTGACATTTACAGCGCCATCTATCACAAAGCGAAAAAAGTGGTCGAACTAACACAGTCATATTTCTTTACGTACTACACGAATATGTAATAAAAAATTGTGGTTCGTATTTAAGAAAACGCAGTTGATATCTGTTTGACCTATGGCAGCGCCATCTAGCGGGCCAACCATAGCGCCATCTGGTTTCCCCCTTCAAGCTAGACAAGTTTCGTTCTTTGTAGTTGTTTCGTTTGACGATTATTTCGTGAGATATTTGGCCCGGTCACGATCAATGGACCACCCTGTATATACACTGACGAGCCAAAACATTATGACCGCCTGCTTAATGGCTTGTTTATTTGTCTTTGGAACGAAATAAATCACTGATGCCCCGTTTCAGGGATGCGACAGTTCGTTAGTAGGTTGTGGAGTTATATGGATTTAGATGTCTACGCACAGGCCATGTAATTCGCAAAAATTACAGGCCGCTGATTTGCACACAGGTTGATGGCGCGCTATAGCGACCCAGTTGGAATCCAGAGGACGTACAAACGGTGAATTTTGTTACCGAAACATCAACGTGAGTTCGTCATAATGTTCCTCAAGCGATACTAGCACTGTTCTGGCTCCGAGACACTGACAATTAGGCTGCCTAAAGGTGACGTCGTCGTCTAGGAAGAAACCAAGGGTAAATGGATGCAGTTCGTTCGCAGCTGTCAGCGTGTCTTCGATTACTGCCACAGGTCCCATGCAAGCTCAGCTGAATGTCTCCTACAGCACAATACTGCTCCCACTAGCCTGCGTCCGAGGCGCGCGGCACATTTAGAGCCGCCGTTCACTTCGATGACGGCGTTTGTGGAGAGGTCCATCGACCTGGAGCAGCAAAAATGTGATTCACCCGAAGAACAGACATGTTTCCATTGATCGACGGTCGAACCCAGTGGTCCGATGCCCACTGCAATCGTAACTGACGATGTCATTCAGTCAACATGTGAACATATAGGGGTGGTCTGCTACGGAGTTCCATGTTCAACAATGTACGATTAGCAGTGTGCTCCGAAACACTTGTGCGTGCACCAGCAATGTGTTCTCTCTGTAGAGATGCCACAGATCACCATCTATCCTACTTTACAGAGAAAGGCAAGCCTCTGAACACCACGTAATGAGAAGAGTCCTGGAAGTCTAACCATTCAGCATCTAGTGGTAGTTTCACTGTTGTTCTACCTCTTTACGTAGATGCTCACGAAGCAGCACGTGAAAATTCGACCTTCTTCGCCATTTTCGAGGTACTCGTTCACAGGTTTCGCGTAATAATAACCTGCACTTTGTCAAAGTCGCTTATCTCGAGGGATTTGCCCATTTGCAGCTCATATCTTGACTAGGGTGATCCCCCGTCCGCGTCTGCTCCGCTTACGTATCTTTGCTGCCGCGTCACGACCCACAACGCCACCAGGTGACATCCAAAGTCTCGGTGGCGTTAGTCGTGTGCTTTTCTGAAGGAAAAAATCTAGTTTCTCCGTACTATCTCGCCTAAAGCCATGGACCGGGCATCAAAACGTGTATGAGAAGATAAAACAAATGTTACTCGATAGACATCACTTTCGTCCAGTAGCGTATAGAGCTTAGAGCGTAATAATCTTAGTGTATACAGGGTCCTAAGCGTCGTCAGCAGCATTTTCTCTGGTGTTTCGTCAGATATTTGCAAGTTCCCTTTTTTGCAGTGTGTAGCTGGATTCAGTTCACACAAATACTGCTCATAACATCTTTCATTCTGTCGACGGATAGCGTCAGTTTCTTTCCCATTACAAACAAAATTAATTTCAAACCGAAATTTTACTTGCCTATTTGAGAGATCGGTCCTAAATTAATGTAGTGTGATATTAATTTTAGCGATAAAAAACGGCCGGCCGAAGTGGCCGTGCGGTTAAAGGCGCTGCAGTCTGGAACCGCAAGACCGCTACGGTCGCAGGTTCGAATCGTGCCTGGGGCATGGATGTTTGTGATGCGTGTTTAACTGTTTGTGTTAATACGAGGGCCAATCAGAAAGTTTTTTGCCCTATTTTTTACTAGCAAAAGTAAGGTACGTACAAGTAATGACAAATATACATCCTAAGCTACGTACCTTACACTATTTTTCCACATAGTCCCAAAACAGTTCACAGATTTATCTCAGCACTAAATTTGAGCTGTCCCTGCTGTAGAATTCGTTCAGATGACTTGTAACCACCGTCGGGCTGTTGTCTTGGCTTCATCCTTACTTATGAACAGCTGTCATGCCAGGAACTTCTTCAGCGATCCGTAAACGGAATTCACTAGAGGCGAGGTGTGGACTGTGTGGCTGGTGCTCCAGAATCTAGCAGTGAAATGCCCGGAGAATTTTTTCGTCACTGCTTGAAATGCAGTATCCACGTTCCATCGCCAGTAACAAAGCAGTCTAGCAAACCTTCGCCCTCCTTGGAGTACAGTTCCAGATGATTCAGTGAAGACATCAATCGCTTGCCTTTTATCGTATCATCAAACTGCTTAGGCACCAACCGACGTGAAACCTTGCAGTATCCTAAGGACCCGCGCACGAAGTCGTAAGCACTCCCATACGATATGCCAAGCTCCTGGGCTAATGCCCGTGATGTACACACGCCGATCTGCTATCACCATTGCATTCACGCGGGAAATGTTCTCGTCAGTCAGGACAACGCGGCCTCCCCGATTGTTCATTGTCATCCAAGACTTCACGGCTATTGTTGAACTCACAAAACCACCACCTCACAGTTCTCGAAGCGAGATAGTTTTCCCCATATGTGTACTGCATTTCCCCGCAGATCTCGATGGGCTTTCGTCCCTTGCTCCATACATAATGTATCACACTTCGTTGCTCTGTCGCTATGGACGTATGAAGCATAACCGTCATCTTTGACAGCAGCGCCGTGCGGCGGAGCTACTGACAGATAACTCCGGCACGCACCATGAAAGGTCCATCGCTGGGACTGAATATGCTGACTATGCATCTACAGCAGTAATTTGGCTAAAAATATAGGGACAAGGAATTCAAGATTTGCCCTCGTGTACATCGATAAAAGGGATATCGCACTACACTAATTTGGGACAGCTCCCTCAAATGGGTACGAAAAATTACGGTTTAATAATCACTTTCGTCACAACAAGATACAAACCAGTGCTGTTCGTCAACACTGAGCGTCGCATGAAAGACGTGATGAGCAGTATATGGTTTTGCTGAAATCAGCTACTCCTCGTAAAAACGAAATTACAAATACATACCGAAAAATCAGAGAAAATGGGACAGCCGGTACACTTCCGTGAACGACAGTCATGATTTTCGACCTATACGCTCATATAAAATACCAGTAACTCCTTCTCGCAAACCACTGAGTCTTCAAAGAATTAAACTCCCATCTATACAACTGCTCCACTCTAACAAAAATAGTTCTTCACGCATCTTACTATAGATCATGTCAGATATCCTGAGCTAAGACGTAAAAAAATATAATTTTACACTTACATCCAGACGTATACACTACTGGCCCTTAAAATTGCTACACCACGAAGACGACGTGCTACAGACGCGAAATTTAACCGACAGGAAGATGCTGTGATATGCAAATGATTAGCTTCTCTGAGCATTCACACAGGGCTGGCGCTGGTGGGGACACCTACAACGTGCTGACATGAGGAACGTTTCCAACCGATTTCTCACACACAAACAGCAATTGATCGGCGTTGCCTGGTGAAACGTTGTTGTGATGCCTCGTCTATGGAGGAGAAATGCGTACCATCACGTTTCCGACTTTGATAAAGGTCGGATTGTAGCCTATCGCGATTGCGGTTTATCGTATCGCGACATTGCTGCTCGCGTTCGTCGAGATCCAATGACTGTTAGCAAAATATGGAATCGGTGGGTTCAGGAGGGCAACACGGAACGCCGTGCTGGGTCCCAACGGCCTCGTATCACTAGCAGTCGAAATGACAGGCATCTTAACCGCATGGTTGTAACGGATCGTGCAGCCACGTCTCGATCCCTGAGTCAACAGATGGGAATGTTTGCAAGACAACAACCATCTGCACGAACAGTTCGACGACGTTTGCAGCAGCATGGACCATCAGCTCGGAGACCATGGCTGAGGTTACCCTTGACACTGTATCACAGACAGGAGCGCCTGCGATGGTGTTCTCAATGACGAACCTGGGTGCACAAATGGCAAAACGCATTTTTTTTCGGATGAATCCATGTTCTGTTTACAGCATCATGATGGTCGCATCCGAGTTTGGTGACATCGCGGTGAACGCACGTAGGAAGCGTGTATTTGTGATCGCCATACTGGCGAATCACCCGGCATGATGGTATGGGGTGCCATTGGCTACACGTCTCGGTCACCTCGTGTTCGCACTGACGGCACTTTGAACAGTGGACGTTAGTTTTCAGGTGTGTTACGACCCGTGGCTCTACCCCTCATTCGATACCTGCGAAACCCTACATTTCTGCAGGATAATGCACGACCGCATGTTGCAGGTCCTGTACGTACCTTTCTGGATATAGAAAATGTTCGACTGCTGCCCTGGCGAGCACATTCTCCAGATCTCTCACCATTTGGAAACGTCTGGTCAATGGTGGCCGAGCAACTGGCTCGTCATAATACGCCAGTCACTACTCTTGATGAACTGTGGTATCGTGTTGAAGCTGCATGGGCAGCTATACCTGTATACGCCATCCAAGCTCTGTCTGACTCAATACCCAGGCGTATTAAGGCCGTTATTACGGCCAGAGGTGGTTGTTCTGGGATCTATGCACCCAAATTGCGTGAAAATGTAATCACACGTCAGTTCTAGTATAATATATTTGTCCAATGAATACCCGTTTATGATCTGCATTTATTCTTTGTGTAGAAATTTTAATTGCCGGTAGTGTATGTGCATCCTGCCTGTAAAATGTGTTAGTGGTATTAGAGAAATACATTAACACGTCACTCCTGACGTTGAAATTTTACTGCATGAACAGCGAAAACGTTGTAAGCAATAAATACTTTTCTTTCATTATTTTGTGGGTGGTGTCAGCGAGAAAAAGTTTCATAAAGGTCTGGAATTAAGTGAGAAGGTTGTTGGAAGTCACTAAGTGATCTCAGTATCAAATGCTGGGTAATTTACACGCCATGACTTACGCTACCTCAAGACACATACACAGACTCTAACTTCAGTACTTGAATTACTGTGTTGAACTCTTAAAGTAAGTTTAATCGTCATAATGAGCAGATCTTTTACAGCACTTTAAATTCTTAAATTACTGTGTTGAACTCTTAAAGTAAGTTTAATCGTCATAATGAGCAGATTTTTTACAGCACTTTAAATTCTTAAATTTGGCAAATAATTGTATGAAATACTGAAAATCAGTGTTTTGTTAATCCTGGAAGCCGTTTGCTGGGCACCCTGCAACTGGAATTTGACGACTTTAGCTATTTAGTAATATAGACTGGTAGCAGCCATAGTGTCAGCTTTATATCGTGTACTTTCGTGCTGGAATATAGGTTGATGTCAAACGTCAGATCTCACTGCCAACTCAACTTCTCTAACAAAAAAATGGGTTGTTTCAAAACAAGTTTCACTTGTTTCTTCTGAAACTATATTTTATTGCTGTGTACTACCAATCGAAGTAAATGAATGTCCTCCTTTTATTTATTGTTATTGGATGTCCGGTTTAAACGGATCCGACAGCCGTCAGTAAATTTTCATGTGGAGATAATATGAACCGTAGTCGGTAATATTTACTTATGCGACAGGGAAATTGAGGACGTCCAGTTGTACTGGCGGGCCTGTATCCGATGTCGTGCGACCAGGATAGGAGGGGTGAGTTCGACGAACTCGACTCCGGAATGCAGATTCGGCAAATCTGCATTTCAGACACCAGTTAAAACGAATCAGCATTTCAAACACCAATTAAAATGAAAAGTAGGCTAGCGAAGTTTTTCCCCCCTTCGGGAATTCTAAGCGTCAGTGCTGCCGAACACAGTAAAACGCTGTTGTAGTGGCTTAGAACCTTTTGCCTCTGGAGAACATGGCATTTCGTTTAGCAAACAATTTTTTTCTGGTCGAACGTAGTGTGTCTGTAGCTGTCGCGATGTCGATACATTTTTGAAAGCATAGTTCTTTGTGGCTGACAGTACTCTTCTCAGGATTCGTACAGAAGCGGTTACGATGGTGACGATACCTATTTAGATAAAGAAGTAGCTTTTGATATCAGGAGACACGACCCATCTCATGACGCTTCTGGCATACTAAAACTGTGCGGTTGAGTGAGACTTCAACCCTATCCCTTTTCTTTCATGGCAAATATCCTTAGTAAATAAATTACCCAGGTAATGCGACGCTGAGGACTGGAATCAGGCTTACCTTGAAAACTTTAGGCAAGAATATTGCCTATGTAGGACAAGGGTCTATGCTGCGGTCGTCTAGAATAGACATTTTAATCTGTTAGTAGATTTAGTATTTGTGTGTGCACTATGATACGAATTCAGAGTTTGCATTTTGCCCTGGAACACTATAGTTTACGGATAAATGCTTCTGCACTGTGAAATCATTCAGTATTTCTCTTTCTGCAAGCTACTCATACTCTTGCTCACCAACGGCAGTATACAGCCTGCCATTTCAATTTGTACGAAAACTCGAACGATGTACTGCAAAATCTGAACTTAATCAAAAACTTGCTTAGTCTTTTTCTCACAAACCTTTAGTTATGAAGCTATCGGAATTTTGTTGTACCGTACAAGGAGAGTCCGGAGTGACATAAAACTAACTATGCTGTTTGATCAAAAGTATTCGGACATTAATGTTTGTGCAACCTTCACCTTTGTGACGACTTGAACTCTGCTGGCGACAGTTTCAGTGCCGTGTCTGGATGTCCATGGAGGACACTGGGATCTGGAGGGAAGTCGACGTTCTAACTCATCCCAAGGGTATTCGATTGGGTTTAGGTCGGGACATGGAGTAGGATTGTTATTCTCAACAAGCCATTGCGTCACACATGTTGCTTTATTACAGGATGCACTGTACTGTCGATACAATCATCTTCGCCGAACTTGGTTCAAATGGCTCTGAGCACTATGGGACTCAACTGCTGAGGTCATTAGTCCCCTAGAACTTAGAACTAGTTAAACCTAACTAACCTAAGGACATCACAAACATCCATGCCATAGGCAGGATTCGAACCTGCGACCGTAGCGGTCTTGCGGTTCCAGACTGCAGCGCCTTTAACCGCACGGCCACTTCGGCCGGCCCTTCGCCGTACTGATCCTTTGTTCTACACAGTACACAGTGCTGTAATATTGGTTCATGTTCTTTCGCATTTAGCATTTTGTTAACGTTACCGTATCGACGAAAATTAACGCCGTACCGTAACATCAGTACATCAGTGTTGGGTCTACACGTAATGGCAGGTAACGTTCTCCAGGTAATTGCAAGATCCAAACCCTTCAATCGGATTGTCACAGTGTATATCGTGATTCGTCACTCCAAATCACTCTCCACTGTCCAGTAGCAACGCTGTTTACACCACCTCAAGCGTCGCGTAGCATTTACTACAGAAATTATGTTCCTTACAAGGAGCTGATCGACCGTTGTACCCTACGCCTTCCCCCCCCCCCCCCCCCCCCCCCTCGCTATATCTATAAGGGTGTGCTGAACATAATGCTCTCGATTTTTTTATGTGAAAACTCTTAAAGCTTTTTAAATAGAACAAACGTTAATTAACATTCTACATCTTTATTATGCATCTCTACATATTTACTTCTCAGTACAGTCACCCTAGTGAAGTACATGTTTCTCCCGCCGAGAGACAGTTTTTTGATACCGTCACTATCAAAGTGAAGTCCTCGAAGGTGTTCTTTAAGTCGTGGAAACAGATGAAAATAGGATGGGGCCAAGTGGAGCTCGCATGGAGGATGATCGATGAGAGGGGACACAGGGTGTCGGGTCGTTACAGATTCGCAGCGCTTGCTGAAGAAGAAGGTGCTCTGTGTATGGACGAAATCGTCGAATTCGAAAATTGATCACAGAGCTCTGTTCTGATCCACCGACATACTTAAGTTACACACCTCCACAGTTCGGAACCCTCTAACGTCAGAAGGTTGCAAAAGTAATGGTTCAAATGGCTTTGTGCACTATGGGACTTAACATCTGAGGTCATCAGTCCCCTAGAACTTAGAACTACTGAAACATAACTAACCTAAGGACATCACACATATCCATGGCCGAGGCAGGATTCGAACCTGCGACCGTAGCGACCACGGGGTTCCAGACTGTAGCGCCTAGAACCGCTCAGCCACCCTTGCCAGCTAAACGGGTCAGATCAAAACTGACCGAACGTTACTGGATCTGGTACAGCAGCTGATAGGAGAAATGCGCTACGGTACCAGGTAGTTACTACAAGGGAGGAGAGATGCATGCATATAATTCAGAGGTAGTTTTCTGAATTCTGTCATTGTCTGCAGTAAAACGTTCTGTAACTATTAATGATTTCTTTAAGTCTTTGAAATAGTAGGGTTCCAGCACAAAAAGCAGTACTATTTCTGACAGTTGTTAGTGGAGAGGAATATTTAGGAAAAACCTTGTGACTGTCTTCAACCGCAGTTCTACTGCAATCTGAGAGAGAGAGGTGCTCTGCTTGCGGCTACGTCCTTCCGCCGCCGTGTATTCTGAGTGTTGCTTGTTTCCGTGACGGATGTACTCCTGGCCGCAGTAGGAAGCTCTGGAGCGCCGCTGACGGATTGGGGAGAGCCACACCCCAGCGTCGGGCTCGCGCTGACAGCCGATATGTAGCCGTCCAAAGCCAGCCGCCGCCACCGCCGCCGCGCGCTCGACAGGCCCCTAGCTGCTCCGCTGCCCGCAACTCGCAATACAACCCGACCACCCAGATCCTGCTACTGGCGCCTCCCCACACGTATGCGACGACCGTACACGCAAATATCCACAAGTATTATGAACTGAGAAATATACAGCTAACCCTGTATTTCCTGAACCTTTGTAAGTTACCGTCACCTAAATGAATCAAAATTTTTCTCTTGCAACATTTCTGTAACTAACGCAGTTCAAGTGTGCAGTTGGTGTGGTTTGGTTAGTTTAAAAACACACTAATAGATGAAAGACGTATTTTATTTTAAATTGATAAACAGTTTATTGAACAGATTAAACAGTACTATAAATAATGGAATGGGTAACCGTGTTGTTCACTGTACAATTGTTCAAACCTCGGCGTCAAACTGGATACAATTACCCTCATGTCCTTTCCACGTTATCTTTCACAGGATACTTAACTGTTTACTACAGCGACTGCCGAAAGCCCAGGTTCCCATAAATAGGACGTCGTCATGATGCCACAGGCAAAGGACGACGTCACGTCGCTTTTGACGTCACGCCGCACAATTCGATTCGCACGTCACAGCATCCAGCAAATAAGGCACTGCAAATGCGAAGCTAAATGCAGGAGTGCGACGGGCGTTCTCATTCGCCTTACTTCTCAGAACTACAAGACAAATACCTTAAACTGACTACGAATACTAATTGATTTTCATTATTCTGTATCCGATATTACTGCAGAAGATTTCTAATAGTGGAACAATTTTACTGCACCCTTGTGAGCACAGTTTGGTAACCCTTGAACTATCGTTCACATCAAATGTTTGTTTGCAGGCAATGTGTGAACTGTAGTTCCTAAATGGAAACAAATCGATTACTGTCCTAAAGTGCAATGTTGAGCCAAAACGTTATGACCACTGCCCTCAACGAGATGAAATGCGTTAAGGAAAGTGAATAATCGGAGCAGAGACGAATGGGGAATCCTTCTGGCGACGATAACGGCCGCAACTGGGAAAGCACAGTGACATAAACGACTTTGACAAAGAGCGTATTGTTCCAGACCGGTATGTGGGAATAAGCAGCTCGGAAATGGCGAAGCTGTTCGACGGTTGTGATCATCTATGGAAAGTGGTTGAAGCACAGTGAAACAACAGGTAAGCTGTAAGGTGTTGGGCGTCGCAGAACCTGGAACTCGAAGATCTGCCGCTGTGTGAAACAGGAAGGCCGCGATCTATGTAAGACGTGACGACAGACTACAACGGTGGTTCAGCCACTTGTGTTTTGCAGCACACCATTCAATACACATTGCTGAAAATGGTGTCGCTTGGTCGTGTGAATCGGTCTTCCTTACACCAGACTGGTTGTCGTGTCCGGATACGCCGTCATTCATTGGAACGGCTACTCGAAACATGCATAACGCCGTAGAAGGTTAACGGTGGGGTCAATACTATGCTATGATGGACATTCACCTCGAGTTACATGGGGCCGGTGGGAGAAATAGAAGACACCATAACACCCGTGGAAAACGTGAAGATTATTTCAGACCACCCATGTCCATATATGATTGATTTCTTCCCCGATGGCGACTGTATACTCCAGCAGCATAACTGTCCGTGTGCGATACAAGAATTGTGCTATTCCGATTTGATTCACCTGATGTGAACACGATGGAACACATCTGGAACGTTATAGGGCACCAGCTCTGTACCTTCATACCACCGGCTCGTAATTTACTTGAACGGCGTAACACATACGTAGGCACCTGGTCACATACTTTTGGAGAACTAACAAGGACCTGTAGACCCATGCTACGCAGAATCAACGCTGTACTGAATTGAAGAGGTAAACCAACATGCAATCTGAGCCGTGGCGTGGCTGCCTGCGCTGTAGCTATCTGAAATATCAGGGCTAGCAAGACAGAGCGGATTAAGTTGTGGAAAGGTGCCAAAATGAGTTCCTGTCAATCGCACTCAACATACAAACTTTATTTATCAACACACAATATTACAACAAGGATGCAAAACACTCAAAACTTAAATCGACCTTCTTTGATTAACTTTAGATCGGCTGAAAGCCACATTAAAAATCCAAGGCTCAAGGCTTAAGCAAAATTGAAATACAAGGTTCTTCTGGCGGTTTCACTCAAGAATATTTTCTAAATCTTCAGTCTAATCGGCTGAAGGCCTTAGCAATTTAATTTTAATGGAACGAGACTGGAGGTCATATAGTAAGGAATAAGAGGAGTTTCAATCAAAAGGCAGAAGGCCTTATCTTAAAATATTTCATGCAAATTGGGCTTAAGGCCCCATTCAAAAGCATACCAGTCTTATGCGTTAAGGGCAAGAGATGAAGATTAATTTAAGAGATATTAAAACTCGGCTGAAGGCAGCTAACCAACAAATAATTTAATGGCTTAAGCCCTAGAAGAGGCAGAAGGCCGTATCTTAAAACATTTCATATAAAACAAAGAATAACAATCTCATGCCTTAAGGGAGAGGCAAGAGCATTAATTTAAGAGATATTAACACTCTGCTGAAGGCCACATATCAACCAAATAACTAAAATCCAAACGGGGAAATCACTACATGAGACACAAGGAAGGCGCTCAGAAGCTTCCAACGGTCGCCCTGGGATTGTAACACTAACGCCCGTTTAGGTGAGGCAGGCAGCCTGTCCAACGACTTCTTAATCTGAAGGCAACCCAACTGACAGGCAGCCGACCGACCAGTCAACCAAATCAGTTCCGCTCCACACAACCAGCAAAACGACCACCAGATTTCAATAGACGACACACATAATATGGGTGCCCACAACGACCAACAGCACCTCAGCTGTAGAACTACACGCCGCGCTGGACAGCAACAACACGACGAGGAAAATACACTGCCTAAAATTACGTCAACGACCAAGGCAGGTAACCGGAACATCAACGGCCACAAGGCAGAAGATACCGCTGGTGAACTTCCATAACAGGGAATAAATTAAGTTAAATTTCACAGGAAGACGGCTGGAATCTTAGCCGACTTAAATACACACACGTTGTTACTCGTGGGACTCTCCCAAAAGCGACAACCAGGATCAAACGAAAAAATGTAAACAGTTGAAAGTCGATAGTAAGTTAAGTGAGGACTCAACTTTCATGTCCAAGACCGGCGGGGGACGAACTTCGTAGCACTCGCAAGCAGCACCTCACACTCCCACCATGCGTGCACGCCGCCAGAGGCTCCCGCCCAACTATGTCGCGACTGCACTGCTGGTGCGTCTCCCACTCACTCACTACTCGACAAACGACGACCCGGAAATACTATCGGTCGCTCCAAAGATGGTACGACAGTGCGCTTATCGATACGCGCTGCTGCTGATACTCACGGGTAAGTAAGGCAGGAAGTTAGTGACGCCAGTAAATGAAATTAAAAACGAGGCGGCACTACCGTAATAGAAGATGATAAACAATTAATGGGATGAACACGAGCCATGCACGGCTCACTATCTTTATCTCGCACTAGTTTCGGGACTCTGTGTACTTGAGGTACTCTGGCGCAGCTAGTTAAAAGGCCGAGCTCGGTGGCGCTAGAGAGAGTGAGACCAGGGCCTCGGATGGATATACTGAGTGCAGGAGCCTGGTGTGCGCGTGGCACGACCGGAGAGTGTACTCTCTTCCCTGCTGAGAGTAGTGGTGGAGCCATCGAGCGACTAGCAACACGTTGGGAAGTGTTTTGTGTGGACTCGTGATCGTATGTCTCGGTATAGGGCTCTGCAAGGCGGAATGGAAAACACATCGTCTCCGCATCTGTACTCAGCGTGTGTTAGCTTGTCTTAGTTCGACGATCAGATCCCGGTTCCCAGCAAACAGAATTGCTGTTTGTTCCCCTGAAGGCACCACTCAAGAGTGCAGCTTGTAAAGCAATTATTTGCGACAGTGGGCGGAATGTGGCCCGATCTGCTGAAATCTGTGGTCCCGGTCGCCTACGGTGGACTGGTGGCCGAGCGGTGACCTCTCCAGTTATCAGGATGCTAGGAAATGACTGTGGACGAGTCAGAAACGTCAAAGAAACATTATTAATTCATAACACCTTTATTCCTGCCGAGTACAATGTGGCTTGGTGATATCAATGACCTTCCCCGAGTCCCCGCTGACCCGTAGCGATGACACCAGCTCCGGGCCGCAGTCTTGCTAGCGCAGCGCCGCGTGCTGTGATGTAGCGAAGGAATGTCCTTACTTCGTAGTTCGGCTGCGCGTGGCTGGTGGCGCCCGGGTGGCCGGGTCACCGTCTGTCTTGGCTGCGGACAGACGGCCGCCGCGCGTGGGAGACTCCGGGTTGGAGTCCCGGCGCTGTCGGCACGAGAAGCATTCTCGTAGTGTACCCCCCCCCCCCCCCCCCGGGTCTTCTTCCCTGCTCCTCCTGGTGGCTCGCCCGCGGTGGACGGGCGGAACGGGCTGCAGTCCTCCAGCGTCGTCGGCTCACCCAGTTGTGACGGCGGATTCACAGGGCCTAAGCCCCACACGATCTCGATGATGGCTCACTGATGTGGTCAGCATTGGCAGCGAACGAGTCTGCCGCGATGTCTGCTAATCCTGGGTTGATGATTGACCGCGGCAGCAGAGAGGACCAGAGCTGGTACTGTCCCCTCACGTCTGCTGCTGGATGGGCCGCCCTTACTGCAACATCTCCTTAATAAAGATTAACATGTCGATCACCGAGCTGAGAGCTACGCAGCGACCCAGTGCACATCTAACAGCAAGTCTAACTGCGAGTGCCTTGTTGCTATCAAAGCTGGCGTATTTAAAGGAAGCACGAGCGACGTTCTGACGTCATGCTCGTTTGTAATGAGCGCATTCGTTCCACTTATACTGCTGATTCATTTGTCGTACTCGCCCCTTAGTTGTTCTTGCGACAGAGTTACGTGTTGTTACCGCAGACTTAAGCGAAGTTGTGAAATGCAGTACAGCTGACGCTATACCTCTGTCTTGCACTCTACGAACGTCTCCGTCTAACACAAACCCACGTGCTAACCAATTCTCTCTCGCCTGTTGTGTGTAACCAGGCCATTGCCCCTGCGTGACGACACATTCTATACACGTGCAATCCTCTTACCTCTTGGCTAACGTACTGCCTCTGGCTCTCGGCATAGGCAACGAAACTTTGACAATATTCCACGTTTCTAACTCTTTACTATTTCGTGACACTACAAAATATAGGAACAGAATTACTACACTAACAGAGAAGGACACCTTTAGAGTCTGAGTATTGCTAAGCCCTTACCCTGTTCTAAATATGCGCTTCATAGCAAACCTGTATGAGGATCACCATTCTGGTTACCAAATGTATTCTCTTTTTAGTGGCGTGATTGTTTTCGTTGTCTGCATCGTAACTTGATGGAAAGACCACTCATTAATCTTAAAAAGGCAGCCAAGTGACAGGTACTGTTTAATAACGTTTGAATTTGCAAATTGTTACTATTGTTCAGTTTTGTGAATAAACTCGATTTACTATGGAGAGTAAAATGTGGTCTTAGCCATTGGTTGTTGGTGACGTGTTATTTGTAACTCCTGTAGGTGTTCGATGCAACTGTTGATGAATCCACTGATAGCGCACAAGGTACTTGAGGCTATTTAATTGAATATTATACTTAATTATGAACTCCTTTTCTTATTAATTAATAGACTCTTGGTGACTTAAATTGTTTGTTTGAAATTAAATGAAGTAAGCATCAGCTAATTATGCCAAGCCATGGTGGTTTTACATACTAAAAGATTATATATTCACTCAGGTTTCATGGTTATTTTAAGTGCTTAACAGCTCTTATGATGCAGAAACTGTTACTACGTGCTGAATCTTGGACTATTAAATTGATGTAAGGCCCAGTTGCCAGTCATAGGGGTGGCATGGATAAAAGATGTGAGCAGGGGACTTTATATAGCGGTAATTCTGCCACTTAAACGGCCTCATTTTGCATACGAGGTGCCTTACTTCCCCTTACTGTAAAAGTGACTGGCCTACTTTTGAGATTTCATTGCTTATCTTTCAAGTACTTTTATTATTTTTAATTTTGGTGTTTGGATTCACTGCCAATTTTTAATTAAATTTAAAAGGTTACATAAACTTTCATCTCTTTGTAGCAGAAGTGAATAAATGCAGTAATATAACGTCGTGTGACTGGGCCTCCCGTCGGGTAGACCGTTCACCGGGTGCAAGTCTTTCGATTTGATGCCACTTCGGCGACTTTCGTGTCGATGGGGATGAAATAATGATGATTAGGACAACACAACAGACAGCCCTTGAGCGGAGAAAATCTCCAACCCAGCCGGGAATCGAACCCGGGCCCTTAGGGTGACAGTCTGTCGCGCTGACCACTCAGCTACCGGGAGCGGACAATAAATGCAGTGCCTAAATTGCAAGAGATTTTTGGAAGTTATAATATTAAAATTCATGTCCTTTGATGTTTAGTAGAATAAATAGGTTCTTTGAAAATAGCACTTAAAAGTTTCTTGTCCCCACACTCTCCTACTCTACAAACTTATAACTGTCCTTTTGGTCCACACTGATTAAAATTTATCTGCTTAGAAGTTTGTTAAATCATATGCTGTAGGTACGGGACCAATGAATATATGAAGATTATTACAGACCACCTGCACCCTTACACCCTTGATTTCTTTCCTGGCGGCGATGGTATGCTCCAGCATGATAAGTCATGTCACAATGCCAGAATTGTGCTATAGTGGTTTGAAGAGTATGGTAATGAACTCGCCTTGATGTCTTGGCTACCGATTCGCCTGATATGAACACAATGGAACTCATCTGCGACGTCCAACTCTGTGCCTACTATCACCGCTCGTAATTTACTTGAATTGCAACGCCTCTGTGTAGGCATCTAGTGGCACATACATCAAGAGAACTACCAGTGACTTATTGAATCCATGCTACGTAGAATCGACGTTGTATTGCATTGCAGGGGTAAACCAAGATGCTACTAAGGAGGAGGTCATAATGTTTTGAGCCATGAGTGTACGTGCTTTAAGAAGGAGAGGCAGTAGTGTCATACACAGCCACCACTCCACCCCTACCTCTTTCTCATCACGTACGCCTACATCTTGTCTTGCATAGACTTGTGTACCCTGCTAGGGTTTGTTTTTTACAGAAAAAAACACATTCAATCAGCACAGCGTTAGGTTTCTATTTCAACGATTTCATTAACAGTTACAAAGGGTTTACCTGTTTATAGCTTGAAACAGTCATACATTTTCACAACGTATACGTAAGATGATACAGCAAGCAGCTTATTGTACGGTGGTCTGACGATGATCATAGATCAAAATCAGCCAGATGCGGATACATGAATACCACTCTAAACTAATGAAAAAAGGTTTGCACCTTTTCCATGGCTTGCTTAGCTTGTGTAGTTTTTTGACTGTTCTGTAATTGTAGAGAATAAAAGAAACAATTCTACGCTTTCTGTCTCACTGTTTTTATTCACGGCTATGTCGCATCATGTGGAATTGTGCAAACACTCCACTCACCACGTGAACACCTTCCTCTAGCAGACAGGAATCAACTCCGTGGAAGGATTTGCAGTCTCTGCTTGCATGAATCACACTGGATTATTTCAGAAGGGCCGCCGTCGAAGAGAAGGGCATGCTTGGTCAGTAATGTCTCGGAAACCCTGTGAACAGCATGCTAAGAAGGACTGAAAGATGTGAAACGTCCCCTTTGAACAATTATACAAGACTGTGCTGAAACTGACATACAATATTTTTAGCGCAACGCAATCTGACTTTCAAAAATCCCTACAAAAGAATGGCCCTGACTAACATTAACCTATACGTTTCACAAATCACTTACCTCACAAAAATCTTGGTTACTCGAACTACTGCAATACAGCGAGCGCCACTACTGCCAGCTAAATAAAAGATTCAAACTACGGAAGGCACTAACTACTGATAGGGATAGTTAGCAAATGAAAGATATTAATAGAGAACAACCAATGTATTTACCTTAATAGTCATAATATATATAGCAGTTCATGACAAATTACAAAACTCCGCCATCTCTCTCCCCACATCCACCACCGCTGGCGGCTCACCTCCAAATGCGCAACGCTACGCGCTGTTCACATCCAGCTGCCGCTGCCCAACACTACAATGGCAGACAACAATGCAAACTAGCCACAGACTGCACACAGCACAGCCAGTGATTTTCATACAGAGAGCGCTACGTGGCGGTGGCGTTACCAATATAAGAACCTAAACAGCCTACTTACAGATGTTACAGTACACGGGGAACAGCATCGCGGTACTAAAGGTTACGCAGCAGCAGATTGTGATTTCACTAACGAACCTAGGTTTGTGTGGCCTGGTGGTCTACAGGTTGGAGCGCTAGACCCCGGCCTTGGAGGTCCCGGGTTCGATGCTAACTAGAAGTGGGGATTTTCCTCTGTTGCAGTCCTCCAGGATGGGCCCAGGTCTACTCCGACAATTTTCAGGTTGAGTACACTAGATCTTCCCCGAGGGTGAAGGCGGCCGGGACGATGGGCTCGATTCCACGGCGAGAGAAAGGCTGTACTCTTGCTACGTCGGGACGGAAGCCCAGACACGGAGTGACCGCCGCAGACACTACATTTTTACGAAAATGTCCACTTTCAAAATACTGCCTTTATTTTGGTATTCTTTAATTTTCATTTGTTGCTGTTGTGGTCTTCAGTCCAGAGACTGGTTTGATGCAGCTCTCCATGCTATTCTATCCTGTGCAAGCTTCTTCATCTCCCAGTACCTACTGCAACCTACATCGTTCTGAATTTGTTTAGTGTATTCATCTCTTGGTCTCCCTCTACGATTTTTACCCTCCACGCTACCCTCCAATACTAAATTGGTGATCTCGTGATGCTTCAGAATATGTCCTACCAACCGATCCCTTCTTCCAGTCAAGTTGTGCCACAAACGCCTCTTCTCCCCAATTCTATTCAATACCTCCTCATTAGTTATGTGATCTACCCGTCTAATCTTCAGCATTCTTTTGTGGCACCACATTTCAAAAGTTTCTATTTTCTTCTTGTCCAAACTAGTTATCGTCCATGTTTCACTTCCATACATGGCTACTCTCCATACAAATACTTTTAGAAACTACTTCGTGACACTTAAATCTATACTCGATGTTAACAAATTTCTCGTCTTCAGAAACGCTTTCCTTTCCATTGCCAGTCAACAATTTATATCTTCTCTACTTCGACCATCATCAGTTATCTTGCTCCCCAAACAGCAAAACTCCTTTACTTCTTTAGGTGTCCTATTTCCTAATCTAATTCCCTCAGCATCACCCGAGTTAACTCGACTACATTCAATTATCCTCGTTTTGCTTTTGTTGATGTTCATCTTATATCCTCCTTTCAAGACACTGTTCATTCCGTTTAACTGCTCTTCCAAGTCCTTTGCTGTCTCTGACAGAATTATAATGCCATCGGCGAACCTCAAAGTTTTTATTCCTTCTCCATGGATTTTAATACGTACTCCGAATTTTTCTTTTGTTTCCTTTACAGCTTGCTGAATATACAGATTGAATAACATCGGGGAGCGGCTACAACCCTGTCTCACTCCCTTCCCAACCACTGCTTCCCTTTCGCGCCCCTCTACTCTTATATCTGCCATCTGGTTTCTGTACAAATTGAAAATAGCCTTTCACCCCGTGTATTTTACCCCTGCCAACTTTAGAATTTGAAAGAGAGTATTCCAGTCAACATTGTCAAAAGCTTTCTCTAAGTCTACAAATGCTAGGAACGTAGGTTTGCCTTTCCTTAATCTTTCTTCTAAGATAAGTCGTAAGATCAGTATTGCCTCACGTGTTCCAATATTTCTATGGAATCCAAACTTATCTTCCCCGAGGTCGGCTTCTACCAGGTTTTTCCATTCGTCTGTAAAGAATTCGTGTTAGTATTTTGCAGCTGTGACTTATTAAATTGATAGTTCGATAATTTTCTGTCAACACCTGATTTCTTTGGGATTGGAATTATTATACTTTTCTTGAAGTCTGAGGGTATTTCGCCTGTCTCATACATCTTGCTCACCAGGTGGTAGAGTTTTGTCAGGACTGGCTCTCCCAAGGCTATCAGTAGTTCTAATGGTATTTTGTCTACTACCGGGGCCATGTTTCGACTCAGGTCTTTCAGCGCTCTGTCAAACTATTCACGGAGTGTCATATATCGCATTTCATCTTCATCTACATTCCCTTTCATTCCCATTATATTGTCCCCAAGAACATCGCCCTTGTATAGACCCTCTATATACTCCTTCCACCTTTCTGCTTTCCCTTCTTTGCTTAAAACTCGGTTTCTATCTGAGCTCTTGATATTCATGCAAGTGGTTCTCTTTTCTCCAAAGGTCTCTTTAATTTTCCTGTACGCAGTACCTATCTTACCCCTAGTGATATACTCCTCTACATCCTTACATTTTTCCTCTAGCCATTCCTGCTTAGCCATTTTGCACTTCCTGTCCATCTCATTTTTGAGACGTCTGCATTCCGTTTTGTCTGCTTCATTTACTGCATTTTTGTATTTTCTCCTTTCATCAGTTAAATTCAATATCTCTTCTGTTACCCAAGGATTTCTATTAGCCTTCGTCTTTTTACCTGCTGGATCCTCTGCTGCCTTTACTATTTCATCTCTCAAAGCTACCCATTCTTCTCTTACTGTATTTCTTTTCTCCCATTCTTGTCAATCGTTCCCTAATGCCCTCCCTGAAACTCTCTATAACCTATGGTTGTATCAGTTTATCCCGGTCCCATCTCCTTAAATTCCCCAAGTTTTCATTTATCAGTAAGTTAATTTTTAGGATTTCGAACCTCAATCGGTATAAACGGAACCCGTATAGGATCAATTTGTTCTCCATCTGTCTGTCTGCCTGTCAGTCCGGCAGTTAGAAGCCTTTCTTCTCAGAAACGGGTAGAGGTATCATGTTGAAATTTTTGTCACATACTAAGGTCTACGGCCTCTTGGAGGTGTAAAAAATGTAAGTCTCCAAGTCAGTGAAGTTAAAGATACTACCATATATGTTACATATTTTGATATGCGAAAATTCAGTCACTAAAACCCTTAGATGAAGTGTCCATAAACCTTTCGGGCCTGGTGGCATAGCGGTGAAGCATGTACATGGAAACCGGGAGGTCGCGGGGTCGGTTCTCGATCGAATCACGGGTTTTTCCAGTCTTCGTTGTAGCTTAGTCTTCGCATTTCAACGACGTGAGGAGTCGCCAGAAAGAACACGTGGTTCGGATTCCATTTCACGGTTGGGTGGTTGGAGTGGGTTACGGATGCCCAAGTCGCCGAAGTGTTGTCCATAGAAAGACTTGCAGGAGGCCATTGAACCACGCGTGATTATTGTTATTATTATCTACGTACAGAATTAAGATTGTACAGAACCCTCAGAGCGCAGGTATTACTCGCAGTTGTCCCGATTTCTAGATACATAAAGCTAATTCTTTCTTTCCTTTCTCCACTTGAATTCAGACCCATATACTCTCTACGACAGGTAGATAATGGAAAGCTTTTTCGGGCACTTTATACGACAATAATAGTTCTGATACATTATCTCAGTTAATGAGTTCTCCTTTGATGAGACTTTTTTTTAAGTGCCATGTTGGTTCGCCTGTTCACAGACCCATGTGTCTACACCAAAAAATTTTGTTCAGTTACTGCACTGACAGTAAAATATTATAGTAGTCGAGTATTACCCGCTTCTCCAATTTAGATACGTTCGTCGTGTGTAATGTAGCGTTTAAGGTTGTTCATTTGTTTCTATTTCACGATACCGGCAGTACATGAAAACTTGTTTCCACGTTACACATGTTTACACATCAAGATTAACTAAATTCTTATCCTGTGTGTCTATTATTGTTATTTATCTTTGGTTGTTATCGTCTTCGCTAGTGTTTTTTTCAGGTTTGAATTTCATTGTTCGATGTTTTATTGATTTCGTTTAATGAGGTATTTACATGGTACATCATTTGATGAGAAGTATAACTGAAATTTATGTTTTCAAGATTAAGTTGCTTTTGCTGATGTTTCTGCTTTTTTTGTAAGATCTAGAGAAGTTAACTTGCCATTTCTCTATCTTTTTTAGGTACGTCTGTCACACTGAGCTGCACGCTTTCAGGTAAATATTATTTATTTTCTTTTAGAGATCGTGAATTGACTGGTTTTGCATAATACTACTGTTGTTAGAGAATTAAACCCACATTTAAAGACCAAGAAAAGACTAGCATTTATATAAAATCCAGTCTAAAGCACAGAGAATTAATCTTACACATAAATTGATCATTTATCTGATAGGAGTATCAGATCGACAAACGATTTTTTATTTGGAAAGGAGCGGCAGATGGTAACGTTTTACTGTGTTTTAGGTAAATATAACATGATCTCTGTGTTCGCCGCAACCACACTGGGTGACGAAAAAACCATATATTGTGGTGTGACACGAAAAGCGACAGTTTGCGTGTCAGAAACGTAAGCAATTACCTGCATGACTCTTCGTCCGGTATTTACGACTATCCGTGTAACACAGCGAGTTAGAATGCCATGCAAACTGTGTTTAATCACTGGACATCGAATTTCGCATTGATGTCCACTAATTTTATTTCTCCTTTACATCATGCATCTTTATTTGAAGTTTGTGACGACTGCATATAATACATATCTCCAATGAAAGATTCTTTGTAAAGATATACATGGCATGCCTATAGATTCTTGGATACTTATTAGAGTAAAGCTTTTTCATTCTGAGTGTACGGAAAACTGAACAATAATAAAGAACTTATTTAATTAATTCTATTCCTCCTCAAGAATGGCAGACTGGTGCAGTGTGTTTTGACTCTGTACGATATCTTGTTGCACTACCAGTACATAACTTGCTTCTCATTTTAATCCATAGTTGGATTAAGTTCTAGCAAGGCTTTTGAGTGATATATAGTGACTCCTGCATTTTTGATTTTTGCAAAAGTTTTCCTTAATTCACCTGACTTCTTTCGTAGTATTTCTATTTCATTCGATTCATAGTCACGAGTCAGAAAAGAAACGTCTTATACTGGGTGAAGAAAGTACAATACATTGTGATGAGACGCTTTCTAGGCACCAAATAAAGCGTGTTCCATTCGTACGGTAGATGCAAAAGTGGTTTCAAGGTAATAGAGCATCTTCCCGTTTTGTGACAGCGTCGATTCTGTGAAATTCAGTATCCCAAAAACGACTGTTCATTTTCTTGTAAGTAATTTCAATCTGATAATTAAAAAAGACATTTTTTATCGAAACCTGCTATAATGTTACGATTTATTTTCACTTCAAGAAAAAACAGAAAGCTACATTCTCTTGACATATTTGAGAACAACGGCCTGAATTCCGACGATGACTTTCAAAATGCTGCATCCAGCAACGAGCCCCTATCTTGCAGACCCCTAGTTCTACATCTATATTTTATAACTACTCTGCAATAGAGACCTTAAGTGCTTAGCAGAGTGCGCATGGAAGCGCTTTTATATTATTTTTCTACCATTCCACTTTCGAATAGCAGCTGAGAAATGAACAGTTGAATCTTTCCGTAAGGATCCCATACAGCGCATCAACGCTGTAGAAGAGGACAGGCAAGCGTGGTGTAGGCAATCTCTTTAGCACATTTGTTGCACTTTTTAAGTGTTCTGCCAATTAGTTCCCCATAACATTGTATATGCTATGATTACAATTTAAGTTGTACGCAATTTTAACCCCTAAACATTTAAATTTGTGTGATTTATCGTGTAATGGTAACATTGCATAACTAAAATTTAACCGATATTTTTAAGTTCTCATGCGGATGACCTCACACTTGTTATTTCCAGGATCAGCCACCACTTTTCACGCCATGCAGGTATCTCGCGTGGATCATTTTGTAATTTGCTTAGATCTTCTGATGATTTTACTGGACGACAAACGACGGCATAATCCACAAATAACCTCCTAAATCGTTTATGTAAATTACTGGCGAACGCTTCGCAATTGCAAAATAAGTATTGGAATTGGTGTCCTAATCACTTTCTCTCCCGTCTCACTTCTCATCTCCTTCTTGCCATCTTCCCCACCTCCTGCTCACTATTTCTTCCCCCTGTCTAATGAGTCGGAGGATCATTGGTTTACAGTGTACAGGAGAGCCCTCTCCAGCATGTGTATCTGTGGGGACAGTAGCTTCAACCACGATATTTCGTATACTTTCAGTCTGTAAATGGTTAGGATCAGCAAATGACCCATTCATATCAGTAGTAGTCTAACTGTATTCTAAATATAAGTTGTTTTCTGTTAAAACCTATTGCGAGAAACGAAACCAAACAGCACACTGTTGTATATTCGCTTTTTGTTAAAAATTTTATATACAGGGTGTTCATTTTGATTGAAACACCTTCAAAACTATACATCGGATCAAAAAAAGTTATAATTCGAATTTGTTTTTTTCAGAGGGGGACATCCAATGATACCACACTCGACCCGCCACCCAAACCAGTACGTGGGTGGCGAGGTGAGTGGGAACTTAGAAATATTCAACGGGAACTTATGATTTTTATTGCAGATTACAATTCTACGGCAAAATCTACAGCCGTTATGTCTGAGGCATTTTCTTCGTTTCGCCACCAATGGCGCTGTAATCAGACGAATTATATTTTATGACATGATTCCCTGTGACCCTTGAATATCCAACGATATGTGGGATCCCATCTCCGTGCTGCGAGGATAGGACAAGCCAGTGTTTCATAACTTCTAATTGGAAACCCCATTCTCAACGTTGTATTCCTCCGACATATCGAACAAAGGACTACTCGACGCCCCACGGTGGCCTTGTTGCCAGCTACGACGTATCGCAACAGACCGCATAACACCGAGACCGGAGCTCACATATCATATAGCGCCTCTAAACATTACAATAATTGCCTGCACGCCTTCCGGTCATTTGGAGAACAGATGTGCAAATAGACAATGAATGTTGCAGTCCAGGAAGAAAACAATGAAATGATCCTGATTTACAAAGAATGTAGGAGAAATGTAGAGGCCGCCGTTGCCTTTTATGCCAAGCGTTTTCAGAGAAATTTCGCTCTCGTTCGTTTTTTACAAGATTGTGAACACCTTTATATCTGATAGCAACGTACAGACCGGCAAAAGAAAACGAATGAAACGTGTTACAGGAGAAGCTAATGAAATGGTTGTACTTGCGGCAGAGCACCACGACCCACGGATAAGCGTCCGGCAATCACCCTGCAATTCTGTATGTCCGTAGGTAGTATTGTCACAAAACTGCATCGTTATAAGTGTCACCCATGCCGCGTATCACTCAATGAAGAACATGGTCCCGGCTACCATAACAGGGTAGTGTTTTGTGAATGGGCACCTCAAAAAATTCAAACAACCCCACGTTCTTCGCCGAGGTACTATTTTCCGATGAGGCTACATTAAGAAACCACCGTAGCGTTAACCAGCATACATGCATTGCTGGAGCGCAGTCATTCCCCCTGGTTACGGCAAGTTGACCATCAGCGTCCTTGGACGGTTAACGTAGGGTGTGGCATCATGGGGAACAAACTCATTGGTCTATATTTTATCGACGGAACGTTGAATGGACGCAAATATCGAACGTTTTGGAGTCAGGCACTAACAGTATTACTGCAGGATGTTGCCATGGACGTTCGACAACGTACGTGGTTTCAGTAAGTCGGATGCGCAGCGCACAACGTAAAGGAAGGATGGGAGGTATTAGTCTGCGTTTACACTGGCCGGTGGATCGGCAGAGGTGCCACTCCCCCCCTCCCCTATTAGTTGGCCCGTTAGGTTGCCGGATTTATTTCCGTGGGAATAATTAAAAGATAAGGTATGCCGGCAAGCACCAACATACCGTGAAGACATGGTCGAGCGCGCCAGGAACGCCTGTGCTGACATTCCCGTAGATATGCTTCTGTCATGTGTACAGTCATTTGGAAAGCAGATCACTAAGTGTCTTGAAGGTGGCATTACTACTTTTGAACACTTTATCCTAATTGGAAAAGCAGAGTAGCATTCACGGCCACAGTGGCGCGTCGGCTAGTCCCCTTTTCGATGTGTCGGAGGTATACAACATTGCGAATGGGGTTTCCAGTCAGAAGTTACGAAATACTGGCCTGTCCTACCCTCGCAAAATGGTGTTGGGGTCTACGTACCATTGGATATTTAACTTTCATTGAATAGCATGTAGTAAGTTACGATTGAGTGTGCATTTCTATTCCTGCGATTACAGCTCCATCTGTGGCGAAACTTAGAAAATGGTTCAGACAAAACATATTTAGATTTTGACGAAGAATCGTAATCTGCAATAGAAAAATGGGGGCTCCCACTGAGGATTTCAAAGTTACCGCCCCCGCCACGAACTCACGTGATGGGGTGGCTCGTTAGTATGGTATCATTGGATGTCTCCCTCTGAGACAAACAAATTGGAATTAACTTGTTTTGATCCGATGTCTAGTTTTCGAGACATTTCAGTAACTCCAGTTAAAATGGACAAAGCATATTTAGCGCAGAGACACTCTGGCTAATGACCTGCTATCGTAGTTAGTACAACTTCACAGCACAGCTCAGCATTTACATTCTCACAATCGGTTTTAACGAAAGCCTATATGTTGTTGTTAAAAAAATTATACCCTATATCCATCTGTGTGTTTATAAGAGTAGCGTGTAAAAATCTGAGGTACATTGGCCAAGAAAATTTCGAATTTTTTGGTGACAACTTTAATCAACGACTTGTCTTTCTTTTGTCGTAGGTTACAAATGAACACCATTAAGCCTCTAACACTTCCTTAGGGAACGTCAGACATAACTTTCGTTTCACTAGACGACTTCTTGTCAATTACTACGAACTATCACCTTTCTAAAAGGAAATCACCATGTACTGAGGCGATACTCATAGGTACTCAATTTGAATAGAAGCCATTTGTGCGGAACAATATCAAATTTTTATAAAAATATAGAAGCAGGTTGAGATCGCCCGTTATAGCACTCGATACATCGTGCCAATGAAGTGCCATTTGTAGTCACAGGCTGAACTGAACAGTCTTCGCTAGATTCATCGGAACTGAAACAAGTTTTTTTTTTACTTGTAACATAAATGGAAACATTTCAGAAAGAGACACGGACAGCTGCCTAAGAAGTTTCTTGAAAACTGGAAGAACCTCAACTCTGAGTTCATTGTGTTGGCACATTTTCACTGAATTAAAACAAGGTTTGTTCGTTAGTATGAAAGTACACCTATTCATGTTTCACCTATTTTCCTAAAACACTTGGTGATATGAGGAGGAGGAAGAATGGTTCAATTACAGTGTTACGGAGCTGGAACACAGGTGCAAGGCACGTGGCCAGTCAACTCGATTGCTGACTGCTACTGGTATTACGTAGAGATCTGCGCACGTTGTTCACAGGAAGACTTCCGAAAGAAGTTCGGGGGAGAAACAAAAATGAAACAGAAAGATTTTAAAGGTAGTCAAAATCTGAGTCTTGAAGCGTAGTATTTGTCTTAATTATAGCTACCTTTTTAGATAACTGTACGCCAACCGGTTTAATACAACAAGAGGTACTCTTCAGTACTTTGTGAATGACTTGTGAATAATTCTTCATGCTAGTGCAAAAGTGTGTTTACATTTGAAATGAGTATATGGAATTGAACTCGAAACAGTTTAAATTTTAAACTCTTTTTTCAATGACACGTATTTTACATGTGTTCCATGTGTTATCAAAAACAGCCGCAAAAAGTTAATAAACAAATTTTCTCTTTTTAGAAATAATTTTGGAGTCCGATATAAAACAGCATATTGTATTAAATTCTCCTAATTTATTGCCCTTCTCACAATGGTCCATTCAGTGTCATACTGAAACAACCATCTGACGTTATAAATACTACGAAAGAACAATCATTTCACGTTACACTTGAATCAGCAAGTTATCTTATTTGTGATACTAAAACCACTGTCCACGCCTGTAATGCGAGCGATATTTTACGAATAACCGTTCAGAGGAAATAATGTGGCTGCAAAAAGATAAACAAAAGAAAACAGCAAGAAGCACTTGTGGAATACTGTCATCGCATAACAGTGTGGCCAGGCTAAAAACAATACTTTAACCAATCGCTCAGGGTGGGAGCAGGGGTTTGTATACAGCCAGTTGCTTGAATACCAGAACAGTTTTCCATTTCCATGTCATAAGACGCACAAACAAACACCGAAATATAAATAACAGACCTACAGATTAAGAAACTCATTTCTCAGTTCCAGGCAAACATTTCATACCGTTAGAGCCAATGCTTGTGCTAATAATTTCTTGATGTCTGCCTTTCTTTCGTCGTCTTGTCTACTGCATCGTCTTAGTAATGGTCGGATAGCTATTGGCGCCGTCGAAAATGTGCACTACATCGTATTTTGTATATTATGATTACTAGAAGCCTGTTAGGCTATCAGCGAGTCAAGTTCAGAAAACGTCGTTGCCCCTGTTAAACCCTCAGTCCCTTCCATTTTATCTATATTTATGGAATTAGCATGCTGTGACAATCCAACATTCCAGAGGCGTTAGCTACACTTTAGTTCGGAGGAAGGTCTTTATTTATCCTTCCAATTTGCATCGTCAAGTCTCTATTTGTAGTTTTCAGAACGTGGACTACAAAAATTTGCATTAACTGTGCCAGTAGTTTCACTTTAGTAGCTGATTTTTTTTCTTCTTTGCCATGAATATCGCACAGCGTGGGACGAAGGCAGAAGCCGGGGAGGAGGTTGTTATTTTGTGTATTTTTGTCACTCTTCTCAGGAAGCCCTGTTCTCTCGCTGCCGCCTTCCTCTGCCACCCGGGAGGGCATCCCAATAGGTGCTTCTCGCTTCCTGCATCTGTCGACGCCAGCGGCAGAACTTTAAAGTAAACGAGTATTTCTCAGCGCTCCTCGCCAACGGGTCGGCAACGGTATTGGAATACTTGCGACTGCACACTGCTGTCTCTAGCAGGAGAATATGCTGCGTGCAAGTGACGCAGAATACAATGAGTTCTCGCTGCATTTCAGTTTGTCTGTACTAATTCAATACTTTTTTATTCTTTTCGTTAACGAATGGGTCTAAAAAAGATTTGTAAAGCAAATTTCCACTGAAGTCCATTTTACATCCAATTCAATTAAGTTGTACAGGGCTATTACAAATGATTGAAGCGATTTCATAAATTCACTGTAGCTCCATTCATTGACATATGGTCACGACACACTACAGATACGTAGAAAAACTCATAAAGTTTTGTTCGGCTGAAGCCGCACTTCAGGTTTGTGCCGCCAGAGCGCTCGAGAGCGCAGTGAGACAAAATGGCGACAGGAGCCGAGAAAGCGTATGTCGTGCTTGAAATGCACTCACATCAGTCAGTCATAACAGTGCAACGACACTTCAGGACGAAGTTCAACAAAGATCCACCAACTGCTAACTCCATTCGGCGATGGTATGCGCAGTTTAAAGCTTCTGGATGCCTCTGTAAGGGGAAATCAACGGGTCGGCCTGCAGTGAGCGAAGAAACGGTTGAACGCGTGCGGGCAAGTTTCACGCGCAGCCCGCGGAAGTCGACGAATAAAGCAAGCAGGGAGTTAAACGTACCACAGCCGACGGCTTGGAAAATCTTACGGAAAAGGCTAAAGCAGAAGCCTTACCGTTTACAATTGCTACAAGCCCTGACACCCGATGACGAAGTCAAACGCTTTGAATTTTCGGCGCAGTTGCAACAGCTCATGGAAGAGGATGCGTTCAGTGCGAAACTTGTTTTCAGTGATGAAGCAACATTTTTTCTTAATGGTGAAGTAAACAGACACAATGTGCGAATCCGGGCGGTAGAGAATCCTCACGCATTCGTGCAGCAAATTCGCAATTCACCAAAAGTTAACGTGTTTTGTGCAATCTCACGGTTTAAAGTTTACGGCCCCTCTTTCTTCTGCAAAAAAAAAAAAAAAGTTACAGGACACGTGTATCTGGACATGCTGGAAAATTGGCTCATGCCACAACTGGAGACCGACAGCGCTGACTTCATCTTCCAACAGGATGGTGCTCCACCGCACTTCCATCATGATGTTCGGCATTTCTTAAACAGGAGATTGGAAAACCGATGGATCGGTCGTGGTGGAGATCATGATCAGCAATTCATGTCATGGCCTCCACACTCTCCCGACTTAACCCCATGCGATTTCTTTCTGTGGGGTTATGTGAAAGATTCAGTGTTTAAACCTCCTCTACCAAGAACCGTGCCAGAACTGCGAGCTCGCATCAACGATGCTTTCGAACTCATTGATGGGGACATGCTGCGCCGATTGTGGGAGGAACTTGATTATCGGCTTGATGTCTGCCGAATCACTAAAGGGGCACATATCGAACATTTGTGAATGCCTAAAAAAATTTTTTGAGTTTTTGTATGTGTGTGCAAAGCATTGTGAAAATATCTCAAATAATAAAGTTATTGAAGAGCTGTGAAATCGCTTCAATCATTTGTAATAACCCTGTATTACACCACTGTCCATTAAAATGTGCTACACCACGAAGATGACGTACTACAGACGCGAAATTTAACCGACAGGAAGAAGATGCTGTGATATGCAAATGATTAGCTTTTCGGAGCATTCACATAAGGTTTGCGGCGGTGGTGACGCCTACGACGTGCTCACATAAGAAAAGTTTCCAACCGATTTCTCATACACAAACAGCAGTTGAGCGGCAATGCCTGGTGAAAGGTTATTGTGATGCTTCGTGTAAGAAGGAGAAACGCGTACCATCACGTTTCCGAATTCGATAAAGGTCGGATTGTAGCCTATCGCGATTGCGGTTTATCGTATCGCGACATTGCTGCTCGCGTTGGTCGAGATTCAATGACTGTTAGCAGAATATGGAATCGGTGGATTCAGGAGCGTAATACGGAACGCCGTGGTGGATTCCAACGGCCTCGTATCACTAGCAGTCGAGATGACAGGGATCTTATCCGCATGGCTGTAACGGATCGTGCAGCCACGTCTCGATCCCTGAGTCAACAGATGGGGACGTTCGCAAGACAACAACCATCTGCACGAACAGTTCGACGACATTTGCAGCAGCATGAACTATCTGCCGAGACCATGGCTGCGGTTACCCTTGACGGTGCATCCCAGACAGGAGCGTCTGCGATGGTGTACTCGACGACGAACCTGGGTGCACGAATGGCAAAACGTCATTTTTTCGGATGAATCCAGGTTCTGTTTACAGCATCATGATGGTAGCATCCGTGCTTGGCGACATCCCGGTGAACGCACATTGGTAGCGTGTATTCGTCATCCCCATACTGACGTATCACCCGGCGTGATGCTATGGGGTGCCATTGGTTACACGTCTCGGTCACCTCTTGATCGCATTGTCGGCACTTTCAACAGTGGACGCTACATTTCAGATGTGTTACGACCCGTGGCTCTACTCTTCATTCGATACCTGCGAAACCCTACATTTCAGGAGGATAATGCACGACCGCATGTTGCACGTCCTGTGCGGGCCTTTCTGGATACAGAAAATGTTCGACTGCTGCCCTGGCCAGCACATTCTCCAGATCTCTCACCAATTGAAGACGTCTGGTCAATGGTGGCCGAGCAACAAACTCGTCACAATACGCCAGTCACTACTCTTGATGAACTGTGGTATCTTGTTTAAGCTGCATGGGCAGCTGTACCTGTACACGCCATCCAAGCTCTATTTGACTCAATGCTCAGGCGTATCAAGGCTGTTATTACGGCAGAGGTGGTTGTTCTGGGTACTTTGGTTCAAATGGCTCTGAGCACTATGGGACTTAACATCTGTGGTCATCAGTCCCCTAGAACTCAGAACTACTTAAACCTAACTAACCTAAGGACATCACGACACATCCATGCCCGAGGCAAGATTCGAACCTGCAACCGGAGCGGTCACGCAGTTCCAGACTGAAGCGCCAGAACCGCACGGCCACACCGGCCGGCGTTCTGGGTACTGATTTCTCAGGATCTATGCACCCAAATTGCGTGAAAATGTAATCACATGTCAGTTCTAGTATAATATATTTGTCCAATGAATACCCGTTTATCATCTGCATTTCTTCTTGGTGTAGCAATTTTTTATGGCCAGTAGTGTAACGTATTATTCAGTAATGATCAATAAATACCCATCATTGTGAGTGTTAATTATTTCAGTAAGCAAGTCATCTGACGAATGAAGATTTCACTTGAAACTTGGAAGTCAGTTAAGAAACACTTAGGTACGAAAACACGTTGTTCATACGATAGAGCCTTTTCACTTCTAGAACCTGAAAACTAAAGAGAGACCACTGTCGCTGTTCTGTAATTCATGTCAAATTCGAATTTTCCATTTCATCGCCACTGGGATCATTTCAGAACACGAACATTCCGAGAATATGACTTGAATAATAGCCAAACATTCCTGTCTCGTACATACTCCCACAGTTTCGGCTTATCTTTTGAATAAACCTCTGTGTGTCCCTATGACAGTGTATTAGATGGTAACAATCTTTCACGTATAAAACTTCCTGGTAACTAAAACGCGTCAGATTTCAAAACGATTCTTATCTTGGGGGCCGTACTATCCTACAAGCCTCAAGCGAAAAATCATTCTGCTCGCTTGCGGAACACAAAAATCATGACGTTGTCAGTGAACGATATTCGCTATGCGTTGAAGAATCGATCGAGGGAGCATACGTGCAACATATTCACTGTGTTTGAAAATGGGAATTGAGGGTTTTAAGTCTATAAAAATTACATCTTCATTGTTGTAACCACTGTAATCGTTTTATGACGAATTGAAATATAATATTTTTTAGATTATGTGAAGAATCAGAAAAACAGACAACTAAAATTAAAAAGAAAAAAAAAAAACAAATAGCGCAAAGGATGATGAAACTAGAGGCTGGCAACTATGACGAGCCAAAAACGAAAAGACAACTCTGGTAAGCCTGCTTCGTCACTGCCAAAACCCTACGAAAAAATAATGGTAGTAACTAGAAAAAAGCTTTAAGTGGAACAGTTCATCGCTATGATACGCCATTTTCCAAGTGGTGAAAAATAGGATGCCAAAGATATATGAAGAAGTATGCTTCACACTGATTAGATGATAATAATAAAAATTACTTAAAGACTAAGATTATAGCAGAACAGAGAATAAAAATCCGTTGAACACCAAACATGCGGAAGACACAGTGAACTTAACTTGCTGTTCACAATCCGAAATTTTGTCGGACCACGGCAGTATTGTAAGGAATCGTCGTATTCATCCTATTTGAGGTGGTATGTTCTCGCCTTCCTAGAATATTTGAACTGAAGTAAAGAGGCAGCTAGAGAGAGGCCTGGAATTTAACGTGAGCTTTTAACTAATGTGGAACTTGGCATTTTGCACATATGAAATTGTCGGTATGCCTCTGTGTGGGCTCTAATCTCTCTGATTTTATCCTCATGGTCTCTTCGAGAGATATACGTAGGAGGGAGCAATATACTGCTTGACTCTTCGGTGAAGGTATGTTCTCGAAACTTTAACAAAAGCCCGTACCGAGCTACTGAGCGTCTCTCCTGCATAGTCTTCCACTGGAGTTTATCTATCATCTCCGTAACGCTTTCGCGATTACTAAATGATCCTGTAACGAAGCGCGCTGCTCTCCGTTGGATCTTCTCTATCTCTTCTATCAACCCTATCTGGTACGGATCCCACACTGCTGAGCAGTATTCAAGCAGTGGGCGAACAAGCGTACTGTAACCTACTTCCTTTGTTTTCGGATTGCATTTCCTTAGAATTCTTCCAATGAATCTCAGTCTGGCATCTGCTTTACCGACGATCAACTTTATATGATCATCACTCCTAATGCATACTCCCAGATAATTTATGGAATTAGCTGCTTCCAGTTGCTGACCTGCTATTTTGTAGCTAAATGATAAGGGATCTATCTTTCTATGTATTCGCAGCACATAACACTTGTCTACATTGAGATTCAATTGCCATTCCCTGCACCATGCGTCAATTCGCTGCAGATCCTCCTGCATTTCAGTACAATTTTCCGTTGTTACAACCTCTCGATACACCACAGCATCATCTGCAAAAAGCCTCAGTGAACTTCCGATGTCATCCACCAGGTCATTTATGTATATTGTGAATAGCAGCGGTCCTATGACACTCCGCTGCGGCACACCTGAAATCACTCTTACTTCGGAAGACTTCTCCATTGAGAATGACATGCTGCGTTCTGTTATCTAGGAACTCCTCAATCCAATCACACAATTGGTCTGATAGTCCATATGCTCTTACTTTGTTTATTAAACGACTGTGGGGAACTGTATCGAACGCCCTGCGGAAGTCAAGAAACACAGCATCTACCTGTGAACCCGTGTCTATGGCCCTCTGAGTCTCGTGGACGAATAGCGCGAGCTCGGTTTCACATGACCGTCTTTTTCGAAACCCATGCTGATTCCTACAGAGTAGATTTCTAGTATCCAGAAAAGTCATTATACTCGAACATAATAAGTGTTCCAAATTCTACAAGTGATCGACGTTAGAGATATAGGTCTATAGTTCTGCACATTCTTGAAAACGGGGATGACCTGTGCCCTTTTCCAATCCTTTGGAACGCTACGCTCTTCTAGAGACCTACGGTACACCGCTGCAAGAAGGGGGGCAAGTTCCTTCGCGTACTCTGTGTAAAATCGAACTAGTATCCCATCAGGTCCAGAGGCCTTTCCTCTTTTGAGCGATTTTAATTGTTTCTCTATCCCTCTGTCGTCTGTTTCGATATCTACCATTTTGTCATCTGTGCGACAATCTAGAGAAGGAACTACAGTGCAGTCTTCCTCTGTGAAACAACTTTGGAAAAACACATTTAGTATTTCGGCCTTTAGTCTGTCATCCTCAGTTTCAGTACCATTTTGGCCACAGATGTCTGGAAATTTTGTTTTGATCCACCTACCGCTTTGACATAAGACCAAAATTTCTTAGGATTTTCTGCCAAGTCAGTACATAGAACTTTACTTTCGAATTCATTGAACGCCTGTCGCATAGCCCTCCTCACACTACACTTCGCTTCGCGTAATTTTTGTTTGTCTGCAAGGCTTTGGCTATGTTTATGTTTGCTGTGAAGTTCCCTTTGCTTTTGCAGCAGTTTTCTAACTCGGTTGTTGTACCACGGTGGCTCTTTTCCATCTCTTACAATCTTGCTTGGCACATACTCATCTAACGCATAATGTACGATGGTTTTGAACTTCGTCCACTGATCCTCAACACTATCTGTACTTGAGACAAAACTTTTGTGTTGAGCCGCCAGGTACTCTAAAATCTGCTTTTTGTCACTTCTGCTAAACAGAAAAATCTTCCTACCCTTTTTAATATCTCTATTTACGGCTGAAATCATCAATGCCGTAACCGCTTTATGATCGCTGATTCCCTGTTCTGCGTTAACTGTTTCAAATAGTTCGGGTCTGTTTGTCACCAGAAGATCTAATATGTTATCGTCACGAGTCGATTTTCTGTTTAACTGCTCAAGGTAGTTTTCAGATAAAGCACTTAAAAAAATTTCACTGGATTCTTTGTCCCTGACACCCGTTATGAACGTTTGAGTCTCCCAGTCTATATCTGGCAAATTAAAATCTCCACCCAGAACTATAACATGGTGGGGAAATCTACTCGAAATATTTTCCAAATTATCCTTCAGGTGCTCAGCCACAACAGCTGCTGAGCCAGAGGGCCTATAGAGACATCCAATTACCATGTCTGAGCCTGCTTTAACCGTGATCTTCACCCAAATTATTTCACATTTCGGATCTCCGTCAATTTCCTTCGATACTATTGCACGTCTTATCGCTATAAACACGCCTCCCCCTTCACTGTCCACCCTGTCTCTGCGGTACACATACCAATCTGAGTTTAGGATTTCATTACTGTTTACGTATGGTTTCAGCCAACTCGGCTCCAAACCAGAGAACCGCGATCGGTTCTGGGAACGATACTACAAATAGTTAGCTCTGATTCCACCCCGCGAGCGAGGCTTTCCGCCTTCACCAATTCCGCCAACCGCCTGTACGAACAGAGGATGACCTCTGAACCCAGACGGCAGGAGTCATTGGTGCCGACATGAGCAACAATTTGCAGTCGGGTGCACCCAGTGCTCTCTATCGCCACCCGTAGGGCCTCCTCCACATCTCGGATGAGACCCCCCGGCAAGCAGACAGAGTGAACACTGGCCTTTTTCCCCGATCTTTCCGCTATTTCCCTAAGGGGCTCCATCACCCGTCTAACATTGGAGCTCCCAATAACTAATAAACCCCTCCCCCCGTGTGCCTGCTCAGACCTAGCTGAAGGAGCAGCCACATGTCCACTCACAGGCAGAGCGGGCGATGCCACACGGCCAACCTCCACATTTACCCTCCGCCTCGTGCGCCGCGAACGCCGCTGAACCCGCCACTCCCCTTGGGGAGAGGGTGGCCCAACCGCGCCCGGTACCCGCGAAGATGTCTCGACAGCAGGGACAGTGGGTGAAGCATGTAACACCTGGGGTGAACCATGCGACGCACTAGACTCCCCACTGCCGCTACACTCCGAGGGAGCAGCCTGAAGACGGCTGACCGCGGCCATCAACACGCTCAGCTGTTCGCGAACAGTGGCCAGCTCCTCCTGCGTCCGTACACAGCAGTCACACATCCTATCCATCCTAAGGAATCAATTTACTGAAGAGAGTTAATCAACTTTTAACTAGACTGCTAACTCACTAAAGGCGGCTGTTTATTGACTAAACTGTGGTTGCTAGCCACTTCTTGTAGAAAACAATGAAAATAGCACTACCTGTCTCTGTACTGTATTGAAAACAAACACTAGCACTACTGGCACTATGGCTGACTAAAGGGACTCTCTCTGACTGTATTCAAAACAAACACGAAATCTATGGAACACTATTAATAGCACCCGACAATTAGAGCTTCCTAAAAGCAAAAACACACGGAAGAAGAAGTGACAAGTAAGGAAAATACAGTTAATACTTAAATTAAGGTGGCTCGCTGCACAGCAGACGTGAAGCAGACGGCGGTTAGGACGGTATATGAATAAAAAGAGAGATCTTTTAGCTATGAATCGAAACAGAAGGACACCGTAGCAAACAGAAGTATTTACTTTGACATCTTAAAAAGAACCCCGAGCAGTCGGATAAGGGAATACTATTCAAAATATAGCCTTGGCACACTTAGGTAGGGAAGGTAAGATACAGCTACGTTAATAGTTCGCTTCCACGGTCAGTGACTGCATGTAGAAAGCACACGGAAAGAAAGCAGCAGACGGCCAAAGATTGCCAAAATGTGCATTGAGAGCAACAAGCGGGATGCGTGACTTTAATTAAGACCGCGGACTCGATTCCTGAAGTGTGCGAGCTGCATTGGTTTCTAAACTGCTTCGGGGGACGCGACGATGTGCCATCTTACCAGTCAGCCATTGGGTACATAAACAGGCTGGCGGCAACAAGGACTATGACGTCTTTTCAGCTCACCTTTAGTACTTAGAGCTGAAGTACGGACACCTTCCCAGCTGGTCTCATCAGTCATCTCTCCTCCCCAAAGCATACACCAAAGTCATCACTGAACGAAGACCTAAGGCAAAGTGTTTACTGTGCAACAGCCTGATAAGGAGTGTGTTCTCCAAAAGCTGTGTGAAACTCGTCTGTCTTGCTGCCATAACTGGAAATCACTGCCCCATGAGAGCGGAGATTCCGCTATTCGACGAATGAAGAGGCGTAACTGCGTTAAACAACCTCCTAATTTTTTTCTTTCACAGTACACTTCAGTCAGTCGCTCAGAGGCGGACCGCTAGAGACGGGAGAGTTCTCCCGCAGCATGATGTGAGTCTGAAATGGACAAATGAGAACCTCTGCACATAGGCACTGCGCAGAATCACGGGCACTGCCGAAAATGACAGCGTGAGCCTATCAGGAGGCTGTAGTTCAAACGGGGCATTATTCCAAGGCTTCGTAACGAAGTTAGAGAATTACACTTACCTAGTGATTTCTTACCGGGCTAAAAGGGCTTATGCGAAGAATTCGACATTTTCTTTGATGGTGGAATCCGTTCTGGAAAGCGTGCGTGGGATGAGAGCGCCAGGCTCGCTACCTGCCGACGGGCCATTGCCCAAAGTTGTGCAGTTTTATAGCAACAAATTCCTCTTAACAGAGACACCTTGTGCATCCATCTAGTGAGTTTTCCAGTCTTGGGAATGACCACCAACTACATATGAAAGGTAGAAGTGATGGCCGGCCGCTGTGGCCAAGCGGTTCTAGGCCCTTCAGTCTGGAACCGCGCTGCTATTACGGTCGCAGGTTCGAATCCTGCCTCGGGCGTGGAAGTGTGTGTGATGTCCTTAGGTTAAATAGGTTTAAGTAGTTCTAAGTCTAGGGGACTGATGACCTCAGACGTTAAGTTCCATAGTGCTTAGAGCGATTTTAGAAGTGATGCGGAAAACAACCATTGGAAATGATAATCTAGATCTACAATTACAGAGCAGTGTACTGAACGATTACTTGATTAAGGCAATTTCCATATAAACCTCTGAAATATGTTAATAGATAGTTTCAGCGGAAAATGGCCATGTTACACCAGAGGTCGAAGAATCGATATATCACAAAAAAGATGTAGACCTAACCCCGACTATGAAGCTACAGCAGCGGCGTCCAATAATTACTCGTACATTGAGGACGGAATAGTATGCTCCATCTGCTTGTGGTATCGTAAAGAGGTCTGGTACCCACTCGTCGCAGAGTACGACCTGTACGCACCAGTGGGTTGGCAGCATACATTTCTATGTGCTGATTGTTTTTCACAGTAAGAAACAAAAATCATTTCCGAGTGAAGTAAAAAATAAATAAATAAATGTATCTGGGTAAAAGATGAAAGAAACTTTTCAGTGAAGGTGTATACCATAATATATATATATATATATATATATATATATATATGGGTGTCCTGAGCGTGGTATTTTGCTTTCGGAGTGTACAGTAACCAAACTCGAGACCAAGCACGGTCTGTCTGCAATCGCTGGCCAGCACGCAACTGGGAAGGAGTGCCAGGAATGCGCCCTCCTCACCCGCCACTACAGAAGACGCTCGTTCACAGGGCGGCTGTAACGACGCCGAGTGGCGTTAACAGCAGCAGCCGCCAGCTGGCCGCCGCCTCAGACGGCCAGCTCCCCCGTCAACAATGGCGGACCCCTGGCGCCGCCGCGCTCCCAGATTATGCGGTTCTACTCCGGCCGGCCACGGATCTCGCTCTATCGACCCGTGACGGCCAGCAGCTGTGTCTGTTAACGGCCGAATGACGATACCGACTTAGGTCGACTACAGGAGACTGCTTTGTAGGATAGACTTTTCTTTGTCGATCTTTATGGAACCATACTAGGAAAAAATGGGAAGATAATTGAGACATGAGGGCGAGGAAGTCCTCAGCACTGGAAGACTTATTTTTAACTGAAAATTCACTTTTTTTCCAAACCACCCAACGAATACATTTTATCCTAGAATTAGGATTCTGGGTCATCAAAGTACTTTTGTGTGACTACCATAACATCTTCAATAAACTCGTTTTACAGCCGGATATTTCTTTATTTTCGCAAAGAGATGGAGGCAAGAGGGTGCCAAATCTAATTAATACATTCTCAAAATCCTTCTTATCGCGTTGTCAAATATTATTTCAATACTGTGACGATAATTTATTTATTATCCAGTGGTGGGCCCTTGTCTCACCCGATTTCCTCCATCTAGTCCAAAAGGCTTGCTTAGTGTTCTCCTTTTATTGTGTTATATGGGCTGGCACACGAAAAACTGTTCCCGAGTACAGACTGCTCGCCAATTACGCACTAATTGTTGCCTAGCACGAGCAGATACAACAAGAAATAGATAAACATGTATGAAGTAAATAATAAAGAAATAATAAATAAACCGATACAAAAGTGTATATTTACTGAATTGATCCTGTCTTTTACATTAAATTTCATTAGGTGCTGAAAATAATCTCCTTGTGCTACAGCGCACTTTTGCCTACGCTCTGATCACCTTGTGCTTCACTGCACTTTTGCCTACGCCCTAACATGTTAATATACATTTTGCGCCACTCTGACGCATCAGTTCTCAAAATTTCAGTACAAATATTGTCCTTATAATGGTAAGACAGAGATTTAGGAACCTGTTTTTAAATTGTAAGACATTTCCGGCCGGCCGGGGTGGCCGAGCGGTTCTATGCGCTACCGTCTGGAACCGCGCGACCGCTACGGTCGCAGGTTCGAATCCTGCCTCGGGCATGGATGTTTGTGATGTCCTTAGGTTAGTTAGGTTTAAGTAGTTCGAAGTTCTAGGGGACTGATGACCTCAGAAGTTAAGTCTCATAGTGCTCAGAGCCATTTGAACCATTTTTAAGACATTTCCAAGGGCAGATGTGGACTATGATCACAATCTATTCGTTATGAACTGTAGATTAAAACTGAAGAAACTGCAAAAAGGTGGGAATTTAAGGAGATGGGACCTGGATAAACTGACTAAACCAGAGGTTGTAGAGAGTTTCAGGGAGAGCATAAGTGAACAATTGACAGGAATGGGGGAAAGAAATACAGTAGAAGAAGAATGGGTAGCTTTGAGGGATGAAATAGTGAAGGCAGCAGAGGATCAAGTAGGTAAAAGATCTAGGGCTAGTAGAAATCCTTGGGTAACAGAAGAGATGTTGAATTTAATTGATGAAAGGAGAAAATATAAAAAATGCAGTAAATGAAGCAGGCAGAAAGGAATACAAACGTCTCAAAAATGAGATCAACAGGAAGTGCAAAATGGCTAAGCAGGGATGGCTAAAGGACAAATGTAAGGATGTAGAGGCTTATCTCACTAGGGGTAAGATAGATACTGCCTACAGGAAAATTAAAGAGACCTTTGGAGAAAAGAGAACCACTTGTATGAATATCAAGAGCTCAGATAGAAACCCAGTTCTAAGCAAAGAAGGGAAAGCAGAAAGGTGGAAGAAATATATAGAGGGTCTAGACAGGGGCGATGTAATTGAGGACAATATTATGGACATGGAAGAGGATGTAGATAAAGATGAAATGGGAGATATGACACTGCATGAAGAGTATGACAGAGAAAAGCAAGATATGAGTCGAAACAAGGCTCCGAGAGTAGACAACATTCCATTAGAACTACTGACAGCCTTGGAAGAGCCAGTCCTGACAAAACTCTACCACCTGGTGAGCAAGATGTATGAGACAGTCGAAATACCCTCAGACTTCAAGAAAAGTATAATAATTCCAATCCCCAAGAAGGCAGGTGTTGACAGAAAATTATCGAACTATCAGTTTAATAAGTCACAGCTGCAAAATACTAACACGAATTCTTTACAGACGAATGGAAAAACTGGTAGAAGCCGACCTCGGGGAAGATCAGTTTGGATTCCGTAGAAATATTGGAACACGTGAGGCAATACTGATCTTACGACTTATCTTAGAAGAAAGATTAAGGAAAGGCAAACCTACGTTCCTAGCATTTGTAGACTTAGAGAAAGCTTTTTACAATGTTGACTGGAATACTCTCTTTCAAATTCTAAAGTTGGCAGGTGTAAAATACATGGAGTGAAAGGCTATTTTAAATTTGTACGGAAACCAGATGGCAGATATAAGAGGGGCGCGAAAGGGAAGCAGTGGTTGGGAAGGGAGTGAGACAGGGTTGTAGCCTCTCCCCGATGTTATTCAATCTGTATATTCAGCAAGCTGTAAAGGAAACAAAAGAAAAATTCGGAGTACGTATTAAAATCCATGGAGAAGAAATAAAAACTTTGAGGTTCGCCGATGGCATTATAATTCTGTCAGAGACAGCAAAGGACTTGGAAGAGCAGTTAAACGGAATGAACAGTGTCTTGAAAGGAGGATATAAGATGAACATCAACAAAAGCAAAACGAGGATAATTGAATGTAGTCGAGTTAACTCGGATGATGCTGAGGGAATTAGATTAGGAAATAGGACACCTAAAGAAGTAAAGGAGTTTTGCTATTTGGGGAGCAAAATAACTGATGATGGTCGAAGTAGAGAAGATATAAATTGTTGACTGGCAATGGAAAGGCAAGCGTTTGTGAAGAAGAGAAATTTGTTAACATCTAGTATAGATTTAAGTGTCAGGGTTTTTGAAAGTATTTGTATGTAGAGTAGCCATGTATGGAAGTGAAACATGGACGATAACTAGTTTGGACAAGAAGAAAATAGAAGCTTTCGAAATGTGGTGCTACAAAAGAATGCTGAAGATTAGATGGGTAGATCACATAACTAATGAGGAGGTATTGAACAGAATTGAGGAGGAATTTGTGGCACAACTTGAGAGGAAGAAGGGATCGGTTGGTAGGACATGTTCTGAGGCATCAAGGGATCACCACTTTAGTATTGGAGGGCAGAGTGGAGGGTAAAAATCATAGAGGGAGGCCAAGAGATGAATTCACTAAGCAGGTTCAGAAGGATGTAGGTTGCAGTAGTTACTCAGAGATGAAGAAGCCTGCACAGGATAGAGTAGCATGGAGAGCTGCATCAAACCAGTCTCAGACCACAACAACAACATTGTCCAAGTCCAAGTCTTCTGACATTATTGGGTTATTTGCATGCACTTTCCTCTTTACACTGTCCCGTAGATAAAAGTCACAAGAGGTTGGTACTGCCGGACTTGGCGGCCATAATCCTTCCTTGTGTGGTGTGCGTACTGTAAGACCTTCAGTACACACACCATCAGATTGTTTGACCTGTCGCTCTAACGAAGTAGGCGAGTGTCAGGAATATGTCTCGTGGTCTTATTGTGGCGTGTTTATCTTCTGCCATTAGGCCAGACGATAGAAATGCCACTTGCACGCTTAGTGTAGCAGATTGATGGTGACCAACTTTAAACAGAACTTGATTAATTTTCACACACATTTATTAAAATAATAACAAGCATAAAAATTACTTAACTTGGTTCTGGATGCTATTTACAATTGACAAACTGAAGTTTCTTTGGTATTGGTACATTAATCTTATTCTCACATATATCTCTGATACTTGACAAAAGTGTCTATTCATTTATCTTCATGGCTATGACCAGGTATATGGTAATCTTATTAGGCACAGACTGAAACTTGACTACAGACTAGTGCAGACAAATGTAGACTGACTAATCGGAGATCTGTACACTCGTTATAATACCTCGTGCATTCATGTATCACTGTGAGAGTGTGATCCGTGAGGAGAAACGGTTTTACGTTAGGAGCAATCTCATTGGCTGTGTTACATATTAATACGCTGATCGGCGGAAGCAGAATTTGGTCCGTCTCTATGGCAGCGCCATCTCGTAGTGCGGAGACAGACGAGCGCTGCGCCTGTGCTGTTCTGCTTATCGAAGCGCGATCTAGTGGGAAAGTTGTGTACGCGCTGACTACGCGGAACTATGTACACAACACATTGGCACTCCTTTCTTTTGTGAACGTTTCATGAATTCGTGAGAATGACACGTGCATAATGTGGCAGATCAACCAGTCCTTTTGAAAGACATCAAATACAGCATACGTACGTTCATGGCTGGTCAAATGTGCGTAAAATCCTCCAGAGATTCGCGACTACACAACATTTACCGACGGTTCAAAAAATATGGGACCCACAACCCGACTTGGTGACATGGCTAACTGAAATTTTTTCCCCGTGATGAGGGTCTTCATTAATTGTATATGGATTGTTTGTGAACTGGTGTTCTGGGAGTTCACCTGTTTTATCAGATGGAACCAGGCTTTTGTACGGCTTCATCCCTGTATGACGCAAAACACGGTGACAAGACCTGCTCGAAACGTTCACTTGTTGCGACAATTTACGTGTCGATTTCTCTGGAATCTGGATCATTCATGCCCGAATACGTGATTCAAATGGCTCTGAACACTATGGGGCTTAACATCTGAGGTCATCAGTCCCCTAGAACTTAGAACTACTTGAACCTAACTTACCTAAGGACATCACACACATCCATGCCCGAGGCAGGATTCGAACCTGCGACCATAGCAGTCACGCGGTTCCGGATTGAAGCGCCTAGAACCGCACAGCCACCGAGACCAGCGTGCCCGATATCTGCGATCACAGTAAGTGTACGAACAGACCGGTCTCGATTCTTTTTTACGTTTGCAACTGATCCTGTAGTACGCCACTTTGTCACCAGATCTTGTCAATGCTCTTTGCAGCTTTGGAAACGCCAACTTCTTTGCAAAAATGTCACGCGTTTCCTTAAACGAACCGGTAGAACCGTAAGCATTCACTATTGCGATTTTTCTTGAAGAGCATACATCTCACTGAAGTATTTACTTCACTAGACTTACCAAGTCTGAATGGCTTTCGTACTGACAATATGAAACGTAGTCGCATCAGCTTCGAAAAACTGTTTAACAACTGGCGGGCAACAATGCACATTCTAGAACCCGATACCGGTTTTTCGCGCGCCATCCTGTATCTACATCTACATCTACATGGATACTCTGCAAATCAAATTTAAATGCCTGGAAGAGGCTTCATCGAACCACCTTCACAGTTCTCTGTTATTCCAATCTCGTATATCGCGCGGAAAGAATGAACGTCTATATCTTTCCGTACGAGCTCTGATTTCTCTTATTTTATCGTGTTGATTGTTCCTCCCTATGTATGTCGGTGTCAAAAAAATATTTCCGCATTCGGAGGAAAAAGTTGGTGATTCGAATTTCGTGAGAAGATTCCGTCGCAACGAAAAACGCCTTTCTTTTAATGATTTCCAGCCCAAATTCTGTATCATTTCTATGACACTCTCTCCCATATTTCGCGATGATACAAAACGTGCTGCCTTTCTTTGAACTTTTTCGATATACTCGGCGTCAGTCCTACCTGGTAAGGATCCCACACCGCGCAGCAGTATTCTAAAAGAGGACGGACAAGCGTAGTGTAGGCAGTCCCCTTAGTAGATCTGTTACATTTTCCAAGTGTCCTGCCAATAAAACGCAGCCTTTGGTTAGCTTTCCCCAAAAAATTTTCTGTGTTGTTTCCAGTTTAAGTAGTTCGTAATTGTAATACCTAGGTATTTAGTTGAATTTACGGCTTTTAGATTAGACTGATTTATCGTGTAAACTTTACAAACTAATAAATAGCACAGATCCTGCAAAGGTTAAGCTTTTTCCAGGCTTTCAATCTGAAAAGCTAACCGGAGTGCATATCCAGTAGAATCCTCACGTTCGTTGATCTGATTTCGTCGGTATGCTCACGATAACTTTGCGTTTCGTACGTGCTGGAAAAAAACCCACTGCCATAACTTTACGTGGTTTTACCTAGATGATAAAGTGGTATGGCAAGATGTTGGTGGTTATCAGCTGTCGCACTTCAGTGGATCTACGTAGATATGATGACGTCATAGGTAGCCCGGTATCGATTATTAGTACTGTGTGAATAATCAACATGAATAAAGTAAGGTGTGGGGAAATCTGTAATCTTTCATACAATCCTTACAGTAACTTCTCTAGCAGATAAATTTGAATTCGCCAATATGGATGCAGGGCCGCCATTTTCCACCCAATGCTTTCGAAATAATTTGAGGAAACGCGTCCGGCATCCAATAATAAATCGTTTGAAACATCCGTTGGGTCCTCTTTTAAGGGGCCTAAAAAAATCTGGGTTTTAATCTTGTATATAGAACGCACTGTACTCTTTCTTCGACTATTAAACGATAGTGCAATACCATATAGCGTTTTTTATTTGTTGTTGCAATTTTAGGACGTCTTTAACCTGGAGAAGTATGCTTACGTTGTAGAACATGGTTCGAAAATATGTACTCAGTTTTCATGTACGAATCCATGGTTTCACGGCTATTTAGCCTCCAGCCACCTCAGGTGGTTAAAATCCCCAGAGCTTCAAGTCGAGAGCCCTTTGGCTATTTCGAGTCGTGAGTCTTTGGTTGCTGCTGCCGTCCTTACGTTGCCATGCTGCCACCTGTGAGGCCAACGCCGGGATTCTGCAGGTAAGCGCAGGTTGGGACATGGAAAGTTGAAGCGGGTTCAGAGGTTTCGCAGCCAAAACATTACCTTATATGGCGCTGGACTGGATAGCTATGGCGTCACAGACAGTAGAGAGGCTATATAAAGACGGCAGCAGCAACCACAGCACAGTCACCTATTGCCGGTGGCCGAGGAGTTCTCGGCCGAAAGCTCTTGTGTTTTTAACCTCTTGATATGATCGGAAGCTCCATTAAAATTCAATTAATCTTTATTTCATGAAATATAAATAATATTTGAATAATCTCCACCTTTGGAAAGAAGAGAATCGGTAAGAGTGCTTGCACAAACATACAGACAGTTCATATAAACTGTAAGATGTGTACCCTGCAACATATGTTTTCTGCGTTTTCTTGAGTTCATAAGAAGTGACCTTGAATTTCCAGTGCAGAGGGTATTTAGTCTCCCATTCGGCATTAAACCACCAACTAGGAAAAGCGTAAGCCGTCGGTGTAAATAATTTTAGCGAACTAATTGTCTGCGTAGGACGAAACAAGGGCATATCGCTTGTGTCGAATGAGGAAGTGATGAAAGTTCTTGTGTAGTCCCGATGAGTCAACCTTAACCAATTGTATGGCAAATTTTGAGACGCCATTGCCCTGTCGTATACAACTCGTCCAGGCTGTTGTTGAAAATGACAATGAAAAGCATGCAGAACTTTGCGACTGTGTAAGAAAGGAGGAGGATGAAACATTTTCTGTCGCTAATTTTTTGAGACAGAGAGACAATTCATCTCAATACAAAGGTGACTAGACACAGCATTCCGATGTAGGGCCTACAAGAACCCCGTGAAACGTGAGAGAGTGTCTTATTGTAGAACAAAGTTTATTGATTACTTTTTTACGGAAGGAACTGTTAATGGAATAAAGCACCTTGACGTGTTGGAACAATCTCAACTTACCAAAGACTCACAAGACTTATTTTTTCAATACATTGGAGCCCTTTCCATTGGCTCTCTTATGCCTGAACATTTCTGACTCAATCTTACCTCAATGATGGGTAAATCGCTTGGGAAAAGAAAACGTGGCTCTAATGTTCCGGCCACCGAGCTGTCGTGACCTCACGTCATGTGACTTTTACTTGTAGCACTTCGTAAAAGACGCTGTTTACGTCCCCCCTGTGGAACCATACCGTAGCTGCGATGGACTCACCGTCATGTGTAGAACATGTTCGCTTATGGTTAGATGTTTGCCGTGCGGCAGTATAGGGATACATTACACGTTTATGGCTTGACTCTATAAACTCAAATACTTCCTGTTTCCATCTCCACATAGGTTATTCATATTCAATTTATACAGGGTGAAAGTTAATAAAACCGACAAACTCCAGGGACGGATTCCTGACTCGGAGGAAAAAAGTTCCTCTGAACATGGCTCCGGAAATGCATCGTTCCGACGGTAGATGGCACTGACGAATGACAATTCCTCTGACCATGCGGCGTGTGTCCCTTGGGTGTCGCAGACTGTGTGATTGACACAGCTTAATGTAAGGAGCATAATGATTCGGTATTCATGTAGGGAACACGCCAAGATGGTGCAATGGAAACCAAAACAAAACATAAACGTAAGCACCAACGACATCACACAACATTTCAAACCTTTTCTGGGCGTTTGTGTGATTACGGGTACATTCGTGCCCCGCATGACAACCGCTACAATCCCTATCACCTGCATTCCCTCGGAATACCCTTTGAACATCTGTTGACATGTTGATACGATGCAGTTCTCTACTGTTTTCCGGGACGATTTGTTGTCGCTGCGCGCACACCGTCTACTTCCGGACACATGTTAATTTTTCCTCCATTTCCAATCAGGAATCCGTCCCTGTAGTTTGTCGGTTTTATTTACGCTCACCCTGTATTTCACGAAATAAAAGTTAATGAAGTGGGTTCATTTTGCTTTAATAACTCTGTATTCCGCCATCCTTTTATTAACTGTTGAAATCGAATTTAATCAACTTCGTATGAATCACATTTTCCAATAATGCATACCTAACAAGAAGTTTTGTGATGGCGTAACTAGTTTATCCATTTTTACGAAGCGCACAAAATTTAATAAAAACGGCAGCTGCTCTGCGCAATATGCACTAACGTAACAAAGTCAAATTCTAATTTATATCATTCATCTTGTCCCTGTGGTAAAACTTTGCAAGGGAGAAAAGAACACGTATTGTGGTTGTTGTAGTAGTATAGGAAGTCCACACTCAGTGTACGTTTTACCCTTAAATACAAATTTTCTCCTATGGAGCGATGGATAACTCCATTAACGTGAGTTACCTAATTTTCATTGCGGTTTGAAATTAATGACAGGTTACAGATACTTAACCAAAGATTTTGCATATTGACAGAGCACCATTGAGAATGATTAAATAATAGAAGTACTACGGATCTTACAGTACCGTCGGCGACGAATTCAATTAAGTCGCAGTCCTCAACTAGGAATGAACCAAAGAGAAATTCAGGCGTGTCTTTTTGAAAGGAGTCGTCCCGGCACTCGCCTTACCGATGTAGGGAAACCACGAAAAACCGAAATCTGGATGTTCAAAGAGAAGCTTCGAACCCACTTTGGCTGATTTTTAACCACTGTGCCACTTCATTGGTAGAAAAACCAAATATTGGATACAGCTAAATTGATTATAATATTATAAAATATCTTAATGTGAATCTCATACACTGTTTAGCTAGTACAACGAACAAATTGTGCAGTAAGTAATAAGAAAGTTTACAACCAGAACAAAATCAGATAAGGAAACAAATTTCGAAGATGTAATTGAAACACCTAGCAATTTTCTTACGATTAAAAACATTTATGACAGAAATAAACTATGAGATATCTTCAACAGAATAATTAGCACAAAATGTGATTTAATGATGGACTAACTAAACACAAATTAATCTTTAGCACCTGAAAGCAGGTTCATTTCGAAACTGTTATGATAAAGTAGAAGTCTACTAAATGTATTAGTTCGGAATCCTGATTATGCACAATAGTTAACATAAGCAACACATAACAACGAACTAAAACAGGAAAAAGTATTCCTAGAGAATGGAATGAATTTGCCGTTCTAAAGCATTGGTCTAGAATTGGAAACAAGTAATTGTAAGAAGATATTCTCTATACCTCTTTTTCTTCCAACTCATCAGTCTTCGGCTTATTTAGCACTGTTCGCTAAGTATATTTATTTAGTCACTTTCCCTTTGTTTACTTGTAGCATTCAGTATTCTAGGTAGTGTACTTGTATCTGCATGTTTCAGTCTCTTCCCCTGTTCCCTTTACAATTTTTACCCCTCTACTGCACCTTGTAGTACCACACTGGCTGTTACTAGATACCTGAACAGACTTTTATTTTATATTCCCCTCTCGTATTTTCAACAGACTTCGATTTCCCTTCGCTAATCTTTCTAGACCTTTTTTCAAAATGGCTCTGAGCACTATGCGACTTAACTTCTGAGGTCATCAGTCGCCTAGAACTTAGAACTAATTAAACCTAACAAACCTAAGGACATCACACACATCCATGCCCGAGGCAGGATTCGAACCTGAGACCGGAGCGGTCGCTCGGCTCTACACTGTAGCGCCTAGAACCGCACGGCCACAACGGCCGGCAGATCTTTTTTTTTTTTTTTTTTTTTTTTTCACGGTAGATCGAGTGAGACGGCGCACTGGTTTACTCTTTGAATCAAGGCGGTATGAAAAATATATATTTCCAGCATTTCACAGGAAAAATCATCTTTAGCAGCATTTTAGCTCCTTACTTTCACTGCTTCTTTCAGAAGCCTGATGGTATATCACGTTCGTAGAGCCACAGTAAGCGGAGGAACTTATCCTAAAATATCCGAAATGCACGCTTGCCTGTTATGTGATGTTTCTGAGCTTAGTTAGCTGAGGTTCGTTATGACGAGTTTTCTTGTCGTTTAGTTTTTCTGGGAAGTATCACTAAGATGTATGCCAGTCGTTACGTGTTCACTGTTGTTATTCAGTGTTCAGAATCATTATATTTCATGTGGTACGTAGCCTTTTCGAGCATACAGGTAGACGAAATTTGCTTAAATTTCCTTCCTAACCCCGGCCGCTGGTGGCCGAGCGGTTCTAGGCGCTTCAGTCTGGAAGCGCGCGACCGCTACGGTCGCAGGTTCGAATCCTGCCTCGGGCATGGATGTGTGTGATGTCCTTAGGTTAGTTCGGGTTAAGTAGTTCTAAGTTCTAGGGGACTGATGACTCAGATGTTAAGTCCCATAGTGCTCAGAGCCATTTGAACCATTTGAATTTCCTTCCTAATCTCAAAACTATTGATTATATCATGTTTGAAGTTGGTACTATGTGTTATGTTCTTATTTGTGTTGTAGTATCCCATCCCTCACGTGTACGTGACTACTTTCAAATTCAGTGGAACTAGAGTAAATGGCTGATGACATTCTATCTGATCTCGGAGTCTATAAATGATACAGGTAATTTTTGGAGTCGAAAGTTGTGATTCCTCAGAAACTGTACTACTGACGAAAAGGAATTTGTAAGCTCTTTTCCCATGATCCAGTCTGTGGGTATTATTTCTCGCTCTCGTCCTAACGTGCGTGATGCATAAGGAGTCAACTAACAGACATTATTGGTAAGATCCTGTACTGCCAGGTTCAGGAAACAGACAAACAGCAGTGCATTCCCATATTCAAAGAATAGTATAATTTCAGAAAGCCCTCACAGACAGGTATATCGTTCAGTTAACTGATACAACACTGGATCACTTGAGGTACACAAACATCTTACAAAATGGAAGCACCAGTGTCAAGAAACTGTAACGACATAATCCCTCATATTTACAGACAAGAAAGGTTCAAATGGCTCTGAGCACAATGGGACTTAACGTCTGAGGTCATCAGTCCCCTAGAACTTAGAACTACTTAAACCCAAGTAAACCAAAGGACATCACACACATCCATGCCCGAGGCAGGATTCGAACCTGCGACCGTAGCGGTCGCGCGGTTCCAGACTGAAGCGCCTAGAACTGCTCGGCCACTCCGGCCGGCAGACAAGAAAGGAAACGGGCCATGTTGTTTGTATAAATAACATGGATAATCTAAGATCTACTGATGTATTACAGAAGATATTTCGCAGTTAGTAGACTTGTTGATTTTACAAATCAACTTGATGATGCTTAAGCTGGAAAGCGTTTCGCTCCAACAAACAGAGAAGTGCAATCATTCCTGCGAATCAGTGTGTTGATGGGAGCAAAACGAACCGTCTTACAGAGACTATTAGTACATTGAATCAGAGAGTCTTAATGGCTTTGTAGCTTCCCAATTGTCAGCGAATCGTTTTAATTGCCTTTTCAGCAATTTGCAAATCAATGACATCTCCGTGCAACCTGAGACGACACTAATAAAAGTTGTCCAATATGCGTACTCAAAATGCATTCTGAAATCTTCGTAAAATTTTGCTCACACTAACAGCACCTAACCATCGATGAGTTTACAAAAAATTTAAAGGGGCTGATTTGAATGACAAACCGATAAAGCTTATGAAAAAGTGTGGTGCTTTATGACCAAAGATCCTTCAATTTTAAATTTTAATTTTATACTAGAAAACACCAGGTATAAACGTCACAAAGGGCCTGGAGAAACCGCTGTACTAATTCGTTCTTCTGAATTTGGTGCCAGTGGCCATCACCTATACTTTGATAATCACCTCAACACTCAAAATCCTGTCGAAGTTTCATGTCCCTTACCATGTTTGCATTGTTTCACGTTTTGAAAAATATATTGCCCTGCCCTCAGGTGGTCGAAAACTATAATGCCAAGATGAACGAAGCAGAAAAATTGACCAGATAAAGAAAAAAAATGTATATCTGGAAAGACGACGTCGATTTTGATCCGATGACGACATACGCCACCTGGGGGTAGTAGATGTACTCGTAATGGTTTCATCGTCGCCCGCCTACAGATAGCGTGGTGTCACAGCTACTAGAGTGCCACCGGTGTCTATCCTTTAATAGGGAATGCTCACAGCAAGAAGGCCCCCCGTCCATCTCCCCTCCCCCCTCTCTTCCCCTCCCTCCCCTCTTCCCTTCTCCCTCATCTCCTTACGCCCTGCAGATCCTCCGTTTTGATCATTGCCAGTGTGCCACGTCAATGTTCTGTTTAGTGCTGTTTCTGCTGTGCGTCGAGAGGTGTGATTTTAATTGTGTGCTGGCCTTGTACTTAAGTGTTGCTGCCAGTGATTGTTATGTGCTGTGCTATCCGTCGATACTTTTATGCTCTTTTAATTGTGCTCTTTTAATTGTCCCAGTGTCTGGTTTTTTGTGTGCGCTACTTTTTTAAGGTTTTTATCTCCATTTTACAGTCGCCCCTTTTTTGTCTATTGTCTTCCATGATGCTCCCCTTTTTTTATATCTATGTTCACCATGTCATCTCCTTTGTTATTTTAAAATGTCTCCTGTTGTTTGTTCTATGTCTTTTGCCTGAAGAGCAGTGCATATGCTGCTGCCAGCCCGCCCCGATGGGGAATTGAAATATAATAATTGAAAAAAAAAAGCAAGAAGGCTCAGTGCCGTGCGAACGTGAGAAGCAAGCAGGCAACCATGTCAGGGAGCCGCTTCCTAATCCAACTGGCGAGATTGAAAGGGGTCATCTGTTGCCTTCTGAGTGGCGGGATGGCCCCATCGGAGAATTGCCACACGACGTGAACGAGCTACGTTAGTTATGCAACGATGCTGGTATCAGCGGTCACGTGATCAGCGTACACCTGTAGGCGAGGTTCCTGACACCCACGCAGCAGAGACGCACGTCCGGATCGTCGTATTGTAAGGACAGCAGTTGCAGATCGTACAGCTGTTATATCACAGGTAAGCGGGCTCTTGAGCCCAGACGCATCAACACAAAATGTGACGTATTGATTATTAGCAGATAGACTATGGGCACACACATCTCTAGCCCGTCTTCCACTCACGCCACAACAACGACGTCCACGCCTCGACTGATGCCGACAGAGGATCACTTGGAAGAGATGAAAGCAGATTCTGTCTGCAGACAAGTGATGGTCGTTCGCGCGTGTGACGTAGTCATTGTGAGCGCTGTGTCGTAGAGTGCTCTCGTCCAAGACACGCTTACTCTACCCCAGGCCTTACGTGCTGAGGTGCTGTGGGGCGGCGGGTGGAATAATTGTTAATGTTCCTATTATTTGTTTAATGCTGTTGTTTGCCGTTCTCAACACTGGCTCTCTAACTACAATATTGGCAACCAGAAAGTGATTAGCCAAACGTGAAGCCTGTAATTAGAATTCCTAGTGCCCACTTCATCTGAGAAATACATTTATAGCTACAGCTTATAGCTCTGAGGAATTAGGAAATTGTCTGGGATTCATAATCAAAAACCATTCTCTCTAAAATGTTCACTATATTCTGAAAGTCACAGGCCAAAAAGAATCCACACAATCCAACTACCAGAGCAGTTCAGAGTCTAATGCGCTGATGCAACTATAACTGTTCAAATTAAATGTTTAAGTGAATGTTCGCCATAATTTGATGATAATGTTCATCAAATGCCACGCTAAATAATGGTAGAATGTCTGTTCTGCGGCGGCACGTGAAAATACGACATACGCAAACTGAAGATAGATCATTAAAGTCATCCCAGAATTAACCCCTCACTCGAAAACGATTTCATGGTTACGCGTATCCCGAGTAACTTATTACTGCATCCGAGGCTGTTTATATCAACGATACCGACGCAACGCGACTCCCGGCACAGCTGGTGCGCTAATCAGCGCCTGGAGAGAACTGGGGCCTTCCTTTTCTCGCGCAGCGTTCTTACATATAAAGCCGCGGTGCGGAAGGCTAAGGGAACGTCTGATCAAATCTGCTCTCCTGACTAGCCGCTGGGCTAGTAATGCACCACTTTAAGTTATCGAATAAATCATTCCTTCCTTTGCTGATGGCCGATGAAGCTTTCAGTTTAATTGTACAATCAGCACACAAGTAAGTAATCATAATAAAAGTCTGACGTGGCTAAGTCAAATATTTTGGGCGAGAGAATTAATTTAATTACACTACACGCAGTAGACGAGCTCTGAGCTTGCTCTTTGGAGATACGCTATAGCTATAGTTTTATAGTTATTCAGTTGAAACTTCTCATATATTTATGATTATAGCGGATATCCCTTCTACTTAAATTTAAACATCCTAGCTTTATTTATTCGCCTACTTAATCTATCTTGCTTCCTTAATTTCTAAGACAAAAACCAGAAAATCATGAACTTCAACTAAAATTTTAATTTGTGAGATCCAGAATACTGTTTCTACTAAATTATTATGCAAAAGGAATCTAAATATAAATTTTTAAGTTTCTAGCTCTTTTCTGTTGCGCCAATGATTTTTACAGAAAAACATCCGAATTTCGAAAATGGTTAAAGTTATTGAACTGATATCCAACACATATTGATTTTGTATTACTCCTGACATGCTAGAAACGTTTCAGGTTATTTACATCATTTTAAAGTATTGCGCAACATTTATGACGTCAGAGCTAGTTACAGCGGACTGGCTGGCACACAATGGAAAGACTGATGTGAATTTTATAAGGCGTGAGTAGGCTGCTTCCCTACAGTGCGATAAGTTAAAATTCGTTCACCTTTATTGTTTCTGGACAGGACGCTAACTACCGCTCGGTACGTGCTGAATCTTGTTGGACCCGTTCTTTTCTCGACCTTGCAACAGGACACTGATGTGTTGTTCCAACAGGGTAATCCTCGCTCACACACTGCCCGTGGAACTGAATGTGCTCTGCAAGACGTACAGCAACTTCCCTGGCCAACATTTTCTCCTGACCTGTCTACAACCGAACAACTCGTCACCCAACAACTCCTACAGAACTACTTGAACAGGTCGAGCAGGTGTGGTATCCCAGGACAGTATTTGTCATCTTCACGATCTACTGGATGCAAGAGACAGCACTTGCTTTGCTGCCCGTGGAGGCTACACCGTGTGCTAATATGGGTGTTTCAGCACAAGTCGCTACCTGTTATATCAGAACTGCTTGTGCTACTGATCTGTAAATGTAATCGTTTCATGTAGTTCATATGCACTGTTGCAACAATATGTCTTGAGTGAATTGGAAACCTCTAAAAGAGTGTACTAGTTTTACTTCTGACAGTGCATGAATACTATCAAAATCTACGGATTTACTGTTGTGGAAGTTGAAAATCACTTTATAGAAGCCAAGGTCTATCGTAAACAAAGTAGAAGCTTATTGCCGCGCGGGATTAGCCAAGCGGTCTGAGGCGCTGCAGTCAGGGACTGTGCGGCTGGTCCCGGCGGGGGTTCGAGTCCTCCCTCGGGCATAGGTGTCTGTGTTTGTCCTTAGGATAATTTAGGTTAAGTAGTGTGTAAGCTTAGGCACTGATGACCTTAGCAGTTAAGTCCCATAAGATTTCACACACATTGGGGCATAGAAGCTTATTGAGGGAGGTGACAACCGATATTCGTCAGTGTCTTCAAAAACTCCGTTGTTTCTCAGTCAACCTCGGACACGAAAACAAGATGAGGTTTACGTCAGGTTCTGACTATGAGTGCCCATCACATACTGGAGAAACGTAAATGTTGATTCTATGTAAATGTAGAGGAAAACGTGAGTGGTTAAAGGATATGATGCTGGAAATCGTTGATCGTTCCACATGAGTACTCGTAAACCAAAGCCTTGTAGGAATGCTACAGACTGAGTGTCTGTCCCCTCTGCCTGCTGCGAGCGTATCCAGTACCACACCGAACATATAACGGTTGGTTGTTTTATTCTATCTCCAGTGCTTTATTCAAGTGGATAAATTGGTAAATCTGTGTCGTCACAAAATTCCTTGTTAGGTATGCTTTACTGGAAACTATAATTCACCCGGCTCAATTAAGACGAAAAGTGCGCTTGTCATTGTGGAGTAATTTTGTGACTATTACTTCAATAAGGTGACAAAAATAGCGATAATAAGGGCTGTGCAAAATGCGAGTCACATCGAGCGTCTTATTGCAACATAAGTTAGTCTCGTTGCGGCAGGCCGTTCTAGGAAGAACATTTGGGAAGTTGGTTGCTGGTGCCATACGTTCCGCACAGTTGCAACCCCGCTCCAACCTCCCCTCCCCGCCGCTTTATAGTCGTCCTCTCCGGGTCGTCGCCGTCCTTTTTATGCCCTTATACGCCAGCCCGATCCGCCACAGTCGGCTTGTTGTACGCTTTCTCTCGCCGAACTTCTTAAGCACTTTAACTTTCGCTTAGGCTGCTTTTCCAAAGACCTGCTTTCGAGACGATGCCACTGAGCCTCTTGCGGTACCCACTTACTTATTCCAAACTTTTCTTTCGCATTTATTTCGCCTTCCGAGCACCGCTAATAAAACCTACTGAAATATTTATTTTTACATGCCATTACCTTGGAATTTATAAAAAAGGAAGATCAAATTTTTAATTTTTTTTGCGCACTGAGAGGCAAGGCCATTGAAAGGTCTTACTAAACAAAAAATTTCGGAGCTGTCTGAAAAAGCATGTGGCAGGTCTTGAGAACAATGGTTGCACCTGTTCCAGATTATCATCTGTCAGTAAATGAATATCATACTCATTAATTTTACACAGGAAACATCTGAGACATTCTTTGCTTAAAAATGCGTCGTACTTTTTGTGATGGTTGATGAACGGAAACAGATGTCCAAAATAAGTCAATGATATCCTTGAAAATAGAGTAGCACCTAAGAAACGACTCGGACTACAGCACAAAAATACAAAGAGCCCAGGAAAATTAGCCTGAGAAGAGGCCGCGCTGGACAATAAATATGCACAAGCTGGAAATAATTTTAATTAACGTTAGGCATCCCAACTAAGAGTTAAACGAGTTTGTGACCGTTTCTGGCTCATGCTAAACTTCTGAGGGCCCAAAAACCACGAAATTTTTGGACTTTTTCCGCTTTTTTTCGCTTTTAACTCGAGAACGATATATCCAACAGAAAATCCCAAAAACACCAAAATGAAAGCACATAAGCTTTCGCGTAGAATCATCTATTTAAAAGTTAAAATCGCTTCAACCGCTCTGACACAATCCATCGTCAATGGCCTGCGGGTTTAACCAATTTGGCAGAAAAGTGAGTTATGCTCATGTTTCAACGCCTGTAACTCAGAAAAGGCTGCTCTAAATGGAAAGTGTTACGCATGAAAAGTTGTAGAGCAACAAATTATGCGTAAAACGAGCTCCTAAATTTTAAAGGTCATTTATTCCTTTGCAAAGATACAAATACAAATGTGAAAGTATTCGTAGTTCTAAATTTCTGATAAGCCTTTTTTGTGAAGTCAGTCTACTTTTGAATGCCAAATCACGCATATTCGTTCAAATTTTCAAATTTAGATCTATTTATTAATTTAATTGTTCAAGTAGGTAATTTATAGTATTTTGTGTTTATTACTTGTGCTTACAGTAATCATACAAGAAGCATACCACAAAAGGAAAAAGACACGGAATATATTCAAGGGAAAAACTATAAGGAGGTGCAGTACCTGAGGAAGAACCAGTAGTGCTCCTACGAGCCGTGAAGTGTTCAGTCAAGATGAATGGTGAGCCAGTTTTCCGTCACATTCCTTTCAATGTGAAGTCACCACAACAGCTCGAGGTACTCTTCGTCTTTGAGTAAGCCCCACATTCATTCACTCTTTTTGATGACGATAGAATCATGCACACGACAAGAAAATCAGATCTCTTTAATCTGTTCAGTCCAATTAGTGTTAAAATCACAAGCAAAAAAGACTTCGTCCTTGACTGTGGGTTTCTCTTACACCAAGTTGTGTGGAGCAATGATGAAATGTTTTGCTCCATTCCTGAACAGTACGTGAACTACGTCAAAAGCTTTCTGAGTTCAACTGCACTATAGTATTTGATTGATCCCATGAGAAGGGAGCTGACAAATGTATAAAATACACTGAACGTGCCTGAAGAACCCACTCTATGCCATCCACTTCTGTTTTATTTGAAGAGAGAATGTCACACCAGCTATACCAAAAGAACGTTTCTTACTAAACGAATAAAAAATGTCTTATATCAATGTCACTCAGCCATAGAAAAATCGAGACAAGGAAGCAAATTCTTCTTTGTCGGAGAAGATACTAATTTGCTGGTTCTGCTAACTGACCACATAGGTGACAGCACTGAGCAGGAAGAACCGGTCACCAATATCGTGCTTATGAAACCTGGAAAAAGCAATCAGGCCGCTGTGGCCGAGTGGTTCTAGGTGATTCAGTCCGGAACCGCGCTGCTGCTACAGTTGCAGGTTCGAATCCCTCTCGGGCATGGATGTGTGTGATATCCTTAGTTAGGTTTAAGTAGTTCTAAGTCTAGGGGACTGATGACCTCAGATGTTAAGTCCCGTAGTGCTTAGAGCCATTTGAAAGGCAATCAAGACACATTCATTTACACCCCTGACTGTTCTAACCACTCTTCACACCTTCCGTGGCTGTGACACCACCTCAACAATTTTTCAACGGGACCAAATCAAATTTATAAACACATTTCAAAAGTTTTAAGGCTTTCGTGGCCACTTGTTGAAAACTGAATAGTGGCTGTTGTCTCGGCTTCTTCGGCCGACGTTCTGATAGTTTTACTGACGTTTCGCCAGCGCGAATGGCTGACATTGTCAAAGCTCCACCCTCCATTGCTGGTGGTGAACTGGAGCCGAGCTCGCGGCCGCAGACTATACGTACCTGGTGCGCCTACGTCTCAGGCTTGTCCGCGGTCATTTCGGGTGCGGTTCTCTCTTGCTACCTGCGACCGTCGTTCGCTGCAGTACGGGAAGCCACGGATCCGATTTCCTTAAGACTGTCTTCTTTCTTGTTGAAGCTATTCCCGTGTTTTTGTATTTCTACAGCTTCTCTGAACAAGTGGGTGTGATAGTGCTTCGCTACAGCCAGAACTCCCGTGTCGGCGAATTTTATTACGTGGTCAGTCTCACTCAGTGCGTGCTCTGCCACGGCCGATTTCTACACCCGCCCCAACCTGCAGTGTCTCTTACGTTCTTTGATTCTGGTGTTGATTGATAGTCCAGTCATTGCGACATAAACTTTTCTGCATGTGCACGGTATGCGGTATATTTCCGACATTTCTCCTTTGCTGATCTAATACTCTCTTTGATCTTCCGTGTCGGTTTGAAAATCGTATTTCACCGTGTTTGCGCAATATACGACCGATTCTGTGCGTCACTCTGGGAATGTATGGCAGAAAGCCCGTACCCGACATTTCTTTTTCTGATTTCTCACTTCGCCGAGTGTTCGGCTCTTGTTTAATATCTAATATAATTTGTGGAGTACTCATTGCTCCTCAGAACACTTTGCAGGTGTTGCATTTTGCGTACGAGGTGCTGCGCTCACGTATTCGTCCAGCTAGCGTTACGAGCGAATTAATCATGCCTCTTTTCTGGCTCTGGTGGTGGTTTGTTAGTTTGTGCAGGTATCGGTCCGTGTGTGTCGGTTTTCGATACACGCTGTGTCCCAGGTTTTCGCCATCCCTTATGACCAGCACATCTAGAAATGGTAGTTTTCTGTGCTTTCCTACTTCCATGGCAAATTTTATGTAGGCTTGGAGGCTGTTCAAGCATCTTAGGAAGTCACCGAGCTGTTCTTCACCATGGCTCCACACAACGAAACTATCGCTTGGACTTGGAATTGGCGAATTGTAAACTTAAGGTGTGGTACAGATACGTCGATAATACTGTCAATAATTGTTTAAAGCATGTTTGTAGAAATTTACGTCTCATCAATTTTATATTGTACCTGAAATATTTTTCCATGAATAAAATATTCATTTAATATGTTTGTTTCTCATTTTAAACCCATTTATTATCACATAGGACTGGCATGATAATTAATTAATATTAATACATATAGTTAAAAACCTATGTAGGAAAGAACCCAACTAAATTTGAATATCATACCAAGTGTGGTTGATTTGGCGTTCAAAAGCAAAGTGCCTTTACAAAAAAAGTCCTAGGAGTTCAACGCTACGAATACTTTCACATTTTTATTTGTGTCTTTGGAAGTGAATGAGTGAATTTAGGAGCTCATTTTACACATAAGTTGTGCTCTACAACTTTCATGCATGGCATTATTCATTTTGAGTTTCAGTCGTTGGAACTGAGCATAGCTCACTTTTTCTCCAATTTGGTAAAAATTGACGATCAATTGTGGCTAGAGGGCTGAAGCGATTTTAACTTTTAAATAGCTCACTCTACGCTCTTTCATTTTGATATTTTGGGAATTTTCTGTAGGATGTATCGTTTTCGAATTAAAAGAGAAAACCGGAAAGAAGTCTACAAATTTCGCAGTTTTTCGTCTCCTCTAGAGTATAGCACAAGCCAGGAATCGTTGCAAAGTTATTTAACTCCTAGTTGGCACGCCTAACTTCGATTAAAATTATTTCCAGAGTGTAGTTGTTTACTGACCAGCAAAAATCTAGTTTTTCTACACTAAGACTATCACAGAAGACGGCGCCTAACTAACAAAAATAATCCTACCCTAGGCGGGCTACACCATAGTGTGAGTGATGTAAAAGGAGAAGCATATGCGAATTATAGTGTTAGAGTACAGCATACGTGCAATTAAATCAGGCGATGTAGAGGAAGTTAGAATGAGAAATGAGATGCTGAAAGTAGTGGACGTTTCGCTATTTGGGAGGCAGAATAACTGGTGATGGACGAGGTGAAGAGGATGAAAGGTGAAGACTGGCAGTAGCAAGAAAAGTATCCTGGAAAAGAGGAATTTTTTAAATGTCTAAAGTAGATTTAAATGTTGCGAAGTGCATGGAAGTGAAACATGATCACAAAGCATTTCAGACAAGAAGATAACAGAAGTTTTTTAAACCGTGCTGCTTCTGAACAATGCTGAGGGTTAGATGGGTGGGTCGAGTAGCTAATTAGGAGGTTCTGTATCAGACTGGGGAAAAAACAAATTTATGGCACTACAACAACAACAGCAGGTTGCACTTGCAGGTCCATTTGCACCCGTCTGTCACCTCGCATATCGCTGCACAAAATCACCGATGCTCATCACTAAGAACACCCTTGTAAAAGATGCCTTCGACCTGGTGATGATGGTTAATAGTGTAATGCATGAAGGAAAAACTTTGCGACATACTGTAGCATGCCGTTTCAATAATAAATATCTGATGACGTATCCACTGCACGGATGTTCGATATTTCTGACGGAAATTGAAAAACATTCCCACTTCCATTAGTGACAGTGTTGTTACGTAGCTGATTCTGTTGTTGGCCTCTTTGTCTTCTTCTCAGGCGTATACTGGTCTCGAGTTCTTCCTTATGAAGATAGTTGTAATTTCCAGGAGTGTTGCTAGGTCATTTCAACTACGAAATAATTATAATTCGTTCTTTGTTTCCTCCTGCATTTTACAATTCTCGGACCAATGTTTTACAAAAAACGTAGAACTGCCACGTTAGCAGGATTTCTGTTTGCTCACACAAGCTACACAATGCCAATCGTTGTTACGTCTGCACAAAACATGACTACTTCTCACAAAAGTTTAACAGTGCTACTTTCTTCGATCTCTAAAGCATAAAAGGCTCTTATAATAACTCAAAGATGACTCCTCTTCACAATGTATAAAACCCAACAACTTTTAAAACGACTACAAGATAACTACATATTACAGCTCTTCTCGCCAAGTGCGAGAAAGAAAGCAAATCCTACATTTCTAACTGGTGCACATTTAACAAAACGTGGAAAATAAATTTACATATTTTCGTGCTAAAGTTTCAACATTATCCTAATCACATAAAACATAAACAGCAAGCCATGAAATATGGAATTTCGGTTTACATGCTTTTACATGAGGTTATTATCTTACAAATTAAAATATCAGTGCCTCACTGTATTAGAGTTCATAATATGGATTAGGCTTGATTAGATCACAATACCAGAATATTTGTTTACATACTGCTCCTTAGGAATTTTTTCTTGATCGGATAGTCACTACGATTTCATGGAAATACAAAAAATTATTTGTGTTTCTATGAAATATAAAAAATTATTTGTATTGAACGTAATTCTATTGGAAAACTATGTAGTACTGATATAGTTTTAAGTGTGAAAAAGACAGAATCTTGGAGAGATGTGTAGAAAAAGTATTTTATTAATGATAGACGTCTTTTAACCACGGGATCGTCATGTTTTAGAGATATACCACGAAACGAAACAACATCTGCTGATTGCTGCGGTACTGAAATTGGCTACATCTGATACACAGCTTCGATACGAATCCATAAACCTCTCTCTGTTGGGGAGCGCTTATTCTCGTTTTCCACCTGACGGTAGTGAAGATAGACTTTACGTCAATGACGTGTCTAGTGCACGGACATCTGAAAGCAGATTGTAGTTGTTGCTCGAAATATCTACTCGCTCAAAACACTGACACAGGTTTCACATTTCTGACAAGGCCTTTCACTAGACATGCTACCCATTAAACATACAGACTATGATTCTGGTCGCTCTCTGGCATGCCCAATGACTGTTCTCCAGAAATCAATACAAATAAATTTTGAAACGTAATCGAAGGAGCGTTGCTGAAAATATCCAGGTATTATATCTAGCTGCTCTCTATTTCTACGTCACGTCACGTCGAAGCTCTTACGGCTGATTGTCACGGCTTCATGAGGTTGTGGTTTCCTCTATATACGAGGTAAATATAGCTGTTTAATCTGAAACAATAATGCGTTCTTCGCCCACTGTCACTCATCGATGACACAAATTTCATCCTTCTCAGTACTTCATGTTGCATAAACATGTAAATACAACATGTTTTACTTGCGTTTTATGCAAATTTATGGATCACTGTAAACCCGAAGGCGAAGTCTAATATTCAAATAAAATTATTTTTAGACATTCCACAGTTGCACTAATTTGTTTCTGCGTTCATTCTCAGCGTGGCCTGTAAATGCGGCTAAGTAGGATCAAAAGAATTCTCTGTGATTGGTAATATTGATTTTTATCACAAGACAGTAACTTTGACAACAATGCTATACAATGTTTGTTTACTGCCTACAGCAGTTTCGACTTTTCAGTTATTATCAATAACTTTAAAAATAAGAAATAGTGTACAAATACCCACAAGTCGATATTACAGCTACGAACTAAATAAACACCTAACGACATTACATCAATTAAAGGCTGCCGCTAGAGTATTCAAAGAATCTAAGAACAGTTGTCAACTGAACCTACTCCAGTGAGAGGTATCAACCGAAACCACCGATATCCGATGTTGGCTTAGTTCTTCATGTAATGATACTGAGCTGTGTGACGTCATAAAAGTTTTTTTCAGCGTTGATCTAAGTCTTGGTTCGGTTGAAAGGTGACAGCTGACTTGTCGAAACTGTGTCGAAGACTTCTTTTAATCCGTCTAGAGTATTCGTTTATTCATACTACACTCTGAAGCAGCCATCGGCCAAAAACTGTTACAGTATTACTTTTAATGTCGTGTAATGTGGTTAGATATTTATTTAGTTTGTTAATGTAATGTCTACTTAGGTGTTTTCTTACTCTATAGGTCTACTGATAATGACTGGAAAATCGAAATCGGTGCAGCCGCAAAGTAAGCACTGTGTGTGCATTGACTGATATAAAATTTGTGCTCGTGTATTATGCCGGAAACATCTGTCACTTACGAAATAAATGTTCATTCCAGACTTCATTAATATTTGCGAGAACACTAGTAACTGCTACGCCCCTTGTAAGATGCATAAACGATGTTGTGCCTGGTAGTGATTTTGTATCCGACGTTCAGAATTAAATAGCCTTGCTACTTAGGGATCCTATTAACACTTTGTTTTCGAAGTATATTTTTGTAGTAGGTTCGTCAAAACTGTTTATTAGAAGTAATATGGGCACAAATTGTTTAATATTCACCTAATAATAAATTTCAATTAAAGATGTTTTAATATCTGCACAGTTGATAATTTGTTGCTATAGAAATCAGAGATAAGACAATACTGCCACGCATTTGCAGATTTGACAAGGGGATTTGTCATGACGTCATACACTCAAAACCTACATCTACCATATCAATTGCCCCAAAACTTAGTTTCGGCAGAAGTGTGTCGATGAGTAATGCCATCTTGAGTCATTTATGGGTGCGGTGATCATTGTGATTGTGGTCTTAAGTGTAAAGGAACCAGATTTCGTTCGTAAGTGGACTCGTTCCAGCGATATTTTCTCTTATGCACATGAATTTTAGTTGTGGTGTTTACTTTTACTGTAGTTGTTTTATTCGTATCATTGTTGTTGTTGTGGTCTTCAGTCCAGAGACTGGTTTGATGCAGCTATCCATGCTACTCTATCCTGTGCAAGCTTCTTCATCTCATGACCTCTGATTTTTTATCAGTCCAACTCCAAAAGCTCTCTGGGCCAACCTTCATGAGAAAGACAGATAGAAAAACGACCAATCATAGCAAAATTTGTTCTCGTCATTTTCAGAAGAGACATAGAAAAATACCAGTTTCGTCAGTTCGTATTGAGGAAGATTGTAGTTTAGGAAAGCAGCCCTTTCACATCACAACTTCTCTTCCTGTTTATTCAAGACTTATGACAAAAAGAAAGTTACGTCATCGACACCAAACGCATCGTATTGCTTGATAAAACATCTATTAAATCCTGGAAAAACGTCTGAAAATGCCTTCCTGACGCAGTGTTATTCACGAAAACACTTTAACATATCTTATTTAAAACAAATGTTGCGTGCACAGTACAGGAATGAAGAACAAGAAGCAATGTTAGACAGTAGCCTGCTCATGTTTTGGGGCACCTAACATGTCGCCTTTCTCAGCGCCCTGTGTATATATTATTTTACCGTAGCTATTTAGATGGACGTCGTGCCAAACAGCTTTGTTTCTTCTCACAGTATGAAAGAAATTGACATTGTTTGCACTACAAAGAAAACAAGATATGTGTTTCTTGGAGTTATCCTAACTGATTGAATCGGCCTATCTGTCGGGTGTATATCCGGAACAGCCATATTTTTTGTGCATTTACTCCACAGTATGTCGATTGGTTAAGTAGTGTTCGCCAAGCAGCCGACTCACCTTGAAGAAAGGAAGATTGGGATTTAACGTCCCTTTGACATTGAGGTCATTAGAAACGGATATGGATGGGGACGGAAATCCGCCTTGCCCTTTCAGAGGAACCATCCCGGCATTTTCCTGGATCGATTTGGGAAAATCACGGGAAACTTAAAATCTGGATGACCGGACGCGGATTTGAGTCATTGTTCTTCCGAATTCGAGTCCTGTGCGCTAACTACTGGTCACCTCTGTCGTTGACTCGCCTTGAAGAAGACCATATGGTTATCAGCCTAAATATCGGAAGAAGAAATGTTGCCGTCCCTTATGCCCACCGGAAAGATGATGAAATAAAACAAAAAATGCAGAATACGCAAATGTACTATAGAACTAAATGCCTTTCTACAATTAACTTCCACGCGAATTAGTCCGCTAATAACTTCGGTAGACAACAATTGTGGAGCTAACTGGAAGTCATAACAAAGGTGTGGGTAGACCTTTTTTCTTAACGTTGCTATATATTTTTGTCAGCTGTTTAATTTCTGTTTGCCGTGATCTGGAGTTGTACATAGGGATTATCGAAAGGCCATCCGAATACAACACTTATCACAGGCACTGTCGCTCATCCCTGCCGCGTGGAGCACGACCCTCTTTACTTTATCCTTTTTCCTTATTTGTTGTTTATGCAATGGAGCTTTCATATCTGTACTTATTGAACATAAACTGTATATAAATGTGAAAGATGAAATTATAATATATGAGTTTTAAAAAGAAAATAAGAAATAGGACACAGTAGAGAGGAGAGGTTTGTCCCACACGTTAGACGTCTGGGGGTGTATGTTTCGGTATTTTTTCCACGAGCCACTGACGTCCAGACCCCTTTAATATTCTTAGTTTTTATAACCTCAGTGTTAAATTTTAAGTTATGCTTGTTTTGGCTATGTTATGTACCTCACCTGTTAAGTACATGTGTTATTGTAATGATTGTTATACTATTTATCTTAGAACAGATTTGAAGTGTCGCCTTGCGGTCAAGCACCGGTTACTATCATGCAGTGTTTCCCAACCAAATCGCTGAAGTGTAGCCTTCGTCCGATTGCTAGTGTGGAGACGGCAACAAGATGCTTCCTCTGCTCCTGGAGTGCCTCGAGCGTATAACCACAATCAGTGCACAGCGCTACGAACACACTTTGCAGGAACTGTCGCGCAATAAAGTCAAAACACCCAGGAAGTCTTTCGGATGGAATCATCCTGCAGCACGATAACGCCCGCCCCTACACTGCCAATCGGTCGAAGGCTATGCTTCAGCAATTTGTTTGGTAAATATTGCAAAATAATCGGGTACAGCACGGATTATTCAAGGTTAGGTTAGTGTTGTTTAGCGTCCCGTCGACAACGAGGTCATTAGAGACGGAGCGCTAGCTCGGGTTAGGGAAGGATGGGGAAGGAAATCGGCCGTGCCCTTTGAAAGGAACCATCCCGGCATTTGCCTGAAACGATTTAGGGAAATCACGGAAAACCTAAATCAGGATGGCTGGAGACGGGATTGAACCGTCGTCCTCCCGAATGGTTATTCAAGGGCGACCTGAAGGAAGACATACGTGGACGTCTGTTTGAGCCTGACGAGGAACTGGGCGAGTAAATGCGGTTGTAGATCCGTCAGCGGCCGGCCGCATTCTACGCAACAGAAATTGATCGTCTCGTCTTCCAGTGGGATAAATGACTTAACGCGTGTGTTGATTACTTTTAATTTAAAGCATTTCATGGTCCCTTCGTGGCGGATGTTCGCTTTTCATTTGACAACCCCTTATAAATCTACTACTTACATCTTTTTATACAGGGTGGTCCATTAATCGTGACCGGGCCAAATATCTCACGTCAACGAAAAAACTACAAAGAACGAAACTTGACTAACTTGAAGGCGCTATGGTTGGCCAGCTAGATGGCGCTACCATATGTCAAACGGATGTCAACTGCGTTTTTGTTTTTAAATAAGAACCCCCATTTTTATCACATATTCGTGTAGTACGTAAAGAAGTATGAATGTTTTAGTTGGAACACTTTTTTCGCTTTGTGATGGATGGCGCTGTAGTAGTCACAAACATATGGCTCACAATTTTAGACGAACTGTTGGTAACAGGTAGGTTCTTTAAATTAAAACACAGAACGTAGGTAAGTTTTAACATTTTATTTCGATTGTTCCAATGTGATACATGTACCTTTGTGAACTTATCATTTCTGAGAACGCATGCTGTTACAACGTGATTACCTGTAAATACCCCATTAATGCAATAAATGCTCAAAATGATGTCCGTCAACCTCAATGCATTTGGCAGTACGTGTAACGACATTCATCTCAACAGCGAGTAGTTCGCCTTCCGTAATGTTCGCACAAGCATTGACAATGCGCTGACGCATGTTGTCAGGCGTTGTCGGTGGATCACGATAGCAAATATCCTTCAACTTTCCCCACAGAAAGAAATCCGGGGATGTCATATCCGGTGAATCCACCTGTCATGAAACATGCTATTCAATACCGCTTCAACCGCACGCGAGCTAAGTGCCGGATATCCATCATGTTGGAAGTACATCGCCATTCTGTCATGCAGTGAAACATCTTGTAGTAACATCGGTAGAACATTACGTAGGAAACCAGCATACATTGCACCATTTAGAATGCCATCGATAAAATGGGGGCCAATTACCCTTCCTCCCATAATGCCGCATCATACATTAACTCGCCAGGGTCGCTGATGTTCCACTTGTCGCAGCCATCGTGGATTTTCCGGTGCCCAATAGTGCATATTATTCCGGTTTACGTTACCGCTGTTGGTTGAATGACACTTCGTCGCTAAATAGAGTGCATGCAAAAAATCTGTCACCGTCCCGTAATTTCTCTTGTGCCCAGTGGCAGATCTGTACACGACGTTAAAAGTTGTCGCCATGCAATTCCTGGTGCATAGAAATACGGTACGGTTGCAATCGATGTTGACGTAGCATTCTCAACAGCGACGTTTTTGAGATTCCCGATTCTCGCGCAGTTTGTCTGCTACTGATATGCGAATTAGCGGCGACAGCAGCTAAAACACCCACTTGGGCATCATCATTTGTTGCAGGTCGTGGTTGACGTTTCACGCGTGGCTGAACACTTCCTGTTTCCTTAAATAACGTAACTATCCGGCGAGCGGTCCGGTTCAAAATGGCTCTTAGCACTATGGGTCTTAACTTCTGAGGTCATCATTCCCCTAGAACTTAGAACTACTTAAACCTAACTAACTTAAGGACATCACACACATCCACGCCCGAGGCAGGATTCGAACCTGCGACCGTAGCGGTCGCGTGGTTTCAGACTGAAGCACCTAGAACCGCTCGGCCACTCCGGCCAGCGAACGGTCCGGACACTTGAATGATGTCGTCCAGGATACCGAACAGCATACATAGTACACGCCCGTTGGGCATTTTGATTACAATAGCCATACATCAACGCGATATCGACCTTTTCCGCAATTGGTAAACGGTCCATTTTAACACGGGTAATGTATCACGAAGCAAATACCGTCCGCACTGGCGGAATGTTACATGATACCACGTACTTATACGTTTGTGACTATTACAGCGCCGTCTATCACAAAGCGAAAACAGTAGTCCAACTAAAACATTCATATTTCTTTGCGTACTACACGAATATGTAATAGAAATGATGGTTCCTATTTTAAAAAATGCAGTTGATATCCGTTTGACCTATAGCAGCGCCATCTAGCGGGCCAACCATAGCGCCATCTGGTTTCCCCCTTCAAGCTAGACGAGTTTCGTTCTTTGTAGTTTTTTCATTTGATGCTTATTTTGTGAGATATTTGGCCCGGTCACTATCAATGGACCACCCTGTATATTATTAGTTTTGTTTTGTCGTTGAGTGCTATATCTAAACTTTGTATGTTTGTATTTGCTTGTGTGGATTGCGTTTCATGTTTTTGTGTATTCGTCTTTCGTCTTGTTTGTCAACCCTGCGGACTCTGTCCTAATGCTGCATATTTTTTAGTCGGTGACTAGTGTGGAGCTGTGAAGATATCGTGTTGGTAATGTGTTAAGCGTGTTCGACGTGGCTTTGTTACGCATTACGTTGTGAATGGTGTCCTGTGTTATTGTTTTTCTGTGTTATCCTGTTTGCCCTAGACTACTGAACAGCTTACAGGTCATAACCGTGTTTTCTGGGATTCGAGTCACCTCGCATAAACAGTTTGTGTTGTTGCACAATGTCAAACGGTATAAGTGCCTGGGAAAACGGCCTTATTTGGGCAGAAAAGGAACCGTGTAACGGCTAGGATTGCATACAAGGCGCCCCTTATCGTTAACCTCCCACTCTTGATACAGGTCTCAACCCACCAGAGTTTAAGTTCTCGCTTGTTGTGAATTGGTACTCCAGTGATTTATTCAGTCCTGTCAGGTGAGCGCGTTTTCAACCAGTGAGATCTGACCGTAGTAGCACCTGGGTATAGTCCTAGTACTACACCCAGTACTTCCATTGATGTGGTACCAAACGCACCAGATAGTCGTAGTGGCACACTCCTGGTGTGGCTGGACTATTAAGAGCGGGCGATGCCCCACTAGCGGCACTCTGTTGCAGTTAGCACTGGCAGTAACGACGCTCCTCGCTGGGCAGGGCACGAGGAAGGTTTCTGCAGCCGGCACACCTCTGTCCTCCCGGCGGCTCACTGTTCCTGATCCAAGACCGAGAAGCAACTCCTACATTGCATCGTTTGTCTGTTCGTAGACTGCAGAAAACGTCTTCCATTGTCGACTTTAACGTAATCTACCACTAGACTTTATACAAAACAATGAAAATTTGCAGAAAGGACGATAACAACACTAACTTTCGTGGATCAAAAATCTCATACGTTGTGTCGCATTCTCGGAACTGAAAATAAAAATTAAGAAAATAAAATTAAAGACCAAGTACGTATAGCATGATTGATGTGTCGGGTTGTATATCACAAGTCACTCCTGTGCGGAGTGTGGTTATCCTGAGCAGAAGTAGATCGATGTGCGGTGCTGTTACGAAGGACCTGTATGACGAGCTTCCAGGACGCACTGTTTGAGGTGATGCTAATTACATTGTAGGACGTATCTTCGTATTGCCTTACACAAGACAATTCGGAAAATCTGGTATGCCACGGAAAATGACGTTGAATAAACATGGCATACACATCCAACGAGTATGGTGACACATTCCTTATGCTGGGCGAATGCCGACGCGATGCCAATGAAGCAGTCATGGCTTATTCGATAGATTATCCCTGTCGGAGAACTCCATCAGTCATTACAATTTTATGTGCTGAACAAAACTTCAATAAACAAGTACTTTGAGATGGCCCAGCGGTAATAGACGAAGACCAGGAAGAAGTGACCAAACTGCTGAGGTCATAAGTCCCTAGACTTACACACTACTTAAACTAACTTGTGCTAAGAACAACACACACTCCCATGCCCGAGGGACGACTCGAACATTCGCCGGAGGGGCCGCGCAGTCCGTGACAAGAAGTGAACATATCGAAGCGCTAGTATATCGTTGAATCGATTTTATACCATATATTGTCGATGTAAGAGCCGCTGAGAATTATATAGTTAAATGTACCTTTCAGTCCCACCAAGCTCAGCGCATGGAGGTTCACAGAGCGAGCTTCTCTCTTGGTCTGATCAGTTGCACATTTACTAAAGTACTGCATGCATTTTTTCGACGAGTTACTATGTAATTTATTCAAGTACATATTAAATGTATATAAGTCGATTCCGTTAAATGTTACAAATTTTAAAGGATGATGGAGAAGAGTAAATGTATCAATTAGAGGTTAAGGACTGTGGTCCGAAAAGGACAGAGACGAAAGTTATAAGCGAAAATTGTTCTGATATCTCTGATACTGGAATATATGTACCCACTGATACTAGAATACACGGTAGTAATCACGCGATGTATGTGCAGTAGCAAGCCGTGCCTCTGACGTCAGAGTGAACCCAACCAGCTCTCAGTTGCTCGCAGTTGTCGTAACATATTGTGTTGTAGTTGCGTTTACGAGCGAAACCAAGTTTGTTTAGGGCAGTGTGAATTTTTGTTAGTGACTGGCGACTTAATTCAGAGCTACTTCGTAATTATCAAGGTACTGAGGATTTTTCGGAGAAAGATTATAAGTGAAAAATGATTTGCTGTGCGATCGCCAGTTGTACTAGGCACAACAGACAACTAAGTAAGTAAAGAATTAAGTTTCGTGTATCTCCTAGAAACAGTGAGACGAAACGAGAATAAATAAATGCTTGTATTCGAGCACATTCGTTTTCAGTTGAAAATGCTCGCGTCTGCTCAACACATTTCACTGATTCGGATTATGAAAGGAGTTTGAAAAGCAAACTGCTCAATATTCCTTCGAAACGCAAGATGAAGTCTGATACTGTTCCAACTCGAAATCTACCATATTCCGTTGCTGATTTAGGGTGTAGTAATGAGCCAAATAATGTGTGATATATTCAGGCGCTAAAATGAAGCAACGTAATGAAGAAGTTATTTTACAGGTAAATACATTGCCAATTAATGAAGAAATTCCTACGAGATAAAACATTAACTGTGAAAACAAACACTACTGCAAATGCGACAATGCGTGCTTACGCCAACAATAAGAAATTATGGAAACGGAAATAAAAGACCATAGAAAGAAGAATGCAGGTTTACAGGACCATCTCTCTCGATATAGGACTGAGTTACATGAAATTAAAACGTGTTGAAAAAATGATTCAGGACTCTTTTTCTAGCAGTCAACAACAAGTGGTTGTGAAAGGACGGTGTACTAACGGCTCTTCTGAAGATACTGCAAAGGCTGCTATTTCACGTTGCCTATCTTATAAGACGTTACCTTCAGTCAGAGATGTACTGAAATACAAGTATCAAAAATGGTTCAAATGGCTCTGAGCACTATGGGACTTAACTGCTGTGGTCATCAGTCCCCTAGAACTTAGAACTACTTAAACCTAACTAACCTAAGGACATCACAAACACCCATTCCCGAGGCAGGATTCGAAACTGCGACCGCAGCGGTCGCGCGGTTCAAGACTGTAGCGCCTAGAGCCGCTCGGCCACTCCGGCCGGCAATACAAGTATCCTCTTCATAGTAAAGTCACAATTAAACAGAAAACTCAGGCAACTTAAGTTTCCACCAGATTTTACTGACGTAAGCCTCTGTGTTGAAAGCTCAAAGTTACTAACAAAATGTGAAATAGACGTAGTTCGTAGACTTTACAATAGCTTTTCACCAACTACAGAGAAAGATAGTCTAACTAATATAAAGCTTAATAATAATGATAGTACCAATAATACCCAAAAACCTGGAAAACTGCGATTACATTCATGTCTGAGTATGAGATAAATAGATGTGCGCCGTATGCCTGCAGGCTTCAATTCAGTGCGGCGTGGCGGGAGCGTTCACGGTGTCAAAGCCATCCTGCGCGTCACTCCTACCGTGTGTTGTAGTATCCATGCGGTACTGTTACTGCTAAAACTGTGGGATAGGCAATCCCGATCAGCACTTAGGTGTAGAATTTGGGATAATAACACAGCTAATGCAATGCAGATGGCGTACTGTGTACTGATATGAGCAATCAATCCTGTTGTACAATGCCTCTACTGTAAGAGGCCGCAGTTTGAGTTTAAAGGTTGAAATAGTACCGTCGATCAGCCCTAATCAGCCTGGTGACCGAACTTGCACACATGACTTCCATATACGGACAAGCAAGTAGAAGCACCAGGCAACTAGGAAGGCTGTGAAGGACGAAATATCGAAGTGGAAAACCTCCGGCTCGCTCCATGTTTCCAAGACCGTGCCAACAATTAACTGAAACAGCACAATTGGTACCGCAGACTCCCGTATAGAAGATGAAGTGCTTGTTTGAGTAGATAAGGCGCCTGCAATCAGCACTCTATCAGTTGCTCGTGAAATCAGTGTGTCGCAGAGTACTGTGTGGCGAATACTAGGGGAAATGCAGCTACACACCTACCTTCAAGAGAAAGTGCATACTTAGAGTCGTGCAGACTTCGGACGCGAGGTGCCCATTTAATGGTTCTTGCAGTGCATTGCAATCGATCCTCAATTTCCTGCGTGTGTACTTTTCACAGATGAAGCCTGTTTCACCAGAAACGGAAGACTAAATAGTCGCAGTAGTCATGTTTGCGCCGATGTGTATCCCTACGCTGTAGCTGTGAAAACCGTCAACACAGATTTTCAGTCAGTCATAGTCAGTGATTACGTACAAGGCTAATTTCTTCATCCTCCCCACTTAAACGCACCAGTGAACACAGCGTTTATCAGAGACATACTGCCTAGATTCCTGGAATTTATCCCACTTGTTATTCGTCAACGGATGTGGTTGTAACATGATGGAGTCCCACCTTGGACTGTAGGTTTGTGAAGACTTGGATCAGACATTCCATGAAAAGTGAATAGGCAGAGAAGACCATGTTTCGTGGTCCGCACGTTCACCTCATTTCACCCCACTTCTTGTAGGGGCATGTGGAACGTCTTTCCCGCGAGACTCCTGCCGAGACTGAAGAGGATATTCTGACCAGAATTCTTGCTGCCTACGAAATTGTTCAGAGGACGTCGGGGTATTAAAACGGGTACTACAGAACTTTAAGCGACGATGCCATGTCTGCATTGACGATGTGGGATGCCATTTTAAACAACTGTTAAACTTGTGCAAATAAATGGAAGTCATTATTACTGTACTCTAGACTTAGGACTTTCGATATCTCTCACATCAAGTTACGTATGCTGCTAATAGTCCTTGGACGAGGAAAATTATCTAAGGTACTGGGGAGTATTCAGCGGGAATTCTGAATGTCATGATTAGGGTTTGGAAATTTGAGAGAGGCTAGGGTGGAACTTGTATGCATTTTGGCTTAGACGTTTCATGTCAATCGTTTTCGGACTAGGGCTCTAACCTTAAATATATATATTCACCCTTCTCCATCATTCCTGGAAGTTTGTAAAATAATCACTCTGCCTATTTGTTGGTCTGAATACGTAGTTACTTTCTTATTGTCCCCCTTTCGTCTTAGTTTCAAAAAACCTGTAGCTTGCCGGTGATTATCTTAGTAGACGGCCATTTGTGTGATGCAGGACAGAAAAGTACAATAAAAAAATTCAATTACAAGATAGTCATTGTGTTTCCCTTAGGCAGTATGCGTATTCTAGGTGAATTAAATTGCTTTACCCACTCGTATCCACCCAAATACTCTTGTGTCAAACGTGAATTACGTGCGCCAGCACTGTAACCGATATTTCTTTCTATGTATGAAATAATGTATGAGCTCCACAACCTATTTTCACTCCGCAACGGAGTGTGAGCTGATTCCAAACTTCCTGACATCGTAAAACAATGTGATGGATTGGGAATCGAGCTCGGAACCTTTGCCACTCGGCAGGCGAAAGTACTATCTCCCTTTCTTGCTTTCTTGTTTTCTTTTTTTTCTTTTTCTTGTTTTTTCCTTTGTGTGCCTCCAGACCTCCGTTTGTAGCCAGCTTCGAGTGCTATAATAATGAGTATGAAAATATTTGTCCTTCCTACTAATCTACATTTGGGGTAGCGTTCCCGCTTCCCACGCCCGGGTTCCCGGGTTCGATTCCCGGCGGGGTTAGGGATTTTCTCTGCCTCGTGATGACTGGGTGTTGTGTGATGTCCTTAGGTTAGTTAGGTTTAAGTAGTTCTAAGTTCTAGGGGACTGATGACCATAGATGTTAAGTCCCATAGTGCTCAGAGCCATTTTTTTACATTTGGGGTTTACAAGCTTCTTTCTTGTAATCAATGACGTCCTATACGAACAAACTGTTACTACTTCTGTTCGTTGCAGTTGTTGAAAATTACTTCATGTCTACTAAATAACTGAAGTTTAACATTCCTCATAAATAAACATATTCCCAGAACTTAAAACACTGCCTTTTCTGTGATTAAGGAGGATGATAACGTAAAATAACTGCCAACGGTGAAATTTATTTTTCTATATTACTAAATTAAATCCATTTCTCAATATACTTTCGCCATTCCGAAATCGTGCTTAGGCAACAATGCTTCGTTGCTCACCCGTCTTCAGTGGTGACAGCATGGGTCTCTTTTGGTCACTAAACGTAGAGTTAAAAACAAACAAAAAAAATACGCGTACACAAGTCTCTTCTCCATCCCATCGCTTCAAGACTGCTCAGCCTGCTCCAGCAGGCTGAGAATGAAATTTTAAAGCCGAAGCAAATGAAATAACTTTAAAAATCCCGCGATTCTCTACATCTGTGGGCGTCTTACGGATATGTCAGTTAATCAATATGATGACTCAATTATAGTTCCAATGGGAAAGAGCAAAAATAAATCTTATGGCTTTGTAGTTTACAGCGTCAGAAGATTGGTCGTACCGTTGCTTTTTGTTCGTTAAGTGAATGTTTGAGAAGCTTCCGCCATATGAATGACAGCTGTTAAAAGATTTTAGAAAGTTTTCCTATAATGTTTGTGTTCCCTCATAATTTGTTGGTGGGCCGTGAGAGAAATTAAATAGTCTTGTAGGAAGGAGATTTAGTGAAGATCGCGTAGTGAATATATTGTCCGAGGAGCCAAATGTAGCTCACTTTTTGCTTCTGGGTATAGTTGGTGGTCCGGTTGGTTATGCGCTTTATGACTATCATTGCTGCAGTTTTCCAGTTTAGGACTGCAACCTTTTTGCCATCTAGCTACAAATTTCGCCTGGGTTTCTGGAGATGAACGCATCTGCAAGGATGACAACTACCTGACACTACACACAGTATGTAGTGGGTTTATATTTTATATAGATTTCTTCTGTAGGGAGTGCTGCGTTGACTATTTAATACCGCAATACATTCATTCTAGTTCCCAGCTTCGGGTACTGGATGTATTTCCAGATTGTTGTCCAGTCATTAGTTCAAATGGCTGTGAGCACTATGGGACTTAACATCTGAGGTCATCAGTCCCCTAGAACTTAGAACTACTTAAACCTAGCTAACCTAAGGACCTCACACATATCCATGCCCGAGGCAGGATTCGTACCTGCGACCGTAACAGTCGCGCGGTTCCGGACTGAAGCGCCTAGAACCGCTCGGCCACCGCGGCCGTCTGTCCAATCATTCCTAGGATATTTATGTTCTGCAGTATTCCTTTCATCAGCCACAGTGAGATCTCTGTAAAGTTTGTCATTACTGAAGGTTCACTGGTTGGGGTAACTTGCTTGAATGTAGTCTGTCAAGACTTTCCGTAGACAGATTAAATCGGGATTTATCTGTCCTATGTTTGTCGGTCACGTTGTACTGGAACTGTTAAGCACGTAGACAGCAATTTAGTTAGAGTATTTTGATAACTTTGTATTATTCTTAATGTTCCAACAATAAACTTGCAGTACAGTTTGATTTTATATTTTTGAGTCCCAAGTCCACATGGTGGTGCTCTGAAGGGCATTTTTAAAATGTTTCACCTCCAAATGTATCATCCGCACAAACTACAACACGTGTAGCAACATCATTAGGTATCGGTAAGGCCGTTATTATATGATACGTTTTAGTAGATATAAACTGACGAGAAAAAAATCTTAACACCAAAGAATAAGTAGAGATTGAAATTTCGGGAATACATTTATCTAGGTAACATTTTAAGTGATCAGGTGTGTTATACAGGTGCCGAATGTCGGTTTGTGCGATGGACTTCCATGCCTCTTGCACTTGGTTGGTCAATACTGGGACGGTTGATGCTGTTCGTGGATGACGTTGGAATTGCCCAATGATGTCGCATATGTTCTCAATTGAAGACAGACCTGGTGATCGAGCAGAGCAAGGCAACATGTCGACACTCTGTAAAGCATGTTGGGTTACAACAGCGGTATGTGGGAGAGCGTTATCCTGTTGGAAAACATCCCTGGAATGGAGTTCGTGAATGACAGCACAACAGGTCTAGTCACCAGATTTAAGTACAAATTTACATTCAGATTTTGCGTGGGATAGCTGCGAAAGTGATCTTGCTGTCATACGAAATCACACCCGAGACTATAGCTCGAATTGCAAGTTCAATGTGTGTAGCACGCAAACAGGTTGGTCGCAGGACGTCAACTGGCCTTCTTCTAACCAACATACAGCCATCACCGGTACCGAGGCAGAACTGGCGCTCAGCAGGAAGCACAACAGACTTCCACTCCACCCTCCATGAGCTCTCGCTTGACACCACCGACGTCGCAAATGGTGGAGGTTTGTGGTCAGTGGAATGCACGCTACAGGGCGTTTGGCTCGGAACTGTCGTTGAACTAAGCGATTTTTAATAGTTCGTTGTGTCACTGTGGTGCCAACTGCTGCTCAGATTACTGCTGCAGATGCAGTACGATGCGCCAGAGCCACGCACCGAACACGATGGTCTTCCCTCTCGGCAGCGCCACGTAGTCACGCAGAGCCTGGTCTTCTTGCGACCGTACGTTCACCTGACCACCGCTGCCAGCAATAATGTACAGTGGCTACATTCCTGAGAAGGCTTTGTCCACACAACCTCATTCAAGCTCAGTGAGGTGTTGATAATGGCGTCTTTGAGGCAGTAAAGACATTATGACTGACATCACCTCACCACGTCCAATCTCAAAGGTAACTAACGTCCACGACCGTTAGAGCGTGAATTTAAAGTAACCTTGATTCGCATCCTCACAATTGCGCTAATGGCGCGAAATTTGCTTATACCTCATCTTTAAGACGTAGAAACACGTCTACCAACTTTCGTTTATGTTGCACAACTCCTGTGGAATTTTTTCTGTCAATGTATAACTATTCATTAGTTGAACTTCCTATTTAAGATTGCCGTGACCAGTACTTTAGAATGTCATTGCAGCCACAGTGTAGGGTCCCAACCACTAGACGGTCACGGCTGCACAGGTATCCTTCCTCATGACCCATTCATGTAGGTTCAACGACCGACCGCGACAGCTGTGCTTCCGCCAGCATATCTCCTACATTTGAAACTACCTAGAAATTCTACCTAGCTTGCGGGACCAACAATCCTAGAATAAAAGCATATGCGGAGAAATAGCTTAGTCACAGGACAATTTGCAGTATGAATTTCGTTCTGCAGCGGAATATGAGCTTATTTGACACTTCCCGTCAAGACCTCCTCTCAAAATTTAACTAAGCGATACACAGTTTATATCATAGTTTTTCGCATCGCATTTCCATGGGCATTTTCTGTATATAAGCGGGCTGCACTGGGCTCGGATACCGATCGCCAATACACACTCATTCGCTGACAGCTACCGATTACAATACCCACAGTTGACATATGTGAAGAGCGCGAGGCTAGCCAAGCGACGCATCATTCGCTGTTTGGTTTTACACAGGGATTCCACAGAATGCACTGACTTGAGGTTTACAAAATTAGACGTAAACAGTGTAAGACATCGTAATGGATTCTCTCGTGTGGAGCAAAGTTAGGCGGCATCATTATTAGAGAGATTTCACCTTAATACTGTTGTAACTGTTTGATGATTATTTTGTCGATCACATTTATATGTTTTATGAGTTTTTCTTTCGTCACTCTTCTGATAGGTTTGATGCGGTCCACCATGTATTCCTCTCCTGTGCCAGAGTACCACTTGAAACAAACGTCCTCAATTATTTACTGGCTGTATCCCAGTCTCTGTCTCTCTCTACAGATTTTACCCTCTACGGCTCCCTCTAGTACCATTGAAGTTATTCCCTGATGTCTCAACTGATGCCCCATCATCTTGTTCCTTCTTACTGTCAGTGTTTTTCATATATTCCTTTCCTCGCCGAGTTTGCAGAGAGAATCCTCTTTTCATACCTTATCAGTCCAACTACTTTTCAACATTCTGCTGTAGCACCCTATCCCAGATGCTTCCATATTCTTTTGCTCCATTTTTCCCACAGTCTATGTTTCACTGCCATATAGTGCTGTGGTCCATACATAAATTCTCATAAATTTCTTCCTCAAACTGAGGCTTACGTTTGATACTAGTAGATTTCTCTTGGCCAGGAATGCCCTTTTTGCCAGTGACATAGTCTGAGTTTTAGGTTCTCCTTGCCCTGCCCGTCATGGGTTATTTTGCTGTCCACGTAGCAGAACTCGTTAACTTCGTCCTTAATCATCAATTATGGACTTTTTCGCTTTTCTCATTTCTGCCACATCTCATTACTTTTGTTTTTCTTCAAGTTACTTTCCATCCATATTCTGGTTTCATTACACTGTTCATTCCATTCAACAAATCCTTGTAATTGTTGTTTGCTTTCACCGAGGACAGTAATGTCATCAGCGAATCCTAGAAATGATATCCGTTCACCTTGAAATTTAATCCCACTCTCGAATCTTTTGTTTCATTTCTGTCATTCCCTCTTCGACGTATATACTGAACAGCAGGCACGAAAGTCTACATTTCTGCATTACACCCCTTTTCACCCGTGCATTTCGTTCTTGGTCTTCCACTCTTATTGTTCCGTCTTGGTCCTTGTACGTATGTATATTACCCGTCTTCCCCTATATATTATCAATCGCAACGTCAGAACTGGCTCTCTGGTGCCTTCACCATTCCTGAAACTAAACTGATCGTCATCTAACACATCCCCAATTTTCGTTGCTTCTGTATGTTGTTCTTCTCAGCACAGAAACTTGTATGGATGAGCTGTTAAGCTGACTGTGCGATAATTCTCGCTTTTATAGGTTGTCTGCGATTTTATATCGTTCACTACTCAAGTGTCTCGTTACTGTAAAACAAATGGCACATTTTATTCTACAATACTGTTTAATCTTCCAAGAACCGCTTGGACAATCAATCAGTGCAATCGAATTTACGGTAATCTTTATGCTGAAAAATGTGACTTTTGTTTTACAGAAACGTGACAACTATGTAACGAGTGAGCTAAACCCATAAAGATAACAGAAACGAGTTTAAGAAGTGGATTTTTAGCATCTCTGACCTGCTGTACAGCTATATGCGTCATGAAGTGGACGGAAATAACGCGAAAGATGTGTCCAGAGTAATGTTATGTTGCGTTATTAATAGTTGTGCATGGTAAATAGCTACGTTTTCAGTGGGATTAGGAGAGAGAGGGAATCGATACCGGATTCTTTCCTCCCAATCTGGCCACAAGAGTTCTCTGACGGTTAAGTGGTTAGCTGTTAACTGAAAGGTAAGTATTGAATCACAGCGGAACACCTGTATCACAGATTGCACTTGTTCATCTTGGATGCGTGCGTAAATGATGCCAGGTCGTTATAAGAGATGAACAATAAACCCAACAAAACACCCTGAAAATTTGGCTGCCGTAAGTCTTGAGACACGCTTAATTAACGGCTGGAAGTCAGCTCCTATTCGCGGAATCGTATTTGGACGTCTCCCAGCATGCTGTTGGCCACGAGGCGAATGGGAATCGCTCGATCTCACTGTTGTATATTTATCATCCCTGGTACGAGATGCACGGTGTCATTATTTGTGCCATGATAACATGTTTGTGGTAGTGTTCAGAGACTTGAGAAGTCTCATTCTGCTGCTGCTCTTATGAGACCGTGAAACGCGCTGAGGGATTCAAACTGTGTACTGCACCGGAGCTCAAAATGTGATCCTTGCAATATTCTTATCCATGGCTCGCCTCACTCCTTCCGCCTGGTAGCAACTCTCTCGCACTTTACGAACTTCTCAGAATTCCTACATACTTTTGTGGACTAACGCTCTTGGGCTAAAGGATATAATGGAAATCATGGTCACATCGTATTTGTATTGTCCGTAATCTGACAGGCATTTAAACAACAGAGTAACTGGACTGCAGTGAGAAATATTTATTCCTTTACTCTCAATGTTCAGTTATCCGCCTCAAGAAGAAAAGTGTTCTTGTTAACTGTTACGTTTTTCTGTGGGTGTTCTGATCATCTGGTGGAATAATTGTTACATCTACTAGTACATTCCAGATTATTTTTCTTCACTGTTATGAAAAACAACACTTGCAGGATGGAAATAGATGTGCTGCGCACTGAAACATAGTTGTTTTCATAATATGTGCGGTCATCAATTTATCTGTAGAAACAGATCCACATTAGAGCTCTTATTCACTCTAAGACAAGTAAATGAGAAAACGTGGGAATTCAGTGTAGATGTCCGCATATTATTCGTAGATTTTAAAAAGGCCTATGGTAGCATACACCGACAGACACTCCTAAACATAATGAAGGAATTTAAAATACGATCAAAATTAATCATATTAGTTAAAATGTGTGTAGACGAAACTTTATGTCGCATAAAGACACCGGTAGGAGAAACTGAAGATTTTAAGGTGTACACTGGAATGGGACAAGGGGTTGCCATTTCACCTATTTTATTTAACCTTGTCCTAGAGGAGATCGATAGAGAATTTTCTAAAACCAGTCCACAAGGGATCCAGCTACTGGATGTGAACATTACAAGACTTTCCATGCAGATGATGTAGCACTAATAAGTAGTTCCAAAACAGAATTAATCAGAATGATGCAAAATTACTAAAAAATTGCTGAGAAAACAGGATTACACGTTAATGAAGAAAAGACAGAATACTTGCCCTTAAGTAAGAAAACCAGGAAAGATCCACCTTTGACTGTAGATGGATTCAATTTCAACACTGTTGACCACTTCAAGTACCTAGGAAGTCTTTTTGGTAATAACAACAGAACAAATATATAAATAGATGCCCCTTTAGCGATACCAAACAAGTCACTTTTTAGTTTCATCAAAATTCTAAGAAAAAGATCACTTAGCAGTAACTTCAAAATCCACTTATATCAATCGACCATTATACCTGTGGTGATATAGGGATGTGAAACATTAATATTTAGAAAGAAAAATGAAGAAAAACTGTTAATATTCGAAAGAAAAGTACGAAGGAAAATTTTTGGACCTGTATAAGACGAAAATAACATGGAATGGAGAATAACAAGAAATGAAGAGTTAGGAGGGCTGTACAAATACCCGGTTCTAGGTGCGCAGTCCGGAACCGAGCGACTGCTACGGTCGCAGGTTCGAATCCTGCCTCGGGCATGGATGTGTGTGATGTCCTTAGGTTAGTTAGGTTTAAGTAGTTCTAAGTTCTAGGGGACTGATGACCACAGCTGTTAAGTCCCATAGTGCTCAGAGCCATTTGAACCATTCTTTTTGTACAAACACCCTAACATCGTTGAAGTGCTCAAGAGGAGAAGGTTGAATTGCGCAGGCCATATAGTAAGAATGACAGAGAATAGTCTACCTAGAATGGCATTCAGCAGAACAATAGTTCGAACGAGAGGAAGAGGAAGACCCAGAAGCAAATGGCGGGATAACATTCGCGAGGACACAACTAGGATGAACAGCAACAGCAACTGGACAAACTGCGCATTGGCCTGACAGAAGTGGAAGAGGCTCATAGAGTAGGCGTATGGTCGATAAGGCCCTTGCCACATGTAAAATAATTACACTGTCTCTCTGTCTCTACATCTTTCCCCTACACACACACACACACACACACACACACACACACACACACACACACACACACACACGCAATTTTTTTTTCAAGTCTGTCAAGTCATCAATTATTCTATCTTAGCGTTTTTCTTGCCTTAATACCGGGTGATCAAAAAGTCAGTATAAATTTGAAAACTGAATAAATCACGGAATAATGTAGATAGAGAGGTACAAATTGACACGCATGCTTGGGATGACATGGGGTTTTATTAGAACCAACAAAATACAAAAGTTCAAAAAACGTCGTACAGATGGCGCTTCATCTGATCAGAATAGCAATAATTAGCATAACAAAGTAAGACAAAGCAAAGGTGATGTTCTTTACAGGAAATGCTCAATATGTCCACCATCATTCCTCAACCATAGTTGTAGTCGAGGAATAATGTTGTGAACAGCACTGTAAAGCATGTCCGGAGTTATGGCGTCGGATGTTGTCTTTCAGCATCCCTAGAGATGTTGGTCGATCACGATACACTTGCGACTTCAGGTAACCCCAAAGCTAATAATCGCACGGACTGAGGTCTGGTGACCTGGGAGGCCAAGCATGACGAAAGTGGCGGCTGAGCACACGATCATCACCAAACGCCGCGCGCAAGAGATCTTTCAGAAACATCGTACGTTCCAGGAGGTGTTTATCAGCCAGGCTGGGGATGATGCGAGTCTGTAACATATCGGCGTACCTCTCACCCGTCACGGTAGCAGGTACAAAACCAGAATTACGCATTTCCTCGAAGAAAAATGGCCCGATAACGGTAGATGTGGTAAATCCAACCCATACCGTGACTTTCTCGTCGTGCAATGGAGTTTCCACGACAGTTCTAGGATTTTCGGTAGCTTAAATTCTGCAGTTTTGGGGGTTGACAGACTCTCGGGCGTGAAATGAGCTTCGTCGGTCCACTACACGTTACTCATCGTCATCTTCCGCCATCTTTTGAAACGCCCACACCGAGATGCCCTCCGCTTCACTAAATCGCCAGGTAACAGTTCATGATGCCGACGGATTTTGTACGGACAGCATCGGAGGATACACCTAAGTGCCAACCAAACAGTAGTGCATGGAATGCCGGTGCGACGTGCGACTGCACGAGCGCTGACTTCCCCGTACATAGACGAACCCGCTAAGTCTCCATTTCTTCCTGAACTGTCTCAGCAGCATCACGCCTTGTGCTCGGTCGGCCACTACGAAGCCTATCGTCTAAACAACCCGTGGCTTCGAACTTCGAAATCATTCTCGCCACAGCTGCATTTGTCAACGGACCTTTACCCGTTCGAATCCCCTTCCTATGGCGATAGGATCGTAACGCTGAACTAGCACATTCCCCATTCTGATAATACAGCTTAACTAAAAGCGCCTTATCAGGTAACGTCAACATGCTGCGACTGCTGGCGCATCTGATTCTCTCTCTCATTACAGCTCCTTTTATACACGATTGCCATGCGCAGTCACTGATGTTTTGCTGTAGAGCGCCATCTGTCCGACATTTTGAGAACTTTTTTTTGTTCTAATAAAACCCCATGTCATTCCAAGTATGTGTGTCAATTTTTACCTCTCTATCTACATTATTCCGTAGTTTATTAAGTTTTCAAATTTATACTGACTTTTTTATCACCCGGTATATGCAGCACTCATTATGTGTTCTAGCACACATCCTCCTAGTTTTCTCATTACTTCTTATCCAGTACACAGTTAAAGACTCGTTGAGTTTCATTGTTTCCTGCGCAAACTTTGAGTATTCCTGTTGTTTCTGTGCACCGTCATTTCAGATGGTTTTAGCACAAGGCTAATACTTTGCCGTATCTTTATGTGTTCCGACTTTGTGCAGTGTTTCTTCGCTCATCTAATGCCGATTAATTGTAACCACAGAAAATTTCAAAGACAGATAGTACAACCATTTAGTGATTCAAATGGCTCTGAGCACTATCGGACTTCACTTTTGAGGCCATCAGTCCCCTAGAAATCAGAACTACTTAAACCTAAATAACCTAAGGACATCACACACATCCATGTGTAAGAAGGATGTTTAGGTTTTTCTATTGGTAAAGCCAAGTAGCGCTCTGTATGAAAATCACTGGCTGTGCTGTGTGAAGTCTGTGCTGGGTGTCATTGTTGTAATATTCGCTATTGTAGTGTTTGGCTGTTGGCTGTTAACAGCGCGTAGCGTTGCGCAGTTGGAGGTGAGCCGCCAGCAGTGGTGGATGTGGGGAAGTGAGATGGCGGATTTTTGAGAGCAGATGATCTGGACGTCTGTCCATCAGAAACAGTACATTTGTAAGAATGGATGTCATGAACTGCTATGTGTATTATGATTTTTGAACACTATTAAGGTAAATACATTGTTTGTTCTCTATCAAAATTTGCTAACTATGCCTATCAGTAGTTAGTGCCTTCAGTAGTTTGAATCTTTTATTTAGCTGGCAGTAGTGGCGCTCGCTGTATTGCAGTAGTTCGAGTAACGAGGATTTTTGTGAGGTAAGTTATTTGTGAAAGGTATAGGTTAATGTTAGTCAGGGCCATTCTTTTGTAGGGATTGTTGAAAGTCAGATTGCGTTGCGCTAAAAATATTGTGTGTCAGTTTAGTGTTGATCAGAATAGGTAAAGAGCGAAATGTCTGAGTACGTTCAGTTTTGCTCAGCTGTTTGAAAATCAAATAATGTAAGAGGTTTATCAGCACAGTAATTCAATAATTTTTCTAAGGAGACGTTTCACATGCCCGAGGCAGGATTCGAACCTGCGAACGTAGTGGTCGCGCGGTTCCGGACTGTAGCGCCTAGAACCGCTCGGCCACCCCGGCCGGCACAACCATTTAGTATATTATTGTTACAGTTTTCTGTCCCTAATAACGTGACTGACGGAAGCGCCTTCATTGTGAAAGGCATTAACGCGATTAACGCGGGAGTGCCCTAAATCGCAGTAGATTTTCTGCACGTGACGCTGAAGGCGGAGAAAGAAGCACCGCCGGGAACGAGTTGCGCGACGGACAGACAGACAGAGGTTGGCCCGGTCCATCCATCAGGGCGGCAGCTGCGCCGCACCGCTGCCTCCCCTTCCTTCGCGTCGCACTCAGCCCTCCCCTCCCCTTCCCCCCTCAACCCCTTGCCACCTCGTGTAATCGGATTTTTGAGACGCGCATCTGAGGCGATCCGTCAGCTTCAGCACAATTCCGGCAGCCGCTAGCAGGGTGGAAAGTTACCGAAAGAGTTCCCGTCTCACACGTACTATCGGTGAAGGAGTCTCTTTTGTTCCTTACTGTCGTAAGAAGGTCGAAAATGACGCACGAGCTTTTAGAATGTCGCCAACCCTGCAGGAAAGAGTTCCACCAGTGGGTATTTTGCGAGTCTGCAGTAGCAAAAGAATTAATTAGGTTCCACGAAAGATTCGTTCGATACAGGTGCCGAGTTTACTAAGTCAGCTGTCGTTGTCGATTAGTAGACAGATGGGGCGACCAATCAACATGCAACTAACAAAGCAGAGCGTCACTTTCGATTCCATAGTACTATAAATTGACAGTGACAGAATTTTAAAGCAAATACAGTGTGCCATATGTTGTTCGAGAAAGCTAGGCAGACGCATAATTTCGAAAGGCGGTCCTACAGTAGTCTACCATGTGTCACATGACTGATTTGTCGACATCAATGAACTCTGCCATCTGCTTTAACTACGACTCAGTAAGCGGGATCCTTCCATTTCATACCCCTGCGAATTCTTACAACCAGGGACTTCTATGAATTGACTGATTCCTAATGTGACTCATTCATGCCGTAGCCAATCGGTTTGCTGAAGTGTACACTTTTTGTTCCAAACATGTGAAGCCAACTGCCAGTCTTTGCACCGCTTTGAAACCTTATCTGTTATGACCTGACAAAACTACGATCGTCCGGTATAACTGTCGGTACTTTGATTGCTCTGAGGGGTGGTGGAGTGGAACAATTTATGAAATATCAGTTCACTTTATTACAAGCGGGATACAAAGATTTACTTTACTTTGTACCAATCAATTTTCACAGGAATGTGCCGAATATTTACAACTGGCTTTGAATATTGAATCATCACTTGATGCACACATTTACTAAACTCTTATTTTGAGGTACAAAGTTCACAGGTATGAAGAAAAATCAGTCGTGGTTGCAGTGTTAAAATTTTGTATTACTTTTTTAATATTTCCAAGGGAAATAAAAATTAAAAAATCACACTGCACCAAAGACTGGTTGTTTCTTCTTATCAAACATACTGGTTGTTGTACCAACCCCGTTATGAAAAGAAAACAGTTCACAAAGTTCAGAATGACAGTTCAGTCTAAGACACAGGTAACATATGTGTCCATATGAGGTGATGTTGTCTGCTTGATCGGAGGTCACAAACTGGGGCCGAGATTTCCTCTGCTCCGCTGTATGTCGGCCTCTGTGCGAAGGGCTGTAACGCTGGGAGTGAGGGTGTGGCTTCACCAGCACCTCCCAATAGTCGTTGCGGAATGCAGCGAGACATCGTTCACTTGTGTACTATCTTGTGTCTTTGGACGATAACAGATTCCTCCCCTCTCAAACCTCCTTAGTGGAGGGTGGATACCGGACACTGGTGACGACGGGACGGAGGGGGGGGGGGGAGGGAGGAGGAGGAGGAGGAGGAGGAGGAGGAGGACTAAATGCGGATGGAAATTTGGTGGATAACGACGGTAACGACGGCCAATGGCGCCTCCCTGCCTGCATCTCGGTACCAACCGTGAGAGCGACCATGAATACCGACCGGAAAACCAGTCGCATGGTTTTGTGAACAGGAAAGAAATAGTTGGGAGTGACGTGATGACCTTCCAGGGGCTGTGATTCGACGGGCATCGGGACAGTCGGCGACGTCGGGCTGTCACTAGCGGTGGCGGTGGCGGTGCGGAGCGTCGACCTCCAAGGGCACCACAGCGGATGGTGCCGGCCGTGGCTGGCGGGGAGACTGGAGCGACATTTGGTGCGGACCCCAACAACGTGCTGTGTCTGTGGACAAACATTCTGTGACAGAATCATTGATACACTCAGAAGTGTGCCGCAGCTGGTTTTGTTGGCGACGCTAGAGCCCAGTAGAACCTTGGATGAGGTTAGAAGAATTTCCGACGGCGTCTATTTAATGACTCAACACTCCCATCACTGTTGCTTTTCTAAACTTAGTAGATGGCATCATCTTGTGGGCGAAACTCTGTCTGACTTGGCGGAATACATTGTTTCTATAGCAGCCGCAAGAGATGCAACGGGGGCACTGTGCCTACGATCGTGTAACAATTCCGCCGGCCACTTTCCGTCACGTGGCAAAGTGCAGTAGGAGAACAGAAAAATTTGCAATACCTGCTCCCTTGCGTGGCAGGAATGGAGTTACTCGATGTACCTTTTGAACATTCGAAAGAACCGTTCAGCTTCACTGTTAGACTGCGGGTGAAAAGGAGCAGTGATCACATGGCGTGTACCATTGGCGGAACAAAACTATTCGAAACTGACTGATGTGCATCGTGGTCCACTGTCCGAGAAAATTACCTCAAGAAGACTTTCAAGACAAAAAAAAGAGGAAAAAGGGGACACCGTACTTACAGTAATAGTGGATGTCATGTGAATAACTAAAGGAACTTACTGCAAGCATCAACCCCTAATAAAGTCGGAGGGTTCTAAAATGGACCCGTGAAATCAATATGAATACATTGCCCCAGTCCGGACGGATGTGGCCACACGAAAAAGCTTGCATCAGAACTGATTGATGTTCCGCACAAACAAACATTGCAACGAAGTGTCATTTGTTTAATCAGGGTATCTATTCCCTGCCAAGTATAATAACGTCTGAAGAGTTGCTTCATGCGAACTACGCCCCAATGACCTTGGTGCATGAAAGACAAAAGTTCCCGCTGTAGGGAATGAGAAATCACAGTCGGCGCATCGTCTTTCCCCGTATGCAACAGAAAACATCTGATCGCGGGGACAGCGTGTTATGATGCGAAAAGCAGCGACGCACCACTGGGCGGTGAGTTCCTGTCAAACTGCGTGGCCATCCATGGCGCACGAATTGCAAAATAACTTGCACAGCTGCGTCAGAAGCAGTTGCAGTGGCAACATGGAAAATCGAAAGGAAAGTTCTGAATACATTCAAAATCCCGAGAGCCGGTTTGGAAACATGATTCTTCAGATGAATCAAAGATTGTGTCATTACCGACTGGTGAACTAGACAAGAAATCAGCATTCGGATGTTGGGCAGTGGGCCTGCACAACAGCTCATTCTGATAATTATTCAATATCAGAGCCTAGCGTTGAAATTTTTGCTCTCTCCGACGTTTTACAGGCTTGGCAGTCAAAGGCCGATGATCTGTAAGTAATTAAAACTTCCGACCGTACATATATTGGTGGAATTTCGCAACACCAAAGATAATGTCGAGTCCTCTTTTCCAACCTGACTGCCATTTCACTGCGCTTTGTTAAGAGTATCTGAGGCAAAAGCAATACGTCTGTCAGAAGAACCAATTTTATGACAGAGCAATGCTCGATCCCAGGAGAAGATACGTCCGAAGCTAACACGACAGACTTACAGTAGCTGGATCATACTGAAACAACGATTACTTAACAATATCTCCTTTAATTGCTGAAATGCGTTCTGGCGTTCATTGTAATACACAGAAGGAACATCTTTCCCGTATAACCAGTGGAGCGGTGCAGCAATTTTCTCAGCATTATGAATAAATTTCATATAATATTTGAGCGTCCCCATGACTGATTGGAGCTCCTTAATGTTATGGGTCGCCAGAAAATCTCTAATCTTAGCCAATTGCGATGTGGTATTACATACGTTAATTACGTGACCTAAGCATTTCCGTGATCCACACAAATCCGAAGACGGCAAGAGCTGACAAGTGCGAGAATTATCGCACAATCAGCTTAACAGCTCATGCATCGAAGCTGCTTACAAGAATAATATATAGAAGAATGGGAAAGAAAATTGAGAATGCGCTAGGTGACGATCAGTTTGGCTTTAGGAAAAGTAAAGGGACGAGAGAGGCAATTCTCACGTTACGGCTAATAATGGAAGCAAGGCTAAAGAAAAATCAAGACACTTTCATAGGATTTGTCGACCTGGAAAAAGCGTTCGACAATAAAAAAATGGTGCAAGCTGTTCGACATTCTGAAAAAATTAGGGGTAAGCTATAGGAAGAGACGAGTCATATACAATATGTACAACAACCAAGAGGGAATAATAAGAGTGGACGATCAAGAACGAAGTGCTCGTATTAAGAAGGGTGTAAGACAAGGCTGTAGCCTTTCGCCCTTACTCTTCAATCTGTACATCGAGGAAGCAATGATGGAAATAAAAGAAAGGTTCAGGAGTGGAATTAAAATACAAGGTGAAAGGATATCAATGATGCGATTCGCTGATGACATTGCTATCCTGAGTGAAAGTGAAGAAGAATTAAATGATCTGCTAAACGGAATGAACAGTCTAATGAGTACACAGTATGGTTTGAGAGTAAATCGGAGAAAGACGAAGGTAATGAGAAGTAGTAGAAATGAGAACAGCGAGAAACTTAACATCAGGATTGATGGTCACGAAGTCAATGAAGTTAAGGAATTCTGCTACCTAGGCAGTAAAATAACCAATGACGGACGGAGCAAGGAGGACATCAAAAGCAGACTCGCTATGGCAAAAAAGGCATTTCTGGTCAAGAGGAGTCTACTAATATCAAATACCGGCCTTAATTTGAGGAAGAAATTTCTGAGGATGTACGTCTGGAGTACAGTATTGTATGGTAGTGAAACATGGACTGTGGGAAAACCGGAACAGAAGAGAATCGAAGCATTTGAGATGTGGTGCTGTAGACGAATGTTGAAAATTAGGTGGACTGATAAGGTAAGGAATGAGGAGGTTCTACGCAGAATCGGAGAGGAAAGGAATATGTGGAAAACACTGATAAGGAGAAGGGACAGGATGATAGGACATCTGCTAAGACATGAGGGAATGACTTCCATGGTACTAGAGGGAGCTGTAGAGGGCAAAAACTGTAGAGGAAGACAGAGGTTGGAATACGTCAAGCAAATAATTGAGGACGTAGGTTGCAAGTGCTACTCTGAGATGAAGAGGTTAGCACAGGAAAGGAATTCGTGGCGGGCATCAAACCAGTCAGTAGACTGATGACCAAAAAAAAAAAAAAAAAAAAAAAGCTGTGCAATTCTTCCAGGAAGAAGCAGCACATCTCTCTAATGCACTTTAGGCCATCTGCAGAAAGAACTTGAAACAAACAGTCAAAAATTTCTAAATGTTCAAAAAAAATGTTCAAATGTGTGTGAAATCTTATGAGACTCAACTGCTAAGGCCATCAGTCCCTAAGCTTACACACTACTGAACCTAAATTATCCTAAGGACAAACACGCAAACCATGCCCGAGAGAGGACTCGAACCTCCGCCGGGACCAGCCGCACAGTCCATGACTGCAGCGCCTTGGACCGCTCGGCTAATCCCGCGCGGCACCAAATGTTCAGCAGCAGTACGACCCGCGACTACAATATCATCTACATAGTTTGTCCAGGAAGGAACCTTTCCTGTTAACTGTTCCTGCTGAAAAATTGCAGGGGCTGAAGAACTTCCAAACGGTAGCCTTGAAACTGGAAAGAGTTTAGGTGAGTGTTTATCGCAAATTATTGCTTGAACTGCTCGTCCAGTGTAGCTGTAAAAATACCTCACGCAGATCAGTTTTTGAAAAGTATCTGCCCTATCCCCGTCTGTCCATTAATTCCTCCGGACGTGAAAGGGAAAAAAATCCACTAGACTTTGTGGATTTATTATTGCTTTAAAATCAACACACAGACGTATGCTATCTGAAGCCTTGAGAATACCAAGGATGAAGACCATTGGCTTGCAGATACGGATTGGACAACTCATTGTCTTTCCATCTCTGCAGTTCCTGAGCATCTCGATCACATATTGCATCGGGGGTAGGTCGAGTACGACAAACTCGTGGCTGTGTATATATTGTCTTTTACAGTAATGCGCGCTTCAAAATACTTAGCCCTTCCTAAATTCGGTTCAAACAGCTCGTTGTACTTGCTACATGTGTTTCTTGTGGCGACTTTTACATGGTGAAACACGGAATAAGACTCACGAATTCAAATACAAAAAAATTAGAGCAACAACAGTTATCAAAAATACATATTCAACTCGCGCACAGAACCAAGCGACAATCAATTTTGATCCCATTTCTCGTCGCCATTTGTTATGACCTGACGAAACGACAATTGTGGTTTCTTTGATTCCTACGTGAGATGAAGCATTGGAAGTACAACATATATTAGTTCACTTTATTACAAGAATAATAAAAAGATTTACTTAAATTTATAAAAACCATTGGCAATGAGTGTGCCGAATATTTACAAATGTCTTTGAATATAAAATCATCACTTGATGCACACATTTACTAAACTCTTCACTTGAAGTGCGAACTTCACAAATATGGAGGAAAAATCAGTCTTGACTGCAGTGTTAAAATTCTTTTATTGTTTCCCAGTGGGAAATAAAAATAATTAACACTGCACTCAAGACTGCTTGCTTCTTCTTATCATACGTACTGGACAGGAAAAAGTTTACAGGGTTCAGAATGACAGTTTAATTTAAGGCACGAGTAACACCTGTGTCCTAAGGAGACGATGTTGTCTGCTTGATCGGAGGTCACAAACTGGGGCCGAGCTTTCCTCTGCACGGCGATACGTCGACCGCGTGCGGTGGCGCTCTAACGTTGGGAGCGATGGCGTGGCTTCACCAGCGCCTCCCATTCGTCAACTTGTATGGTGTCGATGCGATGCGAGGTGCCAACTTTGTTACGTCACCGTGATGTTTGGATGATACCATATTCCTTCCCACCCCAAAACCTCCACATTGTCGTCGCGAACGTTAAATAGATGTGGCAATGACAGGAGAGGGACTGATTGCCGACGCAGATCTGTAGGCAGGGAGTGGGCGGGAACGCCGTCTGTAAAACCAGTTACAGAGTGCATGCACGCATTCAGAGATGCAGACACCGTAGTCGGGTGAACAGCAAAGAATTGGTGGGAGTGGCCTGTTGATCTTTCAGCGGCACCGCACCGACGGTCATCGGTTTCGCAAATTCTCAACATCTGTCTCGATATTTGTAAAGCTTTTACCAAGTGGTAATCCATTATACATATGAGGTTACTATTTTAATAGCGGCTGCCAAGTCATTTATATACAATGAGAAAAGCAAGGCTCCCAATACGCCTCCCTGGATCATGTACGAAGGTACTGTAACTTTTCTGGACGAATCTCCACTCAGAACTACATGCGGCATTCTCCCTACCAAGAACTCGCCAAGCTAACCACAAATTTTCTTTCATATAATATATATAATTTCGTAATAGGCTTCCAGCGCTTAAAAAACGCCATCTTTGGTACAGACAGTGCACTTATATTCACATGTGGTTTAGAAATAAGAAAAGAGAGGGAACTGAAATATCAGTTTTTTTTAACATCCAACTTATTGACCAAATGTGGCACAGTCTAACCTCAACCTATTCTCATATCCAACATGTAATTTTGTAGATGTTAGAATATCATCTTTGATGTAATCTACTGACTGAATAACGTTGCAAAATGTACATCGAGCAACAAGGGGATTGTGTCGGGAAAGATGTGCACTTGCGGCCTTAAAAATTCTTTCATATACAGGATAGTTTTCATTGGTCCTTCAAACAATCCCATCAGTGGGAAACCCTAGTGATGAACAGGCTTGGTTTAATTTGCTTACCAGAATGCAGTCACTGAGTGGTCTGCAACTGGAAAGAAACATGCTTATGCTTGCGTGCTGTTTCTCATGCAGTTTTCATTTAGCCATTTAGTCATTGGTGATCAGTCTGTTGTTATGTAACCGTCCATTGTTACCAGTGCTACGCAGGTAATCTATATAGGAATTTTGAACCTTATTATGTTGGGCCCAGACTCGGACGCTACTTTTGTGACCTACCCCAGACAGAGAATCTGTTTTACAGGGTAACATGCTGAAGTTATCTTTCATTTTTCAGGGTCTATTGTCGGAGTGGCAGCTTCAAAGAAATCAAAATGGGATGCAGAGATAGTGAGGGAAGCTATTGATGGCAAATTTCTGGGAAAATTTTGGAACGTGGAAGTAGCCGGGCACTTTTTTGTTTCTAAGAACTCAACAGGAGAATGTGTTCATGCCTTTTAGAGGGGGGGAATTGCATCAATGATGCCTCATTGGAGTAGATTTGAAAACCATTTCATCCCTTTAAAAACTCTTCAGTTAGAAGATGACTTAATGAAACACCTGTAAATTCCAGACACCTGTCGTTGTGTCCCTAAACAGAGAAAAAAATTTAAAATTAGTTTACCATTTATCAGAACACGTGAAGTTGGCATATCAGTCGAACAAGAATAAGATCCTTGCAGACAATAAACTTTTTCACGGTTTCACGAAGGAACATCACGAATTTTTCTCACGGCCAACCCACTAGATCTAAAACAGCACGAGCATCCTGCTGTTCTGAGGCTTGAGATCTACAGTGTCAGCAACCAAAATCACACTAGTGCTTTGAAGGTGCCTAACACACAGGGGATAATTTTCTGCAGCCATGCTCCGACCGTCCAGCAGCAGGCACCAAAGCACTGCAAGAGGCCACAGGCCACATTGCTTATTTTCTTCAAGACACGTCATTGAAAATAAACTCAGCTGTGACCTAGAGCCTAGTGGTATTTAAAGCAGTACTCGGGCCTGAGCGGACCAGTTTGCCCCTACTGACTTTTCCTGTGCCAGGCACCGATTCTGCAAGGATTTCTCGCCCGAGAGCCACTTGCATGACGTCGCTGCCATTCACGTCTGACTTCGTGACCCCTGGAGCTGCCAGCTGTGGACTTAGTCTCCGCGGCCTCCTCCCTGATGAGGATGGGGACTCAGTCATCTTGGCAGACCTGTGGACTTGTAAATTTAATGCCTCTTTAACTTCCAAATGACTACGCAATGGACTTAGACCATTTTGGTCCCTACAGGACTTTTATGATGTATTTAATAAACTTAGATTCACTGACAATCTAGCCGACCTTCGGCCACTAGAAGTATTTTTGTTCTATTTCAAGGAATGATTTACTTTATGATTTGTTTTGCTGCACATCGGAATGTATTTGCTATTAATCTTTGACAAATGAAGTTGTTCAGTCACTGGCACCTGCCTGTTTTTTGTGGTCACATCAGCAGACATATCATTTTCAACAGAGAACTGTGAACTGCTATTCTGAAGGACTGTAACGACACTAGTCTGCTATCATAACTGGGTGATTAATGTGTCTGTGTGACGGAAGACTTAGGTTCAATTTCCAATACTGCCGGTGATTTTTCCTTGATGCGGGGACTCGAAAGGTGTGCTGTCAGCATCATGAAGTCAATTGAGGAGTTGCTCGCATGAGAAGTTGCAATTCCGAAGACTGAAAGTCGACAATGGCCGGGCAGCAGTGTGCTAGCCCCATGCCCCTCCACACTTCAAAATGCAACCCAGCTGAGGTTGACACGGCGGCCAGATGGCATCACGTGATCTTCACAACCTGATCTCAGAGTTTAGTTTTATAGAATTTGGTGTAGCTGTTACCCTTTATTTTATTTTTGTGTTGAACTGGGCCTGCTTCTTTTCTCGTAAAGTGTGATCCGGCTCTGGGAGCTGTTGGTTGAAGAAAAGCATTTTAATTTTTTTTAAATGTATGTAACTATATTAAAAACAATTTTTTTATTCAAGTTCCTTATAACGACGAATGAGAAGAAGCGATCTAACTGTAGTTTATAGAAATTTTTTATAGCCAAGATCATGTTCACAACTGTTTTTATTGACCAGTTTCGACAGGTAATACTGTCATCTTCAGATCTTTAAAAAAGTTTTTGGTTGTACATTATGTTCCATTGTACACTACTGGCCATTAAAATTGCTACACCAAGAAGAAATGCAGAAGAAAGACGGGTATTCATTGGACAAATATATTATATTAGAAATGACATGTGATTACATTTTCACGGAATTTGGGTGCATAGGTCCTGAGAAATCAGTACCAAGAACAACCACCTCCGGCCGTAATAACGGCCTTGATACCCTGGGCATTGAGTGAAACAGAGCTTGGATGGCTTGTATAGGTACAGCTGCCCGTGCAGCTTCAACACGATACCACAGTTCATCAAGAGTAGTGACTGGCGTATTGTTACGAGCCAGTTGCTCGGCCACAATTGACCAGACGTTTTCAATTGGTGAGAGATCTGGAGAATGTGCTGGCCAGGGCAGCAGTCGAACATTTTCTGTATCCAGAAAGGTCCGTACAGAACCTACAAAATGCGGTCGTGCATTATCCTGCTGAAATGTAGGGTTTCGCAGGAATCGAATGAAGGGTCGAGCCACGAAATGTAACGTCCACTGTTCAAAGTGCCGTCAACGCGAACAAGAGGTGACCGAAACGTGTAACCAATGGCACCCCATACCATCACACCGGGTGACGAATACACGCTTTGAATGTGCGTTCACCACGATGTCGCCAAACATGGATGCCACCATCATGATGCTGTAAACAGAACCTGGATTCATCCGAGAAAATGACGTTTTCCCATTCGTGCACCCAGGTTCGTCGTTGAGTACACCATCGCAGGTGGTCCTGTCTGTAATGCAGCGTCAAGGGTAACTGCATCCATGGCCTCCGAGCTGATAGTCCATGCTGCTACAAACGTCGTCGAACTGTTCGTGCAGATGGTTGTTGTCTTGCAAACGTCCCCATCTGTTGACTCAGGGATCGAGACGTGGCTGCACGATCCGTTACAGCCATGCGGATAAGATGCCTGTCTCGACTGCTAGTCATACGAGGCCGTTGGGATCCAGCACGGCGTTCCGTATAACCCTCCTGAAGCCACCGATTCCATATTCTGCTAACATTCATTGGATCTCGAGCAACGCGAGCAGCAATGTCGCGATACGATAAACCGCAATCGTGATAGGCTACAATCCGGCTTTATCAAAGTCGGAAACGTGATGGCACACATATCTCCTCCTTACACGAGGCATCACAACAACGTTTCACCAGGCAACGTCGGTCAACTGCTGTTTGTGTATGAGAAATCGGTTGGAAACTTTCCTCAGGTCAGCACGTTGTAGGTGTCGCCACCGGCGCCAACCTTGTGTGAATGCTCTGAAAAGGTAATCATTTGCATATCACAGCATCTTCTTCCTGTCGGTTAAATTTCGCGTCTGTATCACGTCATCTTCGTGGCCAGTAGTGTACTTCATTACTCGACCATACTAACATTTTAGGGAGAGTATTTCTGAGACACCTGTGTTGACTGTGCAATATACCGTCCACCAAAATGTTAATAACGCAAGAGTAATGAATATACAATGGAACATGATGTAAAACCAAAATCGTTTTTGTAGTTATGTCGAAACCGATCAACAGAAAACAGTTCTGAACGAAATCTTGGTTTGACCATGAAACAGTTTAAATGTAATTAGTTCATACAATTTTTATAAAAGTGCACGATGGCTTACGTGCCTTCCACTGGGTCAAATTCTCCCAATGCCCCTTTCCCCTCCCCCTCTCCACTAAACTTTTCCGTGGCAGAGTTGTTCCGGCGTATGTCGACGCTTGCAGTACTCAGAGCAGGACGGCATACGTTAGCGCTGCTCGTGGTGTTACGCCTCCTCGCACACCACGTCTGTGGAACGCGGGCTGCCTTGTCCTGCCGGCGCCGTGTGAATTACGTTTTAATCCCTCTCCCCACAGCGGCGCAGCTCGCGAGGCACGGCGAACGCAATCCGGCCGCCAGCGGGAGCCATATGCTAATTGCTGCTAGCTCTCCCCACGCCGCCGCGGCGCGGTAATTCCTGATTTGTGTGCGAAAGGCGCCTTCTGCTCGCGGCGACACGCGGCCACCATTCAGCGGCTGCGCTGTTCCTCCACCCACAACACTCACCCTCCGCTCCTTCCACACCCCTCAGTGTACTTTCTCCCGCGCCAGGCACCCCAAGCCCGGCAGGCGGCGCGTCGTTTCCGCTAGTCGTGATTCAATTGAGCAATTCCACCAAGTATGTAATTGGATCCGCACCATTCACGCCACCCTGAAAACAGCCGTCCCGCCGTGCGTGCGCTCATGTCGGCCGCTAAATTATTTTAGGGGAAGTAATTCGATTTTCGCGCTCTCGCGGGCCCAGCTCTCGTTTCGCTTTCGCGGAGGCGGAGAGTGGGTGCCGGGAAACGGTCTGGGAATTGGGTTAAACTTAATTTGAATATCTGTTTGTTTTCGGTTGTAATTTGTGTTTCCTCGTTGTGCATTAAACAGGGTGGAAATGGTGCGCCCCATCCCTTCCTCTAAGAGTTTTCCCAGAATTTCTTCCGGTGATCGTAAAGCTAATATCACGACTGGAAATGCGGCAATAGTCTTGTGTAGATCATACCAGTATCGAGTGACTTTTCAGTTGCGCTCGAATTGAAAAAAGAGGAAATACTGCACCTGTTGTTATTATTGTAGCTTTTGCAGCTTGTACGCTACACTAGTGGTAATGGCATGCTTGGACCTCTTTCTTAAGTGCACACTAGGCACGTCCCACTACAACTGTCAGAAGAATAAATCCGTACGGGGGTTAGAGGTTCTGTTTATCTCTGGTTCCTTCACCCGAAGTTGCAGCAGTCTAGCGACACTACTAATTTTAATTAAATTTACTGTTTTTTTATAGCAAGGAATACAGTCGTTACATATGTTCATGTTACTGACTAAAATAAAATTAAAAACCAACAAAAACCGCAGCTATTTTGTATGTACATAAAGTCACAAATTTAGTCTTTGTTATGTCACAGATTTATGTCTGCTTCTTGTAGGTAACGTACTGTTAAATTTTTAATTTTGAGGTTATTTTCGCTCATTAACGTTTTAGCATTTGTTCTCATGGGAATGTTAATTTTTACGAGGTTTCCCCATAGTTTATTTTGAAGCGGAATACATTTGGAATATCCCAATATGATATAATCGAGATCGCTGGAATCTGGTTACGCAGGATGGAGCAGATCAGGTTATGGTTGTGGAGGGGGCCGTAATCAGTTACTGTTAGTTGCACAAAACACACAAACTTTAATTTTCCTAAGAACTACTTAATTACACATTGCCTTAAAAGGATCAAATTAAAACAATATAACTGAAGGCCTAGTTAAAAAGAAACTTGCGACAGCTCCTGGGCTGAAGGCCCAAAACCAGACCAAAAAACAAGAACGGCTGAAGACCTGAACACAAGCTATAAAAATTCCTTTAAAGAATACACGTGGCTGAAGGCCTTACTTAAAAAAATATTTCACGTAAATACTCAGCTGAAGGCCATACACAAGACATTGAACAACTCAGGGCTTAGAGCCTGGATAACAAGAATTTCAGATAGATCAATTTTTTTAAAAAATATTAGTTTTAAGCCAATCAATTTTCAATATTTTAATTTAAGAGAGCTGAAGGCCTTATCTTAAAAATATTTCACGTAAAAGCTCGGCTGAAATCCACACACTGGACATTGAACAACTCAGGGTTTAACACCTGGATAACAAGAATTTCAGATAGAACAAACTATCGGAATTTAGTTTATTAAAAAAAAATCTATTTTCAAATTTTAATTTAAGTCAGCTGAAGGCCTTATCTTAAAATTAAAGCAAACTAAATTAATAGACGGCTGGAGGCCTCACACAGTACATCAGACTAAAATGGAAACCACAATCTAGAACCAACAGAACAGTGGTGGTCAGAAGTGTGCCAAGGGTCGGCCTGAGGAGGTAGCTCTAAGGTAAGGTGAGGCGAGACAGGCAGGTTAAATAATCAGATGGCTACCCGCCCCAGGGACGGCTGACTGACCAACCAACAACCTAATCAATTCCCTTCCGCCCGACCAACGTCATGACAACGGAAAATGTCAGCCGAGGACGAAGATACCAGCAGCTGTACATCTTCAAAATTGGCGTCTAAAAATAGCCAAGGCACAATCACCACTTTAAGAAAAAAAAAATGAACAAATCACTAAAAGGTTGGACAGCATCAACACGGTGAGGAAAAACACACTGCTGGAAACTACGCTAACGACCAGGGCAGGTAACTGGGGCGTTAACGGTCACAAGGCAGAAAATACCGCCGGTGGACTTCACTGATAAGTAACAACCAATTTAATACTTAAAGACCATACGGGAAGAGGGCTACAAAATTTCGCCGACTCCAACACACCATACGTTGATGTTAACAGGAATGGCCGAGGAAGCAACAACCGGCAATGGAAGAAGAGATGTCACAGCAATTGAGATTTCATAACAAGTTAACTGATCACTCAACTTCAGTGTTGAAGTTCGGTGGGCAACGGACTTTGTAGCTCTCGCAGCTTGAGCCTCTCGTGGTCGTGCGGTAGCGTTCTCGCTTCCCACGCCCGGGTTCCCGGGTTCGATTCCCGGCGGGTTCAGGGATTTTCTCTGCCTCGTGATGACTGGGTGTTGTGTGCTGTCCTTAGGTTAGTTGGGTTTAAGTAGTTCTAAGTTCTAGGGGACTGATGACCATAGACGTTAAGTCCCATAGTGCTCAGAGCCAGCTAGAGCCTCACAATCCGACCGCGTGTGCACGCCTCCAGCGGTCCTGGCCTGACCTCCTGCCACGAGACTTCCACAGTGCTCTGCCCCAACCGACCGTCTGCATCTAACACGCAGACAGCATTAAAATAACTGCTCAGTCAAAACCACAAGCTACACACGGTTCCGCGGAAACACTTCCACAAACAACTCGAACAATACTAAAACAAGTCACTGGGGAGTAACCAGCACGAATCTCAAGTCGACACACACAGAGAACCCAGAAGCGATCGGCGATCAAACACACGTCGTCCGATGAGATGACCGACCGAATGACCAACCAAGGTCGTCCCTACTCAAGTCATGTGTGTTGGCAACGCTCGGGCGAGTCTTGGCTGTCCGGATCTAACTGGTGCTCCGTTCCGACCGAACTCCCGACACACGACGACTCGGAAATACTAGCAGTCGCTTCAAAGATAATATGTCAGTGTTCTTATCGATAAGCGCTGCTGCTGCCACTCACGGGCAGGCAAGCCAGCAACTTAGTGACGCCAGTGAATAAGAAATGAGACGGCAGTACTGCAAAGGCACGATGTTAAACAATAAACGGCGCGAACACGAGCCGCGCATGGCTCAGCCTCCTTCGTCTTCTGCAAGTTCGCTACATGTGGGAGAGACCGTCACTCCAGTCCTGTAGAGGTGTGTAGGGAAACATGCGTGTCCCATCCTTATTCTAATAACTGATTTTACATATCCGCTTGGGACATATTTTTATGGCTGTATCACATATTTCTTGGTGCAATACACTGAACTGAAGCGAACGAAAAGCCCTGTTTTTGTTTCGATATTTACCTTTGGGTTTCCCATTAATTCTAAGTTTCTTTTTTTATAAGTATAGAACGTCGGAATATGTAATTTGTGCATAAAGCGAGACCTCTTCTGGACACTTTCTTTAGGAAGACTATCTACTACTTCATTGCTCTGAATACCTGAGTGTCCCCTTACCCACATTAAATGGATGTATCTATTTTCTTTCTTGGATTTTGTTATTAATTGCACAACATTATAAATATAGCTGTATCAGCTTTCCGCTTTCGATGCACTAAATGCTCCAAAGCACTTTTAGAGTCAGTCAGAAATAGTATTTTCTTCCTTTATTCAGTTACATCATTATTTTCTTATCTAATTGCTGTTACTTCTGCAGTGTAATCACTACTTCTCAAGCTCACGCAACATGCGTCAAATCTTTGACTGTGAAAGTAATATTCTCTACAAAACTCAAATAACTTTTGTTGCTTTAAGTACTTCTGAGTGCTGATCCAGTCATTAGTAAATAAACAGCTTCAAGTTGACTTCCAAATAATATGGATATTAATTATTCAGTGTCGATAAATTAGTTTAAATAAGTTTCGGCGATCTGTTAGTTCGCCAGAGATTATAGGTAGATCTCTAATTATTGTGTTTCAGGTTTATCCATTATTGGTGACAGTTCCTACTTTATGATCCAATGATAATCAGGCGAAGTAATTTTTTTCATATTTTCATCTTAGAAGATAGGTTGAGGAAAGACAAACCTGCGTTTATAACATTTGTACACTTAGAGAAAGCTTTTGACAATATTGACTAGAATACTCTCTTTGAACGGGGTGAAAGCCTATTTACAATTTGTACCGAAACAAGACGGCAGTTTTAATAGAATCTTTGAAAGGGAAGAGGTGGTTGAGAAGGGAGTGAGACACGTTTATAGCCTATCCCCGATGTTTTTCAATCTATACATTGAGCAACCACTAAGGGAAACCAAAAAAATTGGAATTGGAATTAAAGTTCAGGAAGAAGAAATAAAAACTTTGAGATTTGTCGACGACATTGCAATTCTGTCAGAGACAGCATAGGAGTTAAACTAAATGGTGAATGCCTTGAAAGAAAAAGATAAGATGAACATCAACATGTGCAAAACAAGGATAATGGAATGTAGTCGAATTAAATAAGGTGTTTGGAGGGAATCAGATTAGGAAACGAGACACTGAAAGCAGTAGATGAATTCTTCTACTTCGACAGCAAAATGACTGATGATGGCCAAAGTAGAGAGGATATAAAACGTAGACTGTCAATGGCAAGAAAAGTATTTCCGAAGGTGAGAAATTTTGTAATATCGATTATTTATAGGCGTAAGTGTTAGGAAGTCTTTTCTGAAGGTATTTGTCTGTAGTGTAGCCATATATGGAAGTGTTTGGACAAGAAGGGAATAGAAGCTTTTGTAATGTGGTGCTACAAAGGAATGCTGAAAATTTGATGAGTAAATCAGTAACTAATGTGGGGGTACCGAACGGAATTGGGGATACCAGGAATTTGTGGAACAGCTTGACTAAAAGAACGGATCGGTTGACAGGACACATTCTGAGACGTCAAGAGATCAGCAATTTAATACTGGAAGGAAGTTGGGAGGGGGGAGGAGGGTACAAATTCCTGAGAGAAACCAAGAGATGAATAAAGTAACCAGATTCAGAAAGATGTACGTTGCAACAGTTATTCATAGATGAAGAGGCTTGCATAGGAGGTGGAGTAGCGTGGAGAGCTACATCAAACCAGTGTTCGGACTGATGACGACAACAGCAACAACAGCAATACATCTTCAACAAGGCCGGCCGCGGTGGTCTAGCGGTTCTAGGCGCACAGTTCGGAACCGCGCGACTGCTACGGTCGCAGGTTCGAATCCTGCCTCGGGCATGGATGTTTGTGATGTCCTTAAGTTAGTTAGGCTTAAGTAGTTCTAAGTTCTAGGGGACTGGTGACCACAGATGTTAAGTCCCATAGTGCTCAAAGCCATTTTTCTTCAACAAAATCACCACAGAAACACATAAATATCTTCCATTCTTCAAATACATTTATTGTGTTTCGCTACACACATGTTACCCACGTAACGAAATACTTTCCGCTATGTAATTTTTATGTAAAAGCATCCGTGGCAAGACTCGAACTTCTTATAGAACATAATTCCAACATTCATAATTTAATTTTCTCAACATTTCTCCACTCGTTTTTATTTTCATCGTAGCGGCTGGCTCACTGCATAAGACTTCGTTCTGAGACTGACGCCTGTCGACTCTTGAACACTGCCACCCGGCAACGCTGTCTGCCGTTTTTGCCTCCGTATCCACCAGTCCTCACGATGAGATCGAAACATAATTTTTAGTATTACATATTAACAGGAAATTACATGAATAATTATAATAATGCTTTTAATACTTGCTACTGCTTACGGGTGATACAGCATACGTAAGCACTGTATCACAGTCTATCATCAAAAAGTTTATCTTACTTGCATAACTAGCGAAACCTACATCCACTCGAAGCTGTTGGCTTCAGTAAAGCCTCACCGACTGCCTCTATAATTTTTAGCCACCAGACATCCAGCCTTTGCGAAATTATTCCGTTATCTTATCCTACGAACCTATTCCTTCATAGAGTCACATAGAGCCATAAATTTCTTTTCTCCTCCATTTTATTCAGTAATTCTTTATTGTTTGCTACATCTGCCAATCTTATTACCAGAATTCTTAAAGTAACGCCACATTTAGAGGTTTCTATTCACAGATTTAAGTGCGTTTAGTTCTGTGTACAAGTATTTGATTTTGTTCAAATGGTTCAAATGGCTCTAAGCATTATGGAACTTAACATCTGAGGTCATAATTCACCTAGACGCAGAACTACTTAAACCTAACTAATCTAAGGACATCACACACATCCATGCATGAGGCAGGATTCTAACCTGCGGTTCCGGACTGAAAGGCCTAGAACCGCTCCACAGCGGCCGGCATTTAATTTTGTAATTTATTTTCCTAGCACCGGTAGCGATATCTTACTGTACGCATTATTCTTTATTATTCCACAGACCATGTGATGATAACTTGCTAAGAAGTTGAAATCGATGCTGATACCATTCAGGAGACCCGAGGTTGAAGACTAAAATACAAGTATTTTCAATAAAACAGGATCACAGTGCAGCTATTTCGCAGTGTGTTTAGTGTGTGAGAGCTTTTATATTATTCTTGGCAGTACTGTTTACCGTTCATGTTTCACCTTCATATGAGGCTACACTCTACGTGAATACTGTCCGAACACTTACAATTTATGACTGCTATTAACATACTTCTCTTTCTGCGAAAAGAGTTCTTAACAGTTGCTAATATGCGTTTCATAAGATCCTTACTTCTGCCCTCGTCAATTATTTTTCTGTCCAAATAGCTAAACTCATGTACTGCTTTTAGCGTCTCATTTTCTGATGTGGTTCTCTAAGCATTTTATCCAGATTCACTCCATCGCCTTTTTATTACTTTTCCTGATGTTCCACTTATAACCTCTTTTCGAAATCCATCCACACCGTTATCGTAATCTTTTGTGTCCTTTGCCGATGCCTGAAGGAATCACAATGTATTCATCACATTTAAAAAATTATTTCTTGTTCCTGAAATTTAATGCTTTTTCCGATTTCTTTCGGTTGCTTTACTTCTGGCTCAATTAGCAGATTGAATCACACGAGGAAAGGCTACAACACTATGTCACGCATTTCCTTATTGGTGTCTCTTTTTCATATTAATCCGCTCTTATAACTACAATCTTAGTTTCGGTACAAGTCCTAGATGACAGCCGGCCGTTGTGGCCGAGCGGTTTTAGGCGTTTCAATCCGGAACCGCGCTGCTACTACGGTCGCAGGTTCGAATCCTGCCTCGGGCCTGGATGTGTGTGATGTCCTTACGTTAGTTAGGTTTAAGTAGTTCTAAGTCTAGGGGACTGATGACCTCAGATATTAAGTCCCATAGTGCTTTACTACGTACAGAGAGTGGAAAGATGAGTGTGATACTACTATTACAGAATGAGATATAGGACACACATTTATTCAAGACGTACGTTTCGGAGAGCGGCTCGCTCAGTGCAGCGGCGGTGGGACAACTCACAGTGGCATACGTCGCTTGAAGGTCACGGAGGATTGCCGGAAGATACTTGTTCGTACTGGTTGTTAATAGGATCCTTCATTGTCGTCCTACGACATTGTCAATTAAGGGTACAGTCGGCACGAGAACTTCGTATTTGGATCGCGTAACAATAGAAACGTGATACCTTGTCAGATGAAACACGCACGCTTTCTGTTCTATAATGTCGATTGTTACGTCTGCTTTGGGAATACTTCAGGTCAGTGATGGCAGTATTATGACTAAAGATATCCAAATGGGCACCAAGAGGACCGTCTCTCATTATAGATAGCTATGGAGTACGACCGATTGCCTCATGGCAACGCCTTAATCTTGCTCACAGGACGTATTATTTTTTGTCTTGGACATCTACATCCGTTAGAAAGGAAACACCGTACCACGGTAGCTTGGAAATAATACATCAGATTAGTTAAGATACACTGTTCGTTCCATACTTCCACACAAAAGAGATGTTAGGTGATGTGGAAAACGTCAGAAAAATAAAATAAATATCTTTTCAGAATAAGTGATATTATAATGCGTCTTAAGTGAGATATTTTTCGAAGAGGTGTGAAAGTAAAAAAAAAGACATGTTTTTGTCATTTACTCTACAATAAAAAATTTACCACAATAATTTAAATGAGCAATACGTACATTAGTTAATCTATGTAGGATATTCATCAACGGAGTTGGAGGAGGTGGACGTCAAAAAATCCCTTAAGGCCCTTTTAGAACGTGCTTTAGGAGTAGCTGAACTTTTTATCGTTATCGGAAAATTATTCGAAATGTCGGTTCTGTATCTTTTAGACGTTTCTCGACTAAAGAAATAACTCTAGGTTCTTATGAAATTTGTCTTAATTCGTAACATTAAGTCTGACAATTGAGTTTTTGTTTTGAAAGGGAGATATATTACTTATAACAAATACCATTACCAGAATAAATATACTAGAGCCAGTAGCGGATATTCACAGTTCTTTGAGAAGGTTTCTCCAAGATGCTCTCCTATAATCTTGATTACATGCTTTTGGGCACTAGACAACTTTTAGATTGACGTCATGAGTTAGGCCACACTATGATACTGTATGATATTCTTGAATGAAAACTAGAGAAATGTATCAGCTCTTCTATTTTTACCGCAACTATGTATAACAACAACTACGTTAGGAAGAAATATTTCTTTGCAGCTTCAGTAGTTCTGTGGTATGTTCCTCTCAGTCGAGTGCTTTATCAAATTGTAATCCCAAGAATTTAACTTCGTCAACTTCTACTCATACCTACATAACCCCTACTTTATCTGTATGTTCATGGGTTGATTTAGTTTTGAATCTCATTCAACTTCTGAACCTCGTGAAATGAGTATTTTACTCAAAGTTGAAACTTTAACGACACGGAATCGTTTACTGATGTCCTTAAAATTAAGACCTTTTTTTACAACTATATCTGATTTGCCATTTTATAATTCACATAGGGCATCCTCATTTGTTTCACGGTTACAGTTTTAATAATTTCGCAAATTTCAGTTTGTTAATTCGATGTTCCAGAGCGATTTTTTCGTATGATATGAAACAAGTCAGTTAATTTTCAGTTATTATGTCGTTTCACAATGAAAAATAAGGCAACGTTCCTACCCCTTACCCGATTGATGATGTCTTTCTTTATTCTATTTTACCCTTTCTTAAGATTTGTTTCCACCAGGAACAGCGTGCTCCACGACTTTATTAATGAGATCCACGACAGGAGGAAAGACAGCATCGGTCGTGAATTTTTAATCTGTGTAGCTATTTTGAGTAATACGCGATTACAAGAACGTATTGAGAATCAGGCAGTAAAAATAAATGATAATCATATCACAATTACATCATCTAGTCCAAACATAAATTTACATACCGATATATCCAAATCATGATGACTTACCGCAAATACACCGTTCATCTACAAGTATAAACAAATGATTACTGTTTTAGGAAAGTTGGGTAATTTATTGAAGAGATTAGCAAATTGAGCAAGTAAAGAACGAGTTGGTCTACCTTCGGCCTCTGCGCAGGTAGTTATTCGCCTTGGTATTGATCGATAGAGTTTTTGGATGTTCTCCTGAGGGATTTCGCGCCCAATTCTGTCCAATTGGCGCGTTACGTCGTCAAAATCCTGTGCTTGTTGGAGGACCCTGGCCATAATGTTCCGAACTTTCTCAATTAGGGACAGATCCATCGATCTTGCTGCCCAAAGGACAAACAGTAGAAACTCTCGTGTGCGGGCGGGCATTATGTTGCTGAAATGTAAGCCCAGGATGGCTTCCAATGAAGGGCAACAAAACAGGTCGCAGAATATCATCGACGTCCCGCTGTTCCCTAGGGAAGCCGCGGATGACAACCAAAGGCGACCTGCTGTGAAATGAAATGGCACCCCAGATCATCACTCATGGTTGTAGGGCCTATAACAAGCGACAGTCAGCTTGGTATCCCACTACTGTCCGGGGTCTACATGCGCGAATTGGGGAAGGAATCTCATTGGCTGGAGTAGAATTGTCTTCAGTAATGATGGTGATGATGATGATGATGATATCTGGTTTATGGGGCGGTGAACTACGCGGATACCAGCCCCCATACAAATTCCCAATCTTTACACTGTTCAGTCTCGCCACTTTCTCAAATGAGAACCCCCAGTCCCCGGGCGCAGAAAATCCTCGATCCGGCCGGCAATCGGGCATGAGTGAGAGACGGCGCCGGTAGCCATCAGACCACGAGCTGCAGGCTATTGTAATGAGTTGCGCTTCGAACTGAGCCCCGATGGCCAGCGAAACGACGTTGTAAACGCTTTTTTGTGTTGACAGAATGTTTAATTATGCAATTAATAGAATATTTAAGCATTCACTATCAGATTCTGATCACACAACAGAGATTATCAAATATAGTGCAAAAACGAATAACTATCCGAAAGATTATGTAAGTAACAATGACAATAAAATCACATACACCAAAGAATTGGGATAATAATGTTGATTAATAGAGTTAATAGCAGCAATAAAAAGTTTATGAAGCTGCCTTATTATAGCACTGTTAGTTCAGTGACAGCATCTACTTTAAAAAAAATAATAATGCTGTCGTTTCTTTTTCAGCTGAAAGCAAACTTGATCATTTGTTGGCAAATAATACACAGAAAACTAATCTTCTCCATGAATCAGAAGTATAAAAATTACATCTCCTGATAGCAATGCATGTTATGCAGGCCAAAAGGGGAGAAGGTTTCAGATTAGATTCAAAGAGAATGTGGCATGAGAGAGAAGGGATATGTTGAGAAATTAAATTTTGCTGCCCGTTTTGTTGACACTGGGCATGGTGCTGATCTGACCTCATATCTGAAGCTCCCGCATAGAGAGAATAAAGGCAGAGTTTTGGATCTCCTTTAAGAGATGGGAATATTTTATTATTAGAGGTCTCCCCATGCAATCTTGCTCAATGAGCAGTTAACTGTAAGAAGCAATAAGCCTGAGGAGCCTCTATAGAAGCACATCGTTAATAACGTGAAGGGGCTTTCAAATATTCAACCGAGGAGGCACAGCACCCGTACGGCACTTTGTAGGGCTAGGCGACAGCTCATTAAGTGAGAACAAAATTCATAACTCATGGACCAAGCCGTTTTCCCAGTAGCCACTGACAGTGCATGTGTCTATATTATTGTTAACACCAAACCACGTTATAAGATTTTATAAGCAATTTTGTACATTGCAATTTCCTTGAGATCATAACACTACCTTATATTTGACAACCATATGAGTTGCTTTTATAATGTAAGCCAGTTTTGACGAGATAGTTATGCATTAAGTATGCAATGTATATCTATAACATATGTTTTTTAATATTAGTATTGGTTTCAGAAAAGAAAATACTTTTAGTATAATTCAATTTGCGACATCCATAAGTGGATTTTCCTCATGTATTAACATGAAATAGTGTTTTAGTAGTTACAGAGATCTTTGTATTTTTATGTATTTTTGTTATATTTTGCCTTTTAAATACTTTTAAAAAAAGTAGAACACATCCAAACCTTCGTCCTTCCCATCAACTACATCTGTCTGATCGGTTCCTTTCTCTCCCACTGTCCATCCTACATCACCATCCATAACACGGATTCCTACACCTTTTTCCCCTCCGCTGGTGTGCCCCAAGGCTCTGTCCTCTCCCCCCTTCTGTACATTTTGTACACAGTGGACATGCCGCCGCCATCACCCCCCGTCCACCTTCTCCAGTTTGCCGATGACACCGCCTTCCTTGCCACTGCCCCCACCCTGCAGCGCTCCCAAAACCTTCTCCAATCCCATCTTGACCGGTTCACTGCTTGGTGCAACCAGTGGTTGCTCAAGGTCAATCCCTTGAAAACCCAGGTGATCATTGTAGGCAAAACCACTCCTTCCTTCCGCCTCCTTGATTTCTGTCTCACCATCTATGGCCATCCTATCGCCCTCACTCCCACCCTTAAGTACCTTGGCGTCATCCTCGACCGTCGCCTCTCCTGGACTCCCCATCTCCGGATAATTCAAGCCAAAGCATGCTCCCGACTCCGTCTCCTCAAGCTCCTTCCCGACCGTACGTGGGGTCTGGACCCCTCCACCATCCTCCACACCTATAAATCCCTCATCCGCCCTATCCTTTGTTACGCCCATCCGGCCTGGGTCTCCGCTCCCCCTGCCTTTTATAAATCTCTCCAAATCCTTGAACACCATGCTCTCCGCCTCACCTACTGCATCCGTCTCCCCTCCCCCACGCGGATCCTGCATGATCTCATCCCCTTTCCCCACCTCCTCCTTTTCCTTGAGAGGATACGGATCCTGTACACCTCCTGCAAACTCGATCCTCCTCATCTGCTTGTCTCACCCATCCTCTCCCACCCCCACCCGCTGCCACACCTGTATTCCCACGTCCCAACTGGTCTCCATTTCTCCACCCTCCTTACCCTCTCCCAAGGTGGCTCCCCCTCCCTGATGATGTCCTCCTCCCCTCCATCTACCCCTCCTACCAACTTTGATCCTCCCTCCCTCTTCCTGTGTCTGTTCCTTTGGGCACTCTCCGTCCCTCCTCCCCTTCTCCCCTCTCCTCCCCGGGCCTCCCCTCCCCTGTCCCTCTACTCCTCCTCCCATCTCCTCAGCCGTTGGCATCTTTGTTCTCCCCTCTCCACCCTCTCCCCCCACCCTCACCCTTCTTCCCCTCTTGGCAGGTCCCCGGACTCGCACACGCTATGTGGACTTTCGCGCGCCGGAGATCATCGCCATCTGTGTCTCGTGTGTGTGACGTCGTTTTGTGTTTTTAGTGTCCAACGTCACGCTTCTACGTTCACTTGTGCCGTCGGATTCATCAGTGTTATGTGCGCCGTGTCACCGTGTTTTCAGTGTCGTTATCGTCGAATGTGAACGGCTCCATGTTTTTTGTGTACCTGTGACCACTATTTTTTGCCCGTCACTGTGTTCATTTTAATTCTACATTATTGTACTGTTTTGTCAACACTGTGGCTGAAGAGTGGCGTAGCATGCCGCTGCCAGCCTACCTGATTGTTCAGGTGTTAAAATAACAATAAAGAAAAAAAAAGTAGAACACAAACGGCTGTAAGAAAGTGGGTTCTAATTATTACTGATGTCACATCCTTGTGTTAGCTGCATGAAACGTAAAATGATATTTTTCATCTGAAATGCAATGGCGGATACATATGGAGGGCGCGCAGGGTGCGCGTCACCACCCCCTCTCCCCCTGCATTTCCACCCGCGCCGCTCCCACCAGTCAGCCCGCTCGCTATTCGTTCGTTTCTTTCGTCAGTCGACTCGACTGAATTGAGTTATCGAGTAGTTGTACTTTCCTTTGTAGCACGCTCATCAGCCTCGTCGTATTTTATACGTTTCTGTCAGGCACATTGATAGCTAACACATACCTACGAGAAAAGTCGTGGCCATTCTAGTGATCTCGATACGTTATTCTGTCCGGAATTTGTTCGAGAAAAGTCGCTTATATTCTACTGTTTCCTTGTACAGGGAACCTTCGATACGCAGCGTACTCTGACATTGATTATCCTATTGGCGATGTAATTAGTCAATTTGCCAGGAAGAATACGCTCATAGAATTCATCATTTAAGGAAGACAACCACAACTGTAGCTTTTTTATTTCATAAGATGGCATTGTCTTGTATACATATATAATCACTTTAAATAAAACTTTCTTAAACTTCACATGTGACTTGATTAAATTTTATTAAGGCAAAAGTAAAGGTATCTTAAGATATCTTTAGCGCCCCCCCCCCTCCTCGTTGAGGTTTTTCTATATCCGCCACTGCTGTAATGACAGCAGTTATATTATATTTACGATATATTATATTTATATAAATTATATATTATATTTACGATATATATATTTACTTATATTTACGATAAATCATCAATATTTGGATATAATGGTACGTAAATTTACGTTCCACAGGCTGATTTCATTTATATTTCAACGTTTGATTCTCATGATGTCCTTGCACTCACGTACATTGTGAAGGTAGTTTACACAGTAGCTGAAACTAATCTGCAATAAACTGCCATGCCTTTACAAACACGTCCCACCATGCCTCCATCTACACACGCTCCGTATCCTATTCCAACACATCTTCACCCATCTACCTCTCCGAGACAATGTTTATTTGCTTATCAGAGTCAACTCTTCCCTACCTATTCCCATCATAACTCCACTCTATTTTTCCCTCCGGTTACATCCCTGCCACTTCCTCTTATTATCACTACCCTTCTCACACATCAAACTCTTTCTCACCCTCTGCCTTTCTCACCTTCTATGTTATCATAAACCACCTTAACTCCTACCCTCATCTTCATCGTTTTCCTTTCTACCTGACTCTTATCTTTTCTGAGAACACCCGTCAATCCAACGGAATCTCTCCTTCCGAAATACAGGGTGATTCAAAAAGAATACCACAACTTTAGGAATTTAAAACTCTGCAACGACAAAAGGCAGAGCTAAGCACTATCTGTCGGCGAATTAAGGGAGCTATAAAGTTTCATTTAGTTGTGCATTTGTTCGCTTGAGGCGCTGTTGACTAGGCGTCAGCGTCAGTTGATGCTAAGATGGCGACCGCTTAACAGAAAGCTTTTTGTGTTATTGAGTATGGCAGAAGTGAATCGACGACAGTTGTTCAGCGTGCATTTCGAACGACGTATGGTGTTAAACCTCCTGATAGGTGGTGAATTAAACGTTGGTATAAACAGTTTACAGAGAATGGGTGTTTGGGCAAAGGGAAAAGTTCTGGACGGCCGAGATGTTAGAGAATTGGCTGTTCCCTCAGCTCGAACAAGAAGCACAACAATTCATATTTCAGCAGGACGGAGCGCCACCACATTGGCACTTATCTGTCCGTAACCACCTGAACGTCAACTACCCGAGGCGATGGATCGGCCGCCAGGCAGCCCGTGACAGAGCACTTCATCACTGGCCTCCAAGAAGCCCTGATCTTACCCCCTGCGATTTTTTCTTATGGGGGTATGTTAAGGATATGGTGTTTCGGCCACCTCTCCCAGCCACCATTGATGATTTTAAACGAGAAATAACAGCAGCTATCCAAACTGTTACTCCTGATATGCTACAGAGAGTGTGGAACGAGTTGGAGTATCGGGTTGATATTGGTCGTGTGTCTGGAGGGGGCCATATTGAACATCCCTGAACTTGTTTTTGAGTGAAAAAAAACCTTTTTAAATACTCTTTGTAATGATGTATAACAGAAGGTTATATTATGTTTCTTTCATTAAATACACATTTTTAAAGTTGTGGTATTCTTTTTGAATCACCCTGTACTTCTCAGCCAGTGCAGATCATTCGGATTTCAAGTGAAAGTGCCGTGCTTTAGTGTTTTTTCTCAGAAGAGTTTCGCCACTCTGCGATGTGTTTTTAAAATGTATGTATTTACCTTTTTTAGCTGTCCGCCTTTAACTTTCAATGTAAAGCAAAAAAAATGTCCTAATGTTTTTTGTCACACTTGTTACATTTTTTTAAAATTCCCTTGGCTGAAAGCGGAATATTACACCGGTGACAACCCAACAATCGCCCGTATGGGGCGAGGAAGGGTGAAATAAGAATGAGAGAAAAAAATCTCCAATAAACAGTTTAAAAATTCACGACTGGTGCCACCCTTCCTCCTATCGCGCATCTTTTTATAGCTTGTGGAATCTGTTATCAGTATTCAGAAATGTTTAAAGAGCTCTCTGCAAGAGGTTCTATGTGGGCATCACGTATTACCCTTATCAAAGACATTTATTCAACAAACTCTATCTTCCTAATGGCCTCCTTGTCGAGTCGATGTTAAATTCTAACTTGACTGCCTTCTTCCTCAATGATGTGTCGTCTCAGAGGACGCTACTGTAAGAAATGATATGTGAGTCTATTTCTTGACATTTTTCATCTCGGAAGTCTAGCACCATGCGTAATCTCTAAACTTGCATAGCTTAAACGTTTAAGAGGATTTATAGCATGCGACTTGCTTTTCAGGTTAAACTAAGAATAATGTGTGTTCTGCTACTGCCAGGTGTGCAGCGCCATGCGCCGTTTTCGACGCCTGCCGGTTTGCACTGTCAGGAGACGTGTAGGCCTACTGGCCAGCGTTGTCTCGCTGACACCCGGACGGCGCCAGAAATAGCCGGACTGCCACACGGGCCCAGGGCGGGGAAGCGATTGCTTGCGCTCTTTGAGTCGGACACCGGCCACCTCCCCCTATATCCCGGTGGCCGGCATCCGCCCGCAGTTGGAAATCGTCTTCGTTTCCGGGCAAAATGAGTTTTCCCGGCGGCGCCCGGGGCGGTCGCGGCTCGCAGTAATTAGGGGCCGGCAAGGCTACCACCACCACCACCTCACTTCTTCTCTCCCCGACTCTTCGCGGCACTGCCAACAGAACCTCGCCCCGTATAACTCGCGTTAGCTGCCTTTGCCTGTCCGGGTGACGTCGTATTTGAGTTGCGGGAGCGGAATGAGGTGGCCGCACTGTTTGCACACTGGACTCGTTTCCGTAGACGACAAGGTAGAGTGAGTAACTATTTCCACTATCACTACCACTACCAACACCAAAAGAGTTGTGTGACTCACTCCAAGTGTGAAACAATTGCAGCGTTCGTGGATAAGCTGCCGCCCATAGTTACTGTAACCACTCACCAAGGAGTAAACAGTGGGAAAAATCAGAAGAAGAGTAGGAAGAAATATGAAACGTGGTATTAATTAAGACTATGGGATGTGTGGAAAAGATCAGGAAAATTTTTTTTGGGAACTGACAAGTGAGTTGGAGGGGTGGAGTGGAGGCGGCAATTGAAAACAACTGGGTGTAATAGTACTGTTACTACGTGATGTGGATTGATACCGGCAGTATGGATAAAGAGTAATAATTTATTCGATATTATACAAAATGTTTAGAAAATGCACTTTGTTAGAATTTGTACCACTGCTAATATCGAAATTAAAATGAATTTGTTTGAAAATTATACTAACAATCCTGTTGGAAGAACATCTGCAACTGAATGTGTTACTAGAGGTTGAAAATCCACTTCAGTTGTAAATTTATTTTATTATCACGACCGGTTTCGGGCCTCCTGTAAGCCCATCCTCAGGTGCCGCAACTGTGCTGTGGCCCCCCAGCGCCGCGGTGGTCGTGTACTTGGCGCCGTGTGCAACCTATGAGCGCAGAACAGTTGTTGATTAATATAGGTTTTATTAATTTAACTCTTTTAAAATTAATTTCCCTTTTGTATTTTCCCTACTGTCTTTTCATCTCTGCCCATCTTCCCTCGGTATCCTGTTTTGAATATTTTAGTCTTTGTCTGCTCCTAGCTCTTGTATTTTTCTCTGTTGCGCCTTACAACTGCTAAGTTAACGGTTCCTGGGTATATCTAACCGATGTCTCACAAAATTCAATGTTATGTTTTGTAGGTTTTTCCTTGTCCTTTCTTTCCATTACCTTTTTTTGTAATAGAGAATGTTGTAACTACAGGATAGTATACATCATATTTTTTAGGTATCACTTCAATAAGGCGACTTCTTTTAGCACCACATGAAGGAACTCACACTGCAGACCACTATTGCACAAAGGAAAAGTAATAAGTGTAGGAATAAAATGTTGTTACAATGGCCTCGGATGACGTTAAGTGGAACACATCCACTGCGCACACAATGGTGGCATAACCAGTGTCAACAATCAGAAGAAATGAAGTACAACAAATAGGGTGCTTATTGCCTCATAGTTTGTGAGAGAGAACGTCAGGAACACCTGATTCAGCCTTTAGACAAAAGTTCAGACCAGACACAAGGCTCATCTGTGACGGGGATATGTAATAACTTCACTTAGGGATGATACAAGAATGCCTTTCAGGCTACAAACTTCGCATAAAGGAATGCTCTGTAGCTCTGAAGTTACACACGAGGCCTGGCGAGAGCGTTGACAGGCTCACATCAAGTCACCAGTACGGAAGGAATCACGTCATCGACTGCCATAAAACCCTCTTCTTGCCTACACACACTTTCAGAGATAGGGCACTCTTTCTGCACCACTGACACCATTGGAAGGTCAACTCTGCTACACTGAACAACAGAATTAAGGGATCACTTTTTCAAAATCCCGTAATTATTTCCCATTGCGGAACATAAGTTTGAAATGTTGTTCAAAGGTGCCCACAGTCTTCCCCTATAATGGTGCCAAAGAGTAGAGCATAGTAAGGTCACGCTCGGTCTGTGTGACACTTCAAACAGCAAGGTGCCGACATAGGCGAGAAAAGGCCACAGCTTAGAAGTTAATGTGAGGAGGAAGGTGCTTTAATGATGTCAGATTGGTACCAAATTCCAACAAATTTATTCTCAATGCCACCCCTTTTATCTACATTTCACCTCTTGTTCCGGCGCCTTTGCGATGGAGGTTAGGACCGCTCCACCCAGCACTGAAATAACCTTAGGCATTGCTAACACCCCTGTACGATTCAACATTGCTCTAAGGACATCGTGGGCCAGCAACCTCACTGAAGCCGGAGGCACCACGTTGGGGCTCAGTGCGACCGCAATTTTCGCTCTGGTGTGCAGGGTGTAGCTACTAGGGACTGTTCAAACACATTCAACGAAATCTGAACGAGGTCCGAAACAGAGTACGATGCTTTTGCTTTTTCTGCTCACCCGTTTCGCGCCTGCATATAACGTGCTCACAGAGGGATGCGACATTAAAACATGCGTGAATAAAACGCATAGGGCCCCTCTACGACCACCTAGTCCGACAAAATCCTCGGTGAAACCGTCCCGCCTTTGTTGAGCACGTTAAAAATGTACCCCCACAGGCAGAAACCGTGACGCTGGTGCCCTTGCCCTTGTCAGTAGGCCATCTGGAATCGGAGGGTTGTCCAAGGGGCTGAATAAATTAACCAAACCATTACATATGGCTATTTTCTGAGCCTGATGGAGTGAAAGGGAAAAGGCTGCCTTCTTGGTGAAGGATATTCCGTTAAAATTATCCTGATTTAGGACGCACTGGGTGATCCACTGCTATATCACATTGTAGCCAGATGCGAGAGCACCTCAGAGACAGTTGTCGGACAATTATAAGTGTCAGCAGGCATTTTTATCAGATATTCCGATCACAAAAATTGTAACAGATTATATAATACAAGACACTCGAGATGCTATTAGCAAGTGCTCTGATTTACGACAATGCACGTCTTGGTACGACTCCGCTCAAAACACATTTTGTATAGGAATTTAACCGTTACATAAATTCTGTCAACTGTTTTACAGTGACGAGAAGCTGTAAGGGGCTGGCTGCAGTACCAGGTAACTTTCTACACTCCTGGAAATTGAAATAAGAACACCGTGAATTCATTGTCCCAGGAAGGGGAAACTTTATTGACACATTCCTGGGGTCAGATACATCACATGATCACACTGACAGAACCACAGGCACATAGACACAGGCAACAGAGCATGCACAATGTCGGCACTAGTACAGTGTATATCCACCTTTCGCAGCAATGCAGGCTGCTATTCTCCCATGGAGACGATCGTAGAGATGCTGGATGTAGTCCTGTGGAACGGCTTGCCATGCCATTTCCACCTGGCGCCTCAGTTGGACCAGCGTTCGTGCTGGACGTGCAGACCGCGTGAGACGACGCTTCATCCAGTCCCAAACATGCTCAATGGGGGACAGATCCGGAGATCTTGCTGGCCAGGGTAGTTGACTTACACCTTCTAGAGCACGTTGGGTGGCACGGGATACATGCGGACGTGCATTGTCCTGTTGGAACAGCAAGTTCCCTTGCCGGTCTAGGAATGGTAGAACGATGGGTTCGATGACGGTTTGGATGTACCGTGCACTATTCAGTGTCCCCTCGACGATCACCAGTGGTGTACGGCCAGTGTAGGAGATCGCTCCCCACACCATGATGCCGGGTGTTGGCCCTGTGTGCCTCGGTCGTATGCAGTCCTGATTGTGGCGCTCACCTGCACGGCGCCAAACACGCATACGACCATCATTGGCACCAAGGCAGAAGCGACTCTCATCGCTGAAGACGACACGTCTCCATTCGTCCCTCCATTCACGCCTGTCGCGACACCACTGGAGGCGGGCTGCACGATGTTGGGGCGTGAGCGGAAGACGGCCTAACGGTGTGCGGGACCGTAGCCCAGCTTCATGGAGACGGTTGCGAATGGTCCTCGCCGATACCCCAGGAGCAACAGTGTCCCTAATTTGCTGGGAAGTGGCGGTGCGGTCCCCTACGGCACTGCGTAGGATCCTACGGTCTTGGCGTGCATCCGTGCGTCGCTGCGGTCCGGTCCCAGGTCGACGGACACGTGCACCTTCCGCCGACCACTGGCGACAACATCGATGTACTGTGGAGACCTCACGCCCCACGTGTGAGCAATTCGGCGGTACGTCCACCCGGCCTCCCGCATGCCCACTATACGCCCTCGCTCAAAGTCCGTCAACTGCACATACGGTTCACGTCCACGCTGTCGCGGCATGCTACCAGTGTTAAAGACTGCGATGGAGCTCCGTATGCCACGGCAAACTGGCTGACACTGACGGCGGCGGTGCACAAATGCTGCGCAGCTAGCGCCATTCGACGGCCAACACCGCGGTTCCTGGTGTGTCCGCTGTGCCGTGCGTGTGATCATTGCTTGTACAGCCCTCTCGCAGTGTCCGGAGCAAGTATGGTGGGTCTGACACACCGGTGTCAATGTGTTCTTTTTTCCATTTCCAGGAGTGTATTATACTGCAGTGCACGAAGTGAAAAGTGTGTTACTTTGGATGCTGATTTCGTGAGCAAATGGCGGTTGTTGAGCGCATTCAATAAATTTTTATACTTTAGAATTTTTGCCTTTGCTTACGGCCCTAGAGGAACTGACTTTCTGGAGAAACCTCGTATTTTCTACCTTCAAACACAGAATATTCTACTTTATTTCTGTGTAACCTGAAACCCTCAAAATATACCGATTGTTCTCCTTCCATTCTTACCACCACGTTTTTTTTAATACGTCCCGCTACAATAATATGCTGATTTCTTTTATCATCTGCAGAGCACATACCCAAAAATTTTCAGACAGTGTGTCCTAATGTACTTCAGTTAATGTAAATCGAAAATGAATGAAATTGTACAAATGAATTAATTCTGCAGCGTTGCATACATAGCATATTCCTGGAAATTTTGGAACAATTTTAGTTCGAACTGCACTGATTAGACAAAGTGTTGGCTTTTAACACTGACTGCGTCCGTACGTGTCCTGTTTAAAATAACAGAGTGACAGCATTAAACAGGGAGTAATTGCGTTTAAAACAGCGAAGTCACCGTGTTATAAAACATTATTGCAGAATTACTCGCGAATTTCGTCCGGATAAAAGTGATTACAAACAACGCTGATATAACGCCACGTGCTCTGCGTCAAAAAGGTCTGCGACGCATAAATCATTACAGATGCGTGAAACGAAATTCTCGATGTGAACTTCATCAAACGCAACAAACGCTCGGTGAAAAAGCAGTTATGTGCCTTTTGCCGTGCGTTTTCTGCACTCCTAGGTGGCTACCTCTTGCAGGAAATTGTTGAAAAAATTTGCATGTGACATCTCTAACCTGTATCCAATTGTAATCGTCTCTGACGTAGGTGACAAGGTGTACGTACGCTCATTAGAGCTGATTCGTTATGATAGCGGGTTGATAAGGATTCGTTTTCTGCCTTCTTTCTGGCTGCAAATAGAAACTTACTCGTTTCTTATGGAAGCTCCATTTCACATTACTCCTAGTTGCAGTTACTTTGTTAATTATTGTGTACTTGTGTACCTCACCGTACCATTTACATTTTATTCTTTTTTACATTCACCAGGTGATTCTTGTTCCTCCTCTTAATCATCAGAATTTGTATCCTTCACCATACCGCTTAAAGCCTTGTGTCTTTTTACATTCAGCAGACGAATCTTGTTCTTCTTCGTAATCACGAGAATCATGTAGTAAATATAAGAGTTCACTCATCAACGAAAGTTAGCCCTTAACACTGGAACCAGTTTTTTTACTCAAGCACAACTTAGAAGCACTGAATGACCTCAAATGTCAGTTCGCTATGGTATACACAACGTTGAATTTCATTAACAAGAAGTATTTATAATCTTTCAGACTCATGAATAAAACATTCGGAGGAGATTCACATATTCCCAGAGGATACACATATTATTAAAAGCAACCGGACAGCACTATGTAACGTATAATGTGATACCACTACATGTCAAGAGAAGCGGATCAGCTAGTATAAAAGAAGGCAGGGAACAGTGCAGCAGTGTCGGCAGAGTGGATCGTTCAGGACAGGTCCGTGATTTCGAATGAGAACTAATAGTTGGATGTCACGTGAGCAACAGAGCCACCTGGGACGTTTCAACCATTCTAAATTTGCCCAAGTCGACTGTTGGTTATGTCGTGGAGTGGAAACGTGAAGGAACAGCCAAAACTAAACCAAGACCAGCTACACCTCGTGCACTGGCTGTCAGGCACCAAGAGTATTGCGGAGCTGGCTGTGAAAAACAGCGTGAAATCAGCTGAAAGAATCACTCGTGAGTTTCAAAGTGCCACCAGCAGTCCAGTTAGCGCAATGGATGTGTACTGGGAGTGAGAAAGAATGGGGTACAGTGCTCGAGCAGATTCTCATAAGCTACGGCGCAAAGCGAGACTTGAGATAAGGTTACGGGCGACGCCACAGAACAGTGGATGATTAGAAACGAGTGATACGTGGTAATGAATCACGCTGTACCGTATGGCAGTCCGATGAAAGGGTTTGGGTTTGGCGAATACCTGTAGAGTGTTAGCTGCCGTCATGTGTAGCGCCAACAGTGAAGTACAGAGGACTGCCTTGTGCACTGCGTACAGCAGGGAAGCAGTACTGAGACTCTGATTGCTTGTAACAGCATGACAGTGCATCCTGTCATAAAGCAGCATCTGTCAAGGAGTGGTTTCTACATCTACATGGATACTCTGCAAATCACATTTAAGTGCTTGGCAGAGGGTTCATCGAACCACCTTCACAATTCTCTATTATTCCAATCTCGTATAGCGCGCGAAAAGCACGAACACCTATATCTTTCCTTAAGAGATCTGACTTCCCTTATTTTATTGTGGTGATCGTTTCTCCCTATGTAGGTCGGTGTCCAAAAAATATTTTCACATTCGGAGAAAATGCTTGGTGATGGGAATTTTTTGAGAAGATTCTGTGCCGGCCGCGGTGGTCTAGCGGTTCTAGGCGCGCAGTCCGGAACCGCGCGACTGCTACGGTCGCAGGTTCGAATCCTGCCTCGGTCATGGATGTGTGTGATGCCCTTAGGTTAGTTAGGTTTAAGTAGTTCTAAGTTCTAGGGGACTGATGACCACAGATGTTAAGTCCCATAGTGCTCAGAGCCATTTGAACCATTTTTGAAGATTCTGTCGCAACGAAAAACGCCTTTCTTTTAATGATGTCCAGCCCAAATACTGTTTCTGTGACACTCTCTCCCATATTTCGCGATAATACAAAACGTGCTGCCCTTCTTTGAACTTTTTCGATGTACTCCGTCAGTCCCATCTGGTAAGGATCGTACACCGCGCAGCAGTATTCTGAAAGAGGACGGACAAGCGTAGTGTAGGCTGTCTCCTTAGTAGATCTGTTACATTTTCTAAGTGTCCTACCAATAATACGGTCTTTGGTTAGCCTTCCCCACAACATTTTCTATGTGTTCCTTCCAATTCAAGTTGTTTTTAATTGTAATACCTAGGTGTTTAGTTCAATTTACGACTTTTAGATTAGACTGATTTATCGTGTAACCGAAGTTTAACGAATTCCTTTTAGTACTCATGTGGATGACCTCACGCTATTCGTTATTTAGGGTTCAAATGGTTCAAATGGCTCTGAGCACTATGGGACTCTGAGGTCATTAGTCCCCTAGAACTTAGAACTAGTTAAACCTAACTAACCTAAGGACATCACACACATCCATGCCCGAGGCAGGATTCGAACCTGCGGCCGTAGCGGTCTCGCGGTTCCAGACTGCAGCGCCTATAACCGCACGGCCACTTCGGCCGGCGTTATTTAGGGTCAACTGAAAATTTTCGCACCATTCAGATATCTTTTCTAAATCGTTCTACAATTTGTTTTGATCTTCTGATGACTTGATTAGTCGATAAACCACAGCATCATCTGCAAACAACCTAAGACAGCTGCTCAGATTGTCTCTCAAAATCGTTTATATAGATAAGGAACAGCGAAGGGCCCCTAGCACTACCTTCGGGGATGCCAGAAATCACTTCTGCTTTACTCGATGACTTTCCGTCATTTACTACGAACTGTGACCTCTCTGACAGAAAATCACAAATCCAGTCACATGGCTTAGACGATATTCTATAAGCACGCAATTTTACTACAAGCCGCTTGTGTGGTACAGTGTCAAAAGCCTCCGGGAAATCCAAAAATACGGAATCGATCTGAAATCCCTTGTCAATAGCAACACTTCATGTAATTAAAGAGCTAGTTGTGTGCCCCACAATCTAACACTACCATCAGCTGTTACCGACTGAAATCGGAACTCATCTGACCAGGCCACGGTTTTCCAGTTGTTCATGGACAAACTGATCTCTCGGTGCCAGCGACGGCCGTGTGTTGATTAGGAGGCCAGTTGATGGTCTGCAACCAACCTGTCTGTGTGCTAGACACACTGCACCTACACTTGGAATTATGGTCTGGGTTACAATTTCGTATGACGGCAGGCTCACTAACGGCGCCTATATTGACCGACCAAGTGCAACAGGCATGTTCGTATTTCTGTCTTCTGCACACGACAAGAGGCCTTTCTCTCGGTCTACGACTGCAACCACACGCTGTTGCCATCAATGGTATTTACGGAAATGTACGGTCGCAAGAATGGCTACGTGGCACTACCGAGATGGAAGACCATCGTGTTCGGCGTATAAGTCTGGCGCATCGTACTGCCTCTGCAGCAGCAATCTGAACAGCAGTTGGCACCACTGTGTCACAATGAACTGTTACAGATCGGTTACTTCTAGGACAGCTCCGAGCAAGACGCCCTGTAGCCGTGGTTATCTCGAAGGTTTTGTTCGACTCGACGTCCGCCATCTGCTCTGACTTAATTACCTGCTTGTTCTTATCCGCGGTGTACGGGAGAGAGGAACCCGAACCGCTGGCTTCCCGAGACTGATAATTGTCCGTGACACGCAGCACTCTGCGCGCGTTGCCCGTCAGCCACTTGCCGCCCCAGGGACTAGCGGGCGCTCCTCCGAGGCGGCCATCTTGAGCGCCGTATTTTGCCTGGCGCGCTCTCTTTGAGCTGAAAGCGAAGGCAGTGGCGCCCCTTCAATACGGGCGGCCAGATCCGGTGAGCGCTGTTCTTCTTCCGAGTGCGGCTGCTCTCATTACGGCGCCGTTTCATCATCTTATTGACCGCTCCCCCATCCGCCTGTCCCGCACTCTCTATTTCATGATTAAACACGGCTCTCCGGAGGACTTTAATAACACAAATATACTCCCGCAAACATACGCGCATGGAAATGCAGGTTCACGAAAACAAACAAACGCACGTACACGCACCCACGCACGCACGCACACACACACACGCACACACACACACACACACACACACACACACACACACACACACACACCTATAGGCTGACAGAAGCCGCTTGAGAAAATCTGTTGTTTGTCTGTCGTCTTGCCTGGGGGGGTCACTTTGGATGTATCACCAACATAATCAACACGCGCAAACACATCAGATCGTGATCGAAAATACAATGAAGTTTTCACACATTACAAGTAAAACTGACATATTGAAATCTAGTGTTAAAGAATGTCGTCATATTTTTCCTGGCGTCGTCGCGATGTGCTACGTTGAATGACGTTTTCCAAACATTTAGCTGACAGTTGTTGTTAGTTCTTTTGTCATCACGAATAGCGAGTAATTTTATTGATACACTGGCAGAGGACATACTGCAAACTGTCCCTCTTTCACAGAATCTAGCGAAGCCTGACAGCATCGGTCGTATAATACAAATTTGTATCGACACGACAGTACAGTCCGTAACATTTTGAGTGACAATAAAATATGTAAATCTAATTATCAAAGTGTCAGTCCTGTGAACATATCTCCGGAAATGCATCGTTGCCACAGTAGATGGCGCTGCTGATTGACATTTCTCGTTCCTCCAGTGCCGGTTATTTCCACTATAATTTTACTCTCTGATACAAACTCTATAAATAAGGTGAAACCATTATTGTTACTTTGAAATAAAATTTACTAATTGCATTGAAAATAAATTTGTATTATACTGTATTGTTCTTCTTTTAAACCTCTCACCATCACAAGGCTTGAGAAACATTTCCTCACTCGACTCCAAATATACAGGGTGAACATTAATAACACCGGCTCCATGCACTCCACCTCGCCTTGCGTATACGCCTTCCATTCCCCATGCAGATCCTCTATGACCTGATTCCTTTCCCCCATCTGCTCCTTTTCCTCGAACATATCTGCATCCTCTACACCGCCCACCGATTTGATCCCCATCATCCCCTGGTTGCCCCTCTCCTCTCCTCTCCAATCCCATCCCACCTTCTGCCGCACCTTCACCGTTGTGTCCCCTCTACCCTCCACCTCTACCCCCTTCATCTTCTTTCCCAAGGTGGCTTCCGTCGACTCCCCCTAGACGACCATTGAGTGCTGACAAGTGGCTTTTTCATACGAATCATGTTCTGTGCTCCATTGGACAGATGGCCGTTGGCGTGTACTGCGTGAAACATCTGAAAGCAAACATCCTGCAACAATCGTAGGAAGCGTCCAGGCCAAAAGACGGAGCGTTATGCCCTGGGGAACGTTTTCGTTGCGTTACTTGGGCGATCTCGTCATTCTGGAAGGCACAATAGGTCAACATAGGAACGTGTCAGTCCCCACCACCCCTACATGCAGTTCCTTTTTTCTCGGTACAACGGCATCTACCAGTGGGACAACGTAACGTGTCACACAGTTTGCGGTGTACGTGCGTGGTTCCAGGAGCATCAGGACGTGTTTACCGTATTGCCCCGTCCACCCAACTCCCGAAGTTGAAATCCAATCGCGAATCTGCAGGACCACCTCGATAGGGCTTTTCGCACTATGGGTCCTCAAATGAGAAACATAGCACAGCTAACCCGGGTACTAGAGTCGGCATTGCTCCACGTCCCTGTCGGTACCTTCTCAGAACCTCACTAACTTTTTTCCTATACGTCTCGGAGCGGTCAGTGATCCCAAACGTGGTTATTCAGGCTTTTGACAGGTGGTTACATTAATGTGAGTGGACAGTGGATATGTTAGCTTTTAATTTGCAATTTGAAAGTAAAAAGTGTGAGATTACGTTACTAGTTTGTTTCCATTATCAGAAGGCATTGTCAAGAAACAAACTGGCAGAACTGGGAGTATTTATCTGCTTCTCTTACCTACTGGACGACTAATATTCCTCACGAGAGCTAACAGTTGAATGATGAAGGCTGCCCGTAATATCCGTAATATTTCGGCCGTGCCAGCTCTCACTGCAATGCTTTGTCTGTTGCGGGCACAGCTTTCTTCCCAACGTTGAAAACGACGTAATATTGCGAGCATGGCACTCAAAGCGTTAGACACGACAATTATCTAAGTCACTGCAAGCTGGGTGGCAGGAGAAGTTTGTCCTGACCACTACGTAACCCAGATCATGCGATGAGATTCAGGTGCATTGTTTTGCTTCATTTTCAGAAGAGTCCATTATTCAGAGAAGTACAAGCATGACAAGAGTTTGGAATGTGGAGAAAAAACCTTCGAGATAACCAGAGCAGCGACATTCGCACGCTGGAAACTAAGGCCATGGAAAGGCCTAAAGGTAATGCAGTTGTGTGTTCTTGTATTGTGTTGAAATTGATTTGGAGATTTTGGTATAAACTCGAACAATTTAAGTTCTACATTGGAAAATATCTCTGTAAAAGGCTCTTGCCACCTTAGAAGGAAAAGGATGTCGACTTCTCTCACTGAGTTTATGATGATCTGATCTCCGGTGTAACAAGATGCCGTCTGAAAGCACTCATATCGATCGAATTGTCATTTTCTGACGAAGTTAGTTCATTACGGAGTACACAGACATGGTATTAATTTATCACTAAGCGCAATGTAGTGAGAGAGGTGTTCACTGGGTATAACAACAGAGTTGTCTGTACAGAGTGATTCCATATGAAGCAAATTTTGCCTGACTAGACGTTTTTTCCAGGAGAATTTTTCCATCATACAGAAACTCATAAAAACCAAGCGTCGTCTTACAGCAAGATACCATGGCTCGTTAATCAAAACCAGAATCATCCACATTGCATAGTAAAGTAAGTCACAAACGTGGACTCGTTCACAAAATCCCAAAGGAAAGCTGGATCTTGTTGTTATGAACGCTGTGGGAAGAACTGGTACCTACGAAGGCAGAGATGGCGTGCAAAGTAATCTCTATGTGACACATGCCGCAACTAATAGGACTCCTGGTCACCAATATGGTATTATTACTAAGCAAAGCATTATTACTTTCCATATCTTATCATAATCCTAAAAAATCTTATAGAGCCAAAGACCTATCGACCAATTGATAAGCACTCGTTGGAAGGTCTAAGAGCGGCACTTGTGAAGTCGTTTACTTATATGAACTCTGAATTAAGAAAATAAATATCTATCGACGTCATTAATAAGATTTTCCATATTGCTTGCTGCTCGTCTAGAAAATATGTTACTGCATTTACTGCAGGGCAGTACCTGCAGTGTTTTCTGTTAAAGTGTAAGTCGTGTAATGATGTAACTCAGTACTTAAAAGTTGGAAATGTTATGGAAGAAACTGAAGAACCTGACAATCCCAATTAGAGGGTGGTGGTAGAAATACCAACGGGCTAATAGTAGCTCCACTTACACTGTTGACGAAGTCCATAAGGAATACCTTGACGCCAGCAATACCACTGGAACAACTAATATTATCACAGTGGCCTGTAATGTAGTAAATGATGAACAATGAAGATTTTGTGGTTGCTTGTCAGGTCCAGCGTTCCGACTAAATTGTCTGGAGATAGCAGACGAAGGGGGTAATCGGTATTCTGCCTCTACGGATTGGATACATCGTAGTCCAGTTAGTGAAGCATTCTCCGAATTGCGAGTCAGGCTAGAAGTGTATAATAAGAATTGCATCAGGCTTCTGACTCGTTTCAGTCGATTATTGGTAGTGATTAGCGAATATTTGACAATATTAGCCATCCATGCTGGCGGATTGATTAGAAAAACAACCGCCAACCGAAGAGCCGGAGGAAACCAACTGCTAGCACATGATAGAATGATTATGTTCTGAGGCTGGTATCACAAACGCCATCGTATCTGTCAACAGTGATGGGTTCCATTTTTAGGTTTCCGTACCTCAGTCGGTAAAAATAAAATCCTTGCAGGATCGCGGATAGCTATGTTGTCCGTCCGTCCGTCTGTCTATCTGTCTGTCAGGCTGTTAAGAATAGATTTCCTCAGGAATGGATTGACGTATCACGTTGAAATTTATGTCACGTACTCTACGGTTCCTTGGCGGTGTAAAAACTTTAAATTTCTAGGTCAGCGGAATCAAAAGATACGGCCGTTTACGTCTCACATTTTCACACTCGCAAACACACTTATCAAAGCCTACATGACTCTTCCCGTTGACCTAGAACCATGAAATTCAGTAAGTAGCAAGGTTTCACTGTTAAGGAAAAAAATCCGAAAATTGATAGTTTGTACTTATACGACACGAAAACACTCTTATTTCCTTTTTATGTGTTATCTGCCTCTCTGTCTGTCCGTATGTTAAGATCCGGTTTTTTTCAGGAATGAGTAGACATATCAAGTTATAATGTATGTCACATATCAACATCTACGGTCCCTGGCTGTGTACAGAATTTATGCTTCTAAGTCACTGCAATCAAACGATATGGGCATCTTGTCAAATATTTTGACACTTGCAAACTAGCTCACCAAAGCGAGTCGGGTATTTACCATTGACCTAGAACTATGAAATTTGACAAGAAGCAAGGTTTCACAGTACAAGTGAGGGAAAAATCTGAAAATTGTTAATTGGAGGTTTTATCACACTCAATTTTTTCCGTCATTTGTTATCCAACTGTCTGTCCGTCTTCCAAGACACCCTTCCTCAGGAATTACAGTAGCAAATGCGAAATCACGCAAAAGTTTAAACCTAAAAGCCAAAATTAAAACATTATCGATAGTGTTGGAAGAATTCCCGGGACCGATATCTTGCCAGTATCGATATCGATTTTTTCGCTCATCTCAGTGTTTATGACGTCACATCTCTTGAACTGTGAACCGTACCATGTTACATTTGTTTAGGTACATTTAGCGGCAACTGTCGATACCGTCAGCAAAATATGTCAGTAGCAAAGAAATAATAATTTAATTGTCATGCAGGTGCCGCTCTTTTCACGCATCTCGTTGTTTATGATGTCATTCCTCCTGAACGATGATATGTCGGCCCGGGGTGGCCGAGCGGTTCTAGGCGCTTCAGTCCGGAACCGCGCTGCTGTTACGGTCGCGGGCATGGATGTGTGTGATGTCCTTAGGTTAGTTAGGTTTAAGTAGTTCCAAGTTCTAGGGGACTGATGACCTCAGATGTTAAGTCCCATAGTGCTCAGAGTCATTTGAACCATTTGAACCTCAGAGCGCCAATCCTACTCGCACTTGGTCAGTTTTATTCTTCATAGTGAACTAATTCAGAAGCCGATCGCGCCAAATGAAAAAAGTTATTGATAATGGAGCTGATTATATGCGGAGTATTTTGTCCGCCACAGACAAGATTATACGTGAATACGAAAGTAATTACAGTGTTGGCTATTGAAGTTTCAACTCCAGGAATGATAGCAAATAACGACATTTACAATATACAGTGTCGCAGGAAAAGTACGTTTCACTATGCAACACAATTTTTGATGTTTGCGAAGTTTTCGCTGTCCCTGAATTAATTTTTGCACTGGTTTTAGATCAGTCACTAATTTTTTTTCTATCATGTACAGATTTTTCACAAATCAAGAAAAGTCAATTTTCCTTTGAACCTAAGTTTCGCAGAGCGAAGATTTGTTTGAAGCCAGGGAAATATTATTTTAGGATGATGGAGTGTTCCGCCACACTTGTCACATCCATCTGACTGTTAGGCGGGAAGCTTAAGTTCACTGTTGATCACAATATCGATTCTTTAGACGATGAACCGTTTCAGGCCGTAATGACCATTCTCAGATCTTTTTTACACCATGTCCTAAAGTGATAAGGCCATAATGGCATCGTCGAAACATATAAATATAATCAGCACAGCATCGAATAGGCCACATAGCATAGAATAGGCCACATCATCCACACAGTCATTATTGCAACTGGTTGATATGTTCTAGTGCGGTGAGGTTTCCAAAATGGTTCAAATGGCACTGAGCACTATGGGACTTAACATCTGAGGTCATCAGTCCCCTAGAAGTTAGAACAACTTAAACCTAACTAACCTAAGGACATCACACACATCCATTCCCGAGGCAGGATTCGAACCTGCGACCGTTGCAGTCTCGCTGTTCCGGACTAAAGCGCCTAGAACTGCTGGGCCACCGCGGCCGACTGTGAGGTTTTATTTGTGCTGTTAAATGTAGTTTTGTAGTTTCTTAGAAATGAGCGCCTATGATTGCTAAGAAAGGACAGGGCGTTAATAATTCCGTGAAAAATGTCTACCACGTATATTTTGGTGATCAAGACCAAATCTGGGCACCGCACAATGTATGCTGTACATATGTTGAGGGACAGACTGTAGAAAAATAGGAAGAGGAGTGCAATACCTTTTATAATTCACATGGTTTGAAGGGAGCGGCAAAATCGTGTACATCATTCTGTATGGTAAATGTTGACTGTCATAAAAAAAAGAAAGATATTAAAGTCCCAGCAGTTTTTCAGCCTTATGGCCAGTTAGACTTTATGAATCTTTCCCTATTCCAATTCCATGTTTCATTCTTGAAGGTTTGCAACACGAGAGCAGTTCAGGAAATGCATGCACTGAACGGTGATGGTTACAAGTCACAAGAAGATTCTGCTGCACCAGAATTATTCAGTCAAAAGGTGTAAGATGGAGTAAAGGAATTAATAAAATTCTTTAAAGGAGTCACCATATGTTTTTTGGTGTGATATTTAGGGTTTATTGACATTCTTTAACGTTATTTAATATCCAAATCAGTGGAGGTAGTTTATAAATCGTCAAAACGTGGCTGAATGGTGTACTTTTACATAATGTAAATTTGTTTGGCTCAATACTTATTTCACCCTATGTCAGGAATGATATGCTGCAGCGAAATCAGTGAAGGAAAACTGACTTGTCTAGAATGAATTGTGTTTTTGTTATAATTATTATCAATTTTGAGTGAACATACGCCATTGTCTACTGTAATACAATGTGTAGTGATTCTATACAAGGTTACAAAATAAATAATGTACTTTCAATGCAGATAAAAAAACCGCCAGAGAAAAGTGTAGTTTCAGCTAAAAATTAAGCTGCGATTTGTACAAAAATCTGGCGTGATACAGAGAAAAATGCCACCTTACACTCATAAAAGATCGTTAAAAAAGATTTAAAATAGAGCACAGTGTTATGAAATTTAGAGCTGATTTGAGGTCATACAACGCGTGAAATTTCGTACTCAAAACTGGCGGCTTTGATATCAGTAATAACGCAAACGCGTCTCCCGTCAGAGTTGAACTGAGCATCGATCACATTCCATGTTGATTCAACTCTACGCTATAGTTCATCAGTCGTAGGGGCCAGGAGCTTGTAAGTTTCACAGTAAGACACAGATAAATACAATGAAATGTCAATAGACTTCTACCTAAATTTACACATACATTGAAGCAATGTCCTTACTTTTTAAAAGAAAGCATTTAAATTGGAAATATTTCTGTACAATTCAGAAAACAAATTTATATATCGGTACAGGTGCCATGCATCCTGCATTTCCGGTGTTACAAACGTTCCAACACCGTCTGTAGCTTGGGACAGAACAGCATCTTGTTGAAAGATACCATTACGGATATCTCAAAGAAACGGCGCAGCCATTGGCCTTATCACTTGCAATACCCATGACTGTCATCTAATCAGATACTTCATATTTCAAAATTCTGAAAAATAAATAGTGGTTGTTGAAGTCTACCAGCAGACTCCATAAATGTTTTAAACTAAACCCACAAATTTCAGTTTCAGTACTAGATATGACTATTTACTGTGAGTATCATAATATTTGCAGGTTCAGGACCCCACGTACACATCAATATCTCTTTAAAAAGTATGTAGTGAATAAAAGTCAACGATAGAATTTGTATTTAAAAAAACTGTAGTGGTCTCAAAGTACCCTCCCCTCCCTCCTTGGTAGTACGCATTACTGAAAATGCGTTGGTATTTCTAAGAATGTGCTGAAAGATATTTTCAAGTCTTGTACCCTACGTATATGAGCAGCTCTTTAAAAAGTGTTGTCCGCAGCTCGTGGTCGTGCGGTAGCGTTCTCGCTTCCTGCGCCCGGGTTCCCGGATTCGATTCCCGGCGGGGTCAGGGATTTTCTCTGCCTCGTGATGACTGGGTGTTGTGTGATGTCCTTAGGTTAGTTAGGTTTAAGTAGTTCTGTTCTAGGGAACTGCTGACCATAGCTGTGAAGTCCCATAGTGCTCAGAGCCATTTGAACCATTTTTTAAAAAGTGTTATTAATGTAAGTCAACAACAATTAAATTTTTTTTAAATTGCGGACTTAAAGTACGCTCTCCCTCCACCTCCCCCTCATAAACACGATGTTGAAAATAATGGGTTGGTGCATACATTCGTACAGTTTCTCCATAACTTTAACGCACACAACAGACGCACATTACAGAGACTTTAGTCGTCAATAACATCCTCTCATTCACTATTTACAACGATCTGCCAGCAACCGTATAACTTTTCGATTCCTCGACTGTAGAAATCACATGGTTTTGAGGCGACGAAGTTATCGAGATATACTCGGAGCGCTTTTTCACCCGGAAAGAAAGTTCCTTGAAGGTTTCGCGACAGAGAGCGGGAAGGGTGAAAATCTGAGGCCGCAAGATAAGGTGAATAAGGTGGGAGAGGAATGACTTCCCAATCCGACTCCTGTTTAGCTGTTTATGTCAGTCTAGAAGAATGCAAACAGGTGTTATCGTGTTGTAGCATACTTCACGCAGTCCTCCTGGTCGTCGTCTTGGGCTGCGTCTACAAGACGTCTCAGTTGTTGACAGAAAATGTTAGCAGTGGTCGCTGTACCACTAGATGCAAAAACGGTTCAAATGACTAGCATCACACACATCCATGACCGAGGCAGGATTCGAACCTGCGACCGTAGCTGTCGCGCAGTTCCGGACTGAAGCGCCTAGAACCGCTCCGCCACAAAGGCCGACCACTAGATGCATAGCATTGTCTTTTGTAGATGCATTCAGCTCTTTATACGATGAGTTGCTGCTTTGTTTGGGGTCAACTATTCCTATCTTTTCCGTATGTCAGCATAAAGACATCATTTCTCAGTACCAGTAACAATATAGGATGTGAATAGTTGGTGTTGTTCGCTAGCCAAATGATGTCGAACAAACAGAGTTGTACACATATGGCCACCCGCTGATTTTTGTGATTTTGGTTTAGACCGTACATCCGATTTATGAACCTTCCCCATTGCAAGCAGATGTCGCACGATTGTGCAATGATCACAGTGCATCTCGTTTTCCAGTTCTCTAGTACACAGATGTGGATCAACGTGGATTAATGCGTTTAAACTATCCCAATCAAACCCAAAAGACCTTCCGAAGTGGAGAGTAACTAATGTCAAAACCACCCACTTCCAGATGAGAAAACAATTTCCTTGCCGTGCTCTGCACAGTGACATTATCCCCACACACGGTGTAAATGTTTCTGGCTACCTCCGCTGCTGTCGCCCCTCTAATGAGCTCAAACAGGAGAATATATCGGAAATGCTCCTATTACTCCACTTGGCATCCCATTTTCTAGCCTCCAAAGTGCCACTCACTATCTCCAAATGACAGAAGGACGACTTGCGTAAACGGAAATAGCGACAGTTAACTACAAATACGAAAATGACCATCGATGCATAAACCCATAGCAACCGGCTTATTTATTTTATTAGCGTATGGCATTACATATGAATAGCGTCTAGCAATCGTGGATTACATAGTTTTACAAAACTTAAAAAAAATGTATAAATTTCATAATTTATAATTTAAAAAATAAGTCTATAAATTAATATCTAATTTGTCGAACCATTCAAGGGCTGCCTCTGTCACTTCAAAGAAATCTTCCAAGTTCCCATGGTAGGCTCTTCTGCAACAGCTTGTTGTAATGAAATGGATCGTCTGGTGTTCCAGTCACACTGCGAAGATGAAGCCCTTCCCCATTGGTAGAGGTTTTCAGCAAGGATGCCGTGGTCTGTGCGGATCCGATTGTTTTCCAGGCACGTCGCGCTAGTTCCATACCTTCTAGTCTTGTGTCAGGTCCTTGTAGGGTCTGATGTTCCTCATGGGTAATAGTATTCCAACCGGAATACCAATATGAAGAAAAAGCTCTACGAATTTATGCACCAAGCTAATACTTTGATATTGCGAGGGTAAACTGTAAAAAATCTAACAGCTGCTGGCCATATTTTAGTGCGAATCAACGGTGTTGATCTCGTCAAGTGTTGGGCCCTTACGATGATGGCAAATGCAATCTGGCAATATCCTTGGGGCCTCCACATACCGATACGTCCATGGTAATGAACCTGGAGTCCTTAGACACGACGCCTTGATGCTACTCCTGTGGTACAACACTCTCAGCGCGACTCACTCTGTTGCTACGTCAAAGGAAGCAGAAACAGAGGTCAGCGTGATGGCAGTGCTTCAGACAGCTCCGCACACTCCTTGCTCCTCAAGTTACATGACGTGGCTGTACGACGCTACACGTCAGAACGAATCTGTCTTCTCGGGTCCTAGTTCGTGTAGCCGTTGAATGCTGCACCATTTTGTTCAAATCAAATGTGTGTGAAATCTTATGGGACTTAACTGATAAGGTCATCAGCCCATAAGCTTACACACTACTTAACCTAAATTATCCTAAGGACAAACACGCACACCTATGCCCAAGGGAGGACTCGAACCTCCGCCGGGACCATCCGCACAGTCCATGACTGCAGCTCCTGAGACCGCTCGGCTAATCCCGCGCGGCTGCACCATTTTCACCTGCCCCGAGATGACTGGGTGTCTGTGTTGTCCTCATCATTTTATCATCATTCCTGAAAGTGGCAACATTGGACTGAGCACAAGTTGGGAATTTGTACGGGTGCTGATAACCGCGCAGTTGAGCGCCCCACAAACCAAACATCATCATCATCGAACCCTGCACCAAACTAAGATAGTTCCCCTTAACCTATCGATTGCGCATTCGTATAACATCCATGGGAGCTCAAACAGCAATACTGCAAAAACATGAACTTCATTATCTACAGCCCACTGCCCTACGAGGGTTCCCCAATAATTAATACAACACATACAACACATTTTTCCTGAAAGCAGGTTGGTTTTATTCAGGATGCAAGTACACCACGTTATTCCCCTCTCCTTTGGCTACAAAAACCTATTTTTCAGTGCGACGGTCTCACTCCAGCTTACTGGGAGGCCCCGTATGCCTCCGTCGTACCACTCTACTGGTCGACGTCGGAGCCAAGGTCGTGCTGCGTCAGTAATCTCCCCATCGTCCGTGTACCGCTTCCCACGTAGTGTATCCTTCATTTGGTCACACAGGTGGAAGTCTGAACGTGCCAGATCCGGGGTATAGGATGTATGAGGAGAAACAGTCCAATGAAGTTATGTGAGCTACTCCCGGTTCCACAGACTTGTGGGAGGCCTCGCGTTGTCGTGGAGAAAGAGAAGTTCGTTTGTATTTCTGTGGCGACAAGAACACTGAAGTCGTTCCTTCAATTTCCGGAGGGTAGCTTTGCAAGAGTCTCAACTGTGTGCGGCCATCCTGCACCTGGGAGGTCTGACAGGTTTGCGTGACCTTGTCGTGATGATGACAGACGGCTCGTCCCAAAGATTCATCGAGCTTCCGTTCACTGCCGTGTCTTCGTAGACAGTCTGCAAGCGCCTGTGAATATCTGTGATACTCTGGGTTTCCTCCAAAAGAAACTCAATGGCAACTCTCTGCTTGGAGCTCACCTCCGCTACAGACGCTGTTTTGGAGGTTACATACAGCGCCGACACCTATCGGAACTTCATGAAGCTGTAGTAGCTGAAGTGGAAATCTTCCATATACCCCACAACAAATACCGCATTCTTTCAGCCGAACTTTCCCCGAGAAAAAATTTGTTGCATAATTTATTGAACGCCCTTCGCATTTAATTCCGACACCTGATGGTTCTTCTTCTCACAAGAGGCTCAACATGGTCTTTTCAATAACGAGCATTCAACTGTGATTTCCGAATGACGAACCCACTATGGAAGCGTTGTTTGTACAGAGAATGTTGACGACGTTAGTCCTAAATAATTTCTGTGGCTGTAACTAAAAGCTATTCACTTGCATATCCAAGCATGTAGCACACTTCACGCCTGTTTGAACTTTCTTGCGTGGTGCGTTGCTTGTGCTGGTATTTTAATAACCTGAAGTCAATAAGCACAAAGTTGAACGTATACACTTGGTTGCGACTTGTGTACCTGGCATCCACTGAGTCACCTCTCCATAATTCCCACCTCAGCTCGCCGGCGGTATCTCTCTAAATCCACAGAGGCTGCCTCAAGGTCTTAACAGAGTATTAAGCTTGCCGCTAAGTGGTCGCCAGACTTAGTGTCCTGTAAGCTTTGGTTGCTAAGACAACGATTACATAGTTAAGTAGAAGGAGTAGAGCAGATTGTTAGGTATAATGTCCAGTGTTACATGCACTTGGGGCAAACTACTTAAGTGGTGAAAGATTTATTAACCTTCCTTCACTGATAGGACAAAAATCATGGGATCGCGATATGAACCTATCCAGATGGCGGTAGTACCGCATACACATACTGTAAAAGATCAGTGCATTGGCAGAGCTTCAGTAGTGTCCTGTGATTCATGCGAAAAATTTCACCACGTGATTATGGGCGCACGTCATGAGTTGACAGGTTTTGAAAGCGGAATAGTGATTGGAACTAGGTGCGTAGGACATTCCATTTCGGGAATCGTTAGGGAATTCAGTATTCGATTCACAATGTCAAGAGTGTGCCGAGAACAACAAACTTCAGCCATTACCTCTCACCACGGACAACGCAGTGGCCGTCGCCCTTCACTTAACGACCGTGAGCAGGGGCGTTTGCGTAGAGTTTCCAGCTGTTACAGACAAGCAGCACTGCGTAAAATAACTGTAGAGATCAATGTGGGATGGACGAAGATATCTGTTAGGACAGTGCTTCGAAATTTGGCGTTAATGGGCTATGGCAGGAGACAATCGACGGAAGTGCCTTTGCTAACAGCACGACATCGCCTGCAGTGTCGCTCCTGGGTTCGTGACCATATCGGTTGGACCCTAGACGACGGGAAAACTGTGGCCTAGGCAGATGAGTCCCGATTTCGGTTGGCTAGGAGCTGATAGTAGGGTTCGAGTGTGGCGCAGACTCCACGAAGTCAAGAACCTAAGTTATCAGCAAGGCACTGTGCGAGCTGGTGGTAGCTCCATAATGGTGTGGACTGTGTTTACATGGACTGAACGGTCCGCTGGTCCACTGAACCGATCATTGAGTGGAAATGGTTAGTTTAGGCTACTTGGAGACTATTTGCAGTAAGCAACGGTGGAATTTTAATGGATGACAATGCACAATGTCACCAGGCCACAGTTGTTCGCAGTTATTCGAGCGAATGATAAGGCTACCCAGATCACCCGACATGAATCCCATTGGAAAAGTGTAGGACATAATCGAGAGGTCAGTTCGTGCACATAATCCTGCACCGGCAATACTTTCGCAATTATGGACGACTACAGAGGCAGCATGGCTCAATATTTCTGCAGGAGACTTCCAACGATTTGTCGAGTCCATCCCACGTCGAGATGCTGCACTACGCCGGGGAAAAGGATGTCCGACACGGCATTGAGAGGTATCCCAAAGCTTTTGTCATATCACTATATTGTGGGGTTTCATTTACATTTTACATGGTGCAAACGACATACACTGTTGAGAAACGTATTGCGGAGCATCAGTGGCGTACTAGTCTCCTTCGAGCCAGCAAATCCGCTATTTCCAGACATCGTACTTGTACCGGTCATTCTATGGACAAATCAAAACATTATGCTCACCTACATTAGAGCGTAGTGATCCATCTTTGGATCGCAGTGTAGCTGCGATTTTGTGTGGCATGCAACCGAAAAATCCTTGATAGGTTTCGGAACTTGTGTGGTACTAGTTGCCCCCTCACAGCCTATTCCAGTAAATTATGGGACGTTGATTTGTGGATGTGGAGCTATCACCCTGCCCTATAGCGTCCCAAACGCGTTCAGTTGGGTACAGATCGGACGAATTTGGTGGCCAAGGCATGAAAATGAACTCACTATCATGCTCCTTACACAATTGCGTCACTATGCTGGCCTTCTGTCAAGCACAGTTATTCTAATGGGACATACCACCATAATTCTGGACGACATCAAGCCTGTAGGGATGCAGGTGGTCAGCAGTAATATTCACGATGTCCATAGCCGTCACAGTACCATTTACTACAATCAAACATTGCATGGATACGCAGGGGGAACCCCTCCCCCACATCCCCCATGGCTTTGTAGTGTTCCCCAACGGCCTGCATCCGTAACACGGTACATGTTTCGAACAGCCATTCGCCTGTTTAACAGAATGACCTGGTGTTACAAGATACGGACTGACGCGACCAGTAGACACTTTTCCATTGATCTACGGTCCAGTTCACATGACCCCGTGCCCATTACAGTCGTAATGACGATGTCGTTCGGTCAACGTCGTAAGACGTAGGGGACGCCTGACCAGAATCCCATGTTCAACAACGTGCGCTGCACCGGTATTGATATTTTGTCGTCACGTCGGTTACAGATCGCCGCCTGTCCTGCATTATGTAGCGGGAAAATCTGTGTGATGAAGTGTGTGATGGTAGCTGTCGCAGCTATTTAGTCTATCAGCGTATATGGGGCTTTTGGGACTCTTATCAGTAAGGCAGCAGAGGAAACACTACCGTTTGAGGACTTTTTCAATCGAGACAGTGGTTTCCAGCTGAAAGCCTTGTGCAATCCTGTGCGTGAGCGTTCTGCTTAGCCGACGTCGAACCAGTTGACGATTGGTTTACTTGTAGAGGATGATTCAACTGTCCCCACCTATGTCGCTTTATGCAACCAACGATGTTATGTCTGTCCTTAATAAACCACGCACGAGATTTTCATATTCTCTCGCTTGCTAAGCGCAAACTATTAGTTCTATAGGAAAAAATTAACAGGACCTTTGTGTAAGAATTTAATGCGGTTAAATTTTGTACCGGAATACGCTTTCACCAGAGCCCGTAGTTTATAAATTATCTAAGCAAAAGCACAAAAGTGACTTTAAAACTCACCTCCCACACCACACTCAGCCAACGGTCAGGATTTCTGATAAGTTGTTCGCGGCACTCCCTCCTAACACTGCACAAAACCTTGCGGCTGCACAAATTTGTTTCACTCATTCGACCTGACCTGGCCTTCATTAACTGGCCTTATTGCACCACCGGCTTAGTAAGGCACTTACAAATTGTAAAATTGCCGTTTGTGTAAATGTTATCTAACAACTTTCTGCATTGTAACACCATAAAATAAATAATTATATTATTGTATTTTCAGACCTGACTACGAAACTACTGTGCCTGTAAGGGTTAAACTTTGCTCGAGTTATCAACGTAATTAGTTTTAGCGAAGTTCACGAAAGTAGTTTTCCTTTCATTAACTACTCGAGCACGTTTAAATTAATAATGTTAACGAAATAGCCTGCTATGCTGGTAGTGTAACAGCCCGAGCAATAAGACCTGAAAAGGTCGAATATCGGGGATAGTTCGTGTAGTCGGGAATTTTAGTACACTGATAAGAACATGCTAGAAATCCTGATTGGTGACGGATGAGTTTGGGGGTGGAGCTGCCTTTGAAAGTCACTTTTGTATGATTTTGTTGAATAACTCGAGAACTGTGATCTACAGCGAAAACGTATCCCAGTACAAAATTTAGCTACATTAAATTTCCTACAAAAACGTCCTGTTCATTTTTTCTGTGGGACTAACCGCAGTTTTCAAGGCCACACTGTGGGTTGCATAAAACGACACTGATAGGAATCAACTGAAGCACCCTGTGTGTAAGATAGTGATGTACAGTTCCTTCTTATTAAGTTATGATATTCTTAGGTATTTCATTTGATTTCTATAGAACTGAAGATAGAAAACATCTTCTTGACCTAGTTACGGTTGACAAAGGTCCTGTGCAAGGAAATAATAATTCTGGAATCTTTTATCTAAATGAATTCTCATTCGAAGAAGTTTTACAATACCTGGCATCCGACACGCAACTTCATTGCATGGGAGCAGTATTTCGTGACAGCCGGCCGGTGTGGCCATGCGGTTCTAGGCGCGTCAGTCTGTAGTCGCGTGACCGCTATGGTCGCAGGTTCGAATCCTGCCTTGGGCATGGATGTGTGTGATGTCCTTAGGTTAGTTAGGTTTAAGTAGTTCTAAGTTCTAGGGGACTGATGACCACAGATGTTGAGTCCCATAGTGCTCAGAGCCATTTGAACCATTTCTTGACAGATACGTCGTAGAAACACATTTGCACCAGCGTCAGGCTGGCCTTATCGTCCTGCACAACATTAATACCCTTGTTTAACTGTCGCAGTTAGATATCACTGTGCTAGAAAATTTTAAATAATGATCATTTTTGTAATAGGAACTGAACAGTTTTAAGTATTGTACTATTTATTGGAACACTCCAGAATGTCGCAGATTTATTATGGTGACAATGTGGTTTCGAAAACAAATATTAATGTATTGACACACTTCAAAACAATGTGTAAAAGCTACAGTATTTATGATGAGTACAGTGACATTCAAATGTAACTGCCACAGCTAGTAGATCGCATTGAGTCCTGAGAAGTAACTAAGTTTGTACGCGTGAAGTCGTTGCACGGCAATCGCAGAACTCTTGTCTCTGCCGACTGTCATTGTGCATGCTAATGGTACTCTTTTGTGTAGCAAATATTGAGAAAATGCTGCGTTGCCAGAAACCTGGCACTGAAACAGCAATTGAAGGTTACATCAAAGATATATTGAATGTAATAATATTTTGGTAGGAAAGGAAGTTTCGTACGCATCAAAAATCTTGTTACTAGTAACAAAACGAAGAAATGCTTCTCAGTTACTTAATTATTCTGTTACAACATCTGACGCAATACTTCAGTAGCAGTGAGCTCGTTGGTAAGGAAGAAAGATAAGGAAAGAAAAGGGAGACAAAATTTTTCTTTTAGGATGCAACTTCCATTTATCACCGGAGTAACGAGATGAACGTTAATGTGCCCATTTACTTTGTACGCTTTTTAGTGGTGTTATTAGGCTGGTAGGTTAATGTGCGAACGTTTCCTTTGTCAAGAAGTTGTCCTAACGACGAGAAACATTGCAGAAGCCTCCAATGAAAAAGGAGTCGGTGTCACTCTGACATTTTTATCGCCTTAAGAGATTTTGCGGGACCTGCACTAGCGCCAGTACAGTCACGGCCGTGTAGGAGCTTTTGGGAGCTCGCTAATGAAAGGAGAAATTACCTGAAATACCGGGATGAGATGGACTAACTGCGTGCGTTCTCCTTCCCATTGTTCAGGCGAGACAGAAATTTCTAGAATGACTTTTTCTGTGGAAGCAAGATGTAGAGGGCTAATTATTACTGTTTTTTAATGTATTCACTGCTGTTACTTCACTTAGAATTGGTGTGATACTTATAACAGGATAGTATGTGTTTCCTTTGAAATAATGTTTTACTATAAGTGGTCCAAAAATGAATGAGTATTTTTATAAATTACTAGCTGTCAAATCTGGAATTTCCCGGCTATTCAGTTTGACAATTTTCTATTAGAAACAAAAAAAAAAAAGATGATGCTTTTAATGAAGTAACGAAATAATTTTAGTTCGACGTATTCGTGAAAACACATTTGAAATTATGAAACAGTCGCACGAAGAAACACGCATAATCTACAAATGATGAGTTCATTATCCACATTAAGAAACATGATTCCAGACAGTTTCTGTAAGCTGGACGCAGCTGCTTTGTGTGTCTACAACGAGATTTTGTAAACGTCTCTACATCAACCCCTCTTTACAGCTCTATAGACAACTATCTTTTCGTCTACAGCCATCTACGTTTCGCAGTTAAAAGCGCTTCTAGGTACCAGGGATTTCCTTAAATTGACTCGTCTGTACGAGTGTCTTAGCAGTAAAGAATGTATGATGCTGCATTTTTTCACTCATTTCAATGTTTATGTCACATCTCTTCAACTATGTGTCGTAAAATGTTCATTTGTGTAGGTACATTCAGCGGCATATGTCGATATCGTCAGAAAAATATGTCGGTAGCAAAGAAATAATAATTTAAACGTCATGAAGGTGCAGCTGTTTCCACGCATCTCATGATTTATGTCGGTGGTTCTTACTCCTGCCGGCCTGTGTGGCCCAGCGGTTCTAGCCGCTTCAGTCTGGAACCGCGCGACCGCTACGATCGCAGGTTTGCGTCCTGCCTCGGGCATGGATGTGTGTGATGTCCTTAGGTTAGTTAGGTTTAAGTAGTTTTAAGTTCTAGGGGACTGATGACCTCAGATGTTAAGTCCCATAGTGCTCAAAGCCATTTGAACCATTATTTTCGCAACCTTCTGACGCTAGAGGGTTCCGAACTGTGTCGGTGTGTAACTTAAGTATGTCGGTGCAAGAGAACAGAACCATTTGAACCATTTGGTTCTTACTCCACTGCGATTGTTGTGTGACGGGACGAGATACGGATACGAAGTCTGATTTAAATTGGTCCAGTAGTTTAGGAGGATATGTGGAACATACAGACACACATACATAGATACATATTAGGACGTATGGATAAGGTTTTTAGAACGTCTGTTACTACTGTAAGTCTCAGACAGAAAGGAGCAGTAGTTATTCACTCAAAATTACAATTACTCCTTTATCGAAATTAGTAAATTAGTGAACTGAACTAAACTAAACTCCGTCCGGATAGGTCTCGGAAGACCCTAACGGTACTGACCACCCGCCGTGTCATCCTCAGCCTATAGGCGTCCCTGGATGCGGGTATGGAGGGGCGAGAGGCCGGTATCAGTTTTCGTCATCGGAGCCTCTACTTCTCAGTCAAGTAGGTCCTCAGTTTGCCTCATAAGGGCTGAGTGCACCCTGCTTGCCAACAGCGCTCGGCAGACCGGACGGTCACCCATCGAAGTGGTAGCCAAGCTCGACAGCGCTCAACTTCCGTGACCTGACGGGAACCGGTGTCAGCACTGCAGCAAGGACGTTGGCCTCTACCGAAATACTAAACTCTAAATACGAGGTAGACATAAAGTCTTAATTAACATATCAAAAAAATGAATTTAGATTACTAATGTTTTCTTTTCTTCATTCTTTCTCTCTCTCTCTCTCTCTCTCTCTCTCTCTCTCTCTCTCTCTCTCCCCATCTCTCTCTCTCTCTCTCTCTCTCTCTCTCTCTCACTCTCGCTCTCTCTTCTTCTTTTGTTTAATTAGAGGTATATGTCTGTAGTCCTGATACACACCAAAATACCCACTCCACAATTCCTTAACACGCCGACAGAGGAGCAAAAATAAATGGCGAAACACATTGATAAATTGGCGTGTCATTTGGTAATCCGTTTTCTGCATCTCAAGGGGAACAACGCTGCAACAATTCATGCTGAGTTGGCGGGCGTATGCGGCAACAACGCACCATCATATGGCAGGGTGTGTAGATGAGAAAGAGGAGTGGCAAACGAGTACAGCACTCAGTGGAAACATTAGGATTCACCACCATCACAATAGGCTAAGACCCAACCAACATCGGGCAAGGTGAGGCCATAGTTTTTAGGGTCTACCGTAATAAGATGCTGATAGATAGTGCTCGTAAGGCGCGAAACTTCACAGGGGCATACTACCGAAACATTTGAGTTTTCCGAAGGATGTCAAGGCAAAGCGCTGCTGGAAGCTATTCAGTGTGGTAATGGAGATGGAAGTCATCGTTTCAATTTTAGTGCTTTTACAAGGGTAAATGTAAATGTAAATGTCGTGTGACTAGGGCCTCCCGTCGGGTAGACCGTCCGCTGGGTTCAACTCTTTCGATTTGACACCACTTCGGCGACTTGCGCGTCGATTTACGAAGATTATTCGGAAAGTTAGTTCCAGTCGATCACGAAATGGAAACCACAGTGAAAATCCGATGAAGTTTTGAGCAAATGTGTTGGACAGTGTCTCTAGTATGCCCGTCGATCGCGTCACGTCGCTTTTTTCAGTTATGAGCGCACAGTGAGAATGTAAAAATGCCTAGAAAACTGTGTCTCCCGCCAAGTATGAGAGCCTACTGAGATATTTCGCCTGATTTCATACAACCCACATAACATAACTGTAGTTTCCTCCTTCCATTTCGCGGGTGATCGGAACTTACATTCCGAATAGTCCTCGTATTTTTAAATTCGCGACCTATTTCGGCTATCAAACGACCATAATCTGGTGCAATTAGGCGTCTGTTACGACTCAGAGTGCCTCGAGTCTTGGTAGGGCGAAGACAGCCAGCGCATGTGAGCTCTGAACACTGTCTCGCGGCACTCGGGGTAACAGCACACGCCTAACTGCACATCATTTAGCTACAATATAGGTCAGCAACTGGAAGCAGTTAATTCCATAAATTATCTGGGAGTAGGCATTAGGAGTGATTTAAAATGGAATGACCATATAAAATTAATCTTCGGGAAAGCAGATGCCAGACCGAGATTCATTGGAAGAATCCTAAGGAAATGCAGTCCGAAAACAAAGGAAGTAGGGTACAGTATACTTGTTCGCCCACTGCTTGAATTCTGCTCACAGGTGTGGGATCCGTACCATATAGGGTTGATAGAAGATACAGAAAAAATGTTCGAATGTGTGTGAAATCTTATGGGACTTAACTGTTAAGGTCATCGGTCCCTAAGCTTACATACTATTAACCTAAATTATCCTAAGGACAAACACATACACCCATGCCCGAGGGAGGACTCGAACCTCCGCCGGGACTAGCCGGAAGAAATAGAGAAGATCTAACGGAGAGCAGCGCTTCCAGTGGAAGACTCTGCAAAAGAGACGCCCAGTAGCTCGTTAAGGGCTTTTGTTGAAGTTTCGAGAATATACCTTCACCGAGGAGTCAAGCAGTATATTGCTCCCTCCTACATATATCTCACGAAGAGACCATGAGGATAAAATCAGAGAGATTAGAGCCCACACAGTGGCATACCGACAATCTTTCTTTCCACGAACAATACGAGACTGGAATAGAAGGGAGAACCGATAGAGGTACTCAAGGTATCTTCCGCCACACGCCGTCAGGTGGCTTGCGGCGTATGGATGTAGAGGTAGATGTAGATGATGGCCGCTCGTTAATTCAAAAATAAAAGCCTTACGACTGATGCTGTGATTTCCATCTCTGTTACGATGCACAGAAGCGGATGTGCGCCCAAAGGGCTATTTTGCGTTCAGTGGGGTGTTCGTGCCCCGCAAGATCGCCCCAGCTCATTCTGCCCAGGACACAGTCACAATTGCTGGTCCGTCACCCTACCAGGTGTTTCCTCGCCCCCTGTATTACCCTACCAGTGCACTCAGTGCCTCGGACGAGGAAACCATTGCGTGGCACGTATTTACGGAATTGTGTGGATGTGTGTTTGAAAGAAGAATTTCTCCTGACGAGCCAAAATGCAGATTTTTACAATGAAGGCTTCCCCCAAGGCATCCATCCCTTGGTAAAATGTTTTGCACGGGCTTCATGGTCAAGACTTGATTCCCCCCATACCCCCCACCCCCACCGTAATTGTGCTTATGGTAACGTTTTCTCTGTCCATTCTAACAAGGGAACCTCCCCATCGCACCCCCCTCAGATTTAGTTATAAGTTGGCAGAGTGGATAGGCCTTGAAAAACTGAACACAGATCAATCGAGAAAACAGGAAGAAGTTGTGTGGAACTATGAAAAAAATTACCAAAATATACGAACTGAGTAGTCCACGTGTCATATGCAACTTTAAGTGCAATCTTCAGTCAGCAGCGCCGTGGCCCTGTGGTTAGCGTGAGCAGCTGGGGAGTGAGCGTTCCTTGGTTCAAATCTTCCCTCGACTAAAAATTTTAATTTTTTGTTTTCAGACAATTATTATCTGTCCGTCTGTCCGTCCGATGCGATCACTTTTTTGGGAGTGATAATCACATCCACAAGAAAACCTAAATCGGGCAAGGTAGAAGAATCTTTTTACCCATTCGCCAAGTGTACGAGTTAGTTGGGTCGACAACATATTACTGTCATGTGACGCACATGCCGTCAACAGTATCGTATAGAATATATGACGTGTTTTCCTGTGGAGGAATCGGTTGACCAATGACCTTGCGATCAAATGTTTTCTGTTCCCATTGGAGAGGCACGTCCTTTGGTCTACTAATCGCACGGTTTTGTGGTGCGGTCGCAAAACACAGACACTAAACTTATTACAGTGAACAGAGACGTCAGCGAACGAACGGACAGATTATAACTTTGCGAAAATAAATTTTTTGCTCGGGGCAGGACTTGAACCATGGACCTCTCATTCCGGAGCTACTCACGCTAACCACAGGACCACGGCGAGCCTGACTGCTCAATACCCTATAAGTTACATATGTTGCATGTGGACTACCCAGTTCGTATATTTTGCTAATTTTTTTCGTAGTTCCACACAACTTCCTCCTGTTTTCTCGATTGATCTGTGTTAAGTTTTTCAAGGCCTATCCACAGTTCCAACTTATAGCTAAATCTGAGGGAGGTGCGATGGGGAGGTTCCCTTGTAAGTAAAACGTTAAGAGGAATGTTGCTTCAAGGAAATATCGTTTTCGTATCAAGATAATACTCAAATAACTTAGGAATTTTTCACATATAACACGTAAGATTTTTATAGACAAATGTCTAAAATAATTTTTTTTGAATGAGTCATGGAGGAACTGAGCCGCAGGAGGAAAGATCATTACATGAGGCGACATAAATATTCGTTCTCTAGAACGAAGCTTGGTAATGACATTACCAAATGAAACTTTTTAATGTGTTTGTTTTACTTGGCAGACCGCAAAAAATAGTTCACAAATGCAGTTTACGAAGTATACCGGTAATTTTAAACATTGTGTAATTAATTTTCGCAAACTACAATAATCTCAAAATAAATGTTGAAGTGTCGGCTTATCCACCTATTTACATTGTAAAAATCATTAGAATTTACGTGATTTGAAGGTCAAGCCTTATCCTCATAATAACTGAACATTAATCTCTAAAAGTGAGCAACATAAAATACAAGTAAGAAGAAAGATAGTTATAAAATAACGTGGCTGCTTCCTTTGCAGCTGTCACAACAGTCAGTGTCGCAACAGCAGCTATAGGCGTACATGGGCTATGTATCTTTCTGAATGCATCATCCCGCAGGCAAACACAGAACTACCGCGACTGAGAGCTTCTTAAATGTAAACATAGAATCCGAAGAGAATACCGAAGCAATAAAGATGTATAAGTATGGGATAACCCGGAATTCAAATACTATTGTGAACATAAAGGTGTAAAGTAACTAAGTAATAAACAGATGTTTAAAAAAATCTGAAAAGTTTCTGAAAAAGTTGTTTAAGTCACCTGTAAACTGTTCATTTAATGTATTATGATTTCCCACGGTATGTATAGTGATCTCTAATTATTCCAGCATATCCACTTTTTTCCTTTCTCTTGTATATACAAAACAGCGACATTCTCATCAATTTCCAACATGGGGAGGCCAGTATCATGATTATGTATGGCTATGTATGACTTCTCTAAACCGCTAAGTACAAAAGCATCACTACGTTCATTGTATCTTAACTCAAAGGACCTACCAGTCTGGCGTATGCAGCTCACATCACAGTATTTAGGAAAGCGACAACGTTTTGATACGCAGCAAATCTTTCTATCCGAGTAGCCAAAATATTTATGCCTTTCGCTGTCTGATAGAGCTTTTAAGACAGAATGGCTGAGCCAAACACCATAAAACAGGCTACCTCGAAAGCGCAGTGAATACATTAATTAGCAAGAAACAGCGTACGAAGGTAAAGGAGAGTGCCGCGTAGAATTCCAAGAGAGCCACAGTTTCATACTTCGGTAATCTTTCTCAGAAAGTGGCTAATATTTTCAAATCTTTTAAAGTCGATGCCGCGTTTAAGACCAACTGCATTTAATCTAAAAAAACATTTTACAACTCGAAGTCGACAAATACGAGAGGGCTGGTATTTACAACATTCAATGTAACACCTGTAATCCGACCTACGTAGGCCAAACTGGAAAGTCCTTTGACTAAAGGCACAAAAACAGTAGGGATGCTTTTGGACTTAGCAATTTCGAGAAGTCAACCATAGGCATACATGTTGGGAACTGATGAGGATCTCGTTATTTTGCATATATAAGATAAAGGCAAAAAAGTGGTTTTGCTAGGATAATTAGATATTACAACATATAGCATGAGAAATCATAATGGATTACGTAACAGCTTACAGTTGACATAAATAACGTTTCAGATCTTTTTAGCGTCTGCTTACTACTTAGTGACTTTACAGCTTTCTGTTCACGAAGGTATTTGAATTTCCTGGCTACCCATATACTTACGCATCTTTGTTTCTTCGATATTCTCTTTGGGTTCCATGTTTACATTTACAAAGTGATCAGTCGTGGTAGTTTTGTGTTTGCCTGTGTGATGCGGCATTCAGGAAGACACATGGGCTTTGTATGCATGTAGCTGTTGATGTGACGCTGTCTGTACCCACGACAACGTATGAAATTCCATTTTAATCTACTTCATCAGTTGATGCTGACGTGGAAATACATCTTAAGAGGACACGGCTGCAAGGGAAGCAACCACATTATTTTATTACAATTTTTCTTCTTGATCGTTTTTTATATTGGTCACTTTCAGAGATTACTGTACGGTTGTTAACTCACAATAGCTCACAATCAAACTAAAATAGTACACAGTGAATTTTCGAAATTTTCATCAACAACCTCAGTGCACTTTTATATTCTCTGGAGAATAAGTCGCCGTTATCATCTCGGTGCTCTTTAACTTGGGCAACAGTGCACATGGTGTGACTTAGCAGCCGCTCTCCCGTCAATAGCTTTGTGCTTTACACTTTTGTCTTCGCAACGTCTGATAAGCAAGAACCTGTGTTAGGTCTTCTAATGACGGAAGTTAGATAATGGCAACACCACGAACAATGTACCAGTTATGTAAAGCATGCTTGAGTTATAATCTCTGACACAAACATGGTATAATAGAGGAAAAAATTACAATTTTTTCCTGTATAGTATAAATGTTGATCTGCAGCTACTGTTGCTTACTATGTGTGTTCGTGGTAAAGAATATAGTCGGGTTGGACGAAAGTCGAGCAACTAACGAAAAATATGTTATACCTGAAATTCTTTTTAGATAATTTTCAGAAACAAAGAATATGTCTGCACGAGTTCTTTTACTTAGAATGGCCATTTTTTTCTTTTCCCTCTTGAGACATCCTGTGTATGTCACATACAAAACATGAGAAAATTATAAGTCTTGAAAGTGATGCCGCTGAGTATCCATTACTTTGAGTTACCTAAAAGTACGTAGCAGGTTGGAACGGAGACGTTACAGTCTAACCTTTCATTCGACTAATCAATTTTCACTCTCAGCCTCTGGTAATAGCTTTCTTAAGAAAGCAGTTATCTGAAGACAGCTGAAGGCCTCTTTTCTAGGTATCACTAGACATCTGCACGAATTCATTATATTTTCAATCGGGTGTGCTCCACAGCGTTGATAAACTTTAAAAATAAGTTCAAGAACCATTATAAAATGCTGTTAAAAGTATTTTTAATAAGCGACCAGTTTTGGTGAAGGACCACCTTACAGCACAGATTGGAGTAACAGCAAGAGTTGCATTGGAGTAGCGTTACGTCAAAAAAGGAGTAAAGGAGTTAAATGTGAAGACGTTGACCACGTACTGTATACTACATACACTGTAGCGCCAAAGAAACTGGTATAGGCATGCGTATTCACATACAGAGATATGTGAACAAGCAGAATACGGCGCTGCGGTAGGCAACGCCTATATGAGACAAAAAGTGTCTGACACGGTTGTTAGATCAGTTACTGCTGCTACAATGGCAGGTTATCAATATGTAAATGAGTGTGAACGTGGTGGTATAGTCGGCGCACGAGCGATGGGCCGCAGTATGTCTGAGGTAGCGATGAGGGAGGGATTTTCCCGTACGACCATTCACGAGTGTACCGAGAATATCAGGAATCCAGTAAAACATCAATCTACGACATCGCTGCGGCCAGTAAAACATCCTGCAAGAACGGGACCAACGACGACTGAAGAGAATCATTCAAAATGACAGAAGTGCAACCTTTCCGCAAATTGCTGCAGATTTCAATGCTGGGCCATTACCAAGTGTTGGCGTGAGAATCATTCAACGAAACATCATCGATATGGGCTTTCGGAGCTGAAGGCCGACTTGTGTACCCTTGATGACACAAAGTATACGCCTCACCTGGGCCCATCAAAGCGACATTGCACTCTTGATGACTGGAAACATGTTGCCTAGTCGGACGAGTCTCGTTTCAAATTGCATCGATCGGATGGACGTGTACGGGTATGGAGACAACCTCATGAATCAAAATACCCTGCATGATCGACTCTGACAGGTGACACGTACGTAAGCATCCTGTCTGATCACCTGCATCCATTCATGTCCATTGTGCATTCCAACTGACTGGGCGATTCCAACAGGACAATGCGATAATCCAAAAATCCAGAATTGCTACAGAGTGGCTCTGGGAACACTCTTCTGAGTTTAAACACTTCCACTGGCCACCAAACTCCCCAGATATGAACACTATTGAGCATATTTGGGATACCTTGCAACGTGCTGTTCAGAAGAGATCTCCAGCCCCCTTATACTCTTACGGATTTATGGACAGCCCTGCAGAATTCATGGTGTCGATTCCCTCCAGCACTACTTCAGACACTAGTCAAGTCCATGCCACGCCATGTTGCGGCACTTTTGCATGCTCGCGAGGGCCTTCACAATAGTAGATTAGGCAGGTGTACCAGTTTCATTGGCTCTTCAGTGTAGAATATGCAGTCGACTTTATAGTGTGTGCAGTTTCGTGTTGAAATTTTGATGCGTACTCCTTTTTTGACGACATTTTATTCCAATGTAACTCTTATATTAATCCAAGTTGTCCTGGAAAATGGCCTTTCACCAAGTGCGGTCGCTTATCAATGAACAGCTGTAACAGCATTTTACAGAGACACATAACGTCGTTTTTAAACTTACACGAATATTTGCATTCTGTAGGAAAAAAAGCAGCTTTTGTACATCTGTATTTTTCATTGTAGGATGGTTTAAATTTGCGTCAGTGGCTTGAATAGAAAATTATTAAACAACAACCAGCCTGAAGGAAATGGTATTTTATCACTTATGTTTCAAAACTTGTTACATTTTCAACGAGAGTTATTTGCATCTTACTATTGCAAACAATAAGGTCGAAAACGCAAATGAACTTTAACCAAAACATTCATAGTGATTGACGCAGTTCGCAGTTGCATGGCCTTCCATTTTGGAAATGAGTATAGTGACAGCCGAATGGGCGGAACTGCCTGTAGAATTCCAACAGTATGCAAAATATGCAATGGAATGAATTTTCTGTAAGCCGTAGAACATATCAGAAAACAAATATACGTAATATATACAAACTAAATAAGAAATATTGCTATCTCATCCAAGATACAAATAGAAATGATCCTTATGGGTGTGGAGCAAGTGATAAAAAATCTTAAACTATTTTAATTTTATTATTATTCATGTGTGGGCCCAATAGGACTACGGGGGATACAATGAATCAATGTTACTTTTGATGGTTGGCCTTCCTTTGTGTCCAAATTTTGTTTCATCCTTTCCGAATGAAGTCTCTTTCTTTCGTCAGACCACGATGTCAACCTAAAATGGGCGCCAGTCTTTTAATGTACCCATAAAAATGAAGTCTTAATTTTCTCATGTCGCCATATATGTCTGTGTATTCTTCTATTTTCTTATTCTAATCCTGTAAGTTCCTCCGTCAGTAATTTTGGGGCCTATTTCTTTCCTAATAACCCTTTTTTCTTTCTTCTGAATTTCTTCAATATCCTTCTTTTTGTATAAAATTAAAGTTTCTTCTCCATAAAGACATTTAGGTTTGATTACAGTGCTTCAATACCTAAGTTTACTAAATTTAGAAAGTGATTTTTTATTAGAAACATTTTGTGTTATTCTGAATGCAGTTGCCATTTTTTTGACAGTGATCTTAGTTTGTAACTGTTTCCAGACCATTTTCTTGTATGATTTCCCCAAGGTATTTAAACTGAGAAGCCTTTTTTATTTTTCCATATTTATTGTTCAAAAACTTTGGTGCTTGTTTGTTGCGTGTCATATATTCCGTTTTTTCGAATGATATTTATAGTCCTACTTTTTCCGCAACTTCCTTGAGAATTTCTATTGGTTTTTGAGCTGTAGAAATATCCCTAGTTAAAATTGCCAGGTCCGCTACAAAGGCGAGGCAGTCTACTCTAATATTACTTCTTCCTAACTTGACTGATTGACCTATATTTTGACTTACTTTTGCTCTCGCCATTCTGTAATTACGTTTTCCAAAACACAGTTAAACAGTAATTGGAAGAGTCCATCTCCATGTCTAATACCAATCTTTATATCAAATGGTTCAGAAATTTCTCTCGTGTATTTAGCTTTAGAGATAGTATCGATTAACGTTTCCTTAATCAGTGTTAGGTTATTATTGTCTAGCCCTTGTTGCTTTAAAATTTGCAAAAGAGATTAGTGATCTACTGAGTCGTAGGCCTTTTTAAAATCCACAAATGTACATACAATATCGTTACTAAAAATCCTTTGGTGCCTAAGGATTAATTTTAAATTAAGAATTAGTTCTGGACAGGATCTGTTTGGCTTAAGGCCTGCTTGGTTTTCACCAATTTTAGGTTCTAACTATTCATGGGCTCGATTAAGTAAACATTGGGAGATAATTTTGTATGTGATCGGGAGAAGAGAGATTCCTCGGTAATTTTTAATATCGGTTCTGTCCCCTTTTTTATGCAATGGGTGAAATAGGACTGTTTTCCAGCAGTCCTCAAGTATTTTATCAGTTTGCCAGATATGTCCCATTAGTTGAGTGATCTCTTTTGCAGCGTTAGGACCAGCTGATTTTAGTAGTTCTGCAATTATACCATCTTCTCCGGACGCTTTATTGGTTTTAAGTCTTTTAATTTGTTATTTCGCTTTCGTCAGATTCTTTAGAGTTAGGGCTGGTTTCATTAGTCTCCTGTGATTGAAATTTATTCGCTGGTTTTGGAACCAAACTGCCATTTTCATTTTTGAAGCAAAGACTTTGAGGCTGGTAACCGGTTAGTTTCGTTTTTAATTTTTTATAAAGGTTTCTTGTATTGATTTTTGGAAATATTTTTCGATTTCTAAAAGTTGTACATTTCCGTAGGTTCTTTTAGTCCGTCTGATTGGTTTAAGTGTTTGTTTTCGTAAGTTAGAAAGGTGTTGTACGTATTTTCAATTCTGTTACTATTCCAATTTTTGAATCTCTCAAACTTAGACTTAACTGCTGTTTCACAGTCCGCGTTGCTTCAAGGGTGTTTTTGTTTCATTCAAAGAGGAATTAAATTTTGTGCTGCTTTGATGAATTTTTCTTTTAGGCTTTGCCAATTGTTGGATTGTTTCTTGTCGGGTTCGCTTGTTAGAATGGGGGTTATTTTAGCTGTGTCTAATTTTGGGATAACATCTTTTTTTATTTTTAAGAGTTTCTGAGGTTGAAGTTTTACTTTTATTCGCATTAAATAATAGTAAGAATCAATATTAGCCCCTTTCCAACTCAGACATTTAAAATCTCTTTGTAGTTAGGGTATGAAATTGCTAGATGATCGATTTTAAATCCCCAATGAATGAATTGAGTGCCTGCCAAGTTTTTTGTTTCGACGAGTTCTTTTTAAAATGTGTTGACATGATTTCAAGGTTAAAATTGTTGCACGTTTCAACAAGTCTTCGGCCATTTTGGTTTGTCCACCAACCGTTTTCGTATATTTTTCTCTTTACTTAATTGAACATTAAAACACCTATTAAAATTTTAACATGATTTGAGGGAATTTTCGAGATGATGCTTTCTAACGTTTTTCAAGCTTAATTAACTTATTTAGGCTTTTAACTGTTATCCTCATTGACTGGCAGATGGGCATTAATTAAAGGTTATACTTCATTTGCAAATTTAAGAGAAATTGTCGTTACTCTATTATTAGTGGGTTTTACCTCCGTTACTGAATTTAAAATATTTTTGGAGACTGCAAAAGCAACTCCCAGATATGGTGTACTATTAACCCCAATCTCCTCTGTTGAATCACATTGCATTTTAACCTGGTCGCCCCAGACTCCGAAAGACCAGTTGCGCCAGTAATAGTGGCAGTTAATTGACACCTGGGGTAATATTATGATTGTCAAAATGCTCCATGACGATTGCGCTTGGAATCGGGTGGGGTTCAGTAGAGTCACTGAGTGAACTAAGAGTGTTAAGACTGGAAGGATTAGTTCCAGAATATACATTTCAGTCGCACCACTGTCAACAGACGCCGACCACTTTGCCGCTTGCTACAAGACAGACGAGAAGTGGATTTGGTTTTCTTTTGCCTGCGCCCTGGACTGCTTATTCTGTATTCGCAGCTGTCCACTACATCTGATGGAACATTTAATATTCGCCACCTGTGACCCATCCAATACCCTACACAAGGTCAGATTCTTAGGCTTTTAGTTACAAAGTCTTGAAATCTAGATATTTTTGTTTTAATTGATGATGCTGTTATGAAGTTGTCAGAAAACATCTAATGTACAGACCACTGAGGTGCACATGGCTATTTTACCCACGTATGATCAAAAACGAAATCAGTTTATAATGCTTACTTATACTGATCACATTACTGTACTGAAGACAGCATATTTACAAAACACTCATGTTATTTGATATTAATAACATATGCACAACAATCGGTTCCAGTAACCGACGTACCTTCAGAGTAAGAGATAACAACCAATAAATTCTCTTAGCTCCTATTAAACTGAACTTTACTTGTTACATTTTGTTGTTACCGGCAAACTATTGAAAATGTGTGTTTCGGAATAAAAAACACCTTTATGAACCAAAGTAAGTAATTTTGAATCTTTATGAAGAATATTCCTATATTTAATATTGATTCCATGAACTGACCTGTAGATTTTAAAAGTAGATATGTTGCTTATAACAGTTTTCAATAAGCATTTACTACCCTTAAGGTTCTTGCAGGACGTTCTTGCTTTCACACCACAAACAATTCGTATTACATGCTTCACGTATCGCAAATCTTTGCTGTGGTCTGGCAAGTTAGCATAAAAAAGTCATCACGTATAATATTTTTGTATCACTTATGAGTACAGCTTCTTCAAAGCAAATAAAGATCTGTTAAGGCGCTTCATTAGTTCTGTTGTAAGCTCCTCCAAGCTGAATTTATTATCGATCCCTAATCTCAGAACTTAAAACGTTCTACTACTTCTGTCTGCTTGTTGCCATGTTCTAGACATATACTGGGAGGGAATTGTGTATAAGTAGTGAACTGCAGATTGTGTTCTAAATGCGCGCTCTATGACAGTGAAGTAAACAGCGGAGTATGGCCGTGATCGCCTCTGGAAGAGTGCTCCGAAAAATGTTACTTTTCTTGGGGCGACGAGCATTATCAGTAGATTATCAGCTATGTCTTTGGGTTTATTACTCCTTGTTGGTAAAATTGAGTCGACCTGGTTACCAGTTTAATTGATCTGATCAGTAAGTGTGTCCAGTGATATTTTAAGTCATTTGTTGAAACTATGGCTGGAAGAGCCTTATTTGAGTAACCGAGTAACGGATGCGTTTTTTTGAGGCTGACTACGATAAGTAATTTTTCTGAAATGAGAGGGGGTATAACTGCACTTTGTCGATTATAACTTCACTTTGTCGATTTATGCAACTGATAGGAGGATTTTTCAATAGGCCGGAGAACGGCTCGACTGTGTTTTAACCCAAAGTTTATGTTCTTGTGACGTCACATCTGGTACGAATTATTCTATTTAATTATGGCAGCTGGTGGTCGCCTGATGACTGTTAAAGTAAAATGTGTTTCACTTAAATTGTTATGAGACGTTTAAGTGATTTTGGGAAAGTAATGTTGTCATATGAATCTTTATCAACGATGAAATTCCATACATGATCTACGGACAATTAGTAGAATTTGTTATTGCCTTCAATTTTCTTATAATTTGTGTGCCTTTTTCATGCATGAAATTTTTGTGAAATACGAGTGTAATACTTTCATAACCAATGTCGATTTACGGCTCAACCCAGCCCTGCCACTTCCCTATACCACTACTCAATCCAGAACCCAAAAGTGGCTGCGAGGATGTATTCTTTACTGTCGAGATTAGTTTCAATGAAATGATCATCGATTCCCGGCGGGGTCAGGGATTTTCTCTGCCTCGTGATGGCTGGGTGTTGTGTGCTGTCCTTAGGTTAGTTAGGTTTAAGTAGTTCTAAGTTCTAGGGGACTGATGACCATCGATGTTAAGTCCCATAGTGCTCAGAGCCATTTGAACCATTTTTGAAATGATCATCTGTCAGCGGAAGTTGTTGCTGGAACCACCGAAGATTTGCTGAAAAGATATGTTATTTGGTGTTGAGATTAATTTTGATCACATGATCTTATTCAGCAGACAACAGTCATCGTTACAATTGCATTCCTACAGTAGTATCTACGTGCAAAACCAACAAACCTGAAGACAACTATCAAGAATCTCATTCCCGACCTGTGTGCACGTCATTAACCTGAAATATCCGGAGTCTGTATCATCTTTAATTCTAGGTGGGACAAATATCATCTTCTATCCTCCAGCAAAGAAAGTGGGAGTGATAACAGATGAAAATCTAAACTGGAATGAGTACGTAACTGCAATGTGCAGGAAGCCATCAGTACCAACCCATGTTCTACGCAATATAAAAAGTTATCCCCTCTTGTTCTAAAAAGGAATCTTGTTAAAACTCTTATAATTATTGATCACAGCGATGTTATCCTGAAAGGCCTTTCTCAGGAAAGTTCTTAGCACCTTGAACTGGTTATTAATGCCTGTGTCAGTTATATCTATGATTTTCGACTTTTCGATCATATTTCACCATGACATGCACAGCTATCTTGGCTGCGTGCAGGCAAGCGCAGAAATGTCTGTACTCTCTGTCTTCTCTACTGTCTTATCAACGAACGCTGTCCCTCATATCTTTCGTCGAGCTTAACGTGGTTGTGTGAACAACGTGGCAGAAATACCAGTTCACATCAGAATAAAATATTTTCTGTCCCACTCCATCGTTCAACCACTTTCTCGAAGTTATTCTCAGTAGCACCAACCCAACTCTGAAATAACCTCCCGCCTTATGTTAGAGAACTTGCACTAAAGCAACAATAAGGATTACCACTGTCTGCGTACGCATTTGGTACCCCCGTACATCCTTCTTCCAATCATATCTTCCTCTTTCCTCAGCATTCTTAACTAAAGCGGTATCCTTAAATTTGCTTTCCCTGGCACTCGCTGTATCAGAAAAACAATTCTTTTTATATCGGTCACTGTCATTATTGTTATTTTTCTCATCATTATTATTACTACGAGTATTATCATTATTAGTGGCACCAGCTGCAATACTACAAATACTGCCAACATTAACTTTGTTAGTTTATACCCAGTATTATTTACTCAAACTGCCACCTCAGACACTCGAATCATTTTAATACTGTTTGTCATTTTAAAATTGTTCTTTCTTAGGTAACTGTGATGTTTTTAAAGGTCCTGTAGGTGCGAAATCCTGGCTCAATGTATGGGAGGGCCTGATGGCCCTTATTAGATGAGCTTAAATAACGAAGTAAATAAATAAAAATAATCAACTCAGGGCCATTTTTCGACCGAAACTTGTCTCGATAAAGAATAAATCCAATAGTCTGATGTGAGATTGATTCACAGCCTTCACGCCTATATTAATCATGGTCGACGCCACTAATGGCTGCGAAACTTAAATTTCACAAAAACTTGTTATAAAAATAACGTAATGCTTGACAGACGTACACAGGAAAGAATATTTTAAAAATGATATATTTTTGCAGAAATTTTCGGTGGTTACTTATGTTCTTCACACAGTTACAGTGCAGCGTTACAGTGGACATTGAAAGGCCATAGAGCTACGCAAGGAACTGGGAACTTCTCTTTGCAACAAACGCATCAGCGGTCTCTCAGAAGCGATAACCACTTGCAGTTCCTTCAGATGGCCCCCGCAACCCAACGTGGTTTCAGAGCCCTCGTCCTCCTTTCAGTTCCCCCCGGCTGGTGCATTCGCAGCCGGCAGTCGACTCTCCAGCCGTTAAACGTCCGGCCCGGCCCGGCCCAGATGTGTTTTACGCAGATCCGACGCTGGATTTGAATGCGAGGCGGTTGGCCCCCTCAGCATTATCTGCAGGACCGCTTCCACGGGGCACTAGCAATCTGATTCCCGAAAATCTCGCTCTGCTCTCGGGTATTCGCCCTTAAATCCGGCCCTCGGTTTACGACCCCTGAGAACAGAATGTAATGTTACCAGGAAGGTGCGATTACATCTGCTGGAGGTACAGCAGACGTCGAGCCCGGAACGCTAGACGGTGAGGAGAGTAAAGAAAAACACTACATGTATTTAAGAACTTTCTCCGATTCTGGAGGTTACGGTGGCCAGTCTGTGTCCCGAAACGGTTCTTGTACGACAATGAGATTTCTTTATTTTCGCAGTCGATAACGACGAAGGTGTCAATTGATTTCGCAACGAATGAAGCCTTAATCAGCTTTTTCACTCGATCTTTTTGGCGTAGACCGTCTTTAGCAGCAAACTACATGCAATCCCGCTGAACGCTTCTGACATACAGATCCAGTATACAGCACCGTTTGTTGTGCGGGATTAGCAACGTGAACACTCGCAGTGTATCATTTGCCACTCCTATTGGCGTGTGTGGACGTGACGTGGCTGACCGTTTACCTAGTGTGGGTTTTCTTTGCCGACAGCGAAACTCGCTGGCTATGGTGTGAGTTTCTTAGGCGCTTTCCCTAGTTCGGACCGGTTATCGATGAAAAATAATAAGCGTTTGCTTCTTTCAATATGTAAAACATAGCACGCTTTCCACAATTCGGAAACTATTTGCTTCTGCTTCAGCATGATACTTTCCCCCTCTTTTCCCCTACTTAACAGTAGCAGTCGAGTATGGCAGTAATTGTGTTGTGAACATTATTTATTGTGGTACGTACTGACCTGTTCGTGTCGTTCCATGGAGACCGACTGACGTTCAGCTGCAATGATATCTGGAGAGCATCAGGGCCATTCGATGATGGAAGCTTATACTGTAATCTTTAAAAGTATTCTGTGCATCTGTTGTCTAGCACCCCGTCGCCTTGGAAGGTACTGTAGTTCTTTGGCAAGAAGTGCGAGTTATGCGGACTAGAAACAGTGTTTTCTTGTCGAGTCTTGAAAGTCACGTAATGCAGAAAACCCTTACAGCTGAAACAGCATTGTCCCTAGCCATTATAAGGCCTCCCTAAAAGGTACTTCAACAGAGTGTTTAGAACAGGTCAAACTATGTGTCTGCACCACCTGGTATAACACACACACTTTTTTTAATTGCACTTACATTGCGTCTCTCCCACTTTCGTGTGATTAAAAAAAAAGTGATCTACAAACGGCAACCACGGCTAAATTTCTCCTCACTTGGATTTTTTTTAAAAAGTTCGTTCCTCCATTTGTGGGGCGGCTGGTGGATTTTAATTGCTGTTATTTGTTTGAATGTAGAAACACTGCACTGCCCAGCCGATGCACCAGTTGTGGGGCGGCTCGTGGATTTTAGTTGTTATTTAAACTGTGTAGAATGTTTTGTAATATAGATGAGATGCAGAAAAGATGCATTTCCCGGCCGATTAACCATATGTGGGGCGGCGGGTGGAATTAATTGTTATATAAATGTTCCTATTATTTATACTGTCTTTTGCCGTTCTCAACACTGGCTCTCTAACTACAATATTGGCAATCGGAAAGTGATTAGCAAAACGTGAAGTCTGTAATTAGAATTCCTAGTGCCCACTTCATCTGAGAAATACATTTATAGCTACAGCTTATAGCTCTGAGGAATTAGGCGATTGTCTGGGATTCATAATCAAAAACGATCCTGTAAAAACGTTCGCTATATTCTGAAAGTCACAGATAAAAAAAAAAAAAAAAAAAAAAAAGAATCCACACAATCCAACTACTAGAGCAGTTCAGAGTCTAATGCGCTGATGCAACTATAACTGTCCAAATTAAATGTTTAAGTGAATGCTCACCATAATTTGATGATAATGTTCATCAAACGCCACGCTAAATAATGGTAGAATGTCTGTCCCGCGGCGGCACGTGAAAATACGACATACGCAAACTGAAGATATATCATTAAAGTTATCCCAGAATTAACACTTCACTCGAAAACGATTTCATTGTTACACGTATCCCGAGTAACTTATTACGGCATCCGAGGCTGTTTATAGCAATGATACCGACGCGACGCGACTCCCGGCACAGGTGGTGTGCTATTCAGCCGCGGTGCGGACGGCTAAGCGAACACCTGATCAAATCGGCTCTCCCGACTAGCCGCTGGGCTAGTAATGCACCACATTAAGTTATTGAATAAATCATCCCTTCCTTTACTGATGGCCGATGAAGTTCTCAATTTAAATGTACATTCAGCACACAGGTAAGTAATCATAATAAAAGTCTGATGTGGCTAAGTAAAATATTTTGGGCGAGAGAATTAATTTAATAACACTACGCGCAGTAGACGAGCTCTGAACTTGTCCTTTGGAGATACGCTATCGCTATAGTTTTATAGTTATTCAATTGAAACTTCTCACATCTATATGATTATAGCGGATCTCCCTTCTACTTAAATTTAAACATCCTAGCCTTATTTATTAGCCTACTTAATTTATCTTGCTTCGTTAATTTTTAAGACAAAAACCAGAAAATCATGAATTTCAACTAAAATCTTAATTTGTGAGATTCAAAATGCTGTTTCTACTAAATTATTATGAAAAAGGAATCTAAATATAAATTTTTAAGTTTCTAGCTCTTTTCTGTTGCGACAATGATTTTTACAGAAAAACGTCCAAATTTCGAAAATGGTTAAAGTTATTGAACTGACATTCAACACATTTTGATTTAGTATTACTCCTGACATGCTAGAACCGTTTCAGGTTATATACTTGATTTTTAAAGTATTACGCAAAATTTATGATGTCAGAGCTAGGCTGGCACACAATGGAAAGACTGATGTGAATTTTATACGGCGTGAGTAGACTGCTTCCCTACACATTGTGTTAAACGTCTCCTGGTTCTCGCATAATGTCCATTTGGTGAACAAACCATGCACAACAGTTGTGTACGACACAAAGCAGACTGTCGGCCCCAAGTCATCACATAGTATTCGTCACTCACTATTGGAAAAAAAAAAATCAGTTGTGGGGCACCGAAGTCCTTTGTTCCTTCTGTTGTAAATGTTGATTCTTAGAAGGTGTAAATTATGTCCCTTTTTGCAAATATATGCGTACACCAAAAGTTTCTTCAGAGCAAGATATAAAAGGCCAACAACTTGCGAGAGGACGTGTACTTAGCTCTTTCATTTGTTCGTGATTTCTTCAGCTGGGTAATCTCGACATTTGCGATGGAAATTTATTCAGTGCACAATGAAATATTTAAGCGTTCATTAGTACCATGTATACAAGTTTTTATTCGATGATTGCTCTCGACGAAGATGACAACAAAACTGTTGGTTCTTGCGTCACTAGCATTACGTGAAGAAAGTGGTGCTTACGAAGCCGTCTTCTCTTCCCACTCAATGACGCTCTGTGCACGGGTTGGAGGTCATTGCGCTCCCCACATCCTCTCTGGTACGACTAATGAAAATAATTAAAATAATAACACTAATAATAATAACAATAATAATAACAATAATGATAATAATATAACACATGAGTGGCTCAACTACACAGATGAGTGGCTAAATTACCAGTGCCCTGAGAAGCCAATGGATATGATATCGGTCATCAGCTACTGAAGCTTATATGGTGTATATGTCTTCTCACAGTGCTGGCAGAAATGTACTCCTGACGTACCACATTCCAGCTGGCGGTGATCTGACTCGAGGTATACCGTCGGATGTCTCTGCGGGGATGACTGGCGTCCGTTTGTCGGACACTTGCTGTCGTCTTGCGCGGCATTTAGGTGTGTGACGACACTGTGTCTGTGATCGTAAAGATCTACCCTAGACACTGTTGACCTCGGCAACGCGAATTCGTGTTTAACCTCCGGTCTGTTATGGGCCATGTGTCTCCAGCGACCATCATCCCAAAGTTAGTTAAGTCGCAATATGCTGCCACGTTGACTATCTATACGTATCGTTTCTGCACTCGTGCAATACGCTGCACTTTGCGGCAACATTCTGGCGTCATAAGCGCCACGTCCTCATCTTGGACAATCTCTTGCGTTCAAGTCACTCAGTCTGAATGAGTAGTGATTTGAAGGATTGTCGTTACTGTTATGGATAACACATGAGGCGTGCTATTAGCGTCCAATAATACGACAGGAAGCAGCAGGGCCAAACATACACTGCTTGTGTTAAACACTGTTTATTAGCTTGTACAATTTGAATACAATAAAACAGATAAATTTCACAACCTCACAGGAACACAATAAAACTTTTATTAAACCCCTGTTAAAATCTGCAAAACAAATGCACAAATCATTAAGAAAAATTCTGTTGGAGTAAGTACTAAATACATTCAAAACATGCCATACTCTGAACCCGAAAGATTATCTTGAACACTGACTTCTCTCTTGTAATATAAATTCATACCAAGTTATGACATTAAGGCATGATATAAGGCACACCAATAACAATCAGGCAACTTCTGAAACTTCAACGCCCTGCGATGAAGACGCCAGGAACACGAACGTCTGACTAAGGAATAATTCAGTTTATGTCAGTACAAGTAGGTACTAATTAAATAACAAACAATTAATAAAAAACAGCGCCTCATCATCTCAACATTCCCTGGGAACACACGCACATGAAACCCTCCTTTATGAAAATTAAACTTCACAGTCAGCATACAACGTACAAATATGATACAAGTGGCTGATAAGGGAATACAGAATTAATAAGGCGGAGCCTCCAACAATCTGACTGGGCACTAATAACAGAGTGGCCTAGTTTTACAGGTTTACATTCATACTTCGAGCGAAAGGTGCAACCGCCAAGGCGGCGGAGGAGCGAGGTACAAAGCTTAACGTCCTGACAGAGCCAGGAACAAAGAGAACACCAATATTCAACTTAAGGACGAGATCGAGACAGAAGGCCAGGAACCTGGAGCTCAGCCTAACGAAACACAGTTCCACTGACAACGGCCAAGTCGTCAAGCCCCGGTGCCACGTTCCACCGTACCGGAAGAAATACACTGTGCTCCGCGCAACTGAAACATATCACAACTACAAGAGCGCACTTGCAATTGCGCATTCACATTACATAGAAGAATAAAACATATCAAAACAGAAAGCCTCACAAAAAAATTAATCTCAACATTTAAGAATTCCTTTAGCCACTGCAATACACACATAAATAAAATTTTTCCTTGAAAGCTAATGGCAACAGCTGAGTATTACTTTAAACGGGCAAGAGCCCATCAGAACTACATTTTAATAGAATCTGATATAGTTTTAAGAGGCAACATCGTCCTTCGTTAAGGTGCAAATTTTGGTACTTAATGACCAAGATAACAACAATTTTAGATATACCATCACTCAATAATAAGGAGCTCACCGGGTTTCCTTACTTATAGCTGCAGATCCTTCCTCAAGTGGTAGGAAACTAAGACGGAAAGCCCAAACCCCGTTATCATGGCATGTGTGACATAACCTTGACATATCAGACTCGTCACTGAAGAGAATATAAGTTAACCGTTAACAAATATATTTAAGCACACAATTGCACCTGTTTAAATCAAACACATTATATGCCCAGGCGAACGCTTAATGCAAGGCGACGCTCCGGCAAGCTCTTCTTTTCAACATGCGCTGCGTGGCGAGAAAGCCAAACACCACGTCTTGTGTCGGAACCTGAAACCTTTCCGCCGTCTCCGGCCGAAGAAATCCAGTAATACAACGCGCAATGAGCATGCGCAGCAAGTAAGGGCCAACCTGCCGACCGTGATGTAACCGCAAACGACAGAGCACACAATGAGAGCTGCTGCCTCGACGCCGCAGATTTAAATAGCCGAAACCGTGGTGAACAACTGACTCGCGGCCGACCAAAGCGAAATCAATGGCAAAGATGACACTACAAGAATTGGGTACTGGCGCCACCCGCGCGACGTTTCAACACAGATTAGATCTTCAGTTACCTTAGTCATTTTAAAACTGCGTTATATCTTCAGATGAACTTTTTTTGCTCACTTAGAATTTTAATGTCCCATTTTATCGTCCCTTTCACTGTGTTACTGGGCTAAACTTTTAATGTGGGCTTAATTACCAACGATACAAACAGTAGTGCCAATTAATACCTGCATCCTAAGGAAAGCGTATTTAAATATTATGAGTAATTCCGGCATTACAACTACGCAGTTTTTAGAACAGTTATCCTTAGTTGACAGGGCCACATTACGTTACAATGAAGGCCTGTAAGGGGTTCAGTTCACTACCCTACTGGAGCAAATGTAATTTAGATGTATTGCTCACGCGCTGCCTACGGTATAAAACATCTCTGCTGCAATAGAATCGCAGGTCAGAGCAGTGTCGGCAGCAGTAATAATCGCTCGCTCCTACAGAGCAGTCGCAATAGTTCGTAGTTATGGAGCTGTCGCAATAGCTCGCTGTTACGGAGAAGTCGTAGTATCTCACCGCTACAGTACAGTTGCTAGCCACGTAAGAGTAATAACAGTCGCTGCTGGTGCAGCGCGATTCATTGCCATGAAGTGTAAGGCAAACTTTATTGTTCTTCATCGCCATCCGCGGACTTAAATTTGTTGTTTGAGATGTTAATATGAATTTCTTTCAATCTTTTTGTGATCTGTCAGCACTAATTCAGTCAGACTTGTAATGTCCATTTTTTTTATGTAATGGTTTGCAGAAATGTTTTCAATAATAAGGTTTTTCTCAACATAATTTTTTTACCAGTCATTACTTGAACTTAAATATTTTACAAATTTTTCCAGATCATAGTCATGTGTTGTTTAATAATCAGAGGACCAGTTATGCAGCTATGTCAACAAGCAAAGTCAGTTTTTTTTCTAATAATGCAAATCTCAGACAAACGTTATTAAGTAGTAGTAGATAGGCCAGCATTACACCAAGCTGTGCCATTTAGGAGCAGATATATAGACAGCGTTATCCGGCGACACCATTATGAAGTAAGAATTTTTCAGTTTATTCTGGTTAATTTCACAGGGCCATGGCGTAGCGCTGCTTATGTCCAAAATTTATCAGTTTCAATTCTCAGTCAATTTTGTACCGGATATTTTTATGTACGGGAATGTTACAGGCCACTTAGTGTTTATTGGAAATGTTAGTTTGCTGATGACAACAAAGTGTAAATTTGATTGATGATGTGCTTAGAACGCATATATTGATACGACTTGTGTGGGAATTAAGTATTTAGTTCATTTGTATGGATGAATACCGTTGACCATAGGCAAATATAGAAGGGCATTGCTCTGGTTTACAGAGTGATATCCTGCCAAGTGCTGTGTCCGGTTGTACTACTACAAACCTCGTCTGTATAAGTCCTGTTTACACTTAACTATCAGACTATCTTTATTGCAGAACAAACTAAGCAACAAAGTTATAATTTATATGCGTCTCTGCACTGTAATTACTACAGTAGATACTAGTTGTGGAACTACTACGGCTTACAACGGCTCAAAATGTTATAGTGTGCGTACTTGTTAAACAATCACTCTTGTAACAATGTTCATCAGGGTCAAGAAGTTGATCCGTCTAGAGGTTTGTCGTATTTACTGTGATTTAACTTGATAAAATGTTTTTTCGACGGCCATTAGTACATTGCACACTATTTAACCATTTTCTCCACAGACATCAGTCAGTGTACGATCGTGGTATCACGAGAAAACCGAAGAGACGCCACAACCAGCCATACGGATAAACGCTATAGCCCTTCTCCATACGCAGTAGAACTGTCTGTAATTTTTACTACAGCTCTTCTGTATCTTATTTTGAGGCCATATGTAATAGTACTGTCTGTAAGCACTGTTCCTACCATTGCAGGGCCAACAATTCTAAAGATAGTTTTTACATAAACCGAAACCGGCAAATAAACAAATATTATTGCGATCTCGACTGTAATGTTAACTTTAACATTAGGAAAAAATCCATCAAGTCATAGGCTGTGTTGCTGCTTCTAATCTGTGCCAGAATGACATTTCAACTTTCAAAATGTTAATCTCAGATATGAATTCCTTAGTAGGACATTGGATTTCCTTTTTTATCGAAGCTATGTTTTCTGTTCTACATATGAGCATACTTCGGTACGTATTGTTTATGTACTTGTTGAATGAATTATGTAGTAGTTGAATGAATTTTATCTCAGCTATCATTCAGTATACGGTATTACGTAATGAGGTTGAAAAGTGGGCTGTTTCTGCGGCAATACGATAACTCACTTTCTTCTTAACGCTTTTACAAAGATTTATTTGAGCGCAAAAATGATTTTCTGGCTAACGGGATGACTCATATTTTTCTGGGCAATCGAATTAAATAACAAGTGCTTGTGGTCACTGTACAATCGTCCAATCAACTGATTGACCACAATACGTCATCTGTAACAACTTAAATTCTGACGAATACTGAAACGCACAAATAAATTTGCCATCAGCTGAAATTTAGGCCTACGTGGCTATTTTGGAAGGCGTCTGGGTAGCGAAGCAAAAAAATGGTTCAAATGGCTCTGAGCACTATGGGACTTAACCTCTGTGTTCATCAGTCCCCTAGAACTTAGAACTACTTAAACCTAAATAACCTAAGGACAACACACACATCCATGCCCGAGGCAGGATTCGAACCTGCGACCGTAGCGGTCGCGCGGTTTCAAACTGAAGGCCAAGAACCGATCGGCCCCAGCGGCCGGCTGGTAGCGAAGCCACTGGAAGAAAATAACATACCAGTTTTAAATAAGATCATGCATTTCGTTTCTACAGTGCACTTTCTTTGGCTGCTTCTAGTCGTAACAGTGTGTAAAGGGCAACTGCTCATAAATTGTGAAATCTTTGACACCCGGTAATCGGTTTAAGCTGAGAGCGAAAAGTCAGAGAAATTATAGAAGCATTCTGCAACGTAATGAAAGAAAGAAAACCTGTATATTACTTGAAAAAATATTTATAAATTTTATTGTTGTTAATATTAGGAACTAATAAGTTGTGGGCACTGTATTGTGATGCAGGATGTCAGTGGGAGTGGAGTTGGCCTGGGATTGTGCAGGCGTAGATTCAGAAGCTGTAACTTTCTTTACTAACAGTAGATTTCACAGCGCATGCGTAGGAGAAAACAGGAGATCGCGCTCAGTGCTTCAAATGATTTAACACCTGACACAGTAATATAAAAATTCAGAAAAATAAATTATCTCCCGACAATAACAGTAAAAACCTTAAGCGAGAACATATGAACATACAATCATAATCTTAACCAAATATACATATTTCATCGAAAATAAATAACTTGCTTCACTGTGGTTTAACTTTACAAAAGGTACACTCCGTATAACCTGCAACAACACACAATAGTCAACAACGTAACGCAAGAATATCCCACTACGATCATAAGCTTAAGAAAACACCTACAATATGTACAGTTTACTGTGACTCAACTGAACCAAGTTCTCACTAAAAGATAGTTCTTCAGCTAACACACTGCTTTGCAGTATTTAGGCCCCATACAGCCTCATCAAAACACAATACACTGCACATCTAATTACAGGCCCAATAGCGACCCAGTCCTGTTTCATCACATCAAAACCTTGGGATTACACTACTGCCACCACAGATTCAGAGTTCAGCACAACAAAATGGCACGAGTCACTCTTATGCACAGCCTTCCAAGCGTAGCAACAGAAATACTTCTTCCGCAAACGCTTTCTGGCTCCTGGCTGCCGTATCATCTACACGTATGGAGGCAAACTGCCCCAGACAAGGAACATATCTCATTAACAGCAGCCCACGCGCAGCGTCGACGGTGCGCAGCCACCCTGCCTTGCTGTCTCCATACAATCCGTTTCAGGCAGGGACGTTGAGCTTCCTTCCACGATGTGTTCCTCTTCGCCAGTGAATCCCAGCTGCGTTCCGCTGCGGCTGCCTCATGCATACCAGTGTTGGCCCGTCCTCCGCCACACATAACCATAGCGACACTGGTAAATCCTAGGCTACCACCAACTACACCAAACAAGCTCTGCCGTCGCGCCAATGCCCAGTCCCGCCGACGCACCGCAGACTTATTCGCCGTTTCCGATGACGATCTGGCCGACTCCGTTCCGGTTGTGCAAGTACCTATTTCTGTGCCGAACCGCCAGAGCTAACCTCGGTTTGGCACTGCGTTCACCAACTCGCCAAAACGCACCCTCTGGCACGACTGGAGTGCAGGACTCACACTGACGAGAACTATCGGCCCGGACGAGAATTTGTGTGTGCCGTGAAACACCTTATTCACGGAACAATATCGATACCGTATGGTTGCTTGCTTTGATAGCTCTCTCGGAAGGAGAGTTTTGAGAGCTATTCTGCTCTTCGTGAATCTCGTGTTTTCCCTTCGTTTTCGTCAAATACTTGAAAAAAAGCTATCGAAATGAGCGACCGAGGGATAAAAAAATCATGTGAAATCGCTCAACAAAGGAAAAGCCACTGGACGCTCGTGTGTTATGACATTAGTGGAGTCCAAAATTCTCTTCTGTAAGAATCAGCACGGATTCCGGAAAGAATCAGTCGTGTGAAACCTAGCTCGCTCTGTTCGTCCACGAGACCGAGAAAGTAATAATTCTGGCACCAAGGTTGATGCCGTGTTCCTTTTTCGCCTGACGTGATGTTTGCCCTACGTATTAAACTTACTTTTTGATCACTTTAAGGGGCAGTAGAGGTGTAAACTCGTTCTTTGTGCAGTTTATGAGGATATTTTATTGTGGCCCTAGAACGACGGAATCGAAATTCTTCAAGATGAAGCTTCATTTTATGAGTAAAATAGTGCAGTATCTGACTCTGATTTAGTGACTGCTTGGCTTCATATTATTTGCCTGTGTCACTGTGTTTTCTTGCAAACAGTTCATTGGTACCACAACTTTTACAGCGAATCATACCATTATGTTCTGCTAAAATGTGGTTTGTAGTCATCAGCAGGATATCAAATTATTGCTTGTATTACATTTGTTAAACGAAATTTATGGTCATGCCAATTTGCTGTTCCTGTAGATGTACTGTTTGGATCGTATATACTTCGTAAGAATGTTAACCACTAGTTGTTTGCTATTAATAACTCCTGTCTCTGGTTAATTATCTAAATGACAGACGTTCCTACAATCACATCTCCGATACATTATAAGGCGGAAACCGCATGTAATCTACATGTAATTAACTATGGCATATGTAAATGCTGGCGTCTGACCGCTACAACTGTGAAGACCTAATGTACAGATATCTTTCTTAACAATGACAGCTAGCAACAGATATCCTAATAATCTTGCATATCTTTCCCAGCGAACAAAAAAACTAGTCATTCACATCCATAAATACTTATATTCGTAGTACGATGAATTTCAGAGCAACAGAATGAACTGAAGTACACATGTTGTATTGATCGATGAGTCTCAAGACGTAGTTTATAAAAAAAGGACAATAATTCATTATCTTCATCATGACAGCGACAACAGCAACCGTTAAGAAGTTGTCGCGAATGAAAAACAGCCCACAGTTGTGCTAAATTATGCTTATTTTAAACCTTGACCATGGTTTCAGCTATAATAATATAGCCTTCTTCGGATATCATACACACCAATAAATGAAAAATGTCTTAGCCCAGCGGCTGCGTCGGGACCAATAAAATAACTTCAACAGACATAGTCCTGTTTCAAACATAAGTAAAATTACATTTGGCACCCTATTTCTTCCTCCACCTCTACTGGCGTCGTTTTCTCAAAAACGGTTGAGTATCTGCGTATAATCAGAAACACGTGTTCGCTTATTTTGGCTCCCCTGGCACTGAGCAGAGAGCCTGGGAAATCGGGTGTTGGCGTTTACCGTAATCTCCCGGTGAGCAGACGTAAGGGCTGGTATCGAGTGGCGATGGTCTAAAGCTGTAAGCCAAGACCATTCAGTTCACACACATTTCCTCCCCAGTATGTCTCCTGTTTCGTAATTATTATGCGTTGTCAAGCCTTTTTTTATACGCCCAGTATTTCAGAATACTTCTTCGCTATTACTCTTACATTTATAAACACACGTTTCCCTTCCGCACCTCGTAGATTAGATTTACTTTCTCGAAATTAAGATTGGTCTTCCTGTACTATTCGTAAATTTTTATTATGATCAGTTTTTACTACCTTCTAGTTGTACCCACACATTATGATCTATCTTCAGGGTACTTCTAATTATTTTCAGTTATAAGCTATCTACGTACTGTTTTCCTTTATCATTTTTAACGTTGCGTATTAATATTTCCTTGTGTAATTGATTGTGTAGTAATTTATCGTCCTCAGTAAATCTTTTGCTTTTTCGTTTCTGCTTTTGATGACCCAATGGTTCATAACTTTTTTCTTCTCCGCTTTTTACTGGTCCTCTATTAATCTACTTCAACGCTTCTAGTCCATGAGTTGTTCTTCATTTAATTGTTTACTTATGGATACGTCTATTCCTCTTGTACTCGATTAACTTCAGCATGTTGTTCATCCCTACTATGACCAATATGTAGCACACGTCCTAGGGTTTGGACTCATTAATTTTCCGTTCAGCGTAGTTGCCAAGCACTTCCCGAAACATGAATACTGTATCTCAAGAAACAGAACATTACCAGATCATTAACTATTTGTTGTTCTGTCATCCTGAATTGCGTGTATTATTATGCCGATACAAATCACGTGTTGGAAATATGAAACAAATTTTTTCACATTTGCAGAACACTTAAAACACTATATCATCACCCTACAAACTAAAACAAGATATGAAACCCATTAGGGCAAACAGCCACAACAAATGCGTTATGGCAGTACAGGAACAATATCATATCGAGAACGCCATAGCAGACAATAAGAGATAAAGGAATAGAAATACACCAATGCAAACTCTCAGTTAAGCTTAATAATAGAAATTAAAAAGTACAACACACACACACACACACACACACACACACACACACACACACACACACACACATGAAAAAAAGAATTCTTTTATTATCACCTAAACACACTGAAAACCACACACACACACACACACACACACACACACACACGGATAGATCACTGATATCACAAACACCAATTCAACAGTTGGTAATAATATCCAACAACTGGCAACACCATCCAGAGCATAACACCAAGTAATAAGATGCTGATTTCTTAGTGTTGTAAAAACGGAATTTCATATGGAAGAAACGGGAAGAACAGCTGTTACAGGGAAAAGACCAGCATCTACGAAATTTATAATTTGTAATTTATACTGTCATTACATCATATTTAAGCAGAATGAGCCATAACTGATTATAACCTGAACATCTAATTGCTAAAATATACAGAAAATAATGTAAGCGAAAATATATACAAGGCCCAGGACAATGAAGATGCCTTGATAATAATAAAGGCTTAACGCATATGGCAGTAAAAACTGTTTTATCCAGTTTTGATAGACGGGTGTAAAGTATAATTATCAACAATCAGATCATTTGAGAGAATTTTGAGAAAATTAGGCATAAGGGCTTTTAATTTGTAATAGAAGAGACGTATAACAACTGCTCTTATTCGTGCTTACCGCACTCGGTGGTTAGAAAATTAATGAAATGTGGAAAATGTAAGAAAGTACTGTTTATAACTGCTTAATTTATGCGGAAAAGATACAGTTCAAATTTCGTAGCACTTTACATATTTGAACGTTAATGACCCTGTAGGACACAAATTTCTTCGACGTTGCTTGTTAGCTACTGTGGGACCATTAATTCCATCAAAGTCACTTGGGTGTTCGTCGATAAGAGGATTAGATGCCATATACACCGACCTGCACCGATCTAATTACTAATGACGAAGAGACGCTCAGGAGGGAAGGGAAGACAGAGTGTTGAGTTTATTAGTGGTGACGACGTCAAGGCCTTCAGAACTGAAGAAATCGGTTAGTGACCAACAGGAAAATTTGTACCAAAATGACACCTGGCACGAATATTAAAGTAGTGGTAGGAACTCCTTCACGGAACATGTGAGTGATAAACTTAACGGTATTCTCGACGAAAGTTGCTGGATTTTTAAAGTGTACGAGTATATTTAATAGTGGTGGATATAATGAAATGGCTATTTTTACAGATGCAGTCTTTCGCAGTGTACGAAGAACGAATATATTACCATGGCCTGGTAGTGATCCTAAGGAGTGAAATGACACCTTTTCGCTAGCTCTGTGTTCATTAAATATTACACCAAGTACGTTTCCGAATTGGCAGACTTATATGGGAGCTTAGTGCTCCTTGAGTGATCGCAAAAGTAAAGTGACATGCAGCAAGGAACGGTATATTTGTATATGTAAACGCCTCAGTAGATAACGTCGCGTCGGTAGGCCAACGAGGACGAGTAAGGGCGACGCATATTACACACGAAGGTGGAAGGTTGCAGTCAAGTATATTAAGACTTTAAAGTGACCAACACTTGGAGGAAACACTAACAGCTGACCATCAATGTATGCAAACGTAAGACAGTTCTTGTAAACCATCGAAAAGACCGGATGAACGACCACATATCAATCATTTGCCACTATCACCAAATATGAAATTGAGATTCGACTGAAAAATAATTATTGGGAAAAATTCTAATTGGAAAGATCATCCATGAAAGAGGTTACAAAACATTATGTGACTAATACTTTTGTCCAGAATTGGCGTTTGTTACGATACAGGGGTACAAAAGACAAAAAGGAAATTTGAAAATGAACTGAGAGATTTGACACTGGTTTGTATGACAGTACGAGAGTATCACATAAGCAATGTAGACTGTTTGATTTACAATTACGTTAGACATTGGTTTCGGTGATAGCCATTATCGGATGGTAAAATATCAAAATTGCTTTTAAAAAAGTACCACGTGAAGAATATGTAACAGTAAAATTTGTATTGACACATTCTACGATCTAAATGTATCGTGTCAGAACAATTTTTCCAACAAATTGTATAAGTCCTTTCTAGGCAACTGCTGGCGCTGTGCTGGAAGGAATAGTTACTCGAGTCACTTATGCACCAAAGCGTCAACAGTGAAGTTACTACAAACGTGGGACATTCTGAGTGTTTGAGCCTTACCAGAACAGCAGCAAACTCTAATTAACCATGTTTCACAAAAATCCAAACAACCATGGACACCATGATAACCGAGCGACTGGGCTGCAAACATCGTTAAACATAGGATCAGTTCAAGAATGTGAAACCGAAGATGAAGTGAATATTACACAACAAATAACAAAAATAAGCTATGTTGCTAAATGATGCCAAATTATTGAGGAAAAAAAAAGAAAATGAAGGGGCTGATGCAAAAAAAAAAAAAAAAAAGGCTCCATGACCAATAATGGAGCGACCTGGGGAAAGGGCTACTAAGATTACATTCATACTTACGCGAAGGTTAGATTTCGAATTAAATAATGATCCGATTTAAATTAAGTCCAAAATCCCATAAATTTGTTTCACAGTTACATGTAGTTTTAATGTGATGTTGTGAAGTGTTGGTTTAGAGTGGCGATCGTAGCTTTGAACAATACTGTGAGCTTAAATTATTCCTGTTGCCTGTAAGTTCATGACACAAAACTAGATACTGGCAACAACATTTAACTGCAAGTACTCATTTTAGTTTTACCTGCATTTTGTGTTGTTTAGATTCCATGGATGTGGACACCCTGTAATAGGTAAGAAGTTCAACAACAAGAGTATTTATGATACACACTTGTCAATAAGAATGCACGAAGTACGCAAGTGGAAGGCATCAAAAGACTCTAAAAATTCTGGATAAAATACCCGAGCACCATTTGCTTGCACTAGAACTGGTGTATTGTGACAGGAAGATCGAGTCTTACACCCTAATATGTGAACAGAGCGAAATGAAAGGAAATGAAAGGGCTAATCACATGCAATGGAGGTGGCATTATGTGCGGTGTACCAAATGCAGCCGACTATTATACAATGTGAGCTGCAGACAGCGAAGTAGTATGGTATGCTGCACCCCGTGCAATCGGGATCAAACGGAGAATGACTGGCCTCGAAGCACGTGTTGGAAACATGAGAAGGAAGAACGATGGTGAGACGATGGCAGCAGAAACAGCACACCAAAGTACTAAACATACTTTGTTCGGTTTTTAAGTGTGAGACTATTATAATCTAATAAAAGGCTCAAATATACAATATAATTACCAATTTTTAAGTGTACGAATTCTTAGATGAATTTATAGTACGAGCGGTGTGACTGATTGAAGTGAATGTTGTTAGACAGTGAACATGTGATACAAGTAGGACCTAAAAGTATATTATAAAGAAGTGAAAACTAAAAATTAAATTTTGTTTTAATGTAACAACAGTAACATCTGAAGAGAAACTGATATAACGTAGCTGCTTTTGGGGTTGAAATAATTCAACAGCTGCTCTTGAAAATTAGTGATCAGGTCGGGACTCGAACCCAGGTGCTCGGTTTTTCTAGGTTAATTGCCTTAACTGCCTGGGACATCCGGACACGTTACTCACCGACCCAAATTCCCAAGTGTTGCTCAGTAGAGATGTTGTGACCCCGATCATTTTCCCCGTTTCTCGCAGGCTCGCAGTTACATGTACGGTATCTGTTCTTTCGGACTTGTCTGAAACAATATACACCACGCATGTAACTGAAAGTAACATCGAGCTTGCCGCAGAAAAAGCGTAATAGGAACGACAGTATCATCAACGAACATAAACGACTTACATGCAACGCTATCACACTGTTCGCCCACAATGCTGCTGTCGAAAATATCGTCGTTGGACAACTGTAAGGAAATACAAAAATACTTGGATAACACTTGTGTTTGATGTTATGAATTGTAGTCCTTCTTAAATGCCGACAAGTGCGAAATAATATTCATGACAAAAATAAAGGACCCAGAAATAATCAACAGTAAAATGAATAGTTAATTTGTAGAAACTGTCGTATCTTTTAAATAATGAAAGGTAACAATGAGACACTATATGAAATGGAACGAACACATATCACTCGTAGAGAAGATGAGTTGAACACTTGTGAGGAAAGGGTTCTGGAAATTTGCAGTGCTTCCGTAAAGGAAGTACGAGGGTCATTCAGTGAATAATCCCAAATATTTTCTATCTTTGAACGTATTTGTTTTTAAGATTTAGATTTTGGTGACAATGTGAATCAACATTTATTTTACACATACATATTTTTCTGGTAGTACCCATCACTTTATATGGCCCTACGCTTGCTTTGTATAATAGCACGCCTTTCGTGTTGGTAAAAGCTCTTGTCCAGTGACAGGAACCATGTTTTCAGAATATCTGTGACAGAAAACCCTTTCCACTGGTCTCAGATTGCTCCAGTAGTTGAAATAAAATGGCATTTCTTTGAAGCATGCGGTCTTTTATGAGGATTCTTGGACCCCAACTGGAGCACATCTTTGAATTTACGAGTCATTGTGAAGTGGCGTGCACTGCACTCAGCGCAGAAGAACTTACAAGCAGGTAGACAACAAGCAACAACTTTATTAGTAACAACATAAATTCACTCTTCTCAGTCTTGGAGCATTAATTAAAGAGAACACAAAATAGTTTAGCAATCAAAGTAACTGTTTCATGTTAACACTTCCAGTGGGATATGCCGAAGCTAGAGTATTCGTCTAGAATGTCTAGTTCACTGAGTATCTGCTGAAGCCTGTGTCTTAAGGACCACAAGATAAGCCGCAAATCTCACTGAACAATCACTGTAACAGGAAAAGATACCAAAGTCCAGGAGGCCGAAAGACGAGAAGCCAGGTTTTCTGAGTGCTGCCTTCCTTTCCTTGGTAGGCGAGCTGGTTTCATCTACTGGATACAGGCCGTGTGTTGGCTGAAGTTCCAACTGTTCAGAATAAATTCAATAAAAAGCTGGTCCGCAATTAAAGCGATCCATGTAGGGCTCAGAAAGGAAGAACTTATACCCAGTTAGACACCAAACAAAAGGTTGATAAGTGACAACATAAATTAAGTCTCCTCCATCCAGGAGCAGTAATTAACAAGCACACAAAACAGCTTGGCTGTTAATGGACTTTCTCAGCTTAACACTTGCGGTAGAGCAAGACTGCCTAGTTCACTGAGTCTCTCGATGAAGTCTATCATAAGGACCATTTTAAGTCAACAATCCCTGAGCACAATCACAGTAACAGTCCAAGATACCAAAGCCCGGGAGGCTGAGAGTCGAGAGCCCAACAAGGAACCCCTTAAGCGCTAGATCGCAAATTCAATCTTTAGTAAGGATCATTTGAAAGTTTTGTGTTAACAGTTATGATAGGAAAAATAGTTCCTGCTAATGACTCACTATACGCATAAAGAGGCCGACGGAAAATGATCAACCTTCTATAGGACGCATCTATTACATTTTACGAAATGAACATCGACGACATTCAAGAAATGTTCAAACAAACCATTAACCTGCACCATGAACACGGAAAGAAAAATGGCACACGACGGTGATCACAAAGGTTCGCACTATCAAGATCGAAGGCGAACTCCTTGGGAGTTATAAACCGTGCAGAATGTTCAGCTACGTAGCCACTCTGAAAAAACCCATGTGGAACCATATTGGTGTAACTCGGTGAAGAGCGCTGATTGAATGTGACGGCAGGAAACCCAATACGAAACAGTCTGTCATGGAGCTTATCGTTAAACTGGCTATCTAAGGCGTAGCTGCAAATAGTGTGGTGATACGTTTCATAGGCACGGAAAAAACAAACGTCCAGAGGCTGAATTTGTCCTGTGGTTCCAGGTGCAATGTCACACACTTTTCAGGAGGGGTAGTTAGCTCTAAAGGCATACGATTTTTATACTCAGACCAGAAATCAAACAAAAGGAAGTTATTGTGATTAACTATCGGTCACAAACAATGCTCATAACATAGCTGAAGTTCTCTTTTCCCCACTCTTGCTTGCTATGACGTAAATATTTCCTACTGCCCTTGCAATTTCATGCTTAAGAGAAAGAATCGTAGGGTGCAGAGCACCGCCAACTTTTCGCAGCAAAATAAATAACTTTTCAGTCTATTTACCGCCCAGATTAACAGTCGGCATAATTTTCTACGAATGCGTTAAGGCACTGATGTTGGTTGATCTTGATACCTCCGATTTTCCTTATTGAAGTATGGAATACGTTTATATATCTGCAAATTTTCGTATCGATTCCACAGTTTTCTGTGCATCAAGTTCAATCTTGTTTGAAACATCGTTCTCTTACGTCTTCCAATTCTGTAGCACTGTTTGAAGTTATGTAACCATCCATTACTTCCCTTAAACTCACTGTAATCTATGTCGTGCGCAATTTGATGTGCATAACGTAATTGGTCACTATCATGCACTTCCTGTAGACCCTATGGAGAATGAGTGATACGCCCAAACGCCAGTGCGTCTTGTCCTCCCTTGAATACTCGTAGTTTTTTATGCACTACACAGTCATACTACTGCGGACTTTGTCGAAAGCTGTTCATAACCGTATTTTCCTATGCTGTGGATGACCTTCCAGCAGGTACATTACAATGTTTAGTAGCTGCTCCTTGGACAACGCTTGTCCATTACTACGTTTCACTGAAGACTGGATTCGTGGCTCCCTGTCCGACAAGGATGGTGAACTACGTGACTCGACAACTATTTCAATATCATTTTCACTTGTTATGTACGTATCATCATCATTGAACTCCTCAGTTACTGTGTGTGCACAGTCGAACGTATACAATACCGCACGTTACACTGATTCATCTTGCAGAAATGCTAATATTTCATCTGCCACTTCTTTCTCACCCTGCGAAATTCATTGTATTCATTTCTGACGGAATATCAACTTCCGCAACTGTTGTTGGTGTAATGCATTGCTGTGCTATGTATCAACGCTGCTAGCACTGAAGCACTTTGTGAGCTGTTCGTCGACTAAGCTATTCAACTGTTCACAATAGCCTTATGCTGCGGTCACCATTGAATACCTCCAGTCTCGCCCCCTGTTGCCATCAGCAGCCAATATTGTGGTTGCATGGTAGAAAATATGTGGCGAGTCTAATACCGTAACAACATTGGCCTTTTGCGATCTCGCACTCATAGGGTTCCTTGTAAGTCTCAGCATAGCGAGGGCAAGGTCTGCTGGTGACTTTACGTAGCTCCGATAGCGGCGTTCCCTAGTTGGCGAGTTTGTTTCAGCTACCGGAAACGGGCTTTGCGATGGGTTAAGTACTACCTGGAGGATGAATTGGTCGCGAATTATTTGTGACCACTTAGTGTGGCGAAAGCAAATAGGTCCGTGGTAGCTGCGCATCCCAGGAGCGATGGTGCTGGAGCCTGCCGGTGATGGAAGCGCCTTAGCTCATATTGGTGGCGTTCTGAATTGTTATTGTTGTTGTTCTCCTACGGACGGACGTAGTTTGGGCTCCCATTGTCGTGTTCCGTGTGCTCTCATGTGCAGACAAACCATGTTGCTGCACGGTCTGGTTGAATTTTCTCGTTTTGAGAGAACATGTTTTGCAACAAAAATTTTAAGACCTGAAGATGACAGCATAGTCTGTTGAAACCGGTTGATTTAAATTTTTAAAAAATTGTGGTCTTTGCTGTTGAATGGTTCTTAGCTGTACTATTTGTTGGTGGGCCATATGCCCAGACATAGCACAGTGCACATACACTGGCAGTGTTCTCCAATAGCTGTAGAACCAACTGTCGTGTCGTAATCCGTCGGCCAGATGGAGTAACGGCACCGCGTGATTCACAATGCCGGGAGCAGTGGCTGTCACAAGCAGTCCCAAACGTGGGGGATCACAGAACTCAGTTTCTGCACTTCCTGATGCTTTAAATCTCTTTACCCATCGCGCTGCAATGCTCCTGTCAGCTCAATCATTACGATATACTGCACAGAAACGTTGATGGATGTACACCTCAGTTTCTTTTTCCGCAGCCAAGACTTGAATTATAGCACGTTGCTTGTAACGAATATCTTGCGTGGACACCACTTTGATGGTTCAGAATGGCTCTGCCATTTGTTGGAATTATCTGAAACTTCACACATGTGTAGAAGAAACATCAAATTTCCAGGAGTTTGTATGTAGGTGCAATAAACGCCCTTCGGACGCAGTGAAAACAAGTACCAACAACTAGTGTCGAAGAAGGTACTTGAATATGTGACTGTTTCAATTGCGATTAGGTATTTTGTGACGAGATGCATTTGCATCGTACTGTAGAGAAAAGTATGTTACTCTATACAGTCATTGAAACATAACACTGACAAAGTTCCTCTATGATATTTCGATCTTAGATTTTTTTCTACATCTACATTTACATCTACGTGATTACTCTGATATTCACAATAAAGTGCCTGGCAGAGGGTTCAATGAACCACCTGCAAGCTGTCTCTCTACCGTTCCACTCTCAAACGGCGCGCGGGAAAAACGATCAATTAAATTTTTCTGTGCTAGCCCTGATTTCTCTTATTTTATCTTGATGATGATTTTTCCCTATGTAGGTGTGTGCCAACAGAATGTTTTCGCAGTCGGAGGAGAAAACTGGTGATTGAAATTTCATGAGAAGGTCCCATCGCAACGAAAAGCGCCTTTGTTTTAATGATTGCCACTCCCAATTCACATATCATGTCTGTGGCCCTATCTCCCCTATTTCGCGATAATACAAAACGAGCTGCTCTTCATTGTACTTTTTCGATGTCACCCGTCAGTCCCATCTGATGCGGATTCCACACCACACAGCAATAGGTCTCGCGGTTCTAGGCGCGCAGTCCGGAACCGCGCGACTGCTACGGTCGCAGGTTCGAATCCTGCCTCGGGCATGGATGTGTGTGATGTCCTTAGGTTAGTTAGGTTTAAGTAGCTCTAAGTTCTAGGGGACTGATGACCACAGCTGTTAAGTCCCATAGTGCTCAGAGCCAGCCAACCACAGCAATACTCCAGAGCAGGGCGGACAAGCATGGAGTGAGCAGTCTCTGCATACATGTTGCACCTTCTAATCGTACTGCCAACAAATCACAGTCATTGGTTTGCCCTACCCACAACATTATCTATGTAATCGTTCCAATTTAGGTTATTCGTAATTGTAATCACTAAGTATTTAGTTGACTATGTAGCCTTCAGATTTGTGTGACTTACCGCGTAATCGAAATTTAGCGGATTTCATTTACAACCCATGTGAATAACTTCACACTTTTCTTTATTCAGAGTCAAATGCCACTTTTCGCACCATAAAGATATCTTATCTAAATCATTTTGCAATTCGTTTTGATCATCTGATGACTTTACAAGACGGTAAATGACAGCATCATCTGCAAACAATCTAAGAGGGCTACTCAGATTGTCTCCTGTGACGTTCATGTAGATCAGGAACAACAGAGGGCCTATAACAGTTCCTTAGGATCGCCGGATATTACTTCTGTTTTACTCGATGACTTTTCGTCTATTACTACGAACTGTGACCTTTCTGACAGGAAATCACGAATCCAGACGCGCAACTGAGGCGATATTCCATAGGCATGCGGTTTGGTTATAAGACGCTTGTGAGGAACGGTGTCGAAAGCCTTCTGGAAATCTAAAAATATGGAATCAGCTTGACATCCCCTGTCGATAGCACTCATTACTTCATGTATAAAGAGCTAGTTGTATTTCACAAGAACGATATCTTCCGAATCCGTGCAGACTCTGGGGCAGACTATGGGTCAATAAATCGTTTTCTTCGAGGTAATTAATAATGTTCGAACACAGTATATGTTCCAAAACCCTACTGCAAATCTACATTAGTGATACGGGCCTGTAATTCAATGGATTTCTCCTATTTGTCTCTTTGAGTGACTCAAGCAATTTTCCTATCTTTAGGAAGGAATTTCTTTATCAGCGAGGGGTTGTATGTAATTGCTAAATATGGAGCTATTGTATCAGCATACTCTGAAAGTAACCTGACTGGTATACAATCTGGACCGGAGGTCTTGCCTTTATTTAGTGATTTAAGCTGCTTTGCGACACCGAGGATGTCTGCTATGTTTCTCATCTTGGCAGTTGTTCTTGATTGGAATTCAGGAATACTTACTTCGTCTTCTTTGGTGAAGGAGTTTCGGAAAACCGTGTTTAATAACTAATTTAGTGGCACTGTCATTAGAAACTTCACCGTTGTTATCACGCAGTGAGGTATTGATTGCATCCTGCCAATGGAGTGCTTTATGTATGACCAGAATCCTTTTGAGTTTTCTGCCGTATTCGGAGACAGGGTTTCGTTGTGGAAATTATTAAAAGCATCTCGCATTGAAGTACGCGCTATATTTCGAACTTCTGCAAAACTTTGCAAACCTTGGGGATTTTGCAATTCTTTTAAATTTGACAGGCTTTTTTCGTTGTTTCTGCAACAGCGATCTGACCCGTTTTGTGTGGCATAGGGGACCAGTACCATCATTTATTGATTAATGTGTTATATATTTCTCAAACTGAAGTTTTGCGTCGGATGGGTCGGCCACTTCTACCACTATAACTTTCGGTAAAGTCTGCCGGTCAGGGCGAGAACTATCCGCTACTACTTCAACATCTAACTCCTGCGGGACGAAACACGACGAATCTTGCTCGTGCTCCCCATTAACATCAACTATTTCTGGTAAAGTCTGCCGGTTAGGGCCAGAACTTTCTATCACTTCACAAACACTATCTTCCTGCGGGACGAGACGCGGCAAATCCTGCACGCGCTCCCCATGAACACTTCTCCCATACATGCCCCTATAATTTCTTAGTTCGTTGTATAAGCGACCGAACTGCCTTAACCAGACCTCATCCCTCTCTGCATCCCCTCGCTCGATGACAGACGTGTTATCCGACATCTGATCTTCTCTCAACACTTGTGAATCATTCTTAAACTCAATCTCCAGTTCCGCTGTGGGTGTTACAGCTGTCACTTTATAATCGATTTCCGGAACACTACTGAAATTGTTCTCACTGACCGTGAATGTATTTTCTACTGCCGTGTCTACAGCTGATCTACTACATGTGGGCGCACTCCTTTCTCTTAACAACTGGCACACTCTCCCGCCGTTGATTATTCCATACGGAATTTTCATAACGACGACACCTGGGTTTTCTCCTGTTACTGGGCCGCCAAAATTTCTCCACGCCCAGTCGGCCACTCACCGGCGCGGCTAATGATTTTCCTGTCTCGTCCCAGCAGATCTGCTCCCCGGATGCTGCTGAGGCGGCTTAGCACACCCTCTGGCGTTATTACTATTCTGTGAAGCCCGTATCACGTTAGTATGATACTGGTTTCCGTCATTCGTGTTATTATTTGCATTGTACCGATTGTTATTACGATCCGAACCATTATCGTTATTGCTGTCATGGTTGCGGTATTCATTATTCCCATGGTTATCGTTGTTGTGGCTGTTGTAGTACCCGTTGTTGTTACCAAGGCCTCTACCACTGTCGCAATTATTGCGCCAATTGTCCTCGTCCTCAACTCTCTTCAGCAAATCATTGATTGTTTTGTAATTGCTTCCGACGTAGGGTTTAGTATCATCTGGAAGCTTCTTGTAGAGTTCCCAGACTATTTCTGATCCCGTGCGGCGATCACGCAAATATTCCAACTTGTGGATCCAGCCCTCACAAAACTCCTTCATCGAGCCACGCGAATCCGCATCGAAAGGCCTAGATACGACAAATTCGCGCCAGACACTTTGTTGTTTTTGCTCTGACCAGTATTCAGCCAGAAACAAATTTTTAAACTCGTCAAAAGTCAGGTTCGTAATGTTGAGGTTTAAGCCCCAACGCTTGGCATCACCAGCCAACACGTCAATAACCGCATTAATTTTTCTCTCATTAGTCCATGATCTGGGTAAAACTCTTTCACAATTTTTAATGAAATCCGTCGCGTGTATACCGCCTTTTTTCAAGGGGTCCAACCGCTCCTCTTTCGTCAACAATTCCGAACTATGTGCACAGATTGGCACATAGCTCTGTTTTTCGTCAAGTTTCTTTTCTAATTCCGACACTCTCGTAATTAATTGGCAAGTGGTTGTCGCAAGCGTTTCCACTTCCCTCTTTTTCACTTCGCAGGTATTAGCCTGCTTCCTCACTTTAGTATCTACTTCGGACACTAAAGCCTTTAAAGTTTCCACCTTCTGTTGATCCTCTTTTTTCACTAATTGAATTTGTTCCGTCACCTTATTCTCGATGATCGGAGCAACTGCTTCTCCTACACTTTCCTCGATTCTGCTAATTTCGGAATCAAAAGAGTATTTATGCTCGCAATTTCCGCCTGAACGCCTATCATTTCCTGTTTAAGATTACCGATTTCGGTATTAATTACAACAATATCTTCTTTGATTTTATCAACTTCTGTGTTAACAACTCCAACATTGTTGTTAACAACATTAATAGCTTTGTTCTGATTGTCTAGCTTCCTGTCAATTTTTCGAGACTGAGCTTTAATTTCTGCCGATTGAGTTTCTATCTTGCTAGACTGAGCCTTGATTTCGTTAGTCAAAACATTCAATAAATCAGTTAAATTCCCGGAAACCAGCGGTTTTACTGCCGTGGCGGGTGCCTCTTTAATTATCCCCCCGCATTCGTCATCAAGGGGTTCAGATTTGATTTTCACTTCCGATTCCGAAACATTTTCTAAAGTTTGGAATTCCATTTCTGCTCTTTGTTGCGTTTCGGCGGTCGCGTCTTTCATGCTAGCCGCTTGCCCCTGAACAATGGGTTCCGCGGTGCGCGTTTCCCACTGTTCGACCGATTGTTCCGTATCCAAGTCTACCAAATTATGGTAATTGTTGCCTTCACTCATTTTAACAATTTTCGATATAAATGCTAAACCTCAAATCTAATTAGGATTCCTTCCATTACTTATTCTCGCTGACGTAACTACCTGTTCGTTACCAGTACTTTGTTACGAGATTTGCACGATGAAAAATTCGTGTCCAGAACAATCTCAAATCCGAAGATTGTCCTGTCACCAGGTCGCCACGTGTAACCTCCCCCTCAAAATGGCTCTGAGCACTATGGGACTTAACATCTATGGTCATCAGTCCCCTAGAACTTAGAACTATTTAAACCTAACTAACCTAAGGACAGCACACAACACCCAGTCATCACGAGGCAGAGAAAATCCCTGACCCCGCCGGGAATCGAACCCGGGAACCCGGGCGCGAGAAGCGAGAACGCTACCTCACGACCACGAGCTGCGGACTAACCTCCCCCTCATTTATCGACCTTAATGACAGTGAAAAATTAAACTCCGTGTGCCAAATGGAAATTTGGGAAAAGCAATCGTCACCATAGTTAATCTGTCGGTAAAGAGGGAGGACAGGGTTACATCTAAATGAAAGGAAAAATACAAATGAAATTGGTGGAAATTAATTTTGAAAGGGGAAAGTTAATGAAGAAAGTAAATGTGCGGTCGTTACGTTAACAATTAACTGGCGTGAATTAGACATTTGAGATTTGGGGAAAATTACGGTCGCCAGTCCCATGGACAACTACTATAATAACTGAAAATGAAAGATTAATGCACATACATTTAGCACGAAAAGCGTGGCAACTGAAGGTTGACACGTGTTGTGTGAAAACTGAATGTTTGTCAGAAATAATAAATTTCGCTACACTCTGACTTAATTTAGCAAAAGAATTAATAAAACCGGAAAATTGAGAGTTAGTTTAGTGATTGAAATTAATAGTGAACTTTGTTTCTGAAGCACTAGGAAATTCAATAAAATATGGTTAGTCTTGGGCTACCTCAACAATCATTTCAAAAGCTATTTCAATCTACGCAATTTAGAAATAAGAGATTTAACTTTGAACTTGAATTAAATGATTCTGAACAATTAACAATAGTAAAATTTAGTACGTACCAAGCTGGGCTGCAGTCACAGGTAAGCTAAAATATGGTAACAAAACTCGCACTCTTAATTTGTGCTTGTGTAATCTAAATATTGTAGCCAGCTACGAATACTTTAACTGAATTTTGAAATTAAAGCAGTGAAATCGAATGATATTACTTTAATGCTGGCGTTTGAATTTCAACGACACTCTGGTTCATTCCGGAAAAGGAAGGGACCCTGCTTGGTAACGCAATTGGGACAATGAGCAACAAAGGTTCATGCTACGTTGCTGTAGAAAGCTGAGGTCTGCCATGCAGTTCTAAAACTTTACGTGCTTCCAGTCGTCCTTGCTGGTTGATTGAAGGTTTGAAGTCGTCGATCGAGGAGGTGGCGACAGTCACTCATTGTCGGACGTCGCTGTTGCGGAAGCTGGATGTTGGCGCGCCTTCCTCTTGACGCTGTCACCAGGCTGTCCCATCCGCGACACTGTGTCAGAAACTATCATAGCAAGTCGAGCGCAATTACATGCTGCCAAACCCTGAAAGCGCGGCAACTCGAGGGAGCATCACACAACACACCTGCTCCACCTCCCTACTCCAGCAAGACTCTGCTCTGCCCGCGCTCCACGCGCCAGAGTTAACACTACCAAATATCCTAAACACTTTGGTTCTCCAAACGACCTATCGATGTAATCGTTTTCCCTAGGCCAGACCCAGCGTAAAATACAAATAATATTTACAAAACAAACCAATTATACATCGACATAAATGCATATATATATATATAGTAAAACAATTACAATATATAAATACACAGAAATTTCATATCTTCAGGTAACAAAATAAGGAAAAAAATTTATAGTAGAATAGATGGAAAAAGGAGGATATGCATTTCCAGCATTACAATACGACAGATTACAACTACAATACCGATTGTTTCTACAACTACCTTACTGTGTTTAGCCTGCGACCTTTTAGATGGACACCCTTTCTGTGGTTCCCTGCGACCCTTTAACCTAAACATCTAACATTTTTAATGCATGTGTCCTGAAGGAATCTGCAGTTGCATCATTATTCTCGAAGCCCATTTGCTGTAATCTTGCAACATGAATGCTGGTAGGCAGTGCATTATTACAGATAACTCGTATGTAAAAATTCAGTTCACTTTAGAATGAGAAATAGTTGCTTTTGCAGATTTTATTATTAATTAATTATAAATGATCACCTGATTAGCTCCTTTGAAATTTTTATCATCTGTTATAGGAAGCCTGACTAAACAGATTGTTTAAGCATGCAGGACTCACTTACAGGTTTGTGTAACTAAATTATCGGATTCTCCTGTATCTCACGGCACTATTTTGCACGATAGTAGAAAGTAATGAGTATGTGAAAGAAATCAGTTTTCTGATGAGCTTGTCAGCGACCAGATAGCACTATAGATTTTAAGAAATATAGCATATCTGTGACTGTTTCTGCAGTGCCTTTGAAGCAGTTTATTTTATTCTACTCCATAATTTGCTCGAATGGGTGCAGCGTTGGAGAGTATTTTCGGTCTAGGAGCACTTCGTGGCCGCCATGTAGTAGTTGGGCGAGGAGAGACAAATACCAATATTTGACCAGCACTCTCAGGCAGCAGTAGTTCGACATCAAGTTTACGTGCAGATCACTGATTGAAGCTTGGTGCAAACTACAGTCACAGTTACACTATAAAGCTTAATGAAATACTACAAACCACTAATAATTTCTTATTTATTAACTATTCGTACAAAATTACAAGATTTGTTTTGGATTGTGATCACATGATGTAGTTCATGTTATTATCCTCTGGGATCAATTAATGGTGTGCAAATCTTAAGGCCGAAAATCACTTTAGCATGATGTGTCAATGCCAAGTAACATACACTATGTGATCTAAAGTATTCGGACACATGGCTGAAAATGACTTAAAAGTTCGTGGCGCCCTCCATCGGTAATGCTGGAATTCAATATGGTGTTGGCCCACTCTTAGCGTTGATGATAGCTTCCACTGGCGCAGGCATACGCTCAATCAGGTGCTGGAGGGTTTCTTGGGGAATGGTAGCCCATTCTTCAGGGAGCGCTACACTCAGGAGAGGTATCGACGTCGTTCTGTGAGGCCTGGCACAAAGTCGGCGTTCCAAAAGGTCCCAAAGGTGTTCTGTAGGATTCAGGTCAGGACTCTGTGCTGGCCAGTCCATTACTGGGATGTTACTGCCGTGTGACAACTCTGCTACAGGCCGTGCATTATGAACAAGTGCTCGATCGTGTTGAAAGACGCAAGCGCCATCCCCGAATTGCTCTTCAACAGTGGTAAGCAAGAAGGTGCTTAAAACATCAATGTAGGCCTGTGCTGTGATAGTTCCACGCAAAACAACAAAGGGTGCAGGCCCCTCCATGAAAAACACGACCACACCATAAAACCACCACCTCCAAAATTTACTGTTGGCACTACACACGCTGGCAGATGACGTTTACCGGCCATTCGCCATATCCACACCCTGCCAGCAAAAATGGTTCAAATGGGACTTAACATCTGAGGTCATCAGTCCCCTAGAACTTAGAACTACTTAAGCCTAACTAATCTAAGGACATCACACACATCCATGCGCGAGGCAGGATTCGAACCTGCGACCGTAGCGGTCTCGCGGTTCCAGACTGAAACGCCTAGAACCGCTCGGCCACCGTGGCCGGCACCCTGCCATCGGATCGCCACATTGTGTACCGTGATTCGTCACTCCACGCAACGTTTTTCCGCTGTTCAATCGTCTGATGTTCACGCTCCTTACACCAAGCGAGGCGTCGTTTGGTATTAACAGGCGTGATGTGAGGCTTATGAGGAGCCGTTCGACCATGAAATCCAAGATTTCTCACCTTCCACCTAACTGCCATAGTATGTGCTGTGGATTCTGATGCAGTTTGGAATTCCTGTGTGAGGTATGGATAGATGTCTGACTATTACACTTTACGACCCTCTTCAAGTGTCGGCGGTCCCTTTCAAACAACAGACCAGGTCGGCCTGTACGCTTTTATGCTGTACATGCCCTTGACGTTTCCACTTCACTATCACATCGGAGAGAGTGAACCTAGGGATGTTTAGGAGTGTGGAAATCTTTCACACAAACGTATGACGCAATTGACACCCAGTCACCTGACCACGTACGAAGTCCGTGAGTTCCGTGGAGCGACCCATTCTGCTCTCTCACGATGTCTAGTGACTAATGAGGTTGCTGATATGGAGGATCTGGCACTAGGTGGCAGCACAATTCACGTAATACGAAAAACGTATGTTTTTGGGGGCGTCCGATTACTTTTGATCACATAGTGTAGCTCGATTAATCTTGGTCCGCACAATGAAAGAACTGTCACAGTATAGTCCAGAATTTAAAGGCGAGAAATACGCACTGAGACGAAAGGAAATGACACTTTTAATCAAAAACAGGGATTACACTGCAGTTACCTCGATTCGTGATGGTCCTCTAGTCGTTAGGAAAGGGTAATTAAAAGGGTGTGTGACCACTTAGTACAGCAGCGTATGCTCCGCAGGTTGCTCTTATGCTGTCCTCAAGATCGGTAAGGAGGCAGGGAGTTCCATTTCTTCACCAGCGTTGCTGGATGGTCGTCGGTGCATGAGGACGAGCAGTGGAACTAACCTGTTTCTACGGGCTATTACGTTAAGATTAGGGTCGCTACCGACTCTAACCATACAACTAATCAGAAGTTTGGCCGAGTCGGGAAATAAATTAATTTGATCACAAACAAAAAACTCATAAAAATTCATACGTCGTGATGTCGCTCATAGGGGATGCGATGTAACTAATAGTATTGCCCGTGCACTGTTCACGAGAATCAACCATTTAAAATAAAATAGCAAATGCATGAACACTGCGCATAAGATCAGCTCCCTGCAACACACCTGAAAATAAGACTTAATGTAAAGTATTTGTTTCAAAATAAAAGAGGAAACTAATCACTGGACCTGTGCGTAAGAAAACGCGTTGGATGTGCTAACCGGGAAGCTATGAGGTGAGTGGCTTAGGTGCAAAAACGTAACCACTGAGTACAAGAGCAAATTGTGGATAAAATCATTTATTCCTAAGATATGGATGTGAGGCATGTACACAATTCCTGATAACATTAATTCCTAAAACATTAAAGAAAAGCATCGATACATTCAATGTTACAATTTACACCCAAAAGCACTGGTGTGAATCATTCATACAACTGCTTTTGCCTGATAACTGATCGCAATAACTCGTGAAACGGTACACGTTTCACAGTACACCCGCGTGTCCACGTGGTTTGTGGAGACGCGATTTCTAGGTATCGTGGCCAAGTTGCAACAATATCACATCACGCAATCATGAACAGTTAACATTCTTTAAAAACAAACATGATGACGGTAGCCCAACAAACTCTAATGTTCAACCACGTGGTTGACTCCCCATGGACGAAAGATACATAAAGCAAGGAAAATTTACGAGAAGGCAAAGCTATTAATATTTTGAAAAATGAAAGCTTATACAGGCACAGCTGAAGGCAAACAGACATTCATACAGAAGCGAGTGCTCACTTATTATCGACACCTTTGTGTGGCGCTCTTCCGGCGGATCCAAGTTTGCTATAGCAATTTACTAAAAGAAAAATATGCCAAAGTTTTGCATTCCTTGCTGCGACAAGGCGGAGAAATCTTTCAGAATTGAAAAGCGAGACCAAAAGCTAACAGCTCTCCTCTCGCCACGTAACAACGCGCCACGCGGTCAGTCTAACTCACCCTTCTTCCACTGGAGCTCAGGCGTGGACGCTTCCCGTACCGGCGGCAGACTGCCACCCTTTTTCATCTCCAGCCTCTTCCACGCTCCGCGTGGACCGGAAAACCCAAAGATACCATTTCCGCCACCAACTTAACGCAGGTGGATTTCTCACAAGTAGCGCAAACCTTTTTGCCTACTTGACCACTACGAGAGTTGGCTATTCTGTACAACTACTGCTGAATCTGCATGACTATCGCAGACGTTGTGCAGCACACTACGCCACCGTCTAGCTACGTGACACAAAACCACATTCATTCAATCACACCACTGTGAGAGTTATGAGAAAAGAGAAACAAGGAAAAGAAAGAGAAAATCTAGTGAAAGCTTGATACCTTAGGGGTTGCGAAGCAACTCAAATCGCTTGATACGGGCAAGTCTTCGGGTCCAGATTGTATACCGATTAGGTTCCTTTCAGATTACGCTGATACAATAGCTCCCTACTTAGCAAGCATATACAACCGCTCGCTCACCGATAGACCTGTACCTACAGATTGGAAAATTGCGCAGGTCGCACCAGTGTTTAAGAAGGGTAGTAGCAGTAACTCATCGAACTACAGACCTATATCATTGCCGTCGGTTTGCAGTACGGTTTTGGAGCATATACTGTATTCAAACATTATGAATCACTTCGAATGGAACGATCTATTGGTACGTAATCAGCATGGTTTCAGAAAACATCGTTCTAGTGCCACGCAGCTAGCTCTTTATTCGCACGAAGTAATGGCCGCTATCGACAGGGGATCTCAAGTTGATTCCGTATTTCTAGATATCCGGAAAGCTTTTGACACCGTTCCTCACAAGCGACTTCTAATCAAGCTGCAGGCCTGTGGGGTATTGTCTCAGTTGTGCGACTGGATTCGTGATTTCCTGTCAGGAAGGTCGCAGTTCGTAGTAATAGACGGCAAATCATTGAGTAAAACTGAAGTGATATCAAGTGTCCCCAGGGAAGCGTCCTGGGACCTCTGCTGTTCCTGATCGATATAAATGACCTGGGTGACAATCTGAGTAGTTCTCTTAGGTTGTTCGCAGATGATTCTGTAATTTACCGGCTAGTAAGGTCATCCAAAGACCAGTATCAGTTGCAAAGCGATTTAGAAAAGATTGCTGTATGGTGTGGCAGCTGCAGTTGACGCTAAATAACGAAAAGTGTGAGGTGATCCACATGAGTTCCAAAAGAAATCCGTTGGAATTCGATTACTCGATAAATAGTAAAATTCTCAATCCTGTCAATTCAACTAAGTACCTGGGTGTTAAAATTACGAGCAACTTCAGTTGGAAAGACCACATAGATAATATTGTGGGGAAGGCGAGCCAAAGGTTGCGTTTCATTGGTAGGACACTTAGAAGATGCAACAAGTCCACTAAAGAGACAGCTTACACTACACTCGTTCGTCCCCTGTTAGAATATTGCTGCGCGGTGTGGGATCCTTACCAGGTGGGATTGACGGAGGACATCGAAAGGGTGCAAAAAAGGGCAGCTCGTTTTGTATTATCACGTAATAGGGGAGAGAGTGTGGTAGATATGATACGCGAGTTGGGATGGAAGTCATTAAGGCAAAGAGGTTTTTCGTCGCGGCGAGATCTATTTACGAAATTTCAGTCACCAACTTTCTCTTCGGAATGCGAAAATATTTTGTTGAGCCCAACCTTCATAGGTAGGAATGATCATCAAAATAAAATAAGAGAAATCAGAGCTCGAACAGAAAAGTTTAGGTGTTCGTTTTTCCCGCGCGCTGTTCGATGAATCCTCTGCCAAGTACTCAAATGTGAATTGCAGATTAATCATGTAGATGTAGATGTAGATGTAGATGTAGATGTAGATGTAGGTGAAAATGGGCTACCGGACTAATGAAAGGTGGCTACAGGACCCTTTCAGCAGCAATACGTCTCCCAATCGCGTCTTACACGTACTGGACGACGGGATTTAAGCCGGGGGCGGGGGAGGGGGGGACGGACAGGCCGATATTCTCTCAAACGGAGACCTTTTCGAGTTTCAAACATCTATGAGGTATATGCGCAGGCTGAAACAATGAATGAAAATTTGCACCAAGGCTGAGATTCGAACCTCGGTCTCGTGCTCACTAGGCAGATGCGCTAACCACTATGTCACCCCCGGGCACAGTGCCTTTGCAGGGTTTTCGCTTCAGTCTACAAATATACGTCATAGAAGATCCTCTCGATGCAAGAGCTCCTCCACGTTCGCTGTTTGATGCGGTCGTGGATTTCCAAGAATAAAAGTGAAGTCGGGGGCTGATGCACCCCTGAAAAGACACATTGGGAAGGAGTATAGTGTTACAACAATGCTGACCAGTGTTCAAATATATGGAAGTCAGTACACCCATATAACATTACGGTTCCTCACACCATAATACGTGGACCATCAAAACAGTGTTCGAAAATGCTGGGCGTAGCTTCATGTGACACGTAATGCACCAAGGAACATTTTCGAACATGATCGTTGGACGTTGGATGCTGTGACCGCCACGGCCGTTATGGTTGCGTTCTTCACCAACAATAAGACACTTTTATTTATCTACGTGAGGTGTTGTCCACGACAGGAAACTACTCCTTTTGCCTTGAGAACTGCTACTGCGATTTGGCAGAGATGCGTGGCACGCGGCGTGGGATCTGTAGCTCGCGGGCGGGGAACGCGGGGCTCCGGCCGGAGCTGGACTCGTGGCGCTCCTTTATGGAAGCCGTAAATAAGAGAGAGAGGCGGGCGAGGCCTGCCGACCCGCCGCGACCGTAAAGAGCCGTGCCGGGGCGGCGCGGGCCGCGGCTAATCCGCGCGCGCCTTATTTCACTGGCCGCCGCTGACTTATCGCTGCTCGGCCCACCGTACCGTGCGCACTTCCGAGCTGGACCGCGGGGCGCCAAAACGTCTGCCGCCGATATCCCACAGAGCAAAGCCGGCAAGTTCTTATTGCGGTTTCAGCCTAATGATCTCAAGAAAGCACCTGGAGCAAAATACCGCAATAGTAGGCCATTAGTCCAATGCACTCTCTCGCGATGGCGATTTGACATTTTCTAAGACGGGTAGTCAAATAGTTTTACTTACAAAATCGAGAAAATAAAGTGCCATATTCAGCTTTTTGTTTGTTCGATGAGATTTCGGTATTGCAGCCGGATCATATTGACTTTTTGCCACGATATTTCGGCTGGCAATCGTCCAGCCATCTTCAGGTGAGTGTCCGTCACTGGAGACTGCAAGTTCCCGGAGTCAACTTTATAGCAAAAAATTGGCGCGAAAACGCATGCACATTGTCCTCCGTCACAGGAGCGTCCTCTATCGAAATCCGCGCCCTCTGGAGGTATTGTTTTATCTGTGGAGCGCAGGTGCATGCGTCATGGTGAAAACTACATGTCCGCTCTCTGCCGGAATGCGCGCCCGCGTCACTAAAAACAGACGTCAGATGTCGCCAGACGTGTCATTATGAATAAACTGTCTTCTCTCGACAGAGGACGCTCCTGTTACAGAAGCCAATGCGCATGCGTTTTCGCGCCAATTTTTTGCTATGAAGTTGGCTTCGGGAACTTGCAGTCTCCAGTGACAGACACTCACCTGAAGATGGCTGGACGTTTGCCAGGCGAAATATCGTGGCAGGAAGTCAATATGATCCAGCTGCAATCCCGAAATCTCATCGAACATTCAATACGCCGGGAAAACTTCAAAAATCACAGATTTTTGTTTGTTAATAGGTACATGTCTGCAGCCCTGGTCCACACGGAAACCCCGGGCCACAGTACTATAGCGCGCTACTCGACGAGCTACAGCGAACTGAGGAAGCGTCGTGCGCTTTTCGTTTTCTACGTCTGTGGGGGAACAACGCTGGGGTAATTCTTGCTGAGTTACTGGAAGCGTGCGGCAAGGATGCAGTATCATATGACTCGGTGATTAGTGGGCGTGGACACTTTCATAACGACAGACGTGTCTGGACGAAGAAGAACGAAGTTAAACATTATTTACTATGAAGAGATGGGACTCGCAGGAGAAGTGGAGTCTCACACCCACAGAGTTAAATATACACACAGACACACCCGCCACGGCCCAATACAAATTTCAAAATTAACATCCAGAACACATAAAACTAGATGGCGGTAGAGGTGGATAAACATAGACACTGTGCATATTAGCAAAGTACAGTTTGCATAGTGGCATAACAACTTGGAAACAACAAGAAGTAAGTACTTACAAACTATATACACCACCGCTCCCTATCCCCACCACAAACACCACTAATTAACAAAGTCCATCATAAGTACTATGTCCTCAAAACATAGGCAATAGTATCATTTTTGGCCTAACATTTTTCTAAAATTTTGCTAAATATATGCAATATACTACTGATAATGCATAATTAGTTTCACACGATAAACTGGAGGAAAATATCAGCTGTCCTGCAAACTACACAAAAATTAAAATGCGATATTAAAGTATTTATTGTGTTATTACTATTGTGAATATAAATACCGTGATTCAAAAATAGTACATAGTATCATCAAAAATTAGTATTGTTATTCGACTGAAAATGAAATGAATCCGCTGCTGATAGTGAAACTTCACCGAAACATAATAGGGGTTAAAGAAATCAATATTTAAAAATAATAATATCTATCGTGAATATAACACAAGGAAAGATATCTGCAGTACTCAAAACTTATCTTGCTCTTGCATCTAAATGAGTAAGAGTACATAATCACATAAATATTTGCCGCGCGTGATTAGCCGAGCGGTCCAAAGCGCTGCAGTCATGGACTGTGCACCTGGTCCCGGCGGAGGTTCGAGTCCTCCCTCGGACATGGGTGTGTGTGTGTTTGTCCTTAGGATAATTTAGGTTAAGTAGTGTGTAAGCTTAGGGACTGATGACCTTAGCAGTTAAGTCCCATAAGGTTTCACACACATCTGAACATAAATATTTGACCACTGCTGTTGTGTAATAAAGGTGCTGGAATACAACGAACGTTTTAAAAACAATTTGAAATCATTTCTACTTCTGAACTCATTCGACTGTTTTTAATGTATAATATGTATGTAGTCGGATTACATTTACATTAATTAGTTCTGTTGCAGATTACCTATAAAAATGTCTAAACAGCCACAATGTTGTCACGCTTTCACAAAGAAGCAGTATCTCGTTTTAAAACCTACTGACAGAACCTACTTAATGGTGAGTTGTCACGAATATGATACAGGGAAAATGTTAAAAACCTGAACTAACATGAACTGAACTGGAACCGCGTGACCGCTACCGTCGCAGGTTCGAATCCTGCCTCAGGCATGGATGTGTGTGATGTCCTTAGGTTAGTTAGGTTTAAGTAGTTCTAAGTTCTAGGGTACTGATGACCACAGATGTTGTCCCATAGTGCTCAGAGCCATTTGAACCAAGCCATAAACTGAACTCTGTAATAAAGTTATTTGAAAACATAATTCTGTACTATTCTACACCGTTCACTGAAGACGGATTTCTTATAAAATGTGTAACAAAACTAAAAACCAATATTATAGCAAGAAAAAGGTGTTTAATTAACGAAAAAGACAGCATTTTATTTGTTTGGGATCCTTGTGTGGGAATGTCAATGTCGATTCCCATGAAACAGCAATCGTTATTATTTTTATTATTTTCTTAGATAAATCACAAAATTTTGTAGACTCCAAAAGCCATTTAGTCTGAGCATTCTTCCAAAATACGGATGTTGTAAGACATAGTTTCAGACAGTTGTGTCTGATGTAATTACACAATTTTTTTCCATTGAAAATTAGCTCGTCTCATAATTTCTTGGGAAAATAATCATCGCAGAATATTCTGATTTCTTGATGTTTATTATGCTTTGTCACATACCATTTTCTCTTCGTGTCCTTCTTCCGCTCAAACCGATTATGCAATAATCGTTTTTGTTCGTCGTATAGGTTCCAAGAGTCTATTTCACATTACTCACTAGAAGAAGAGGGTTCAGTGTTTTGCAGCGGCACAGACCTCATCGCTCCTTCGTTGTCTAATCAATTCCGGAAGAAGAATTATATGTTTATAGGCGTAAGCGTATATATTTATAGAGCAGTCTTGATGTGAAATATGACAGTTTTTAAAGGTAGCTTCTTCGGATGTCGAAAATAGAATGCCAACTTTTCAAGTGAGAACGAAATGTATCCGTACGATGTTTAATTCAATCTTCTCACGCTCGGAAGATAGTGAAGTTTCAAGTTTGCTGTTTGATGAAGGACCTTTAGAAACGTCACCTCGGATTCCTAGCTGAGGAGTCCCATAAATTCGTCAACTGTCTTAATTTTTGACGTTTCATGTACTCGCATGTGTTTAGCACTTCATGTTGAAGAAGAATGTCGTATGTTATGTATATCCTTACAGTAAAGATAAATACATGTTCAGCCTGACCAAGTGGAGTATTATGTAGTAACGATAGCGCCTGGTTTTCAACTACCGATAAGTGTCAGCACGCGTCTAGTGGATTAATTACCCATAATTCAAAAAATGCGGAACATTGTATTTGGTGAGCGCATTTCAAGGTGAAGACATACGTTTTTCCCATGAAGATGATGCACAGTTGTTCAACACCCGAGCTGTCAGCTTGGCTGTCTGCCATGTGGAACACCCGTGTTGGATTCCCGGTACTGGCAGGATTTTTCCTTGGTGGGAGGGTTGAAATGGTGTGCGCTCAGGCTTGTATTGCAAAGTGAGGAGCTACTTGACGGACTAAAAGCGAATACAGGTCACGAAATCTAACAACGGCCGGGACCTCGGTGTGCTGACCACATGTCTTTCCATAAAGCATCAAATGACGAGACTGGTAGAGGATGACACGGCGATCGGTCGGTACCTATGCGCCCGTCAGGGCCTGTGGACGTCGTTTACAATTGATGATAAAGAGATACCAAGACGATGTACAAGAACAAATATTTTAATATGACTGGAAGAACTCTGCTTCAGACACAAGTGAGTCGAATGTTATATTGTTAAGTGTTGGGCGATAACTTAGCGAATGGAGTTTGAGAGTCTGCAAGTTGCTGTGGTTGGCAGGAGAGCCAACACCGTGTTACTAGAGGAAGCCGAAAGGCACGCGTTTTAGCTCACGCAGGCTGGCGTGAGGTCTGGAACAGGACAAGGAAATTAGAATTTAGAAAAAACGGACGTAGCTGGTGGAATACTTAACTTTGCTCCATTAAAGGTGAACGTCGCTCTTGACGGTACATAATTACAGTATCAATAGTAACTGGTTCTGGCGCCTTGCTAGGTCGTAGCAAGTGACGTAGCTGAAGGCTATGCTAACTGTCGTCTCGGCAAATGAGAGCGTATTTTGTCAGTGAACCATCGCTAGCAAAGTCGGTTGTACAACTGGGGCGAGTGCTAGGAAGTCTCTCTAGACCTGCCGTGTGGCGGCGCTCGTTCTACAATCACTGATAGTGGCGACACGCGGGTCCGACATATACTAACGGACCACGGCCGATTTAAAGGCTACCACCTAGCAAGTGTGGTGTCTGGCGGTGACACCACATTCCTCCCCCGCAAATCGGCGTACGGTTGTGGCATATGGCTTCCGCCCGCCGTGGGGAGGACCCCATGTTGACGTATGCGACAAAGTGGGGAGCCTAACAACAGGCGAGGCTGTGCCACCCGCACCCTACCATTCGGACAGCGGGTAGCTAGTAAACGCCTGAAAACCTGCTTCAGGGTGCACGCCAACATGCGGTGTATGCGCCCGCAGAGAGACAGGAGGGGCCGAAGGGTCGACCCCCATCGGGCCGGGGCACCCGACGGGCGAAGACGACAGTTGTCGGAGGACAACTGGTCACGGGAAACGATCGGCGGCGCGTGACCCAGGGAGGCGTCCGGCGGTTGCTGCGACGCGTCCACTGCGGGCGTCGCCGGCGGGAGAACAGGCGGCGGCGGCAGCGGCGGCGGCGGCGGCGCGTCGCCATGGGGCAAAATGGAAGGCAGCGTCGGTAACACCTGGGGCTGAGGCGAGCCAGTAGATGGGTCCCCAGAGCGCTGACCGGACAGCACCGTCGCTGAAAGCAGACGGGGAGCGGCAGATCCCGTGCGATGACAGAGGCGCAGCTGATTGAGATGCCGACGCACCTCACCAGAGGCCCCCAAAACCAGATACATAGCGCGGCCGAGGCAGCGAAGAATGCGCCCTTCGAGCCAACGCCGTGAACCTCGATAGTGGCGGTAGTAGACAACGTCGCCTGGGGCAAAAGCAGGTGTCTACCGCTGCACAGGAACCTGATGCGGCGGATGTAGCAAAGACATCAAGGTTCGATGAGGGCGACCGTGGAGCAACACAGCCGGCGAGCGACCATCTCGGGGCTGAGAGCGATACGAGGACAAAAAGAGCTATAACGCGTCCTCCCGAGAATGCGACTCTTTCAACTTCAACATCTGTGACTTGAAAGTCCTGACCAATCGTTCAGCGGCACCGTTTGACTGTGGCGAAAACGGCGCGGACGTCAGATGTTGAATACCATTGGCCTTGCAGAATGACTGAAATTCTGCGGACATGAATTGTGGGCCATTGTCGGAAACAATAGTCTGTGGTAGACCTTCAGTGCAAGAGATAGCAGATAACGCTTGGATGGTGGCAGATGACGTCGTGGAAGACATTCGGACAACAAAGGGAAAATTACTGAATGAATCGACCACAACCAACCATCGAGCATTCCAGAATGGACCAGCAAAATCGATGTGTAAGCGTTGCCAAGGGGCAGTGGCTTTTGGCCATGCAAAAAATTTCCGCGGTGGTGCTGATTGTTGTTCGGCACACACCATGCAAGAAGAGCACATATTCGTAATCGCGGCATCGATTCCGAACCAAGTACAGTGCTGACGAGCAAGTTGTTTCGTTCTCACTATACCCCAATGTCCTTGGTGGAGAAGCTGTAAGACAGAGGACTGTAACGTACGTGGGACCACGACCCTGGACTGATCATTATCAGAACGCAACAGCAAAACACCACGTCGTACAAAAACTCTCTCCTGGTGAGCAAAAAATCGGCGAACCAACGGATCCCCGATCCGTGACTTTGACAAGGGCCATTGCGTAGCAACAAAACGCAGAACGGTAGCAAGGACAGGGTCGGCAGCTGTGGCTGTAGCTACACGACGAAAATCAATTGGAAACGATTCGACCACGTCATCGGTTTCCGAATCAATGAACATGCAAGCAAGTTCGGAGGAATCGAATACTCCATCCTCAGCAACAGGCAAACGGGACAAAGCATCAGCGTTTCCGTGCTTAGCAATGGACCGATACAAGATATCGTAGCGGTACTGCGAGAGGAAAGTAGACCAGCGAATGAATTTCTGCGCTGTACGTGGAGGTACAGGCTTGGTCGGATGAAAAAGCGATGTCAAAGGATTGTGGTCTGTGATGATGATAAAGTGACGACCATACAAGAAATCATAAAACTTTGTAACACCAAATACGAGAGCCAATGCTTCTTTCTCGATCTGTGAATAATTTCTTTGCGCAGACGAGAGCAATTTGGACGCAAAGGCAATAGGACGATAGTGCGAACCATGTTTGTGTGCAAGCACAGCACCGATCACGAAATCCGATGCATCCACCATCAACAAAAGAGGCTTCTGGGGATCGAATGGCGTAAAGCAAGTATTGGAAAGCAACGCCGATTTCAACTGGCGAAAGGCGCATTCGCATGCCGTCGTCCAGACGAACTGAACACCTTTACGGCATAAGCGATGAAGCGGAGCTGAAATGGAAGAGGCATGCGGCACATATCTGTGATAATAGTTAATTTTTCCCAGCACACTCTGTAGCTGCTTCAAATTCTGCGCGAAGGCAAGTCTTGTATGGCACGGAGGTGCTCAGGACTGGGATGTATGCCCTGGCAGTGAGTACATGTCCCAGGTAGGGCAAGTCACAAGCAAAAAACACACATTTGTCCTTCCGCAAGCGAAGACCATTTTGTCGCAAGACCTGAAATAATGTTCTGAGATTGGCTAAATGTTCTTCTTCCGTCTTTCCGGAGATCACAATATCGTCCAGGTAGTTTGCTGCAGTAGGGACCGGCGCACAAACAGTTTGTAGATATTGCTGAAACAATGCAGGAGCGGATGCACACCCGAATGGCAGTCGTTTGAATCGATACAAACCAAGATGCGTGTTAACCACCAAAACGCGCTGGGATTCTTCGTCCACCGGTATTTGCAAGTACGCATCTGCGGGGTCCAACTTCGAAAAATATTTACCCGGGCACAGTTTGTCAAAAAGATCTTCTGGGCGGGGTAAAGGAAAAGTTGCAGTCACTAGTTGTGGATTCACTGTTGCCTTGAAGTCCACACAAAGTCTCAATTTTCCCGAAGGTTTTGGCAAAATTACTAAGGGTGATGCCCAGAGAGAACCCTGCACACGTTTAATTACACCTTGTGGTTCCAAATTGTGTAATGTTTTTGCGACCTCATCACGCAATGCATAGGGAACACTGCGCGCTCTGAAAAATTTTGGTTGCGCGTTTACTTTCAGTTCCAAACGTGCTTTATAGTTCTTAGCGCAACTGAGGCCCGGTGCAAAAATGTCTGCAAATTCTTCACATAGACGAGAAACACTGTTGGAAGGCACAGTATGGTTCACTGATAGGACCTGATTTACTATAGACAAGTTAAACAACTGAAATAAATCGAAACCAAACAAGTTTACTGCAGAAGAAGAATGAAGGACGTCTAATGACACAAGTTTTGTTTGTCCTTTGTATGTTGCAAGAAGACTGCACTGTCCTAACACAGGGATCGCTTGACCTGAATAGCTAGTTAGCTTAACATTTGCGGCATGCAACGGAGGTGTGCCCAGCAGTTTGTAAGTGTCTTGATTGATCAGTGAAACTGCAGCCCCGGTATCGAACTGGAATGGTATCACTTTGCCGTTAATGTCCAAGTCCACAAAAAGTTTATTGCCCTGCTGACGACAAGAGCGACTCTCTCGTGCAACATGAACTGACACTAGTACAAAATCACTTGTGACTTGACGGGAGTTCCGGCGATGTCAATGCACACTATTTGTGGGACGAACACAGTCACTGTTAGAGAGAGTGGCACTAGGCGGAGTGGAATGAACTACATGAATTTCCATGGGCGAAGGTCCGCGAGCCTGAGTATCCTTGGTTCAATTCCGATTCCGGCGCGAAGCAAAGGGCCTGGAATGATGTTGAGTTTCTGATCTGAGCTTTTTCTGGCAAACACTTTGAACATGTTCTTTTTTATTACACTAAAAGCAAATAGCTTGGCGTGACGGGCAATTCTCATGTGAATGTCTAGTAGCACACCGCGGGCATGAATTTAGCACTGCATTTGCTTCCGGCGCGGTACACGTGGCTGAGAGCCTGGCGGCAGCGGCGCGGACGGGCGCGAGGGCTGTTTACTGTTCCGTGCAGCTCGCCCGGCGGGCCGGTTAACCTGACACATGGCTGGCGAAGTTTCAAATGGTTCCTGAGAAAATCAAGTGTGTCCTGCCGATCCAATATGTCCATCACTTGTTGAAGGGAGGGATTGACTAGTTTGAAAATCTGTTCCCTTATACGAACATCAGAAACGTTCTGTGCAATTGCATCACGTACCATAGTATCTGAATAAGGGAGTCCACATTGACACTCAAAAGCACAATCCCTAGTAACGCCTTGCAAGGTTGCAACCCACTCCCGATTAGTCTGACCTGCCGTACGTTTTCTACAAAGAAGGTATACCTTTTTGCAACTACATTGACTGAGTCTTTGAAATATGCATCTAATGCAGACAAAATTTCGTCGTAGGACAGAGTTGCTACGTCGCATCGGGGAAATAATTTGACTATCACACGGTACGTTTGTACGCCGACCGAAGACAACAAAAATGGCTGTCGCTCGTTACCTTGAATTCTGTAGGCGGCGATATGGAATCCAAATTGGCGTGACCACTCCGTCCAGCTTTCCAGTGCAGCATCAAAAGGACGAAAAGTTGGTGCAACTGCGTGTTGTGGCTGTGTTAGCGGTGGAGCGGCGGCTGCCGCGTCGTTTTGCATTGCACATTGACCCTGGACGAGCTGTCCAAGAGCATCCAGTAATGCCTGCGTCTGCTGATTCTGTAAGCGATAAAATTCGGACAGTACATCTGGAGATGGTGGCGAAGCCATTACACAAGTAAATCAGGGCAGTATAGTTAAGAACGCGGTATGGCTTCGTCGCCAATGTTGTGGTTGGCAGGAGAGCCAACACCGTGTTACTAGAGGAAGCCGAAAGGCACGCGTTTTAGCTCACACAGGCTGGCATGAGGCTTGGAACAGGACAAGGAAATTAGAATTTAGAAAAAACGGACGTAGCTGGTGGAATACTTAACTTTAATCCATTAATGGTGAACGTCGCTCTTGACGGTACATAATTACAATAACAATAGTAACTGGTACTGGCGCCTTGCTAGGTCGTAGCAAATGACGTAGCTGAAGGCTATGCTATCGTCTCGGCAAATGAGAGCGTATTTTGTCAGTGAACCTTCGCTAGCAAAGTCGGTTGTACAACTGGGGCGAGTGCTAGGAAGTCTCTCTAGACCTGCCGTGTGGCGGCGCTCGGTCTACAATCACTGATAGTGGTGACACGTGGGTCCAACATATACTAACGGACCGCGGCTGATTTAAAGGCTACCACCTAGCAAGTGTGGTGTCTGGCGGTGGTACCACACTTGTGATATGTAAGAAGTTGCAAAAATCGTAAGGTAGACAACCTCCACCGAAATGAGGTATCCTATTCTGTGACCAGGTTTCTTTATCTGATTGACCCTACTCGATTTTTTCTTGTGGGATCGGATTGAAAGTCTTTTACACGGGACAGCTATTGAGACTGGAGAGGATATACCGATAAGAAGCAGGTCTGTCGAGAGTGTAAGGATGTCATACCCGCATAGAGACTCTAGGATATCGCTTTGAGCAACTGCTGTAAATGTTGCAAGTTTTGCGGATACATAAAGATATAGCCAAAAAGTGTGTACACACTAACTGTAAATCTGAAATTTTGACGTCTCCACTAAAGCTTTCGACTTAATCTTACTTGAAAAGTCGTTGTGTTCATAGGCGAATATTGCGTACTTTTTATTTGGAACTGCACTTTTCCAAAACTCTATTTACATACTCCCTGACATTTAAAAAGTAATGCTCTAGAACGCAGGTCTACAAAATAACAGCGATTTTAATTTTACCATCAACTGTTATTGTTCTCGACCTCATGTTCCTTTTTCCTGAGAAGGTAATATATTAAAATAACGGGGGATGCAAGTGGAGAAACAAGAGCGAAAGTGGAACTCAGGCCGGAGTGTGGAAACGGTCGCTCCGCGTCAACTACACACGTCCCTCAGGCTTTCTCATCACGTACAGGGCTCTCGACGGGAAGTGCGACAAATGAAATACGTTGTCGGAAGGAGGCAGTGAGACAAGGGCGCCGTGCTGGCGTCGGAGACCATTTGTAGCCCCAAACGTTCTCTCGAACGTGATCTCGCCTGTGTTCTGCTGAGCATTGGTGCCAAGTCAGCTACTGCTGTTCACGGATCGAACAAACATTTAGCTTTCTCTCCTTGCAAATACATGCATTTTTAGTGTTTATGAAATATGCAACGGTTGTGCATAGGTAGTCTGAAAATCGTAGTCGTTCAATGGTTATAGCTGTGCATGTTTCACTTTTTTTTTTTTTTTTTTTTTTTATTACAATCCGAACACAGCAACGTCACAAACATCCGAAGCTGGGCCCGAATTCGAGAAACCATTGCTGGCCTACTTTTGGTTCTTGGATCGTTAATTAATTAATTACTTAATTATTCTGATGGTCATAATTCTGACCTCTCGTCATGATACAGAACGTGTCAGTTTTACAATTATAGAACATCTTCTTAGAGGAAAATACGCCAAGTTGCTCACCATTCCAAGATTTCTCAATTTCTTCCTCTTCTTCCCATTATTATTAATGTTATATATCTTTCATGCATACAGTGATTTGTACTTAACTACACTCCTGGAAATGGAAAAAAGAACACATTGACACCGGTGTGTCAGACCCACCATACTTGCTCCGGACACTGCGAGAGGGATGTACAAGCAATGATCACACGCACGGCACAGCGGACACACCAGGAACCGCGGTGTTGGCCGTCGAATGGCGCTAGCTGCGCAGCATTTGTGCACCGCAGCCGTCAGTGTCAGCCAGTTTGCCGTGGCATACGGAGCTCCATCGCAGTCTTTAACACTGGTAGCATGCCGCGATAGCGTGGACGTGAACCGTATGTGCAGTTGACGGACTTTGAGCGAGGGCGTATAGTGGGCATGCGGGAGGCCGGGTGGACGTACCGCCGAATTGCTCAACACGTGGGGCGTGAGGTCTCCACAGTACATCGATGTTGTCGCCAGTGGTCGGCGGAAGGTGCACGTGCCCGTCGACCTGGGACCGGACCGCAGCGACGCACGGATGCACGCCAAGACCGTAGGATCCTACGCAGTGCCGTAGGGGACCGCACCGCCACTTCCCAGCAAATTAGGGACACTGTTGCTCCTGGGGTATCGGCGAGGACCATTCGCAACCGTCTCCATGAAGCTGGGCTACGGTCCCGCACACCGTTAGGCCGTCTTCCGCTCACGCCCCAACATCGTGCAGCCCGTCTCAAGTGGTGTCGCGACAGGCGTGAATGGAGGGACGAATGGAGACGTGTCGTCTTCAGCGATGAGAGTCGCTTCTGCCTTGGTGCCAATGATGGTCGTATGCGTGTTTGGCGCCGTGCAGGTGAGCGCCACAATCAGGACTGCATACGACCGAGGCACACAGGGCCAACACCCGGCATCATGGTGTGGGGAGCGATCTCCTACACTGGCCGTACACCACTGGTGATCGTCGAGGGGACACTGAATAGTGCACGGTACATCCAAACCGTCATCGAACCCATCGTTCTACCATTCCTAGACCGGCAAGGGAACTTGCTGTTCCAACAGGACAATGCACGTCCGCATGTATCCCGTGCCACCCAACGTGCTCTAGAAGGTGTAAGTCAACTACCCTGGCCAGCAAGATCTCCGGATCTGTCCCCCATTGAGCATGTTTGGGACTGGATGAAGCGTCGTCTCACACGGTCTGCACGTCCAGCACGAACGCTGGTCCAACTGAGGCGCCAGGTGGAAATGGCATGGCAAGCCGTTCCACAGGACTACATCCAGCATCTCTACGATCGTCTCCATGGGAGAATAGCAGCCTGCATTGCTGCGAAAGGTGGATATACACTGTACTAGTGCCGACATTGTGCATGCTCTGTTTCCTGTGACTATGTGCCTGTGGTTCTGTCAGTGTGATAATGTGATGTATCTGACCCCAGGAATGTGTCAATAAAGTTTCCCCTTCCTGGGACAATGAATTCATGGTGTTCTTATTTCAATTTCCAGGAGTGTATGTTCAGTGTCTATCTCGCTCCGAAATAAATAAACACACACCACAAAATCATACCACTACTACGTATTCAGATAGTCTTCTAGTAATTGATGGGTGTGTCAACCAGGTGTGATTTCAGTTTGTGTTTCGAATTAATGTTATTATTCATTAAATTCTTTATCTCACTGGGTAGGTGATCAAAAATTTTTATGCTTGAATATTTCACTCCTTTTTGTGCCACACTAAGGCTGTTATGAATGGTGTAAGTTATTTCTTCTTACAGTGTAAATTTTTGTGAATATTTCTGTTGGTTTCAAACTATGTTTAGCTAGTCATACTATATAAGAGAATAAGCGCTTTGTGATACTGTTGTCAGGATATCCAACTGTTTAAAGAGCTGTCTACAAGAGGTTGTACAGTGATCACCATACATTGTCCTATTACATGCTTCTGTGCAACTTTTTCCCCAGTGACAAGTTATATAAGATGCTATTACACATTAGTGAATGAAATGAGGAAAAGTAAATCAACTTACTTACATTTTCATCTCAAAAACTTGCTTTTTCATCTCAGATTCAAATCAGTAAGAAACACCTAAGAAATTCAGAATGAAATTTTCATACTGCAGCGGAGTGTGCGCTGATATGAAACTTCCTGGTAGATTAAAACTATCTGCCGGACCGAGAGTCGAACTCAGGACCTTTGCCTTTCGCGGGCAAGTGCTCTACCTCAGTTTTAATCTGCCAGTAAGTTTCATACCAGCGCACACTCCACTGTAGAGTGAAAATTTCATTCTGGAAACATCCCCCAGGGTGTGGCAAAGCCAGGCCTACGCAACATCCTTTCCTCCAGGAGTGGTAGTTGTGCATGTTTCGCAGGAGAGCTTCTATGAAGTTTGGAAGGTAGAAGACGAGGTACTGGCGGAAGTAAAGCTGTGAGGAGCGGGCCCGAGTCGTGCTTGGGTAGCTCAGTTGGTAGAGTACTTATCTTCAAAAAGCAGAGGTCCCGAGTTCGAGTCTCGGTCCGGGATACAGTTTTTATCTGCCAGGAATTTTCACCTAAAAATTGATTTATTCATTTACCCTCATCCATTACTTCTAATGATGCGGCCAGGTGTTGCGCAGTTCTGAATTGCATACATTGTGCTTTCCTTAAATCAGTGAGAGTCTATTTATATTTTCAAGTGTTGGAGTTACTCCATTAGATTTCGTTATAATACAGGGAGCTATTTACAATCTGTACAGAAACCAGATCGCAGTTATAATACTCGAGGGGCACGAAAGGGAAGAAGTGGTTGAGAAGGGAATGAGACAGTGTTATAGCCTGTCCCCATTGTTATTGATTCTGTATACTGAGCAAGCAGTAAGGGAAACAAAAGAAAAATTTAAAGTAGAAGAAATAAAAATTTTGACGTTTGACTTTTTAATTCTGTCAGAGACAGTAAAGGACCTGGAAGAGCAGTTGAACGGAATGAACAGTGTCTCGAAAAGAGGATATAAGATGGACATCAATAAAAGAAAAACGAGGACAATGGAACGTAGTCGAAATAAATCAGGTGATACCGAGGGAAGTGAACGCTTGAAGTTGTAGATGAATTTTGCTATCTGGGAAGCAAAATAATTGATGATGGTCTAAGTAGGGAGGATATAAAATCTAGACTGGCAATGCCAAGAAGGCGTTTCTGATGAAGAAAAATTTATTAACATGGACTGGGGGTTACGAACGAAAGAGGAAGTCGCCTGGTAGAATTATGAACACAGCGTAGTGTAATCATACTAACACTTGACGCTAGGACTGCCTTTCTGAAAGTATTTGCATGGAGTTTGGCCATGTATGGAAGTGAAACGTGGACGATAAAACGTTGAGACAATAAGAGAATAGACGCTTTTGAAATGTGATGCTACAGAAGAATGAAGATCAGACGGATAGATCACGTAACTAACGAGGAGGTACTGAATAGAACTGGGGAGAAGAGAAATTTGTGTTACAATCCGACGAGAAGAAGGGATCGGTTGGTAGAACACATTCTGAGGCATCCAATGATCAACGATTTAGTATTGGAGGGAAGTGGGAGGGAGGGAGGGGGGTAGTATCGTAGAGGAAGACCGAGAGATGAAAACAGTAAGCAGATTCACAAGGATGTAGGTTGCAATACTTACTCAGAGATGAAGAGGCTTGCACATGATAGAGTAGTATGGTTGTTGTTGTTGTGGTCTTCAGTCCTGAGACTGGTTTGATGCAGCTCTCCATGCTACTCTATTGTGTGCAGTAGTATGGTAGCTACATTAAACTAGTCTTTTGACTGTAGGCCACAACTACATAGTAGGTGTTGATATGCTTACACATTTAGCGTCTTTTTACGAGCAATGGGGAGCCACATCCTAAACACGAAAAACGCCTCCATACCGTAAAACGACCTTCTCCCTACTTCACTCTTGACACTACACATGATGACAGGCAGCGTTTTCCAGCCCTTCGCCAAATCCGAACCCTTCTTTCACATTTCCTCATGAGACAGCTTAATTAATCACTCTGTATCATTCGCTTATCACCATGAACAGTCCAACGGCATTGCTCTTTAAACCATCTCAAGTGTCACTTAGCAATGACTGCAGAAATGTTTGGCATATGTGAGCTGCTGGACCATTGTACCCCATTATCTTTAACTCACTACGCAGTGTCATTGTGCTGCTGGTAGTACTTTAAAACTCAAGAGTGATCGCTTTCGCTGATTTCATGCATTTTTTTGCAGCTACCCTCCAAGATATACGATTCTCTGGCGGCACATGAGGTCTTTTTGGTCTTGGTTTAGCTATGACTGTTTCTTTGCATCCGCACTTTACAGTCAAATCACCAACAGTCCTCTTGAGCAGTCTTAGAAGTGTTGAAATATGCTGATGGATTTGTTGCTCAGGTGACATCACATAGCAAGTCCACATTCGAAGTTACTGAGCTCTCATAACTGACAAAGTCTGCTTTTACTACTTCTCTACTGACGACACATTGCCGCTGCCTCCTTTTATAATAGCAAGTCCACCTCTTGTGACATGTAGTCGACAGACATTCTGCATTACATAGGGGGTTCCAGATACTTTTGATTAGACAGTGTGCAATGTCGCTGGCTGAAGTACAGGCAATATAGGAGGAAAGGGAGAAGATGCTGAACCTTCAGAGAGTCCTTGGTTCTCCACTGTGGTCCTTACGAAGAAGTAGGATGGCACATGATGTTTCTTTCTCAACTACCAATAACTAAACAAGAAATATGCCACTGTAGATTGGATGAAAGAAGCAAAGTATTTCTCGTCTATGGACATGCAGCCAGGTTATAGGAAAATCGATGTTGTCAAGGCTGATCGCGAAAAAACTGCATTCGTAATTTCTGGTGAGCCCTGCGAGTAAAAATTACGCCGTTTGTTCTGTGTAACGCTCCAGCCACGCCAGAACATATGATGGAGAACCTGCTTCGACCCATTCAATGGACAACGTGTCTTGCTACTTGGTTGACATTGTCATTTTACGACGATAATGCCGAGACAGAGCTTCACACTAACAATAGCGATTACTGGATGGGTGCAGTTCCAGTGCAAAGTAGAGAAGATGCTGAAAAGTCTCTGTTTTGCTAAATAACATATAACGTCTTATCAATGGAATGAAATGGGCCAAACTTACTCTCTCAAAGGGTGCAGAAGAGGGGAAACCGAACAGGTAAGAAAGAACTGCAAACACAAGCAGCTACATGATAAGCTGTCACTTTCCTTGTAACTGGCACAAATGCAATGGCAGCGAGTTAATGAAATTTCCCAGTTGTGGTTGGTCGTAGGTGATCTGTTACCAGTGTTCAGTATTCATTTACAATAAAGTCACCGTTCATCATGTATGCTGATTTACACCACACTAAGCTAATCTGCTCTAGAACAGAGAAGCACACTGCTAAAGCTTTAGTTTCCCCAAATAATATATTGGCTAACCTATTCTTCCACTGATCTGCAACATGATGTCGCTATTAACATATCAATTGGGAGACTTCAGTGTTCACTATTACAGTTTTATGAAAAACTTCTACTTTCAATATTTACATCAGTCTTTATTGGCCAAATTTTGTCCGGGTGTACAGTGACGTCTCTCGATATAAGAGACTTCAGCAGCAAGATGTGCTTCTCTTTTCACTAAAAAAAAAAATATTCCAAGCGATTTCGTTTGCCGCCATATTGTTCCTGAAGTGGGACAATAAAATCAATATCTAATTACTGGTTACTATATGAGAATCGTTGGAATACAAACGAAGGGTTATGAGAATCTCATTTATAAGAGTCCCGGATCAAGCAGAATTGTCGACTAGCTGGCGAAGGAGTCCACCATTTCTGGTCCCGTAATAAATGCCAGTCTTCCATCGTCCGAGTCTTCCGTCGTCCGATATTAAGTTATGGATACGGAAACTGGCAGACGAAACAAGCGGCTTACAATCTACGGCTTATGATCTACCATAAAGGTCAATTCTACGCTGCGGTACAGCCAATAATAGGAAGCTGATAACTGCCGTGACACGAATGTGTATAAATCATGGTTCAACTACCTTACACTTACGTCGAAGATGCATCAGGGATAATCCCTTCCACGACTTCAGAAAAAAGGAGGAGGAAGTGTAAACAAACCACTTGCTGATTCCGTGCAGTTTCTTGGAAGTGAGTGCTCCTGTTTTATTGTATCGTGAAGATTCACAAATATGCAAAGGTATTCTTGATTTCATACTAGCTAGTAACACAAGTTTGTGAGATATAATCTCTTTACGTATGCTCTCCATTCTCTGTTCAATTCTTTTATATTTTATTTTCTCTGTAGTTGATATCACCTCAAGATTCTTTACCTGTATGAACTGCGCCTAGCTAGACATTGTAGTGTAATTTTAAGTCAGTACGAAGATTATGATGCACAAATTGTCTAAATCTAACACGACATTTTTCGGGAAAATATGTTTTCATTGTCAAGTTCTTAAAAGTATTATGTCACTGGGAACAGTAAATAATAAGCAAGCAGCTTTTTGTTTTTCAAGTTTTTGACGGTCCGATCGGTCATGGAATACAAACCACAGTGAAAATAAAAAAATTCTTATTTGCAACATTTAGCTGAACCTTCCATCTACTTCTCTACATTATCACCGCTCCGACTGAGGCATTTGTCAAAACGTCGTACCAACTTTACAGTATTCTCATGATAGAGGGCCGCCACAATTGCTTTCTGCCAATTCTCTAAGCTGCCCTGCAGCTCGTTGTCTGTCAAAATGCTGTCTTCATAGCCAGCGGTTCACGTTAGCAAAGAGATGAAAATGAGAGGGAGCCAACTCTGGGCTGCGTGATAGGTGATCAAACACTTCCCACCGAAAACGCTACAGTAGGGTCTTTAATCCAGCTGCAATGCGCGACAGAGAACGGTCATGAAGGAAAATACCTGATAAGAACATTCCTCTTCCCTTGTTCTGGACTGCCCTTTTCGAATCACCTGATCGACTCGCTGACTAGATCCCGGTTGACACTCGCTTCTGCCCCTGACCGCCCGTACCATGAGCGTCTGTACCACCAGCATCATCATCATCATCATTATTATCATCATCATCATCTTTCGCATGTCACATACATGCAATACAGTGATAATATGTAATGAATGTCACTGAATAAAACAAAAATAAAATTACTAAATTCTAATATCTATGCTATGATCTAATATCTAGGTTTCTAATCCATTCCATTGCTGTGATATCAGCATTCGCAAAACCATTTCATGTGCCCCTCGTAGCATCGTAAGACGCACTTCTCTATTATTTGTCTGATAGATTGTTTCAGTACAGCACAGTCACAAGTCGGAGACTCCACAATACACCATTTACAGAGCGAGTGAGAACACTGACTACGTCGAGTGAGGATTCTATTTAATTTAACCCGTTCGAAACCAATAGTGTCACAGCTATATTTCTCGAACCATTTCCGTTCTTGGTGATTTCGGATGTGTTGATGGTTCTCGTTCCATAGATCTCTTACTTTGGCGTTACTTGTAGTTAACTGTTCAGCGTACAGTAGTTGCGGGCGTCTGAACGAAGCCTGTTTCTTCGTAAGACAGATATGTCGTGATGAATGGGTAGTTTCTTATTCTCTTGTAAATAATGTGATAATCTCTAAGCAGGATCTCATTTCTTCTTATCTGTGGGAGGGGGGTAGATAGTGCTTAGCAAAGAGAAAATACACAGACATATTGTGACACGTTATTTAGCGCCCCTGCGGTGCGACCCTGTGTTATTGGCCGCCACACTTTCGGAAGTCAATATTTGGTTGGTCTGAAGGAGAGACTGTGAGTGTGCGACTTGTAAGACTGTAAGCGCCAAATTTATTTTCGAAATCATGTCTAACGTTTGTACAACGTGTAACTGCACTCACACAGTCAATGGAACTACAAGTATTTCTTATTTGAGGTGAGTACTGTTTTGCGACCCTCTGCGGTTACAATAGTTATATGAAAGCTGCTGACACTATCGACAGACGACACATACTGTATAAATGGTTAGTGTGGCATACTCAGAAATGATATTGGTTTCGGCTACGACTGCTGAGTGCTGACAGTCGGAATTTCGTAATTTCCTCATGGACTATTATGTGCAACGCTTCATTCTTGACTTCAGGAAACATGGCTGGGGGTTGTTCGATTTACTTCATTCTGGTCGCCGTGTTGCCTATTTATGGTATTCTAATCCTTTCGTCCGAACATCTTGCTTCAAAGTTCCTGCACCAATGCTGCACTTAGCACTGCATGAAGTCAAGCAGAACCCGTCTGCCCTGTGCACGAAGAAATCGAGGTACAGCGAGCCCTTCACACGTGCTCACCCTGCGCTCAGAACAGAAAAGTGTGACGTGAAGCGATCGATGGCAGACTAGAGACACTGCACAAACGTCTGCAAGAGACCTCATTGGATTTTCAATGTGGTTTTAATTTCACGACCGATCGGACCTAGAAAAAATAATGACCCTCGTATGTTGGACAATGCATTTTTTTCGTTTGCTTATTTTTTGCTATACCTAACGGTTTATTTTTTTCATGAAATTTATAATGGGATCATGCTTTCCGAGCCGGCCGAAGTGGCCGTGCGGTTAAAGGCGCTGCAGTCTGGAACCGCAAGACCGCTACGGTCGCAGGTTCGAATCCTGCCTCGGGCATGGATGTTTGTGATGTCCTTAGGTTAGTTAGGTTTAACTAGTTCTAAGTTCTAGGGGACTAATGACCTCAGCAGTTAAGTCCCATAGTGCTCAGAGCCATTTGAACCATTTTGTGCTTTCCGACAATATGTTGTGTTTTGAAATTAAATAAATCACACATTTGGTCAACAGTTGTATCGACAAAATCTCTGTACCGATATTGTGATACAGCTGTATTATGACTTCACAACATATAATCTTAAATCGTCTTTCAAACTACTTACTTCGCGTTTTTAACAATGTCTGAAGAAACAGACATTGGCGAAAAACTCGCAGTTGTACTAAATTCATGAAATTTATTCACATCTGCGTAATATTTCTGACATTAGCGGCATTAGATATGAACATCTGTTTCAAATTTCGAAGGTGGCAGGGGTCAAATACAGGGAGCGAAAGACTATTTACAATTTCTACGAAAACCAGATGGCAGTTACAAGAGCCAAGGGGCATGAAAGGGAAGCAGTGGTTGGGAAGGGAGTGAGACAGGGTTGTTTTCTATCCCCGATGTTATTCAATCTGTATAGTGAGCAATCAGTAAAGGAAACAAAAGAAAAATTCGGAGTAGGAATTAAAATCCATGGAGAAGAAATAAAAAATTTGAGATTCGCTGATGATATTGTAATTCTGTCAGAGACAGCAAAGGACCTGGAAGAACAGTTAAACGGAATGGACAGTGTCTTGGAAGGAGGATATAAGATGAACATCAACAAAAGCAAAACGAGAATAATGGAATGTAGTCGAATTAAACCGGGTGATGCTGAGGGAATTAGATCAGGAAATGAGACACTTAAAGTAGTGAATGAGTTTTGCTATTTTGGGAGCAAAATAACTGATGATGGTCGGAGTAGAGAGGATATAAAATGTAGACTGGCAATGGCAAGGAAAGCGTTTCTGAGTAAGAGAAATTTGTTAATGTGTATAGATTTAAATGTCAGGAAGTAGTTTCTGAAAGTATTTGTGTGGAGTGTAGCCATGTATGGAAGTGAAACGTGGACGATACATAGTTTAGAAAAGAAGAGAATAGAAGTTTTCGAAATGCGGTGCTGCAGAAGAATGCTGAAGATTAGATGGGTAGACCACATAACTGATGAGGAGGTATTGAATAGAATTGGGAGAGAAATTTGTGGCACAACTTGATTAGAAGAAGGCGTCGGTTGATAGGACATGTTCTGAGGCATCAAGGGATCACCGGTTTAGTATTGGAGGACAGCGTGGTGGGTAAAAATCGTAGAGGCAGACCAAGAGATACAGTTAAGTCCCATAAGATTTCACACACATTTGAACATTTTTTTGTAAATGATGGCGTCTTAGGCAGTGTGAGGTGTGAAAGTCTGGGTCGGACCCGGAAGCGTCCTCTGATAGCCGAAGTGGTTCAGGCGAGAAATCGTGAAGAGTGGGATATTCGGGTTTTAGTCCTGGTCTGGCACAAATTTTCGAGTCTTACCAATAGATAATTTCTTCATACTTTAAGCAGCTAAAGTCAGAAAGATTCAAAGATTGCCAATCAGTTTAATAAATTTGCTACGTCTGCAAGATCGTCACCAATTTTGTTTCTTCAAACATTGTTAAAAGTAAGTATTACATGCCTCGACGGTAAAATGAATATTCTAATACTAACGTTGAATACGTTTGTCTCCTTGAAACCCTGTGGTGAGATTATGAGTAAAATTGTAAGCTATGGGGTCGTAGACAGTACGACATTTGGTAGTTTGGGTCAGTCCTGGAAACGTGCTCAGATTGACGAAGTGCTAAGGCGACAGCTTTTAAGAAGTGGGAAAACTGGGTTCGAGTCCTCGTCCGGCAGAATTTTTTATGTGTCATCAACATATAATATCTTCGTATTTATTGCAGCTAATGTCACAAAGATTCCACAACCGATAATAAGTTTCTAAACAAATTCTTGTATCGTGATATCTCTGTACACAAGATTTCACACTTGTACCAAGCTATTGGCAGTAGGGTTCAATAAGCGAAAGCCAAATAAAATGTAAACTTGATGTTGGAACCAGAATGAGATTTTCACTCTGCAGCGGAGTGTGCGCTGATATGAAACTTCCTGGCAGATTAAAACTGTGTGCCGGACCAAGACTCGAACTCGGGAACTTTGCCTTTCGCGGGCTCTAGCACTTGCCCGCGAAAGCCAAAGGTCCAGAATTCGAGTCTCGGTCCGGCACACAGTTTTAATCTGCCAGGAAGTTTGATGTTGGAACAGTGTTTTTCTAAAGCTAGATCTCGATTTAAGGAAATTTTCTATTAAGTGGGATGGGCATCGTTCTACAGCACCGTACCTCGTCATGGCATTCTGTTTCCTTCAGCCGTGTCAGTTGCGAAGATGAAAAGTACTTCTCTTCAAATTAGTTGGATTTGGTTTGCGCTTTTCTGCATATTACTGTTTCAGGATTTCAAGTGCTTCTACAAGAGTTTGTTCTACCTCCTCACATGACCGTGGCATCCGATTAGTTTCACTGACTGAACGCTACAACCGGCGCAGTAGCCTCTGTCAACCGGAAACCATATCACACCCCACGGAGAACAGATCCCCGAGCAATACGTCCGCTTGCCATCTCTCTGCCGTATGTTATGAACATGTCATTCGAGGCGGACGCGTAGCGATGAGAGGACGGGGCTGTTGTCTGCGAAGCGCCCTTGTGTTGCACGGTGCGACAAGAGGTGGCTACGGGCGGCAGCCGCTTGTCACAAGAGCGGTCCTCGTTTGTGAGCCGGTGGGTCGGCTTACCGCGTCGTCAGCGCCCTTTGTGAGACCTGACTCTGCACTACCTGCAACCAGGGGAACAGACACCCGGATCGCAAGATAGCATTCCGAGAAAAGCCTGTCAGCAGAACGAGATCAAGAGCTGCGGGGCGCGTGCTGTGGAGGAAAAGCGAGGCAGCTGCAGGTGCCGTCACGTACCACAAGCCGAGGACGTAAAATCAGAGACAAAAGATCTCTCATGAACATTATCTGGAGCCTTTCTTTGGTGGTCGATGGTGCAGTATGCACAAGGAAGTGGAGTATGTTTCACATGCGCCGTCATTGTTTCGATGCTTCCTGAAGTACAAAGTTGCACAGTTGCATTGGGAAACGGCACATTAATTGGGCGGTATGTGACCGAACTACTGGTGTGTTGTGTGTGACGAACTAAAGAAGAGTATTTGGTCGTATGTCATTCCATACGGGTTACTCGGATTGCGTAATTACAATGAAGCGACAAAGAAACTGGTTTAGGTATGTCTATTGAAATACAGAGATATCTCAAAAATGGCTCTGAACACTATGGGATTTAACATCTGTGGTCACCAGTCCCCTAGAACTTAGAACTACTTAAACCTAACTAACCTAAGGACATCACACACAGCCATGCCCGAGGCGGGATTCGAACCTGCGACCGTAGCGTCACGCGGTTCCAGACTGAAGCTTCTAGGACCGCACGGCCACACCGGCCGGCTCAGAGATATCTAAAATCAGGCAGAATACGGCGCTGTGATCGGCAACACCTATATAAGACAAGTGTCTGGCGCCGTTGTTTGATCGGTTACTGCTGCTGCAATGACAGCTTATCGAGATTTAAGTGAGTTTGGTGTTACATTCGGCGCACGAGCGATGGGAGGTAGCATCTCCGAGTTAGCGATGAAGTGGGGATTTTCCCGTACGATCATTCCACGAGTATACCGTGAATATCAGGAATGCGGTAAAACATCAAATCTCCGACATCGCTGCAGCCGGAAAAAGATTCTGGAAGAATGGGACAAATGACGACTGAAGAGAATCGTTCAACGTGACAGAAGTGCAACTCTTCGGAAAATTGCTGCGTATTTCAATGCTGGGCCATCAACAAGTATCAGCGTGCGAACCATTCAGCGAAACATCATCGATATGGGCTTACGTAGCCGAAGGCCCACTCGTGTACTCTTGATGAATGCACGACACAAAGCTTTGCTCCTCGCCTGGGCCCGTCAACACAGACATTGGACTGTTGATGTCTGGAAATATGTTGCCTGATCGGAAAAGTTTCGTTTCAGATTTTATCGTGCGGATGGACGTATACGGGTATGGACACAACAACATGAATCTACGGACCCTGCATGTCAGCAGGGGAATGTTCAAGCTGATGGAGGCTCTGTAATGGTGTGGGGCATGTGCAGTTGGAGTAATATGGGGCCCCTGATACGTCTAGATACGACTCTCACAGGTGCCACGTGCGTGAGCATTATATCTGATCGCCTGCATCCATACATCTCCACTGTCCGTTCCGATGGACTTGGGCAACTCAAGCAGGACAATGCGACACCCCGCACATACATAATTGCTACAGAGTGGCTCTTTTTTGAGTTTAAACACTTCCGCTGGCCACCAAACTCTCCAGACATGAACATTATTGCAACGTGCTGTTCAGAAGAGATCTCCACACCCTCGTACTCTTGCGGATTTATGAACAGCCCTGCAGGATTCATGGTGTCAGTTCCCTCCAGCATTACTTCAGATATTAGTCGAGTCCATGCCACGCCGTGTTGCGGCACTTCTGCGTGCTAGTGGGGGCCCTACACGATATTAGGCGGGTGTACCAACTTCTTTGGCTCTTCGGTGTAGTTGCTCCTAAAAAGCAGAGAAACGGGTTCAAGTATTGGCAAATAAAATCCCATGAACGGGAAAAGAACTCTTGTTGATATTTACTGCAAACTTGATTGCAGTTCATACTACATGCTACACAAATCGCGCTTAATTTAAATAAATATGTTTTCTTATCTCTCCTTACTTTATCTTCTCTGCCTACTTCGTAGACCCAACGTACTTGACTTGACAACCAGTTTACATAGTCTGATCTTTGCTGTCAACACAGTTTTCTTCACCTATGTGAAGGCCGTTGCATACTATTTTGTGAAGATTTAATTCTCAGAACAGACACGATTTCGTACACGTGCACCTATGAATCATCAAAGCTATCAATCTCTCTTACAAGCTGGGTGAATTTACACCATATAACTTTTTTTTAAATAAACTTTGTTAGGTGAAATTCTTATTACAATGTGTTTCTTACACGATAATTTGAATTTACAGTTAAGGAAATATCTCTTCAAATGGTGTCGCTCTTTCAGATGTAAATGAAACTCACCAAGCCAATTTCGTCACTCTATTCTGTCATTGCACGTATCTGTAGCTCCGCGTTAAAACGGTTTGTGTGCTATATTTCTTAAGCAAAGATGGGAAAGCATCTCAACGCACGTGTCGACTGGTAAAAGAAACCATGTAAAAACAACCAGTGTGATAAATGTTTCAGAATAACGGCCGTTAATGTAGAACGCAGTCCGCCGATTTTGGTCTCGCGGTAGCGTTCTCCCTTCCCGAGCACGGTGCTCCGCGTTCGATCACCGGCGTGATCAGGGTGTTTCACCTGCCCCGAGATGACTGGGTGTTGTATCGTCTTCATCATCATTAATCCCCATTACGGTCGGAGGAAGGCAACGGCAAACCATCTCCAATTATGACCTTGCCTAGTACGGTGGTACGGGTCTCCCGCATCGTTACCTACTCTCTGTCAAGAAGCATGGGACTTCATTTCAATTTCCAAAGTAGAACGCTGAATTGATACGTTTGATATTCGTGTTTCTAAAGAAAGAATTTTGCGGATGACTTTTGACGAAAAGAACTAGCCCAGTTTGTCATCATCTTAAGTACATGCAGGAAGTGAATAACGAAAATTAGTACACGCATAAATAAGATTTTGAAATTTACTTTGTACATTGTCTCTGTCTATAGCTTCTTTAGTGCGCAAAAGAGGTGACAAAACAGTATTATTAATTTGTTTCGCTGTTATATGATATGTTCCGAATATTCGACTTCATTTTCGTGTCACACAATGGAACTCCACGAATATATTATCGCTTTGTACAGTGTTTGAGCATTCTAGTTCTCACGTGTACTGATGTGCTGCTTGCACGATAACTAAGATATACTGTTAACACGTTCATAATGTTACAAATTTTCGCACGAAGAAACATTTCCAAGATTTTTCGGTCGTACCTCTAAAATTTTCTGCTTCGTTTTCTACATCTATATCTCTGTTGTACCCGAACAGGAGAAGAATCGATTGTAGGTTTATACTATGCCAGAAAATAATCAGTAGTCCCTGTAGGACTTACTTAGCGACTTAATGAGAACGACATTTCATTCATTGTTCTTTTTTGTTGTTGTCTGTCTTTCAGCTGCGTTTTGGCCGTCCTCTATTTCTCTCAACCCGGTAATAACCGTTTCATCTATACGAACTCACAGTAGCACTTACATCATGTGATCGAAAGTATCCGGACATCTGGCTGAAAATGACTTACAAGTTCGTGGTACCCTCCATCAATAATGATGGAATTCAGTAAGGTGTTGGCCCATCCTTAGCCTTGATGACAGCTTCCACTCTCGTAGGCATACGTTCAATTTGGTACTGGAAGGTTTCTTGGGGAATGGCAGCCCCTTCTTCAAAATGGTTCAAATGGCTCCAAGCACTATGGGATTTAACATATGAGGTCATCAGTGCCCTAGAACTTAGAACTACTTAAACCTAACTAACCTAAGGACATCACACACGTCCATGCCCGAGGCAGGATTCGAACCTGCGACCGTAGCAGTCGCGCGGTCCAGGACTAAGCGCCTAGAACCACTCGGCCACCGCGGCCGGCGCCCCTTCTTCACGGAGCGCTGCGCTAGAAGAGGTGAAGCCTTGCACGAAGTCGGCGTTCCAAAACATCCCAAACGTGTTCTATAGGAATTGGGGGAGGACTCAGTGCAGGCGAGGGATGTTATTGTCGTGTAACCACTCCGCCACAGGCCGTGCTTTATGAACAGGTGCTAGATCATGTTGAAAGATACAATCGCCATCCCCGAATTGCTCTTCAGTAGTGGGAAGAAAGAAGGTGCTTAAAACATCAGTGTTGGCCTGTTCTGTCACAGTGCCACGCAAAACAACAAGCGGTACAAAGCCCCTCCGTGCAAAACACGACCTCACCAAATGACGTTCACCGGGCATTCGCTATACCCACACCCTGCCATCGGATCGCCGCATTGTGTACGGTGATTTGTCACTCCAAACAACGTTTTTCCACTATTCAGTCACCCAATGTTAACGCCTCTTACACCAACCGAGGCGTAGTTTGGCATTTACCGGCGTGATGTGTGGCTTATGAGCAGCCGCTCGACCATGAAATCCGTTTTCTTAATTCCCGCCTAACTGTCATGGTACTTGCAGTGGATCCTGATGCACTTTGGAATTCCTTCGTGATGGTCTGGATAGATGTCTGCCTATTACACATTACGACCCTCTTCAACGGTCGGAGGTCTCTGTCAGTCAAAAGACGAGGTCGTCCTGTACGCTTTTGTGCTGTACGTGTCCCTTCACGTTGCCACTTGTATCACTTCGGAAACAGTGGATCTAGGGATGTTTAGGAGTGTGGAAATCTCGCATACAGACGTATGACACATGTGACACCCAGTCACCTGACCACGTTCGAAGTCTGTGAGTTTCGCGGATCGCCCCATTCTGCTCTCTCACGAAGTCTAATGACTACTGAGGCCGCTGATATAGAGTACCTGGCAGTAGGTGGCAGGGCAACGCACCTAATATGAAAAACGTATGTTTTTTGGATCGTCCGGATACTTTTTATCACATAGTGTATGTAAGTGATGTAACAATAAAACTGCTTTTTCCATTGCTGAGTTTATTTCTGAACATATTAGAACACGTTCCAATACCTGTTTGTTCTTTTTCCTACTAGTTTACAAAAAATAACTCTGGGCACTATGGGACTTAACTGCAGTGGTCATCAGTCCCGTAGAACTTAGAACTACTTAAACCTAACTAACCTAAGGACATCACACACATCCATGCCCGAGGCAGGAATCGAACCTGCGACCGTAGCGGTCGCGAGGTTTCAGACTGTAGCGCCTAGAACAGCTCGTCCACCCCGGCCGGCACTAGTTTACACAGTTCATAGTTTACTCCCACATTATATTCTGTTTCAGATATAAATATTCAAATATTTATTCGGTTCCATGTTAGTAGTTTACATCAGAATAGCTCTACCACCTCTGATCTACTTTTTGGGCTTCGTTACTTTGGCTTGCCGCCTATATTAGAAAAGACATCCTCTTTTCTATTAATGTCTTGCCGCTTTTCATGCTCAGGAAGTTTGGATTCTGCTTTTTATTGTTCACTTTCACTTTTTTCTTCACTCTGTTTACTAGCAAAATGACGACATGCTGCATTGAGTACATATTAAAATTCTTCTAAATTTTGTTGCAAACGAGCACAACGACCGAATCATAATTTTGTTAAATCGCTTATCAGTGCAGACCTGACGTGCTGAGGGAAGAGAGTTAGCTACACACAAAAATAAATTAAAAAATAAAAAATTCATCAGTACGAACATTAACATTTATGCTAATATATGTGAACGTAATTCTCGTTCGTTCAGAAATTTTCTTTATCCTTCTTTGACTGTTTCATGAAGCCTTTATAGAGCACATTACAGGTAGTGACATTGAAAACAATCGACGTAACTTATAACTCAAATTGTGTAAAGTGAGAAGTAGAACTAATAGCAATAAAAAGCTTTGCATCAGAATGAAGGGAAATCGTATAATACACGCATCAAAAAATCTTTTGCATCACCTCGGTTCCGAGAGTTCCGGAACCTGTACAGAAAATTGGAATAGAGATCAACATAAAAATCATATCCGCCCTTTTTATTGCTCATGAAAACCACACATTCCATGTTGTACCACCATACAGCGAGACCTTCAGAGGTGGTGGTCCAGATTTGGTATATTGGTATATCTAATTGGTATATTGCTATATCTAATAACCAGTAGCACGTCCTCTAGTCGAGCGATGTCGTTATCCTGAAGGACGTAATTCACAAGATGTACACGATGAGGGCGCGAATTGTCGTCCATGAAGACGAATGCCTCGCCATTATGCTGCCGATATGGTTGCGGTGTCGTTCGGAGGATGGCATTCACGTATCGTACAGCCGGTACGGCGCCTTCCATGGCCACCAGCGGCGTACGTCAGCCCGACATAATGCCACCCCAAACAGCAAGGAACTTCCTCGTTGCTGCATTCGCTGGTCACTGGGTCTAAGGCGTTAAGCTTGGCCGAGTTGCTTCCAACCACGTCTCCGACGATTGTCTAGTTGAAGGCATATGCGACACTCATCAAAGAAGAGAACGTGATACCAATCCTGATCTGTCCTTTCGGCATGTTGTTGGGTCCATCTGTACGGCGCTGCACGGTGTCGTGTTTGCAAAGATGGACCTCGCCATGGACGGCGGGAGCGAAGTTGCGCATCATGCTGTCTATTGCGCACGGTCTGAGTCGTAACACGACGTCCTGTGGCTGCACGAGAAGCATTATTCAACACGGTGGCGTTGCTGTCAGGGTTCCTCCGAGCCATAATCGGTAGGTAGCGGTCATCCACTACAGTAGTAGCCCTTGGGCGGCCTGAGCGAGGCATGTCATCGATAGTTACTGTCTCTCTGTATCTCCTCCATGTCCGAACAAATTTACTTTGATTCATTCCGAGACGCCTGGACACTTCCCTTGTTCAGAGCCCTTCCTGGCAATAAGTAACAATGTGGCCGCTATGGAACCGCGGTATTGACCGTTTAGGCATGGATGAACTACGGTAAACACGAACCGTGGACCTCCTTCCTGGTGGAAAGAGTGGAACTGATGGGCTGTAGGACCCCCTCCGTGTAATAGGCGCTGCTCATGCATGGTTGTTGACATCTTTGGGCGGGTTTAGTGACATCTCTGAACAGTCAAAGGGACTGTGTCTGTGATACAATATCCACAGTCAACGTCTATCTTCAGGAGTTCTAAGAACTGGGGTGATGCAAAACTTTTTTTGATGTGTGTATTTTTAGAAATCTTCGTTCTGAGGACTGTCGAAAAGCTCTGAAGAGTGTGATATTGCAAACCAAGGTGAACACCATCCTTGGTTTGTGGAGTCACGGTTGCCTCTTAACATGAAGAAATACTTTTAATTTACCGCATCAGTAGCTGTATTTCTCGGGAGCCAAATTATAGACTCTGTTCTAGGAGTGAGCTTTTGAGGATTGAAGTTGTGGAAGACACCGTCGAAAAAGTGATAGAACTAATCTATCTATGGCTGAAGATTAGGACTGAAGCAAATGAGAGAACAGAATCACATTTCACATCTGTGTATGACATTTTTCAACTATATATAGCCGGCCGGTGTGGCCGTGCGGTTAAAGGCGCTTCAGTCTGGAACCGCGTGACCGCTACGGCCGCGGGTTCGAGTCCTGCCTCGGGCATGGATGTGTGTGATGTCCTTAGGTTTAATTAGTTCTAAGTTCTAGGCGACTGATGACCTCAGAAGTTAAGTCACATAGTGCTCAGAGCCAACTATATATATTTCTATGTTCCCTGGCTTGCTTCCTTGACTAACAGTAAGAGTAAGTGTACGGATAATATAGCCGATGGGCTGAAGAGGCAGTAATTCTTATTCGAGATTCAAAGGAGAAGGAGAGAGAAAAACAGTAGGAGGAGACAAAGAATGGAATGTTGTAAAGTCATTATGTAGATATTGAATATAACAGTTACGTAGAAATGTATAGGGCAGCACATGATATGACAAGATGGAGATCGGCCTCAGAGAAAAGTTTCTTATACAGCAGCGTGAATCTGCTTCAGATGTAGTCTGTGCTTCCGTCATTTTATTTAATTTTGCTTACTATAGATCAGATTTATTACACTTCTTCTATTAAATTCCTGATTGTTTAGTGTTTAGCAAGTAACAATTTTCTGTTGTACTGTACGTTACCACAACTTTTTTAAATTCTTAATGTGAATTCCGTATAAATGCCTCTTCCATTTGGTGTATCTATTTTTCTTACAGATTATTGTCATAGTGTAGAAGAAGTACGAGTCCGAATCTCATTACAGCTAAGAATTTCCCTTTCGCATCTAACAACACAAACAGTGAAGAAGACCTAACGTTACACATCTTTGACGATTTAATAGATTGCAGTAGAACTATTACGAGGGAAAGTAAATTTGTTTGTGAAGCTACGGGGCCACAGGGCCGATGGCACACCACGGCAGGTCCAGCTTATCAGCTGGTACCGGCCAACCAGGTACAAAGATAAGCAGCAGAAATGGGGAATATCCCAGGAAGTGGAGCTTGACAGTCGTCTCTCGATTAGCAGAATGCGTAATGCACTAGCAGTGACAGTCTTTGAGACAATCAGATAGATGGCTAAGTTATAGCTCTTAGAAATTCTGATATAAGTCACAGTCAAATATTAAAGCAAATCTGAATGTATTTCCGACATCAGAGAGAAAGGGGCCCATTCAATGACACAGCAATATTTTCAATATGTGTAAAACTACAGACGTTAATATTTTACAATGACTAAGCATTCGCGCAATTTACGTTTGAATTAACAACTTTGAAATGCTTCATGCAGTTTCAACAAACTACATCTCAGACGATGCCGTAGCACTATAGCAATCATTTTTGAAAGCTGCGTATCTGTTTCTATTTTATTTCTTGATTTATTACGTTTTTTATATCTTTTCATTGTGCAAATTTCTGACAGAACTTCATATTCTCCACAATAAGACAGTAAATGAATACAGCATAAATACGTCATATCTTGTCATGCTGTGTATTTATTTAATGAATATGTTACTATTTCTACCAGATATTTAACTATTGATTATAACTGCTAATAAAAAAAAACATGGTAATTTATGAAGTGGTCAATCGCTCGTGTTAGCTGTCACCACTTTCGAAGACAGGGTCAAAAAACGCTTGTATCAAGGAGACTTAAATAACTATTTAAGCAATATTTAACGAAAATTAGTTGTCGTTTAACGTGGGTTCATTGGCCCAAGAATGCTGGATTATTTATTTATGAAAAAAAACATTTACTTATATTTACTATCAAAGGTCTGAGTGTGACCGAATGCTTATAATCTTTCTTTATCGAAATATTGTTGTAATATTTTAGTTTAGTATTGGTAACGGTCGAGTCAGATCATGCCTGTAAAACATTAGAACGGTGTATTTTTGGTGGGGATGGCCTTCAGTGAATGGGAAAGCAAGCAATGGCAGAACACCACTGGAGTCAAGTAGAGACAAACACTTATCCAGTGGTGCAATCAAGAGAGCAGCTGAGGGCGCTTTTCATTTAGCTCTTGAAGAAACCACTTTATTTCGATTTCTTGGTATCGTGTGGTTTCTGATCGTGTAGGTGAAAGATGCTTGGCAGTAAACGGTTGCTACAACACTCTTACTCTGTCTGATTGCATCATAGAATTGAGACTAGACAGAGCATAACTTTCTACTCGTTATCTTACATGTATTAATTTGTAAATCTTCATGTCATTCTCTGAACTATTTTGAGTTGGTGAATATTACACGTACTGTGATCACGAAATGGACTTAGTTGCCGCACATCTTGGATAACTATTTAGCTTGGGTATTCTGCTACCATACTCGTAACACTTTTTATGCAACGTTACTGCATTTGATAAGATTAGTTTCTGACTGTATTATACTCCGTTATCGGATGACCACTTTCCGTTTGTTTCATCTTTACTTTCTTGAATAAACATTATTCAGCGTCGTCTGTAACAAGAACAGACATTACAATAGAACACTTTTTGTTAAATCATTCATTTACATTTTACGCTACTGGCCATTAAAATTACTACACCAAGAAGAAATGCAGATGATAAACGGGTATTCATTGGACAAATATATTATACTAGAACGGACCTGTGATTACATTTTCACGCAATTTGGGTGCATAGATCCTGAGAAATCAGTACCCAGAACAACCACCTCTGGCGGTAATAACGGCCTTGATACGCCTGGGCATTGAGTCAAACAGAGCTTGGATGGCATGTACAGGTACAGCTGCCCATGCAGCTTCAACACGATACCACAGTTCATCAAGAGTAGTGACTGGCGTATTGTGACGATCCAGTTGCTCGGCCACCATTGACCAGACGTTTTCAATTGGTGAGAGATCTGAAGAATGTGCTGGCCAGTATCCAGAAAGGCCCATACAGGACCTGCAACCTGCAACATGCGGTTGTGCATTATCCTGCTGAAATGTAGGGTTTCGCTGGGATCTAATGAAGGGTCGTAACAAATCTGAAATGTAACGTCCACTGCCGTCAATGCGAACAAGAGGTGACCGAGACGTGTAACCAATGGCACCCCAAACCATCACGCCGGGTACGCCAGTATGGCGATGACGAATACACGCTTCCAATGTGCGTTCACCGCGATGTCGCCAAACACGGATGCGACCATCATGATGCTGTAAACAGAACGTGGATTCATCCGAAAAAATGACGTTTTGCCATTCGTGCACCCAGGTTCGTCGCTGAGTACACCATCGCAGGCGCTCCTGCCTATGATGCAGCGTCAAGGGTAACCGCAGCCATGGTCTCCGAGCTGATAGTCCATGCTGCTGAAAACGTCGTCGAACTGTTCGTGCCGATGGTTGTTGTCTTGCAAACGTCCCCATCTGTTGACTCGGGCATCGAGACGTGGCTGCACTATCCGTTACAGTCATGCGGATAAGATGCCTGTCATCTCGACTGTTAGTGATACGAGGCTGTTGGGATCCAGAACGGCGTACCGTATTACCCTCCTGAACCCACCGATTCCATATTCTGTTAACAGTCATTGGATCTCGACCAACGCGAGCAACAATGTCGCGATACGATAAACCGCAATCACGATAGACTGCAATCCGACCGTTAACAAAGTCGGAAACGTGATGGTACACATTTCACCTCCTTACGTGAGGCATCTCAACAACGTTTAACCAGGCAACGTCGGTCAGCTGCTGTTTGCGTATGAAAAAGCGGTTGGAAACTTTCCTCATGTCAGCACGTTGTAGGTGTCGCCACCAGCGCCAACCTTGTGTGAATGCTCTGAAAAGCTAATCATTTGCATATCACGGCATCTTCTTGCTGTGGGTTAAATTTCGCGTCTGTAGCACGTCATCTTCGTGGTGTAGCCATTTTAGTGGTCAGTAGTGTATTTTGTATTTTTGTGTATTTTATTAACTCGCAGTTCTAGCCAACGCATAGACTACTTTACGGCAGGATCACAGCTTCATGTTATTATTTGCGGCGAGTAAGGTGCTGGGTATGGAAGCAGATATGTGAGGCTCGACCCTATGACCACATGGAGCTATTCCACTTAAAAGAGCCGTGAGTAACCCAGTTATCTAAGGTGCGAGCTACATCAGGTACTGGTGTGCTCGAGCAGCTGAAAGTTGCCCCTTCGTGCCTGACAATGCGAATAACGATGAAGCCTCTGCGCCGATTTGCTGTAGCAGCAGAAGGCTGGAACGGGTTCGCGCCTTCGGGAGAGCAGGGATGCTCTAGGGCTGCTATCAGCCAGCGGGTGCCGTTCTCCGTCTTTGCGCGGCCAGAAAGGCTTTGATAACAGATAGCAGACGCGCTCAGCCTCCCGTTTAAATTAACGCGACATCCGACGACTGTCACCGCTATGTCGCCAGAGAGCCCCGCCTCGGTCTTGTGTGCAGCTAGCAGCCTCTCTCCATTCGAGTTGACCGCCATAAAAGTGTGCCCTCTGGGCTTCCTCTGATAAACTCTAGGCTGTGTTCCATTTTATACTCGCTGAGGGTGTCCTCCCTCTCCCTTTCGCTCCTATATTTCTCAGCCTGCGCCACTCAGTCGCCTGCAGTTACTGCCTCGGCAGTAAACTCACTAAGCGCCTGTGCAACGCGAGGCTGGATGTCGCTCCTAGGGGACGGGAAAGTGAAAAAGCGGAGATGAGACGAGAAACTTCGTGAACTCTCTCGCCTCTGTCCTTTGTACTTCCGCTTCATGTTCATAATACCTAGAATGGGAGCTTATGTAGCGTCTCGTAAAAGGCGGTAGCTTGTTGGTTTGCGAAGGCTGATGGATGCTAGCGACGAACTAAAACTCAACACTGTCAGAAAACCATAATTTGAAGCTGATGAGTCACAGGCTCTGGTTTAAAGAAAGAACGAATGATAAGATATAGCAGAAAGTGCCAAAAAATATGCAGATGGTGATAATGTATGTCCAAAAGTTTTTATTCATAGTTGTAATAATTTCAGTCCGAGGATCCTATCCGTTCTTCCCCATAATATTATTCCTGCTTACATACAGGCATAGGTTTCCGTGTCCAGAGTCAAATGTTCTTGCATGTGCCATATCATGTAGTACAACAGTCAACCGTTTCAGCAATAGTGGATGTGATCTTCATTAGGTTGATTGTATGTATCGCCTATGTTTCCATACGGAATGAGTAATTTCACTCACACAGTGAGGTCTTTTACCATCAGCGAAAGGAAATGCCGTCTTCCAAATTACTTCCGGCAGACAGTGTGTAACAATAATGATGCAGAAAAGATATCTTAAAACAACCAAAAGCTGTTACAGTGATAATGTTATTATTTTCGATTTAAGTGAGTGCGGGAAGGATCTGATACCGTGAGTTAAGGAGACACGTGATTCGTAAAAGTCCGTTATAAATTTGTTTGTCTTCAGCACAAAAGAAAGAAGCAGACAGATAACAGGGTTCAGGTGTTGAATAACCATCTTCACATCTACAAAAAGTACTTCGGATAAATGATCCCTCTACTTTCCATAGATCCGAAGAGAGTTATATAACAACTATATTACTTTAGGGACAAAAAATTTTTTGATGACTAATGATTAAAGACTAACTTATCAAGGATGTAAATTGTACCTGTACTTTTTCGTGATAATGAACACTGTAAATAAACAGGAAGTTGTTTGCTTTTCACAGTTAAACATGAAATAAGGGACACAAAAATACTTTTACATGACATAACTAAATTTACGAGGTACATTCAAGTTACAACACCTCTGAATTTTTCTCACGAAGTAATCGCACGAAAACAGTGAAATTTGTATCATTTCTCTACGTAATCATCCTGCAGCCGTAAATATTTGTCACAACGTCGACACCATGATTTCATTGTCGCTGGGAACGTTCTTCAGGAATCTGGTGTGGCCACTACAAAATCGCTGATGCAATAGCGGCATGGCCAGTGAATGTGCGACCACGAAGGGGGTGTCTTTCATCGTTAGAAACAGCCAAAAGTCGCTTGAAGCCACATCAAGTGAGTAGGGATCACGTGAAATCACTTCATAGTTGTTGTCACGAAGAAACTGTAGGGTCGCCTTCACCCGACATGCTGGTGCATTGTCTTGGTGAAAGAGCGCACTACAGCATTTTCTGGCTGTTTCTCACTCAATGCTGGAGGGAACTTGATATTCGAAACATATTCGAAGGTGCACCAGTCACACTAGTAATTCTGGAACGCAATTAGTAAGGATTGCTCCATCATTGTTCCAGAATATCGTCACCATCGTTTTTTCAGCACTGTTACTAATCCGAAATATTTTTGGTGGCGATGAGAGTGTTTGATTCCACTGAGGTGACTGGCGCTTCGTTTGATTGATAAATGGCATCCATCTTACATTCATTGTCACATTCGATGAAAGGAAAACAGCACTTATGCCCGTCATCACCCGTCAACATTGCCTGACAACATGCCACGTCCGTCAGCATTCGTGCTGCTGACCTGGAAGACACTTTCCGCATCTTCAGGTCTTTGTATCAACTATTAAGGTGATGTGTTCCACACTCGTTCTGTGATGCTGCAAAACAATTTTCTTCACTCGTTTCTTGATGATTGGGCCTGCAATGGAATACATGCCTTGAAAATACATTGTAAGTAAGGTTCCATTGTCACCGCTTAAAGCATTGATTGATTATTACGACAACTGTTTCGGAAGAATTCCATTTTCAAATACGTCTACGTTGTCCTGACGTATATATAACATCTTGTGCCACTGAAAAATACTCTGTCAAACCTCCTACTTCTCGGACTGCGTTACTAAAGAGGCCATCGAAATCCGACTGCAGGACGATCTAATTAATAAACACAGCGGCCTTCAACTTAGTCAGGCTTGGAACCGTGCACTCAGCCTTGAGAGAAAGATGCGGTCCCAGAGATCGAGGACCGCCCCCGACGGCGGCAGCAGAGAGACTGCAGACCCCAGTTCAGACCCAGGCGCCGCTTCCCCCACCACCTCCAGTAGCCGCCGCGCCGGCCGCATTGAAGACACCAGGAGAGGAACCATGGAGGCGGTAATGGTTAGTATATATAGGGCGCCGAGAGGAACAGCGCAGCATTCCTCAGGAACCACCTGAAGATGGTAGTGTGTACATCTGCCGAAATATTGTGGAGAAATTACGACGCTGCCCGTTCGGATACCACAGGACTGTTCAAATCTTGTGCCACTGTTGTATGGTGACTGTTCTCGTTACATTTCACGTGACATTCTAAAATATCAATTTCACATATATTTTGTGCTGTTTCATACTATGTGACGTAATATTTTGATATAATATTGTAAATATTTCGGGTGTAATATCTGAACAGCTCCAACCATGGATGTTTCATATTTACTGGTTTATATTTACATTTTCACTCCTAAGAAAAGAATCAGATGTTATACAACGACGTGAAACAACAAGACATCTACTTTAATTTAAGACAGTCAGAATAACATGTTCAAAAATTGAATCGTGAATTTAAGGGTGATTAGTCGTGCAGTTTCGCAGGAGAACTTCTGTGAAATTTGGAAGGTAGGAGACGAGGTACTATCGGAAGTAAAATCGTGGGTAGCTCAGTTGGTAGAGCCCGCCCAAGCAAAGGTCCAGTGTTCAAGTCTCGGTCCGGCAGACAGTTTTAATCTGCCAGGAAGTTTCAAATCGGTGCACACTCCGCTGCAGAGTGAAAATTTCATTCTGAATACATAATATGGCTGACATATTATACAATGAATAACCACTTCCACACAGAACGGTGTAATTTTCACATAAATCACAGCATATGGTAAGAAGATATATATTCAAAAAATATTTCTTTTCAAATATGTGAGAACTTTACTCAAAAAACTGAAATTTTTCTATGCATATAGAGTAAAGGGCTCTTATCCCTTTTATGATCATCAACAAAAGCAAAACGAGGATAATGGAATGTTGTCGAATTAAGTCGGGTGATGCTGAGGGAATTTGATTAGGAAATGAGACACTTAAAGTAGTAAAGGAGTTTTGATATTTGGGGAGCAAAATAACTGACGATGGTCGAAGTAGAGAGGATATAAAATGTAGACTGGCAATGGCAAGGAAAGCTTTTCTGAAGAAGAGAAATTTGTTAACATCGAGTATAGATTTAAGTGTCAGGAAGTCATTTTTGAAAGTATTTGTATGGAGTGTAGCCATGTATGGAAGTGAAACATGGACGATAAATAGTTTGGACAAGAAGAGAATAGAAGCTTTTGAAATGTGGTGCTACAGAAGAATGCTGAAGATTAGGTGGGTAAATCACATAACTAAAGAGGAAGTATTGAATAGGATTGGGGAGAAGAGAAGTTTGTGGCACAACTTGACTAGAGCTAAGAGCTAACCTCGTGCAAGGTTAATTTACACCACACAATCCTGAATGAGCGACCACATGATCAACCAACAAGAAACATGAATTTACTCATAACCCACGACAGAATAGCGAAACAAATAAACTGCCAAAACTACACCTCCCATCGGACAGTAACGAGAGGAGGAGGAAAGATCACTGTCTTCAATTACACCCGTGCCAAGGACAGGAAACCTGGTCGCCGGAGGCCACAAGGCAGAAGAGACGCTGGTTAGACAAAATTATTACTTAATGATTACACCTTCCACGAACTTAACTTCCAATTATGCTCGAACAGCCAGTACACGACCTCTGATGGCAAGGATCCACACATCCGACCGCGTACGCGTCGCCAGCGTCCCCAACACGCCACGGTCACGCGACAACACGCTTTGTCACCGGAGTCCACGTCTTCTCTGCAGCGTTGACGGGTAGTGATCGCTCCTTCATGTTAGGTGTCTCCTTTGAAACTCCAGTGTTGAAACGGAGGATTTAAAGAAGCTTGTTAACGTCCCAACAAGGCGAAATGAAAAGAAACTATTCTGTATACAACCAACACGCGGGGAGCTCTTCCGTCAACTCGACCCGCTCGTAACACACAACCGACATCCATCACGTGGCGACTCGGTACAACGGACCACACCTGCTTCGCGCTGGAGAGCCACACTGCCCTCCCGTGTCCACCACACTCTCTCTCTGCTCACAACCCCCTACCTCCGTGCCACCGCACGAGGTTACAACCGGTCACTTCCTCCATAGCAGTTTCCCGGAAGAAAAAAAGCAGATATCGATAGCAGAGGGAAAAGACAACCAAGCAGCCACTTCATGACCGACAACATATCAAACAAACATGGCAGGGAAAGAAAATGAAAACCAATGCAATCTAAACACGAGGTGTAGCACGAGGCGATACACGGTCCAGGTATATTTATTTAACCTTTCACAGGTAAACATCCTGTAATGATGAAAGTTAAAATAAACAACGCACGACATATATTTGCAACTCGTTAGATAATAATTACTGCACCATGCTACACACTAAGACTGCAAAACCAAAGAACGAACCAAACTATGACGGCGTGCTAAAAGGTAAAGCCTCTGTATTTTTTCATGTGAAGGCTCTGAAAGTTTTTTTAAACAAAACGCCCTTTATCAGTATTCTAAATGTACATATTTATTTCTCAACATAGTCACGAACATATTTCTCCCAACAGGACACCGGTTTGTTGGTACCGTAACTTAAGGAATGTTTGACTTTGTTGACGGAGTCACAACATCACTTCTGCATGCACCGCTTAGTCACTATCCGAGTGAAGCCCTCTGTCGCTTAGAATCTTTTTACGACCACTGTTCTTACGCTGTATTGCATCGTTGAGAGTGATACAGCATTCCTCGTAGATACGTTGGACATTGTTGATACACCCACAGATCGGGCAACTCATTCACGATGTAGTAGCGGGTATACGCAAACACGATGGCTCTCTTTTGCCATTGTGCCACATGTCCACTCCGTCGCAACAACCTTTTTATACAACCTACTGTCAACAGTCCAGACGATACTGCCGAATGGTACTTCAAACCTTAAAAGCGCTGACACCAGGCGGATGATTGACGCCAGTGAACCCAAGGCGTCGGATTATCGGCTGTCAGAGCGCTCCTGTGTGGTCTGGCTTTGTCATGCTGAAGAACACGCTGCTCCATGCATGGACGAAGTTTCAGAATTGGTGTTTTCAGTTTTCTGCGGCGTTACAGCACGCTGTTCCTCACGCGCCGACATAGTTACGTTACACACCGCCATGTACAGTTCGGAGCCCTCTAGCGGCAGATTTTGCAACTTGATTCAGCGAAGTGGGACAGTGGAACGAGTAAATTACATGACATGTGATACGTGAAACCTATTTTGAGAACAGAAGAAAAAATTCACAGAATTGCTTTTCAGGACGCCTCGTGTATCTATATGTTGAGTATACTACGGGCACTCCCGTGTTCAAAGATGTCTACATCTACGTTGACAGAGCTGCACGTAGCTCTTAATTCACCGTGTAAAAGGAAAACGTCTATCCACATCGGATTCGTCTCGTGTCATCTCCAACGGAAGGCAATCCCACACACAGGCGGAAACCACGTGACGGAAGTCTCTGGAGACGTTGCTGCTTGCGCTCCCGCTCCTCCTCTTTCTCAGACAGCTACCTTGAAAACTGGATACTATTTGCTTCCCAAGACGCAGACCGTCATTAACGGCGCCACTTTCGTAACGCACTCTTCCTCAGAGTAATCACTGACGTTACTGACATTTCCATTTTGTAAATTTCGGATATGTTCAAAGCTAAAACATACATTATTTTTCTGCAGCCATATTATGTATCTCTGGATATGAATCATCAGATTCACCCCAGTACATTTTTAGTTAATGTAAGCGCCCGTCGCTGTGGCTGAGCGGTTCTAGGCGTTTCAGTCTGGAACCGCGCGACTCCTACGGTCGCAGGTTCGAATCCTGCCTCGGGCAAGGATGTGTGTGATGTCTTTAGGTTAGTTAGGTTTAATTAGTTCTAAGTTCTAGGGGACTGATGACCTCTGATAATAATTTCCATAGTGCTCAGAGCCATTTTTTAAATTTAAGCAAACTAGTACACAAACGGTATTTCCAAGTGAATTTTTTTACGATCTATCCTACATTTAATTGCCAATTAGCATTATGTAGCTCCGTTCAAATAACAAAAAGATCACCGTTACATTTAAGCCAGGGATGAATGTTTCTCTGATGTGCGATAAAGGTAAACGAAGGATCAGTAATTGGTCCAGTAATACTTGTCAGCAACAGCGGGAGCTGTGCACGTGAAAAGAGAAACACTGTTATTACGGAAGTTACTGAAATGGACTGTGTCAGAATTTGGTAGATAAAACCCAAAAATATATGTACCACAAAGTCCTGTGAACACTTTTTAAACAATAGTGGAATAGACTGTGATATCACTCAATTATAACTACGAAAAAAAAACACACACACACACAAAAATACAAAATGAAATAACATTTGAAACTACTCAAAATGCAGTCCGAGTCTTTACGTGGAGAGAGCTTTGCCGTGAGTCATATCTGAGCGTAGTCGCCAATGTGTGAAGTCGTCGGAGGCTCGTCGGCAGTGACGGGGTAATTAAAGTAGCTCTGTCAGTCGTGAACTGCTTTGGTTACCTCTTCTTGGTAGGTATATGATTTTTCCTGGGGCTATTATCCTCCGTCGTATTCCTTTGGTCACAGACTGGTTGGAAGTAACTATCGACCCTGTTCATATTGGAGACCCTAAGGGTACACCAGTAACATTACTGACAACCACGGTGCAACTATTAACATCAAATCCACTTTCACTCGTTTTTCGTTGAAGTTATTGCGTCTGTTTTTAGCTTGCGTATCTCTTTCACGAATTCAAAATTTGGCGAGCCAGTTCCACATGCAGTAAATAGTTGAACTGTTACTGTAATGACGGATAACAATTTAACGTGTGTACAAGTTCAGTATGTTGCAAATACATTATGAACCTGATAGTACATTAGTTCGTGTAACTCATTTAGTTATAAAGAATTTCCATCTAATGACGTCAGTTACTGTTCACTCGTGTGTGCACTGCCACAGATGATTGTAACACTGCAGTATTAAAACTGTCTAACATTTTTCTTCCGTACGTTCATGTCAATATCTAGCCATAATCATGTCCGAAACATAAGAACTCGGAATTATATTTGCGTGTGTGTTTATGTGATGCGATACTAACAGGTTACACACAGTTAACAGTTCTACACATTTTATTTAGTTCTGAATGTTGCATTTAACAAAAGTATTACGAAGTAGATCAATAAACGCCTAAATTTTTATGTAACTAAGAATAGGCTATTCTTGTTGGATCGTAAATAAAGTCAAACATAGTTAATTTTATACTACCGGACAAAAAAATATCGTTGTCTGTCCATCCTTGTAGTTGATGAAAATTAAAACACATGCAGCAATAGTTTTTGCATTTAATTTGCTTATACAGCCAGTTTTGGTGTTCCGTTACATCACCTTCAGGCCCCTCGAGCAACGTAAACTGCGAGAAATTCAATCTCGTGTGCAATCATAACAGGAGCCAATATAAAATGTGTCCATAGCTCTCTGGTTTGCACGACAGTGTCACTTTGTTCATCAACCGACGACTCATTGTAGTGATGAGTCGTTCGTCACTGAACGAAGTGACACTGTCGTGCAAACCAGAGATCTATGGACACTCCTGTTATCATTGTACACGAGATTGGATTACTCGCAGTTTACGTTGGTCAAGAGTCCTGAAGGTTGCCTAATGGAACATCGAAACTGGTTGTAAAAATGAATCAGACGCAAAAGAGACAGCTGCAGGTATTTTATTTTTCATTTCATTTTAAAACAAAAATAGTCTTAAAATCACCAAAGATACATAACAGTAAGCGAAAGGAAAAAAATATCACTCGCAATTAGCAATGTCTTTACAAGATATGACATTCGCGAAAATTACAATAGAAGACATGACTGAACAAAAGCAACGATAGTAAAAACAAACTTAGATGTACACATTGATTAGCAATAGCTGAAATGCATGCGCTACAGAAAGTTCTGTAATTTATTCACTATCAAAAGTTACAAACCGATCAAAGTTAGCAAAATACACTCCTGGAAATGGAAAAAAGAACACATTGACACCGGTGTGTCAGACCCACCATACTTGCTCCGGACACTGCGAGAGGGCTGTACAAGCAATGATCACACGCACGGCACAGCGAACACACCAGGAACCGCGGTGTTGGCCGTCGAATGGCGCTAGCTGCGCAGCATTTGTGCACCGCCGCCGTCAGTGTCAGCCAGTTTGCCGTGGCATACGGAGCTCCATCGCAGTCTTTAACACTGGTAGCATGCCGCGACAGCGTGGACGTGAACCGTATGTGCAGTTGACGGACTTTGAGCGAGGGCGTATAGTGGACATGCGGGAGGCCGGGTGGACGTACCGCCGAATTGCTCAACACGTGGGGCGTGAGGTCTCCACAGTACATCGATGTTGTCGCCAGTGGTCGGCGGAAGGTGCACGTGCCCGTCGACCTGGGACCGGACCGCAGCGACGCACGGATGCACGCCAAGACCGTAGGATCCTACGCAGTGCCGTAGGGGACCGCACCGCCACTTCCCAGCAAATTAGGGACACTGTTGCTCCTGGGGTATCGGCGAGGACCATTCGCAACCGTCTCCATGAAGCTGGGCTACGGTCCCGCACTCAGTTAGGCCGTCTTCCGCTCACGCCCCAACATCGTGCAGCCCGCCTCCAGTGGTGTCGCGACAGGCGTGAATGGAGGGACGAATGGAGACGTGTCGTCTTCAGCGATGAGAGTCGCTTCTGCCTTGGTGCCAATGATGGTCGTATGCGTGTTTGGCGCCGTGCAGGTGAGCGCCACAATCAGGACTGCATACGACCGAGGCACACAGGGCCAGCACCCGGCATCATGGTGTGGGGAGCGATCTCCTACACTGGCCGTACACCACTGGTGATCGTCGAGGGGACACTGAATAGTGCACGGTAGATCCAAACCGTCATCGAACCCATCGTTCTACCATTCCTAGACCGGCAAGGGAACTTGCTGTTCCAACAGGACAATGCACGTCCGCATGTATCCCGTGCCACCCAACGTGCTCTAGAAGGTGTAAGTCAACTACCCTGGCCAGCAAGATCTCCGGATCTGTCCCCCATTGAGCATGTTTGGGACTGGATGAAGCGTCGTCTCACGCGGTCTGCACGTCCAGCACGAAGGCTGGTCCAACTGAGGCGCCAGGTGGAAATGGCATGGCAAGCCGTTCCACAGGACTACATCCAGCATCTCTACGATCGTCTCCATGGGAGAATAGCAGCCTGCATTGCTGCGGAAGGTGGATATACACTGTACTAGTGCCGACATTGTGCATCCTCTGTTGCCTGTGTCTATGTGCCTGTGGTTCTGTCAGTGTGATCATGTGATGTATCTGACCCCAGGAATGTGTCAATAAAGTTTCCCCTTCCTGGGACAATGAATTCACGGTGTTCTTATTTCAATTTCCAGGAGTGTATATTTTTTACTTTATATCCTCAAGTTTTCGCGACTCAGTAAGGTAACCTATGCCGGATCACGCACATTGTCTTTTACTCTTCTGTACGTCCTCCATTAACTTGGCAAGGAACTCAGACTGATGAACAACACTGAAAAGTAGGCAAGACGACATTTTGTGTTCTATCTCCTGAAGCGTGGAACCTCGAACGTTGTTATGAATTTTGCTAATGTGAAATTTTGTATTATTTGTGTTCGGTCTTGAGCCTTACTTCTGGCGCCAGATGGAAGGATAGGCGAGAATAATTAACTGTGGTTTTCGCTATTGGTACAATTCACTCCTTCGTGGATGAATTACATGGATACCCAAACATATTTCGCTGTTGTTACTGATTCAAGTGCTCACCAATCGACGTCGCATACGACTTCACTCCATTATTCGCAAACTTTGTGTCAAAAGGACATGTGAATTATCCGCAAAATCATCATTTACCTCACAGCCTTTTCAGCAAACTCTGAGGCAGGCCTCATTTTATTCTACTTCTTAGTGATCGTCTGTTTTGTTGTTAAGTCCTAACTTGTAATATGCAACAATTTGCAGTTGGCAGTTCATTTTGAAGTTTGAATGTCCTATGATAGAATTTATCTACCTGGAAACGGTATTAGAATGATATTGTCACAGTTGCACCACAAAAGCTCTTTAACCATTCTATTACACAATGAGGTTATGTCGCATCAGCATGATCCTATTTTAATTACATTGTCCCTGACATTACGACTAGCCGACATTGAGGACCCCGGCAGTATTTTTATATCGGCTGGAAATATCAGGATGAATACGACATTCATTTAACGAAATGAGGAGAAACATACACATCTTCACTTACGAATCTGTCTTAAGGGACTGTCAGTCACGGCCCTCAAAAGAATGCACATACGAGTCTCATAAGTGTTAAGAGAATGTAGTGTAGTGATGACTTTTTTTTTTCAATTTTCATTCTCCAAGGCTTACACGGTGCTGTTTGAGATCATGCACACTTAAAGTCGCGATTCTCTTCAGCCGATTACCAGTAGAATTGGCACTATAGGACAATTAGGAATAAATTGTATAGGCTTACCGGTTCCATCATTTACCTAACATCCAAGGATAACTTCCCAAAACCATTGATCAGAACGGGGATTGGAACTATTTCAATTTATTTCTGGGACAGTGTTCACCACTGTTTGGGACAAAAACTAAAATTGTATGTATGTGTATTATGTGCTTATTTTGGATATGTTCGTATGCGTTACTGAGGGCGTTGTTTTGTGGCTGCTTGATTAAAATGATGACGTAAAGTGAAAACAGACATAAGTAAAAATGAATCTCGGCTGTAGTACAAAAGGTATGGTCTTGCATTTAATATTATAGTAGTCAGGCCGATGAGTAATATGGCGATGGTTATGGAGCCTCTGAGAAAAGATGAGTTCTCTCTGCCAAACCCTTTTACCACCGGCGTAGCAATTATTGTCAAGTCGCGTATCTGCGGTCCGCCTGTGGTCGTTTGGAACGAACGGCCCATAAAACAGGAGTTCTCCTGGGAAAACACACCGCCCCCTGCCCCCGCCGCTACCCCTGCCGCTGCGCCAGTAACCGCTGCTCCCAGTTGCAGCGAACGCGGTTTCAAGTCCTCATTACTGTCAACACACTTCGTAGTAAATCACGTTGAGAATCACTATCGCTGCCAGACCTTCATCTCCATAACTGACTTCTGTTAAAGCAAGAGCTCTCTTAGTTAAGTTTTTTTGTGCAATATGTTAGCATATATTGATAATAGAATTTTTTGAATGAATTAAAATCTAAAAACAGAAATACGATGTATTGTGAGAGCGCCTTACGTGTGTAACTACTTTATTTTCGGCGTAAATGGAAAGGACAGGTATACCGTGCAACAATATTTTATAATTTATTGGCTGTAGTCTTGTTCATCAGTACCTAAAACAAGGAATAATGCCTCGAAATTTGTGATTATTGCCTCACAGATAATACATTTAGTTGCAATTCTGCAGTTCCTTTCCCTCTCTCCTGGTTGGAAACAAGGAAAGCATTCATGTACACTGCAGATACTTAATTCGGCTACAAATCGTAATAAAATGTTTTATGTTAATACTAATGAATTTGATCTGGTAGGAATACAAAGTTAAATGAAATTTCCATTAGTACGAGAGCGTTTTTGTATGAGTTTCGTAGGTTGTAGCTATAAGAAACTACAAATCAAACTGCAGATTTGTACACAATTTCTAGTGAAGGAGAGGATGAAGATACCATTTCTTCATCATCACATTACAATAAGAAATGTGATATCAAGATTTGTGTTGAGGACTTAACAGCTAAATAGACTATATGATCACCTTGTGCTGGCACGTTGTGTACAGAAATAGTAAAATGAAATTAGGAAAAGATACGCGCACAGCGAATGTAACACCAGGCACATGTTATCTCGACTCTTGCTTATGTAGAAACATGAAATTGCTCAAATTAAGAAGATAAATGTGCAAATTCCAAAAATAGTGTCCAGAAATTTTAGCTTTCGAACGTTTACAAAGCACTGGTTATTTTAATAGCTGTGTTCGACACATATAAGACACTTGTGGTACCATACTGTACAATGATCCAAAATATTCCCACAAATTTGATGTCATAATCTGCTGAAAAACATTGACTGACTTGCTTTTTTGAACAATTCTCGTGACATCTCCAATCTGAACCAAAGAAACACAAAAAGGGGCTACTGTTTTAACTGTAGTTGCAACGTTTTCTACAGTGTCACCAAAAAGCGAGTGGTCCGTTGGAATTTCTTTAAATCCACACACAAATAAGGCTGTATGTGAATGTCTATGAACTCCAACACAAACACTATGAGGGACTTGTTTCACCATAATTCTTGAACAAATGAAGATATGAAGACCAAAATTCGGAAAACATGGTCAGTTGTCAACTGCAAAAAATATGGTGCTCTTTCAAATAAAAGGTGGAAAGTCACAGTTAGGTTTCAATTTTTCATTAGTGAAAGCCCAATGTATTTTTCTCTGTAACACATTAAAATCAGGCAGAACTTTTTTCGTATAATATTAGTTTGGCGACCTTTCTCTCAGATTCTGTTCTGGTAACTAACCAACTGTTTACGATGCAATCGTTGTAAGTGGGTAATTATACTTTGAGTGAAGGGTACTGATACTTGCAACCACCTTGTGATTACCGTTCACATTGGGACAGTCGCTGTTGAGATGATGAGCCATCCTGCTGAGCGTGGCATCATGTCGTGTGATTAGCGTCCTGGACGATCCTGTCAGCGGCATGCGGCTATCGACCAGAGTAGGGTGCTGCCGAGGCTACGGACTGGCTGACATACCTGGGGCGCTTAGGCCAGCAGCCTGCGGGTATGCAACCCGCGCAGCGCTCCTCTCTCCTGTCCTGGCGTGCAGCCTGGTTAGTGACAGGACAACCAACTATGATTTTGACATCCGATTGACTAGTCGATTGTTTTTTCGTTCAGTCAGTTTTTTTCATTCAGATGAAACAATCAAAAGAAACTAGTCTCCGTGGTAAGGTCAGGTATACAAATGTTTTAACTCACTCTGCAGGACTGAGTCAGTTTCACTTTATGTGAGACAACCAACTGACAAGTCTCTGACATACGGCAATTATCTCAATGTTTTCACTCACTCTCCGGGTTTGTGTGATTTCATGTACATACTTTTCCAGCCTTCCGGCTATACACGAACAATGACTAGGGTTACCGACATTTTTTAGAAATAAATAATTCAATATTTCAAGGTTAGGCGAATAAAAACTGTATTTCTATAAATTATTTTCAAAATTTATGTATTTGTTTACTAAAATACTTCGGGTATTGAATATATATTTGTGGTTGGCCTTAAAAGCTTAGTGCTACGTCATAGATTCATGTTTAAATAAGCGAGCAATTACGTTATCACAGTGACGGAAAATAATCGCAACACCAGGAATGAGCTGTGCGACATAAAGGAACGTCGGGAGGCATGTTTCTACATCTGAAAGATTATGTCTAATCAGATTTCACCCCAGTCGCATAAGAATGGCACTAGTAACGGAACTATAAGGATGCAAATCAGTTTTGTTTTAAACACACGCTGTAACGGCCGGGAGCGTCAGTTATCTTTGAGATTGGACGTACTGTCTTGATGTTGGTCAAGAACGCCCTAAAGGTTCTCCCTGAGTTTGAACGAACTCATATAATAGGACTACGAGAAGCTGGATGTTTCTTCTGCGATACTGCAGAAAGATTTTGCAGCAAAGTAGCCACTGTACATGATTCGTGGCAGTGGCAGTTACAAGAAAGTATGATCGCAAGAAGACTGAGCTCCTGACAGCCACGTGACAACATAGTGTCATAACGAACTGTTACAAATCATTTACATCAAGGACAGCTTTCAGGGAGACGTCATGTAACGTGCATTCCACTGACTTCAAACTACCGCCATTTGCTGTCAAGCGAGAGCTTATTGGAGGACTGACAGGTGGCTTGCCAGTGATGGCGTGTGTTGGCTAAAGGAGGACCAGTTGAGAGTCTGCAACCAACTTGTTCTATGCGATAGACACACTGGACCTACATCTAGAGTTATAACCTAGGGTACGATTTCATATGAGAGCAGGAGCTTTGTCATGGTTATTCCACGCACCTTGACTGCAAATCTGTTCGTTAATGTAATGATACGACTTGTTGTGCTGCCATTCATGAACAGTGTTCCACAGGGCGTTTTCCAACAGGATAACGCTCACCGAAATACCGCTGTTGTAACCCAATGTGATCTACAGAGTGTCGACAAGTTGCTTCGGCCTGGCTCGATCACCAAGTCTTTCACCAATCGAGAACATTCGGGAAATCATTGGACGACAACTCCAGCATCATCCACAACCTGCGTTAACCGCCCCTGCATTGACCGACTAAGTGCAACAGCCATGGAACTCCATCGCACAAACTGACATTTGTCACCTGTGCAACACAATGCGTGCATGTCTTCACGCTTGCATTCAACATTCTGACGGTTACATCTGTTATTAATGTACCAGCATTCCATATTGTAGTAGCATATTGCGCTTGCATTACCTGTAATCTTGCAATGTTAATCACTTAAATAAGTATCTAGAAAAATGTATCCCCGAAATTTCATTAATTATTTTTTGGTGTTACAATTTTTGTTCGCCAGTGTATTTAAATTGGTTTAAGCTCAGTCTCCCTTCTTGCTGCTTTGCACCCTTAACCGACGAATCTATTTCTTTAAATAATGAGGTGACATGAACACAAAACACATAAGAAACAATTTTTATAAACTGTTTAGTGACTTAATAACTAGCATACACTCTGACCTGTCGGAAATACTATCTATACGACAAATCTTTGTCATCACTCCTCAATTCTCTTGATTTTCTGTAACTGATACGGTTTCATCATATGCGCCACTCTTGCAGTTGTGTATTGCATTCAATTGCATTGAATTTACTTTGGGGATCAGTTTGTATCGAGTCATGTTATATCCCCCGTTCTCACACCACTGAGCTTTTCAGCATTTTGATCCAAACACAAATTTTCTATTAAGAAAACGCCTGTACATAAGTATGGACGGAAACTTGAACTAAAACTATTTATTGGGCTTCAATAAAAAGCAAGTATTGGAACGACAATAACAGTATCGTCAGGCGATAACAGAGTGCGGACACCAATAATGATTTATCTGCGTCAATACGATCGAGTGTTTCGGCTGAGAACTGAATGCCCCTGACAGCGTAGACTGCTTCTGTTCTGTTGCTGACACAAACTAGTTTCACTCGGAAGAGTGAATGAATAGTTCAACCAATACGTTGAACTACAACCGATTGAGTCGACTGTTTTCCAGAAACCGATTGAATCAATTTTTTTTTCCTGTTATTTCTATCACTACAGTGCGCGAGTGAATTGCCGATTTTGGATCACGGACACTTTTTGTCACCACTGTCTGTGCTGAGGCTCAGTGGTCAACTGTAGTTAATGCTGACGGTTTGAAAACTTTTGAAATGCCGATGTGCTTAATGCGTGCGTGTTCTTGAAGTAGAGAGAGCCGTTAATCGGAGAGTAGAGAACATTTCCTCTTACTGCTACAAAAAGAGAATGCGCAGTGTTTGGAGCATACTGTCATCTGTTTATCTCTGTACACTGTAGGTAAAAAGAATTTGCTACGTATTTACTTGGTGGTTCGGAAACACTTACTTAAGGGGTGTCAGGAAATGGTGCAAATGATAGCAATTGGCAGACCGTTCTTTGCAACACTTATTGTCAAATAAAAAACTTCACGGTCGAATTGAATGTACTGTTTCACTTGTGTAGAGATTTGTTATGTTTCCTAGTAGGACCTGGAGATTCCTGCATCCTTCCAATTGAGACATACAACAGCATTGCTCCGTATTGATCGCTTTTTTATTCTATAAGCTTACAGTTCTCTGAAATTTGCCTTCAAGTCATCTTCAGAACCATATTAAGAATTCATTGTCAATAACTGATAAAACAACAATATCTTAGAAACCATTTTCTTTCAGATTGCCTCTTACCACTGTTTCTTTGTGTATGTCTATGGATTTCTGAAACGTGGTTATTATCTGGCCACCTGGTGATTCAGTGAGTTCATGATACCATCCTTCAGGCCCTCACAACCATTGATCGTGCATTAAACAAGTTACGAATCACGATTAATCCATGTAAATACGAGGGTTGGAACTTAAATAGTGGCAACTGTTTATTCACAAACGATACAAAGGAGCTAAATGTTTGCACCTGTTACTGACTGTGCTACGAAGTAGTCACCAGCGTTTTGTAGAACCCGTTTCCAGCGATGTGGAAGGCGTAATATACCGTTAACAGAGCCTGTTCTGTTAATGGTGCAAAGGGACCGGTCTACTGCCTGTCGAATCTCTGGAACAGTTCTGAAGCGAATGCAACGAAGTGGTGCCTTCATCTTCGGAATAAAATCAAAGTCACAAGGACTTAAGTCCGGGGAGTATGATGGATGATACAGTACTTCCCAGTCCGGTCGACCAAACAGAGCAGCCACAGCTAGCTCTGTACGCGCCCGCGCATTTCGTGCAAAATGATGGTTGAGTTGCGCAGAAAGTGTCGCCGCTTATTTCGCAAAGCTGGCCGCAGGCATTGCTCCAAAAATAAACAGTAATACTGTGCATTGACGGTCTGCCGTGGAGTAACCTAATGCGTTAGGATAACACCATCACAGTCGTACACGAGAATCACCATGACTTTCACCACACTGAGGCTCTGACGCACTTTCGACTTTCGCGGCGACCCATAATGACGCCATTCGTTGGATTGGCGTTTCAGTTGTGGCTCGTACGATGTGGCCCAAGTCTCATCCAGTGTTACGATACGGCATAAGAAAGCCGCTCCTTGGCGCTCATAGCGCCCCAAGTTCGTTTGAGCAGCGTCATAACGAATCCATTTCTACATTTCCGTCAAGTCATGCTGAACCAATCGTGATGCTTGATTTGATTCGGAAGATGAAGGAGCCACTTCGTGGCATTCGCTTCAGAACTGTTCCAGAGATTCGACAGGCAGTAAATCACTTCATTCGCACCATCAACAGAACAGGCTCTGCTAACGGTATACTACGGCCGGCCTCTGGTGGTCGAGCAGTTCTAGGCGCTTCAGTTTGGAACCGCGCGACCGCTACAGTCGCAGGTTCGAATCCTGCCTCGGGCATGGATGTGTGTGATGTCCTTAGGTTAGTTAGGTTTAAGTAGTTCTAAGTTCTAGGGGACTGATGACTTCAGATGTTAAGTCCCATAGTGCTCAGAGCCATTTGAACAGTTCTTTTGGTATACTACGCCTTCCACATGGCTAGCAACGGGTTCTACATAACGCTGGTGACTACTGTGAAGGACAGTAACAGGTGCAAACATGCAGCTCTTTTGTATCGACTGTGAATAAAAAGTTGCCACTATTTAAGTTCCAACCCTCCTAAGATGTAACCTATAAATGCGATATATAAAAAAGAGTGGAATGCAACCTTATACTGCTGCAGCAATAATATTTCTTGTTTAGTGCAAGAAATGTATTACTCTTGTAATGAATCATTAGTAATATTTTTTTTATTACGTGCTAAAATAACATACACATAAGTTGTGATGTTGTACTGACACACGCCGGCCGAAGTGGCCGTGCGGTTCTAGGCGCTGCAGTCTGGAACCGCGAGACCGCTACGGTCGCAGGTTCGAATTCTGCCTCGGGCGTGGATGTGTGTGATGACCTTAGGTTCGTTAGGTTTAACTAGTTCTAAGTTCTAGGGGAGTCCCATAGTGCTCAGAGCCATTTGAACCTTTTTTTGTACTGACATACCAGAAACATTTTTATAAGCGTGCCAGGTAATGATTCTGCTAGCCTTGAAGCTGTGCGGCTCTAGTAGAAACTGTTTCATTTAGTGAAAGAAATGATGTCAGTTGCAAAGTACCGTTGTTCGTTCTTCATGTCATGAACAATTAGAAAACCTGAAGCATGTGCAATGAAATCGTAGCTATTTGAGTTTTCTAAAAAATTCACATTCCTGTAAGAAATTATATCATTACCAGACACGGAAGCCACGATGGGCTGTGGTATTTTTTTTTCTTTTTGAGTCGTCCATCTTCTAATTGGTTTGATGCTGCCCGCCACGAACTCCTTTCCTATGTCATTCTCTTCATCTCAGAGTGGTACTTGCACCCAGCGTCGTTAATTATTAGTAGGATGTATTCCAATCTTCTTTTTCCTCTACTGTTTCTCCCACTCTACACTCCCTCTTGTATCGTGGAAGTTATTCCTTGCTGTCGTAACACAATTCCTATCATTCTGTCCTTTCTATTCTTTTTGTCAGTGTTTTCCAAACGCTCTTCTACTTGCAGATTCTGTGCAGAACTTCGTCATCCTTATCTTATCCGTTCACCTAATTTTCAACATTCTTCTATAGCACCACATTGTAAAGGCTTCGATTTTCTTCTATTACAGTTTCCGAAGGTACATTACTAAAAATTTCTTCCTCAAATTAAGGCCTATGTTTGATACTAACAGATTTCTTGTGCCAGTAATGCACTATTTGCCTGTGCTAGTCTGCTTTTTACGTCCTCTTTGTTTTGCCCGCGTTGTGTTCAAAATGGTTCAAATGGCTCTAAGCGCTATGGGACTTAAAATCTGAGTTCATCAGTCACCTAGACTTAGAACCACTTATACCTAGGACATCACACACATGCATGCCCGAGGCAGGATTCGAACCTGCGCCCGTAGCAGCCGCGTGGTCCCGGACTGAAGCGCCTAGAACCGCTCGGTCGCTACGGCCGGCCTTGGTGAGTTATTTAGTTTCCAAGGTAGCAGAATTTGTACACTGCGTCTATTTCACGGTCCTCAATTTTGATTTTAATTATATCACTAACGTCATTTTTACTGTTCATTAGTTTCGCCTTTCTTCAGTTTACTCTCAGTCCATAACGTGTGCTTATTAGTAGGTTGAGTTAGCAGGTCGTGCAGTCCTTTCTCATTTTCAGTGAAGGTAATAGTATGGTAATAATGTGTTTAAGTACAGACTACAATAATAAGAAGTCTACAACGGATGACAGGGTATTTAAATGATGAAACAGATTCCATGAATTACTTACTTACTTGTAATTCCTCGGCTTTCCTTATCATATTTGTTGATTGTACAGTCCATTGGTGTACCATCGGTTCATCGGTTCATAGTGTTCATAGCGCCCGTTGGACATTATGAGCCGGTAGCACACCCGTCTGCTGTTCGATCTCCTTAGTGATCTGATATTCAGTAAAGTGCACACGGAGTGGACGAAAACATGGAAACAACAAAACACAAATGATTACCATACCTAATGCGGTGTGGGGAAAGTACTGGCATTCAAAACAACTTTCAGTCGTCACGCAACTGATAAATATAGCTGCTGTGTGGTTTTCAGAGTAATCTTATACATTCTTCCCGCAAAATAGTGTGAAGCTCGGGTAACGATGATGGAAGTGGATAACAATCACGAATCGTTCTCTCAAAGGAAGACCACAAAGGGCCAATAATTTTGAGATTCAGTTGCTGTGGTGGCCAGGGGTACGCGACAATTCATTCTCGTGCTCACGATACCAGCCCTGGACGATGCCAGCTCTGTGAACAGCTTCATCATTGAGGAACAAACATTAAATCATGGGAAGGACCAGATCAGCCCAATAAGACGTCGCAGAGTAACCAGTAACCGTGGGTCCACTAAATACCACGACATGGCTGTCGAAACCATCACTAAGCCTCCGGCATTATTCACTGTTGAACGTAAGTTCGGAACAGCCTAAACAATACTCATCCAACCTAATAACTTTCTTCCATTGCTCCCCACTCCAGGTTTTATGGCACCCGCACCACGTCTTCCCGTCACGGGCACTTGCAACACTGATAACAGATTTTAGAACTCCAGATCGTCTTGCTTATGGTGTTCCTTTCGTTTTTTTTTTTTGGTTGCTGACAGGGTTCGCGAGTGTGATATTCAGTTCTGCAGTGACTTTTGCAGCTGCCGTCCTCTTATTTTTTCGCCGCAATCCTCTTCAATGACCGTTCGTTACGACCACTGAACACACATGTCCGTTCACGTTACGGCTTGGTGGATAATCTTTTTGTGCTTTCCCTGTATGCGGCATAAATTTTCGTTATGGAATCCATTGAAACACCAGACACTTCGCCTTCCCTGGCTACGAAAGCATCCACGTTATCAGTACCAACACTTTGCTTAGGAATGCAGTGAGCTCCGATCTAATGCACTCACAATTACACATATCAACGCAGCATGTCATTGTCAGTGGAGAGAAGTCTTCCGAAATAAGAGTGATTTCAGGTGTGCCGCAGGGGAGTGTCGTAGGACCGTTGATATTCACAATATACATAAATGACCTTGTGGATAACATCGGAAGTTCACTGAGGGTTTTTGCGGATGATGATGTGGTATATCGAGAGGTTGTAACAATGGAAAATTGTACTGAAATGCAACGAATTGACGTGTGGTGCAGGGAATGGCAATTGAATCTCAATATAGACAAGTGTAATGTGTTGCAAATACATAGAAAGAAAGATCATTTATCATTTAGCTACAATATAGCAGGTCAGCAACTGGAAGCAGTTAATTCCATAAATTATCTGGGAGTAGGGATTAGGAATGATTTAAAATCGAATGATCACATAAAGTTGATCGTCGGTAAAGCAGATGCCAGACTGAGATTCATTGGAAGAATCCTAAGGAAATGCAATCCGAACACAAAGGAAGTAGGTTACAGTACACTTGGTCGCCCACTGCTTGAATATTGCTCACCAGTGTGGGATCCGTACCAGGTAGGGTTGATAGAAGAGATAGAGAAGCTCCGACAGAGAGCAGCGCGCTTCGTTACAGGATCATTTAGTAATCGCGAAACCGTTACGGAGATGATAGGCAAACTCCAGTGGAAGACTTTGCAGGAGAGACGCTCAGTAGCTCGTTACGGGCTTTTGTTGAAGTTTCGAGAACATACCTTCACCGAGGAGTCAAGCAGTATATTGCTCCCTCCTACGTATATCTCACGAAGACACCATGAGGATAAAATCAGAGAGATTAGAGCCCACACAGAGGCACACCGACAATCTTTCTTTCCACGAACAATACGAGACTGGAATAGAAGGGAGAACCGATAGAGGTACTCAAAGTACCCTCCGCCACACACCGTCAGGTGGCTTGCTTATTATGGATGTAGATGTAGATGTAGATGGGCACGATTGGCGCCTGCAACGTATTGAGGACACTGCGCAAAAGCGGTTCGTGGCCAAATACAATAGTGCAACCTGTAAAGTTGGCTAGCTTCTGCATTTATGTTCAGGCACGAATTTGTAGCGGCGTTTCCATTTTTTGTCCACACTCGGCATAAGTAAACGGTGGAATCAAACGACCTTACGTTAGTGTAGCTACTCGTCATATGCGTCTCCACAGGATTCGATTACTCCAGAGCAGTACAATCCACTGCTTTCCCCGTTCGCCTAGAACAGCCGATAGGCTGTCTGCAAGCGAGTGAGGCGTGCCCGTTACGGGCTCCCGCCGGCGGCCGTGCATGGAACAGGTGTCGGGGCGTGGCGCGCAGGCCGCAAGCGGTGTTTGGCCGGAGAGCCGCCTGTGTCGGGTGTAAGCAGTGGGCGCTGACAGCTGGATTAGTGGCCGCGCGCTGTTATCGGATTTAGCTCCGCTCGGAGGCCTCGCCCGGACCCCCGGGCGCTCGTGCTGGCTAAGCCACACCTGCCGACTCCTGTCAAGCATGTCCGCGAAGCCGTTAGTCTCAATGAGGGCCTGTAGCGAATGACACAGTCCTCCAGGAGCCATAAAAGTGAGGAAAATGGAGCAACAGATGACACACATTGCGACCCCTGAAAACCAAAGGACGCAATTTGCAAATGCATCAGTTTCAATCGAAGTCCTAACTACGTAAAAAGAATACAATAGCCCAGTCCACGGGAATTAACTTCTGAGATTTGTGTGCTAACTTCACAACTTCCGTAGCTTACGTTTTATTAATCGAAAACCTCTAATATTCTTTTGATCACAGGAAACTGTTACGAACAGTAAACCTTCATTCCCACAGTAGTTCTGTAGAGCGTTCTGTCATCGTGAGCGAGGCAGTGTGCCTTCCCTACACCATCAATATGGAGGGTCATTTTAAATTTAACTGTGCGCACACTGCCGCTGTACGTCAAGAGGGAGTGTCGGTCTACGAAATTTCCCGCCACCGTACACCGCAGGTGCGTCATTTGAACATTCAGCAGATGGCCGCTATCCACAAATGGTGGCTCGTAGGTACCGCGATGAAGAAGCAAAATACCAGCGTGCAGTCTGTCACGAGGCTATTGCAAGAGCTGCGTCGACCTAAACAATGCCCAACGATCTCCCTGTGATCTATTGGCCTCTGCGGGCACCAGTCTGCCACCACTGTGGTGTGCAAGGAAGGTGATCACGGGAACAGCTGGAGAATTTAATCTGGATTAATGAGATCGGACTCTCTTCACTGACGAGTGCGAGGGTTTTTCTGACGCCTGTTGACTGTCACAGAAGAGTGTCGAGCCGGGCATGTTCTATTGCACATCTTTGGGATGGTGATCCACGAGTTGGTGAAAGGGCCCGCCTTGTTTTCGACCAGCATGATGCAGGTTGCAGGATGCCTACAGTCGCTATCAATGACAATTCTTGGGCTATCTAGTATGGGGATTGTGTCTTATAACGCAACGTACAGACCTACAGTCAATATTTTAATGGAGCGCTCGTATTTCATGACGATAATGTACATTACGAACCCTTCTAGCCAACGTCTTCCTCCAGGAGGGAGGAATCAATAGAATGGAATGGCGTGCGGTATCTGCTGGCAAATGAAACATAACAGTGTGTCGTCGCAGGAAGTCCTCTTCAGAGACTGGATGATCTGGGGAGGGACGACTCTGAAGATTGGGACAGACATGAAGATCAATGTCTTGAAATGATTTAACGATATTAAAACGTTCAGGGTGTGGCAGTCTCTGACGCAGTGTCTTCAATATTACATACTGAATGTTACTCAGCAACAGATTTTAATGACACAGATGTGCAAAGATGAGTATTTTTTAGCAGATTGCCTTAATATTCGTGTATGTAGTAAGGATGGCACCATCGGCTGTATTTCCTGATTTTGCTCACAAGAGACAGGTTTCGGAGATGATGTACTGCCACTGTATACACCACAGGCTATAAGAAGCTTCAGTTTAGCCGATGGTTTGGACTTTATACGGAAAGTTTATCCGATCCCCAGTATCAACGTGGTCACAAAGAGTCAGAGGAGCCTGATGATGGTGTACTATAACTTCCATAACATTTTTTAGAAGGACACCAAGGCTTGAATACAGTAATGATGTTGAAATGGGTGTAGGCCTTAGTAGCTACGCAGAGATGAAGAGGCTTGCGCAGTACGGACCTGCGTGGAAAGCTATATCAAGCCAGTCATAAGACTAAACGCCACCACAACAAAATGACGCGTATTCATTAATTCCGTGCTCGCCTGTGTCACCACATCTTCACAGATCTGCAGGTAATGAAAACAATTTTTTGAGCTGTGAATCTTAAGGTTTTGGTGGCGCAAAGACTGTTCCATTAAGTTTCGGGTGTGCAGCCGCAAGAAATCTCCTTCTTCTTCCAATATTTCGGCTGTATAACGTTCAGCCATCTTCAGAGTGAATCGCAAGACTGCCGCTCCAGTTTTTTTTCTTCTTTGTTGATTTTCAATTCCCCCCAAAGGGGGCGGGCTGGCAGCAGCTTAGTACGCTACTCTACAGCCTACAGACTTTTATTAAAAAAAGGAAGAAGAAAGAAACAAGGAAAAACAGGCGATGAAATTGTGACTTAAAGTGTAAAATGGCGTAAAAATGCGGAAAGTTAAAACAGAAAGCAAAATGGGTTGGCAATGTTGATAAAATACACAGGAATCAGACAAGTAACATAGAAGACACATAATTAAAAAAACATGGCGACAGTCTGGTTTCTGTTCGCAAGAGATAAAAAATCACAGCCAGCGATAGTATGATGGCTGTTCGCTACACTTCCCAAAAGACACAACACGGAACACGCACTGGAAAAACACACACTGTAAAACACTGCACGAAAATGGCGGCACAAATATGGCACTCCTGAGCCAAAGACAGATGGGGGGGGGGGGGACCTGGAGGAGGGGGAAAAACAAGGAGGGAGGAGTGGAAAAAACGAGAAAGGGGGGGGGGGGGAAAGCCGCTCCAAAGGTCGCTTCATCCCTTTATAATGTTGTACTGCGCGACTTCTACCCATTGTCTTCAAACACTCTTTGTAAGTGGGAAAGTTCATCTTGCGGACTGCTTTCGTCAGAAATAATATGCGCTCTAAGAGCCAAAGTTCGGAAAACACTCATTGTCTGGGCAGGATGGTGGCAGCTATTTGCACATAAATACAGATCGGTGTGCGTCGGCTTCCTATACATTTCATGTCCCAAAGCGCCATCCTCTCTGCGCCGAACCAAAACATCAAAGAATGGAAGGCATCCCTCCTTTTCAATTTCCATTGTGAACTTTATTTGATCGTGGAGGGAGTTTAGATGTATTAAGAAGTGTTGCAAGTTGTCTTCACCATGGGGCCAAACTACAAAGGTGTCATCAACATACCTCCAGAATACCGTGGGTTTCAAGTCAGCAGATTAAAGCGCCTTCTCCTCGAAGTCCTCCATAAATAAATATATCTGTGGCAGAGAGGGCTGCTCTACGCAAGCTTCGCCTGGATACTCAGACGGTGGTACTCCCAGCAGATAAAGGTAATGCTACTGTTTTATTGTCTCAGGACGAATACCATGATAAAATGTACAATTTATTGAGTGATAGCACGTACCGGAAGATCAGCAGGGATCCCACTAATCGAGTGGCGAAGAAAACTGTTTCGCTTCTGAATGAATCTCCGTTTCCACCAGAAGTTGTTCGGAGATTGAAACGAAGTGGTCCGGTGTATCCTAGACTTTATGGACTACCAAAGGTCCACAACAAAGATGTTCCTTTACGCCCCATAGTGAGTAACATAGGCTCTCCGACCTATGACGTTGCCAAACATCTGGCATCATTGTTGAGGCCTCTTGTGGAAAAATGTACTCACCACATAAGAAACTCGGCTGACTTCATTAGAAAACTGAAATCATTGAAAATGAACCCGTCTGATATATTAGTTAGTTTTGATGTGGTGGCTTTATTTACAAAGGTTCCCCTTCCAGAATCTCTACAATTTATTGAAAGAAGTTTTGACAAAGAGATTTCACCTTTATTTAAACATGTTCTGACCGCCTCATGTTTCTTATTTAACATCGAATTTTTTGAACAGACGGACGGAATCGCCATGGGTAGTCCCTTATCCCCTTTGGTGGCCAATTTATTTATGGAGGACTTCGAGGAGAAGGCGCTTGAATCTGCTGACTTGAAACCCACGGTATTCTGGAGGTATGTTGATGACACCTTTGTAGTTTGACCCCATGTTGAAGACAACTTGCAACACTTCTTAAGACATCTGAACTCCCTCCACGATCAAATAAAGTTCACAATGGAAATTGAAAAGCAGGGATGCCTTCCATTCTTGGATGTTTTGGTTCGGCGCAGAGAGGATGGCACTTTGGGACATGAGGTGTATAGGAAGCCGACGCACACCAATCTGTATTTACGTGCAAATAGCTGCCACCATCCTGCCCAGACAATGAGTGTTCTCCGAACTTTGACTCACAGAGGGCATATTATTTCTGACGAAAGCAGTCCGCAAGATGAACTTTCCCACTTACAAAGAGTGTTTGAAGACAATGGGTACTCTCCATAACAAATACAGAGGGCACTGAAAATGAAACCGAAAGAGCCCACAAAGAAAGCAGAAGAAGATGAAGAAATCTTTAAATCGATGGCCTTTCTGCCATATGTGGGTAGCCTCTCATCAAAAATAGGACGCATTCTCGACAGACACAAAGTAAAAGTGATTTTTCGTCCTCCACCCAAGACAGCTGCACTCGTGGGCTCCGTCAAAGATGATTTGCTGCTCCGAAAATCTGGAGTTTACAAAATTCCATGTGAATGTGGCCTTTCTTACACCAGACAAACAACTCGTACTGTCCAAGAAAGGTGTACAGAACACTGGAGGTACACACGACTTTTACAACCTAACAAGTTGGCCGTGGCAGAGCACTGTTTTGATAATGGTAACAGTATGTTGTCTGACAACGTCGAAATTTTGGCAACTACATCATCCTTTTGGGACTTGATAGTGAAGGAGGCAATTGAAATTCGCTTGACGACGAATTTAATTAATAGAGATAGTGGTTTCAATCTTGATAAATCATGGAATCCGGCACTTGCTGTAATAAACTCGCAAAGTCGTCGTCACAGTGCAGCTCACAATGATATATCAATATGCCAACACAGATCAACTGCAGAGTCATAGATACAACTCGCGCATTATGCACGTCTCTGCAGCCGAGCAACGTCTCTGGCGCATTTGCATCTGTGGCCGCATGCGCAGTCGCGCAGTACAACAGTGTAAAGGGACGAAGCGAGCACTGGAGCGGCCAGCATCTCTGCCAGCACCGCCTCCTTCCCGTTACCCAGTGTGGCTTTCGGCAGTCCTTCTCATCCGATGACCTTCTCCTTCACCTCACTCATATCCTTTCCGAACATCTTAATTCCCGTCGCTCTGCAATCTTCCTCTCCCTGGACCTCGAACGTGCTTATGACCGCGTATGGCATTCCGGTCTCCTCTTCAAGCTCCAAACCTTCGCCCTTCCTATTAACTACGTCCGTCTGATCGGCTCCTTTCTCTCCCAACGTCCTTCCTACGTCTACATCTATAACACGGATTCCTACACCTTTTTTCCCTCCGCCGCTGTGCCCCAAGGCTCCGTCCTCTCCCCCCTTCTGTACCTTTTGTATACGGCGGACATGCCGCCGCCGTCACCCCCCGTCCATCTTCTCCAGTTTGCCGATGACACCGCCTTCCTTGCCTTTGCCCCCACCCTGCAGCGTTCCCAACACCTTCTCCAATCCCATCTTGACTGGTTCACTGCTTGGTGCAACCAGTGGTTGCTTAAGGTCAATCCCTCCAAAACCCAGGCGATCATCGTAGGCAAAACCACCCCTTCCTTCCGCCTCCTCGATTTCTATCTAACCATCTATGGCCGTCCTATCGCCCTCACCCCCACCCTTATGTAACTTGGCGTCACCCTCGACAGTCGCCTCTCTTGGACCCCCCATCTCCGGACAATCCAAGCCAAGGCACACTCCCGACTCCGTCTCCTCAAGCTCCTTTCCGGCCGTACGTGGGGTCTGAACCCCTCCACCATCCTCCACACCTATAAATCCCTCATCCGCCCTATCCTCTGTTACGCCCATCCTGCCTGGATCTCCGCCCCCCCCCCCTACATTTTACAAATGCCATCAGATCCTTGAACGCCATGCTCTCCGCCTCGCCTATCGCATCCGTCTCCCCTCCACCACGTGGATCCTGTACGACCCCATTCCGTTCCCCCACCTTCTCCTTTTCCTTGAAAGGATATGGATCCTCTACACCTCCTGTAAACTCTATTCTCCTCACCTGCTTGTCTCCCCCATCCTCTCCCACCCCCGCCCGCTGCTGCACCTGTATTCCCACATCCCACCTGCTCTCCATCTCTCCACCCTCCTTACCCTCTCCCAAGGTGGCTTCCGCCGGCTCCCCCTGATGATGCCCTCCTCCCCTCCATCTACCCCTCCTACCAACTTTGATGCTCCCTCCCTCTTCCTGTGTTTGTTCCTTTGGGCACCCTCCCTCCCTTCTCTCCCCCTTCCCACCCTCTTCCCTTTCTCCCCACTCCTCCCCCGGGCTTCCCCTCCCCCATCCCTCTACTCCTCCTCTCCTCCTCCCATCTCCTCTGCCATTGGCATCTTTGTTCTCTCATCTCCTCCCCCCCCCTCACCCTTCTTCCCCTCTTGCCGGCCAGAGTGGCTGTGCGGTTCCAGGCGCTACAGTCTGGAGCCGAGCAACCGCTCCGGTCGCAGGTTCGAATCCTGCCTCGGGCATGGATGTGTGTGATGTCCTGTTAGGTTTAATTAGTTCTAAGTTCTAGGCGACTGATGACCTCAGAAGTTAAGTCGCATAGTGGTCAGAGCCTCTTCCCTCTTGGCAGACCCCCAGACTCACACACGTTACATGGACATTCGTGCGCCGGAGATCATCGCCTTCCGTGTCTCATGTGTGCTGTTGTGTTTTGTGTTCAGTGTTCACCGTCACGCTCCATCGTTCACGTGTACCATCAAAGTCATCACTGCCTGTGCGTCGTGTCAACAGTTTGTAGTGTGGATTGTCATCGAGTGTGAACGGCTTCACGTTTTTTATGTTTGTGTGTCTACTGTTTTTTCCCCGCCGTTTTGTTCCAACTTATGTGTCTTCTCTGTTTTACATTGTAATATCTTGGGCTGAAGAGCGGCGTAATGTGCTGCTGCCAGCCTACTTGTTTTTTGTACAGGTATTAAAATCACAATAAAGAAAAAAAAACTGGAGCGGCAGTCTTGCGGCTCACTCTGGAGATGGCTGAACGTTATACAGCCGAAATATTAGAAGAAGAAGGAGATTTCTTGCGGCTGCACACCCGAAACTTAATGGAACAATTTTTTGAGCTGTTTAGAATCACCGTGTGCAACATTTAACAGCAAGTACACTTCGGAAAGAGAGTGGCAATAAATATCTCTGCGGACTAGATAAGTCCCAGTGATAATTAAAATACGAATATAATGGTGTAAAGAAACAAATTCTCTATCAAGAACTCTGTAGACAAGATTAGTGACAACTGATCTGCAGAACTCTTGGTGTCGGCTGACCTGTGATGAGAGTGACTCTGGGTGCGCGTGCACCTGTTTTCGCACCCGCCGGAGAAGAAGTACTGCCGGTTATGTGGAGCTCATGATACAAACTTCGATCTTGGTCGATGTCTTTGTGCTGCATTCTATTGCAAATAAGGATGTCTTCGGTGTTCGTCTGGTTGTCTCTCTTCAACAGCCAACAAACGTCGGCCGTCATGCATAGAGGCATGCTCATCCGTATAATCATCGAAGTGGCTAAGCAAGTAATTTAGAAGAGTATGAAGTCAATAAACTTTGGCGGTTGTGTTGCATTCAACCTATTTATAGAATCCTAACATCAGTTATACTAATACGGTGTTATTTTCAGTCTTCATTTTATCTAAAATACTTTATATTAGGATCCTAAATACAGTAAATGCTTGAAATTATCATTTATTCATGGGTTCCCAAATATATCGTTCTCCATTACATTTCACGTTTGTGATCCTATAAAAATAACAGCTTTATATTTTTTCAAGTATTTACAGTCAATGATCAGCGCTGTTATGAATATCATTAATTCAAATTTGTTGTACAAGGTGGGTCAGCTAATGGAAGTGAAGCAATTTGTTTGCTGCTAGTTTTGATTCTACGTTTGACTGGCAGCAGGTTCCGAACTCAGTGCCCCATCCTTTTACTGGTGTCGTATTCACAAAAAAAGGCTGCTTTTTAGACGAACACCGTGCCAACCACCTCGAAATCCCCCTCGAACACAGTCATTGTCAGAATACTTCGTGAAGAACCAACACTTTTTTCTAAGCCACACTTACCAGCAGAAATTAAAGGCCATCTTATGACTTACACTAGTGCTCTACTGGAATGAGTGGATGAATGTAGTATTGTGAAAGAAAACAACTTTGGAGCCATGATCTCTGACATGTATGAACTCCAAAGAAATATGTAATTATTTTTTCCTCGGGACATATTGGATCTTAACTGTATCATTGACAGGGATAGAAGCTGAAGAAATGAATTACATTTTTTGCTAATGTCAGGACTTAAACCCAAATCACCTGCTAATTAGGCAGATGTGTTTTCTACGACACCACCCTGGCCTTGTGGTTAACACAGCTGCACCCTAGTCCATTGCCCTCCCTAACAAACTTCAATTCATGCCTCCGCCCTCACGATTTTCCCTTACTTAAATCCTCAGTGTTGCCGAGGCTCCAGTAGTGGAGTAGCACCCCACCTTTATACGTAGTGGAGAAAGGATTTTATGGTGTCTAAATGACACTGGGCTATCACCATCCATACTGGTACATCTCATCAGAAGCTCTATGTTTATTGTGTCCTTAAAATCCTAAGGGAAAGGCCCAGGGATGGATTCGCTATGAAGTACTAGTCTCATAGGAGACAGCATAAACAGTGGTGTGATTACTGGTCCACAGAGTCCACTGTACAGCACTAACAGTTACCACTGTGATTTTCTGGCTTAAGCCACGTCATGGGTGCACTGAACTCCACTAATTCCATTTTCCCAATTTTCTTCTTTTTCAGCAGGGAAACGACTATGTTGCACCCATCTAGGAAATGCAGGAATCATTTTACATCCGTACCGATCAGCGTCTATAGTATTTTATTTTCTCAATTATTTTTACAGGAAAATTTCTTGATAGTCTTTTTGTTTTAAAGCATTGCGGCTTGGTCACCAACATAAATCAGCAGTTGATACACAAAGAGAAAACCGAATGTCAGCCAGATCTTTGGAACAATTATTCTTGTATATGACAGTGATCCTGATTCACCGCGAGGTACGATGTACTGCAGCTAGGGCCAGGTTTCCTCGGGAAAGACGTGAGTACACTGGGCATCTGGTGGAGTTCGGTGCTTAAATACGTGTGTGTCGCTGCTGTTGCCTACTTTCATGTGAAGTCTTTTGGCCGCGCCATTTAAGACAGCGATCGTCTATTGCTTGTTTAGAGTTTTACTTCTTTCGGCAACCGTTCTTCACTGATCTTGCATACTTACAATGGCCTTCCTGTGTTTTCGACTCTGTTTCTAGCCAGCCGACCACTCGGAACTGCCACATGTTCCTTCGGTTACCGCGTCACTAGGTGCCGAGTGCTACTGAACATTTTGCTGCCTACGCCCAGGAAGAAAGTTATGCACTGGAGTCACTTACGCTTTAGAGAATTTTAGTTACGTTAAGCTCTCGTCACTGTTTGTAACTGTATGTTCGAATTTATTTTGGTTATCATATCTTCAACGAATGGTAACAGTTGTCTGCTTTCTCTTAAGAATATTAGTTGCCAGACAAGCAAGAGTGACTCAAGTGCATGGAGGGGAGAGCGTTCACATGGACAGGCAATCTGCAGATGCTGAAAAAAAATTCATTATTGCGCTACCCAGATTTACCAGTTTCGATAGTTCATTGGCATCGTGCCTGTTAATGACCGAAGCTGAAATAGTCACGAGGTAAATTAAAAAAATGACTATTTTTATTGGTGCGAGCTGTGGTGCAACCAACGTGGCGAGGCGGTTACCGTCGTTGGCCGGAGCGCTGCTGGTCGTCACTTCGAACCCAACCACATCCATTTATTTGTTATTTATAGGGAAACAATTTTTACGATAGGGCTTGTATTTTGCGGTATGACTAAATTTACACTTAAATAGTATGAAAGCTTGATATATAAACTAAATGAATTACTGTAATTTATGAAATCATGTTTATGTGTATAGCTAATGGAGCATATTACAATAATTAAATTTTAATATTTGTTATTTTTCCAATCTTTCAAGAATCAAAGAACTTTTCTCTTGCAATTTCTTTCTTCCCTGTTACATTTTCAGAATTGTGCATCTCATTTTATTTCCTGGAAAACGACAGAAATTGATCTTCTTCCCCTATTTCGTTTGAGTTCCCAGTATGGACTCCACCCTTAAGCAACAGTGAGTTCTCGTAGCCTATTGTTGTTATATGAAAGATAGTTGTTTAAGTCATTATGGACCCTGGACTGCAGACAAGTGTCTCATTGGTTTCTTAAATGTTACTGAAATCGGCAGTGCGTTCAGTACAGTTCAGAAAAAGTCTAAAATGAAGGAAACTATTCAAGGACAATTGAAACAGTTCGTGTCTTACTGTGGTCAGGAGCTATTTTCGACTGATGGTAAAATACTACCCTGAAGCGTCAATGAAAGTGGTATTCAAATACAGAGATATGTAAACAGCAGAATACGGTGTTGCGGTCGGCAACGCCTATAGAGGACAACAAGTGTCTGGTATAATTGTTAGATCAGTTACTGCTGCTACAATGACAGATTATCAAGATTTAAGTAAGTTTGAACGTGGTGTTATAGTCAGGGCACTAGCAATGGGACACAGCACCTCCGAGGTAGCGTTGAACTGGGGAATTTCCCGTACCCCCATTTCACGAGTGTACCGTGAATATCACGAATCCGCTAAACATCAAATTTCCGACATCGCTGCGGCCGGAAAAAGATCCTGCAAGAACGGGACCAACGACGACTGAAGAGAATCGTTCAAAGTGACAGAAGTGCAACCCTTCCGCAAACTGCTGCAGATTCAATGCTGGGCCATCAAAAATGTCATCGTGTGAACCATTCAACCAAACATAATTGATTTGGGCTCATACACAGGCAAATCTTTTCCTAATCTTTCAGCATTAAGAAAGGACTACGACACACCAAACAGTGAAAAAAAAAGGAAAAGAATGAATGAAACGTATGGGAAGATGTATAGCAAATGACGCTATGGGACTTTGGAAGAAGATGGTGCAGGGAGTTCTAACAAACTGTGAACATTTAGAAAAAATCAATTCTTCCACCATTAATAAACTGTTCGATAAATCTAAGGATACCATATGGCCCAAGGCGTTAAGCATGACAATGAATTATTCTTGGTAACGGCTGCGGCGCTTTTCTGTCATCAAAGCTTCCGATTCACTAAAAGCATGATACAGCAAAATGGTGCATGTGACATGTTTAGCTAACACCTTACACGAAGTTGCAGAAGATGTTCGTAGCAAATTTATTGCGTTTGTAAATAACGTGTTTTTAAAATACTTTCACGTGTTGCAGCATTTAAGTTGTTCGCTCCAGACATTTCCAATTTGACAAGATGGATGTCCTGGATCAATGCCGGAGCTTCAGAGTTGTGAATAGCATCATTTATTCATTCGGTAACAAGAATAGCCTAAGAATTAATTGATAATGTGGAAATTTCAGACAAACTTTCGTATATAAAATCAGATATTGGACTTATTCCAGTTGCCGTAACTGCTTTGGAGCAATCAGAAGTGCCATAGTGAGGTTGACAGAACAAGTGGAAAAAACAGTGAATAAATTATAAGTTATTTGTGATAAAGTGGAAATAGAAGTGTCTAAGAAAACAGAAAATACGTGAGAAAGAAACGAAGGGCATCGCCCACTCTATTCCATTTCAGTGATTTTGTTGACCTGATGTACATTCAAATCATACTGTCCATTTTACGTGTGCTCTACTTGTGTCATCGGAAGTAGAAACATTTTTTCGAATTGCATGGCTTTGTTGGTCGACAATAGGAAATTGTTTTTATTTTAAAATTTCCTCACACTACTAATTGTATATTTCAGTTCACAATTCACAAATTGAAAAAATGACGTTGTACAAGAACACATTAGAGGCTTACTATGTTCTGACAATGTTAATAAAGAGCGTACTGCATCACATTGCATAGTTTAGTTTGTTTCTCGTGTGCATGTTATTTTTAAGCAAATAGTTCATTATCATGAACTGCCTTACTAATTTATTTTACAAAAGAAATTTTATCTCATTTAATATTGTTAGGTCACGTTATTCGTGGTATTGTGCATTTTTTGTACGTGTTTGGACATAACAGCATACTTTTTGTAGGAGTATTATGGTGATTAGTATGTCATTTATCTTAGACCATTCATTGAATATTTATCACTTATGAAAGGTTTCTGAGATATGCGTAAAGTTCTGAGATATGCATAAAGATTTTATTTTTTGGAATATTCGAACGTGACAATGCGACCGGCTGTTGATCAACCTCCACTGTCACTCCTGTCATTCATGCCGCTATATTGTAAAGCATACTTCGATTTACTTTCAAAATGGTTGCGAATTTAGACAGACATACAGAAAACAAACCAAGATTGTTTGGAAACCGCAGTGTAATCCAGGGGGCTGTGTTCCTGAACGGAAGTTGTGCGAGAAGAAGGACTGTGCCGTTTCTTTGATCAACTGGTAGCTAGCGGTTCTAATTAGGAACCAGTGTCGTCCTTGCTGACCCCTGCCTCCAATCGCCGACCTACCCGCTGCGGGGGCGGCGATAAGGGGAGGGAGCAGGAGGAAGTGCTGAGGTCGGGGGTGAGGGCACGGCCTTCCGGGAACAATAGCCACCTGCCGGCGAACAATGGACAGTCGAGTAGCGCGCCGTCAGCAGTCCTGGCGGCCAGAGGGAAGAGAGCTGTGGGCTTGCCTGGCGGCAGGGGTAAACATCGCGGACGGTGGATCTGCTTTCTATGGTCAGAGGGCAAGTTACAAACTAGCCCTGCAGGGTGCATACTTCAAGGGGAGGTACTTCTATAGCTGTCATTGAATAAGAATACTGGGTAATGCTATAATTCCTGTCGAAACATATACCAGCAGTGTCATTTTTAATAAATAGCAAATTAAAGCAATGACTTAAGTAACCATTGATGGCCAATGTTTTTTCCTCTTATTCACTTGATATGACAAGTTGAGAAACAAGCTGTTAGTCTACAAACAAAATTTTATTCGTTGTGGTGACACTATTAACATATACGGTATCTATGTGTTATTTACTGGTGCAGCACCCTTTAGCACCTACTGTTGCTTCACAACTAGCAACATCACTGGAGCACTAACCATAGTCCTTATTACCACTGGCTTGAAATAAACCAATGTATACTGTTTCGAATCAGCATTGCATGGACATTATTATGTGACTCTTTGGCAGTACTAAAATAAACACTCGCCAAAACACTATTTATATACACATATCCATCCACCAATGTATTGAATCAGTGACCATGGTAACTGGATAGTGCTAACTCCCCTCACTGTGCTAAAGTGATATAAAGATTTTACCCACAATTCCATAAAAAGGGGTACAGGTGACATATATTATAACTGGCCATGCCTTCTGAACAAAGACAGTTCTAACTGAACTAACCCTTTCATGGGTTACCTTAATGAACTGATGAATAGGACTTTCTCCTACAAGTCTTCTGTGAATCTCTCATGGATGTTGTTCCTCAAAAGAGTTCTTGTAGCACACCAGATGCTTCAGAAGGTGCAAGCAGGCAACCTGTGATTATAATTGGACATGTGGATAGAAGTATTGCCTTCTTAATGATTTATTCAATTGCATTTATTATTTATTCAATTGCATGAATGGATGAATGTCTTTTGCAAATTATTACAATAAGTGGGTGTATTGTGCAATATTGTTTTTCATGCTGTTGTTTACAACAATGAGACAAGGAAGAGAGTGAAAACTGGTGCTGGCACACACTCTAATCATCTCAAATAGCACATGAAACGCACCACCAAGACTGCTACACATGAAGTAATTTCTGTCTCTCTTCGTTTGACTTACACATTCCAGTTAGTAGTTTCTGTAGGTATAAATTATGCATGGAATTTTTTAAAATAATATTTTATTTTTGGACCTTGTCATCACTTATACTATCAATCTGTATGCAGTTTGTATCAGTAGAATATGTGATGTCGAAGTACATAGTATTTTTCAGGAATGGGGCTATTTTCAAAATTCTTCGAAAAGATAACAAAACACCGGTGTGAAGTGTTCATCCACACATTCCCAGTGATTATAAAGATGAGACAGAGGAAATAGCTCTTGAAAGTGGATATGAGCATTTATTTTCGTAATTTGGGTGTATTTAATGTCTTTGCCCTATGTAAACAGCAATGAGTTATTTTGTTGTGGAAAGTCTTACGACAAATTATCGCATGTCACTGTGTCTAATCAGAGAGTGTCAACGAGATAGGAGCGCTGGGTGGAAAATGACTGTCTTCACACGTCGACATAATAGTAAAATCGTATGCGTCAGCTTTATCACTGTCTGCGTAATAACAATGGCTTCGTCTGTAAGTTTGTGTAACAGTCCCAGTGAGTAATTATCTTTACTTTACTACACCTGCTTTTAAAATTTTAATGTATGCTAGGATTGCCACTTTCCTAGAACATGGTTACGTAGCATAAGCTCTTGACCCTATACTTTGATTATATTCCGAATATAATGAGGTACAGTTTCACAAACTAGTGCTTTACTAGGAATACTCTTAAACTGTTTAAAGTAATTTTCATTCAAATACATGAATGATGGAGTGCCATTCAAGTAAATTTATAATACTAACCAATTATAGCTGACACATTTAAAAATTATTTATTCATAATTTTAATGTCGTTTGGGAGTATTTTACGCATTTTATTTGGCTTGGCTTGGACCATTTCGACGTTGTCTCAGTTTTCATGTAATAAAATTTATTGAAACGTGTGATTCAGTCAGTTTTGCAGAGTTGTAGCAGTACAGTCTGGTAAGCGTTAAGGCCTTACGAGATGATTGATAGTTGTATGGGATGACGTGTTTCAATAATTATCATGTAGTTGTTGGATAATGCGTGTTTACTTGATTGCCAGGCGAAATATGTTTTGCGGACTTTTAATTTTTCGACAGACTGTAAATTTTGTGTGGTGCCTTGCGCCTTGTTATCGCGTAGTCGTAAGATACGAGATGTCAAGACCACATAATTTGCTGTTACAATAACCAACTGGTTTAGAGAATACAGTTTGTTGAGAATTGATTGACGACTGTTATATGTAATATCTAGTTTGCTAGAAGTTGGGGTTTGTATGACTGCTGCTGGAGGGGTGGGAAGCTATTCCTGGGTTGGTCACAATTGTGTGGCTGCTCTACGCTCAGATGGTTCAGATTCAAACTGTGGTGTACCCCCAATTCAGTCAGTGTACTTGCATAGCATGTACAGTCATTGCCATGGATGCAGCATGGGTAAGAGGTTTAATACAGACCAACATGCCTCCACAGTGCAGGCCAGCTCCCACCAACAGCGGATTCATGGGCGAGACGCACCCCTGGACATCTACCAACCACACGCCATCATACAAGCTAACTGGGGTTTGAACTAAAAGCTCATCGTGATGCCTTTTGACTTGTATGTGTCAGCATCAAGTGTAAAAAGCACAAGTGCTCAACACATCATTGGATTCTCAGATGAACATCTGCTAACGTTATTTGGTTCTGTCTCTGGTTCATCATATGGATCATCTGTGCTAAACTGTTATATCACCTGGACTGTCGACGGATCACGATAGTTATCTGTATTTATGTGTATGGTAGCTACATATCTGGAATATACCTGGTTCACTGTGCCTTGTTATCTGACTACAGATCATAATTTAACGAGGCTATGTGAATTCTTTATTGGCATTCTTCAAAAACAGTGTTCACGGAAATCTGCGTCCATTCAGATATTCGCCAGCAGTTGTGTTTGAGCTCTTTATTGTCAACAGAATTTAAAGTACATTCTCATAGATGAAAAGGCGTCCACGTCCTGTGGACATAGTTTGCCACCGTCTGGCATCAGCCCGGGTGGCAGCACAACGATATGTCAGATGTTGATGCTGCTGACTCGATGGTGTCTGTCTGTCACTTCACACTGTTCTGGGCTTCTCAGAACGGCAGTTTGTAAAGGTAGTATTAACGCTAGCAGCGGGTCACGGCGGAACAGGCCATATCAAACTCAAGACCTTGACGGACGAGTGGTGGTTGACGAACGAACATTTTCCCAGCAAATGTTGAATGATTAAATTGTCCAGGCAGGCGCACGGCGGCTCAATGACTCGACTGTCTGATGTCTGCCTGGTAGCTGGATGGGCACGCATACTATAAATAGCGCCTTGGTGGTTACGGCTGGCGGCGGCGCCGCTTAGTGGAGGTTGGCGGAAGGCTAATTTGGAGCACTGTGTGATACTTACTGCAGTGCCATTGTAATAATGGCAGCGATCAGCGTGATGATATCATCGGTGAAGGAATGCAATTTATAAGCGCTGTAAGTATGCCATACCTTCACATCATTACAGCTTCTTTCATAAAATGTTTTCGGGAGCAGTTTTCACCATTTAAGATTTGTGGTGATTTGCATTAATAATTGCATTGATTAATCATCTTTTAGTTAAGGTAGTAGTCTCATTTTGGTAGTAAGCTGTATGTACTACCAGAATGTACTATGTAGAATGAATTTTTATACAGCTCCTCGACTTTATTTTACTACTTTAGCAGGTTTCTGACTTATTTATGTTCGTCGTAGTAATGTTTACACAAGAAAGTGCGTTTTTAACGAAAAGATTATGAAAATCGTTGGAAGATTAGACTGAAATAGAGTCTGTCTCTCTAATTGAAATTTAAATCATTCTGACTGCTGTGTCAACCAAGCTTGTGTTACTCTAGTTATGTGGTTTCGAAATCCTCTTTTGACTAATGTAGTCGATGCGGCTCGCTCTAAAGCTTTTAGGTCAGAGATGAAAAGTACGTATAGTGGCAGGCAGGTATTCAGTCATTCACAGTGCCTTCGGTCAGAGCACACACGTACTTCATACGTGCTTTCTTCAGGTGAAATTCATTCTGGGTCACCGAAAAGATGCATTCAGTCATATCCTGAGTACAATTTATCGATACTTTTGCAGACATTTTATAGGAGGTATTCAGAAGACTAAAGCCTGTAAAATAGTTGCCATGCACATTATAAATATTGCTTACCTCCGGTGTCTCTCAATTATTAGCAGTTCGTGGTCTTGTGGTTAGCACTGTTGACTCTCGATCAAGAGGTCCCAATTTCGGTTCTCAGCCGGATCGTGGACTTTCTCCACTGGGTACACTTTGTGTGTGTGTGTGTGTGTGTGTGTGTGTCTATGTGTGTGTGTTGTCGTCATCATCTATCATCATTGCTTCATCATAGATGTGCAACTCGCCGAAGCAGCGTCAAATAAAAGGACTTGCAAGAGGCGGCTAAACTCTCGAGCACTCTCGGCCGACTATGCCGCACGAAGCACACGAAGGTTTCATTTCCCTCCATTCTAATCGTTCGCTTTTTGTTCTCAATCGTAAATAAGATTTGTTATTCTACTATGCACAAAGCGTGGTGTGTATTTTATGAGTTACTAGTTGACAGACCTGACATCGCCCATGTATCCATTATTCAATTTCCTATTGGAAAGGAAAACAAAAAATGAACTGTGTTCATAATGAAGCATCAAAAAAATTTCATTTCCGTGTATTCGTGAAAACACCTTTCAAATTATTAAACAGTTATGCAAAGAATTATACGTAATGTACAGATGTATAAACCGACGGAGCAAAATATGATTCACCCGAAGAGCCGACAAGTTTCTGTTGATCCACGTTCGAATCCCGATGGTCCCGTGCCCACTGCAATGGTAACTGGCGGTGTCGTTGGGCCAACTTGTGAACATATAGGGGTAGTCTGCTGCGGAGCTCCATGTCGAGCACTGTACAGCGAACGGTGTGCTCCAAAACACTTGTGCGTGCACCAGCATTGTGCTCTTTCAGTAGAGATGCCGTAGATCAACATCTACCCTACTTTACAGAGAAAACAAGCCTCCGAACCCCACGTTCTGTGAAGAGTCGTGGACGTCCAACCATTTAGCGCCCAGTGGTAATTTCACTGTCCTTCAGCCTCTTTCCGTAGACGTTCACGACAGTAGCACGAGAACATTCGACCAGCTTCGCCGTTTTCGAGATACTCGTTCACTGTCAAAATCGCTTATAATAATTAATATTTGATGGCTCCTCGATGACTGATGTTCTGCCAGAGATTGGGAGATCAGTTGAACAGAGTGGGTAGTGTCTTGAAAACAAGTTAAGTGATGGAGTATGTGCAAATTAAGTCAGACGAAGCCGAGGGAACGAGATTAAAAATTGAGAAACAAAATGTGATAGACAAGATTCGCTGTTTGAGGTACAAAATAAAACGCAGACTGAAAATAACAAGAAAAGCTTTTCTGAAGAAGAGGAATTTGTTATCATCGTGAGAATTTAACTATTGGCATGTATTAAGAACTAAAATATGGACGACGAGCAGTTCAGACAAGAAAAGAACAAGACCTTTCGAAATGTGGTGGAACAGAAAAATCGTGAAGATTAGATGGGTAGAATGAATAAACAATCAACAGGTATGGAATAGAATTATAGAGAAAAGAGCTTGACTAAATGTACCTAATTGTTTAGTCGGGAGCAAGTGTTATGATTTGTTTCTTTATAAAACTGTAGTGACTTTATTACGAGGGTTGTCCAGAAAGTAAGTTACGATCAGTCGCTAAATGGAAATCACAGTGAAAAACAGAAACATTTCATTTGCAAGAGTTAGTTGCACTTTCGAGATACTTCTCTACATAGTTACCGCTCCGACTTAGACATTTGTCGGAGCGTTATACCTAATTTCCAACACCATCGTCATAGAAGGCAGCCGCCTGTGCTTCCCGATAATTCTCTACGCAAGTCTATAGCGCGTAGCCTCCGCCCAAGTGTTGTCTTCGTATACGGTGTTTCATGTGAATAGAGATGATACTCAGGACGAGCCAGTTAGGGCTGTGTTGTGGGTGATCGAACACTTCCCACGGAAAAGGCTGCAGGAGCGTCTTCACTGCCCCTGCAGAGTGCTGCTGAGAATTGCCATGAAGAAGGAAGTGCGTGGCAGTTGTGTTAGGTGGGCTGCATTCATTAAGGTGGAGGCTCTCAGCGGGCCCTTCTACTTGGAGGGAGACATCGTTGTTCTAGGCACCTTTACTCGCTCACAGTGCACTCACAACTAAAAAGAGCGTCTTGATGCTATCGACGGTCATACCAGAGACACTATCCAACACATCTGTGCAACGCTTCATCGGGTTTTCACTGTGGTGCCCATTTCGCGACCGATCGGAACTTATTTTCAGGACAACCTTCGTAATAAAGAATTATTCCTTTTCTTGGTCCAGGAATGCTATCTGTGTGTTACTTCGAGGACAATATTTATTTATCCTTTCACAGTTACAGGTATTCCCTTGATAGTTTATTAAATATAATTTATTGGCCTTTGACGTTAATCATTTAACCAGAGAAGTGAGGAACTGCAATCTGATTTACAACTGGATATCCGGTTCTTGAAGAAACTGGACAACAGTTACATAGTCCATTGTGGTCAGCTGTCGGAACAGATCCATCACAGATGTAGGTTGAGATACTTACGACGTTGTCTGTCATAGTGCAAATGAGCATTTGGCGTCATTGGCCGGCAGGCCTCTTACGGAGCAGGTCCGGCCGCCTTGGTGCAGGTCTTATTACATTCGACGCCACACTGGGCGACCTGCGCGCCGGATGGGGATGAAATGATGATGAAGACAACACAACACCCTGTTCCTGAGAGGAGCAAATCCGCGACCCAGACGGGAATCAAACCCGGGACCCTTAGGACGGCAGTCTGTCACGCTGACCATTCAGATATCGGGGCGGACGTCTGTCATAGTGTGAATATCCTAGTAGTACATGGTTGAGGCTTGTCGTTTCAGCTGGGTGGTCTTCGCAGTATGGAGATGGCTGAACTTTCATCCTACAAAGACGTGAAGGGTAACAGCCGCGACCCAGCCAGATGCGCATTATGGTAATGGTGTGACGTCTAGATAGGTTGATTTGTGAGAATCAGGTTTTTGGCGGAATACTCGGCTGTATTGTGGTGTTATGTCTTATTCTGGACTGTTGTGAGGTCTCACACGTATGTGATCACTCTTGATGAACCTTTTTCTTCACGCCAGCAGCAAAATCTTCACTCTTTGTTTTGCCAGGTTGTCCGCCATCCCGTTTTACCTAGATAATAAGACCATGCCATAGATAAAATACATTTGTCTAGCATTATATAATAATTGGTACACCATGCTACACACTAAGACTGCAAAACAAAAGAACGAACGAAAATAATTCGCACCTATTCACTCCAACTACTGGAGCTTATACAATTATTACTGTGACTTCTGTTAATCCACTGTTTCTTTCTTTATTTCTTTCATTATGGTCATCTTTAAATTATTAAGTGCTGAAAATTTCTGGCCAATTAAAACTGCGCAGGACCGGGACTCGAACCAGGAACTTTCCAAATCCGCTGCAGAGAGAAGTATTCGTTTTATTCAATGTCACGTTTCGCCACTGGGTTCGTCCTGAAACTACCCCAGTCAACAACCACTGTTTGGATTGCAAGTTAGCAACGTTTACATGATAGGTTACAATTCTACTTTCACAAAAAAAAACACTTTTCTGAACTCACTCTCTTTTAGACGATCCACCACCTTGATGAACTTTTTTACGATGATTACCGATTTCATTTGAAATGTTTTCAATTGAAAGGAATCTTAACTGGCGAGGAAGATAATAGTCTGTCATGTCGTTGACACTCCCATGAAGTACTCCCTTGCGTTTCTCGATAGTTCCTCAGCGCTGCTTTGAGACCCAGAGTTTTCGACGTGTGTCGATCATAGACCACTGGATCTACGAAATTATCCACTCTCAAGTAAGTTTCGGGCCGCGCACACTATCGCGAAGTGCAAGCATCATTTAGATATCTCTAGATTGTTTGCACGTAGATAAATTGTATGCGGGCCATAAAATCTAAATCTCTTCTTGATTTTTTGGATTAGTACGTAAATTCTTCTTTCCCTGTGGGGAATATTTCATTCATTTCCCCATGCTCGTGAAATGAGTGGGTGTCAGTTGCAATTACCCAATGTTTGACAGTCGTGTTAAACTTAACGGGCATATAACCTGAATGATCAGCAGTGGAACGGTTCACGGCGCAGAGAAGGTGCCTATTAAGTCAGCAACACATTACGTTGCGCTCTTGTGGGAAGTGAAGCGTGGTTTATGAGAAGTAATCTACCATTGGACTGAACCAACTACAGACACTAAACGGGTGGTCATAAATTATAATTAATTACAAGGGAAGTCGAAATTGCCCACTTGAGATATTGATAATTTTATGCAGCATCTTTCTTTGTTTCCTGACTGCCGTCTTTGCGTACTCTGTGAAGTTACGTCATTCACCTAGGACTAATCCTTGACATCTCTTCATCACACTTTTTCCAATCATTACATCACTTAATTTTGTTTGATGATTTCTTGGTAGATCTCCTTTCACCTATGATATGTACTCTCCGGACATACTAGAAAAAAAAAACTTTTGAAAGGTATTGATGTCACATAGGGGGCGCAGCTTCACAATTTGCTTGTACATTTTACCTCCAGTTTCCGCTTACAGTTTAGAGTACATCATCTGCAAGCGCCACCAGTTCACTTCCTTTACGATAGTCGTGCAACTTCTGAAGTGCGAGATACAGTACCATATACAAAATTTCTTGACCGCACTCTGCCCACTAAGGATAGGTTTTCAGTACGCCCAGTGTTATTTCCTATTCTGGGCGCAATGAACATTCTTATCTGCCCCGGCAGTATTCAGACGGCTGTAAAGCTTTTCTGGAATCTCTAGCTCCGTCAGATGTTACTTAAATATTTATTACCATCGTTAGGGCTCACGTAGCTGGGATGTCGGTCGGAAGCAAGTGACACATTGAAGACTAACTCACAAGCAGTTTATTAATGAATTAGATTTTCGTTTGACACTCAATTTAACACAGCCATCAGTTTACGGTAGCTGACACTCACAGACTCCCAAAGCGTTATTCAGAAATGAAGTCCAAAATTCGACAATCAGACTAACAGATATATTTTGGACATATTGGATACCAAAACAGAAGCAAGGAAAAATAACGTAGACATCCCCTTGTTATGTATAGAGAGATGTGATGGAGTTTTACATAAAGAAATAGTCTATCAGCAAATAGGAAACATTACTGAAGGACTTTTCCGTCAAACACCAAACACTCTTACTGATTTCAAACCTACGGTCAAGAAAGCTGTTTACCTTGATTGGAATCGAGAATGGCATGTATTTCAGAAACACTAAGGCAGACACCTACCAGTCACACAAGCGAACATCTCTCCTCGACCGTGGGACGACTTTGTGAAGCTAAAAAGACGTCATGTGACGTCTATCGTACGTATGAGGATGGGACACGGATATTAGGCCGCATATTTGCACCGAATAAAAATTCTTCTTCCTGGACGTTATGATCAGTATCAAACTAACGTGGCGGATCTGAATCACGTAATTGTGGCGTGCAGTGAGAACAAGGAAGCGCAAGAGGCACTGTTCAGATAACTGGTATCGAGGGGTTTTCCCCTACCTATAAGTGTTACTACCTCTTTATCTTATAGATTCAATGTAAATAAGTACAATATGATAACGGAGTACTTAAAAGAAGCCGATATAAAGTTTTAAACTTGGTACTGTAAGGTCACGAGGCTTAAGTAACGTTACACTCTTTGTATACTCTTTTAACTAAGAACTGGTATGTGTATATGGAGACTTGAACTATTGTGAATAAGATACTCCACATGAAACCATTACAAAAATAAACATGTCCATAATGTAATCTACGTGTATTGTATCATCCACGGCGCTGAGCTTACTCTGTCATTTTTCTTTAACTCAAAAATTTTATCTTAATTGTGTACAGTTATAACTGTCTCTGGTTGTGTGGTCACGATGGTATCTGACAAAATACCCACGAACGACCAACTGCACACAAACCATCTCTGTGCAACAGCCGCCTGCCACAAATGCGAAAACGTTGTCTCGCCCGCGCAGAGATTTGTTTGTGGAGCAGCACAGGACATGTGGAATTTCCTCAGCCACCGATCAGCCATCGCTGATATGACGAACGCGCGCTATCTGAATGTTCGAGAACCCAACCGACCTGACAGCACGCGAAACCCAAGTGTTAAACGCATTGCAGCTCTGTGGATGATCGGACATGCAGCTACATATATTACTGAGAGCCAAGGTGTTACATTCTTGGAATACTTGTCCTATATTAAACGGGAATATTGTCAAACTGCACGGGTTGCCATACACAGGAAAACATTTGGCAACATGCTGCATACTATGATCTACAAATCCCCGCAAGTGATCTCCAACACGCCTATCAATAGATAGTCGACGCAATGAGAAAACTAAATCGGTGGAAGAGTGTGCTACACTATTACAGTTCTTTGCTGTTAGTGGTACAGTTGTGTGTGACAAAATAGAAAGCAAACAAGGAAAAACTGTTCAAATAAAACAACTCCTGTGCAATCTCTCTATTCCTTGTTCTGGTGCTTCTGTGTTCTAGTACTGTAAAATACAATGTGCGGGTACATACGACTTACGTTTTCCTTGTATGAAGCTGACGAATACTTGCAAAATGCTCCTTGGACTAATAAATTATTGATTTTTTGTTAATCTTGCAATTGATCTACCAGTTGTGAAGGAGGTGATCATTATCTCAACATCCAACAGACTAGTGTGCATCTACATCCATTGGGTACTAGCCACCGTGAAGTGCAACGCAAAAAGTACTTCCGATTGTAACATTCATTAGAGATTCTTCCCGTTCCACTTAAGTGTGGAGTGTGGGAAGAATGATTATTTAAACGCCTCTGTGCGTGCAGCAATTAGCTTAATCTTGTCCTCGCGATCCGTGTAGATTTGTGGTATTTTTCACTTAAAGCGTGCTCTTGAAACTGTAAAATTAGTCTCTCACTGGATAGTATGCATCTAACTTCAAGCATTTGTCAGTTACGTTTCTGAAGAGTGTCCGTAATGCTCTCCAATGGGTAAAACTAATCGACAACAATTCTTCCTTCACTTCTCACAAGGGAACCTCCCCATCGCACCCCCCTCAGATTTAGTTATAACTTGGCACAGTGGATAGGCCTTGATAAACTGAACACAGATCAATTGAGAAAACAGGAAGAAGTTGTGTGGAACTGTGAAAAAATAAGCAAAATATACAAACTGAGTAGTCCATGGGCCACATAGGCAACATCAAGGAGAACGTGAGCTCAGGAGCGCCGTGGTCCCGTGTTAGCGTGAGTAGCTGCTGAAAGAGAGGTCCTTGGGTCAAGTCTTCCGACGAGTGAAAATTTTACTTTCTTTATTTTTGCATAGTTATTATCTGTCCGTTCGTTCATTGACGTCTCTGTTCACTGTAATAAATTTAGTGTCTGTGTTTTGCGACTTCATCGCAAAACCGTGCGATTAGTAGACGAAAGGACGTGCCTCTCCAATCGGAACCGAAAACATTTGATCGCAAGGTCATAGGTCAACCGATTCCTCCACAGGAAAACACATCTGATATATTCTATACGACACTGGTGACGGCATGTGCGTGACATGACAGGAATATGTTGTCGACCCACCTAACTTGTACACTTGGCGAATGGGTAAAAACATTCTTCTAACTTGCCCGATTTAGGTTTTCTTGTGGATGTGATAATCACTCCCAAAAAATGATGAAAACATAAGAGTTTGTCACATAAACTGAAAATAAAATATTAAAGTTTTCACTCGGTGGAAGATTTGAACCAAGGACCTATCGTGCCGCAGCTGCTCACGTTACCACGAGACCACGGCGCTCCTTCGGTCCCAGTGTCCTTGATGTTACCTATCTTCCCATGAACTACTCAGTTTGTATATTTTGCTTATTTTTTCACAGTTCCACACAACTTCTTCCTGTCTTCTCAATTGATCTCTGTTCAGTTTTTCAAGGCCTATCCACTGTGCCAACTTATAACTAAATCTGAGAGGGGTGCGATGGGGAGGTTCCCTTGTCAGTATATGCTCAATATCCCCCGTTGGTCCTATTTAGTACAGGTGCCACACACTCGAGCAGTATTCCAGGAAGGGTTCATAAATGACTTGTAAGCAATCTACTTTGCAGATTGACTGCATTTCATATTAGCTATATCAATGAACCGATGTCTGCCACCTACTTTACATAAGAGTAAGCCTCTGTGATCGTTTCATTTAATATCGCAAAAAGTTAGACCCGAGCATTTACACGATAAAAATCTTTTGAGCTTTTCTTTTAGCACATTTCATTCCCTCCCCTTAGGGAGATGCCGGGCTATTCTAGTGCTTGCATTGCACATTTTAGCCATAGTACGTTTTACCATTTTATTTTTTTTCTTTTATTACAATTTTAAAGTGCTTGCGTGAAAGGTGTTATTTACATTTTTGCCCTTTTAACATGATTATGTTGAATAGCCATTTGTTATCACAATACATAATTTGCGTGAAATATATCTTATTTTAACAATGTATACAATAATAAAACAAAGGAGAAGAGAAGAGATGAAGAGAAGGTTTTTGAAGTGAGAGCGAGAGTTAAAGACATAAACATTAACATATAATAATATATGATTATTCACATTGGTGTATGTACTGTTACTGTACATAATTTGCATGAAATATATCTTACTTTACCAATGTAAAAATAATAGAACAGAGGAGAGGTGAAGAGATGAGAAGAGGGTTTTTGAAGTGAGAGTTAGAGTTAAAGACATAGACATTAACATGTAATAATCTATAATTATTTACATTGGTGTATGTGGTGTTACAGTGATAAGTATATTTTTTAGTGAGCATTGAATAGTAAATGCTTATTTGTCATATTCAGGTTGTTTTGCAGCTGTGGTATTGCTTATTTTTGTTGTTGTACAATTACGGTTATTTTTCAGTGGCGGAACAGGAGTGAGTAGTTGTAGAGTGTGCAGGCTTCTTTATGTGTGCGTGTGTACGTGCGTTCGTGTGTACATGTGTGTGTGTGTGTGTGTGTGTGTGTGTGTGTGTGTGTGTGTGTGTGTGTGTAAGTGATCGGTGGTTGGGTGTGGTTTCTATTTTATGTGTCTGTGTTTTATTGTCTGGCGTCTAGGTGGGGAGGGGTAGTGGTGTGGGTTATCAGCGGTTCCATAGTGAGGGCTAGGTCTGGAAAGTGGCTTGCTGTGTTTTTAGCTACTGTACGCGCTGGGCAGATATACTTCTACTTGGGAAGTCGATGAGTTTGTGGTCTTGTTGTTATTATGCTTTCCATGTCAGGTCTTTGCGTTAGTATTCATTGTCCATAGTTCGGGCGTAGTTTTGTCAGTCGTATCTGGAGTGGTTCCACATTAACTATTTCACACACATCGTTACTGGGCATCCTTGCCGGGAGTCTCGCGAGGTTGCGGAGCAGTCGTCTTTTAGTACTATACAGTCTCTCTGCTACAGTGTGCGGAATACCTACCAGCGGGGCGCTGGCGTATTTGAGGACAGGTCTTATGAATACACTCCTGGAAATGGAAAAAAGAACACATTGACACCGGTGTGTCAGACCCACCATACTTGCTCCGGACACTGCGAGAGGGCTGTACAAGCAATGATCACACGCACGGCACAGCGGACACACCAGGAACCGCGGTGTTGGCCGTCGAATGGCGCTAGCTGCGCAGCATTTGTGCACCGCCGCCGTCAGTGTCAGCCAGTTTTCCGTGGCATACGGAGCTCCATCGCAGTCTTTAACACTGGTAGCATGCCGCGACAGCGTGGACGTGAACCGTATGTGCAGTTGACGGACTTTGAGCGAGGGCGTATAGTGGGCATGCGGGAGGGCGGGTGGACGTACCGCCGAATTGCTCAACACATGGGGCGTGAGGTCTCCACAGTACATCGATGTTGTCGCCAGTGGTTGACGGAAGGTGCACGTGCCCGTCGACCTGGGACCGGACCGCAGCGACGCACGGATGCACGCCAAGACCGTAGGATACTACGCAGTGCCGTAGGGGACCGCACCGCCACTTCCCAGCAAATTAGGGACACTGTTGCTCCTGGGGTATCGGCGAGGACCATTCGCAACCGTCTCCATGAAGCTGGGCTACGGTCCCGCACACCGTTAGGCCGTCTTCTGCTCACGCCCCAACATCGTGCAGCCCGCCTCCAGTGGTATCGCGACAGGCGTGAATGGAGGGACGAATGGAGACGTGTCGTCTTCAGCGATGAGAGTCGCTTCTGCCTTGGTGCCAATGATGGTCGTATGCGTGTTTGGCGCCGTGCAGGTGAGCGCCACAATCAGGACTGCATACGACCGAGGCACACAGGGCCAACACCCGGCATCATGGTGTGGGGAGTGATCTCCTACACTGGACGTACACCACTGGTGATCGTCGAGGGGACACTGAATAGTGCACGGTACATCCAAACCGTCATCGAACCCATCGTTCTACCATTCCTAGACCGGCAAGGGAACTTGCTGTTCCAACAGGACAATGCACGTCCGCATGTATCCCGTGCCACCCAACGTGCTCTAGAAGGTGTAAGTCAACTACCCTGGCCAGCAAGATCTCCGGATCTGTCCCCCATTGAGCATGTTTGGGACTGGATGAAGCGTCGTCTCACGCGGTCTGCACGTCCAGCACGAACGCTGGTCCAACTGAGGCGCCAGGTGGAAATGGCATGGCAAGCCGTTCCATAGGACTACATCCAGCATCTCTACGATCGTCTCCATGGGAGAACAGCAGCCTGCATTGCTGCGAAAGGTGGATATACACTGTACTAGTGCCGACATTGTGCATGCTCTGTTGCCTGTGTCTATGTGCCTGTGGTTCTGTCAGTGTGATCATGTGATGTATCTGACCCCAGGAATGTGTCAATAAAGTTTCCCCTTCCTGGGGCAATAAATTCACGGTGTTCTTATTTCAGTTTCCAGGAGTGTATTTTATAGGGTGTGTATGGCTGTTTCCATGCTGCAGCTACGTTGGCGTCCTTGTACTTGTCTTATTAGTCTTTGGCGTTTTCTAGTCTTCTCAAGGAGGTAGTTCAAGTGAGTAAGCAAGTTCATATGTTTGTGTAGGAAAACGCCAAGGTAACTGGCCGTGTTGCCAAGCCTGAGTGGCACGTTCCAGAGTGTCAATTGTATGTCGTTGTCGTTTTACTGTCTCTTTTTGGTTAAATTTCTATGTCGGAAAAGTACAGTTTGTGTCTTTGCTGGGTTTGGTCCAATTCTCCATTTTTTCATCCAGTCTTCGAGTGGTTTTAGGTATGCGTCCGTCTTCCTTTGTACAAGGTGCATTCAAGTTCTAAGGCCTCCGTTTTTTTTTTCTCCGGACTGGAAAGAGATAGAAACATGCACATTGTTTTAAAATGAGGCCGCATTCATTGTCAATACGTCCCAGAGATGGCAGCACTGTACGGCAGATGGAATTTTACCGCCAGCGGCGAGAATGAGAACTGTTTTAAATACTTAAAATGGCGACGTTTTCCTTACTCGAACAGCGTGCAATCATTCGTTTTCTGAATTTACGTGGTGTGAAACCAACTGAAATTCATCGACAGTTGAAGGAGACATATGGTGATGGAGTTATGGATGTGTCGAAAGTGCGTTCGTGGGTGCGACAGTTTAATGAAGGCAGAACATCGTGTGACAACAAACCGAAACAACCTCGGGCTTGCGCAAGCCGGTCTGACGACACGATCGAGAAAGTGGAGAGAATTGTTTCGGGAGATCGCCGAATGACTGTTGAACATTTCGCCTCCAGAGTTGGCATTTCTGTGGGTTCTGTGCACACAATCCTGCATGACGATCTGAAAATGAGAAAAGTGTCATCCAGGTGGGTGCCACGAATGCTGACGGACGACCACACGGCTGCCCGTGTGGCATGTTGCCAAGCATTGTTGACGCGCAATGACAGCATGAATGGGACTTTCTTTTCGTCGGTTGTGACAATGGATGAGACGTGGATGCCATTTTTCAATCCAGAAACAAAGCGCCAGTCAGCTCAATGGAAGCACACAGATTCACCGCAAACAAAAAAATTTCGGGTAACCGTCGGTGCTGAAAAAATGATGGTGTCCGTGTTCTGGGACAGCGAGGGCGTAATCCTTACCCATTGCATTCCAAAGGGCACTACGGTAACAGGTGCATCCTACGAAAATGTTTTGAAGAACAAATTCCTTCCTGCACTGCAACAAAAACGTCCGAGAAGGGCTGCGCGTGTGCTGTTTGACCAAGACAACGCACCCGCACATCGAGCTAACGTTACGCAACAGTTTCTTCGTGATAACAACTTTGAAGTGATTCCTCATGCTCCGTACTCACCTGACCTGGCTCCTAGTGACTTTTGGCTTTTTCCAACAATGAAAGACACTCTCCGTGGCCGCACATTCACCAGCCGTGCTGCTATTGCCTCAGCGATTTTCAAGTGGTCAAAACAGACTCCTAAAGTAGCCTTCGCCGCTGCCATGGAATCATGGCGTCAGCGTTGTGAAAAATGTGTACGTCTGCAGGGCGATTACGTCGAGAAGTAACGCCAGTTTCATCGATTTCGGGTGAGTAGTTAATTAGAAAAAAAAAATCGGAGGTCTTAGAACTTGAATGCACCTCGTATTGTTGTTGTCCTTAGTGATGTACACCAGTAAGCGGTGTCGTCTGCATAGAGGTCTATTGTTTCGTCTGGGGACTGGGTGGTGGGATATCTGCTGTGTACAGCGCTTGCAGCAGCGGAGACAGGATGCCACCCTGTGGCACTCCTGCCTGTGGGGTGAACGGTTTGGAGGAGGTGTTCGATACATGTATTTTGCATGTATTCGGTTGGTTAAGTACGCTTTCATGAGCCGAACCATCTTGATTGGGATCACTATCTCGCACAGCTTGAAGAGAAGGCCGTCATGGCATAGTTTGTCAAACGCCCTCTCAATATCCAAGAATACCATGAGGGTGTACTGTCCATTATTAAAGCCCTGAGTGACTCCGTTTACCAGTTTAAACAGCGGATCGTTGATGGAGTGCTTGCTGCGGAAGCCAGCTTGGATCAAGGGAAGGAGTTCTTTCTCTTCAACGCACGTCTTGAGTCTGTCTGTGATTACTCTTTCGTAGATTTTTCCTAGTCCGTCTAAAAAAGAGATGGGTCTGTAGGATCGTGGGTCTGTTCTTGGTTGTGGCTTCCGTCCTTATATAGCCGTGCTGCCTGTAAGCGAATGGGGGAGGGTGGGGTTATAGTTCCGTCGGAGTTTGATAATTGTATCCACTCACCTCGTCAATCCAATCGTCATTCGCTTCTTCCCTTGCAGTCTAGGGACAGCAGCTTGAGCATTGCTGTAATAAACGATAACTAACAAGGGGAACAAAGGAGTGCCAATAACCAAAATTCAAGTTTTAGCTTAGTATAATCCATTGACGTATTTTTTAACACTTGCACTACATAGGGCTGCCCTGTTACACTCTTCACAAAATAACAAATATGTTGATACACTGGTACATACAGTAACACTACACCACAATACATTATCCCACACTGCAATCCAGATGCGGCGTTCGTGGCAATATAGGTACTCCAAGTTTCATTGACCGGATCGAATGAGATGCTCGCAGGCCATCTAATCATGTTCTCGCGATTGTTCTCGTGGCTTATGACTTCGCGAAACGCGGATTACGTCTCGTAAGGTACACGAATGATTGCACAGCATCAAACACCTCTATAGTCATAAAAGTTTCTTGTTCTCTTAGCCTGATTCCTTAACATCTTCACACCAAGGACACGGTTAGAAAACCACCACGTGACTCTCTCTCTCGTTCTGGCGCGAAAAAATAAAGAAGTGACCATAGTGATGTTACCATATTCGATATCAGTGCTGCTCGATACGTGCTTACATGCCACAGTTGCAGTTTTTCTTATCTCGATCGCTTCGTTAACTACCCTATTCCAGAAACTAACAGAACGTGTAGCAACTGAGGTCTCTTCCAATGCAATACGATGTCCATTTTCTAGAGTATGCTCCGCTACAGCTGATTTCTCATCATACCGAAGGCGAAAGCATCTCTCATGTTCTACATGCCGCTCTTCAGTCTGTCCTACATAAAATTGTTCACATCCACACGATATTTTATATACTCCTGGCGTTCAGAGGCATACATCGTCTTTCACAGGCCTCATGAGACGTCGCGTTTTTGTTGCAGCTCTGAAGAACAAAACGATTTAATGACTCTTTAGGAGCCGACTAAGATTTCCTGTTACTGAGTCTCAGAACGGCAAAAACGGAAGCTTCGTCGAGCCTTTGGGGACATCACCCTGGACACGGCTCCTGCGAAGCCTGGTTGCTTTTAATGTTCCGTTGACAACATGTTCGTTGTCTGGCGTCATGGACGACAAAAGCTGGAAGAATTCTTACACATGAGCAATACCCATGACAACATCAAGTTCACGATGGAGTTAGGAACCAATGGTGCCTTGGCGTTTCTTTGACATCCTCTTCCGCCGTAAAGCGAACATATGTCTCAGATACAGCATTTACGGGAAACCAAGCCGCATAGACCGACATATGCACACTAACAGCTAACACCATTTGTCGCTTGCTGCACCAAGCGGATCTGCTGAAGGAACTGAGCGACTTATGGGAAGTATCAAGGAAAACGGCTACAACGATCGCCAGATTCCTCAAGCCATATTTGTGAAAAGAAGGACGCAGAAGGAGACTAAGGAAGACTCCTGTGGCTCTGTAACAGTAAAGATTAGCCCCTAAAGAGACATTAAATCGATTCGATCTTCAGGACTCCAACAGAAAATGAACAGCTCACAAAGCCTTTGAAATACGATGTATGCCACAGAACGCCAGGAGTGTATAAAATACCATATGAGGGTGGACACTTCTGTCCTCGAGAGATTGTGCGTGGTACTGAACAGCGTCGTGTAGAACACGATAGATGTTTCGCTTTCGGCACCCTGAGAAATCAGCGGTAGTGGAGCATGCTCTAGAAAACGCACATCGTATTTCATTGGAAGAGACATCAGTTACTAAACGGTCTAGTAGTTTCTGGAACAGCGTAATAAAAGAAAGTATCGGGATAAAAAATTCTGACGCTACGCTCAATAAAGATGTCGGCCTGCAGCTAATCTTGCCTTGAGGCCAGGTCACTGAAGGCTGAAGCGGGCGCGGCGGGCGGGCAACGAACACATTACGTTTTATGGCACTGGAGCGAACACCACCGACGTCACAGAAACCGCGGCTGTATAAAGGACGGTAGAAGCAACCAAAAGACAGACACCACAGTGTCTGGCGCAATTGTTCAGTTGCTGCTGCTACAATGGCAGGTAATAAAGATTTCAGTGAGTTTGAAAGTGGTGCTAAGGACGGCACACGAGCAATGGGACACAGCGTCTCCGAGGTAGTGATAAAGTGGGGATTTTTCCGTACTACCATTTCACGAGTGTACCGTGAATATCAGGAATCCGAAAAACATCAAATATCCAACATCGCTGCGGCCGGAAAAATATAGTTCAAGAACGGGACCAACGATGACTGAAAAGAATAGTTTTAACGTAACGGAAGTGCAACCAATACACTTGTTGCAGCTGGGATTCAAGTCATAAATATATTATTGAAGAACATCATCTTCCCGCCAGTCACTGGCGGAAAGATGATGTCCTTCAAAAGAATTGCAACCCTTCCTCAAATTTGTGCAGATTTCAATGCAGGGCCGTCAAAAAGTGCCAGCGTGTGAACCACTGAACAAAACATTATCGATATGGGCTTTCGCAGCCGAAGACCCACTCGTGTAACCTTGATAATAGCATGACACAAAGCTTTACGCTTCGCCTGCGCCCGTCAATACCGACACTGGACTTTTAATGATTGGAAACATGTTGTCTGGTCGGACGAGTCTCGTTTCAAATTGTATCGAGTGGATGGACGTGTACGGTTGTGGAGACAACCTCATGAATCTATGGACCCTGCATGTCAGCAGTGGACTGCTGGAGGCTCTGTAATGGTGTGAGGAGTGTGCAGTTGGAGTAATATGGGACTCCTAATACGTCTAGATACGACTCTGACAGGGGGCACGTGCGTAAGCATCAAATCTGATCGCCTACATCCATACATCTCCACAGTGCATTCCGACAGGCATGGGCAACTCCAGCAGGACAATGCGACACCCCAACCTCCAGAATTGCTACAGAGTGGCTCCAGGAATACTTTTATGAGTTTAAACATTTCCGCAGGCCACAAAAGTCTCCAGACATGAACATGATTGAGCATATCTGGGTTGCCTTGCAACCTGTTGTTTAGAAGAGATCTCCATCCCCTCGTACTCTATGGATTGATGGACAGCCCTGCAGGATTCATGGCGTCAGTTCTCTCCAGCACTAGTTCAGACGTTAGTCGGGTGCATGCCACGTCATGTTGTAGCACTTCTGCGTGCTCGCGGGGGCCCTACACGATATTAGGCAGGTGTACCAGTTTATTTGGCTCTTCAGTGAATATTTGTATGAGTTAACAATCTGCAGCTGTGACTTATTGCTATAGTACTGGAAGGATACTACGTTTTCTTGTTTTGTGAATTGTACAGTTCTATGTTTATGAACATTTAAAACAAGTTGCCAATCGTTACAGCACTTTGAAATCTTGTGAAAATGTGAGTGAATATTTCCGCAGTTTCTTTTTTGTGACAACACTGCATTATAGTTAACTGCTTTATCTGCGTCTGAGTTTGCTATTAATACCGTCAGCAAGGCCATTAATATACATGTCCATTATAATTATCCGTGGTCGGTTGGTGAATTCATTGTCAAATCCCAGGGAGGAACTAAGCCGGTTCCACGAACATCTGAATAGTATAAACTCGAGAATTCAGTTTACAATATAGGAGGAGGTAGACGGCAAATTACAGGAATACTGTTGTTTAGAAGAGATCTCCATCCCCTCGTACTCTATGGATTGATGGACAGCCCTGCAGGATTCATGGCGTCAGTTCTCTCCAGCACTAGTTCAGACGTTAGTCGGGTGCATGCCACGTCATGTTGTAGCACTTCTGCGTGCTCGCGGGGGCCCTACACGATATTAGGCAGGTGTACCAGTTTATTTGGCTCTTCAGTGAATATTTGTATGAGTTAACAATCTGCAGCTGTGACTTATTGCTATAGTACTGGAAGGATACTACGTTTTCTTGTTTTGTGAATTGTACAGTTCTATGTTTATGAACATTTAAAACAAGTTGCCAATCGTTACAGCACTTTGAAATCTTGTGAAAATGTGAGTGAATATTTCCGCAGTTTCTTTTTTGTGACAACACTGCATTATAGTTAACTGCTTTATCTGCGTCTGAGTTTGCTATTAATACCGTCAGCAAGGCCATTAATATACATGTCCATTATAATTATCCGTGGTCGGTTGGTGAATTCATTGTCAAATCCCAGGGAGGAACTAAGCCGGTTCCACGAACATCTGAATAGTATAAACTCGAGAATTCAGTTTACAATGTAGGAGGAGGTAGACGGCAAATTACATTTCCTCGATGTGCTTGTTTTTAGAAACGAAGATGGTAGTTTGGGACACTCAGTATACCGCAAACCCACGCACACGGACCGTTATTTGCTCCGGGATTCGAACCACCACCCACAACAGAAGCGGAGTGTTATCAAGACGTTAGCGGACAGAGCTAGAAATATTTGTGAACCTGAGTTGCTCGACGCTGAGATGGAACATCTCCACAATGCACTTATGAAGAACGGATATTCATCCGCCGAAATAAAACGTGCGTTGAGACAGCCACGCAGAAATCACAGTGACGTACAGGCTACTGCAAAATCTAAGGTTTTCGTGCCGTTTGTTAAAAATGTAACGGAAAGAATAGGGAGGATCTTGACGAAGCGGAATATCACCGTAATTTACAAGCCCACCAGGAAGATACAGGAATACCTTAAGCCTGCCAAGGACGCTCGCAAACCATTGGAAAAAGCTGGAGTGTATAGGATCCCATGCAGCTGTGGAGATGTTTATGTGGGTACCACTAAAAGAACGGTTTCAAAACGTTTGGAAGAGCACAAGGGCAATTGTAGAAGAGCATAAACGGAACGATCAGCTGTTGCGGAGCATGCTTTAGAGCCAGGGAACCACCATATTCGTTTCGAGGAGACGCAAGTACTAGCGGCCACAAGCGGATATTACGAAATGCTCTACAGGGAGGCAATCGAAATCGCTAAACACTAATTTCAATCGTAAGGAGGACGGCGTGAAATTAAACGGTATATGGATGCCGGTGTTAAAGAAGTTGTGTACCACCCGTCCACTACTGGGTGATGGCAACGGCGATCGACGGCAACGGACAGCGGCCAATTGCACTGACGTTTTCAAAACACGTGACGTCACACCGCGGCGCAGGAGCGCGCGGACACGGAATTTAGCGGCAGTCAGTAGCGAGCCAGTGGGTGTGTTGGACCTTCCATCGAGCTACAGACCCCCTTGAAGATGTCTCGGGCAGACGGGGACGAAACGTTGGGATTTGACAAAGAATTCACCAACCGACCACGGCATAACAGCCCGGATATTTACAATGGACATGATATTTACGGCCGTGAAAGTCTACATTTTAGTGTCATTAATATACAACTTGATCAACAAGTGCCTCAGTATACTTTCCCGGGGCAGACCTACGTCTTTCAATGAATTTCCAACCAAGACACGTTGTTAAGTTCTGTGTACCAAGGAATCTTCGCTCGATCTACAAATTTCGCACGATACCCCACACAATCTTTCTTTCGATAATTAGCGCAGACGGGGTGACGAGTCAAATGCTAGCTCGATAGAACTGAAGTAAGTTAACTCAGGGAAATAAATTTGCCTTCAGTTCGAAATGCTGGTACAGGGACAGGTGAAAGGACGGCTGCAGCAAGTGTGTGGCTGGCGGAGCGAGGCGAGGCGCCGTGGTCTCGTAAAGCAGGGGGCGAGCAGCCGAGCAGCGCGCGCGGCGCCGCGGCACAAGTGCGGCCAGGAAATGGCAGGCCATTGTGTGCGGCGCGGCCACCCCGGCGCTCTCGGGTTTCAGCATCGACCGCGCCCGCGAGCCGTGGCTGGCTTCCTCCCGCTCTTGCTCCTGCTGTGCTGCTGGCCACCTGTGTGGCTGCCGGCGCGCCGACACCAGCTGAGGGGTTTACTGTCCGCCGCTACGGCCGCGTTCAGGCGACACAAGCGTCCGTGAGGGGCCATAATTGCCTACAACTCTCTTTAACAGCCAGCCTCGACCCTTCTTTACTGCGCCAGAGGCGTTTAGTGGCGAGGCAGAGGCACCAGACGCAAACCAACCTTGTTTCTTTCTTTCCTTGTAATTTTTGTTAGTTATAAGCGGAGAGAGTTTACAGAGACATTATTAAATTCTTAGGTTGTTTTTTTTTGTGGTCTTCAGTCCTGAGACTGTTTTGATAGAGCTCTCCATGCTACTCTATTCTGTGCAGGCCTCTTCATCTCCCAGTACCTACTGTAGCTTACAACCTTCTGAATTTGCTTAGTGTATTCATATCTTGGTCTGCCTCTACGATTTTTACCCTCCACGCTGCCCTCCAGTACTAAATTGGTGATCCCTTGATGCCTCAGAACATCTCCTACCAACCGATCCCTTCTTCTAGTCAAGTTGTGCCACAAACTCCTCTTCTCCCCAATGCTATTCAATACCTGCTCATTAGTTATGTGATCTAGCCATCTAATCTTCAGCATACTTCTGTAGCACCACATTTCGAAAGCTTCTATTCTCTTCTTGTTCAAACTATTTATCGTCCATGTTTCACTTCCAGACAAGGCTACACTCCATACAAATAGTTTCAGAAAAGACTTCCTGACATTTAAATCTATACTCGATGTTAACAAATTTTTCTTCAGAAACGCTTTCCTTGCCATTACCAGTCTACATTTTATATCCTCTCTCTACTTCAACAATCATCAGTTGTTTTGCTCCCCAAATAGCAAAACTCCTTTACTACTTTAAGTGTCTCATTTCCAAATCTAATTCCCTCAGCATCACCCGACTTAATTCGACTACATTCCATTATCCTCGTTTTGCTTTTGTTGATGTTCATCTTATACCCTCCTTTCAAGACACTGTCCATTCCGTACAACTGCACTTCCAAGTCCTTTGCTGTCTCTGACAGAATTACAATGTCATCGGCGAACCTCAAAGTTTTTATTTCTTCTCCATGGATTGTAATACCTACTCCGATCTTTTCTTTCATTTCCTTTACTGCTTGCTCAATATACAGATTGAATAGCAACGGGGAGAGGCTACAACCCTGTCTCACTCCCTTCCTAACCACTGATTCCCTTTCATGTCCCTCGACTCTTATAACTGCCATCTGGTTTCTGTACAAATTGTAAATAGCCTTACGCTCCCTGTATTTTACCCCTGCCACCTTTAGAATTTGAAAGAGAGTATTCCAGTCAACATTGTCAAAAGTTTCTTCTAAGTCTAGAAATGCTAGAAAAGTAGGTTTGCCTTTCCTTAATCTTTCTTCTAAGATAAGTCGTAGGGTCAGTATTGCTTCACGTGTTCCAACATTTCTACGGAATCCAAACTGATCTTCCACGAGGTCGACTTCTACCAGTTTTTCCATTCGTCTGTAAAGAATTCGCGTTAGTATTTTGCAGCTGTGACTTATTAAACTGATAGTTCGGTAATTTTCACATCTGTGAACACCTGCTTTCTTTGGGATTGGAATTATTATATTCTTCTTGAAGTCTGAGGGAATTTCGCCTGTCTCATACATCTTGCTCACCAGATGGTAGAGTTTTGTCAGGACTGGCTCTCCCAAAGCTGTCAGTAGTTCTAATGGAATGTTGTCTACTCCTGGGGCCTTGTTTCGACTCAGGTCTTTCAGTGCTCTGTCAGACTCTTCACGCAATATCCTATCTCCCGTTTCATCTTCTTCTACCTCCTCTTCCATTTCCATAATATTGTCCTCAAGAACATCGTCCCCGTATAGAGACTCTATATACTCCTTCCACCTTTCTGCTTTCTCTTCTTTGCTTAGAACTGGGTTTCCATCTGAGCTCTTAGGTAATAGTCATATTTAATAGAAAATACAGTCCACTTACGCGATTCAGTCTTGGTGTAGGGCAGGCGTTGCCTACCTTTCCCTATGAGAGAACACTTAGAGAGTCCTGATACTTAATAGAACATCTTGTTTATTCTGAAGATTACTAAAATTTTAAAAATTGACAAATACTTCTTTTATTTAGTGGTTACTTCAATTTTAAAACATAAATAATAACACATGACAATGAAATTTTAAAAAATGATTAAAATTGTCGAAGGATAAACTCTACGTTCTTAATAGTATTTCGCGGAGCACTTTTCCAGTTAACGTGGCACACCAGTTTTCCCCGGAACAGAGTTTGTGAAACCCTAATCTGGGGGTACCGGCAAGGTAGCTTTGTGTGTTCGGTCACAGGGCTGGCTGCCTTTGTAATTAAAAAACTAAGTGAAGTAATCAGCGATGCCCTAGTAGTGGTGTCATGTGACGTCTGCCCGGACCATATGACGAGGAAAAAAAAAAAAAAAAACGCTTGGATAGCGTCTTTGACAAGTAATCAAAACATCCTGGTCCCGGTCCCTAAACTCGTCATTGCTTAAATTTTGAGTAAAAATCATCACCAGTGGCCGCTCAAGACTTACATTAAGGTACAAAAGTCATCTTTAGCCTTGTCAAAGGGGGTAGAGGAGCGGACAGAGGTTCAGTACACTCTCTTGCACTTGGGATGGGACACTGCCCCTATAGGGCGGAAGAATCAGCAATTATCAACAACACCAGGATGCAGAAGGAAATGGAAACCACTGCATTAAAGTCACAAAAAGTATTCATAGGACATGTGGCCTGTAATTGAAAAATGATCTCTCCATTGGCGAAAGATTCCGTACTAGTTCCCTGTTCGTATCTCCGGGAGGGGACTGCCAAGGGTGATATTGAATAACCAACGAAAAGATAACGTTCTACGAGTCGGTACGGAAGCTAGAAAATCTGAGTAGGAAAGTGCTAAGGCTCGAACTAGATACTGTGGCGGGGGTCAGTGAAGCGAAATGGAAAGACGATAAGGATATCTGATCAGACGAGCACGGGGTAATATCAACTGCAGCAAAAAAGGTATCTAACAGGCGTAGGATTCATTATGGATAGGATGGTAGGGGGACACTGAGTTACTGTGAATAGGTCAGTGACTGGGTTGTTCTCATCAGAATCGACTGCAAACCAACACCGACAACAACAGTTCGGCCGGCCGTTGTGGCCGAGCGGTTCTAGGCGCTTCAGTCCGGAAGTGCGCTGCTGCTAAGGTCGCAGGTTCGAATCCTTCCTCGGGCATGGATATGTGTGATGTCCTTAGGTTAGTTAGGTTTAAGTAGTACTAAGTCTAGTGGTCCGAGCCATTTGAGCCTACAACAGTTCAGGTATACACGCCCACGCTGCAAGCGGAATATATATGGAAAACACTGACAAAAAGAAGGGCCAGGATGATATGACATGGGTCAAGACATTAGAAAATGTTACTGGAGGATGTTGTAAAGGATAAAAACTGTTGAGAAAGAAACAGATTGGAGTACGTTCAGGAAATAATTTAGGACGTTGGTTGCAAGTTCTACTCTGGGATGAAAAGATTAGTACAGGACAGGAATTCGTGGCGGGTCGCAGCAAACCATTCCAGAGACTTAGAAGAAGAAGAAGAAGAAGAAGAAGGAAAAAAAGAAAAGAAGCGACTGCTGCGAAACCATTATGGTTAGTTTGCTGGTGAGTGATTAGAAATCCGTCATTTTGTAACCAGTTGCTTAGGCTGTATAGCTAAAGTTAAAATAATTATACTCTGTTTAGGCTAAATTGTCCTTTTGAAAGGAAAATTTTTTCTCTATATAAGCGGGCAGTGCACGCCAGCGGAACCATTCCGCTGTGTGCTCTACCCGCAACAGCATTGAAGCACTATGCCCCGTCGACGTGTATATCGTCATCGCCGCCACCGCATGCCAGTCTACAAACAAATTATTAGCATTAAAAATACACTTGGCACAAATGGTACTGAACAATCTGTTATTCTCAACGGACTTATATTCTTTCGTGGTTGTAAAGTTAATTTCTCTCTGAATGTCGCAACTGGAGCAGCTGGTAGTGGGTGGTTTACACTCGCTATTGTCCGCTGTGGGAACGCCTCGCTATCCGGACTAGAATCTTTCGCCGACCGAGTTGTCATCGCTTACAAGACCTGGCATTGTGGAATCGACCCGAAGACTCAAGGTAGACCTAGTTTTGTGTATAGTAATATGCCTTTTACTCTGTATACCCGCTCGTGTAGAAAAGTTAGTAATGATGAGAAAATACATGTATGGATGTTCAGTTATCGCACCCCCGAAGAGATGAGTGACATTGATATTAGTGTCAGTGAGTTCAGAAACGAAACCGCTGAAACTGAACGACGTTCTGCTTCCGATGGAGTCCCTGTCGTATTGCACACAGAATGTGTGGCTGAGTGAACCTCTCTTATCACAATATACAGTACGCCTGTCGAACATGAAATTATGTCAAGTGCCTGGAAGAAACCGCAAGTCACACCCGTCTGCAAGAAGAGTACCCGATTTGGTTAATAAAACAACCGTCCTATTTCTTTGACATCCATCTATTGTAGAATCTCAGAACATACTTTGAGCCGGAAGGTAATGAGGATCTCGAACAGAGAGACGGCCTCCTTAACGACCAGCACGCTTTAGAAAACATCTACTAATCCCAACGTGCGCTTTTCTCACATGACATCCTGAAAATCATGGAGCAAGGCAGTCAATATTTCTTCACTTCCGAAAAGCATCTGACCCATTACTATATCTATCTCCGAAAATACTGTCAAATGATACACAAAACAAAGTTTGTGTACGGTTTGAAGATTTATTGGTACGGAAGGCGCACAATGTCTTCTTGGACTGTTATCGAGAGACATGGAAGTAACTTCAGGTGTGCTCCAGCGACCTGTGTTGGGACCCTGATTGTTCATGACGTATGATAATGACCTGATATGCATAAGTAACCTCAGACGTCTGGCATATGATGCAGTCACCTAAAATGAAGTATGTCCAAACAAAAGTGCACAGATATTCGGTTAGATCTTGGTAAGATCTCAAAGTGGTGCAACGATTGGTGATTTACTTTAAATGTTAAGAAAATTAAAATTATTTACTTCATAAAGAGTAGAAACGAAGTATTCAGTGACAACAATATCACTGGGTTACGACTGCTCATACAGATACCTGGAGTTTAATAATGTGTGGGGTTATATGATGGGACGAACACATTTATTTTCAATTCATTGATAGGATACTGAACAAAATCCCATTATTCTACGAAGTAGATCGCTTACAAAACACGATCCTGGATTATTGCCCAAGCCTGTGGGCCCATTCCAAACAGGTCTAGTAGAGAGCATCCATGACTCTGGTTCCTTCGATGGATGGAAGGACGTCACTGAGATGCTGAATGCCTGAAACGCCAGACGCTTGACGATAACTGCCAGCTGTCCCACGAAGATATACTTACGAAGCGTCAAGATCAAGAATTAAGTGAGGAATGTAAGAATATGCTACCAGTCCCTACATATCGTTCCTATAACGACAGCGATCACAGGATTAGTTTAATTATAGAGCACTCAAAGCGTGAATGAAATGGGACGAAACTTTAACAAGTGGTAAAGCGGGAAGTACCCTTAGTTAAACATTTCCCAGTGGTTTTCAGAGTATAGTTGCAAATGTATTTGTAGAATGCGTTGGGTGCTAGAGTTTCAAGCCACAAATCGGAAATTGGGGGTAAAATCCTGTGCCATTCCTATGACTTTTTCTAGGATTTCCACGTTTTTCCTCCCTATTAATCTGAGTATAAAAAATGGTTACAGAAAGGATGAAAAATTGAGCATAAAGAGGGGAGGAGATGAATAGTGAGAGAGGAAGGATCAAACAACAACAAAATGGAGGAGACGGATAGATAGAGGTGGCTGTAGGAGATGGACAGAGAATGAGGGAGGGGAGAAGATGGACAGAGAGAAGGATGAGATGGACAGATAGAGGTGGGAGGATGAGATGGACAGAAGCATGGGAAGAAGGAGATGGACATGAGTGGGGGGAGGGAGGAGGAGATGGACAGGAGCAGGGGAAGGGGAGGAGATAGACAGGAGCAGGGGGAGGAAGAGATGGACAGTCAGGGAGGGGAAGGAAGAGATGGACAGAGAGAGGAGGTAGGAAAAGATAAACAGAGGGAGGGGGAAGGAGGGAAAAGACAGAGATGGGGAAAGGAGGGAAAGGACAGAGATGAGGGAAGTAGAAGATGGACAGAGAAAAGATGGAGGAGGAGATGAATATAGAGGTGAAGTAGAACTTGGACAGTGAGAAGGACCAGAAACAGATGGACGGAAAGAGAGGGGGGCGAGGAGATGGACATTGAGAAGGCTGAGAAGAAGATGAATGGAGAGAGGTTGGAGGAGGTGATGGATACAGCGGAAAGGAGAGATGGACGGTGGGAAGAGGGAGGAGATGGATAGAAAATAGAGGGAAGAGAAGACAGACAGCGACATGGATGGGAGGGAGAGGTGTAGGAGGCAGGTGGAAGACGGAGATGAGTATGTGCAAAAAGGAAGAGGAGGAGCCAGAGGTGGACAGAGAGAGAGGGAGGGGGGGGGGGGAAAGAAGATGTTTGCAACGTTCTAATATGTGCCGTATATGTATGGGCGAAGCTGTGGGTGAAAGGGTATTGTATTAAATATGTGAAAACTGTTTAGTTTCATCGGTAGCCAGATTCTGCCTAAAATTATGAGATCGTTGTTCAAGTGACCAGATGATGCAGTTATAACGTCGGAAGAAAACATGGGCCTACCACTTACAATAGCATTAAGCTCTATGGAGTTCAAACCAACCTCAGTTTCAGGTATTATAATGAATATGCATTCCAGAGTTCACAAAGAAGTCTCCTAATTGCGGCACAGGGTGTAGTAAACTACAAAACATTTAAAATTTCTGTCTTATTTAACTGCACAGTGTTGTTAGAGTTTCGAAGGTATAAGCACATGGTAAACTAATTTAGGCTGACTGCTCAGTGCTAGAGTCGTTGTGAGTGTCGTCAGATAAGGGGTAGGATATTCTTGGTCGTAGTCTAGACATAATAATCAATATTTTTAAGTTGTAATGACCCTGGTGGACATAGGATATGGCCTTACACCAACATACTGATTTGTCGACGCAATCAGAATGTCGATCATCTCCGTATTTATGTACTGGAATAAGTCGTAACTGGACTTCTGTACTTAGATATGGTTCGTTTATTGAGCAGACTGCCAATTATTATTGCAACTAAAAGTAGTTAACTTTTTCCTTTCCTTGAGTTATGTTTTATATTTACGTTCATCTCACAGTGTTTCCTTGTTTACACAATAAACTGAAGATTGGTGCGAGTAACTTTGATATCTGGACCTTGAAATAAAATTAACTGTGGGCATAAACCATGAACGGTCATATTGATATAGCTCGAAATTTTCTATTATATGTGGTCAAGTAGTACCTGAATGAAATGTGTTACTATGTACTTGGTTTATTTTATATTGGCTGTAAATTCAGTTCAGAGATCCGCAGGTATTAACAGTTCAACACTCCTCACTGGTGAAATGTACTCACGCAATTTAATTGCTGCTAAATTTATATATCTATGCCGGGACAATCAAATGTAATTTAAATTTTAAAGTTTCTCAAGCATAAATGTTTCTACTGGTTCATTCTAATACTGTTAAGCTTTACTTCCTACTTTGTGACAAATATCGCATACGAGAGCGACGTACGTCTTCATCCATTTCCAATAAACTTAGAGATTCCAATCATTCTATCTATTCCCAATATTAACGCGTACGGCAGTATTCGTTTCTATTAGCCATTAACTTTACGAATTATTTTAAGTTCTGTGGTTCCATCCATTCTTTGTGGGCACGCTGAAATAATCTCATAGACATATTCCACTACATTTCCTCCGTTCTCCGCATTGTTAATGTATAATCAACAATGATCACTAAAACCCGGCATGCAAAACGGAGACGCGAGGCTTCCACAAATCTTATCCACGACATTATGTATGTGTTGCACTTTAAAGAATCCTCTGTTTTGTAGGGACTGAAACTTGCATTACACAACAGCCTATTACCCATAAAACAGAAAACACCAAGGAAGCTACATGAGTTTGCTACACTCCACTACGTACAACTATCATAGTTTTCAGGATCGGTGTATAGTTAGTATTCCTTTAACAACGTGAGGCTTTTAATTACTATCTTTACCGTCATCTGTAAACGTCCCACGCTACTACGCGGTTTGTTAGCCATTTTTCCTTGAATCTGTTTCGAAGCTGACCATGAAAAAAAATACTGAAATATATATTCAGTCTATAGTGGAGTGTGCGCTAATTTGAAACACTGTGAGAGATTAAACTGTGTGCCTTTTTTCCGGGAGAGTAATGGTTTACAGTTCAGGGAGAAGAAATAAAACTTGGAGATCTGCCGATGACATTGTATTTCCATCAGAGACAGCAAAGGACTTACCAGAGCAGCTGAATGGAGTGGATTGTCTTGAAAAGAGGTTAAGATGAATAACAACAAAAGTAAAACGAGAGTAATGGAATGTAGTCGAATGAAATCAGGCAGTATCGAGGGAATTAGAATGAGACTCTAAAAGTAGTACATGAGATTTTTCTGTTTCGGCAACAAAAAACTGATAATGACCAAGTAGAGAGGATATAAAATGCAAGCTGGCTATTGTAAGGAATGTATTCCCGGTTATTAGGAGAAATTCTGAAACATAAAGTAATTGTCAGTTTGGTATTGGAGGGAAGTGGGGTAGGGTTTGGGGGGGGGGGGGGGGAATTATCAATGCATTAAGCAGATACAAATGTAAGTAGTTTGTAGTAGATATTCGGAGATGAAAATGCTTGCACAGAACGGACTAGCACATAGAGCTGCATCAAACCAGTCTTTGGACAACGTGATCCTCGGTTCGTTCTTCAACTGCAGCGTCTGGAGCGAAAATACGACAGCTACATACTACAGACTCTATGTGAGGAGTGATCTCCAGACGTTCCAGCTCCAGTAACTTCAGGACCAGCGGCCGTTTCCATTTAATTTGGGAGCGGGTGGGAAATGGCGAGTAAGTTGGCCACATATCGCGCGTGACGCGGAGCCCGTCGCATTGAAAACGCGGCAAGTTTTGGTAGTGCGCCCCGGCAGATTACGGCGTGGGTTTTTCAGGAGGAGCTGGCAGCAGCGACGGATCGGTAATTGGTGGGTGCGGTGAGGGGCGGGGCGGCGCTCGCCCCCGGCCCGGTGACGGAGTTGTGCCGCGCGGGCGAGAGCGCTTTCCGCCAAGTTCGCCGCCGGCAGTTTGTCGAGTGTTCTTGCCAACAGTCGCCGCAGACTGAATATTAAACCCCCGGGCGCCACTGGTTGCCTCCGCGGCGGGGCCTTTAGCCTTTCGCGAGGCCACTTACAGCTCACCTTTCCCTCGGAGAGGTAACAGCGGCGAGTTCCAGACTCGGACCCAAATTCAGGCGTCGACTGCAAAAATGTAAATCGTCAGAAATTTCTGCAGTGGTTGTTGGCCAGTTCACTGTGACTGCAGGTATGAATGGACTGTCTGGAAAGTAAGAGCGGTACCAGTGAATGAAAAGGTTAGCGTAAATTGCCGCTCCCAAGTTCGGAAGACGTTGTGGAATACTTAACTTCACCTAGGAAAGCTGAATACTATTCTGTGTCCATACCTAGTTCATCGAAGTGACTGTCATTAGTACTTGAGTATGGGTCATTCCTTGAATAATTAATAACACAGTTAGGCAGAACAAAGTCACCTGTACAGCAGTGCTACAGTAGAGTTTAATCTGTTTAGACCACTGTGTTGTTAAGACAACGCTCGTCTCTATTATATGAATTAAACATCAGTGCACCGTTTGCCTGAATATCTTCTCCATCGATATTCAGATGGTATCGGTAAATACACTCCGCAACACAATTAAAGAGTTACTTTCCTGAAATCAAGTAATTGTCTGTATTGCGAAACAGAAGATTAAAATGTAATTCAAAGGTGCCTACAATCTTCGTCTGTAATACAAGAAATTAATTCACAGTTGCAAGTATGGACAACCATCAGCCGGGTAATGGAATGACGACAGTGAAAATTTCTTCCGGACCGGGACTACAGGAGAGGTTTCCCGCTTATCACCAGCTATCGCCTTACCATTAGGCCATGCGAGCATGACTCACGGCCAGACGAAACATCGTGTCACCAACCATGTGTGTACAACCTACAATCATACATATGTTCACTACTGGCCATTAAAATTGCTACACCACGAAGATGACGTGCTACAGATACGAAATTTAACCGAGAGGAAGAAGATGATGTGATATGCAAATGATTAGCTTTTCAGAGCATTCACACAAGGATGGCGCCGGGGGCGACACCTACAACGTGCTGACATGAGGAAAGTTTCCAACCGATTTCTCATACACAAACAGCAGTTGACCAGCGTTGCCTGGTAAAACGTTGTTGTGATGCCTCGTGTAAGGAGGAGAAATGCGTACCATCACGTTTCCGACTTCGATAAAGGTCGGATTGTAGCCTATTGCGATTGCGGTTTATCGTATCACGACATTGCTGCTCGCGTTGGTACAGATCCAATGACTGTTAGCAGAATATGGAATCGGTGGGTTCAGGAGGGTAATACGGAACGCCGTGCTGTATCCCACCGGCCTCGCATCACTAGCAATCGAGATGACAGGCATCTTATCCGCGTGGCGGTAACGGATCGCGCAGCCACGCCTTGATCTCTGAGTCTACAGATGGGGACGTTTGCAAGACAACAACCATCTGCACAAACAGTTCGACTACGTTTGCAGCAGCATGGACTATCAGATCGGAGACCATGGCTGCGGTTACCCTTGACGCTGCATGACAGACAGGAGCGCCTGCGATGGTGTACTCAACGACGAACCTGGGTGCACGAATGGCAAAACGTTATTTCTTCGGATGAATCCAGGTTCTGTTTACAGCATCATAATGGTCGCATCCGTGTTTGTCGACATCGCGGTGATTGCACATTGGAAGTGTGTATTCGTCATCGCCATACTGGCGTATCACCCCGCGTGATGCTATGGGGAGCCATTGGTTACACGTCTCGGTTGCCTCTTGTTCGCATTGACGGCATTTTGAATAGTGGACGTTACATTTCAGACGTGTTACGACCCGTGGCTTTACCCGTCATTCGATCCCTGCAAAACCCTACATTTCAGCAGGTTAATGCACGACCGCATGTTACAAGTCCTGTACGGGTCTTTCTGGATACAGAAAATGTTCGACAGCTGCCCTGGCGAGCACATTCTCCAGATCTCTCACCAATTGAAAATGTCTGGTCAATGGTGGCCGAGCAACTGGCTCGTCAGAATACGCGTCACTACTCTTGATCAACTGTGGTATCGTGTTGAAGCTGCATGGGCAGCTGTACCTGTACACGGCATCCAAGCTCTGTTTGATTCAATGCCCAGGCGTATCAAGGACGTTATTACGGCCAGAGGTAGTTGTTCTGGGTACTGATTTCTCAAGATCTATGCACCCAAGTTGCGTGATAATGTAATTACATGTCAGTTCTAGTATAAAATATTTATCCAATGAATACCCATATATCATCTGCATTTCTTCTTGGTGTAGCAATTTTAATGGCCAGTAGTGTAATTTCCCACATTTATCCGTTGACACTAGGCAAGCAACTTTCAGTTAACATGTGTCCTCTCGATGGGCTTATACATAACGGATGTACGAGTAGAGATTGTAGACACGTAGTCGACGACATACACAAGTTTGCGTCTGGCCGTGAGTCGTGCTCGGAGAGCCAAATGGCAAGGCGACCACTCGCGATAAGCGGGCAACCCGGGTTCGAAACCTGTTCCGACAAAAATTTACACTGTCCGCATTCGATTATACATCTGATGGTTGTCCATATTCTCAACTGTTAATTAATTTCAGGCCGGCCGCTGTGGACAAGCAGTACTATTCGCTTCAGTCTGGAACCGCGCGACCGCTACGGTCGCAGGTTCGAATCCTGCCTCGGGCATGGATGTGTGTGATGTCAGGTTAGTTAGGTTTAAGTAGTTCTAAGTCTAGGGGACACATGACCTCAGATGTTAAGTCCCATAGTGCTTAGAGCCATTTTTGAATTAATTTCATACGTTTCATAATGGCTATAGACGTCGCAGTGCCTGTTACTTCGTAATTTGGAATAACACAGGCACTGGAATGTCGTATTCGTCTGCAGTGATGCAAAAGCATGGCACACTACGACGTCAGCTTGGGCTGGCCTCGGTGACGCCTCAAACAGCAAGTGTCGTCACATGCAAATATAGGGTCAGAGTTCAGAAGTTCATGTGAGCTGTAATTTGGTTAATGACGTCACATTGGCACTAAATTTCACCATAGCTTTTTCCAACGGTACCGTGGACCTTCTACGCGATAAGAAGGTCGTCACAGCCCCTCTAAATCACATTACCTCTTCTTTTGACGTGTTTGCGTTTGAGATCAGAGCCGCGACACCTTGAGTTTAAATCACGCGGTTTTCTTGTGAGTGGCTGAGGAAAACAGCTCAAACACAGCGCCATTCAGAATCTGAACGGGAAGGTCTGAGGAGCTGGCATAAAGGGCCTGAATGAAGCCACCCATTCCCTTGGGACGTTTGTTCCTACACATTTCTCGCTCGAAAACGAGCATTTGCTGTGCATTGTACAACAGGAAGACTACTACGAATTGTCGTTTTCTACCGCGAAATGCATTAAGAATCAATGCCCCGAGGGGAAGTGTGTTCTTCCTGGAGCCCTTTATGTCACCTCCTGAAGGCTTTTCGTTACGATTGCCGCCCAGGGTGGCCGAGCGGTTCTAGGCACCACAGTCTGGAACCGCACGACCGCTACGGTCGCAGGTTCGAATCCTGCCTCGGGCTTGGATGTTTGTGATGTCCTTAGGTTAGTTAGGTTTACGTAGTTCTAAGTTCTAGGGGACTGATGACCTCAGAAGTTAAGTCCCATAGTGCTCAGAGCCATTTGAACCATTTTTGTAATTATATGTTTTCAGCATATGAAAAAGCCTGTAACACAAGTACAATATTTATAATTTTTTTACGGAGGACTACTAAATATTTCAGTCGTTGCAGACACATACTATGCAGGCAGCTCCCTACCGACTTCACTGCCAAACCTGCAATATATGTTTCCATTTAGCATTGGCCACCAGTCATCATAACAACTGACGACGAGAATCAAAACAATGCGTACCTGTTATTGTGCAATAATGGGATGCAAATGGCTTCAATGAAATGCAGAACAAAGACAGTTAGTTTAAATACAAAACACATGCTTACTGCGTCAAAAACACATTCAAGAGACAGACACCGTTAAAATTAGTAATATAGGGCTTGCTGTCTGCTTGGACAGTTCTTCTCCTGCTGAAGCGTTAGTACGCTTCACATAGAAAAACTGGAGCCTTGACATTTTAGTATCGAATGGTACATTGTTCAAATGGTTCAAATGGCTCTGAGCACTGTGGGACTTAACATCTGAATCAGTCCCCTAGAACTTAGAACTACTGAAACCTAACTAACCTAAGGACATCACACACATCCATGCCCGAGGCAAGATTCGAACCTGCGACCGTAGCAGCAGCGCGGTTCCAGACTGAAGCGTCTAGAACCGCTCGGTCACAGCTGCCGGCTGAATGGTACATTGTTAGCCACTATAACTGCAACATTAGGAAGGATGCCAAATAACGAAATTTTAATTATGGTCTGATACAGTACATAAGGAAGCACAGATCTGCCATCTGCGGCAGCAAAAATGGCCGTAACGCAGCTCGCCATCGTGATACGGGTACGCAGTCGCACGCTGCTTCAACTCTGTCAGAGTTTATGATTACTTGTGACTGGCGACTGAAGGCGTGCCTATCTCTTGTAAACATGTAACTAAATATTTTCAGTGGGTGAGAGATTTGGAGAGCGTGGCGGCAAGCGCGACAGTCGAGCACATTCTGTATTGAGGTAGGTCAGTAAGGCACGAGCAACATGAAGTCTTGTGTTATCTTGTTAAAAGAATACATCACAGAGATATGGAAGATAGGTCACAATCACAAATATTTACAGGCCTGGTGTCCAAATTATTGGTTATGATTGGCCAGTATGGCTATGACGAATACAGTATGACAAGGTACGATCTCCACGGGCCTCGTCATACGGATACTTTCATCGTGATGCAGTACACAGGACTGGGACTCGTCTTAAGAGAGACTTAGTGCCACTGCTGTGTCGAGTGCTGGCGTATGACTCTTGGCGCACCTCTCTCTACTGCCTCCTCAAAGTAAGCTACAACACTGGTCGCCTTGGTCGTAGCTCTTTCTGTCGCCTCCTATCCGTACGGGTACTTGTCTTGCTGCAAAGAAGGCCCTTACCTGACACACGTTGCGTGACGTTGCTGTACGATGCTGCACGACCAACTGAACAAAATGTCTAATTTTTCAGGTGCTGTCGTTTCGGGAAGTTGACATCCTGTACGGCATGCATGGTTCTTCATATCCTCGTGGCGGTTGTGGGATCCTCGTTATGTGAGCAGCTATGTCGCGAAACGGTTCTCTGAGATCTGCGTAGGTCACGATTCTGACGCTGTCGTATTCCGACAAGTGCTGATCGACGTTTCTCATTCTTGCTCGAGACTTAAGACGATCTTCACGCCATCACTAAACACTCAAAGGCGATTTCTAAATCAAAAACCTGTCGTAGACTTTCGTTATATAAAGTATGTAGGTAGTGTTGCTGTTATTCTCTCTCTTCACAATGCGTAAATACTTTGTTGACATCCACCTTCGTAAGGAGAAATGATCATCATATTAAAATTAAAGAAATCAGAGCTCGAACGGAAAGATTTAGGTGTTCCTTTTTCCCACCGTCCATTCAAGAGTGGAATGGTAGAGTAGTATGAAAATGGTTCAAAAATGGCTCAAATGACTCTGAGCACTATGGGACTTAACATCTATGGTCATCAGTCCCCTAGAACTACTTAAACCTAACTAACCTAAGGACAGCACACAACACCCAGTCATCACGAGGCAGAGAAAATCCCTAACCCCTCCGGGAATCGAACCCGGGAACCCGAGCGTGGGAAGCGAGAACGCTACCGCACGACCACGAGCTGCGGACCCCGAAAATGGTTCGATGAACCCTCTGTCAGGCACTTAAGTGTGAATTGCAGAGTAGATGTTATCTATTTTGTGCTGTGTACTGGAGCACTAATCGTTTGCAGACCCAGACATGCAGTACACACACAATTTAACATTTATTACAGACCACCTTCTTGGCGTTGTATTTTAATGGACAGCACTATATAATATGAAGAATTTTACAAAATGTAACATTTGATTTATCACACTGTTATTTATAGATGGTTTTCACCTTACAACTTGCTTCAGATCAATGGCGGACGTCTCGTTAGCCGGATGCTGTGGCCGAGCGGTTCTAGGCGCTTCAGTCTGGAACCGCACGATTGCTACGGTCGCAGGTTCGAATGCTGCCTCGGGCATGGATGTGTGTGCTGTTCTTAGGTTAGTTAGGTTTATGTAGTTCTAAGTTCTAGGGGACTGATGACCTCAGATGTTAAGTCCCGTAGTACTCAGAGCCATTTGAACCATTTTTTGACGTCTCGTTATTTATGTGTTCTACTATTCTTGCCGTCAGACGGCTCCCTGTTACCCTATAGTAATACACAGCGTAATCCAATGGTCGGGACATGTACTGAAGGTAGTTGCATTGCAGTGGTTAAACTTCTGGGTTCCTTTTTCCGCTACATTTAATTCATGTAGCCAATATTTGTTACGGGAAAACAAAAGCAAATCTCGAGGCTGGGCTTGTCGCAATTGTGGGCTGACACGAAATTTACAAGCAACAGGTTGGGTATGATGTGAAGGGAAGAGAAGGGGCCAGCTGAATGAAAATTCTATGGATCTGTGCCATGAGGAACTATATTATTCCAAACATTACCGACTGAAAAACTGTGTGCACAATTGTGTGATAACATTCAAAATCAGGCAATGATGGAGAAGTACTGCTGTGTCGTCATTGTTGAGAATTCCTTTGAAGCAGTGTAGTGCATTCTACGAGGGTTCGTCGACCGCACCCGGCACTCTGCACTGCACTCGCTGCTACGCGAGGCACGGCGCTTTCAAACCTCCCACCAGCACGGTGCTATGCGTGCTCGCTCTTCTATCGCTCACTCTCGCAGACAGAGTGACGCCACGCAAACACGCACCAGAAGACACTAAAGTGACACGGACTTATTGCGTCGACCCTGATTGGCTGCACGTCTTTTTAAACAGCCGCATTCAGAGCTCCGTACCCCTCCCCCCTCCCCCCCACCCCCATCCCCCGACACACACACGCACGACACACACACCCCACCTCCATCGATTCAGTGAGTCTTTTAAGCACACCAATATTCAGAGACCTATCTAAGTGCCTCTACAAAGAACATTACTCTCACTGTATGTACTGTAAATGTACAACACAGAAGAACCTACAGGACTTCAAAGTTATGTACACTGAGCTGACAAAAGTCATGACGCAGCGATATGCACCTATACAGATGTCGGTAATATTGTATTGAGTACACAAGGTATAAAAGCGCAGTGTTTTGACGGAGCTATCATTTTCACTCAGGTGATACATGTGACAAGGATTCCGACGTGATTATGGCCGCAACATGGGAATTAAGAGATTCTGAACGAGGATTGGTAGTTAGGGAATTCAGTATTCCGAGAACCAAAGTGTCAAGAGAGTGCCGAGGAAACCAAATTTCAGGCGTTATCTCTCACCACGGACAATGCAGAGGCCGGCGGCATTAACTTGACAACTGAGTTATCAGTGCTAATAGACAAGCAACACTGTGAAATAGCCGCAGAAATCAATATGGGATTTATTTATTTACACGTCAAGCTCCGTAGAACCACATTGAGGAGCAAATCTCCAAGGTCATGGAACGAGTCAGTACATGAAATTACAGCGTAAAAGTAATAACAGATAAAAATAAAATGTTTATGAACCTAAAAAAAGTCAAGCCATAAGTTTAAGTAAACGCAATCAACAATACAACAAGAATCAGTTTAATTTTTCAAGGAACTCCTCGACAGAATGGAAGGAGGAAACTCTTCAGTTTCGATTTTAAAGAGCGTGGATTACTACTTAGGTTTTTGAATTCTTGTGGTAGCTTACTGAAAATGGATGCTGCAGTATACTGCACACCTTTCTGCACAAGAGTTGAGGAAGTCCGTTCCAAAAGCAGGTTTGATTTCTGCCGAGTAGTAACTGAGCGAAAGCTTCTCATTCTTGGAAATAAGCTGATATTGTTAACAAGAAATGACAGCAAAGAACATATATTAGTCTTACTATGATTTAGCGTTTGTTGATTTTTGACAAGCTATGAACGTATGCCATGAAATGAACTATTTAAAAACGAGCCAGTGTAGCACACATTATCCTTTACTACCAAGCTAGTGTCATCAGCAAACAGAAATATTTTAGAGTTACCCATAATAGTAGAGACCAGGAACAGGAGTGGCCCCAACACTGATCCACGTGCCCCCCCCCCCCCCCAACCCCCCTACTCCCCCCCTCACACCTCCCGCACATTTGACTGTACCACACTCAGACCCCACATCACAGCCATTCCTAACACTGTGAATAATGGACCTTTTGCTGTCTGTTGCTAAAGTAAGAGGGGAACCAACTGTGAGTTACTTCCCGTATTCAGTAATGGTCCTACTTCTGGGGAGATATTTTGTGATCAACACAATATACGTCGAAGGTATCCATTCGGACAGTGCGGCGTTAATGGGCTGTGGCAGCAGACGACCGACGCGAGCACCTTTGTAAACAGCACGATATCTTGCAGCACCTCTCCCGGGCACGTGACCATATCGGTTCGACCCAAAACGAATGGAAAACCGTGTTATGGTCTGATGAGTAACGATTTCAGTTGGTAAGAACTGATGGTAGGGTTCGGTGTGGAGCAGACCCCTCGAAGACATGGACCCAAGTTGTCGACAAGGCACTGTGAAAGCTGGTGGTTTCTCCATAATTGTGTGGGCTGTGTTCACTTGGAATAGATGGGGCCTCTGGACAAATTGGATTATTAACTGGAAATGGTTATATTCGGCTGCTTGGAGACGATCTGCAGCCATTCTTGGACTTCATGTTACTAGACATGTCACTGGGCCACTGTTGTTGGCGACTGGTTTGAAGAACATTCTGGTCAGTTTAAACGAATGATTTGGCCGTCCAGGTGGTCTGACATGAATTCAATGGAACATTTATGGGACGTAAACGAGAGATCATTTCGTGGACAAACACCTGCCCCGGCAACAGTTCCGCTGGCTCAATATCTCTGCAAGGGTATTCCAACGGATTGTTGGTTCCAAGCCTCATCGAGCTGTTGCACTCCACTGGGAAAAAGTAGCTCTGTCACGAGAGTTGGAGATATCCCATGACGTTTGTCATCTCAGTTATGTGTATGTAGTGTAAATAAACTTGTTAATGTGTTAACATTTTGCGGATGTTTAAGTTTCTTTTTAGCCACCTCTACTACCGACACATCACTTAATGACTTCAGAGTAACTAAATATTGAAAGAACGGTTGTTATTATTTCAATTGCTGACTCAGTTACCTGTCGAAGTGAATGCACCAACATCAAGACTCGTCCAGAATGTGATATATAAATGGTTTCGGTTCCACAGAAATGTTGCTACAATACTGCACGTAAATTCTTTTTGCGTTCAAAATAAAATATCAAATGGGCAGAATGTGTATTCCATACTTCAATGTTCATAATAGCCGCGCGGGATTAGCCGAGCAGTCTAGGGCGCTGCAGTCATGGACTGTGCGGTTAGTCCTGGCGGAGGTTCGAGTCCTCCCTCGGGCATGGGTGTGTGTGTTTGTCTTTGGATAATTTAGCTTAAGTAGTGTGTAAGCTGAGGGACTGGTGACCTTAGCAGTTGAGTCCCATAAGATTTCACACACATTTGAACTTTTTTTTTTGTTCATAATATAGAAATGCTTATCCAGAAACTTAAAAACAAAATAGTTCAAGGTCCAGTGTTACCTGTCTTCGACTACTGTGACATCCAAAAATGTCGCCAAAGCCGAGAACCAGTCTAGCAATCCAATCGGCAGTTAGTGTTCATCAGAACTCAGAGCCGCTTACGTCTCAAGCGTCTCAGAAATGCATAGGGGGATCAACTGACAGTCAGCTAATGCAAAAAATTATGAAATGCTTTTCTGTTAAGGATGACGTGCATAATTCTTAACCATTTTTTTTCTTTTTTCAGGTAATTACCGGTTTCGTGGCGCCTTAGTGAAAGGTTTCGGGAGCAATTTTGGGGTAAGCAAACTGAAATTTTTGGTATGTCCTATATTGATCAAAACGAATTTTCTACGTAATTTGAATCTGATATGAAGTTCAGTCATGCGAGAATATGCGTGATACACGCATTAATCATCACAACTAGCATGCATCTATGTGCACAGCATTTTGAGAGTCAACGTTTTTGCCTTCTTCGTGTGTCACGGAAACTTCAAATTTCAAGACAGATGTAAGCGATATTCAGCATGAAATTCTTACCCTCTCGGAGCATTGCGAAAGTGTTTAATCATATTTCTTGCAACATAAGCACGTCAACTCGCGATTTCAGTGGGCACTGCGTTCGTGCCACACAGTTTAGTGCATTTCACTCTTTTTCTGCTGGAAACTGTTGCCCAGACTAGTGATGTTTTTTGAGAACAGATTTTCAGTTAATTCTTTAACTGTCAATTTCCAGAACTCTGGAAATCTGGATTATTACTTCAGAATTATTGTAATCCATTTTAAGATTGCATTTTCCAGACTAATATTAATGAACAGGGATTAGGACTGAAGTTAAAATATGCCACATTGCATTGATGCCTATGCCTTTAGCGATGGGCGATAGCCCATACGGACGAGTATACAGGGTGTTACAAAAAGGTACTGCCAAACTTTCAGGAAACATTCCTCACACACAACTAAAGAAAAGATGTTATGTGGACATGTATCCGGAAACGCTTAATTTCCATGTTAGAGCTCATTTTAGTTTCGTCAGTATGTACTGTACTTCCTCGATTCACCGCCAGTTGGCCCAATTGGATGAAGGTAATGTTGACTTCGGTGCTTTGTGTTGACATGCGACTCATTGCTCTACAGTACTAGCATCAAGCACATCAATACGTAGCATCAACAGGTTAGTATTCATCACGAACGTGGTTTTGCAGTCAGTGCAATGTTTAAAAATGCGGAATTGGCAGATGCCCATTTGATGTATGGATTAGCACGGGGCAATAGCCGTGGCGCGGTACGTTTGTATCGAGACAGATTTCCAGAACGAAGGTGTCCCGACAGGAAGACGTTCGAAGAAATTGATCGGCGTCTCAGGGAGCACGGAACATTCCAACCTATGACTCGCGACTGGGGAAGACCTAGAACGACGAGGACACCTGCAATGGACGAGGCAATTCTTCGTGCAGTTGACGATAACCCTAATGTCAGCGTCAAAGAAGTTGCTGCTGTACAAGGTAACATTGGCCACGTCACTGTATGGAGAGTGCTACGGGAGAACCAGTTGTTTCCGTACCATGTACGGCGTGTGCAGGCACTATCAGCAACTGATTGGCCTCCACGGGTACACTTCTGCGAATGGTTCATCCAACAAGGTGTCAATCCTCATTTCAGTGCAAATGTTCTCTTTTACGGATGACGCTTCATTCCAACGTGGTGAAATTGTAAATTTTCACAATCAACATGTGTGGGCTGACGAGAATCCGCACGCAGTTGTGAAATCACGTCATCATCACAGTTTTTCTGTGAACGTTTGGCCAGGCATTGTTGGTGATGTCTTGATTGGGCCCCATGTTCTTCCACCTACGCTCAATGGAGCACGTTATCATGATTTCATACGGGATACTCTACCTGTGCTGTTAGAACATGTGCCTTTACAAGTACGACACAACATGTGGTTCATGCACGATGGAGCTCCTGCACATTTCAGTCGAAGTGTTCGTACGCTTCTCAACAACAGATTCAGTGACCGATGGATTGGTAGAGGCGAACCAATTCCATGGCCTCCACGCTCTCCTGACCTCAACCCTCTTGACTTTCATTTATGGGGGCATTTGAAAGCTCTTGTCTACGCAACCCTGGTACCAAATGTAGAGACTCTTCGTGCTCGTATTGTGGACGGCTGTGATACAATACGCCATTCTCCAGGGCTGCATCAGCGCATCAGGGATTCCATGCGACGGAGGTTGGATGCATGTATCCTCGCTAACGAAGGACATTTTGAACATTTCCTGTAACAAAGTGTTTGAAGTCACGCTGCTACGTTCTGTTGCTGTGTGTTTCCATTCCATGATTAATGTGATTTGAAGAGAAGTAATAAAATGAGCTCTAACATGGAAAGTAAGCGTTTCCGGACACATGTCCACATAACATATTTTCTTTTTTTGTGTGTGTGGGATGTTTCCTGAAAGTTTGGCCGTACCTTTTTGTAACACCCTGTATACAGGAAATTTGCGACGTTGTTAAAGGAAGTACCACAAGACCGTAAAGCTTTGCTCAAACCACGAGAAACAAAACATTTATTAGCCCAGTACGTGATTCTCATTCTTTTCATACAAAAGTGCAGAGTCAATAGTTTGCATTAACTATACAGAGCGCAGAGGATTGTATCGAAAGCAAATTGATAAAGGTCTCTCTGATTTTACGTGCCCATATTTGTTTCACCTACTGAATTTGGCAAGTCAAAAGAACAATTACTGGGATACAATTCGGCCTGTCCATAATCTGAAGTAATCAATGCTGAAATAGAAATAACCCACAAATAATTAGAAAACAGGAGGGAAATCCAAATGAATGAAATATTGGACAATATACAACATTTCCGCTACCAAAAAATCAAGTTTTGTGGAACAAAATGCAGTACTTTCATTCTTATGCCTTTGATGTCGTCATTGTCTGAGTGCTGTTTTCGTCAGTGTTGTTTGGTAAAGTCTGTACCTACGACATTTTCATTCCTCTTATGTCCACACGTTTTGTGGTTTAGTTTCCTGTCATATGGATACAGTAGTCATTTTCCATTTCCATTCTATTGCGTTTAGCGGCTCGGTGTGTTTCAGGTCGCTTATGTGTGTTATGTCTAATGTGTGAAGCATGGATCTGAAGCTTGCTTGTTTGTTTGTCAATGGGTAGTTTGGCTGATTGTGAATGATGGTGCTCCTGGTTGTGGGCTTCCTGAATATTGTGAAATTATGAGTGTTGTTTTTGCCTTATGTGGTGGGGTGGAGATAATTTGGTGTGTTCTCTGTTTCTGTTTCTAAAATGAACCGAATATTGGGGTATTAATTGTTTATTTAATGGTGTAGCATGTAGGTTTCATCAATTATGTGTCCGAAGATCATGATCGCGAATCTGTTCATGAATATGTTGGCTTAGAGACCACTAATCGCTGATCCCCTTGGCAGTCTTTCGTGTTGGAAACAATTCTTTGTTGAACAAAAAGGGGCACCTGCAAACACTCTCACTGCAAGAGCAGCAAAATAAAACGATAAATATCAAATTAGGCTGTTGACCAAAAGCACGCTGTATCAGACATCTAGAAGAAAACAGTAGGAACCTACTGATGTGGTGAATGTTACACAGAGCGAAGTTGAGAGAGTGGACCACTGAAATTGACATTTAAATGAAAGCATGTTGTATAAGACTGATTGCTTACGCGGTCAACTGATAATGAATTATGCAGGCATATCTGATTATTAACACGTGTTGAATATGACTAATACTGGATAACCAGGCACAACAGATTTAATGTACTATTATTTAAACAGAAATACACAGCAGACAACGTTTCTGACGGCACAAAGACAACCATACCATCTGCTCTATTGTTCTCTAACTAACTACAATTTAAATATCTTAGCAGTGCTGTGGGGCAATTGGCTCTTAGCTGTGTTGTTACTGTAACCAGATTCATACCGAAACGTAGAGCTTAAGGAAAAGAGATGCTGTTTGGTACCTTACACAGTAATCAGTAATCGTGCATTAAACTGGATTGGTTGTTGCCATGATCCCTTACCTACACTTTTGAATCTCTAATCTGAATGTTTGATTAATTCTGTTGCTGAAATAGGTGTTTAATCTTCAACATAGGCTCTACTAAAAAAAAAAATTAAAAAAAGGACATAATTGACAGGTGATGCACAACTGCGCAACAAGTCTTCAACCCCTATTAATTAGACACAAAAATAAGAATATACGAGTGCGTTATTCACACGCATCAAATAATACTCGAGTCACTTTGAGCTAAAAGTGTACATGTTCATCATGCCTCACATGTAATTCGTCCTATGACACTACATTCAGGGAACAAAGGACATCTCATTCTACAAAATAACTCGCGAACTCTACTTTGTTATATGTATTCAGAAATAACATGAATAAAACGTTAAGCAGGATATGCTGTACAGATAATCCTACAAATCGTGGTTCCAGACGCTCTGTTGTATTCTGTATAGTTCCAGATCCAAAACACTGTGGAAAAACGAATCATTGCTCAGAATCACGTCAAACTTTAACGCCATATTATCGAGGAAGGGGCAAACAAAAACAAATTAACGAAAATTTTACCACTAGATGGCATTGTAACTGGAAGAATATGCAAAATAAAAGCCTTTGGGAGTACGGCTGTACCTCAGTTTGCATATGAGATGCTTGAGTGATTGCCTTAATGCAGGACCGCTTGCTACTGGTAAAGCTCTTTTACAAGACCGGTAACTGCACGCTAGTAACTTCAAAGAAGGTGTTAATCCAATGTCTGCCAAGGGTCTGGAAGAAATGATTACGAAATTCGAAAAGACAAGTTCTTTTCAAGAGCAATGTGGCAGAGGGAGGAAAACAATTAAAGCGACGTCAGCAGAATAGGTAGCCACAGCGTTGCAGAAGGGGTCAAGCGGTGTTGTGCAGGCACACAGTGCACGGGGGACTGCCCGAACTTTGAACGTGTCCGTGAGCGTGGTACGTGAAATTCTATGAAACATCCTACATCCATACAAAATTATCCACATTCAGGACATACCTTATGCTGACCTGCCAGTAAGACAAACTTTTGTTCTACAATTTCTTGCTCGAATAGAAGTGGACAATGTACACTCCTGGAAATTGAAATAAGAACACCGTGAATTCATTGTCCCAGGAAGGGGAAACTTTATTGACACATTCCTGGGGTCAGATACATCACATGATCACACTGACAGAACCACAGGCACATAGACACAGGCAACAGAGCATGCACAATGTCGGCACTAGTACAGTGTATATCCACCTTTCGCAGCAATGCAGGCTGCTGTTCTCCCATGGAGACGATCGTAGAGATGCTGGATGTAGTCCTATGGAACGGCTTGCCATGCCATTTCCACCTGGCGCCTCAGTTGGACCAGCGTTCGTGCTGGACGTGCAGACCGCGTGAGACGACGCTTCATCCAGTCCCAAACATGCTCAATGGGGGACAGATCCGGAGATCTTGCTGGCCAGGGTAGTTGACTTACACCTTCTAGAGCACGTTGGGTGGCACGGGATACATGCGGACGTGCATTGTCCTGTTGGAACAGCAAGTTCCCTTGCCGGTCTAGGAATGGTAGAACGATGGGTTCGATGACGGTTTAGATGTACCGTGCACTATTCAGTGTCCCCTCGACGATCACCAGTGGTGTACGGCCAGTGTAGGAGATCACTCCCCACACCATGATGCCGGGTGTTGGCCCTGTGTGCCTCGGTCGTATGCAGTCCTGATTGTGGCGCTCACCTGCACGGCGCCAAACACGCATACGACCATCATTGGCACCAAGGCAGAAGCGACTCTCATCACTGAAGACGACACGTCTCCATTCGTCCCTCCATTCACGCCTGTCGCGATACCACTGGAGGCGGGCTGCACGATGTTGGGGCGTGAGCGGAAGACGGCCTAACGGTGTGCGGGACCGTAGCCCAGCTTCATGGAGACGGTTGCGAATGGTCCTCGCCGATACCCCAGGAGCAACAGTGTCCCTAATTTGCTGGGAAGTGGCGGTGCGGTCCCCTACGGCACTGCGTAGGATCCTACGGTCTTGGTGTGCATCCGTGCGTCGCTGCGGTCCGGTCCCAGGTCGACGGGCACGTGCACCTTCCGCCGACCACTGGCGACAACATCGATGTGCTGTGGAGACCTCACGCCCCACGTGTTGAGCAATTCGGCGGTACGTCCACCCGGCCTCCCGCATGCCCACTATACGCCCTCGCTCAAAGTCTGTCAACTGCACATACGGTTCACGTCCACGCTGTCGCGGCATGCTACCAGTGTTAAAGACTGCGATGGAGCTCCGTATGCCACGGCAAACTGGCTGACACTGACGGCGGCGGTGCACAAATGCTGCGCAGCTAGCGCCATTCGACGGCCAACACCGCGGTTCCTGGTGTGTCCGCTGTGCCGTGCGTGTGATCATTGCTTGTACAGCCCTCTCGCAGTGTCCGGAGCAAGTATGGTGGGTCTGACACATCGGTGTCAATGTGTTCTTTTTTCCATTTCCAGGAGTGTAGTATGGGCATGGAACATTTCGTGGACAGACGAAACCCATCTCCACGTCAATACACAGAATTGCAGAATATGGGCAGCAGAAAATCAGATCGCACATCAGCTGGTACCGCTACATTCAGCAAAACTGTGTGGTGTCAACCATCGTTTACCGTAGGGCTATATTTTTTTCGAGGAGACGGGTCTTGCGGGTCTTGTAACCTGTACTGTCAATGCTAAAATCTATGAGAGTCATTCCAACCACTCAATAGCGTGGATGTGTGGTCAGGATCATTTTTATGCAATATGGCGTTCCTCCAAAGCATAGCCAGTGAAGCTCCTGCTGCAGAGGAAACGCTACAGCTACCAGCCGTCGTTTCCCTGTAGCCAGGCCAGATCGCCTGATCTTAATCCGTGTGAATTCTGGCTGCGCGGTTATCTGAAAGATATAGTGTTCAGTGCTCCGATTACAAACGGAGCTGAACTGAAGACATGCATTACGCAACGCATTCTGAACGTGACTCCAGAGGCACCCCGATCCGTTGTGGAACACTCTGTTTCTCGGTTTCAGCTTGCAACAGAAAGTGGTCGACAGCTTGTTGAAAATGTCTCTCTGCACTATCACAACTGAAAACCGATTTCATTCTGGCTTTTTATGTGGTTTTTGGCATCAGGAAAATTTAAAACAGAAATATTGTTTGTTTCATGCAGTTTTAGGCGTCATAACAAAAACAGATGCAATTGATGCTTCATATGCGGTTCTTTGCCTCAGGATAGCTAAAAACCGCTTTTTCCCATCCAATGCGGTGCGACGTTGCGGCGATGGTTAGGATTACCTAACCAACAGTGGCACAACTGTTGAGTGTCAAACGTTTGTCGTCATGAACATTGCAAAGTTCGGTTGGTTTAACGTGCAACTCATACCATAGCCATCGTGTTGCGACTCAGGCAGAGAGTTACGTTGTTATGTCTGCCTATCGTAAATTTATTGTCGAAAGCTTTAGTTGGAAAAGGTTGACGGCCAAAATTGAATTCTAAAATGAAAAACTAACAGCTGAAAGTAAGATGACTTCATTTAAAAAATTTATATAAGCTATGAAGCAATATTACAAGAAAGTAATCACTATCGTTTGTAGACGAACCCATTTACGTTATGACACTTACAGCGCCGCCTAGTGGGCGAATTTTGTTACATTATATTCTTTCTGTAACGTTTCACGGTTCTTCGATAGTACTCCGTACAAATTTGACATCATTCTTAGCATCAATTCTTTTGTACAGCGTTTTGAAACTGGAACTTTAATTGTAATCACCCTGCACATACACGCTGCCATGGTTATGACTTCCCATGGTTAGCTAAATATTAACATCCCAAAATTGATTCATGTAACTATAAATTTCTAAGCACTATGAGGAAACATCCTTGTTTCGTAAAAGCTGTACGGATTTTTTCCCCATTGACCACTGCCTGGTAAGACGAAGGACTTGATAGTCGCTAGCATTCACGTGGTACTCAGAATCGAAAACTTTTCGATGTTGTTATGGGCACATCACACATTTCAACGTAACAGATTATTAAACAGTTGCGAAATTCACGGACGAGAAGCGACCGCAGTAACAGAATGTGAATCCACACACAACAGCATGCCAAAAAACTCCAGTCAACATCTTGACACAATCATTAACGAATGAGGGCGGAGGAGCGGACAGAGGTTTAGGGCACTCTCTTGTCCTTGGGGTGGGAAACTGCCCCTAAAGTCGGAAGAAGAATCAGCAATGATCAACGGCTTGGGGATGCAGAAGGCAATAGCAACCACTGCGTTAAGGACAACGTGTATCCTCAGGACATTTAGCCTGTTATTGAAATAGTGTCCTGATGGTCTCCCATTGGCAAAAGATTCCGGAATAGTCCCCCATTCGGATCTCCGGATAGGGGTGGGGGGTGGGGGGGGGGAGGAAGGTGACCACGAGTAAAAGACAGAATAACCAACTAAAGGATAAAGTTGTGCTAGTCGGTGCGTGGAATGCCAGAAGCTTGAGCGTGGTAGGGAAGTTAGAAAAACTGAAAAGAGGTCAGTGAAATGAATTGGAAAGAAGACAGGGATATCTCATCAGATGAGTATAGGATAATATCAACAGTAGCATAAAATGGTATAACGGGAGTAGGATTCGTTATGAAAAGGAAGGTAGCAGAGAATGTGTTACTGTGAACAGTTCAAAGACAGGACTGCTCTTATCAGAATCGTTAGCAAACCAACACCGACAACGATAGTTCAGGTATACATGCCGACATCGGAACATGAAGATGAAGAGACAGAGAAAGTATATGCAGATATTAAAAGGGTACGTGAAGGGAGATGAAAATGTAATGGTCATGGCCGACTGGAATGCAGTTGCAGGGGAAGGAGCAGAAGAAAAGTTTACAGTAGAGTAAAGGCTGGGGACGAGGAATGAGAGAGGAGAAAGACTAATGAGTTCTATAGTAAATTTCAGCTCGTAACAGTGAATACTCTGGTCAAGAATCATAAGAGGAGGAGGTATACTTGGAAAATGCCGAGTGATATGGAAAGATTTCTGTTAGATTACATCGGGGTCAGACAGTTTCCGTAATTACATACTGGATTGTAAGACGTACCCAGGAGCAAATATAGACTCAGACCACAATATAGCAGTGATGAAGAGTAGGCTGAAGTTTGAGAGACTGGTCAGGAAAAATCAGTATGCAAAGAAGTGGGATACGGAAGTACTAAGGAATGGCGTCATACACTTTAAGTTCTCTAAGGCTATAGAAACAGTAGGCAGTACAGTTGAAGAAGAATGGACAAAAGGGCAGTCACAGAAGTTGGAAAGAAATACGTAGGTATCAAGAAAGTAACAGTGAAGAAACCGTGGGTAACAGAAGAAATACTTCAGTTGGTCTGTGAAAGAACGGCTCTAGGCACTATGGGACTTAACATCTGAGGTCATCAGTCCCCTAGGACTTAGAATTACTGAAACCTAACTAACCTAAGGACATCACACACATCCATGCCCGAGGCAGGATTCGAGCCTGCGACCGTAGCAGCAGCGCAGTTCCTTACTGAAGCGCCTAGAACGGCTCGGCCACAGCGGCCGGCGATGAAAGAGGGAAGTACAAAAACGTTCAGGGATATTCAGGAGTTCAGAAATACAAGTCACTGAGGAATGAAATAAACTGGAAGTGCAGCGAAGCTAAGGCAAAATGGCTGCACGAAAAATGTGAAAAATCGAAAAATAAATGTTTGTCGGAAGGACTGACTCAGCATGCTGCTGTTGTTGTGGTCTTCAGTCCTGAGATTGGTTTGATGCAGCTCTCCATGCTACTCTATCCTGTGCAAGCTTTTTCATCTCCCAGTACTTACCGCAACCTACATCCTTCTGAATCTGCTTAATGTATTCATCTCTTGGTCTCCCTATACGATTTTTACCCTCCACGCTGCCCTCCAATGCTAAATTTGTGATCCCTTGATTCCTCAGAACATGCCCTATCAACCGGTCCCTTCTTCTTGTCAAGTTGTGCCACAAACTTCTCTTCTCCCCTATTCTATTCAATACCTCCTCATTAGTTACGTGGTCTACCCATCTAATCTTCAGCATTCTTCTGTAGCACCTCATTTCGAAAGCTTCTATTCTCTTCCTGTCCAAACTATTTATCGTCCATGTTTCACTTCCATACATGGCTACGCTCCATACAAATAATTTCAGAAACGACTTCCTGACACTTAAATCTATACTCGATGTTAACAAATTTCTCTTCTTCAGAAACGCTTTCCTTGCCATTGCCAGTCTACATTTTATATCCTCTCTACTTCAACGATCATTAGTTATTTTGCTCCCCAAATAGCAAAACTCCTTCACTACTTTAAGCATCTCATTTCCTAATTGAATTCCCTCAGCATCACCCGACTTAATTCGACTACATTCCATGATCCTCGTTTTGCTTTTGTTGATATTTATCTTATATCCTCCTTTCAAGACACTGTCCATTCCGTTCAACTGCTCTTCCAAGCCCTTTGCTGTCTCTGACAGAATTACAATGTCATCGGCGAACCTCAAAGTTTTTATATCTTTTCAATGAATTTTAATTCCTACTCCGAATTTTTCTTTTGTTTCCTTTACTGCTTGCTCAATATACAGATTGAATAGCATCGGGGAGAGGCTACAATCTTGTCTCACCCCCTTCCCAACCACTGCTTCCCTTTCATACCCCCCGACTCTTATAACTGCCATCTGGTTCCTGTACAAATTGTAAATAGCCATTCGCTTCCTGTATTTTACCCCTGCCACCTTTAGAATTTGATAGAGAGTATTCCAGTCAACATTGTCAAAAGCTTTCTCTATGTCTACAAATGCTAGAAAAGTAGGTTTGCCTTTCCTTAATCTTTCTTCTAAGATAAGGCGTAAAGTCAATACTGCCTCACGTGTTCCAACATTTCTACTGAATCAAAACTGATCTTCCCCGAGGTCGGCTTCTACCAGTTATTCCATTCGTCTGTAAAGAATTCGCGTTAGTATTTTGCAGCTGTGATTTATTAAACTGATAGTTCGGTAATTTTCTCATCTGTGAACACCTGCTTTCTTTGGGATTGGAATTATTATATTCTTCTTGAAGTCTGAGCGAATTTCGCCTGTCTCATACATCTTGCTCACCAGATGGTAGAGTTTTGTCATGACTGGCTCTCCCAAGGCTGTCAGTAATTCTAATGGAATATTATCTACTCCGGGGGCCTTTTTTCGACTCAGGTCTTCCAGTGCTCTGTCAAACTCTTCACGCAGTATCGTATCTCCCAATTCATCTTCATCTACATCCTCTTCCATTTCCATACTATTGTCCTGAAGTACATCACCCTTGTATTGACCCTCTATATACTCCTTCCACCTTTCTGCTTTCCCGTCTTATCTGAGAACTGCGTTTCCACCGGAGCTCTTGATATTCATACAAGTGGTTCTTTTTTCTCCAAAGGTCTCTTTAATTTTCCTGTAGGCAGTATCTATCTTACCCCTAGTGAGATAAGCCTCTACATCCTTACATTTGTCCTCTAGCCATCCCTGCTTAGCCATTTTGCACTTCCTGTCGATCTCTTTTTTGAGACGTTTGTATTCCTTCTTGCCTGCTTCACTTACTGCATTTTTATATTTTCTCCTTTCATCAATTAAATTCAATATTTCTTGTGTTACCCAAGGATTTCTACCAGCCCTCGTCTTTTTACCTACTTGATCGTCTGCTGCCTTCACTACTTCATCCCTCAGAGCTACCCATTCTTCTTCTACTGTATTTCTTTCCCCCATTACTGTCAATTGTTTCCTTATGCTCTCCCTGAAACTCTGTACAACCTCTGGTTTAGTCAGTTTATCCAGGTCCCATCTCTTTAAATCCCCACTTTTTTGCAGTTTCTTCAGTTTTAATCTACAGTTCGTAACTAATAGATTGTGGTCAGAGTCCACATCTGCCTCTGGAAATGTCTTACAATTTAAAACCTGGTTCCTAAATCTCCATCTTACCATTATATAATCTATGTGATACCTTTTAGCGTGGTAAATTAAGATTGCAATGGGAGTTCCACTGTTAAATGCAGAGGGGACAGCGGATAGATGAAAAGAGTATACTGAAGGGACATTTGAGGGGGAGGATTTGTCTGATGTGATAGAAGAAGAAACAGAAGTCAATTTAGAAGGGATAGGGGATCCAGAATTAGAATCAGAACTTAAAAGAGCTTTGGAGGAATTAATATCAAATAAAGCAGAAGGGATAGATAACATTCCATCAGAATCCCTTAAGTCATTGGGGGAAGTGGTAACAAAACGACTATTCACGCTGGTGTGTAGAACTTATGAGTCTGCCGACATTCCATCAGACTTCCAAAACTAATTTCATCCATACAATTCTGAAGACTACAAGTGCTGACGAGTGCGAGTATTATCTCACAATCAGCTTAACAGTTCATGCATCCAAGTTGGTTATTTAAAATTGAGGATGTGTTAGATGAAGATCAGTTTGGCTTTAGGAAAGGTAAAGGCACCAGAGACGCAAATCTGAGGTTGCAGTTGATAATGGAAGCAAAACTAAAGAAAAATCAAGACAAGTTCATAGACTCTGTCGACCTGCCAAAAGCATTCGACAATGTAAATGGTGCAAAATATTCGAGGTTCTGAGAAAAATAATAGTAAGCTATAGTAGAGACAATATGTACAAGAGATAATAATAAGAGTGGACGACCATGAACGAAGAGCTCGGATTAAAAATGGCGTAAGACAAGTATGTAGTCTTTCGCACCTACTGTTAAATCTGTACATCGAAAAAGCAATGATGGAAATTAAAAAGAGGTTCAGGAGTGGAATTAAAATCAAGATAACAGGATACCATTCATGCTGATGACATCTCTACCCTGAGTGACAACGTAGAAGAATTACATGATCTGCTGACTGGAATGTACAGTTTAATGAGTGCAGGATATGAAATGAGAGTAAATCGAATAAAGACGAAAGTAACGAGAAGTAGCAGAAATGAGAACACCGAGAAACTTAACATCAGGATTGATGGCCACGAAGTAGATGAAGTTAAGGAATTCTACTACCTAGGCAGCATAATAACCAATACGGACGGAGCAAGGACATCAAAAGCAGACTAGTAATGGCAGAAAGGGCACTCCTGGCCAAGAGAAGTCTACTAGTACCAAACAGAGCCCTTAATGTGTAGAAGAAATTTCTGAGAATGGGTGTTTGGAGCACATCATTGTATAGTAGTGAAACATGGACTGTGGGAAAACCGGAACAGAAGAGAATCAAGCATTTGAGATGAGATGCTACAGACGATTGCTGACAATTAGGTGGATTGATAAGGTGAGGAATGTGGAGGTTCTGCGCAGAATCGGAGAGGAAAGGAATACGTGGACCAACACTGACAAGGAGAAGGGACAGGATGATAGGACATGCGTTAAATTTAGGCTTGGCAGTAGTGCGAGGTGTCCTGATGAACACTCTCCAGTCGACGTGCAGGCAGGGAAATCAGGACGTGCTCAGTGTAAAGACACTTTAGCTATCAAGATATTAGCAGTAAATTTTCAAAGTGTTCGGAATAAAGTTCCTGAATTTACTGCCCTCCAGGAAGCGTGTGGCGCACAAATTATTCTCGGGACTGAGACCTGACTGAACCGTGAGATAGGAAGTTATGAAATATTTAGCGAGGGTTGGAACGTGTATCGGAAAGACAGATTAGACACCGTAGGAGGTGGTGTCTTCATTGTGTCTACTGAGGTCGAAGTAGAGTGTGATTGTGAAGTTATCTGGACACGTTTAACGGGGCTAGGAGAAATAAAATTAATTGTTGGGTGTTATTACCGGCCTCCAGGTTCCACCGTGACAATTCTAGAATCATACAAAGAGAGTCTACACTCTGTATCGCAGAAGTACCCGGATCATGCTATATTAGTCGGATGTGACTTCAGTCTGCCTAGTATAGACTGGGATATCTATTGATTCATTACAGGTGGTACAGACAACCCGTCGTGTGAATTACTTTTGAACACATTATCCGAAAACTGTCTTGAGCAGGTAAATTGACAGCCAACGCATAATGGAAATATTTTAGATCTGGTAGCCACGAACGGACCAGATATCATCGACGGTGTCAGTGTTGAGACAGGGATTAGTGGTCATGATGTTGTCATTACGACTGTGGTTACGAAAGTTAAAAAGTCGATCAAGAAGGCAAGGAGAGTATTCTTACTAGGAAGAGCAGATCGACTTCATTTACTTCCGGTACGATGGACGTGGAAGAATTATGGGCAAATTTTAAACACATTGTAAATCACGCATTGGACAAGTATGTGCCGAAAAAGTGGGTTACGGACGGAAAAGACCCACCGTGGTTTAACAGCGCAATTCGGAGAGTGCTCAGGAAGCAAAGACAGTTGCACTCGCGGTAGAATAAAGATTGGGAGAATGAGGACAGGCAAAATTAAGTAGAGATTCGTGCTGCTGTAAAAAGAGCGATGCGCGAAGCATTCAACCACTACCACCGTCATACCTTAGCAAAAGATCTTGTTGAAAACCCAAGGAAATTCTGCTCTTATGTAAAATCGGTAAGCGGGTCGAACGCTTCCATCCAATTACTCACTGATCAGTCTGGCCTGGCAACGGAAGACAGCAAAACGAAAGCTGAAATTTTATATTTAGCATTTGAGAAATCTTTCACGCAGGAGGATCGTACAAACATACCGCCGTTTGATTCTCGTACAGACTCCCGTATGGAGGACATAATGATAGACATCCCTGGGGTTGTGAAGCAGCTGAATGGATTGAAAATAAATAAAGCGCCAGGTCCTGATGGGATTCCAATTCGGTTTTACAGACAGTACTCTACTGCATTGGCTCCTTACTTAGCTTGCATTTATCGCAAATCTCTTGCCCAACGTAAAGTCCCGAGCGACTGGAAAAAAGAGCAATTGACGCCTGTATATAAGAAGGGTAGAAGGACGGATCCTCAAAATTACAGACCACTATCCTTAAAATCGGTTTGCTGCAGGATTCTCGAACATATTCTCAGTAATGAATTTCCTTGAGACAGAGAAGTTGCTGTCCATGCATCAGCACGGCTTTAGAAAGCATCGCTCCTGCGAAACGCAACTCGCTCTTTTTTCACATGATATCTTGCGAACAATGGATGAAGGGTATCAGACAGCTGTCATATTCCTTGACTTCCGGAAAGCATTTGACTCGGTGTCCCACTACAGACTCCTATCTAAGGTACGAGCATATGGGATTGGTTCCCAAATATGTGAGTGGCTCGAAGACTTCTTAAGTAATAGAACCCAGTACGTTGTCCTCGATGGTGAGTGTTCATCGGAGGTGAGGGTATCATCTGGAGTGGCCCAGGGAATTGTAGTAGGTCCGCTGTTGTTTTCTGTCTACATAAATGATGTTTTGGATAGGGTGGATAGCAATGTGCGGCTGTTTGCTGATGATGCTGTGGTTTACGGGTAGGTGTCGTCGTTGAGTGACTGTAGGAGGATACAAGATGATTTGGACAGGATTTATGATTGGTGTAAAGAATGGCAGCGAACTCTAAATATAGATAAATGTAAATTAATGCAGATGAATAGAAAAAAGAATCACGTAATGTTTGAATACTCCATTAGTAGTGTAGCGCTTGACATATCACGTCGATTAAATATTTGGGCGTAACACTGCAGAGCGATATGAAGTGGGACAAGCATATAATGGCAGTTGTGGGGAAGGCGGATAGTCGTCTTCGGTTCATTGGTAGAATTTTGGGGAGATGTGGTTCATCTGTAAAGGATACCGCTTATAAAACACTAATATGACCTATTCTTGAGTACTGATCGAGCGTTTGGGATCCCTATCAGGTCGGATTGAGGGAGGACATAGAAGAAATTCAGAGGCGGGCTGCTAGATTTGTTACTGGTAGGTTTGATCATCACGCGAGTGTTACGGTAATGCTTCAGGAACTCGGGTGGGAGTCTCTAGAGGAAAGGAGGAGTTCTTTTCGTGATTCGCTGCTGAGGAAATTTAGAGAACCAGCATTTGAGGCTGACTGTAGTTCAATGTTACTGTCGACAACTTATATTTCGCAGAAAGACCATAAAGATAAGATAAGAGAGATTAGGGCTCGTACAGTGACATTAGGCAGTCATTTTTCCCTTGTTCTGTTTGGGAGTGGAACAGGGAGAAAAGATGCTAGTTGTGGTACGAGGTACTTTCCGCCACGCACCGTATGGTGGATTGCGGAGTATGTATGTAGATTTAGATGTAGATGAAGGCATCAGGGAATGACTTCCGTGGTATTAGAGCGAGCTGTAGAGGGCAAAAAATGTAAACGAAGACAGAGATTGGAATACATCCAACAAATAAATGAGAATGGAGGTTGCAAGTGCTATTCTGAGATGATGAGGTTGACACAGGAGACGAATTCATGGCGTGCCGCATCAAACCAGCCAGAAGACTGATGACTAAAATAAAAGAAAAACATCCAGTGTAATATAATAGACACAGCCGCGATATACTCTGGTGCGAAAGTTGTTACCGTTTCACGGTTGCACTGACATTAGTGCTCCAAGCGGCGACAAATCAAACAGTTCATACATCGTAAGATTAAAGTATGTTTTTAATTAGGTTAAATAACGAATTAACGAAATAATTGTTAAGTTTTTGCTTTCCATCCATTTGCAAACTAACAAGAGACATGAATTATTGGGCAATAAATGTAAAAAGCCGAACTTCATTGATTCAGTGACATAAGCTGCAGCTTATTCATGAAGAAATATTTTCGAATGTGTGTAGCATTACAGCTTTCTCTGGTGAAAGCACGAAAATATAAAAACATATTTCATGCATGAGAAGCAAATGTTTCTGTTGTTGTCTGTTATCATTACAGACGATTATTTTTTTAAATGTAAATTTTTCGCTTAAAAAGCGAACGTGTTCAAGGTTATTGCCGTTTATGTTTCAGATGCAGCAGCCATTGCGGATATAGTTTATTCTGTGTTTTATTGCTTTTGACGTTTTATTAATGCGCATTTTTCACTTCAGCTACAGGCGTGGTGGCTTATTTGGTACATTAAATAGTGTAGGTATTACATTCCATACAGTTTTCCTTCGTTCCACATTGACTGATTTCTCTGAAAATGGAGTGGACAAAATTTCACACTGCTTGGGTAGATACACGATGTCTTTTTGCAGAAGATCAGGACTTTTCGCGAAAGATCATGTCTTTTGGTATTTATTGCGAATTTTTTTGTTATTAAAGGGATACGACATTCTTCATTAAATATCTATACGGTACAAGAGAATCGTACATGAATTGTCCTACAATGTACCGTTTCATACCTCCCAGAGTTCTTAGTAAACTTAAGAGTGAAAAACGTGGTTTAATTTTATAGTTGTTGTCGATTTTTATGGTACAATACGCTCTCTGTTGTAAACATGGCAACAAATCAATATAAACGGTAGCATTCGCACTCATCCCCTATCGTATTCGTAAGTATCGCTTGCTTTCCACTTGGCGTGCTATTATCGCAGTGTGTAACAAAAACAAGACGGAGTGTCGCGACTGTTAAATTAAATATTAAATCCAACTGGTTGGCTAAGAGCCATGTGGACTTTGAAAAAGACTCACTCAAGAAAAGATTTTAATTGCCAATTTAATTGGTCAGTTTGCAGAAGTGTGATTTAGATAATTAACTGACAGGAAATCTGCAGTCACAAACAGAAAGTCATCCAGATGCTCCAGTAGCGTCCTCTCAACGAGCGTGGCTAAGCTAGCGCCCCTTTGTTCTCCCATTTCCGCTTCCAGTCCTCTGCCAGTGTAACTAAGATAAACCACATGACTTTGGTCACTAATCCAGCTCAGATTGACAGTTACTTGTTTTATTCAAATACAGCCATTACTAACCTGATATCTTTGACGAACACGAAAGTCAGAGTACATACGAGAAATGAAAAACTGTTTACAACACATGGTAAGCTCTCTCCCTGGTTCAAATGATTTAAATGGCTCTGAGCACTGTGGGACTTAACATCTGTGGTCATCAGTCCCCTAGAACTTAGAACTACTTAAACCTAGCTAACCCAAGGACGTCACACACAACCATGCCCGAGGCAGGATTCGAACCTGCGACCCTAGCACCCGCTCGGTTCCGGACTGAAGCTCCTAGAACCATTCGGCCACTGTGGCCGGCTCTCTCTCTCCCTGCTCGCACACGCAAATACATATGCAATTTGTATTAAAATACAGAGGATTACTAAAATATAATATGAAAATTTAATTGTGCATTGTTTAGTCAGCTTCTTATAGAAAGTACGATTTTTCAGTTGTAAATAACTAAGATGGTACAGTAGGTCTGGCGAAAATAATAATAGAAATATTTAACATAAAAAATGCGATAGTGTTTCGAATATAGCGCCAAAGTGCCGCTGTGAGTTTGTGCAAGCACAATAAAATGAAATAGTTTCTGTTATCCACGATGTTAAGGACAAGACTGTGGAATGGCATACGAAAAAATAAAGTTCCTGCATACAATTTATTGCACACGTTTGACAGTGGAGCAATACGAACAACAGGCATCAAGAGCATCATAAATAAACAGAAGCAACAAGCCAGATATAGTCTGTATGGTGCCTCACAAACTAAATATTAGGCCTGTATGCCATGTGGCTATCCAGACGACATTTTGTTAGATTTGGAATTACATGCCAGAAAATACACTCCTGGAAATTGAAATAAGAACACCGTGAATTCATTGTCCCAGGAAGGGGAAACTTTATTGACACATTCCTGGGGTCAGATACATCACATGATCACACTGACAGAACCACAGGCACATAGACACAGGAAACAGAGCATGCACAATGTCGGCACTAGTACAGTGTATATCCACCTTTCGCAGCAATGCAGGCTGCTATTCTCCCATGGAGACGATCGTAGAGATGCTGGATGTAGTCCTGTGGAACGGCTTGCCATGCCATTTCCACCTGGCGCCTCAGTTGGACCAGCGTTCGTGCTGGACGTGCAGACCGCGTGAGACGACGCTTCATCCAGTCCCAAACATGCTCAATGGGGGACAGATCCGGAGATCTTGCTGGCCAGGGTAGTTGACTTACACCTTCTAGAGCACGTTGGGTGGCACGGGATACATGCGGACGTGCATTGTCCTGTTGGAACAGCAAGTTCCCTTGCCGGTCTAGGAATGGTAGAACGATGGGTTCGATGACGGTTTGGATGTACCGTGCACTATTCAGTGTCCCCTCGACGATCACCAGTGGTGTACGGCCAGTGTAGGAGATCGCTCCCCACACCATGTTGCCGGGTGTTGGCCCTGTGTGCCTCGGTCGTATGCAGTCCTGATTGTGGCGCTCACCTGCACGGCGCCAAACACGCATACGACCATCATTGGCACCAAGGCAGAAGCGACTCTCATCGCTGAAGACGACACGTCTCCATTCGTCCCTCCATTCACGCCTGTCGCGACACCACTGGAGGCGGGCTGCACGATGTTGGGGCGTGAGCGGAAGACGGCCTAACGGTGTGCGGGACCGTAGCCCAGCTTCATGGAGACGGTTGCGAATGGTCCTCGCCGATACCCCAGGAGCAACAGTGTCCCTAATTTGCTGGGAAGTGGCGGTGCGGTCCCCTACGGCACTGCGTAGGATCCTACGGTCTTGGCGTGCATCCGTGCGTCGCTGCGGTCCGGTCCCAGGTCGACGGGCACGTGCACCTTTCGCCGACCACTGGCGACAACATCGATGTACTGTGGAGACCTCACGCCCCACGTGTTGAGCAATTCGGCGGTACGTCCACCCGGCCTCCCGCATGCCCGCTATACGCCCTCGCTCAAAGTCCGTCACCTGCACATACGGTTCACGTCCACGCTGTCGCGGCATGCTACCAGTGTTAAAGACTGCGATGGAGCTCCGTATGCCACGGCAAACTGGCTGACACTGACGGCGGCGGTGCACAAATGCTGCGCAGCTAGCGCCATTCGACGGCCAACACCGCGGTTCCTGGTGTGTCCGCTGTGCCGTGCGTGTGATCATTGCTTGTACAGCCCTCTCGCAGTGTCCGGAGCAAGTATGGTGGGTCTGACACACCGGTGTCAATGTGTTCTTTTTTCCATTTCCAGGAGTGTAGATACGAAAACCTTGGAAGAAATACTTACCAAATTGATTGAAATGTCGCTTAATTCTCAGGTTTACCGTCATGTACAGTTTTTATATACACACATAAAAAAAATTTTGCATCACCCCGGTTCCCAGAACTCCTGAAGATGAACGTTGACTGTGGATATTGTATCACAGACACGGTCACTTTGACTGTTAATGCATATCACTAAACCTGCCCAAAGATGTAAACAACCATGCATCAGCAGCGTCTATTAGGCGGAGGGGGTCCGACGGCCGATCAGTTCCAGTCATTCCACCAGGAAGGAGGTATACGGCTCGTGTTGTCTGTAGTTCAACCATGCCTAAACGTTCAATACCGCGGTACTATCGCGTCCGCATTGTTACTTTGTCCCAGGAAGGACTCTCAACAAGGGAAGTGTCCAGGCGTCTCGGAGTGAACCAAAGCGATGTTGTTCGGACATGGAGGAGATACAGAGACACGAACTGTCGATGACATGCCTCGCTCAGGCCGCCCAAGGGCTGCTATTGCAGTGGATGACCGCTACTTACGGAGGAACCCTGACAGCAACGCCATCATGTTGAATAATGCTTATCGTGCAGCCACAGGACGCCGTGTTACGATTCAAACTGTGCGCAATAGGCTGCATGACGCACATCTTCATTACCGACGTCTATGGCGAGGTCCATCTTTGCAACTACGTCACTATGCAGCGCGGTGAAGATGGGCTCAACAACATGCCGAATGGACCGCTCAGGATTGGCATCACGTTCTCTTCACCGATGAGTGTCACATATGCTTTCTACCAGACAATCGTCGGAGACGTGTTTGGAGGCAACCCGGTCAGACTGGACGCCTTCGACATTGTCCAGCGAGTACAGCAATGTGGAGGTTCACTAGTGTTTTGGGGTGGCATAATGTGGGGCCGACGTACGCCGTTAGTGGTCATGGGAGGCACCGTAACGGCTGTAAGATATGTGAATACCATCCTCCGACCGATAGTGCAACCGTATTGGCAGCATATTGGTGAGGCATTCGTCTTCGTGGACGACAATTCGCACCCCCATAGAACACATATTGTGAATGACTTCCTTCAGGATAACCACATGGCTCGACTAGAGTGGCCAGCATGTTCTCCAGACATAAACTCAATGGAAAATGCCTGGGATAGATTGGAAAGGGCTGTTTATCGACGACGTGACCCACCAACTATTCTGGGGGGTGTACGCCGTATCGGCGTTGAGGAGTGGGACAATCTGGACCAACAGTGCCTTGATGATCCTGCTTTGTTACCAGACTTGTCAAACTACCCATCTGTAGAATGAGAGCTTCTGTAAAGTTTGGAAGGTAGGAGACGAGGTACTGGCAGAAGTAAAGCTGTGAGTACCGGACGTGAGTCGTGCTTCGGTAGCTCAGTTGGTAGAGCACTTGCCCGCGAAAGGCAAAGGTCCCGAGTTCGAGTCTCGGTCGGGCACACAGTTTTAATCTGCCAGGAAGTTTCATACCCATCTGTAAGTGCGTCCTTTAGAGGTCACTGAGCAACAGTGCGTAGTCAGACACATGGAACAATGGTGGTGTAGATGGAAACATAGTGTATTGTCTGACTACTTGGATGAGTAACATATAGGGCTTTAGCATCCTAGACATTGCAAGATACAACTGTTACTGTAATAGTACTTATACAGAAGGTGGATATTCATATTAGTTACCTGCTCTTGCAGACTTTTTCAACTGACATTTTTTTATTAAATCGTTTTGTTTGCACAGTCAATTGGTGAGCAGCATAATTCTTATCATTACGTAGTGCCAATAATGGGCAGACTTTGCTCCATCGACGGATTGGCTGCTGCAGAAATCAGCTGAGAAGTCTTCTTCTCGTACTTTCGCCAGATGTTGGGCAAAGTTGCTTGATGTATCGCACAGTCCGGGGATCCTATAGTTATTGGCAAGATCATAGTAGACGTAATTTGTCATCATTTTGCTCCGACCTGTTCTTAAGTGTCAAACCTTTATCTGTACGGAGTGGATGACTGGTGTAAAAGCTTGTGCAGTAAAGTGTTATTTTTTTTCCTGACGGTCTTTTCGCAGTAGGAGAGTCCTTATAATCGGGTCTTTATGAACACTGTTTAAATCGTTTAATGTTCCCATCCTGTGCATATAATGCTGCCAGAATAGAAACTCTGTGGCATTGGTGTCAGTAGTATTTCTTCCGTATTTAGGTACGTACATTCCCAGACAGGTTAGTTCCCGCGGTGAAGTGGTAGTCATATATGAACTGCAATTGTGAAAAAGTAACTTTCGAGCAACTTCACAGGATTTTTTTTTCACCTGCTGTGGAAAAATTATATCGGCTCAGAAACCTCACAACCGTACGCTAGTGTGACGGTAATTTAATTTTCTATGTATAGATGTAGGCGTTTCGTGCATTTACTGGCACATTGTGTAATCGAAAGGTTAGAAGGGAGAAAGGAACCGTAGGCGACGAGGTCGTTTGAAACAGAGCGTAGCTTTGATTTGATGCAAAGGGCTAGAAACGGCTGTGGTGCTTTCAAAAGAACCTTATTAGCATTCGAGTGAAGTGATTCAGGGAACAACAAAGAACCCCTAAATTTCAGTGGTCAAACAAGCATTTGGGTCCTGATTCTCCAGAATGAGAGCAAACAGTGCAGTCGGTGTCTGTGATGGAGTGTTATTGCTTAAAACTTGTAGGATTAGAGATCGAAAAGCACTTGAAAGTGGACATCAGGAACTTGGCAGAAGACAGGAAAGCATCATATTTTCGAAGAGCTTTTACACACGATGACTGAACCGATGAAAGAATTCGAAGTAAATTGACGCATGCGTTGAAAGCTCGTGAAGTTGAGGCTAAGTTTATGGAAGATTTCCTCTGTGAGACTGCATTGAATAAAAGTCAAACACACGTGACTCGAAGCCTTGGAAAAAAGATTAGAAGCAATTGGCAAGTGGCGTTGTAGAAGAAAGTTAGAAACTAGTGAAATGGAAAAGTACTAGAAAGAAAATGACAGAACTAAAGTCCATGAAAATGCCTTACTGGATGAAGACAAATAGGCCACGATGTGCAGAAGGCTTTGCTTTGGCACCAGGATCGGGGAACAATTAAGTAGACAATTTTAGAAGCAGACGAAGATGAGAATATGAAAAGGAGGAGAAGGAAGATTTGAGTGCAGTAGACATCTGGAGATGAAGAAATGGGCAAAAGTTAGAGATGGATGACTAATTGCATGAAAAACCAACAAATAATGATTTTAAAAAGTATATTGCATATTTGTATTTATGCTTAGAAAAGAACTAAAAGTAAGGCACAGAAAAAATTTTAGAGACTACTGCGAAACAGTTAAGGTCGCATTTCAAAAAACTATACACAGTTGTGTCATTTTCATCTCTTAGGTAGCATGACATTAAGGCGACAGAATGATGAATGTTTCCACGAGATTGCGGCAAACACTTCGCTAGCCAAATATTGATTCCAGCGTGAGGTCGCAGATTGAGAGCTCTATAAACGAAGGATGACGCGCGAGGTAATCTCCTAGAAAATGTTGTCCGCGCGATGAATTTGACTTTGAAATTAATATTTTATATTCAAGCGAATGTCGCCGGCGAGGCCCGGCAGGCCCTGCGCCTCGCCTAGCCATCAGTATGCAAATGGCGGCAGCAGCAGGCGGCTTCAGATAGCGGCCCGTGCGCGGGGAGCGCATGTTAATAGCACGCCGGGATTTAGATCGCTGCGTCTCGCCCGCTGGCCGGATCCGGTCTCGAGCGCGTCATGTGCAAAAGGCACCTTACTGTGTCCCGCGAAAACCTCGAAACAGAGCGAGGTGAGAGTGATATTGTGTGAAATCTATGGAATTACGTGCCAACATTCGTCACGCGAAATTTAATACTGAACTGCTGCAGCGCAACCTTCTGTGCACAGAGAAGTGCCTACTCGGAAGGAAAGTTTAAAGCGTTGTAGAGCTGCCCCCACACGTTACATGCAGCTACCCTGTCCCTCATCGGCTGGAATCCAGGGGCAGCTTCATACGATCGTATGAGAAACTTATCGGATGGAACTCTCGATGGAGAATAACGCCTCAACTCCGCAGATGAGTGACAGCGGAGTAGCTACGCCCTGGACCGAGTGAAAGGTGGTAGGTATGAAAGCGCGCCGGATGGGGATGAAATGATGATGAAGACAACACAACACCTGAGCGGAGAAAATCCCCGATCCATCCGGGAACTGAACCCGGGCCCCTTAGGACGGCAGTCCGTCACGCTGACCATTCAGCTATCGGGGGGGGGGGGGTCATGTATCCCAATTATTGTATATAACACCGCCCATACAATGTTGTTACACAACATAAATGAAGAGTACTCAGTTTAACAGTTTCTCAGCCAACGTAAAAAAAACAAAAAAACTGTAATATTGTGTAGTTTAATTGTTTATTGTGTTTAATATTGTCTAAAGTGTAAATTCAACATTAAGAAACAAGTTTAACCCACAAAACTCTACACAGGTGACTCTACATTCGCCTATAAATTTGGTTACGTGAGAACCGGTGCCCCTTCCAGGTGCTAGTCAGCTGTTTGCTCAAGATGGCGTAATAAGCCGAAAACTAGTTCGAAATAAACAAAAATCAGTAGAACAAAAACCAGTTTACTTGTCAGTCAACCTTAAATATGGTATTGTTCTACCAAGAAGTAACGGAAGAATCCGTAAAATGATTTCCCAGTATGGTTTTGAGAAAAGATCGTTTTTCCCTCCTATGGTCCGTATTACTAAGCTTCTATCCCGCAACCGGGAACCCATTACCAACTGTAGGTTGTCTATCTAGTGGCTTTCCTGGGCACAAAAAATTTAATTTTTAATATTTCTCGTCTTATTAACCGATTTTAAAAATTTAAAATTCTGTCCCATTAAGAGAGATAGTTCCCAAAGAGGAGATGCACTCACCTAATTGGAAAGTTTTTTCCTGTCCTCTGCGACCAAAGGCAACTTTTATTTCCGAAGTATGAGAGTTGTGTGCGTGAGCGTGTCTGTTAAGTGTAGGTGATTTTAATGGGTATATGTGTGTGTGATGTCATGTTTGTGTTGAGGATGAAGAGAGAATGGAGAGCGTGAAACCTGGTGCCGGCACAGAGCCCACTTCTTTCCACCAACTAGGCCGCCTAGCTTAATGTCCCGACCCGACCGACGGGTCACCATTAACAGTTTTGCCTGCCCTTGTTTCATGAGACACTGTGGACAGGTTTGGAACTGAATCCAGGACAATGGCGCAAATACTGACGATCAGGGACTTTACGCTACCACACTTCCAGTCCCTTTTCCAGTAAAGGCAAAATCGTCAATTGCACGCGACGTATCCCGACAGCCACCCATCCAAGTACTGGTCACGCCCGACGATGTTTAATTTCGATGATCTGTTGGGAACAGGTGTATCTACCTCAGCACCACTGTTGACATTAAGAAGTTTAATATCATGCTAACACAGTGCAAGAAGAATTTCAATTAGGTACTGTATGTTTGTCCTGAGGCAGCCTAACTGACTGCGCACAAATAACCAGACTTCATTCATCCAATATTTGAGAATGAGAGCAGGTAGCGGCTACCGACAAACCTTACACATAATTTCAAACCTTAACGAAATCCTTTCTCTCTGACAGCGCTCGCAAAATCATGAAAGGCGAAAAGTTTATCGCTTTCGCTGCTCATTCAGTAAAACATCACTATCAGACATGAGGTTTTAATTTATTACTTCTTTACTACTGATTCTGTTCGTAACACACTTTGCCGACGGTATTCGCATATACATTTGTATATACCCGCAAATTTATATCAGTGTATGATACATCGTTCAGAAGATAGCCGGCCGCGGTGGTCTCGCGGTTCTAGGCGCTCAGTCCGGAATCGCGCGACTGCTACGGTCGCAGGTTCGAATCCTGCCTCGGGCATGGATGTGTGTGATGTCCTTAGGTTAGTTAGGTTTAAGTAGTTCTAAGTTCTGGGGGACTGATGACCTAAGATGTTAAGTCCCATAGTGCTCAGAGCCATTTGAGCCATTTCAGAAGATATGCCGTCATAAACGCGGACGTACGTGAGAAACTACCGCTTCACGCATGATGCTTCAATTTATCACTTCTTTGGTACTAGCCGTATTACAAGGCATTTCGCAAACAGTATCCACATACGCCGTTGAATGGAACAACAAATCTACGTTATCGTACGACGCGTAGTTCATAAGATATGACGTCATAAACACTGTGATGCGCAAAAAACTTGCTTTTTCGTAACAAGGCGTGAATGAGGTGAGCAGTTGTTACAGCAGCTGTGAGGTGGATGGAAGATCCCCGAAATTTCGATGGCGAATTTTTGTTACTATAATTGTATATTAAGTATTTTTTTACTTGTGGTATTAATAATAGTACCTATTAAACAATATGAGTAAATTAAATACTATGTTCAAGATACAAAAGATTTTTTTAGTGAAACAACGACGTGCCTGTGTTTTCTTTGAAAATGTACAAGTTATAGAAGAACATTTTTCACATAAAATTCGAACAAAATTACGGCTTCCTTGCTTAATTAACGTAACTATATTATCTTTTAATTACAAAAACAGATAAATATAACTAAAAAGCCATATGAGATCATTAGAACAGCACTATTCATCTACAAATCAGCACATTTTCCGCACATAATAATGGTTTGGTACATCTATTTATCTTGTAACACTTCGAACAACAATGCTTTGTTTTCCTATCTTTTTTTTTCGGTAGCCACCAGATCTCACATATCAGCCTTGCTTGGGAAATAGCGATGAAAGTTCGCCCAGTTGATCAGCAGTCCTCTTGGAGATGTAGGTTTTGTTGTCCAATGCGAAGACTATCATTTATCAGATTCAGAGCTAAATTATGAATAAAATCTCGGCGCTTCATGCGTGTTTTGTCCCCTACGTCATTTTGTCTAGATTTTGATGCCGTTTATGGCAGCCATATTGAGTATACCATAAAAAGTCGTCATAGACCAACGTTTGATGTTGCGGGAATAAGTGGCACTTAGTTCATCTGAGACATCGACACCGCCTTTAGTTGTTTTATAATAAGTAATCATTTCCGGTTTTCTTTATCACCTGTCCATAGTTATTTTTCTATCATGGAGTAAAGTTGACATACCCAGCACAACTTTCTTTTTTTTTAGGTACACAGTACATCAATGTAATGTCATTATCGAACTAATAGCGAGAGGTATTTGCTTCCGTTCCCTTTTCTTGAAAATTTCAGGTACTCTTGTCTCGTTTTTACAGGCTGTAACGACAGAAGTCAATGAATGTTCTTTCAAGAGATGGATCATAATGGGGTATCTAGTAAACCAATTGTTGTTGTTGTTGTTGTTGTTGTGGTCTTAAGTCCTGAGACTGGTTTGCTGCAGCTCTCCATGAGCTATCCAACAAATTATCTAACGTCAAATTCCTACTTGGTTTTCTTATTGGTTCCACTAAATGGTTTACGATATCATACGCCTTATTACTCAGTTTTTAACACCCTGGTCATTGCTTTCCCGTAAATACATCCAGCTTGAGGATATAGAATGTCTTCGCATCTACAAGAGCATGTATTTTTATGACATACTTGGCTACTTTGTGTGTAATATATACGTGGAGAGGACATCACCATATGAAAGATAATAGCATCTCATCAATAGTAAGGTTCTCAGA